>NW_025814052.1:10604869-11872342 GCF_018902025.1 Drosophila willistoni
AACCTAATGATTATACAGGTAGACAGACAGGTGGACTACTCACCTTGAAGCAGCCGCACCAGGCTCTTCGTCCTCGAAAGACAGGCATCTTCTTCTTCTGCTGTTGACGATAGTGTTTTTGGAGTGGCGTTTCGTTGTTGCAGCTGCTGCTGCTGCTGCCACTATGATGATGATTGTTATTGTTATGGTTCGAATGTGATTTTTTAAAGCCAACACTTGTGTTGCTGTGATGTCCTTCGACGTCGTCTTTAATGCCAAATGGATAGCCAAATGTATAGCCTAATATATTATTTGTATAAAAGGAACCGGCAATGCTGCCCAATCCGCTATTATCATCGGCATTGTCACCATCACCAGTTAGATGGGATCTATTGTTGTTGTTGCTGTTGTCGTTGTTGTTGTTGTTGTTGCTGTTGTTGTGGTTGCTATTGCTACCGTTATGCCAATAGCGATATAAACTATTAAAGCAATTGTATTCACTGATTATGCTCTTCAAATGATCAAAATCGAAACGTTCTTGAAAATTGGCAGATGATGTATCGCTACCCTGTTGTAGAGTGTTGCCGTGAGGATGATTGTTGCTACCATTGAGGGCCAATGTACTAGATGTACTATTGCAACTATTTAAACTAGTAATCGATACTAAGCTGTTGCTATTATTGTGATTGCTTGTATTGTGATTGCTGCTGTTGTCACTGGTTATGGTTATTTTAGTCACACCCGATGAACAGCTGCTGCTGGTAGATGTTGCTGCCGTCGAAATGGAAGCAGTGGCAACGGCAGATGTTCCTGTTGCAGTTGCTACCGCTACCGTTGATGATGATGATGTTGTTGGGTTAGAATTAATGGTAATACAACTATTATTGCCACCAGTGTTAAGTGTTGTCACACTCGATGATGTTGCTGTTGCTGTTGCTGTTGCCGCTGTTGTCGCTCCACCACCACCAACAGTTCTTGGCTTCTCTAAAGTACTTTCGGGTGTTGTATCCAATATTTCTGTGTTGGCACTATGCGTATCTGGTTCATTTATGCATACAATGGGGCACGATTGGAGAGTCTGCAATGAATTAAACAAGACAAAATATCATGAGTTACGTATGAATTATGAATGACATGAATTTATTCCACCCACAGTAAAAAAAACAACATAAATTTAACAATCTAATTGTGAGTTCTTTATTGCTTAAGTAATATAAACATGGTTGGAATCACAGAGAGGGGGGCGGGGAAGTTTTGGACACCCCTTTTTGGTTTTTACTACATTTTTTAAGCCAAAAATCGTATATATAATACGATTTAATAAAATACTCTTTAAAGAATCTTCTAAATACAACCCCATGGTTATTAAATGCAATTATTTATATATATGTATATATATTTGATCTGTTTTATACAATTTTTTATTGCAATGTCTATATTATATTCCTTTCTTTTCAATTTTAAAGTATTCCATGTTCTTCTATTCATTTAAGTTCTCATGTTTTATGTTCTTTTCAATACTCTTTTATATGATATTTCATATTCCATTTTCGATTTTAAATTCTATTCTGTATATATCACTTGAAACTTTCTTTGCTGCCTGACATTTTCCGTAAATTGGCTAAAAATTTCTTTCTCAAGATTTTAATGCAAATTGATTCCAACTTGAAAATAAAGACATGCATTTTTCAAATATTTCAAAAATCGACCAAATTAAAGCTTTAGGAAATTGAGTTTTTTTTTGGAATACTTTGCTGAACTTTCTCGACTGAAAGGAAAACTTGACCACTTGAGATGACTTAGAATTCAATTCGAAATCGAATTTAAAAGCATTACAATGAGATATGACTTTCGAAAATCAGTAAAAATCTAGCAAAGTTATCGATACGAAAACTTAAGACGTTCCTTTTTTTTTTTTTAGAATTGGTTAACTTAAATTTTTGTCAATTTACCGATTTTCACTGATTGTAAACCTTCTAGTAGCGCCCCACCCTTCAAGTAGTGGCTAATCCGGCACTGATAAAAGGTTTTTGAAACAGTTAAGGGGTAATTTCTACATCTATAATATTAGATTCCGTACATTCCTTATAATATTTAACTATTATTCTGCTAATGTTCCATCCAGTGGTGAATCTATATAGTATTTAAATTTGTAGATATAAATTTGCCCCTTTGTAAAGATATCGATCTTGAATATAAAATTTCTCGCAGTTTATAAAAGGTGAAAAATGGTTCTTTCCTTCATTTCTTGCCCCAATAATTGTATCATATGAGCCCACGATCGGATAGCATAAAGTCAATGTGCCTCTCCGTTTAAGACTTACCGTATTGATAGTTTCCATAGTTATTTTTATAATATTTTCCCTTCTCTCTTACTATTTATATATACACACACACAAACACACACACGTAATTGAAGCAAGAATTTTGACAACTTGTTGTCAGTTGTCTTAGATCGGCTTTATACATACATATATGATTACGGTTGCACAATCAAAATCCAAACCATAAAAATCATGTGGGAGAATTGAACTAACACCCAACTTCAAATTCCAAAAATGTGAAAGACAGACAGACAAGAAAGAGAGAGAAGGAGACAGAGAGAGAGAGAGAGAGTGCAACTCTCGGGTTCAAATTTCTTGAATGTTATGCAAAAGAATTTTTATTACATGCTCATTATTACACACACACACACACACATACATTTATAGCTAGCTAGCTTGGCCATTTGCCAATTGGCTAACGTAATCAAGAAATTACAAATTAATAATATGCTGATGTATGGTTAATTAGTAATTTCCTTTTATTTAATGTCTGGCAATAGCGTTCCATATGACTGAAGTGAAGTGAAGTGAAGTGGAGTGAAGAAGTTGGGGCATTGGATTTGTAGTTGAATTCACTTTCAATTCACAATTGGCACAATCGATGGGATTAGATAATTTACCTCAACTTTCTTTCTGTCTTTGGCTTTGTTAACAAGATTTAGACTGGAGCTTCCATGAGAAGTTTTGAGGCTGAGAGAGAGGGCCTACTTTATTTGGTCTAGTAGCTGCTGCAACTGACGCCAACTGTTGTTGCTGTTGCTGCATTGGTTGTTGTTGTTGTTGTTGTTGTCAAAAAATCAGGTCAATGCTTCAAGTTAAGAACTGTCAGCGGGGCCTGACATAGCAGACAGTTTACGTCTGTGTCTCTGTCTATGTTTGAGCTGTGTGTGGGACTCTTTAAAATCTTTTATTTTTTTTCCTCCATTTTTTGACTGACTGACTAATTAATTTTATTCATTTTTTTTTTGGTTTTTTGGTTTTTTGATATTTGTTGAAATATTTTGAGGTGTCTTTTTTTTTTTTTTTGGTCTGCGCGTGGGTCTAATTAGACGCTCCGTGTGTTGGCAAAATACAAATCTAATTTGGTTTTTTTCAACTTATTTGGTCATAATTAGTAGTTCAACCGTAAACCGAAACCATATTTAATAAAGACCCCCATTATAAGGGTCAATTGAGGAAGATGAAGCTGCAGGTGGTCTTTGGCTTTTAGTCAAGGTCACTTAATGTTGCCCTTAGAATTGTTGATAGTCCATTAAATTACACCCAAAGGTCTTGAAAATGGAAGACGTAAATGCATGGACACATCTAGAAAATAATTTTGGGCGATGTCAGGGGGCATTTTGGAAGATTTACTTGGCATAAAAGGAATGAAAACAATTAAGAATTATTCGAAATATTGTCATTTCTTGGGGGTTCCCAGACTTCCCCATGGATTAAAAAACAAAAACCTATTAATTTGTTACATATATGTATATAAATATATATTTAATAATTGCATCTTTAGAATTTAATGCCCATATGTGGATTGCCATTATATGAGGCTAAAGGAATTTCTGAAGTATCTTTAACTATTGGCATCTCATACAAATTCGTATTGAAGAGAATATGCGACAACACAGCCTTAAAACGATAGAAAAACGATGAAGTATTTTCTACAAACATTTTAGGATAGGTTCTCCATGTGTATTCTATTCGTGACGGCATTGGAACATTTAATGGACAGTCAAATGCATTATTAGCCACGAAATGTTGTCCTGTCAAATTCTCGGCTAATTCACAGTCCGGTGTAGGATAAAC
This sequence comes from Drosophila willistoni, assembly GCF_018902025.1. NCBI lineage: Eukaryota > Metazoa > Arthropoda > Insecta > Diptera > Drosophilidae > Drosophila > Drosophila willistoni. The sequence continues at coordinate 10,608,970 of NW_025814052.1, forward strand.
TTTTACAAAAAATTGATCAATTCTCTTGCAATCATGGGAAATGGCTCGTTCAAGTTCCCATCTGGTCCTATATCTCAATTGTAAGCGATGGCGTTGCCAACGTTTTTCTAAAATTTGTCCAAATCGTATAAAACAAGATGATACAACATGGTCGGCGGCCTCATAGGGAAAACCATGGACAGTGATCCAATAAACCGGACCTGAGGGCTCCTTAGGTTTCTCCTCCTCCTCCTCATTGTGGTGCTCCTTGCCGACATAAACTCGCGTTTTTCTAAGCTTAAAGGCTTCTTTTAAACTTCTTCTTGGTGGCCATTCCTCCTCCTCGTCCTCCTCCAATGCCTCATCCTCCTCGTCCGATGACAAATAATTTGGGGTATTTGTTTCACTCATTTTTTTTTTATTTAAAATAAAATTAAATATATGAAATATTTTCTTGAATGTTTTGCTTCTTAACATACTTGAATTATGACTACAAAATTTCAGTGAACTTTAATTTAACTTTTATCCTAATATTTTTTTGATTTTCATTTGCTGCTTGGTTACAAATTTTTCACACATGAAAGAGATAAATGCACTTCCGTCTCCACCCACCATAAAAAAGAAAAAAAAAACCCACCCACCTCCAACGTCTCCAACATCTCGACACTCTACCAATCTCCACTCACAATTCATTCAGCTCTCGCGTAATAACTTTATAAAGTGAAATGGAAATCTAAGAGAAAAAAAAACTTGGTAAGTGCCTTGACAGGAAGTGACAGTGAGCCAGCCAGCCAGACTTAGCCAGCCAGCAAGTCAGCCAGATTTTTGGCACATTTGTGCAAAAAAATCAACAACAACAACAACAAAAATTAGTGTTAGGCAATCCAACAACAATAACAACGCCAAAATGAAGACTAAAAAGGTAAAAAAGCATAACCATCCTATACCCTTATTTTTCCTTTTAAGTGTTAATTTCTATTGTAGAGCAAGTTAAATTAGAAATGGACTCCTTTTTGTGGTAGTTTGTAGGGTAATGGCCAACAGTTCGCAATGAAAATTGCCCTTAATGTAACCCAAAAGCCCAAAAAAATCAAATGGCGCAAGTTGCCGCCGCCTGCCAGCATGAAAATGAAAAACTAGTTTTTCCGCATGCCAAGCTAGGGGAAAAAAATAAACCAAACAAAATTTTAATTTTTTTTTTGTTTTTTCTTTTTGAAAGTGCAGAAAGAAACTTTTCCTCTTCATGCCAGACTGAAAGAGAAAGAGTAAGGGGGAGACATGGACTCGTCTATCAGCTGGTAATGGCGTCAACCATCAACAGGGGCAAAGGAGGGTGACAAACTATGCAGAGGAGGGGGGGGTCTGGTCTAAGCGCATCTTTACCCACTTTTAATGCATGTTTTTTGTTTCTATTTTGTTTTTGTGTCTTTTGTCTTTGTCAAAATCAAATTATTGCTGAGCCGCTTTGTCAACACTTGCTCTACCACATCCTCTACTGCAGTGAGGCGTAACCACGCCCCGTCAGACATTGGGGACATGCCTCAATCAATCATACGCATACGCATGGCAACCATTTGGGTGGCCGGCCGATCGTTGCCACTTTCTTTGGCAAATTTGCAATTGCATTTTGGTTTTTCGTTTTGGTTTCTTTGATCCAAAAATAGTCATTATGACCAACTTAAATGAAAGTGACAAATGCCATTAACTAAGCGAGGTAAACATTGACATTTAAGTTATTGCAAATTGCAAATTGTTGGCAACATTTCTTAAATTCCAATTAATTGTTGGGTCTTAATTAGGAAAATTAGTCACGTAGAGAGAGAGAGAGAGAGAGAGAGAGAGATAATACCGATAGATAATACCGAAATTATATTTAAGAATTCTTTTGAATTCATAGTTGAAGCACAGATGGGTGCATCAGATTTCTAAAGGATGTGCGAATTTCAAGAAATTGCTAATTAAATTGATAAATTTTCTTAATAAATAATTGTTTATAATTACTCCAAGGACTTCATTCCATGCAAATCGTGTGCTTTGAAATCTAGTTCGATGCGTTTATGATCTGACACTGTGACCGCCTAAGGCCAACCGGAATCAACTGCACCTTTCATTACCTTAACCACCGTTTAGACAACAATTACGTATACGCCCAGTGTGACAATTCAAAGCAAAGCAAACTTAATTAAAACAAATTTACCAAAGAACTGGCTATTTATAAAAGTAATTCAGTTTAAATGAAATTGGTTTCTTAGCTTTTTTAAAGAGTTTGCCTAATGTTAGCCCAAAAGTCAAAAAGGTAAAAACCTTAAGATGTTGTTTATTTTCAAGCTGATATTGACATTTTCTTCTTGCATTTTTGCATAAATCATTTGCAATAAGTTATCTTATGGTCTCTGAGACAAAGTTTTGAGAGAGGTTTCTACTTGCGATTGCATTTTTTTTTTTTTTTCTGGAATTTGGCTTAAACAATGTGCAATTTTTACATAAGATGCGGTTGGCCATCCTAACGTAGTTGACCCAAAAAGCTTCCATAATCTTGTGTATGGCAAATATGCAAACTTGACTACTCGTACATCATCAAACTGATGTAAGATGTAAAAAAAAACGACAAAAATAGAAAAGAGACAACCAAAAAAAAAACCAACATGGCAATTTTCCATGTTTTCGTTTGGTTTTTGTTTTTTGGTTTCTTTAGTTGGAAAAGACCTACATATAAATACTATATATATATACATATATATATATATATGATATTTTATTGGCCGATTGTTTGTTGCCAGAGTTGTGCAATGTATGTAATTTGCTTAACACCCGCATGCCTGATTAGCTTGATTACTTTTACTTTTGGTTTTTCTCTCCCTCTCTCTTTCTCTGCCACTCTCTATCTCTCTTTGTCTCTGTTATTGTTGCATGTAAACAACACCTTACAACACCTTCACCACGGTCCAGCGCCAATTTTTGCTGGGTGCCAGTTGCTACTGATCAGTAGTCAGGAGGGCATTCATATTGGGCCTTATATTGGGCCCATTTCTATAAACTTTGTTAAGTAACTCTATGATTTAACTATTAATTTGTTTTTATTTTAGAAGAAGAATTAGCATGGCTATAAGGGCCCATTCTGGTAGCCCCTTATTTCGCTCCTGCCCTCTGACAATGTTTCGAGTTCAAGAAATGAAATGAAAATCATACCTTAATAATAGCTAATAACAATACAAAATTTATAACATGCTCTGGCTCTGGCTCTGACTGTGGCTCTTGTCTTTTGCCTCTTTTTCATTGCAATTAGATATCAGTTAGTTATGGGATTACATCTCCTCCCGGCTCACACGCGAAATTTCCGCATTTTCCGGTGTAATACTGTAAACACTTTACGCTTTACCAACTCTTTTTAACTCCGAAACCCTTCTCCCTCGCCACCCCTATGAGGAATTTCAACTATTTTACTTTTAACAGATAAAGAGATCATTGAGCTTGCTTATATATAAAAAGGTTTAAAGCAGCTCTTACATTTATTCTATTGACATACAAGGAAATGCACGACAAACTCTGGCAAACTTTGGCATTCTAAGCTTTTCCATTTCTATTTCCCTTCATTTAGTTGTAATTCTCAACTAGTTTTAGCTTTGGGCACTGCAATTTGAGAGTTCTTTAACAAAGTCAGGGCAGGCAATACAAAAAAGGTGAACAGGTTTTCTGTATAGCTATTTCAAGAACCACCAAGTTCTATCATCAGCAGACTTGGCTAAACTTTGCTTCATTTAGTTGCAATCCTCAACTAGTTTCAGTGTTGAAATTATGGTATTTGCCATTGCGATTCATTGGAGTTCTGTAGCAAAATTTACTTCCTATACATATATATATATTCTTAAAATATAGATTTGATTTTACAAAGATCTTGGCAAGTTTAATATATTTCAAGAAAGTTAAGTTGCAAACTGATATTGTTTAAAAATAAATTTAGAAGAAAACACTTAAAAAATATTTTGAATTTTGCAGGAATTAAGTTATTTGTTGAAATCAAAATGTCTATCACTTATAAGCTTTTAATTTGAGTTTTATCATTGCTAAGGTCCATTAAAATAAAAAAACTAATGAAGAATATAAAGAAATTTCACGTCTATTATTTCATTTTCAATGGATATTTTTAATTTTGACGTTAATAAAGACATTTCTTGTCAAATTTATATGCTTACAAATTAGATTTCAGCTGCTTTTATGCCAATTGTCGTCGTGTTGATGTCAAAGTCGTTGAAACCAGGGTATACCCAAGTCGATGAGTCAATGCATTCATTACCTGAGGCTGCCAGCTGTTTAAATAATCGATGGACTAGTTTTTGTAGTTTTTGTTTTTTTTGCTTTTTTGAGTTTGTTTTTTGTAATTCTTGTACTACTTTTCAAACCGTTTATCGTATTATCTGAATTGAGTTAAAGTTCCAAAAGCCAAAAAGGCAAAACAAGAAATCTTTGAAAATAAATACATTCTATCTGAAATGTTTCAAGTTTCATGTTGTTCATGCCTCTGACAGTTGATATCAGAAATATGTACGATCTACTCTAATCTCTAACTAAATTGGCCTATTTGAGAGTTAGGCCAAATACACATTTAAAATATATTTTTACTTTTAGTCGAATATTTTTTTTTATTATCTTTTATTTTCAGCTGAGAATTAATGGCCAAAAAGCGAAAATGTGGGTGCAGCATTTAGCCAATTTAAATAAGCCAACATCAAAATGCCAACCAAAAGCCATAGAGGCCGACAGCAGCAGGGGAGGAGGAGAGGGGAAACGATGAAGAGGAGGAGTAGGAGAAGGTGGGATAACAAAATGAGACACTTGCCGAAATCAAAAAAAATAAATGCAAAAAAATAAAGAAAAAAAAAAGTGGAAGTTAAGGTGTTTTTTTTTTTTTTTGGTTTTTTGTTTTTATTTCGTTGCTCTGGTCGAGCGATCATCTCCTGCTGCGGGCCATCAAAACTTTCACTAAATGCAGCAGTAGCAGCAATGGCAATGCTTTTGTTGTTGCCAATGATGAGGGCGGCGGAGGTGGGTTGGGACCGACCGTCCGGTTCGGTACGATCCGGGGTTATGCTTCACCATGCTGTGCGGGGCACCCGCCACCGCCTCTTCTTTCCTCTCTCCTTTCCTCTCATAAATCTGAATCTCAATTCAACCTTTACACAAGACACATTAGTCATGAGATTGAGTGAAGCGATGGCCTAAGGAGACGAGAGAAGAGGAGAGAAGGGGCAGCCAGCCGTAAGGCAGGGCTGCAGGTTGATCTTTATGTTCATCATCATTGTCATCGGTCAGCGGTTTTATTTTCATTTCATTTTGAATTTTGTTTTTTTTCTTGTTTTTTTTTTTTGGCGAATTGGCCAAGTGCTTTTTAATTGTGATTACAACAACAACACAGAGGAGAGGAAAAAAAATTACAAGAAATGATGAGGGTCGTTGGTGAAGATTATAATCTACCTGATATGTATATGTATGTATGTAGATGTATATACATAAATGTTTATGCATATGTTAAAAACTGAAATTGACAGGCTGCCAAAACCAAAATATCGAGGCTCATGAATGGAAAGTGAGAAATGAGCAATTGAAGGCTATCAATATAATCATTTCACCCATTTATATAAGCCTCAACTCTTAAAGTCTTAACAATAAACTTGAAATTGATCATAAAATTATGATTTAATTGTTTCAACTGCAAACTGGTGACCCCGACGAGCTAACAACAAAAAGGAATATCTAGAGTTAAAAATAAAGCTAACTAAACCATTTCTTTCTGCTTTTATTTATGCCATTTATAGTTAAGCGAAAAAAAAAACCTTAAAAACCTTTCCTAATCTCTCACATTTCATAAACTTAATAGAGACTTTAAGTGATTTGTAGTTTTGTCTTGCCCACCTTTTTCTTTTCTTAGCTTTTGGAAAAGCCATTTTCCATTTTCTTGCACTGTTTCATTTCTGGCTTTGCATTTTTGTGGTTTGTTTTTTTTCTTTCTGTTTTTGGCGATTCGACTGACATTTAAAGTTTAAGAGGCCAAAAACTGAAAATGATTTTCTGTTTTTCTGTTAGCCATGTTTCTTAAGGGGACGGGCGGCGCACAAGACACAACAATAACAACAACAACAACAACAACAAAATGACTAAAAAAGCTAAAACTAAAATTGAAAATGCCCTCACATATTAAACTAATAATGGGCCTAATTGGCTTTAAGTTTAACAATTAGCAAATGGATGAACAAAACTTAAAAAATTTAAACGACCTTCGATGCAAACGGAAGAATTTTGAGCCAAGAGGTATTTTTTTTCCCCCCCATTTGAAGTGCAGGCAACTTGTGAGCGGGGAGGGGGTAGGTTTTAAAGAATAAAGAAAATGGCAATTAATTATAATTTTAACACAATTTTTTGTTGTTCTCTGGTTTGGTTTAGTTATTTTTTTTTGCCTTTGATCATAAATACTTACCTAATGAGAGACTCACATAAAGAACTAGTTTTGCATAATGAATGAGGGTATGAGGCGTGCGGGCGGGCGGGATGGCAGGTGTTAGAGGCGAGGAGATGAAGTAAGAAGTTTTATTTATTTTTTTTTTTTGCTCTATAAAATGCCAAGTACACCCCCAACAATCAAGGCAAAGTGTTGTTGCTACACTTGGAGGCACTTTGCTTTTGTTAGAAACCAGTTTCAATTTCGATTTCAGCATGTTGGCGATTTCAGATCAAAAGCGATGCACATAATAAACTTATCGCATATTGTCTAACTATCTTAAAGCCATAAAGTATTTTTCTCTGTGTGTTTCAATCGTGTTTCCCTGTCTCACCATCCCCCCTCATTCTCTCTCTCTCTCTCTCTCTATCACTCTATCTTCTGGCATGACATTTATTCCGCATTCTTGCAACTTGATTTAGGCTTGGTGTTGCTATTGCTGTTGCTGTTGCTGGTGTTGGTTAGTGTTGCTAGTTCAGTTTCAGTTCCAGACTAAGTTGACTTTTTATCCACCAACAACAACAACAACAACATCAACACCCAGCATCAACTCTCAACTCTCAAATCGCCAAATTCGTTTCGATAAAAATCGTGCAAAATTCTGTGGTATGGCTAGTTTTGTTTGTCTCTCTTCCCTTCTCTTCTCTTCTCTTCTCACCGCAAATTGGTCATGCTTATGCCGGGCCAGAGATTAACTTTAATTTTCTTATTTTGGAAATAAGTAGAATAATAGATCTAAGAAAATGTTTGTATGTGGGCCAGACTCAAAAACCCGAAAGAACTATAAAAAATTTTTGAAGATAAAATAGAAAACTCAAAAAAATTTAATTGAAGTTAATGCTTTAACGTCGGGGTCACCAAAATTAGATTCCACTGAAATACTCAAATGTATGTATGTGTATGTAATTGAAATATCCCATAACAAGCGAACAAAGAAAATTCCATTGAAACATCGGGGTCACCACAATTTGAAATAACAATAATATGCATCAATTTTGGAAGGTCATTTAACAATTTTTCATCGCATATCTCAATTTATTCATATGTTTAATCATTTCTTTTCATTTTCAAAACATGTTTTTCGAATTTCAAAGAAAAATAAAAGAAATGAAACAACTGAAACTTTTCTTTTCAGCCGGCATTTTTTTCTTTCTTTCTTTCTTTTTTTTTTTCTTTAGTTTTTGCTTTTGCCTTTCGCATTATTTTGAATTAATAATTTATATGGATTTTTATAAGTGCCTGCGGCGCACATCAATTGATTTACCGGATTAGCATACAGACACACACACACACATACACACACTTACATTCATAACAAGCATCGGATATTAATACCTGATCCGCATTTTTGGTTGATTTTGGGTTGAAAAATTATTTGCAATTTATGAAACGCGTTCACCATCGCCGCCAACAACAACAACAACAACAGCCAAAGTAAAAGTTCAATTAAATAAAGATAAATTGCTTAACAATTGTCGTTTTTGTTGTTTTGGTCAAGTTGAAGTCCATGTTGATGCCTTTTTACGTAACATCCATAAAAATTTCAAAGAGTACCAAAAGTACAAAACAAAAACAATAAAAACAAAAAACCACATTTTAAATGAAAATAAAAAGAAACCAAAAGGAAGCTAAAGAAAATACTTGAAGTCAGAAACACTTAACTCAAAAACACTCAACTTTAACTTCAATTATTTGCATATATTTTCAACAATTGTTTAAACTTTAAAGTGCAGACCAGAATGAAAATTATAGAATATGGGAATAACAATTTGATTATTTCTAATTTTACTATCTTTAATACGGAATGAATCATCATTCCGTCTGTATCGTCAAATGAATATACGCTTTCAAAAAACCTTAATTTTAATATTTAATATTTATTTATCTACTCAAGTTGGCGTCGGTATGGATGGCTGGATGGCTAGAGAGAAGTTCAATTCACTTGGCGTGTCAAAAGTCATAATGCTTTTAAAACTGAACAAAAAACATAATTTATAATGATAATCACGATGATGATGATGTTAAAAGCATTTCATTTTAACGCTTTCATCGTTGATTAACCCCTTCCCCCCCTCCCCACTCCATTCCAAAAGATGATGATCAAGAAAAAACAAACAAAAAACGCCAAAGATGAGATATGATCAGTTGAAAAAAACAGAGTTTAAATACTTTGTATACACTGAAAGAGATTCAATTAGATTCGGAAAGTATTTCAAACAATTCTTCCATTTAATATGAATCTCCACTAAGTTCTCCTCCAATTAACTATAGGTATTCCAGTTGTAATTAATGTTTCAATTGTTTAAATTTTCCCTTAAAAATATCTACACGACACGTGCTCAGTCACCTGAACGAACGAATACGCCCTCTCAACACTCTGTAAAGTTAATACTAAATTCAAGTTCAATAAAGGTTCAATTTATGTTCAATTCATGTTGGCTGGCAGGTGCAGAAAGCCAAGTATCTTGACCCTCTCATTAATTGGCCAAAAACAAAAAAAAAAAAACAAAAAAACAAGTACAAAATGAAAGAAATGGTAATAACAATAATAATAATATGAAAACCAGTTGAGATTTTTACAATTTACAGTTTCGGTTTACACGAAAATTAACATACGTAATTTATTTAAATTCAATTTTTTGTTTTTTTTTTTTGACGATTTTTCGTTTTCTGGGCTTCTTGGCAAATGTTTTCACTTTCGTTTGGCCGAAAATTCCATACGCGACAGAAGCGAGCAAGAGCAGAGAGAGTAAGAGCAAAAGAGAGAAAAGGCATCCGGCGCCAACCAGTTTTTTTTTTTTTTATCTACCTATATAGTCGCCGCCGCCGCCGCAGCTTACCATGATTATTGTGATTATTGGCTGGAGGAGAGCTGCTGGAGGTACAGATTGAAGCCAGAGACAGAGAGGAAGAGAGAGGGAGAGAGAAGACCAAACCAAAGATCGACCGACCGACAGAGCGACCAACCAAAGATCGAGACTTGAAGAGTTGCCGGCGAAACCCCAAAACACACAAATTGAAAATGAAAGTGAAAATGTTTAACGGCAACTAAGACCGAAAATTTATAAGAAAAAGAAAAACAAAGCAGAAGATCGCCATACGATTGAGGATCATGGAGGAGACTGCCCTCCGTCTTCTACTATAGCCTCTTCTCCTCCTTGGCCATCTTCTAGTTGGCAAGTTGGCGATTTCTTGTTTTCTGCTGGTTGGGTGAAATTTTTTTTAACGCCTGACAAAAGAAAAACTCCTTTGGATACATTTTTTTTTTGTTATTTTGTTTTTCTTTTGGGAAAGTTTTTTATGTCTTTTCAATACATTGGTAGGGCAACAGGTCACACGTGCCTATTAAATTGACCCTGTCCGCTTGTGTATAGCGAAAATGGCGAGACATTTCAATCAATGAATAGTTACCTATTGAAATAATAATCATCATCATTATCATCATCATCTACAATGAAAGAGAAATGAGGAGTGGAAAATCGTGAAAAGGCGCCAGAGGCGAACTAAAAGGAAATGTGAAAACTATTTACATACACATACTAACTTACATACATACATATGTATGTATGTTCATAGGCGGCATCAAAAGAAAGGCCAGTCTGACCCATAGGGAAAATCTCTTTTTCTCCAATGCGAAACGTAACTAACATAGAGAAAGACAAACGAGAGACAGAGCAAGAGAGAGAGAGAAAAACAAGCAAACAAACAAAGTAAGTTAACTAATTAACAGAAACGTTTAAAGAGAATGGCAAAAAGTGTTCAATGATCAACACAATTTTTTGCAACCAAACTAAAATCAGTCTGTAAAATGCTGATGAATGGAAAAGAAAATTTTTGATCCATCTTTAATTCACTTCAATTTCAAGCTCATGAAATAAATAATTGCCAAAAAAATTTTTCTATAATTTCACACTTAATTGGTAGAAAAAAAATGCATTACAAATAAGCTAAAAGCTTTTCACACAGCCATTGTTAGATTGTTTTAACAGAAATCACCTTGATAAGTCTATGTTGAGCCATGATACGAAATACGACTTGAAAAAGAATCGCTTTGGATCTAAATATGATGATTAATAATGTTAATCTAGAAATCATTCTCTAAATATGAGAACCACGCACGATTTATCGATAATCGACTATTAAGACTGTGATGAAAAAATGACTGAAAAAGTATTCAAAACGGATTAAACGAAAAAGTTATCAGGAACTCATCAAGAGGACTAAAAACTCAATTTTGATTAGAAAACGAGAGAATTTCTGACCACTCAATCAGAAAGGGGACTACGAAAGGGATTCGTTTACGTCCAGAAACTATTTTAATCCAATCAGTGCTCAATTTCAGTTTGAACTTTAACAAAAAAAAAACAAAAGTAATGAGATCTTTCTAAGAATAAAATGTAGCACTTTGAACAACTTTTCAAAAAAAACTCCTATAATAAGTTGTAACTTATTTACTTCATTGATAGATTCTTGAATAAATTTTGAGAGCTTTGATTTCATTTACATTGTTAAAACATAAATAGTTAGTTGGTTTATACCTTGGCCTTTCTTCTGGGAGGTCGCTGTATAACGGCTGCCATATCCACTCAAGAGAACTCTTTTGATTAACTTTAGCTACATTTTATTTTTCCTATTCGCTTTTTTTTCGCTTATCGCACAAATGTTTTTTTTTTATATATAATTATTATTCTAGTGTTTTGTTGATTCTAGATTCTTCTGACACTGAAAATGATAAAGATTAATGCTATAGAGATGAGAAGAGATAGAGAAGGGCGGTAAGTGTGTGTATGTGTCTGTGTCTGTGTGAAATGCGAAGAGAAATGTCTGGGCTTATCTTAAAAATTCACTTGAGTAAATATATATTCATATTATACGTATTTTCTTATCAAATATGTTGTATCTGGTTTATAATTCTATATATGCACATACATACTTATATTCTTAGTTTATAGGGTGTTTTTTGAGCCATCTTTTGCTTATTGGATTATCAACTCAATCGGGCGCTTTCTATCTGGCTAAGATTGGCCTAGAATAATCCATGGATAATACCTAAAAATCTGCCTATCTTATACTTCATAACTAGATCTTATTATTATTATTATTATCTAAGAGTCTATTTTTTGACCGGCCAACGCAAATTCCTTATAATCGAAACATTCTAATAAAGTCGGCGTCTCTATGAAGCACAACAGATGACCCAGCCCATCGAATCCCAAAAATTATCAATCACTAAGTGATCTTGAGTTTCATCTACTCTGCCTAAGTTTCTAGCCAAGACACCCTGTGTGGCTTTTGTATGATTCTCGTATCTCATTTTTGTTGTCAACATCCTAACTAGAGAACTAAGTTTTGTTAATGCAGAAGTATGAATACCCTTGACAGGCTTGTTAAGAGGGTGGAGGATTGTCCCAGTGGAGCCCAGTGAGAATATTCTTTAGATTGTAAAGACCTTCTGGAAGAAGGTTGCCTCCTTGGCAACCATTTCAAAAAGTCATCCCTAAGAAATACTTTGGAGTTTTGCGAATGATTGCAGAATGAAAAGATTTTATATTGAATATGGTTCTATGAAGACAAGATAATTTGCATAAATTCTTATGAATTTTTATGTAAATGTAGTTGGTTTTTGGTTTATATTCGCATGTCAAGTTATTAGTCATGATTAGGTAAGTTGGACGAGTTAGAGAAAAACCTGAACAACATTTCTTCTACCATGCAAATCAATGGACAGGAAATTATTACAACTCTTTTGGTTCGTTCCCCTTCCCACCGCCCCTCTATTCTCCTTTACTCAACGCCTACCTCAAGCGTTAACTCTTTCTCTTTTTCTCTCCCTGTCTGTCTTTCACTCTATTTCTCTGTTTCTCTTACTTGTACCCGCATAAAGTTTTTTCGGTTGTCGAATTTGGTTTTCTTTTTGTTGGCTAGTTTCGTTAGTTATTTTTTTTTCTCATTCAATTCATTAGCATTACATGGCTTCCGTATTTGGTGATCGAAATTTTACATATAACGAATATTTATGTATAAATGGGTCACAGTTTTCCCTAAATGGAAAGCAACAGCAATCAGGCAAAAAAAAAAGTAAATAATAAATGCCAACTGTAAATAAATGCCAAGTCAGTTTAAAAAGCTAGCAAAAGTTTAACTAGCTTAATTTAATCTAATCAAAAATTTTCATTGTGCTTTTTTGTGTGTGTTTGGATTTTGGCGACAAAACTTCCATCACGTTCCAAAATATTCTGTTTTTTTGCTCCTTTTTTTTCCGTTGGGCCTTGTTTTCACACGTTTTCTTAATAAGGGAAATGCGGCAAAACAAAACCAAAAAAAAAAAATAAGTCATTCATTGTTTTAGATGTGGTTTTTGTCCATTTGATATAGCTTACATATAGTTGACATTGGCGGTTAGTCTTTAGTTACACTCAATACTAGACGTAATTCAGCTAAAATGCGCATCGAAAGCAATAGTCTAGATGTCTTAGATCAATTTAGTTAAAATACTTTCTCAATCAAATTTCTAAATTCTTTTCTAGACATTTTTTCGAAAGTTCAAGTGACATCTATTATCTATCTAATACTTATTTGGAAATTTTCCAAAGATTGGAAAGTTAAAAATAACATCAATTAAATGCAAATAACTATGTCAATCTGCAATTAATCTAAAACTCAATATCAAAATCAAATTCAATCCACACCAATCCCCACTAACACCACCACCACCACCAGCAGCACCACCAGTTGGCCAATGTCAGTTGTCTAGAACCTGTCAACGGCGGCTTACGTCATAAATTGAATATTTATCGACCATAACGATGTCTTAACTCCCCACAGACCCAGACCCAGACTCGATCTCAAAGACTCTGACTCTGACTGTGACTCTGACTTAGACTCTGAGGCTTGACCAAACCAAAACCAAACCAAACAGACAGCACAGTACGACGAACCAGTTTCAATTTTATGTGGTGGCAAGTGGCAAGCAGCCTCAATTTACAGATGCTTATGCAACCTGCCTGCCTGCTGCAAGGAGAAAGCAGCTCCTCTCTTTGCAAAAAAAAAAAAAGAAGAAATATTCAAAGCAGAAGTCAAAGGAGTCGAAAAATTCTAGCACAGATTACGGTAGTTGACGTCACACCAAAAAAAAGAAAAAATCTGGTAAAAACGGGATATTTCCGTTAAGAAAATTTATTAATGATATATACTATGAGATTTAAAACGGAGAACTATTCACATTCACCCCATATGCCATATCAATGAATCAAACAAATGAATGTCACACACAGAAAAAGTCATGCCCACGGGGAAGTTAAATGCAATTACGAGTATAAAGGGGAAACAAAACAAAGCACAAAAATGTGTCTAACTAAATAGAGTAAACTACTTAGTTAGTAGAAACAGGAAATACCTATAGTAGTAGTAACAAAAAGGTGTGAAAACTATCAATTAGCCTATAGAATTAGATGCTTTCAGTATATATGTACATATATCACAATTTCATCAGGTAGAAAAATGTGACTCAAGTAGTTCAGAAAGAACATTTCCAACGGAGTCACAACAAAAATATTACTACTTTTAGTTAAAATATAGAATTGAATTAACAACACTAAAAACAATTAAATTAAACAAAGTCCAACAACACTAAAAACAATTAAATGAAACAAAGTCCAACAAATTAAAGTATTAGGTTCAATGCCATTTAATTTCACCTCTTAGTTAATATCTATAAATAGGAATGGATCTAGAAAACATTTTTAGGGCTCAAATCAAATATTTTCTATTTAAAAATAAGTTAGTATTTTTCGCTGCTGGCATTTGATTACTATTTGGATTTATAGGACACAAAAATCTCAAAAAAAATCACTTGCCGAAAAAGTGGAAAATTCTTCGAGAAGGTGTCAAAACACCTCGAACTCTATCACTGGAAAATATCATGGCTTTGTCATCTTTTTGCAAATATATTATATATCTAGGTATATTTGAACAATAAGAACATATAATTTACTTAGTATACTTATTTTTTTGTATAGTTTTCTTTGAATTTCTGGCACTTGATTTGGTTTTTCTATGCATTTTCTAACTCTCTTTTTCTCTCTCTCTCTCTCGCTCTCTCTCTCTCTCTCTCTCTGTCTTTATGTATGTGTGCCAATCGGCTAAATATTTTCTACAAAAATTTGCATTCAAAACTGTCAACTGGTCATAAAAAAAAAATTGAAATTGAAAATGAATTTGAATTTCAATATTGTTTTTGTTGTTGCTGTTGTTGTTGTTGTTGGATTTTGTTCACCTCAAAAGTACCTACTGGACAAAAAACTAAAAAAAAAAAAATGTAGCATTTTTGTTGGTGTTGTTGTGAAAGTGAAAATTAAGTGTCGATTGGTTCGTTCGCAGTGTCTCTCTTTGTCTCTCTTTCTCTGTTGCTCTTAAAGGAACTGACTCACTGACTGACTGACTAACTGACTGACTGACTGTTGTGTACCGCATAATAAATTGAATGCAATGTCCGAAAAAGAAGTGGTTAAAAGCAGAAGAAGAAGAAGACGAAAAACATCAACAACATATTGAAGTCGCGCTTTTATTCGGTTATTTGTTTGTTATTGTTGTTGTTGTATATTAATTAATAATATTTGTTTTTTTTTTTTGTAGAAATGTCTAAAGTGGAGTGAGTACCAACCACAACGACCAATTGAAGACGCTCAGCCAACTGAACTGAACTGTTGGGTAAAAGTCTGTCTAACTGGCTAACTGAAGAGTTAGTTGGTTGGGCAATTGGCCATGCCAATTGAAATTCGAAAGGGAAATTTATGCACATCAATTAATATTATTATTAATCAACAAATTTCATCAGTCTTTACCAAATTAACAAATAATAAATACATATATGTATGTATGTACGTACATATAATAGTTAATTGTTCAATTGCATTTGAATTTTGCACTAATCATTAGTATCATGAGGATATACAAGGTTTTTTTTTATTATTGCGGGGAGAGACCTCTTTCTGCAATCTATCCGAAAAGTGGATAATCAGCAGAAATCAGTGACAAACGGGACATTTCGAAGGTTATACATATAAACAAAAGGTACATATAACATTTCATAATTTTAAAACAACATCGGATGACTTCTTTTGCGCCACCTTGTATGTATGAATGATTGGACTGGAATGATTCTTGATTTACCTTTAATTTGGAAATACATAATTATTATTTATGGGAATAATAATTACATATATACAAATATCCAATGCTCTTTATTTCTATACATTTTAGGCTTAATTGGATATGATAGAAGTCCACTTAAAATCAAGTTTACAACAATTTTCTTTTTCTCTTTATGAAAATCGCTTAAAAAGTTCTAAATAGAATTTGCATGACTATTTATAAATACTTTCATCATATTCACAATAACTGTAGAAATCCAAATCTAAAAAACTAGCTAATCAGACATATTCATGTGTTTCTAATCATCAAAAATGCTGATAATTATATTTGCTTCAAATCAGATTTCTGTTTCCATATATTTATAGTTGTTGTTGTTGTTATGTTTATTTACAATTTATTTGAGTTCTAACTTTTTATGGTTTTATTTGTGAATATTTCTATATATTTTAACTGATCAAAAGACTTAAAATAGCACAAGTTTATTTACTTTTTATCAGTCTTATTGGACATTTTAGTATTTGATTCTATTCTATTTAGTTATTTCTCCAAAAAACCTCAAACTTAAGAACTTAAGCAAAATCTATTCAAAAGGATTTTGAAGAGAAATATGAATTCCCAGTAAAATGAAGAAGTAAAATGAAATTATTTTCTCAAAATATAGAGTTTCATATAAATAATTTCGTTATAATTTCCTTCCAATCTAAATAAAGTTTTAAATTCAAAGACTCGAAAGTTCATGATAATTATTTGGCTCTAAATCTTTATAGGCTTTTTGGACCTGCCTTTAGATATAATGGCCTAAAAGCCAATTATAATGACTTGCTAATTGTCTAATGACCAAAAGCAGACAAAAATGTTGTAAGTTCTTTTAGCCATCTTTATTAATGACCTATCAAGTCTAAAAAACCAATTTGAAAAAAGTGCCATCAGTTGGCCCTTATTTTACATTATTCAAAAGTAATGTGTTTTATATTATAAAAATTCAAATTCTAAATCAATTTTTTGTTTGTGGTAATTGAATCTGAATCTGAAATATTTCTGAGAAAACACAATTATTAAAAATTTAACCATTACTTTTTAAACTTTTGGCTAACAATTTTGCAAATTCATAATCTAAATTTAAAAAACAAACTTTCTAATAACATTAACAATTCTATTCAATTTTTAGCTGATGATTTAATATATATAAATATTATTATTTGTTTTAATTTAATTAATTAATTGGGCTTCTCTTGTAGACCTAAAATAATTATGGCCATTTGCACTCACCGTATTAATCTTCTCCATGAAGACGCTCATTTGATTTTTTGATGACATTTTTGTGTGTGTGTTTTTTTGTTTTACTTCTGAATAATTTTAACTTTAACTTTTTTTTTTTACAAAACACACACTTCTAGATTATTTTTTTGTTGACTTCAACTTTGACTTCGTTTCGAAATTCACAAAGCACATACACACAATAAAAACACAATATTGCTGATGCTGTTGCTTATCAAGAGGTTAGGGGAAGAGTAAGAGTGGGGGGGAGCGGAGGAACACATAAAAAAAAAAGAAAATGTTCTTGTTTATAAATTGACAGGTAGACCTATCAATATATGTAAATAAATAAATTCTTTACTCGTTCAAAAGAAAGAAGAAAAAAAAAGCCACGCGCGCGCGTTTTACCAAAACTGATTCAAACTGATATTTGCGCTAAGCCCAGTTGTCGACGTCCGACTTGAGGCGTGCATTCTTATCGACGGCCAGCAACGCATTGAATAGTCTCAAGCTCATGCCAAAGACATGGCCAAAGGCAGCGGCGGCACCAACAACAACAACAGTTTGAGCTGACAAAAACGAACGAACGACGAACAGTCTGTGAGCCGAAGAAGTTGGCTAAAAGCAAGTTGCAGCAGCAGCAGCAGCAACAGCGACAGGTGCCAAGTCATTTAGAGAGAACAGACTGCGACTCAGAGAGACGGAGAGAGAGAGAGCGAGAGCGAGAAATTGGCCAACTGTGTGTTTGTGATTGGAGGTGTGCCTAATGTTTTGCGATGCCAGTGTGCCATAATATATGCTGGTTTTTACTTTTTTATGGGATTGGGGGCGAATTGTGGGCGGGCGCGACGCTTAGAAAATGTGTGAAAATTCTATTTGACATTAGGAAAAACAAGTGCACAAGTCATAATATTGTAAAATGAAAATATCGCCACTCTAATATGAATACATTCAAACATATTCGTTAAGAGCATAAAGTGAAACGAACCCACGATCTTCTTAGTCTTTAGATAATGAATATTAATAAATCAATTGAATGAAATTCATTTGGAAAAGATGTAACTATAATGCTAAAGCTGATCAAAGTTATTTATAAAGACTTTTTCATTCATTCAAGCCCTACTCCATACCTTCAGATGGATTCAAAAGGGGGAACCCCCTGAAATATCCGTCTCTTAAGAACTTCTGTCTTCTATCTAATTATCTAATTACGATGATTATAGTCAATGCCAAATGTTGATCAAAGAAACTATAAATTGTTGCTTGGGCATTCAGAGAAACTTTTTTATTCATTCAATTCCTACTCTATTTATTTTGATGGGATCAAGGCAGAAAAATATCCTACCCCCAACGGAGTTATCTTCGAAATGAAAAATCCTTTACACTTTCTGAACCGAACTCGAACTAGGAAATTGCATACGAACTTTACATTTTGAAGTCCTAGGTATCCTGATTTTCGAATTGATTATTTTTAATCGAACACCCCTTACAACAAATTTGTTTAGGCCTGTTCTCTTTTTCGAGTCTTTTTTCGATTTAGACAAAAGCATTTTAAATTGATAAAGTGAACCAGCATGCTTAATCCGTCTAAGTCGGTGATAATGTTGTACCCGTGAGTACAAGGCAAATGCACATTTGAATATATTGCATTTACTCATTTCTATTCGATCAATTTGTTTCAGCATTAAATTTCTAAATATACCCATGAAAATTTCTGTTAATTCAAATTAGTTTCTTACTATATTTTTTTTTATAATTTTTTATATTTCAAGCAATTTCAAACCATTAAAATTATTAAAGTCAAAACAAAAGTTAGAAGCTAGGAGATAGCAATTACATAAAGTGAAGAGATAGAGTGTATCTCTAATAACGTCACTGTTCACCATCATTAATCAAATTTGGCACAGTCATTATTAGTTATTTTAAACTGAGAAATATAAATTTTTATGACAATTGCTTCAAAAGTAACGAAGTTATTGACAAAAGTCACTGTTTTCGACCGATCGTTCTTACGGGAGCTATATGATATAGGCACCCGATCTTGATTAAATTTGGCATAGTCATTTATATGTGTAATAAACCCACCCATATTAAATTTCACGACAATAGCTCAGAAAATAACGAAGTTATTGAGAAAAGTCACTGTTCGTGACTTTGCCGTTTGTATGGTAGCTATATGATATAGTAGTCCGATTTGGCTGAATCCGAGATATACAAACTGTGCAGTATATACAAACCTACATTCAAAATTTGAACTCTGTAGACGAACGGACGGAAGGACGGACATGGCTATTTAAACTCGTCTCGTCAGGGTGATCAAGAATATATATACTTTATATGGTCGGAGATGCTTCCGTCTATGCGTTGCACACTTCTAACCAAAATTAATATACCCTTCTTGCAAGGGTATAAATATATGGTCGTTGTTTAACATTTCATTGGATGCATTATTTTATAGCTCTTAATTTTACAAATGAGAAATTTTTTATTCAATTCATAATTGAGAGACGTTGTAAAATAGTCTATAGTGGAAATAGAGAATTCTTTATTTGAATCCCATTGCTAACTAACTAATACTCTTATATGTTCTATAATATATTGTGAACCAAAATAACTATTATTTCTTTATACACAGTTAAGAATATGATGATTGTTAGTCACCCAACACAGTTATAGATATGAATTTGAAAAGTTGTCACACACACACACACAAACACACAAATAACTCTTGTTGACCAAAACTCGTTCAGTCAGTCAGTTACTTCCCAATCCCCCACTTTAAAGTTTAAACAATTCGCAATTGCTTTGAACAAATATTTAAGAGTTTTATGCACTGCCCCCATGACTAAACAAATACAAAAAAAAAAAAACTGCGTTGGCAACAAAATCAAATAACTTAATTAGCTTTTGCAAATAAATAAATCGAGAAAAAAAAGATAGAGAAAAATAAAAAACTAAATAAATAAATCGACAACTACAACAATTGAAGTCAAAGTCAAAAACACAATTTAAGGTCGCCAGAAGAAGAAGAAAAAGAAGAAAAAATTGCTAACAAAATGAGTTGTTTTTTTTCCTTTATTTTCTTTGCCATGAGGCAAATACAAAATGAAATATCATGCTATATGGTTATATATATGTATTTGTTTTTTTTTCTTTATGTAACGGTCCTTGTTAAACTTTGTGTCATAGCCATAAAAATATATAAACATATATATACATATAGTAGGTCTTTATGGCCACATAATTAACGGTCAACGACAGATCTATCAATGTTGATTTTTGTGAGTTTGGCAAATCATCAAATCAGATTTTTTTTTTTAGTCCCCCCGACCCTCCCCGTTTTTCATTGCAAACAACTTACCTGTTGAGCAGATTTTTCATTTCATAAGTCTTGGCTACTTAATCTTTGGCTGCAAATGAAATAAAAAAACAAAAATTTAAAGATGAGTGTGAAATTTTTACAAGTGTTTGCATTGCCCCCTTCTGATAATCATATCTGATTTGTGGCTATAAATTTTTCCACACTTCCTATTAATCGATATTGCATTAGCTTTATGCTAACTCATCACAAGCAAACGGAAAAGAAAAGCATATACTCTTCTTTTAGAGAAAAGTTGTAAAAAATTTGAAAAGGTTTACAAAAAATCATAACTCTCAGACCTTAGAATCAATAATATAAGTAATGATGGCAACACAACATAATTTCTAAACTCAATTAAATATTTAATTTGTATCATAAACTAAATTTACTTAGATATAAATAAGACTTTGTCATGAATTTATTAAATTTAAAAAACTAAACGACATCTTTTGATATTTCTTTTAATAGAAATTTATTAAAATTGTTCACTTTAACTCTGTCTGTTATTTATGTAAGTTAAGTTAGGGTATATGAAAAACAGGGATAGTCTCTCTCTCTCTCTCTCATAAAAAACGAAAAGTTAACTCAATTTAAGCCATTAGGCTAACATGCGGCATGTTGCATTACCCAAGAAAACGTGAAAGAAAAGAACCCATTTCATCCATTTTCATAATTTATTTTGGTTTGCCCAACCTGAAAAAACCGTTGCTAATCAAAATTATATATTTTCTCATCTATTTTTTTTTTCCTACCACTCCCCATTTTGATGTTGCCTGCGATCTTTGGGTTTGTTTTTCTTTTTTTTTTAACACTTAATCAGCAGCAAATGCAAACGCACTTTTATCTCTCTTGTGAAATTGTTAAAGAAGCACAACTACAACAAAAACAACAACAACAAAAAGCCAAAAAATAAAAAAAAAGACTTTTTGGTTGAAAGTGAAATTGAGTTTATGCGTTTTCAATTTCACTAGAAAGCACAAACAAATAAATAAAATCAAGTGCCTTTTGATATTCTTGCCCCGATGAGAAGAAATGGTAGCGAAATGGATGAAATGGACACACGAGACAAGCATTATAACGATATATGAGCCAACCTGTCACCAAAAGCCAAGAGCCAACAAAATCAACAACAATCCGCCCCCCAGACCTCCCCCTCCCCCCGCCTCAGGGCAGCAGCACGTACAGTGAATGCCAAGTAATCGCAACTAAAAAGACATTCCCAATTGCCTGAAAGGTGACAAAACGATAATGGTCATCATATTGTTGATGATCATGATCATGATGATTAAATGAACTGCAAATGTGAATGATTTAAAGTGACAAAAAAAAAAAAGAAAAAATCAAAAGACTTAGGCAACAAACTTGAGAGAGAAAACGGCAAAAATCTCTACAGTTTGCCGGATGTAAGAGATTGACTGATCGATATTCAAATAAGTCAATCGAAAGTGCACAGTAGTCGTGGGTTTTTAAAATAGGTTCAACTTTAGTTTATTGGAATGGTTTAATTTGTACCCCTAAAGTATGCAATAGTTGTTTTTTTAAGAATTAGTTTTTGGAGATCTTTTAAATATGGAATATGGTCGATAAGGTTTATATTGTTTATATACACAAGACTTAAACATACATATTAACAGTTTTGTATCTTTCTAAAACAATGAATTCTTTTTTAAGTTAGGAATGGATTTTCTTTTTACGTACACGGATTAATAATTTCATTCTTCTGAAAGAACTTCTACAAAATCTAGTTAAGTCTTTAAAAATTTTGAAATATCATATTTATGAAATCGTCAATTTTATATATGTATTTCTTTCTGTGCTTGATAATCTCAACAG
This sequence comes from Drosophila willistoni, assembly GCF_018902025.1. NCBI lineage: Eukaryota > Metazoa > Arthropoda > Insecta > Diptera > Drosophilidae > Drosophila > Drosophila willistoni. The sequence continues at coordinate 10,631,046 of NW_025814052.1, forward strand.
TTTTATAATAATTCAATGACTAAACCAAAACGAATAAAATTTTAGCAGTTTTTGGTGTTTTTTTGTAGTGTTAATAAAATATTAATTTTTTCTAATCGATAGGTACTTGATATTTGATTTTTGACAAGACTTTCTTTCACTCTCTTTTGCCCTCATGGCTAATTTTGTCCCCTCTTTCAGTCATAGTCATAGGGTCACACACACACACACAGAGAGAGACACTCATATCCGTCCGTAACCCCTTTCCGGCGGCTGTTTTGGCTTCTTTCGCCAAAAGAAAAAGAAAGAAAAAAATTGATATGCACATACTTACAAACGAATATTAACATTTGTCTTCTCGTCGTATGCCTTAATTAACTATTCCAGTCAGCTAATATTGGTTTCACCCACCAAAAATAACAAATTGAAACAACGAAAGCTCCTTTTACCTTGGCCCCCGCCAGCGGTCATCAGTTTGGCTTGGCTGATTAGCTGTGTGAGGGCGAAGATGAAGGCGAAGGTGAGGGTGAGAGGCGAGGGCGAAGGCGAAGGCGGTTTGTATTTCAAATTTTTGTTTGTTTGAAGAAAGTAAAGTATGAAAGTTGCTTATGTTTTGTGCTGTTGTTGTTGTTGTTGTTATTGTTATTGGTTAGTTTTACTCTTCTTCGAGTTGAATGACTCAGATATTAAAATTTAATTTCTTAACTCTAAAGTCAAATAAATAGTTCTTTAGTCGGGTTACAATCATAATTTTTAATTTGCCATTAAAACAAGTCTTTTACCACAAAGGGCCACCATCATCATCATCGTCATCATCATCATCATTAACACCATCACTTTAACAGGTATGTGGAAAATAAAAATAAATATCTAGAAACCCTTTAGAACACGACAACACCAAATGCATTAGAAGACAAATTCTTGCCCTTATACTAAGGTCATAAATTCCTGTTTTGCCATCTTTATTAGACCATTAAATGAAACCGAATAGATGGCAGATGGAAAAAAAGATATTGGGAATTCAACATTCAGCCAATTAACTTTAAAGAAATAAACATAAAGTTTTTAATTTTTATTTATTTGTTTGTTTGTTTTCGACTCCTCCTCCTTCTTCTCACTTTGCAATTGCGTAAAAAAACACAAAAATTAATTCAAGTTCAACAAAATACTTGTGATATATGGGCCAAAGTCATGCCGAAAGTCTCTCATACCTCGCAGCCTCGTAACATCCCTTTCGTGAGTTTGTCTGAAATATACCCTTTATTTAATTGGATTAGATTAACTTTGGCAATTGATTTATCAATGATTTGGCTATCATTTAATGGCAACTGTTTTTAAGCTATAATTGTGATCGTATATAGTCATATAGTCTGTTTTTTTTTTTTGTCTTCTTTGTGATGATGTCTCTCTCTCTCTCTCTCTCTGTCTCTTTTACTTAAGGGTAATGTGTTTCTAGAGTATATCCAAGTCGAAGTGTCAACTAAAATATGTGCAAAAATTGTATAGTTACCCCCCTCCCACTCTCACTCCGCATTTAATTGTTTATACAACAACAACAAACAACTCCAAAAAAAACAGAGCGAGAGAGAGAGAGAGAGAAAAAAAATTGCTATGGTCATAAAAATTTATGTGGCCTGAGTTGTCCAGGTTAAGGAATGGGGCAAATATTGAGGCGTTTTGGGCCGGGGGCAAGAGGCGAGAGGGCTGTGTGGCTTTTCAAAGTACCATGTTATTGCATTAAAAAACGTGAGTGCGTGAAATATTTTACGGCAGAAGTAATACAGTTATTGCTATTGTTGCTCGCATTGTTGTTGTTTTTAATAAGTCAAGTTGTTCATGGTATTTTTTTTAGGGCCATTGAAATGTGTCAAAATGGGATTACTGGAGGGCCAGAAGAAACAGCATGGAAGAGAGATAGGGAGAGGCAGAGATGGGAATAGAATTTGCTACTAAAAAAAGAAAACATTATAAGTTGAGTACATTTTTTGTAAGAAATTTCAATGGCATAAAGATCTACCTTTCTACAGAGATACTTGAGATAAATTTTCGACAAAATACTTATCCTTGCCTATATAGTATCGTATATATTAGTCCGATTCAGCTAAATACAGGGTATAGCCTACAGGTCTGTAGGGTTTTTAGGAGGAATCTAGAGTCTAGGAGGATTCTGATCTACTATAAATACTTTCCGAGATCTAGGTATTCCAACTGACTAGATGCATTCGGCTCTTAATGCGGAGTATGAACAAATGTAAATATATACTGTAGAATCCGGTTATAACGACTTCGCTTCTAACGTCCGTCCGGTTCTAGCGACTAAAGTTCGATGAGTGATTGGTTGGTCCCAATACAAACTTATATGAAAGGGCTTCCGGGTAGTACGTCTTCCGGATATAACGACGAAAATCGTCGGTCCTTTGAGCGTCGGATAACCGGATTCTACTGTACTTTATGCAGTCTAAAAGGTCCATTTATTAAGGTAAACGCGGATCCCAAGCTAGTGTTTGGAGTTGTCTTCTAACTGCGAAGTTTTTAGCTACATAAATCCTTTATCACTTTATGGATAACATTAACGATTTCTTCCGCCCATTTTCTATACTTTGGTGCCTTTAATATATTATTTCACACTATGTGAGTTGAAAGACAAGCTTAATTGAGATCTTTTGCTTATTTTGTAAGCTAATTTAATATACGATCTGAAAGATTTTATGGTCCAAACTTTTAGATTGGTAAACATTTAATGGCTAAGTGCAAATCTAAAAAAAAATAATCGCATGGAGTTTTTAATATATACAAATATGTATACTCTCAACTATAAATCTTTCCTCGTATATAACCATGTTTGTATGTGTGCGTGTGTGTGTGTGAGTTTGTGTTTTTGATGCTTTACGTAATCGCACGCGCTGCCATTGTTTTCTTCTTTTCAACAAATTAGAAGCAAATCACAAACAAAAGCCCAGATAAAGAGAAAGAAAAGGGAAAAATTAAAAATAAAATTAAAAAAAAAAAAAAAACACCAACTCAAAAACGCTTTCGTTTTCTATTTGAATATGTAAACGACTAACAAAAAGACCGGCAGCCCTCCATCAATATCAGCAACAACAACAACAACAACAACTACATTAAAACAAAAATGTCGTAGGTTAGGTAATGGAACGACATGGATATACCCTGCAAGTCTATAAGCCACTGATTTAAGCTACATAAACCATACTTACATATATAGAATCTCATTTTATATTGTAATTGAATCTGTCAAGAAGACGTTCATCTGAACTCCCTTGTTAACAGATGCGAAACTAAGATACATTTTGTATCTCAATCTTCAACTGAATATACTCAATTTTTGTCTTCAAATCAAGTTTAGGGTATATCATAAAAGAAAGAGAAAAATCTCAAAAAAAAAACCAATCGAGCGACTAAAAAGAAATTCCCATCAATTTATTTGCGTCTTCTTCTTCGCCATCAGAGGCACCTCATCCATCCCCTACCTCCCACCTCCCTTTTGCGCTCTTCCAAACATCAACATTATCATCAAATCCCTAGTTTTTGTTTTTGTATTTGGGTTTAATTTTATTATTTTGGTATTTTTGCACAAAAAAACAAAAAATTTCGTTCGTTTTTGTTTGGAAAATAAAATTTGAATTAAAATAAAATTAAATTGATCATAAATTATGTTCAAAGGCGTTGAGACCGGCCCCAAAAATAAAAAAAATACCAAAAAAAGAGGGGGTAACCAAAAAATTTTTGTGGTTTTTCGCTCTGTTTTCTTTCTCCTTCTTGTTCTCTTTTTCTCTCGCTCTCTCTTTGTCTATCGCTCTCTTTTACGCTTAGCTTAATCATTTTTATGATTTGTTTTGTTGTTGCTGTTGTTTTGATTAACATTTAAAAGAGCGTAACATTTAATTTGTTTAACGATCCGAGGTGGGAATTATTTAGGCAAATTGTGGGCGATTTTTATGGCTAAAACGAAATACAAAGGCAACCAAAAAAAAAAAACAACTTATCCAAACAAGCAGAAACTAAAACACACTAGAAATAGATCTATTATAGAAACAAAAGACTTTTTATATTTAGATTAAATGTACAAATACTTTTTGCCAATTAATATAGGGAAAATAATTCTATTATATGTATTACCGATTTCTTTGTCCTATCTCAGTTTATATTTTGGCATCACTTGAGGCGCTTCCTCTTCTTCAGAAGACTTATTCGTTTTGATATCATAAATATTTAAACAAAATATTTTTATTTTTTTTTATTTTTTTGTTTGCCTTCAATGTATTCATTAAAAATTTGCTTTGTTTATTTTCTTGTGATTTCGGTTCATTGATTTTAATTACGTGCCACAAATTGAATTTGTGTTGGCGTTTTTTCGAGTTAACTTTAGCTTGTATTTCTTGTGTCTTATGTTCAATTTTTGTTGTTTTTCTATTCATTTAAGGATCGTGGGTGAGTAAAGATGTGTGTGTGTGTTATGGTTGCAATCAGTCGAATAGGCTCACGCTTAAACTTAGAGGCTTAGGCATTTCAACTTAATTAATGGCAATCGATTTTCTACCTAAATTGGGCATCATTAGTATCATTATCATCATCATCATCATCATCATCAAGTGGCAGTAGCTGCAGCAACATCAACAACCGCTGCTTCTGGTATTTGAAAGAATTGGGCAATCATTTGTTTTTCTTGACAATTTGCATTCAGGCAAAGTTCACTACAGAAAGAAAGGGAGACGATAAAGAAGAGCGGTGGTAGGGATTGAGATAAGAATATTCTAAATTTTTCTTTACTTATTAAAATGCATCCAACAATCAAGCAAATGTTTGTATGAAATTAAGGAGTTTTGAGTTAACCGACTAAAATAACCGAAATTTCTTTAAGACTGATAATTATCATTACTGGGAATTACTTTTTTTTCTTGTTACCGCATGATGGTATCACAAATCTTTGAGAAACTGTTTTCTAATCGTAGAAGGGTTCTCAAATCGTCAAGTTTACAGCTTTCTATCTGATTATGAGTGTATAAAATGATCTTAATCTATGCAAGTTTGTATTTACATATATAAAGGTCTATGTCTAAGTTAGCCAATCTATATCATATATAAGCCATCTTGATGGATAACTTTTTCTATTATATTCTAAAGGTAATACGTTTATACTTGCGTCTTATAAAAACGCTTACAATTCATTAAATTTTTCACATTAAATTGTAATTCTCAACTACTTTTAGTGTTTAAATAGTGTAAAGTAGAAAACGATGCTTGAAAAAAAAACTATACCAAAACATTTTTGGTTACTCATTGGAAATTTTTGAAATTGGTTTTTGGAAAGTTCTTATTCATTTTATTCATCATATAGTCTAGACTTTACACCTGTTCCTGTCCGTGACGAAACTTAGGAACGGTTTTTCAAACCTTCACTGTCTAAATATAGAATTCGTATGTAGACCAATTGAATTTTCCCATGATATCACAGATTTCTTTTTTTCAAGCTACACACACACACACACACTATAAATTTTATATAAGCAGAGACAAAAATTAGAAGAAAAAAATTGAATTTCAACGAGAATGAAATTTCCCACTCCCAAAAGTCCTACGTGCTGAGTTAGCATTTTCCCAGAGAAATAGAAACAGAAGCAGCACCAGCAGCACCAGCAGCTCTATCAGCTCCATCAGCTCCATCAGCTTCATCAGTGGAACCATCAGAAGCCACCGTCGCTTTCTAACTCTATGAAAAGCAGAAGATTTACTCTTTTGTTATGGCTGACACACAACGAACGGCAACAACAAATCAAATTGTGCAGATCTTTAACTATTTTGGTGGGGCGAGCTTCCATCGGGCATTCCCTTAGCATTTGTCAGTTCAGACTGAAAGCATTTTGTTTTTAGTATATTTAATAGTTTTTGGCAGTGCAGTCAGCCAGTCAGTCAGTCAGCGACTTGGCTTGGCTTTCACCATCGTCATTATGATCATGAGCAACATGAACATCATCATCATCATCATCATCATCATCATCATCATCGATGTAACCGATAGACAGTCACGTATGGATGGAACGTGGAACTACCGCCGCGCCCAGCCTTGACCTACAGCACTGGAAAAATAGTAGCAACAACAACAACAACAGCAGAAGCAGAAGCAGCTGCAGAAGCGACAACAACAACAACAACGACAACGACCATTAGAGAGCCTCACAATTTTTGTTTACTTGCTACTTAACCCAAACTAAAAGCCAGACGAAATGCTTTCTAAAACATTGTGCATGAAAACGTCATAGGCATAGGCAAAAAGGTTAAAAGAAATTTTGAGTTACAAGTCGAAAATGTAGAGAAATGCTTCTGTAGTTCCTTATTTAAGGATATTGCTCAGAGAAAAGTGGGACAATAGATTTCATAATGAATTCCAATTTCAAAATAAAACTAACTTCTTGCATTCTCTACTCTTAACCAAACAGCTGAAATATTGCATAAACTTTACAATGTGTGTGTGTGTGTTATTTTTTTGGAGGATTACCAAGTTGTCCAGTTTTTTTTTTCTTCTTTCATTCATATTATTTATGTACTCGTATGTTGACACATTTCTGGTCAAGAGACGTTCGAAAACCACTATAAAGCAGTAGTTTTGGTTTTTGTTACTGCGTTTGTAGTTGGTGTTTTTTTTTTTGTTTGGTCTTAACTGGACATTTGCAAGTTTGCTGCAGTTGTTGCAGCAGTTGCAACAGTTGCTTCTTTGGCTATGCGCAACATTTTTGTCTTACATTTTCAGTATAGTTAATTTGGCAAACGACACGGCAGACATTGCAAGACTCTGACGACAAAGAGCGGGAGCAAGAAAGAACTTGTTTCGTTGACTTCTTTTTTTGGGGCCATCATCTCATCCAGCAGGAGGAAAACGGGTTACCCCCAAACTAGCGGAAAGAGACAAGCAAAATAATGTGTAATCAAGTTAAGCGAACTTTGCGGTATCCACAAAGATCATGATGATGATGATGATGATGATCATTATGACAAGCCACCTGCAGCCTAAGATAACAATGATAAAGTTGATATAAGCACAAATAGCTATAGAATGGACAAATATACACTCACACATTAATTTCATGCATTTAATTTCACAAATTTAATTAGTTTTTGAATATTTCGTCACTGTGGCGCCTCTGTGGAATTTTACTTTACTTAATTAAGACTTTGCATACTTTTAGCTACAATAGTTTAACGACAAACGTGATTATCAAAAGAAAGTGTTGCATACTTTTGAGAGAAATTGCAAAAATGAAATATCATTGGAATTTTAATTTATAGACTTTTGATACCCTCACTAATGTAGTATTTATTTTCTAAAATCAAGTATGATATGCATATCAGACATATGATTATATGATTTGAAAAATTTTTGCATATATTTCCTCGCTTTTGATATTCAAATGTTTGTCCTTTTATTCTGGTTCGCTCTCTCCTGTAGTTTCCTAACATTTATCTATCTATTCTTACACATGTATATTTATACATGCATCGATATTTTTCATCATCGATTTGATATAAATAATTTATCTGATAAGACCAGATGACAACAAAAAAAAAAAAGAAAGATACAAAAATTCTTTTCTTATATCGACTTTCATAACATAATTTGACGTACGGAATTTTAAGATTTATTCACAATTGTATCGTCACGCAAACGTAAGGCGCCGTGGCTTAGTTGGTTAAAGCGCCTGTCTAGTAAACAGGAGATCGTGAGTTCGAATCTCGCCGGGGCCTTTGCAACACCCGAAGCAATTTGGGGAAGTTGAATGCTTTTTTTATTTTATTAGTTTGATAGAAACTTTAGAATATTGATGAGAATATGTTAAGATATGATGAAGCTAGTAAACAAAGAAAGGTAACGAAAATGAGAATGAAATATTAAAGTAAACCATTAATTGCCTATAATAAATAAACAAAAACATCCCAAAAAAATAAAAAAAAAAAATTTTAAGAGACAAAAAATAGAAAAAAAATGTGTTTTTTGTATAAAAAAAAATGTAAAAGAAAAAAGAAAATAACAAAAGAAAAGAAAAAAAAAATAAACAAAAATAAAAAAAAAAGAAAAAAAGTAAAAAAAAGAAAATAACAAAAGAAAGAAAAAAGAAAATAACAAAAGAAAGAAAAAAAAAGACAATAGCAAAAGAAAGATAAAAAGTAAAAGAAAAATAAAACAGAAAAAGAAAATAAAAGAAAGAAAAAAAGGAAAATACCAAATGAAAAATAAAGAAAAAAGAAACAAAAAGAAAAACACAAAAAATACACAACAAATAAATAAAAATAAAAAGAAAGAAAAAAATTGTTTTAACTAAAAAAATATCAAAGAAGTTAACTTCGGCTATGCCGGCGGACATGGACATGGCTATATCGACTCAGCTTCTCATGCTGATCAAGAATACATATACTTTATGGGGTCGGAAACGTCTCCTTCTGTGCGTTACGAACGTCTGACCCATTGTATAATACCCTCTGCAAGGGTATAACAAAACATTTGAAACCAAAAAAAAAAAAAAAAAAAAAACAAACAACAAACAAATAAACAAGAAAAGCAACAAACAAAAGAAAAGCAACCAAGGACGAAAAGCAACACCAAACTGTATACAAATATTTTACCAGCTCGGCTAGTAAAATGTCAAAATATCCTTGATCTATTACTGCATTCCATTTATCCCATTGCCCCCCAAAAATCTTTGCTTATATTAAGAAGATGGAGGGAACTTTTGAATAAGTAACATTTCGAACCACTTTTGGTCAAAGAAGACATTGGTTTCGAATGGTTTCTATTATTCCCCAGCCCATTCACCACTCGTTTTCCTATACTTTTGTTCGATTTTATTGCTTTCTATGGGACAACTTGATTGAAAATAGTCAAGGGTTCTTGATTATTGGCCTCATTTTGACACTGAAGTTTGTGAAATTTGTGCTTGCAAGTGACTTTTGTGCCTGGGTGACAAGGGTTGCCAGACAGGTTGGAGACAGATAGAGAGATCCCAACAATTATGCTGAGGCAACACTTGACGCCATGACGTCTCGTGGAAGTCTTAAAAAAATCAAAATAACCGCAAGCGTGTTAATAATATAAGTGTATGCAACCCCTTAGATGTTTGTTGTCTACTGCCACGCCCACAGGCAAGCAGCAACCACCCACAAGCAACCACTTGGGTCCGACGCACTTCAGCTTGTTCTTCTTGGATGGCATCCAACCCTTTTTTACAAAGGACTCGACAGGATTTCTTTTTGCTTGTTCGCCCCATTGTCAATGTCATTTAATGCTTCTTCTCGATGTCGCTTCTACTTCTTCTTCTTGTTTTCCACTTTAAGCTCTTTTTTTTTTTCTTTCTTGTTGTTTTGTGTCTGGTTGGTTTTCCGTTGGTTATCTATTTTTCTCCCCCATCTTTTTTTTTTTTGTCATAAAGTATTAACTTACCTTAAAGTTGTTTTTCAGTTGCTTGGCAGTTGTTTAGTTTACTGTTAATTTTGGCATGATACCAACAAAAGGGAGGTAACTGTAAATAACGAGAAAGAAACAGCGAGACGACTAAAGTAAATATTATGTTTGTACAAATTGTTTTATAAAAAAAATTTCAAATGATACATCAGTAATCCACGCATAAAAGTACGTACACTACTGGACAAATAATTAGTCCTCCTCTATATTAGTTAAAGCTTCAAGAAAGCTTAATCGGAGGAATGTCAGATTTTTACAATTTCTAGATCGATGGATATGAAATCTCTAAATTACAAAGGGCAACACAACAATTTCTATAACACTTAGATCGAGGGAACATGGAGTCAATGAATAAAGCCATAGTTTCGGCTTCAATCGCACTACTGGCTTTACACAGGGCCGGATTTAACCAAAGTTTCTCACTTGGGCACTATAAAGAGTGCCAACTTATTGTCACCGAAAGAAATAAACTAAAACTGTGTGCTAAATTACAAATATCATATAATTTTACTATATATACTTATCAAATTTCACACAAAATTTAACAAAATTACTATTTTTAAATAATTAAACTTAATGTTAATAATCAAGTTTGAAATTTTATGAGCTATATATTTAAATTATTGTACAAAATTGTCAGATCGAAGTTTGAAAAAACTCCTAGTCTAGTCTAGTCTAGTCTTAATCTTAGATATATTTGATTTCGAAAACTATTCCACATAATTCTCCATCATTCTTTCAAATAATTGCAAGTTGATAATAAATTTCTAAAATGAAGTTTCCTTTAAATGAAATATTCGTAAAACTAATTAAAACTGTTAACAATTACAAACGAAAAACAGAACCAGCAGAAAGAAGTAAACATTAATATCACATAAAAATCAAATCAATTGAATTGTTATTGATTGTGAATGGCAAAACAATTCACAGAGTTGTCAAGTGCTCCTCCTCCTCTCTGGCTCTGGCTCTGGCTAATGGGACACTTTCACTAACTATTATATTGTGAAGAAGAAGAAGAAGCTAAAGAACACACTAAAATATATCAACAATAGAGTTTCACTTCAAGATCGTTTCGCTGAAAGATCAATTGAAATTTTTAAGTAACAGCTGCTGCCATTTTTGTTTTCTTTATATTTATTTATTTTTTTTTTTGATGGGGGTGTGTGAATGAAGAGGACAGCTGAACGATATTTATTTGTTACGGTGGTTTGCTTTTTCTACATTTGTGTATACATACACACACACACACACACACACAGAACTAATACATATGCATCACATTATGTATGAATTGGTAGATGTAAAGAAGCTTACATTTCGACCCAATCACTCGTTTTTGTTACCCTACTACTAATAGGCAATCTCAAGCCCTTTAAAGCACTTGGGATAGCTTTTGATGGATGAAACGAATAAAGCATAAATATATTCTTTGGGTGTTCCGCAGGCTATAGTTTTAACAGTCAGTCATAAAAGTATTCAGTAGAAAGCAGTGACGTACTAAGACTTCGCGGGATGATTTTCGGGATGATCACTTTCCAATGTGAAAGTTAGAACATGGATGGAAATCGGTCAACAACGATTATACATCGGTAAATATACAACGATTTAAGCGAAATATCTATAAGGTTTTCGATAGAAAACCTTATAGTATTTCGTGTGATAGTATATTCGTGTGATTGGTCATTGGTTTTGATTAATGAAAATTAATGTAAGAGAGAGCATTTATGTGATAAAACAATTCATTTAGCTGTTGCGTTTATTCTTTGCCCTTCTATTTTGTGTGTTTTTGGATGTATTTTCATAATATTTGTCCATTCCTATGTAGATGCGTACATCTGCTTGAAGCCATTGACCCGCATCTTTTTTAGTTTAGTTGCATTAACCCTCTTGAATGTGCAACGCGTTGAGGGTGTGGGAATGAAAGGTCATTGCTTTGCATGAGAGATGAGATGAGATGCGATGAGATGCCCAAAGAGTTGATGAGGACACAGCATGAATGCATCCTTTGGCACGACCTGAGGGTAGTAGGCAGGAGTGTCAATGACAGCCAGCCAGCCGACAGACAGACCGACAGACAGCGTCTCTGTCAACTGTCCTGTCCTGCATGGTTGTCTTTTCATACCCTTATGGGCATATACCTAGGCATAGCATAGGGCAAGCCAAGGCAAGGCAAATGCCTTCATTAGCTTAGCTGCAAGGCAAACAAAAAATTTAACACAAAACGAAGAAATACGCAAAATGCAAAACAATTTTTTAGCTTTAAACATTTGCTCGCGATAAGATTGCGACAACGACTACGACGATGACTACTTTTTCCACCACTCTTAGCGGTTATGTCAATGTTTGTGTATATCCATAATGAATGGACTTGTTTACTATCTGTAGAGTAATAGGTATAACATACAGATGCGAAAACAGAAGTCCATTAATGTGACACAGAGAGAGAGAGTGAGAAAAAGAATTAATCAAAATCAATTGCCCAAAAGTTACTACCTTGTTTTAGACGAATTGCTTGGACTGAAACAAGATCACAGTCAAAATCATCTAGACAGAGAGAGAGAGAAAAAAAGGAGACAGAGAGAAGGAGAAAGAGAGAAGGAGATTGGGAAGTATCGTGGAAGGTAAAGCAAGTCAGTTGGCGTTTTAAATCTATTTTTAGCTGGTCGTACCATCGATTGATCCTCCTTCCCTTGGCTCCTCACCACCGCCTCCTTTTCAGTCCTCCCCCTTAATAGTTGGTGGTAATAATTTAATGGACGCCTTTTGCGTTCCTTCTTCGACATCATGTTGACGTTTCGTTCGACTTGATGCTCAGCATCCCATTGGGTATATTGATTGAATACTTTACTTCACTTCACTCACTTGGTAAAGGGTATATATTAGTCGAAGTCGTCTCCTCTATCTCTCCCTCTCTGTCTCTACAAATACCGATCCACATATGGTGGCTTCAGATTTATATTTAGTTCGCTTCCTGCTTTTCGAGGCACTTGAAGAAGGCAAAATGGAAATGAGAAATCAGAGGGGAGAGAGCCTTGAAATGGTATCGATGGCACTTTTTAATTCTCATCTTCGTTTTTCTGTCTGGGACAATTTTCCGGTTCCGGATACTACTCAAAGTGAGTGTGGGACTCTCGTGTGTCTGTGTGTGTGTGTGTGTGTGTGTAGGCATTTATTTTTTTAGCCCTGTCTGAAACATAATTTAGGTCATATTTCATCTTTCTTTTATTTGTTGTCTCGACAAACTAAAATTAGGCAATGGAAAATGTTTCCCATTTACCACTCCCCCCCACCCCCAAAAAAGGCACGTGCTCAGTTTCATTAAGAAGTTATATTTTAATTGTTTAAATGTCTTTCGTTTCCCTCCAGGGAGAGAGGGATAAATATAAATCCCAAATGTGAGTTCCATTCCAGAGTAAAGCCTCTCTCTCTCTCTCTCTCTCTCTATCGCTTTATCTGCAGTGACAATTAATTAAATCGTTTTGCATTGCATTCATTGTTCAATTGAATGCTAAATTAATAGAGACACAAAGCAAACAACATTTCCCATTTGTTGAGGTTATTGTAGTCGAAGTTGTTTTCTTTCTTTTTGTTTTCAGAGTTCATGTTGGTCGTCAATCGTAGGGCTTCTCTCTGCTCTGAGAATCTGGGAAATGACAATTCCAAATGTTGCAATTTTATCTTTTCTACAAATTTATTGACCTTTCCTTATAGATGGCTCATATGTATAGTCAAGATCTATTTTGTTCAGCTGAAAAATCTACATAAATTTCAATTAAATTAAAAAATACTTGGACAATTAGTAAGTGATGTGTCATTATCACTTAGTTCACAGAAGGAAAGCTATGAAATCAGCAGAGGGAAAATTGCAAAAACTGTAGAAACGGCAGAACTAAGTATTTTCAATAAAAATGAAGTAATTAAGTCGATTTGCCGACTTCGGTATACCATGCACCAGGTGAAAATATTTTAAATTTGTATGTATGTATGTCTGTTAAATTCGCCTCATAGCATATGCTATCTCGCTCACCCTCACAAAAACTCACGAGCACACTAGCGCCGCCACTAGCCTACGGCCAGCTCCGCTTTTATGGACCGCCTAGTAAAACTCGTTTTTTTCCATGTTTCTAGTCCGATTTTAATAAAATTTGCTAGATTTGCTCATCAGTGTGCTGAGTTTGGTTTCGATAATCAAAAAGTTGCAGGAGGCAATCGGTTTTTTCTAGACTCTAGAGGCGAAAGTAGGCGTGGCCAAAATGTTAAATATCAATAAACTGCACGCATACTTAAGAAATCGACATACCAAATTTGGTGGTTCTAATTTAATTTAATTTAATTTGCGGGGGCATAAGGGGGCGTGGCAAAATTTTGAAATAAACTTGAATACCGTAGATATTACAGAAGTCCAAGAAACCAAGTTTGGTGACTCTAGCTCCGAGATCTACGTGTTTATACGGACGGACGGACGGACTTGGCTACATCGACTAGGCTGTTGAACCTGATTAAGAATATATATACCTTATGGGGTCGGAAATGCTTCCTTCTGCCTGTTACTTTACCCTTCACCCTTTAGGCGCATGGTATAAAAAGTAAAATAATTAGTTTTTCGAATTCGATTTCCAAGGCCAAGGTTTAAAAAAAATGGTGCTGGAATATTTCTGAAATTTTCGGAAAGTCTTAGTCCGTTCTCAAAATCTAATTTTGAAATGCGGACATGGGCTGACTAAACTGTTAGCCATGCATAAAATGGGCGAGGATAAATATTTTTTGGGAATTTTCGAATAAAAACTAAACAAAATTTTTAAAATTCTTGAAGTCCTAGTTACAGGGTGTTGCCTATAAAGAGTTACCACTGCCATTCAAAGTTAATCTTGTTTAACTTTTTTAGGAGTTGATAGAAAATTTCCATATAAATATACCTCTAACAATAAGTCTAATCTAGGAAATTAACTTTAATTCATGATTTTATTTTCTCGAGAAATTGAACTTTTCATTGTGTCATGGTGTTCCGATCTACCCTAGATACAGACATATATGTACATACATATGTCAGTTTATATATATTTGTTGGTATTTTTATTGTCCATTGCCTTGTTTTACATTAAGTTAATTAAATTTGCACTTGAGAGCAATTTCTCAAGTGGATGATGACAAGAACAACAACAACAACAAAAGCAAACACAGATGAGTGCAGAGGGAGGGGTAAGGGGGCAATAAGTATTGCTCTACATCCATTCCCAGTCTCAGTCTCACAGTCTCAATGGATATTCCTTCCTTTTTATATGATTGACACTTTTTATGATCATCATTTTCTGTTTGTTCTTTTTGTTCGATTTTCAATAGATACGCATAGAGATTTTATGTTCTATTTTTTTGCTAAACTTTTGTGGAACAATAAACTTTTGTGAATAGATGAGTTTGGGTCACTTTTTTTTTTTTTTTTTTTTTGTTTTGCGTGTGTCTTGGCTCATCTGAATTACAGTTAAAAGAATTTTTAGCCACACACACTAAATTAACTGAAACATTATGTTAATTAATGTTTTGCTTCCAAAATTTAGATTGACTTCGAAACGGTTCTTGCCACTTAATTTGTTTTTTTTTTTTTCAATGCTTTTGGACTTCTATGTGTTTTTTTTTTTGCTGGCTAAGCAAATCAGATGAGTTTCGTGTTTGATAAACACACATCACATGAAACAGCAACAACAACAACAACAACAACAACGACAGCAACAACAACAACTACCAAACCGTAAAGCGATAAATTCATTTTTTTTTTTTCATTTTTACAAAAATTTTTAGATTCCGAATTCAGTTTCAGATTCTCAGATTCAGTTTACCGAATGCCCCCTGGCGCATTCGCTTGCCTTTTTGGGGCTTACTCTCTGCCTCTGTCTTTCTCTCTTGCTCTCTCTCTCTGTCTTTGTCTCCATCTCCATCTCTGATCGAGCGTAACGCCATGCACGCGCCTTTAAGGAATTCTTAAATTCGTTCTTTCCACTTTTGTCGTGCCCAAAAAGGGCAGTGACTTTATTTTATCTTTCCTCCTGGTGAGGGGGAATCTTGGCGGCTGCTGCTGCTGCTGCTCGTTTCTGCTACAGTTTTTTCGGGTAGGCGGGCAACGGGTTTTATTTTCCACACCCTTTGACAGATCATAGCTTTATATTGGGTATATTAGCATTGGCAAGAGAGATAGAGAGAGAATTCCAATTGAAACATTAGTCATTCAGTCTCACGAATCAACTAAATGAGGCTTAAAACTAAAAAGAATTGAATGAATGCAATTGTATTGAGGTGAAATGAATGCAACAGAATACTTAAATGAACAAAATGAATAGTAGTCGAACTCATTTATGCATTCAGTTTGGGTTTCGACATATATGAATAACCACTGACTTACCAACTCACTTGTTCAAATACTATTCAGAAAAGTAGATGAACTAAAGTCATTGGCCACTTATACCAAAGATTTTTTTCCTGTCTTTTTTTGAAAATACTCCATTTAAGATCATATCTGATTAATTCAATTGAATTGCTAATATGGATTTAAAAGATCTATTTATAGTGCAAGATGCTGTAATCGTTGCACTTCGAAGTGGGGAAACTTTAAACTTAGAACAGACTGAACAAGTGAGTCAACTGAACAAGTGAGTCAGTGAGTGAGTGAGTGCCTGAGTAATTCAACTTGTTCACTCATTAAAATGTGACTCAGTAAACTTGTTCATAAGTCATGAGTCGTTAAGCCCAAGACTCGAAAACTTTCTGAGTTTTCGAATAATTCAGTCAGCATTCAAAGAGTATTCAAAAAACCGTGCAGGTTTTAAGTTCAAAACCATTGGTACAGGTACAGGGTATTTTCGTATCCATACTACAAAAAATATATGTTTTTTGTGCAATCTTTTCTTTGATTCCCACACCACACCGAAACACAACAACAACAGAGATCGCCAAAAGCACGTTCTACTGAAACGCAAAAGAGATACATACATACATATGTATGTACATATGTATGCATATACGCAAGACCAAGCCAAGCCGATTATATTGAATACTTTTCGTATAACACAGTTATTTAAGGCTAAAACCAAAAATAAAATATTTGTAGGATTTCAATCATTAGATTTGAATCGATTATGCAATGCTTCATATCATTTCATTTCTGACTTTTCAAGGCTTTGTTAACTGTTGAGTTTTTTTTTTTAGCGCCACTTGCAACCGGTTTGGTGGGTGACCACAAAGAAAGAAAAACAATCGAAAAGTGAAGTAGCCATCGGCCAAGTTCAATGTCAAGTTCGTGAGCTCCGTTGCATTTTAGCTTCCTTTCAACAGAGAGAGAGAAAAACTTGACTGTGAGCTCATCATCAGAGACACGCCCACCATGACAACATTTTAGCTCTAATAAAAAGGAGGAATACGCAGTTTTTGTTATTGTTGTTCTGATATTAAATGGACATTCAAGATTTTTATCTCCCTCAAGGACATACAGAGGAACCTAACTTCTTTGCGTGACTCACAATTGAATGAAATGCGTGAGTCATGATGCTCAGGCCAAAAAAAAAAAAAAAAAAAAGAATTTTGTTTTTGGGGCAAAGGAAGTTAGTCAAGCATGACGAATAAGAAGCTCTAAATAAAACAAAAAACAAAAAAAGGCTTACGAATCGGGAAAAAAAAACTTATGCAATCAGTAAAGTTACAAAAATTAAGCTTCAGCTGCAAAATATTGTGAGTGTTTCTTAGAAATATTTAGATTAGAAGCAATCACACAGAGTATAAAGGAGAGCGAAAGGGAGAGTCATAGTTATGATGTAATACATATGTCCCGTCCCTTGAATAACACATTTTCGGTAGAAATTTTTGTTTATTTGGAATGTATGTAATTGTCACGCTAGACACTAGAAAAAAATCTTTATAATTTAGAGATACATTACATGTATTTTACAGTCTTTGTCTTTTTGTAATCAACTGGGAGGGAGGCATTTAATAATTACGTGAACTTCGAACAGGATAGGGGGGGAGTTTAGAAAAATTTGACAAAGGAAAGGCTTACTTGAAAGTATATGCATATAGAAAGCTCTAGTCCAGATAGCTCTCGCAGGCGGATATATCTCTTACTCGGACGAATTTAACGTTCCCGAAAGCATGGATTTCATACAAAACCCGTTCAGACGGATAGCTTTCCGCCCACGAGGGCTTTCACTGTGTATATACATACATACATACATAGTATGTGTGTGTATGTGTATTCTGCTCACTGTATTAATACATATCCCCTAATATAGCCGTAACTACTAGGAGTTTAATTTGGGGGGCAAGGACCAAAAACATTTAGTTTCAAATCATTTGTATGTGATGGAATAAGGAGGAGAGGAAGGAGAGAGAAGAGAGTGCCAGTTGATTGTCCCCCATTAGGTACTTATCAGAAAACAAAACAAAACCAAAAACAAAAAAAAAACAGCATCAGCTGATTGTATTCGGGGAGATGATACTGTTAGATAACTTTATTTAACTTGCTAATTTTTATTATCTTCTTATCTAACGTGTCTGTGTGAGTGCAAGAGCGTAGTTAGGGAGGGGAACTAACACCCCCCACCCGCCCTAGGGCTAGAGTTGCAGAATGTCCTTCTAGCCTTCGAATCTAGGAAAGGCTCCTATAATAAAAAGTAAACTTAAATAAGTAGGTCCTATTTCCCGATGTTAAACTACAAAATTGTTTATAAAAATTAACAGCATGAACCTAACATATTAGCAAGATGGTTAGTTTGGTTTAACTAAATATTTAATATGCATTCCAGAATGGTTTTGTTCCTGTTTAATATATATGTATATAAACAAAAAAATGGCCTTATTATCATGATTTTGTTAAACTAATTAAACACGCAAACAACGGGTAACAATAAAGATTATCTACCGTTACCCCTCCCTCCTCTCTTCACTTACCACTCCTGCTAACCCACACACCCGGCGAACCCAAACACTCCCTCTCTGTCTATCACTTACTCTCTCTCACTCTCTCTGTCTGTCCGTTTCTCGCCTTTTCTAACGTATTTTCTCAGTGGCCACAATTGTTTATTTCTTTTATTTACATTAAGCACGCAAAATAAATTTAAATTTATTAAACAAAATTGCGTTTTCTAGTTGTTTTTTTTCACACTGTTTGTTACTGAGCAGTGAAATTTTATTGATTTTCCAGTACGACAAACAAAAAAGAGTACACAAATTCAGGAGCCACAATACATGACAAAATATTATTGTTTAGTTTTTATTAAATTATTTGGTGGGTTGTTTTCATCTGAATAGTTTTTTTCTCTAGCTTTCTCTCTCTCTCTCTCTTACACCCGCGCTGCCCTTTCACCCTGGCATTGACAGGACATTAACTTACCACCTTCTCCCCCTGTTTCTTTTCCTCTGGTGTTTTTTTCTCGCTTTGCCGCCTGGAACACACCCTGTTTTTTAGTTGTTGTCTTGCTTCTTCCTTTTTCCTTTTTCACAACAACAACACGGAACACACACTCACACACACAGACAAAACAGCAACAAATGCAAAAACAAAAAAAATAAACTAAATAAATAAACTTATTGCTGGTTTACAATAACCACAAACTCTCATTGTTGCTGCTGGTTTCTTCACTTGGCTTAAAGCAGCCGCCATTAACGGTAAACAAGAACAACAAAAAAATGCACTGTTTAACTGATTATATTTATAATTAATTTATACTTAAGGCGCGCGAATTCATTTCGAACATTTTGCAATCATTTTGTGCAACTTCACTTTTTATATTCCTTTTATATTAATTTTGCAACTAACCTCTAACTAGTTGTTACAATTGCACAATAAACTTTTCTCAGATCATTTGATTTACTTTGATTCATTAAGGAAATTTTTTTATTTTTTGTTTTTTTTTTCGCTTACACCTAAAGTACCGCTATATGTTAGCTCGCAAATGGTTCTGTTAAATTTGCCAGCCCGCAAATGATTCTGTTAAATTTAACAGGCTCGCAATTGATACTGTTAAAATTAACATACTCGCAAATGATAGTGTTGAGTCGCTGTTGTCTTACAGGGAACAGCTGATCGGTCTTAACATTAAAAGTGTTAGCAAACTCACACATTAAACTACAATTAAACGAAAAAGATCAGAAAAATGAGCAAGAAAGAAATATCTTTAGCCACCGTTAAGGAACACAACAAGCCCGAAGATTTGTGGGTTATCATTGAGGATAAAGTGTATGATGTGACGAAATTTCAGAATGAGGTTGGTAAATAAATTAGATAAAACGATCACATGTCGTTTAAAAAAGAAAATTTATGTCATTTGCATTTTGAATACAGCATCCTGGTGGTGAGGACTCTCTAATCGAAGTGGCTGGCCGTGACGGCACAAGGGAGTTTCTAATGGCTGGCCACAGCTCTGAGGCCAGGTGGGACCTATTCGCTTACGAAATATTAATCAATGTTATGATATTGTTTATTAATGAATCCATTATTTCATTTCAGAGAGATAATGGTAAAATATTACTTGGGCGATTTGGCAGCCAGCGATAGAAAAAAGAAATGTCCAGTTAGGTGAGAGAGATTCATGTGGCGCTAGCCCCCTGACAATGGCACTAATAATAATCTTATCACAGCATACCAATACATACATCAATTCATCCAAGCAGCATGATCTCATTTCGAATGAAAACCTTGGCCGTTCTCAATTCTGTTAACGTGTTTTAGATTCAAAATCGGTAAAAGCATGTTTGATGAATCTCAGAACAACCTTGAAAATGTTGATTACATTAATAATACATCATTTTGGCTTCAGTTGTACATAAATTTAATATTAGATCTTTCGCATGACCCCAGTGTTTATACTAGGGAAATACTAATTTCACAATTTCACGCGCAATCATCTAATCAATTGTGCAAATGTTTATATAGCAATTATGACCTTGAAAGCAAATTGTTTCAGTCATTTTTGTTTGAACAATTCAACATTCAACAACAAATTCATTAACAATCATAATCTCTTTGCTTTTACATTTTTACAAAAACAAAGCCAAAAAATAAGCGTTAGCTGCAAATCCTTTTCAAGTACCAAAGTAAAGTTCTACAAAAGCTGAAAATTTTAGCAAAATCTACAAAAATTGGGTTTGTAAATAAAATATACAAATTTAAAAAAAAAAAGCTAAAGAAAAACAGGAAGAGGCTTCAATTATAGACTACTAGTCAGCCTTTTCTATTAGATATTATTCTAAATACACAAATCAATGGAAAACCAACTACAAGACATAATCTACAAAAATAAAAATTGTATAGCTTCGATATTATTTATCGACACCCTACAGCATGTTTTAATATGTATATGTATTTGTATATAATCGAGCACTTGGCATATCCTGCCAACAATAATGCAATACTCACTGCACACACACACACATACATACATATGTATATAGTTTATCCTTCTGCACGTGTTGTGAGAGTTCTGTTTATTTAGTTTTCGTTTTTTCCTCCCCTCTCACAGTTATTATTCTTTCTTTTTGGTTTTTTTTTCTTCTTCTTTAAACCTAGTGACCCGATTACTGACCAAGTTGATGCCACCAACGCTAGTAATGAGCCTGCTGCAACCAAACAATGTTGCATATTGCATTAACCAATCTCCCCTAATCCGTTGTGTTCTGCTTAACCCACTCGATTACTTACGAATTTTCAATAGCTATATATACATAACACTATATACACACACACATATATACATATATATAATTTTTGCTAATATTTTTATCAACATTTTTTTGCGCTATTTACCTGCAGTTGCAAAGGAATCGGTCTGACCATTGGCGCCGTCGTTTTGGGCATTACATTAGTTTATGTCCTAAAGCGAGGATTAAACAAAAATTAATATGCACACTATTGCTGACACTTGACACTACACGACGGATTGATATCTACAAATATGTGCTGCAACATCATTCCGTGTCCAAAGTAATTAGAAGCTACTGCAATATCCTATATATACATTTATCATGCCTAAAATTTGTTAATGCATTATTGTTCAGGAATTTTCGTGTACAAACTGAAATGAATTGTATAAATTTTTTATATTATATGAGAAATATTTCTATTAATATACTTATATACTTTATGGGGTCGGAAACGTCTCCTTCTGTGCGTTACAAACATCTGACCAATTTTATAATACCCTCTGCAAGGGTATAAAAACAAATGTTTCTTTGTCCATAAAATTATAGCGAGCATAGGAATTCCCAAGCGTTAACTTGTTAATTGTAAATGATTATACGCTTTCGATGACATGTGCATACCGCTTGGGAAATTTATATCGATAAATATCGATATCACAAAACGAGTGGCTCACTTATCGAACTTTCAATGGCCCATTCTCTGCATTTCCTTGGAAACAATACTGAAACATAAGAAACAATGGATCCTGTATCCTTTTTGAAATGGATCATACTGGCGCATGTAAGTCATCCTTTTTGGGTGTATGTGTGTGTCTTTTTGTTAAATCTCATATATTAATCGTATAAATACATTATTGAATTTGTTTGGTTTGGTTTTTGGTTTTTGTTTTGTTTTGTTGATGTTTGTTTGGTTTGTCTTCTTTTTGATCACCGCGCTTCTGCTTCTGCGACCGAATGTCGTGGAAAAAGTCTACTTTAATAATAGTAATAGTAATAATAATAATAATAATAATAGTAATAAAAAAAAAGTATTATTACAATAACAGCATAACGTATAACGTAACTCAACTACCAAGGTAGATAGAGGATAGAACAGAAAATACATATTAATTAATTAAAACGACGACTGCACTTAGATTTTTTTGTTTGTTTTTTTTTTTTTTTTGTGGATATTTTTTGTTGTTGTTTTTTTTTTTGTTTTGTTTTCTTTGGGAATTGTTGGAGAATTTTTTTAATGGATTTGTTTTTTTTTTTGTTTTTGTTTTTTTTTTTCTTTGATTTCATTGCATGCAAATCTAAATTTGAATTTTTTGGAACATTGTTTTTTTTGTTTTGTTTTTATGTGGAGATTTGAGTCCATTCCCATTTATCATTTCGATTGCACTCATGATCGTCCGCAGGTGGGCAAATTGACGCGGAAGAACACATTTAGCTCGATGAGTGAGGCGAATACCATGAAAACCAAATACATGACCAGGCACGCGGTGCCCACCTTTTTGTCCAGCTTGAACTTATTCGTCGAGAATGTCAGATAGAGCAGAAATAGCGTGGACAGTAATGTAATGGCCGAATATTCCAATCCGGCTGAATTGATGGCCACATAATTCTGTCCCGGCTGTATGGGAAAGTAAACGGACTTAATTAGCCAGGGCACTCCAAGGCATAAGAGTATATCGAATGTATTCGATCCAATTGAATTGCAAATGCCCATCGATCCGTGACCTGGAACAAAAAAAACAAACAGTAAATGAGCCATACAAAAAATCAAGGATATGCATAGGAAAACCTACCGCGTTTCGCCACAATCACACTGGATACAGCCTCTGGAACACTTGTGCCGGCGGCCAGGAAAGTGATCCCCATCACTGAATCGGGTATCTTAAGTGTATCACCTGCATAAACAACAAAGATATTAATGTTTTTAAGCCTCAAAGTATAATAATGCAATGTATATCTATTTTAGAAATTCTAAGCATTCAACAAGAAAAATCTTATTTAACACATTTTGTAAAGGATCACCGATTAGATTTCGAATCCTAAAATGTCATTAACGACAAAAATGTCGAGCAAGAGAACTAAAATTCCAAGAAGTAAGTAAGTCCACTCGCCGACTTGGGTATACCATGCACCAGATGAACCAAATATTTCAAATTTCGAAAACCAAATGTGCCTTATAATATATGCTATCTCGCTCACTCTACAAACACACGAGCACTCGAGCACGCCGCAACTAGCCAACAATCAATTCTGCCCTTATGGACCACGTGGTAAAATACGTTTAGACACATATAAAATTTAAAAGAAAAATATGAAAATACGACATCAACTTGTCGAACATTAAGTTTTGACTTCTGGAAGGATATTTGTGGATGACTTGACTGTATAGTTTGCCTTAAAGTCCCCTAAATCTCAAAACAATTTAGAAAATTTTATCACACTGTGCTATTAGAGGAGGGGTGATACGTAATGCAGCATAACGTATACGACATGTGTTTCGAGTAATAATTTCCACTTGGGCAATGGGTTGACGTTTTTGTTCTAAATTTTATTTAAATTTTCTCCTGCTATCACTTTGAAAAACAAAAACAAAACGTCAAATGTGACGGAAAGATAATGAAAAGTATTTGGGGGGAACTCACCAATTATGGTTATCATCCACGCTACGACATAAGACAGCGATCCAATCCAGACAATGCACATGATGAAGGTCAATGGAAAGATTTTATTATTTTTGGCCTTCCTGCAATCGGGAATGGCTATGCGAAATAGTAGATGTATGGGCCAGATAATTAGCCAGGTAAACTGGGCAAAGCAACTCTTGTCCTTGGGATATTTAAGCAGGGAATAGCCCTCCTCCTGTTGTTCGGGTATAGCGATGACATCGGTTGCTTGCTGCTGTGCCTCAGCATCGGCATTGTCAATTGAAGCGGATATAGATGGAATTGCGCCTCCACCTCCGTCACCTCCTCCTCCTCCTCCGCCATCGGCGATTGCTGCTAGTGAAGATGTTGTTGTTGTTGTTGCTGCTGTTACTGCTGTTGTCACTTTGACTTGTTCGTTATTAAGACCACCATTCAACTGTATAGTAGCCATATTCTGACATATCCGATTATCGGCCAGCTCTAAAAAGTGCCCAAATGAATGGAGAGATAACAATAAAAAAATGTCGTATCCTTTTCTTACCTGGATCCTTTTCATTGCTATTCTTTGTGTGTATACTGCAATTGGATGATCGACTGCGAGAACGTGCCTGTTTAACGCCACCTGTGTGAAAGAATTGATCAAATGATGATACAATAAAGCCCAGCATCATCATCACTAAACCCAATGTTTACCTTTGGCGCACTTTTGAAAGGATTTATCGAAATACATAACTGCCAAATAGACAGCATAGAGTGATACCAAAATCAATGCCTCATACCACTCGACACGCTCGTCATGCATCACACAGATGAGTATGGCCACAGTTACTCCATAGGCGATGCTGTCTCGCGTTAATGGCCACCAATCCAATGGTATGGTCTATAAAAATCAAATTTTAGGATTCAGAGAGTGTTTCTCTTCATCTTGGTGGTACTTACCATTCCAGCTCCAATGCCGCAACAGGCGGCCACTGCCAAAATATTAAAAACCGCCGAGCCCACAATGGTCCCAACACCGATGTCACCCTCTGTGATAAATGTGCCTATCACATTGACAAACAACTCGGGGGCCGATGTGGCTGCAGCCATAAATGTGGCCCCCGCCACATCGTTGGACATGTTGAGGGCTACGAAAAAAAAGGATCACACAAAGAAAGGGATAAGCGAAAGAGAGAGGAAGTTTAATCGATCGTTATTACCTGCACATATTTTCTCAACTGCTGGCACAAAGTACTCATCACATACTACTGCTAATGCTACAAATAAATATAAACTGGCTATAACATGAAGTACAACAGCACCGGACTGTCTTTGCGCCTCCGAGAATAGATCTCTGGGGAAATCATCAATGGCGGGCAGAGTACAATTTGCATCTGTAATATCACATGGAAAAAATTGTTATCATTTTGATTGTCATCTTTTAGGCGCACATATTCACGATATTCACTAACATGTGCGTACATAAACAATTTTTGTTCTTAAGCTAAATCATTTTGAATAATAATATTAATTAAAAAAAAAAACGGTCCAGTCTTATTAATATCTCTATATAGAGAACTTAAAGACTTAAATATCCTAAAGAGGTTAAGAACTTATATTATCAGTGTGAATCTTTTAGTATTTGAAAAACTTTAAATACTAAAGTAACTTCTGCCAGGTATAGGAGAATTGTGAGAGCATTTGCTCCTTGTAGTATGCAATAGACAATAGACTAGTACAGAGTTCACCTTTGATACAAGTGTAGAAATTTCTTGGGGATCAAAAAAAAATGGTTCTCTATGTTTATATACGATGTATACAAGGCTTACAGAAGGTACAGTCAATACTTTTCCAAACTATTGCCTACATGAAGGGGCAAAATTTTGAATTCCTAAAACCGCCGCGTAAAGAAAAAAGCGCAACGTGAAGTAAAACTTCTTTAGAATTTCTATTCTAAAGAATGAACGACAGTAAAAAACAAAAATATTTGTCCCCGTGTAGCAATTATTATTTGAGAAGGCTCACAGATGGCGGAAGGGACAATATATTTAAATAAACCAACGATTACTAAGCAACTTAAAAGCATGTAATTTAAACTCAATACTTTTAAACATATTTCGACTTACTTTTAAACTTAAGGAAAGGAAAGAAGAAAAATGATTTTCTAAGCTGTCTAAATCTTCAAGGACATGTTTTATTCTATTCGCACATTTGGTTGGAACAATAACAGCTGTTAAATCAATGAATTTTTCTCCACATGTTGCTAAAACTTTTCGACTTGAAACCTTTTAGGAGAAATGTCTTCTCTCATTATATGAAAAAAAAAAAAAATACAACTAATAAATATTATCAACTTATACAAAAACTGCTTCAAAAGTTGGCAAGGTTTTTGAGTTTAGATAGTTGAGATAGTTGAGAGTTGAATTATTGGTTTTTATCAGGAATCCAAAAACGATTAAAATTCAACTATATTTATGTGAGTTATTTATAAATTTATAAAATCATTCAACCAATAATGGGAAAACAAAACAGAGTCATCTCAATTAGAGTTAAACTAATGAAAAGGGCAAGATATTTAACACACAGAATAAACCAAACTAATTGAATTTTATAATTATGATATTCACACTACACTACACACACACACACACACACACACACACACACACACACACACACATTGATCATTGATGAGTGATCAGCTAATTGAGATTAATTGGTTATACGCACTTTTCATCTTTCCGTTACGTTCAAAAACACAAAATTTTCTCTAATAATAGCCACACAAGTTTATACAAAATTTATCTATGTGCCACAAAAAAAAAAAATGAGAAAAAAAAAACAAAAGAAATAAGTGAAATTATGCGCTTTTCTTTTTGCGTCAGTCTCAAGCGCCGCTGAAGAACTGAACCAGCGGTGCTGCAAGATCCGACGCAAGTCTGGACAAATACCCCCAAAGACCGTAGCCGATTCAATCTTAAGCAAAAGCAGAGACACTTTAAGAAACGACTATTTAGTTACCCTGTAAACTAAAGTTCTTTGAAATATATTCATGTCCATTTGTCCATTTGTCTAATGAACATTTAATAAATTATTTCAGATTTAGTTAATGTTTATTGATTTTGGTTTTTTTTGGCATGCTGGGTATCAAGAGTAAATAAATATTTCAAAGTTTGCTTTGCAATTGCCTTCGATGACGAGATTATGAGACTATGATGACAATGGTTTCTATATACTTGATTATCGATCAGCAAACTATCCAAATTTAGGATGTCGGGCAGAGGCTAGAAACCGGAAACAATGGATAAAACAAGATGCTTTTGATGTCATCCAAATTGGATTGAAATAACCGACGCATGCTGTTTGTTCTAAAAACAGAAGCCCAATCAATATTGTCAGACGATCAGTCAACCAGGCCGCCCAGTCACCCAGTATCCAGATCAGACTAGGGCAGCCCTCCCTCCACCCCCCAAGTCCCATTCGATTATAACAAATGAGAATAAAAATGGAGCAAAGAACAATAGCAATAACATTCAATTGGCGCTAAGGCGGCAGCAAATTTCTTGCCTTTGGTCTTCCATACTCCAAAAAAAAAAAAAAATAAAGTAGGATAAATATAAAGAGCCGGATTTAGGTAAGGGCATGATCGTTCAATAGTAAATATATTAGGCCTCTATTTTGCTTCATCCGTCCCTGGAATACATACACAGATAGATGTACATATGATATGCCAAGAGTTGGCTGAAAGTGTTAAAGTGTCATGAAAAAGTTGTTATAAAATGTTTTAATTAGATTAACCTTTCTGTTTGAGGATTTTTTGTACGATATTTAAGCGTGGAATCTGAATATCTTATAACATTTCGAAAAACAATTGAGGTCAAAGTCGTTAGTAAATATTTCTTATGATGATCTTTCACACACATTTTTGCCTCAGATCGCTTTCAATCTTATGCACTCTCTTTCTCTCTCTCTCTCTATCTCTCTCTCTCTTTCTCACTCACTCTGACACCCTTTACGGGGGGGTCAATTGAGTCAAACACACATTTTCTTGTTGACCAACAGACCAGCCCGCATAATGCCTTAATCAACATTTACGGGCTGGAGCTGGAGGTGAAGCTGGAGCTGGAGCTCGACCAGAAGCTGCAAACTGCAGTTGCAGGGCATCGGTTGCCGCTGTTAATGATAATAAATTTACCATGGATAACAGAAAAAGAAGAAGAAAACATGAAATTCAATCACGGTAAAGTAAATTAAATTCACTTCAATTGAATGACAAACGCATAAACAGTAAAACTTTTACAATTGTCTGTAGATTGTGACTTTTTTATACATATACATATACATATATGTATATGTATATATATAGGTACATACATACATATGTATGTATATCAGTATATGGCTATAGCTTAGTCAGTTGCATATCCTGTCAACTTAAGTCTTAAGTAGTTGTTAATCATTCTCTACGTTCTTTATGTCAAAATGGCCTATCAGGTGGAAATTGAAAGAACGAACTATGAAACTATTTTTAGCATTAGCAATCCATTTCGTTTGACATCTCCTCTCTCTTATTTACATATATATATCTATATGTCATGATATGATCTATCTGATTGTGGCGATTTCGGCATCGTCCAAAGCACTTTACAAACTCAGAGACAACAGAAACAGATAGGGTATAATGAAAAAAATAAAAAAAGAAAAGAATTCGAATTAGTAATAGAATTCCAGGTAATGTTTAAGCAATTAAAATCAATGATGCATATAGTAAATATCGGTTTCGGACATTTGTTGATAAATGTTTGTCTGCTATTCAAAAGTATAACTCTCTCTAATTAACGGTACTTGCTAGATAACTCATTTTTGCCAAGCATTGGGGCATTATAGTAAAAATAATAGTGATATTACGTATACGCCTTGTTGTGCATTGTTGAAACTCTTGTATAAAAGACTTTTATTCTGCAACTACCAGTAGAAATATCAGAATATATATACAATATATATATCAATAACACGTATACGCCTTGAGGTTTATATGTTTTTACTTTGATTTCTCTTCTGCAAAGCTTCTGAAATATGTCGACAGATCTATTGACTATATATGGTATGGTATATACATATGTATATATTGCTTTATTTACTATTATTTATGTACATATACATTTTCTTTTTTTTTTTTTTGTATATAAAGTAAGCAAAATCAACGCCACAATGCGTTTTAATATGACTTTTGTATACCGTTTAAGTAAATCTCGGCTCAGTTTGGTTCAGCTTGTATATCTCTCAGTATTCAGATCCGCATCTGGCGCATCTATCTGTGTGTGTGTGTGTGTGTGTGTGTGTGTGTGTGCGCGCGTTTGATGAGTGTGTGTGTGTGTATATATCATTGTAGTAAGTTAGACTTACTTGGCTAATCTATTATTTGTTCAAGTTGCAAGTTTATGTGTACCTAAAGAATAATACCTAAATTTGAGATGAAACTAAAATATAATAATAAATGTTTAATTTAGATATATACAAACAGTTCGAAATATATATATATATAGAAAATTTCTTTAAGCTTTAATTAGTTAAATTTTCAATTAATTTATTTTGACAGCTTTTGGATTTGTCTGCTTTGATCTTGGCTTTATTTTAGTTTGTTTTTTTTTTTTTGGTCTATTTAGATTTTAACGCTTGATTTGCTTAGCAATTTCTATTGAATTTTGATGAAATGTTTTTTGTTAAGCTTAAAACTTTGTTTATTTCAATTTGATTTGAACATCATCAAATTCAATAAATTGAGTTTTGAAAAAACAAACACACACACACAACAGCAACAACAACAAGCCGCATTGTACAAATGAAGTCATCTAGAAAAATTACAATTTTGCATGAAAAAAAAAAGACGAGAATAAAAAAACAAAAAATTGATGGAAAGAACTAACTGAACAAATAAGCACAACAACAACAACAAACAAGAAGAGCGGCATTGTTGTTGTTGTTGTTGTTGTTGCTGTATTTATTGCTGTTGTTGTTGTTGTTGTTGTGCATAGTAAATGTCATTAAGTTTCACTTAATGAGCCAATTTAGACAATTGATCCATATACTTTAGTTTACGCGCACACACAAGTACAGAGATGAAGAGGTCCATACACACACACTCACACACACACACACACACACATACACACACAAACACTCACATATATATATATACATATATATATTTTGTATAATGTTTTCGTATAAGAAATTGAGCCAAAGGGGGGCGAGATACCAAATAGAAAGATCTATTCCAGACGACAACGATAACATCTTAAGCTATATGTATAGCTACATATACATACATATATCTATATGGTATGTATGTATATGCATGACGTCACTAATTAAAGCACAATTTTAAAATATTAAATGGAACACGCACAGCATTTTATGGCTTTACATCTCAACTTTATAACCTTAATTACTTGGTTAATTCTACTTCAAACAGAAAAAAAAAAATGTATGAAATTTTATTACAAAAAATTAAGGTTTTTTTTGTTCATTAAATTTAAATTGATTTAGTTGCTGATTCTTCTTTTCTTTTTTTTTTTTGTTTAATGGTAAAACTCAAGGCCTAGTTGAGCTTAAAGTTACTTATAGGTTATGTTAGCTAGTTTATGAGGTGTTTTTTTTTTTTTTTTGCTTTTTGCTTTTTCTTATTATAATTTGTTTTTTTTTTTTTTTGTATTATGTGATGTTGTTATTATTATTATTTCTTTTTTTGGATTATGTACCCGTAGTGCTGCTAAGACCCCAATAGTCTTCCATTGCTGCACGGTGTTGTAGTGGTGATGGACACTCGTAAACTGCGCTGCGACGTTAATATGAAACGCAATCTCAATCTAGAATCTCGGATCACACGAAAAAAAAAACAAAAACAACAAAAAAAAAAGAAAGAAATATCTCAAATCTCAGTGTGTCCGTCCACACACTTCCTCCAGCACACACAAGCGCCTGCTTGCCTCTCCTGCTCTGTCTCTCTCTCTCTCTCCCTTCACCGTTGCGGGCAGATCCCACTTCAATATGGTGTTGATTTCGGTTCGTTTTTTTTCATTCCTTCTTCTAAGGCAAGCGGCAAAAGCGGCGAAAACGACAGTAACGGTAACGGTGGCGGCTTAGCCTCACTTAGTCACACACACACACACACACACACACACATACACAGAGAGAGAGATGCGCGCGCGGTAGATTTAAAGAGCGGGACAAATATATGTACATACATAATACATGGATTTCAATTGTGGGATTTACTGGAGATGTATCCACAGTGACACGATCACGACGAAGACGACGATCAAATCGACGACAACGAGTCACACGCACACCCACACACACACGCCCACATACACTAATACACACGCGCGCACACTCACACACAAACACTTGTCCGAGCCGAGTTGATGTCTCACTTAATGCATCTTAAGGCATAAATCAAGGGGCAATCATATAAAATAAAAATAACAACTAACATAAAAAAAAAAACCAAAAAAAAAAAAATTGAAAAAAATGATTTAAAAAAAAAAAAAAATAAAAAATGCCGAAGCTTCTTCTTGTTAACCGACTTTTGACCCGACCACGATGACTTTTTTTCACTTGTCAACAAATTTGGCGCTTTCTTTGCTTTTGTTTTTTTCGGTTTTGGTTTTTTTTTCTTAATTTCTTATTAAATATATTAACATTTAATGAAATTTGTTTGGGGGCGGGGAGTTTTTTTTTTTTTTTTTTTTTTTTTTTTTAGTTTCTTTAATAGATTTTCTTTTGGTTTTATTAAATTTGTTGTGTTGTTTGTTGCTGTATTTCTTGTATTATTATTTTTGTTTTTTTTTTTTTTTGTTTTTGGTATTGTCTTGTTGCCGCCGACGTTGACGTTAAACTGATAATTCTGATTCGGGGTTTGGAGCGCTTTAGGTCCAAAACCGTAGAACACATGAGAGCTGAGCTTGATTTTTTTGTC
Source organism: Drosophila willistoni (assembly GCF_018902025.1). NCBI lineage: Eukaryota > Metazoa > Arthropoda > Insecta > Diptera > Drosophilidae > Drosophila > Drosophila willistoni. Next base: position 10,662,778 of record NW_025814052.1, read on the forward strand.
GTTTTATTTATTTTTGGTTTTTTTCTGTTTGGTTGGCTTTTTATTCTATAGAGCAACATTTGCAGTTGTATATAGGTACCATCCTCTATATATATATGTACATACACTGGCGACAATGCGAGTATTGTGGTATATAGTATATATATATATATATAGACGATAAATGTACATACGTATCTACATATATACATACATACATATATGTATGTAGATATATTTGTATGACTTTTAACTAGACTATAGACTATGTGCCTAATACAAACATTCACACAAAAGCCGATTGCATGCCACACCAGAGAGAGATTCTATGTATATGTGTATGATGTGTGTGTGTGTGTGTGTATAGGTGGGTGGGTGGCTGGTTGCTTAGGTATGTGTGGGAGGGGTACACTTTTCATTATATATTATCTCTATAGTTTTCCTTTTTAGTTTTTCTTTTTTTATTTTTGTATTATTTGGATTTGATCGATTTAAGTTGATACTCCAAGTTAGGCAGAGGTCAAGTCATGGTAGAGCGATCAACTAATTAGCATTTGGCTTAGACTCGTGCCATTTAATGCCCACATATTGGGAGAATTGGCTAATGTATATTGGCCAGTTGCCTCTGGCACCTTGTCGTGCCTAAAAGAAATTCAATAAAAACTAACAAATTTACTACACCGACACAGTGATACTTTATATGAAATGAATTGGAATAGCTTTCAATAACTATCAACACTCAATATTCTCAATGCTCAATGTTAAATTCAATCCTTAAAACTCAATTAAAGCATTCTTTAAGTTTATTGGGTTTTTTTTTTCGTAACGCATACGACGTGTTGTACGTAAAAATTTGCCTATTGAAAAAAAAAAAAAAAATTTCAAAAATTAGAAAAACACATGTTTAACACTTAATAGGCATGTTATTCAAGTACTCTTACGGTATTATTATATATTATTTTTTGAGTAACTGAAATAAACATACATTCTTTGGAAAAAAGTTGCGTTTGGTTAATATTTAAATGTTAAACTTCTTAATTTTAAATTTTCCGGAACTGAAGAAAAATTTTCGAGGTTTTTTGAAAATCCGGGTCATAACTAACTCTCCCCTACATATCAAGTGGGTCTAATTTAATTAAGTTGGTAAACATGTAAAGCTGGCTAAAACAAGTAATCAATTTATTATATTTTATAATTAGACTAATATTAAAAGTCGTACAGGTGTACAAAAAAATATTCTACACCCCCCCCACGCCCATTTCATTTTTCAGATTTTAGAAATTTCTCAGTTTACCCACAATTCAAACATCTTAACAAAATGCATGTCTACCATATGCCTATCATTAGTCATTTAGTATAAATGTAAAACAATTTACTCGACACATATTTAATTTAACAACAATTAAAAATCTAACAAATATGACAACAAGATGAACAAGACAAGATATCTACATACATATATACAAATGTATGTACGTGACATTAGTTCTCAATGAAGTTATCAGGCTATGTACCAAGAGGTCAAAATGCTTATCTGACAATCACCAAATAGACACAGATTGTAGTGAGAGAGAAGAGAAGGGAAGGTGGTAAATAGTTGAGAATGTTGTATGATTTCATAGCCAGAAAAAGACTTGTCAAGACTTGTAATCAGACTTCTAGACAAGAATATCCCCAGGACATGTTTTCATCTTCCCCAAAATCATAAATTTCAACGACTGCAAATTGTATAAAAGAAAATGCAAAATAATATAACACATTTAATTTTTAGATGTACCAACTTTGGTCTAAGGATTCCTATATTGTTTATTTTATATTTGTTTTAAGGTATCCATTTCTTTATATATTGTAAGTAATTTGTAATTAAGGTATCAACGGAATTATATAGGGATTTGCATTCATTCATTTGCTGACTTTTGTTAACACTTAACAATTAAAACTAAGAATTTTATTTTGCATATTTTCAGCCCTCCCTTCTAAATGAGAGAGTCTGATAGTTAGAGAGGGGTGTGGGCGGGATCGGGAGATAATTAGTGGGGCGGGTGGTAAATGGTCTATATACACACTAAAAAGAAAGAAAAACAGAAAACTAATGAAAATACAATTATTGAAATTGAAAACGAATCTTGAAAGAGAAGTTTTAAGCAAATGGAAAAGAAAAGAAAGACGAAAATATTGATCTAAGGCGAGGATCGAAATAACAATTGATATTAGATGGCTTCAATTTGGCATGCCGACTCCCTGCTGAAAGCCAAGCGTCTCCTGTTGCTTCTTAATCTCCTCTTGCATTTCCAGGGCCAGTTTCTTATACCGTTCGGCCTCCTTTTCGTTCTTCTCGATGCCATCGCCGCGGGCGTACATCTGGCTAAGATTCGCACAGGCGTACATGTTACGCAACTCGCACGCCTTGTGGGCAAATTGAAATGCCTTTTTCATGTCCTTAAGCACAATATATTCGGATTCCTTGGGTGTTTTTGATGCCGTTGTTGTGGAATTGACTCCGCTAATGGCACTCCCGCTACTGCTAATGGCCGCAGTATCCTCAGGTTTCTTTTGCACTCCAGAAATATGCATTCCGGACAAGTAGAAACATGCGGTGGCGTTGTTCATGTCACAGCTTTTGGTAAGAAACTCCACACCCTAGGCATAAAATAAAAAGACGATTGATTGATTGTGTCCCATTTTTTTAAATTAATTTGTTTTTTTTTTTTTTTTTTGCACTCACCTTAGGAACATTGCGGTCAATCTCCTTGGGCATTGATCTGGAGACCAGCAATAAGCCGGAATGCAGGCAGGCATCCGAATCGTTTAGATTGCATCCCTTCTCATAGTATTCATATGCCACGCGTGGCTCGCCCTTGCCGCCGCTCTTGCCCTTGCCTAGAAAGCTATAGTTGCCATACTTATAACACGACTTTGCGTAACCATAATCATCACATGTCGATTTGTACACCTTGGAGGCCTTCTCAAAGTCCTTTTTGATACCCTCTAGGTAGTCACCGAGCAGGTGGCAAGCTGCAATGACAAATGATTAACCACACGACAGTTGTTATCTGTTGCTTTTGGCGGCGTTAGAACATACCTTCCGGCTTTTTTTCCGAGTAACAACCAAATCGATACTCTACCCCCAGCTTGTCTATGTACTCCTTTACGTCTGACTCCTTTTTCAGATCGTACGCCATTGTTTAAGTCTATTTCTGTTGTGACCTTTAATTTTGTGTCTCCTTTGATCCTAAACTTTTTTATTTCTGTTTTGATCCTTGTTTTCGCAATCCGAAAACCGTGGAACTGGAATTTTGTGTCTTTTCAGGGTGCGAGTAAAAGTCCTAAGGGTGCGAGTAAACAGTCCTAAGGGTGAGAGTAATAGTTCTAAAGGTGCGAGTAGTGTTTTTCTGGTATTTTTTCGATTTCTGGTAGTTTTTTGAACCACTATTTTTTACCGCTCCCGCTATTTTGATCCAATAGTTTTTTAATGATATATTTTGCAACACTATACAGCAGATTTTGAATATTGTTAATTTTCCATAAAATGGAAATGCGAACTTGTAGTATATGTGGAAAAAGCAGCGACACGGGGGAGGATGAACAGTTGTACGGGGAATGGATGATAAACCAGGATATTACTGTTCACTATTTTTGCCTGGTAATTGATAAGTCTTTAAATTAACCACAAATTCTAATAGTCTTGCCGAATCCCGCTCAGCTCCTATCGACGAATCTGCATCAACGCGGTAGTGATACTGCCGGAATCCTGGGCTTTCTATTAAAGGATATACGCAGAGAAATTGCTGCGGCCAAGCAACGCAAGTGTGTCTACTGCCTGGAGAATGGAGCCAGCATCAACTGTTGCAAGTGCGGGAAATGCTTTCACTTGGTCTGTGGCATAGAGCAACATGTTCTCTCTGAGTTTTGCCATGGCTTTCAAAGTTATTGTGGCGAATGCCGACCCATTGATGATTACCAGAAGGAACTAATAAAGAATCCACCCCAACCGGTGCCCATATGCAACATATGCTATAAACCGATCCTGGCATTTGCTTTGCATCGTGTTGTCTATGGCGATTGCTGCCGTAAGGGATTTGCCCATCGCAATTGTATGCGCCGGTATGCCCTATCCTCTGGGTATTATCTGCGATGCATCTGGTGTCGCAATGAGAAATTTCGGGATCTAATACGCTTGCAATCGATCTTTGTACCCGATCGTGACGCCACATGGGAGAGAGAACGCAATGCTTATAGAGAACTCCATACCAGGCACTTGACATGCCAAATGACAGATTGTATCTGCACCAAGGGACGCGACTACAATAGAAACACCTGGGAAATTGTGTCATGCAAGCTGTGCGCCTCGACAGCAGCCCATCTCAAGTGTCTTCCTCCGCATCAAAAGCAGGCTAAATGCTTTAAATGCGAAACTTGTGAAAATGTAGAAAAGAAATTGATGACAAACGATAAACGTGATCGTTGCTCCAAAGTGGGCACGAAAAATACCAAAATTGATTCATCATTCTTTATGACAAAGACTGGAACTAACCAAAACGAGATTCTCATGCCAGATGATGATGTTTCGCCAGTGGTATCCGATGACGATGATACTGTATCCACCATATGCAGTCAAGTCACTGTAATACCTAGCCAAAGGTCTGAAGCGATAAGTACACCCTCGATTGAAGTACCCAAATCGACTCCTAATGGTGAAATTGTCCAGGATACTCGACATGTTATGCGTCCGCCGCTTGCCTTGAAAGAATCTTTTTATTGCTTAGATGAACCATATTTCTATTTGGTTATCTATCAATTTGATGATCTGACAGATGAGTGTACGGGAACCTGTACGCTGCGCTTTAAAGATGATGATGAGCGTATCAAGGATCAATCAGCGAAAGCACTCGAGCAATTGCAACTACGCGACGAGGACATTTGGTTTCAAGATTTAGAACCGGAATCCATTTCGCTATTGACTCAATAAATCAATTCAATTAGAGAATAAATAAATCACATATCTAATATTTAATAACCACTCAACAAGAACTTAATTATAAGGGATTCGTTTTACGAAAATCAAAGAGTTTTGGTATCACATCGCCACATTTGGCCGAGATTTTAATGTCAGCCAAATGATCTGCTCGCGTATCACCAATATTGACAATGGCAACGGGTAATTTCAAGTCCTTCATTTGCAGAACCATGCGATAGCCGGAGAAGACCAATAGACTGGAGCCGAGCACAAGTAGACCATCACTGTTATAGACCATTTCGGCAATCTTGTCCAGTCGAGGCCGGGGCACACAATCGCCGAAGAAGACAATTTCTGGTTTAAGATTACCACCGCATTCCGGGCATTCGGGAATATGGAAATTTTCGATATAATCGACAGGAATTTCCACATCGCCATCGGGTCGTATCATATCGGGGGCATCCTTAAAGGCTGGATTCAGAGTGGCCAAAATGGTCTGAAACTCGTGTCGATCGATGCGATATTCACAGGACAAACATTTGACTACATAACCGCTGCCATGGAGCTCTACGATATTACGGCTGCCCGCTTTGGTGTGCAGGCGATCGACATTTTGTGTGACCACCGCCTGGACGCGCATCTCTCGCTCAAAGCGGGCCAGGGCATGATGCGTTGCATTCGGCTGTGTGGACGAGAAATTGGGCCAGCCCACAAAATTTCGGGCCCAATAGCGTTTGCGTACACTCGAGGATTTAACGAATTCCAGATGCTGGATGGGCTTATGATTCGTCCGGGCATAAAGACCCACACCCTCTGATCTGTAATCTGGGATTCCTGTAACAAAAGTCAGCCTCTTGATTACTATATTCCCTTGTCGGAGATTAGTTTATTCCATACCCGATTCTGTTGATATTCCAGCTCCAGACAAGACCAAGATGTTCGGCTTGGAGATTAAGAAATCCTCGAGTCGTTTAATATCATCCTGGACGGCAGGTTTATGCTGTGGTACATACTGCTGCTGCTTCGCTATGCTTGTCTGAAGCGAAGTGCTCCGGAATCTAAGCAAACTGCTGACACGCATTTTAACAATAACAATATATATTGGAAGACTGACTGATTTGGCCACCTTTAATGCCACAGCAAATGTGGGTAATGCAATTTTCAGATGTCTTATTGTCAATTAAAACTCTTGATAAACTTAGTTATATAAATTAAAGGTATTTAACGGTTGCACCTTATATATGTTTAAATCCGAACCCCCACAGAAGTCCCTCCGCACCAAAAATTTACGACACTGAAATTCGCCGCATTCGAATTCGCAGCACCCAATAATTTGTGCCCCCTATTTTGACCCCTATTTTTACAGCTTGTCACTAGCGCCACCATTGCCTTGTAAATATTATCGATATAAATTCATCGATAGTGCCATCGATGTTTTCTCCACCTCTATTGTGAAAAAGGAAGGAAAAAAATTGCTTTCGAATTTACGTGTAATAGTTTGGGTTGTATGCGTCTATGGATATATCACTGAGCCAACGAATTGATCAATCAATCAACAATTGAATTAAGATTTCAAACTAGATATCACATCACACACTCTACTTCTCTTCCGCTCACTCCCCCTGTGCCTGTGGCGTTTGCACGCGTATCCCTGTGTGCGTGCGTGTGTGTGTGTGTGTGTGTGCGTCTCTTTCGTGTGGCTGTGTGTGTTTTGTCGGCTTTAAATTTCATTTCTTTTGGCAAAAAAGCGGACAAAACGACAACAATTAGAAAATGTCATATCCACCGCGTGCTCCAATGCCGCCGTATTTGAATGCTTCGATTCCACCTCCGCATGTAAGTAGCAACTTCATCAAATATCAATTCCCGGAATGACAATTTGTTTTTTTTTTTTTTTGTTGCAGATGATGCAGTCGATGGGTAATCCACCACGAAGTTTTCGGAATTCGGCAACCATCAGTTCACAGCCCACAGTTTATCATCGGCCGCCGGAGCCGCAGCCACAATTTCGTGGACCCATTATCACGGTTTTTGTGGGCAATATAAGTGAACGTGTGCCAGAGGCTCTTCTGAAACGCATCCTGGCCTCCTGCGGTGTAGTAATCAATTGGAAACGTGTCTCCACATTCGGCTTTTGCGAGTTCGATGGCCCGATTGCGGCAATGCGAGCTGTCCGCCTTCTCAGCGAGATGGAAATCGATGGGAAGAAGCTGGTGGCCAAAGTCGATGCCAAGAACAAAGTCCTGATTGAGGATTACAAGGAACAGGAGTGCAAAAATGGCGAGGGCGCCAATACCTTGGATGAGAAGACTGAGGACGAGTATGCCATTAGCCAGATGCATGATCTTCTCGAAGAGCATAAGCATGAGTTCGAAGGATTCGATGGTACACAACGGGGTGGCGATCTGTATGGGTCTGGAACGCGTGTCAAGAAGGTGAGACGCGAGGATGATCTGAAGATCAAGGTACTGAACGATAATGCCTTAGAGGAAGAGAAAAGGAATCTGATTAGCAGTGAGATTGGTAAATTCCGGAAGCGAGCCGAAGCGGATGAGCATCGTAAAGAGCTGGAAAAGGAGAAGGAAAAAGAGAAAAAGGAAAAGGAACGCAAAAAGCAACAGCGCGAAGAGCAACGTAAAGCCAGCAGCAGCACCACCAGTACCAGCTCCTCCAGCAAATCTAATCCACCAGATGCGGAAAGAAGTCAGGATGTGGAAATCATTGAAGAGGCCACATCCTCTGGTCCCTCTGGAGCAGTTTCAGCCACCTCACCTGTTCAAGCGTCGGCGCCACCCGCACGACATACCGCCACAAGTAGTAGTAGCAGTAGCCGTAAAGAGCCATCAATTGTTAGCGTTGAAAGGCGACCCGATTCCAAAGAGTCACGCCGCCGCCGTTCCAAGTCACGCTCCAAGGATTTGCCTGCCATTTCTGAACGAGAAATCCGTGAGATGCGGGACAAGGATCGCGAGCGTGAACGGGAACGCGAGCGAGAACGTGAACGGGAGCGCCAGGAGATGCGGGAGCGGGAGAGAGAGCGCCTGGAGTTGCGTGAGCGTGAACGGGAGCGCGAAAGGGAACGGGAAAGGGAACGAGAACGGGAGCGAGAACGAGATCGCGAACGGGAAGAAAAGACTCTGAAGCCAGTGAGAGACACACGACGCGAAAAGGAAATGGAGGAGGAGATGCGCGAACGCAAAAAAGCTGAGAAGAAGGCGCGCGAAAAGGAGGCGGCCTATCAGGAGCGTCTCAACAATTGGGAGATTCGAGAGAAACGCCGGGCTAAAGAGAACGAGAAGGTAAGTCATCGATAAAAAAAATCTTTCCAAAAATGTTTCCCACTTTCACATGTATCCCATTTTCCCACCCGCAGTATCGGCTCAAGGAGCTGCTACGTCAGGAGGAACGTGAAACGGATGCCAAACGTCTAAAGGAATTTGTCGAGGACTACGACGATGAACGTGATGATTCGCTATATTATCGTGGACGAGAGCTGCAGCAACGTTTAGCCGAACGCGTGCGAGAAGCCGATGCCGATTCCAAGGATCGCGAAAAGGAAGCCGACGAATTGGCCGAGCTAAAGAACAAAATATTTAACGGCGAATTCGAGAATCCTACGCAGGAATATGAGAAGGCGCGACGCGAAATTGAAAAACTCTACGAGCCACGCATCATCATCAATGTCAATCTGGAGGCAGTGCAGCGTAAATCCGATCTACCACAAATAAGCTCAGCGCAAGCCCAGACACAAAGCCAAACGCAAAACGCCTCTGCCGCCGCTGCCCCTGCAGCAGGTGGCGAGAAGCGACGCAACAAGACAACAAATCCAGATGCAACTGTATCCGATGATTCCATGTCAAATGATGATCACGATGGTGGCGGTGGTGGTGGTGGCTCCATTGCCGATACAGCATCCAATGCAAGTGGTTACACGGTAGCCAAGAGCAATGATAAATCACATCATCATCATCATCACTGGCATCAGAATAGTCTTAGTCGACAGAATAGTGAGTCGAGGGATTCATTGGCCAACATACACACACCCACGCAGCAGCAACAGCAGCAGCAACAACAACAACAACAAAGTGCAATGGATGTGGGTGCGGAGAGTAATAATGATGGCACAATGGCAGCAACTCCACCCATGACCATGCCATTGATATCCTTAACGTTGGGCAACAATCTCAAAAAGAAGAAAATCGAGGCCACCGGCGTTTTTGTCAACGACGATGACAATGATGAGAATATCAATCCCAAAAAGCGTAAACTGGTACCATTAGGTAAGAAAATGCATCAACTTTATTTGAAGATTAGTTCAAATAGATGCTGAATTTTGTTCAAAAATGATTCATTTCGGATTCCATTCCATAGAATAAGCCTACTACTCGTTGTGTATTGAGGATTCATCTCATTTTTCTCAATCTAATTGCAGACTACGATGATAACATGAGCAATAGTACACCATCTGGCCAAGGTGCCACTGGAGGAGCAAGTGGTGGCGGCGGTGGCACAATCAATAGCAGCAGCGGCGGCAACATTTCATCTGCGGATCGTCAAAGTTCCGCTGTATCAGCGGCAACAGCTGCTGCTGCTGCTGTTAGCCAAAAGATAGCCCAAGGTGGTAATTCTGGTTCAACGTCATCGGGCAGTGGGAATGGCAAAAATCATAATAATAATAACAACAACAATAACAACAGCAGCAGTAGCAACAACAAACAACAGCATGGCAAACATGGTAAGAGCGGCGATGGTGGTGGAGGAGGAGGAGCTGGTGGTGGATCAGCAACAAGTGGAGATGCTTGTGCAACTGCAAATACCAAAAAAGATGAGAATGGTGCCAAGGTGCACGATGAGAAACGGCGGCATATTAAAAGCATTATTGACAGGATACCCACACAAAAGGATGAGCTATTCAATTATAAGCTCGATCGCAATGAGATTGACAGTGGCCTAATGGAACGGAAAATACGTCCATGGATAAATAAAAAAATCATTGAATATATCGGTGAGCCAGAGCCAACGTTAGTGGATTTTATATGCTCCAAGGTATTGGCCGGTAGTCCGCCCCAAAGCATATTAGACGATGTCCAAATGGTGAGTTTCCCTCTCTCTCTTTCTCTCTGTCTCTCACTCTATTCTAATATTTATTTGGTTTTGTTTCGGTAGGTGCTGGATGAGGAAGCAGAGGTATTTGTGGTTAAAATGTGGCGACTGCTCATATACGAATTGGATGCCAAAAAGAGTGGCATTGCGGGCAAATAGATGATGAGCTGGAGACGTATCCTGACGCAGGATAATGATAATGGCGGCGGTGGCATACGAGAGCAGAGAGATGAAACGTTGCATAGATTTTAAGTTTACTTTATTAAGAAATTTACCTAGAAACCATATGAAAATGAAAAAAAACTATATATATATATATATATATATATATATATATATATACAACATCCATACGATTATCACAATGTGTACATAAAAAAAAGAGGGGCGTGCACCACAAAAAACTGACAAAACTAAATCTTAAAAACCGAAAAATAAGAAGGATAACTCTAGATCAAAAATGCCGAGCTTTGTTTCTTTTGCTGCGCTCCTGCCAATCATTTCTCACTGGATTCACATTTTGTTAGAGTTTAGCAATCATCTAACTTGTAAATATATATACACACACACACACACTCACAAAAAGAGGTAGACGTTAGTCCTTAAATTCATTGTATCTTTATCCTTTGAAATGTATACTTTTGTTTTTTTTTTTTTTTGTCGTAATACACTTGCAAAAAAGAAAAGAAAAAAACAAGAATCAGTTCAGAAGAAAGCAAATTTATCGAACATATATATATGTATATATATTTTTATTATTCGACCAACGTTCTGTCGCTCCGTCTCTAAATAATGATGCTAGGTGCAATAATTTGCTCAATTTGTTAATTTAAAATCTTCTGTGTCAATTTGCAAGCGTATAAAAACCACGGCCATTGCCGAAGTTAGACTTAAGCCCTTTGGTGGCTTTTTAATGTACGTGTATCTCTTTTTTTTTTTTTTTTGTATTAAAATTTAGCGCTGATTAAAAAATTCGAGATTCTCCCCAAAAAAAAAAACAAAAAAAAAACAACTGAAAACTGAAAATAAAACTGCATTTTCGTCTAATGAAATTCGGAAAACAACAAATTTTCGTTTTGGTTTAGATCTCTCTCCAAAAACCATTTCAAAAATATGTTTAGATTATATCATATTGTATCGTTTTATATTTACATTAAATATATTTAAAGGGTGGTAACTGGCAGCCTTAGACCGTGTACAAGAGATTTAGAGTTTTGAAATTGAATTTTAATGCTAATGATATTAAAACAATGAATTCAATGAATAAATACATGATAGACAGAACAATAGAAAAAAGACGAGAAACGAAAGAGCATCAACAATAACATGTTGATGCATTTCCATCCAGATCCGAATCGTTGCTGCCGATTTCCATGCCATTGGGATTCATTTGTCCATTGTCAAAATATTCGGATGAAACAATCTAAAAAAGAGAGATATTAAAGTAGTTATATATGTACATAAAACGGGAACACACACCTTCTCGACTATTTCCTTGAACACATCGCTGACAAACTGATCACAACGGGCAGATGTCTCAATAAAGAGGGCTCGATGTTTACGGGCAAAGTTACGTCCCTCCTGACGATCGACCACACGATCCTGATCTATCTTATTGCCGACCACAATAATAGCTATATTGGGATTATCACTGTAGCTATCCAATTCGGCCAGCCAGGCTTCCAGTTTAACCAATGTGTCACGATTTGTTATATCATATACTAGAATGGCGCCCAAGGCTTTGCGATAGAAGCTGGGCGTAAGACTGCGAAATCTCTCTGCTCCAGCTGTGTCCCAAAGTGCAACCTTATAGTCAATTCCATCCACGTTCATGACTTTGCTTTTAAAGTCCATTCCAATTGTGACGTCATGATTCTCATCGAACTTGTTCTCGACAAATCGACGTATGAGGCTATTTTTGAAAAATAGAATGATGCAAAACTTCAAAAGTCAAGTAAATTGTACATATTTATATGTGTTACGTGTGTGTGTGTGTGCGTGTGAGGAATATACGCAGCAAATTGTTAATGACAAATTGATTGTAAATAAAACATCACTTGCCTGGACTTGCCCACGCCACTTTCGCCAATGACCAGCAACTTGATAGCTCTATCTGCCATTGTTTAATTCAATTTGTCTACTCTTTATGCCAATTTACAGCAATTATGTTTAATCATTTCCTATTGTTTTAAGCAAGTTGCGGAATATTATTAATATGGAGCATTGGTATGTATGTGTGTGGGTAAGGTTGCCACCTGATAGTTTTGTTTACATTTCCGTCAACTGATTCCGATTGGTTTTTGAGTTCATTTTTTAGTATTTCTTGATTGAACCAATTGTCACGATTTCAAATATGAATGGTAAGCAAACATTCACTAGATATTCAAGTAGCAATTAAAGTATAAACCATGTAATTGTTTAAATCAAAACAAAAAAAAATTATATTACCATAACGTATTTTCTATGAAATTAAATTTTAAGTTTTTATGCATTTATTATTGTTAATATCGGGGCTATCTTTTTCAATTTCATATAGCGCGATTTCAAGAAATATTTAAATTTGACATAAGCAAATCAAAAACCGAACTAGTTCGATAACTCTTGAACGGCTGTCAGTGTCGATATCGGAATTTTATTGACATCAACTAGTTCTTCTTCATTCTTTCTTTTTTGACGTGACACCCGAGAAAAATGGTTGGTACCAAAATTTGCGTGAAATTTAATTTGTGAAAATAATAGCCATCCGCTTTGGAAACAACAACAAAATGTGTGAAACCTTTGCCAAATAGTGGATATTTTTTGTTAAATGTGTTATTTATATGCTATTTATGTTTGACCAAAACTAATACAAACTTTTGTTATCTATCAAAACACAGGTTAAGGTTAAGTGCTCCGAATTAAGAACCAAGGACAAGAAGGAGCTCTCCAAGCAATTGGATGAGCTCAAAACTGAGCTGCTTAGCTTGCGTGTGGCTAAGGTGACCGGAGGTGCTCCATCCAAGCTCTCCAAGATGTAAGTATACGCGGCGGCCTATTGCCGCCTTTCAATCACTGGCGAGAATGTTGTTAATTTTATTAATTTAACTTGCAGCCGTGTTGTGCGAAAGGCCATTGCTCGCGTCTACATTGTTATGCACCAGAAGCAGAAGGAGAATCTGCGTAAGGTGTTCAAGAACAAGAAGTACAAGCCCCTGGATCTGCGCAGAAAGAAGACCCGCGCCATCCGCAAGGCTCTGTCTCCGCGTGACGCTAACCGCAAGACCCTTAAGGAGATCCGCAAGCGTTCCATCTACCCACAGCGTAAATATGCTCTTAAGGCATAAGCCGGGAAACCAATATAATTCCTAGTGTACGTTTTTTGAGAAGGAAATAACATCTTTCCTTCAGCGGAAGAAGGAGAAGAACGAAAAAAAATAAAACATACTTGTTTTTTTAATGTGATTTGTTGTGTGCTTTATATGTGGCCTATATATATTAAGTTTGCAGTTCTGTGCCACAAAACAAAAAAATAGTTGACCGCGTGTGGAAAATCATTTGTCTCTGATCTCTGCTTCAAAAGATGTCAATTTAGCAGCGTCGTAAAGTGCTCTAATGAGTGTCAAACTTTCGATAAGTGTCCACTATTAGGAGTCAAATCATTGGCAATACGAACCCTATAGATTTGGTTCCATCATGGTCATGGATTTACGATCTGAATTCCTATAAAGGAGTCACTTTCTTCAATTAACATTATTGCATTTCGATCAGTAGAAACTTCGTTAAAGTTCGATATCATCTGAAATCATGAATTGATAGTACGGAATCGCTCAAGGTATCCATGGCAAATGGGTAATTGGAAATCAGGCGATCTAAGTGGCAATGTTAAAGGGTTTTCGATAGGTATATTTGAGGTTTTTTGTTTTCCAATAGGTAAACCGGGAAGCAAAATCAACGAATCTGAGTAGCAAGGCAACATTCCGAATTAATGCCACAAGGATAGACGCACCATCTTTCAACGGCTGCAGAATGAGCAAAATGATCTTTGTTTTCGGTCTCAATCAAAATCTAGACACTAATTGTGGACAATATTATACTTGGTTTACGTACATACATAGGATCAGGGGTCGGCAATCTGCTCCAGTTTGAAAGCCCCATGAGTTTCTTCAGTTTTTGACCAAGATCATATTTCTCTCACTCACTTATAGCATTGGATCCAAGCAACAAGCGTCAAAAACTCTGCCCATAATGGTGAAAAGGTATTACAATAAATTACAATAAAACCCTTGGAGTTCTTGTTTATGACTAAAGTATGTATATTTGCCTATATATATAATATTCTCTATATTGTATTTTATATATATTATTTGTTGTCTTAATTATGCAACTTCTCGAATTGCATTACATTAAATATAAATTACTATAAATTGTAATATTGCAATTACAAAAAGACTCGAATACAACGCAAAAAAAAAAAAAAACAAATTAATTAATTAATATGTATAAAGAAGAGAAAGAGAAAAAAAGAGGATATATTGAAAACCCTTTCTCATACTGAATATGTTTGGCACATTTGGTTAATACTATTCTTTTGAACAGCGTGAAATAGCGGCGTGCTACGTATAACGCCCGACAATTCCTTGGAGTTTTTACTTTGGTGATAATTTCTACTTGGCATCGGTGACAGTGGCTCGCCCCAAAACTTCAATAAGGCAAATATCTTATAATATGCCACTCTGCAAAAAAAAAGAAAGAAAACATGAGTTAAAATCAAAACAACAATTCATTCATTATTTATTATTACCTATAATTGCGATTGCTGGCTGCATAGATAATCGGATTAATGACACTGGAGGCCCAAGCCATTACCGAGGCAATGATGTGCAGCCAGGGATATGAGGTTTTACGTTCATCGTCCACCACATTGGCCAGCATCAGAGGCAGAAAACAGATGAGAAAGCACAAGAATATGGTAACCATCATAACAGTCAGACGATTATCCTCCCTTGCCTTGCGTGTACTCGTCGTGGTCACATAAGATGTGGCACCCGAACTCTTACCACCACCAGCTCCAATTTGAAAATTATCATGACTTTGGATCTTTTTCTTTTGATGCAACACTGTGATGTATATGCAGGAATACGAAATTATAATCACCAGACATGGCAAAAGAAAACCAATAAGAAACAATGTTTTCTTAATCGATTTGCCCTCCTTCTTCAGTATGGTGCACGAGAATGTGGCCTCATCTAGGCCCATTTCACCCCAAATGCCCAATATGGGTGGTAGCTACAAAAAAAGAAAAAAAATGAGTTAATTGATTGATTACAAAATTTCTTTTCTATTACTTACCAATAACAAAAATGATACAGCCCAGACAAATAGCAACTGCAGTGTTATAAATTTTGGCTTATAGATTTGAGCATATCTACTATGGCAAGCAATGAGTATATATCTAAGTTGAGTATATAACAAACAGTTGAAATTGTCACAGAAAATTCAATAGTTTTGCATTGGATTCAATCCCTTACCTGTTTAGAGTTATGCCCACCATACTAAGCAATGAAACGGCGACATTGCCATAGAAAATTACAGGAAATATTTTGCATAATGTGCTACCAAATGTCCAGCTCTGTAAAAAAGGATTCCATCCAAGTTTGAATTTGAAATAAAGTGAAATTTTTGCAATTAGACTTACCTCCTGAAAGAAACGCACAGCTGTCAATGGCAGACTAAAGGAGCAAAATAAGAGATCCGATATACTTAATGATATGACAAATGCCGTTGTCGCATGTTCTCGTATCGTGGGACTTTTCAGCAATGCCAGCAAAGTTATTAGATTACCTATGAACAAAATTCGTTTCAATTACGATTTCAAATTCGCATTAAAATCCCAAATCCCAAATCCTCCATGGATTCTTACCGAACACGCCAATTGTGACAAAGACACAGGCACTGATCGCAGCGAACAGAGTTGCTGAATGCGGGTATATAGACTGTTGTGGTGTCTCCATATCAATGCTGCAATTGAATTTTCATAAATTTTGAATTATAAAATGTTTATTCTTTTGCCAGAAATATGTGTTACAACACAGAAGAGACAATGGACAGAAACTTATATTTTAGATACTGTGGAAATTTGGCAATTTAAGCAATCAATAGAGTATTCAAATTTTGGATTTTTAAAACTACTAATGGGATCAACATTTTCGACTCCAAATGTGAATGATTATATCTGGCGATCGATATCTTATTCGTAAGTGATATCTTCTTTTTCTGAGTCGTCAGTCTATAATTGGTCTAAATGAGTTGTTATTTGAGCTAAGCTTATAAATTTGCACTTTATTTAGATTTTATGATCTAATTATGAGAAAAATAAAACTAACCCAATTTAACATAAAATCTTTTTTTAAATGAAAAAAAAAAAACTGAAATATGGGAAGAATTGTATGGTAAAAAAATGAAAACATGGCATTTATATAAGTACCTACTTTTATTCTAACGGACATATTTTGAAAACTTTACCCATTTTTGGCATAAGCTTGGCTGTAAATAGAGTTATTTTTTACAAGTTAGGGATCTTTTATGTGACCAAGCGTACGTAATCTTTTCTCACAAACTGTAAACATTTATAAAAATCAGTCATTGGCCATGGCTATCATAATTTTAGCATTGGACTAGAAAATTATTCTCATTTCATTTCCCATGGATCTGTAACCGATTTTCCCTCTTAAAATAATGCCAACATTTTTAATTTTTAGTTACTAGTAGAATCAAATGATAGATATTAAAGTACAGTCGAGTCTCGATAATTTGAAATGGAAATACACAGGTTTTTGATTTACCCGGATTTCCATTCCACCAAAGTTTTTTTGAGGGGACCAGCTGTTTCTTACGAAATATTGAGGTTTTCGATTTACGGGTTACGAATTATCGAGATTCGACTGTATATATATAAAATAAGTGAACTGCAGCTGAGATCTAGTAATAAGTGTTTTACGACATTTGTTCCCCCACATTCGTCTTTTTTATTTACCACATATTTGAGCTCAGGAGCCACAAATTACTTTACAAAACAATATTATAATTATTTTCATTCATTGTTAGAGTTTTTATTTTATGGCATAATGTAAACAACACTTTATGAGACATTTATTAATTACGTAAACTTCAAACGGACGGGGAGGGAATCGAGAGAATCGTTGAGAGAATAGAATTGGGAGAATCGTAGGGGGAGATCCTACGTCAATTTTACGTAAAAAATAGAAACTATGTAATTACAGAACAGTAGGAAAATCATAGGTGGATCTATGGCTCTGAAATGGGGTTTACTTTGCCCTCTAAATTTGCTTTTTTGGAATTTATAAAATAACATTTTTGAAAGTGTATTAAAAATAACCTTTTAAGCAAAACTTATTTATAGACAATATTAAAAGTTACATACAGAGCCAGACGAAAAGTTATAAATTTCTTGAAAACAATAAATACTTTTCTAGCCTATTGCATACCCTAAGGAGCAAAGTTTCCCGCATTTCATAGCCCTTAAACCTCGTGAAACTTTTATGTGCTTTTCACTTTAAATTTAAACAGATTTATTATGGAACACCTGAATACAGTTATTAGTTTACCGTTTTGTAGAAACAAATGTAGTTTATAAACAGTTTCAGTTTCAATGTAACTTAAGGAAAGGTGGAAACTAAATAAGCCTAAAAATCTGTTCACGTAATTCTTGGGAATATATTCGCATCAAGGGTCTTTGGAAGGCCTAAATTTATTCTCACAAATTGCAATGATATCTAGATGGAATGAAATGATGTCACAAATATATATTTCAGATGATTCCAAGTATATTCTGTGTAATCATCGAGCGACCTTCTTTGAATATGAAGGAAGTGGGATTGGAGTACTTCATATGTTACTTATCAGCAGGCGGAGTGACAGAGAGCGGCAAGGAGAGGGGGGGTGGGGTGAGGGTGAGAGTGAGCTGCTTCGCCGATTTTAATGGGTTTCTTTCGTAAACAGTTTTCCAATTTGATTTAATTTTTCTTTTCAAATGATAAGAGGTCAAAATAAGGTCAACAGCCAACCTTATTAAGATAATATGCACAATCCACAAAAATTAACGACCAAAAATTAATGGAAAAAAACCATAAAAACAACTGGCACAACAAAAAAAAAAACCAACTTTAATTACTTTTTTTTGTCTTTTCTTTTGACAAAGTTTTCAATACAATTTCCGATATAGGCATACTCACATAATCAGAGAAAAACCGAGAGAAGAGAACAAATTTTAAATAATACTTTGTTAAAATATATGTATACTGTTATTATTATATATATATATATACTATATAATACCTATATTATAAAATCCCCAAGCGAGTTGATAACGAACAACGAAACGAAACGCATCAACTGGTTTGCATACAACACAATTTCATTTATTTAATGCTTTTCATTTTCATTTTGGATTGGTTAAATTAAAAAGCGCCTTGTTACGCATATAACTCTCGTTTCCGGTGCGTAGAGAGGCTTCTGGAAATGAAATGGGGTACCCCCCAATGGATGGATGGATGGATGGATGATGGTACGAATGGCCATGGGGATTGCGGTGAATCCAACAAGACACAACAAAATATGTTGTGAGAGACGGGGGTTCTGTTCTGAGTTCTGTGTGTTCAGTGTGTGTGTGTGTGTGTTTTGAGTCGACAACCAAAGACTTGGTTGAGGGTGAACCAAACCGAGGAAGCGGTTTGCTTTCATGCATGATCAACATGTGTGTTTGTTGTCTCTTTGTGTGTGTTTTTTTAAAGGGGGACCAGCCACAAATTGAAATTTGAATATGCATTCCCACATATACATTAATGTGTATGTGTATGTGTTGGTGTGTGTTTGTGTTTGTGTAAGATACAAAAATGCTTTGAAATTGTGTATAACCACCCCACTTGGCCATAATGTTGGCACTGATATTAGAGATAAGCTGTGCTCCCCCAACACTCTGCAAAGGATCGCAAGCACTTTGACTTTACACACACGTACATACATGTATGTATGTATGTATGTAAGATACTTTGTTGATCAAAGAAAGGGGTGTAATGTTTCTTATCTCTTTTGCTCAATTTCCCACACAAAGTTTCACTTTTATTCAAATTCATTTTTATTTCTTTCACTTAACAAAATAATCAATCATAGTTTAATAAAGGAATGTCTTTAAATATGGGTTTGTATGTTCATAATGAAATCCACTTACATAACCGATAACAAATTCCAGTAAGCTGACCCATTCAGCTTATCATAAATAGAGAGAGAAAAAAGGAAGATGATGAGAAATGGGCTTGAAAACTTTGGCTTAACTTTATTTCCCATGGACTTTGGATTTAAGGTTTAAGAAGATTTTAATAAATACTACGTAAAATCTATGCATAATTTTTCTATTCTTAGAGTTACTAAAGAAAAGTCCCAAATTTGTATTACACTATTGAAAACTTAAATTTATTTTGTGTATTACTATTCGAATTTGGTTTCAAAATTATGGCAATTTTCTTTTTTAATTTATAAACCATTTTGTATTTTACTTTTTAAGGTTATGTTGACAATATTTTTGAAGTGTATCAGCTGATTTGCCAGCTTTAAAATGAAAGCGATTCGCTTAAGAGTTTGTCAAAATAAACAATTTATTTCAAAAAGTTTTAAAAAGCAAAAAATTCATTTAAAGCCTTAGAAGTTGCATTTCTTTCAACTGATAATTCAGTTTTTTTTTTTTTTTTTATCATAATTTAAGCCAAGGTTGTGTGCCTCTGCCTCCCCACTTAATGTATTTAATGAAAATGATTTCATTCTACAAATATTACAAGTACAACAAAAATGAAATGCAAAAATATGCAAAGAATGAGAAACAGAGAAATAGAGCGAAAGAGACGTTTGTATGTATGTACATACTTGCTCACACCTTTTGCTGACTAATCGAATTTATATTAAAATACAGGTTTACCGGTTTTAGCTAATATAACTACATAATGTGTTTTATTTTGTTTATTATACACAAATCCGAAATGTGCAGCCTAATGGGGAAAACAAAAGTTATAGAGAATCTGCAACAGCATCTAAATATTTAGGTTTATTTATTTTCTTTTTTTTGGACTCTCTAAAAATCTTGACGGAAGCCAAAAGCCATGATTATATCCCCCGAGTACGAGTTACGTTTTGGTGAATGATTCATTCAGCTGCTGCTGCTGACGATGATGATGACGACGATTATTGGTCAAACCCAGGAGCCACTGATGAAGCACAACTTTCAAATGGAATCGGAAGCACAGTAAATGTAAATATAATGCAATATATTTAAAGTAGTCGGAGGGGGACAATCATATATACATATATACATACATACCTATGTATGTATGGGATTAAAACGGATATTTGTCTTTGCGAGTGTGTGTGTGCCTGTTGTATTAGCTATTTCCCCTATTATCATTGATGCAGCATCTGAGCTGGTCAGGCATTAGGGAGGGGGGAGAAACAAAGAGAGTGAGTAAGTGAGAGGGGGTGGGAAACGACATTCGAATGCAGCAGGCAGCAGACAGAATCCGAAACAGAAACAGCCGTTTCTTTATCATTACCTATACATTCTTACATAGTAGACCTCTCTTTGTATGTGTGTGTGTGTGTGTGTGTGTGTGTGTGTGTGTGTGTGTACAGGCGGCTTCTGTTACGGCTCGAACAAATGTTTCAAATTATTAACAATGTACTTGGTTTGCTAAGGGGGTGGAGAATGGGGGGGATGCTGGGAGTACTGTGTTGCAATTTACATTAACTTTGACTTACCCAAAAATATAAGAACTCTTCTATGTGAATCTTTCCAATTGCATTTTTATTCTCAATTCGTCGTCAATTAATGGCTAAAATTGATTGTTTTTGTGTTGTTGTTGTTGTTGTCGTTAATTCTTTTGTTCGATATCGAAATTGCCAACAGCCGAACCAAAAGCAGCTGCGGCTGCGCAAGAGTTTTATTTTATTTAATTTTTTTGGATTTATGCTTTTGTTAAAACTTCGCACGTTTAAAGTTAATTAATGGTTAATAATGATAAAGTAAAACAATAATAAATAAATAAAAAATATAAAACAAAGACAGTAAAGTTTTACAAAATGCGAAATTATTTTATTAATCCCGACTGTGAGGTCTTTTATGTTGTACTGCAAATTGTTGCTGATACACTTTATTTAATTAAGTCAAGCTTTAATTTTTTGTTACGTTATTTACACTTTTTTTTTTTTTTAACAAACAAGAATAATAAATATAGCGAACGCGCAAACACACCCGCTCACCTCGAAAACAAAAACAACACTCGAATTGAGAGGTGCCAAACTATCGATCTATCGGCACCATCGATGGTAGGGAACTATCGATGATTCGATATTTTGCCACGATCGATAGCAATAGCGAGTTATCGCTTTACAGCGCAGGCGCGCAGTTTAAGTTCAAAAATTTAACGTCATTTACAATCTGCTGACGAAGAAACAAAATAATAAGGACAAATTTTTGTTAAATTACATAAATATTGTTTTTTTTTTTTATTGCTAACAGAAACGAGTCAAGTTTTGCAAATAGTTACTGTGACACCAAATTCTAATTCCTTTTGGGAAAACTAATTGAATGCAATTTGTTAGCCTTATTCCAGCCGTTAGGACTTAATCGCATGCACAAACAAACGAGACATGGCAAAAAAAAAAAAAAAAAAACACCCTTCAATTAAATTAGGGACAGGAGACAATTAAATATACATTATCCGATATGCCACAAAAGATAAGTTAGCAGTGGCAAGAACAAAAACAAACTGATTTTTGTCATATAGTGTTAAGCGAACAGCTCCACGGAAATGTTGCGACCACGGAAATCCCTTCATCCCTATAATACACCAAATCGTTTGACCCGATTGTTCCAAAAAAATGGCAAGCTATTGCTAAAGCAATTGCAAGATACCAATAAACATTGGCGAGGTAAGATTAATTGGCTTAAAATAATAAATTAAACTAATTATATGATCTATATTGATATTAGTCAGCCAACGCCGTGGCACACGCACAAATTTTCTTTACACTGGCAGCTTCCATGAGGCCATTGGTCCAAGTGAGTTAAGCGAAAATTTTAGAATTCGTTTTTCAATTCCTTTTTGTTCTCTAGTTTTGGCATTAGCTCAATGCTTTTGCCTAATGCCAGTTTGTGGCATACGCCAATCATCAGCACAAGGATTGTATTTCACGTGGCAAAGTTGGCGCTGCTGGATTAGCATAATCTATTTAATCTCCACTTTACTAGACACTTTTTTCACCATTTATCAGGTGATGAATGAAATGCTAGATGTACGCAATGTCGGTGAGTCCCAAATGCAAAAAAGAAGGAGTAAAAGGAGTAAAAGAAGTTCCCATTTATATAGTCTCCTTATTTCACAGAACCGATTGTCTTTCATGGTGGAATTTTACTTGCCACATGGCAATTCTTTGGCTTGGCTAAAAAATGGCCCAAATTAATGCGTCGCTGGGATAGAGTGGAGCATCTATTGCCCATGTATGAGAATTGGAAGCAACGTGAACGTTTGGCCCGCCAAATACAGCGAGTTGCCTTTCTATTGATTGGTTTATCTCTGAGTTAGGTTTCAATAGCATACTTTTGGGTGTTGGGCATGGGGTTAACATACTAATACAACCTGTTGCATTTGATAATTTCAGTGGAACATCTGCTAAGCATTATATCTGCTGTCTACTATGACTATTGTCCTCGCAGACGGGATCCCATTGAATCGTATTTGTATAAGGCCAGCTATCAGCTCTTTTTCGTGTTTCCCTATTCCCATTGGATGGGTTGTTTGGGCAAAATTCAAAATATATTGCTTACCTTCGGTTGGAGTTTCATGGACATATTTCTCATTATGATTAGCATGGGTCTAAGTGAGCTCTTGGCACGTTTAAGTAAGAGTTTGGAACGTCGTGTGGATCAGGCCATGCCAGAGGCTTATTGGACCAGTCAACGTACACAATATCGGGCCATAGTGAATCTAATCTATCAAGTGGATAATGCCGTATCAGGCATTATATTAATATCCTTTGGCAATAATCTATATTTTGTGTGTTTGAATTTGTTGAAAAGCATTAAGTGAGTATATCAGATTGGATCAAAATCAGAATCACATTTAATTACTCTGTCTCTTATGGATCTCTTGCAGATCCATGCCATCGATGGCACATACGGTTTACTTTTTCTTCTCTCTTGCCTTTCTACTGGGTCGTTCGGTGGCTGTTGTCATTGTGGTTTCCTCGGTTAATGATCGATCACAAGAGCCATTGCGTCTGCTGAAATTGGTGCCACAGCGAGCATTTCATGAGGAGGTCGAACGTTTTGCCAGCGAATTGGCCAAAGATGTGGTGGCACTTAGTGGCCTTAAGTTTTTCAACGTTACCAGGAAACTATTTCTGACGGTGAGTCCATTGATAATGTTGCACGATCGATGATCGATGACAGGTGTACATTAATTGTTGTTGAATTCAATTTGACAGGTGGCTGGGACTATTGTTACCTACGAATTGGTGCTCATACAGTTTCATGAGGATAAAAAGCCATGGGATTGTGGTGCACTTAATGTGGACTAAGTCGATGTGTGGATGTGCGTGTGTGTGCGTTTGTGCGTAGGGGACACTGTGCTACACAGTAGGTAAATCCAGTGTCTCGTTCGGGAACCAGTTTGTTCGGTGGGTTGTGTGTTTTTTTTTGCTATAATGTGGCGGTGATTTGGTGATGCAACTGAAAACCATAAATGGTCCACGCTTCCTAGGCAATGCCGAAATGCGTGGCTAACGATTTGAACCAGTTGACCAAATGCCAATGCCAATTGCTTACTCCTAAGCAGCTTCCGGCCCATTCGGCATGGCCCAATTCATCGTGTTCATTTCGCTGGCATATAAAAGTCTGGGCCTGCCGGCAACGCGTAAACAATTCGCACAGATCCAAGCTCAAGTCAACGTTACCAATGGCCACCAAGAGAAGTTGCTACTATCCGACACTGATCCTGTTGGGCCTGAGCCTGGTCAGTGCTCAGTATATTTATCCTCCATCGATACAGGGACGCGCGCAGCGATCGCTTTTCGGTTCGCCAGGATGGAGTGGTGGCTGGAATGGTCCTAGCATTCCTCCGTTCAGTCATTTGCCACCACCGCCACCACCACCATCGCCCACTATTAGCAAGGATGAGCTATTGGCTCTGCTAACCGCCCTAAAGGAAGTGGAGGCCAAGCCAGAGCTGCCAAAACCGACACCAGCTCCCGAACCGGAACCAGAGCCAGAGGTAACACCAGCTCCACCACCACCACCGCCGCCGCCAGAGGATGACGATGAGGAGCCAGAACCAGAGCCGCCAGCACCAATCCCAGACACACCAGCTGTACCGCCTCCTGGTGTGCCTGTAACCGTCTCGCTGCCCGCTCTGGTGCCCATTCAATTGTCGGCCATGTGGCAACAACCAGGACCCGTTGCCGGCGGAGGACTTGGTCTTGGTGCTGGCTTGGGAGTGATTCCTGGTCTTGGTCTGGGTGGTGGGGCAGCGGCTGGAGCCGGAGCTATTTCAATTGGTGGTGGGGCTGCTGCAGCTGGTGCCGCTGCTGCCACAGCTCGCAATGCTCGTGTCCGCACAAGAAACAATAGTGGACGAGCTGCTTCCATACGTTTTCCCATTGCCAATCCACGTAGCTTTGCCTCGGCCAACTATGTGGCTCCCAGACCACGTTATTATCGTGCCATTGCCTCTGAATTGGAGCCCATGAGGTGAGTGAAACTAATCCTTCCTTCTCTCTTGCTCTCTCCCTCTAAATACTATCCTGTTATCCTGTTTAGCATGACAATCTTGCCACCAAATGCCGCCTATCTGACCAACAATGGACAAGCCGTTCAGTTTGTGCCCACCAACTGGCAGTAGGAGACGTTCGAGGAGAAAGGAAGAGGATCAGAAGACACATTCAAAGCAAAACAAAACTTATTGACTGTATATCTAACTAAGATTTATCTAATTGTAAATTATCCCAATTATTTTTTAACAATTATGTGAATATATTAATCAATTTAACTACAAATAAATACTTTATTTTCTATTAGAAATCAAATTTTTGGTTCTTATTTTTAAGTTTAGAACTTAAAGCTTAAATAAGCTTAGTTAGGGATTAATTAGATGTTCAAAATCAGGCATATAGAATGCTGATCCATATCTTTGAAGATTGTCTATATAAAATGCTATTTATAGACAAACTGTCAATCTAAAAGGAAGCAAAGGATCGGCCAATTCTGACCAAATCGTTCCAGATTATCTATATTCAAGGTAATTAATAGACAAACTGGGAATTTAAAAGGACGCAAAGGCTTTCCAATTCGAATGTTCATAATTAATAGGCAAACTGGGAATCAAAAAGGAAGCAAATAAGTTATCCTAACTCTCAGGATTGCCTATGTTAAAAATAGAAATCTGGTTCAAAACAGAAGCAAACGAAATTGGATAATTTCTGTTGACCACTTTTGATTATTAAGTAATCTAATGGATAAGGTTAATAAAAACGACAAATTTATCTCGTGAAAGTGACTTTTCGATACAACTTCGCAATGTGTGAAAACTCGTTTATTTAGATTATAGTTTATTAACATTTCGTGGGCAAAAAGCAATCATCATTTAAATTGTGGTAACAACTTGTGCCAAACGCAATGCAATCCAGCTTGATGAGATGGTCCATATTTTCCCTGGGGTGTCATATGCGAACACCAGTCACTCACTTATCCTCACTCCTTACCCAGTTTGCATGGAGAAATTCGAACCGCGCCCCATAATAAATCACATGGCCATATATAGATGGATCACGTCAGACTTACAACTGAACCAAATTACCCAAAACATACATTCAACACTTGAATGAATAATATTTTTTAAGATATGTATTAGGTATATATGGTTTCGTTTTGATGCAACATAGTCACACACACACACACACACACACACACATTCACATGCCCAATGTGGAGTTAAATCCTGTTTAGATATTCAGTTTGCTTTGTCATTGATCAAAAGACGACACTTGAACTGGTTACTTAAATAAAATATTAGCAAACTGTTAAACAAATTGAAGGAGAGAGGAGATAAATGAAAGCGTTTAGACAAATTGAATTGAAAGTTTATATTATTAATTATATGTATGTGTCTTATGTCAAATAATAATACAATTTTTTGTTTATACATACGAATTAAAAATAATTTCAAACGCAATAATAATTTCATTTACTTTGCCAATTTCTTATGATGTTTAGTGTAATTTCTACATATGTATAGATATATACATATATATATATAATTATAGACATTTTCACACTTTTCACATATATGGTTAGCGACTAGATGTTGTTGTTTTTGTTGTTATTGCTAAAATGCAGGCGTAAAAAACTATTTATTAGTGCAATGTGTGCAGATATCGGCGGCCTAACATCGAGGACAACGCCCATATGGTTAATAAACATTTTGGACTTCCCGCAAAAAACAAAAAAAAAAAAAAAAAACAAGAAACAAGAAACATAAAAAGAAAAGTTATTACACCAATTTCTCTATCTCTAATTGGTAAAAACACGGCTTATGTAAACATTAAAATCTCTTTGGTATTGTCCATACACATAAACGACAAAAAGGAGCGGGTGAAGTTAAACAAATCTAAATAACAAATAAAAACTATACACACACACAACCGAAATGAATTGAACTTGTTTTCCACTACTTTCCATTTCAACGACGAACCAGTATCGAAATCGCCTGATGAGCCGCCAAAAGGGCAAAAGCTCCGGCAAATATATAATTTAGCCTATAAATGGCAGCCTGACAATAGAGCAGAACAATTCCAGATATTAAGTACAATATTATGGATAGAGCCCAATAGCCGCAACTAGAATGAAAACGATCATTTAGAAAAATTCTAAGGTATACTCTTTCCTTTTTCAACACTTACCCCTTTTGTGGAGCTCTTAATTGCAAGAGGACACTCAAGGAGCCGAGGACAATAATGGTGGGATAAATACCAGCATCGGGAAGATCAACGCCAGAGCTAAAAGGCAAATGGTATTAAAAAAAAATAAGAAAAATGTCTGTCAATCTTTAGTATAAGAAACTTACTGGTGTCTACGTAGCCAAGCCAGTGTGGCGGGGGCACTCAATAGCAATTGCATAAACAGCATTAACAATAATGTAATGTGAAAGGGGAAATTCTGTAGGCCCACACATGTATCTTCGTCCGTCTTAGTGCGAACGCTGCCATCTTCATCTGCATCTTTCTCTAATGCATTTTCGTTGTTTTCCTGCCCAGATGATTCCGATTCATCGGATGTTCTTGTTCCGGTGGCCAGATGTAACAAATTTGCAGCCTTCTGCCACAAATAATCTTCTAGATAATCCTTATAGGCATTCGATAGCATTATAAAGTAGAAAACAAAGGCCAAAAGTAAACCAATGCCACTGCAAGTGCTCAAAGTCATGGCAATGGTTAGTACGCCATAGGTGATGGGTAAATATGTCATTATGGAGATCATTATGTTGGAGCTAGCTTGTGATAGACGTGTTACACGCAAAGCCACACGATAAAAGGCATTGCCATATAAGGTCAACGACAGCCAGGTGACTAGAGAGGCTAAAATGGATAAACCAATTGCCGTACAATGGATCACAATCGATATATTAATGCTAAAATCCAAATTCTCTGGCTCAGGCAGCACACGAGTATTTAGAATCAATTTCTTTAGAATCCGACAAGCTGATAGAGTAAAAAATAAGACATTAATTCGCAAGTCATGTCTTAAATAAAGCCATTATGACCTACCAGTGACCACTAAAAGCGATGTGTACTGCAGATAGCCAATGTAGGGTTTAAGACTTTTAAAACTACCCTGGACTTGAAATGTTTCCACCTGTTTTCGCAACACAATCAGGAGCACACAAGCAAGATGGGCGGGCAACCAACCAGAGAATTCCAAAACCAATCTTGACAAGGCATCAGCATATGAATACTCATAGCTAAAGGGAACAAAAGAGAAAGAGGCACAGGATGAGATTAGCAAAAAAGGAACAATTTCTGATTCTTACCTTATGCGATAACGGCAAATTGGATCCAAATATAAATCCACAATAACCGGATTTATTGTAGTATTATAATGTGGCGGAATAATGATGGGAACATTTACATATAATCCTGGTTTATCACTTGGTGAACTGAGAGAGAATCATTTGAAAATGAGAAACATCTGCAAGGAATTCTTTCTATTTTGTTTACTTACATCAATGTCTGATACCGCTCAAAGCCTGCTGCCCAAGGTACGCATATTCTGGTTGTGACTCTATACTCGGGCTTAAGACACTGCAACGGTTCGACTAGAACTCGCAGACTCTGATACGGCTCGATGAGATTTGATATCCGTAGTCTATAGTGTAATGTACCCTGTAGGGTCTCATTTATGGCAGTTCGTTGACCAAATGAATACCACTTGGGCAAACTTATGTCCACATGACGCTCCTTGGGATCATAAATGTCCAGATTATAGCCAATGCGACGATTGCTCGATGGCAAACTGACTAGAATATGTGTCCAATTACGATAGGTTTTCATCAAATTGTGCAGATCCAGCAGAGCCACGTTGCGCGAATCCTGATCACCATTGGGCAAACGCTGGACCAGATGCGTCAATGGAATAGCCTTGTCGCTAATAAAACAAATGGCGGGTCAATTATTAGGTATACAATTCGCAAATCAATTTGAATAACTCACCAATAGACTTGTTCCGTATTATTCAATTGCTCTGCGGCACATCCAAAGAGCCAGTGCACATCATCATCCACATTCAGAGCCTCAATAGAAAGTTTTCTATAGCGTTCCGGACGCTTAATGCTAATTAGATCATAAAAATGTGCTTTCAGGCCATTGGAGAAATACTTATTAATGACCAGACGACGCTCCTCATGCCAATTGCTATCACGCGGAAGTTTAACTATATTTTGATGGCGACTCCTGGGTTTCTGCATTCAAAAAATTTGTCATTAAGTTGGCAAGAAAACCTTTTGAAATTAACTTACGATAAAATGTGCCATGGCAGATTGTAAATTGCGTTCCTTGTTGGTGTTGAAGTGAACCGTACCGTCTCCTCGTGTCTGGGCAATGGAGAACAAGAAACGATTTATGACCTGCATAAATTGCAGGCACCAAACGGCCGAAAGATGATCACAACTCAGGCTAACTCGAGGTATGGCTGAAGTCTGCAATGCAGAGAAGAGAGGGAGAAAGAGCGGCTCATTATAGTTTCTATTAAGTAAACTAATCCAAAACTAACCATTGCATGCAGATCATTAAACTGTGAGGTTGTATAACCAGGGCGCACTAAAAGATCACGATTGCCGCCACCAGTTGAGATGAGAAGCACATTATCCAGTCTGGCTGAGCTTTCCTGATTGCGACGTTGCTGCTCACTCAACGGACGCTGATGTAGACTATTGCACACATTGGTTGTAGTGGTCGCCAATGTCTTGGTTCTCGACTGATTGAGTATTGTATTGGTACTGGCATAGAATTGCTCTAAATGCTCGTCCAAATTAAGAACCGGATGATCCAGCGGTGCAGAAATACTGATTATGGTATTTATATGTTGGCCAATAGACGAATCTGTCAGCATCGATTGGGCCAACTTGCCACCCATCGAGTGACCAATTATTATAATAGATGGCTCTTCAATTCGGCTTCCGTAGATCTTGGCAATGGCTCGAATGCAGAGTTTGAGAAACTTGTGCTGACGATGCAGATAACCGCCATAGACAGCCGATAGCTCCTCATCGAAATCAATGGTATAGTAGTCCAGATGAATGCCTGCATCACTGCTCATTGCCTTTCGTAGGGCCACCGATGCCAGAGAACGCACTTGTTTATGGGAGCCGGCATTGCCGGGTACAAATATGACTGGAGCTCCCGTCATGCGCTTTTTTAACGGATCCACTGGTTGTTGGCGTGCACCCTCGTAATAGTAGTAGAGCCCATAGTTGGGATATAATTCACTTTCCTTATCTTGCAGCCGGACACGCTGTAAAATATAAGTTTATTTGTTATTTTCATAGATTTATAACAGAAATCAGAAACTGACCGCAAACATTGGCTCGCCAAACATATAGGTCATGCGACAGGCATTTTTCTCTACTCCTACTTGGAGATTGAGTATGCCAATCAGGAAACAGAAAACGGAGCCAATAATCACCAAAACGGCGCAGTTTCGAAACATAAACATTTTCCAAAAAAAACAAATGTTTACATTCCCTTTAAATTCGGCATTCAACTCTGACAGGGTTGCCATATGACTGTAAACGAATGGGCGAGCAACAGCAGGTAGCGCAAATCATATGTTAAAATATATAGCTGTGACGTCAGAGCTGCAAGTAACACAACTATTTGAATATATCAAACTTTTGGAATAACATAGCGAAGTTCTGAAATTAGTTTATTTACTTTTATGGAAAACTATGCCTGTTCTGTATTTTTACTACAAAAAATTGGAATTAAAAATTACACGTACGCTACCTTCTGTATTCGCACCATGATAGCATATATCTACTGCATATCGATAGTTTCTATGTTATCGATATATGTGTGTGCAGTGCCCATTTAGCCACAGCGTCTGGCCACCTATAATAGTCAACAACTGATAAATATATTTTGAAAACAGGTTTAAACCCTCCGCTCTGCGAACCCCAACTCTCTTCATCTATTATACGCATCCGCATCTGTAGCAGTTGCCTCGCTAGTTTTGTCCGCTTTAGTAGAGCTTTCGGAATCGTTTGTTGTTGTTGATTGATGATGATCTTTTAAATCATCATAAAGGAGTCAAATATTTCAAATCAAATTAAAAATGCTTTACATTTACATGTGCTGTAGCTAACAAGTGTCCCAGTGTGTTTGTATGTGTATGTGTGTGTGCCTGTGTGTATATCTTTTTTAATTAATTGTTATTTGTTAAATTTATATATATGCATACAAACGCAATCCCAACCCATACATAGAGTGTATAAAAAAGAGAAGAAAAAAAAAACAAGAAACAAGAAAAGATCAGCGATTGAACGATTCGAACGGATCGCATTCATATACACATATATGTAATTGATTATAATCTATGAATAGGAGCAGCAGTACCTGTATCTGTATCTGCATTTGCATCTGATTCAAATTCAAATTTGAAAGTAGAGATTATATACATTTCGATTTGTGTGTTGTTTTTTTTTTTTTAAATAACCATAATGGAAATTTGGCGCTCGCTAACAGTCGGCGCATTTCTATTACTGGGACTCGTTTGCTTCTATGGCTATGTGGAATCGTGCAATGAAGTCGTCTGCGCATCAATCGTATCCAAATGCATGCTCACGCAGAGCTGTAAATGTGAGCTCAAGAACTGCTCCTGCTGCAAGGAGTGTCTCAAATGTCTGGGCAAGAAGTACTATGAGGAATGTTGTAGCTGTGTCGGTAAGTGGGAGCTGAGACTCGGGCTGGGGCTGGGGCTGTAAAGGGTGGTGGTGATTGGTTGATTGGCTGCCTTGTTGTTGGGTGATGATGATGTGATGGCGATCGCAATGTCGCCTATATGACTTGAATATATGTATATGTATATATGTACGTGCGTGTGTGCGTGTGTGTTGTGTGTAATCTTTGTTGTATATGTATGCGTAAGTGCGCGACGATGTGTTAACTAGTTATCGATAGTTAAGCCGCCGATTGATATATGAAAATAGCTAAGCCTTAACCCTTCAACGGTAACAGGGGCTTAATGTTGAGTAAGGTTAGGTCCTTAAATTATTTCCCCAAACGGAGCTCGTTTTATTAATCAAGCAAATTTTTTACTTCTATTTAAAGTAAGCGTTCTTCTTTCCCTATACATATACATATGTACGTACATACATAGAGTTTAATTTGAAATTCTGTAAAACTTTCTATTTTGATAGGAGAATAGAACGTTGACTGACTCATTTTGTCGGTCACGATCGAGCAGATTTCAGCATCCCATCCCCATCATCATCTGGCAATTGTTTTTGTTTTTAAATATTTTTCAATGAGATGGCGCAGAACGACAGAATAAATATTTTTCGCTTATCCCATAAACTATTTTTAAAATCATTGTAATTTACCTACGTAAATGATTATGTACATATATGTATATTTAATTTTACAGAACTATGCCCAAAACCCAACGACACAAGAAACTCGCTGTCAAAGAAATCGCACGTAGAGGATTTCGATGGAGTACCAGAGTTGTTTAACGTTTGGGCCACTGGGCCGGAAGATAGTGAACTTGAATGGGATGTTTTCACATTTCAAGTTGATTTCGATAAGGTTTTGGCTGGTCCCAAACTGGAGAAAGATGTTAATTACTATCGAAGTATGTATTTAAAAACAAACTATCAAGACAGCTAAATAGTTTTTTTCTGACCCCCTTTTTAGAAACAAATGACAAAAATCTAGACGAGGCCATAAAGGAGCGAGATAATAATATTGTGACTGTTAATTGTACTGTCATATATATGGATCAGTGTGTCTCGTTGAATAAATGTCGCCAAAGTTGTCAATTAACAGGCGCCAGTAGCTACAGGTATGTGCATATTATCTAATCCCAAAGAAATTTGTAATTATTTCATGTTTGTTTTTTCAATTTAGATGGTTTCACGATGGCTGCTGCGAGTGCGTAGGATCGACGTGTATAAACTACGGTGTAAATGAAAGTCGCTGTCGTCATTGTCCAAAGGATGATTTTGATGAAAATATTGATGAAGAAATGCAGGATTTTGGTGAAAATATGGGCCCATTTGATGGCTCTGTGAATAGTAACTATTGAGGGGAAGCAACAAAATGCCATTCAATGAACAGAACAAACGCAATTTAACAAAATTTAGTTACTCAATTCAGTGACATTATTAATGTGTAGTACGAAATAATATTTGTATAGTTTATTATTATTATTTTATTTTTATATATTTTAAAATAATAGACACTTCATTGTTTTACATGCATATATAAAAGTATACATAATTTTTTTTTTTTTAAGTAAAAATAAAGAACCTTTAATCTGATCAAATGTAAAGAGCTTGGTGTTACTGTCGAACTTTATAGCGGATGCCATAGAAATATATTTATATAGAATTTCTAATAGACAAATTGTAAAATAGATAAAATTTTTTGTTTTTGCTTTATTCCTAGATTTTAGAATTTGAAAAAGTCCGCTTTGAATGTTATCGATAGTTGATGGATACACAAGGGTTAAAGCGGCAATTTTTACTTAAGAAATAATGATATATCCATGTACTTACATATAATATAAATGTATATTTTCGAAAATGACATGAAATTGAATAAATGTGTATAAAAACTAAACAGAAAAAACAAAAGGAAACAGACTAACAAAAACAACAAACAACATTAACGGACCAGCTGATTGTACGCTGTCATCGTATGGCAACGGGGTGGCAACTCTACAGCGGTGGGGGCACTGCAGAGTTAATTTCAAGCGACCAACATTAAGTTACGTATTCGTATTCCTAGGTGAAGTTGGCCAAAAACTATGTTGAAAGGCCTGCGACATGTAAGAAACGTGCTGCAGCGTGGATCCCATTACACACATTGGCACATTAGGAATGCCACCGAGCTATTCACTGGCAATGGCGATGGATTACAGCTTTTGCTTCAGCGGCAAATTGCCTCTTTCAACCTGCCCTCTTTTCATCTGAGCCGGCGACAGGTAAGTTACTTGTAGGTACTAATCCGTCTTGGCATACAAATCTCACATTGCCTTGTCCACTCTAGGTGCTCCAACTGCAGTCGGAATACAAGGCCATTGTGGGCGTGATAGCACGATCATTGCAGCTAACACCACGAGAGGTGCAACAGATGCATTTACGTTGCTTGAGCGGCAAGTCTAATAAAACTCAAAGTAGCAGCAGCAGCAGCAGCAGCAGCACCAGCAGCAGCAGTAATGAAGATACCGATAAACCCGCCAAAGCAAAGTCCAGTGAGGAGGTTCCGTCTAATCAAGAGAAGTCAAACAAAGACAGTGAAACGTCAACCAATTCTAATCCCTCCACATCCTCATCGTCTTCCTCGAGCGAGGGACCCAACAAGAACAATGAGAACGATGAGAAAATGCGTTCCGTGTTAACGAAGGCGGTGCTCTGGCTATTCACCATCTACATGTTTGTTGCCTTCATTTCACTGCTGATTACACCACGAACAGATCGTCCCGAGGGCTCTACTCGTTATGTGTCCTGGAATGAGTTTGTTCATCACATGCTGGCCGTGGGTGAGGTCAAAGAGTTGATCATTCGACCCGATATGGAGATGGTAACCATAATACTGCACGAAGGAGCTGTCATAAAGGGCAGAAAGGTGACTTCAACCATTTTCCATATGGCCGTGGCCGATGCGAATAAATTTGAAGAGAAATTGCGTCAAGTGGAGAAGCGGCTGGGCATATCGGATGGTGTGCCGGTTACCTATGACAGGCAAACAGATACCACCGGTCGTATTTTAATGCTGTTGCTCTTCTGTGCCTTAATGGTGTCGATAGCCACACGTATGAAGTCCATGAAGAGTCCCCTGAGCATGGATTCGTTTGTAAATACCATAAAGATAATTATTATGGAATGGAAATTTAATTGTCACTCTCTGCATATTACAGAATCAAATGGGCAGAGCCAAATTCACACTAGTCGATCCCTTTGATGGTGGCCGTGGTGTCCTGTTCCGTGATGTTGCCGGCCTCAGTGAGGCCAAGCAGGAGGTCAAGGAGTTTGTTGACTATCTAAAGACGCCGGAAAAGTATCAGCGCCTGGGAGCGAAAGTGCCGCGTGGTGCCTTGCTTTTGGGTCCGCCAGGTTGTGGTAAAACCCTATTGGCTAAGGCGGTGGCCACTGAGGCACAGGTACCATTTCTTAGTATGAACGGATCCGAGTTTATTGAAATGATTGGCGGTTTGGGAGCAGCCCGTGTTCGTGATCTATTCAAAGAGGGTAAAAAGCGAGCACCATGCATTATCTACATCGATGAAATCGATGCCATTGGACGGCAACGTTCTGGCACCGAAAGCATGGGTCAGGGTAGTTCAGGGGAATCGGAGCAGACGCTTAATCAACTTCTTGTTGAAATGGATGGCATGGCCACCAAAGAGGGCGTACTTATGCTGGCCAGTACGAATCGTGCTGACATCCTAGACAAGGTGACGAAGGGACTGTGAACATAGAGAGAAGAAATGCATTTATGTGATTTCGTTGTTTATTTCATTCTAGGCCTTGCTTAGACCTGGCCGCTTTGATCGACACATTCTTATTGACCTGCCCACACTACAAGAACGCAAGGAGATCTTTGAGAAGCATTTGTCGTCGGTAAAATTGTCCGATTCTCCGGAAACATTCTCCCAAAGATTGGCTCGCCTAACGCCCGGCTTCTCTGGCGCTGATATAGCCAATGTGTGCAATGAGGCGGCCTTGCATGCGGCACGGAATACCCAAACAGAGGTCACCAGCAAGAATTTGGAATATGCCGTTGAGCGTTTAGTGGGCGGCACCGAGAAACGTTCGCATGCCTTGACGCTGGCCGAACGTAAGGTGATCGCCTATCATGAGTCGGGGCATGCTCTTGTAGGTTGGATGTTACCAAATTCGGACATTTTGCTCAAAGTGACCATTGTGCCGCGGACTAGTCTAGCCTTGGGCTTTGCCCAGTATACACCAAGTGAACAGCATTTGTACAGCAGCGAGGAACTCTTTGATAAGATGTGCATGGCCCTGGGCGGAAGGGCGGCTGAGAATTTGATATTTAATCGTATTACAACTGGAGCGCAAAACGATTTGGAAAAGGTCACCAAAATTGCCTATTCGCAGATCAAGAAATTTGGTATGAATAAAAATCTGGGTCCCATTTACGTCAGGGATGCGGATGAGGGTGAAGGCGGTGGCGGCGGAGAGAAACCCTTTTCTCGGGCGATGGAAAGTCTGATTGATAACGAGGCGCGACATGTGGTTGCCAAAGCCTATAAAACCACAGAGGACATATTGATTAAGCATCGTGACAAACTGGAAAAGGTAAGCTCATGCTCTCTCTCTTTCTCTCTCTCGCTCGCTCTCTCTCTCTCTCTCTCTCTCTTTCTAACTCATTTCCGTTTTAATTGAACCATCTCACTCTTTTTCATGCAGTTGGCTGAAGCTCTTTTGGAAAAGGAAACACTAGACTATGATGAGGTAGTTGAACTTATTGGCCCACCACCCCATAGCATTGGCAAGCGTCAAGTGGATTCGGTTGAATTTGAGGAATCACTGAAAAATCTCAGCAACGATGCTAAAACAATGTGAAGCTGATCGGTCTACCTCGCCCGGTGCCTTCCCTTCCCCCCATATCCCGGTTCATATTCGTTAGAATGTAAATAAATAAAGTTGTTTACCTTTTTAAATTGATTTAAAGTCGCATGGGTTTGCCCCTTTGCCCTCTGGCCACAATGATTAAACAAATATTAAATTGATTTTGTATTTTTTTACATAGTCATACATCTACTAATATTCATATTAAACAGCTAGCAGTTAGTAATAACAATGTCAACTAAATTGAACCAAAAACATGTCAAAAACTGTAAACAAGTTTTAATTCAATTGACCTAGAGAGACTTTTGGAATCTACTTATATATTACCTCTCTCTCTCTCTCTTTATCTGTGTCTCTCTTTCAAATCCTGGTTCTTGTTAGCCGCTAATTTCCCAGACTGCTGATTAGTCATCAACATTTTCACAAATTTGTACATACGTACATATGAAAGTCCTTGAAAATTGACCTAGAACTTGACATTTAACAATGTACATTTAAATCATCTCAATGATTAGGGAGAAGTTTTTAATTAATTTCAATTTTTTATTCACTTTTAATTTATATTGCGGAAATTGTGAATGAAATTGAATATCCTAGTATTTAACATGATTAAATGGCGTTCGAATTCAATCAGTTATAGATTAACGGTGCCAGGTTGTAATATTCCATTAATAGCATTTATCTATCCATTTGTGTCGTCGTATATTAAGTTGTTTATCTATTTATTACTATAGTTATTACCCTGCATGGGAAGTATTCATCGATCGATTGAATCCAATCTTCAATAAGAGACACCCTTTTTAGCATTTACATGTGTAAAGTACGGTTTGACTAACTGAAAACAAATAATTGTCAGGAATTGCGGGCTAGAAAACTTATTGAAACTTGTTTTTTTACATTTGATTTATTGGTGATTCGTTGGTTGATTTTTTTTCATTTTTTTTGCAGTTTAGAGTTTAGTTTAGTGCAATGTTTGACTTATTAACTATTTGTTATTGCTGCGGTTGCTTTTAATGGACTCTATAATTAAATCAAAAAAATAAAATAAAATACACGATGACAAATAGAAATGACAAAGAACATGGAGAAGGTTGCCCATAAATACATCGTGTGCTTAGTTAAAGTCAGTCAGTTGCAAATTAAGGAGTCGGCCAAGATGTTGTGTGTTAAACGTTTCGATTTTGTGTTAATAGTCTTATTTGGCCTATTGGATTTAGACCATGGCAAACAGTTTCGTGAGTGTTCGGTTTCAAAAGAAATATAAAATCATTATATATACATCTATTTTTTTTTTTTTAATCGTGTAAAAGGACACTTAATGTCGAAATTTATTTTTTTTGTTTGAAAGAAACCCAGCTTAATATAAAAGAAAAGAAAGAAATTATGATAAAGGAAATAACTTTAATCAAAAAATGTATAGGTATATTAATAAAAAAGATAAGAGACAAATTTCTCTATCCAAAGCAATCTTTTACACAATTCTCATAAAACTTATGATTTGTGAATTTAGTCTGCATAGAATGAACTACAAACTATTATATTTAGCCAAGGATTACGGGCAAATTTATTGACAAGCGGGAAAAGATTTGAAATTCCTGTGTCCTATTGGTGCACTAAATCTATTAAAATATAATTTATTTATTTATTTACGTCAACTAACACAGCAGTCGACGAAAAAGCTTAAGCTAAAGACAGATAGTAATTAATTGAAGAAGATAGCTTAGCTATATACACAACTAAACATCCCCGACCCGGTGGAGGTGTTTCATTTGCATAAGGTGCCAGCTAAGCCCCGATTCACAGCCAATGTGGTCAGGGATGAGTTGCAGCCAATCCAAGTCCAGAATATTTTCATTGGTTTCGCTGTAGATGGTTAAAAAGTATAGCGCGAAGAGAAGTGACAGAAAGATGAGGAGAAATTAGGTGAGAAAGATTGTTAAAAGATTGGCAAAGAACACGAAAAGGTTCGTGAAGAGAGTAGTTAGTCAGACATCTACTAAGGTGAATAGGAAAAAAGTTTCTGGTCCGACGTGAGGGAACACAAAAATATAGCGTATCTAGTTAATTAGTAGAAATGACTTATAATAGATATATATCATTAGTAAAGTTATAAGTCTGTTAAATTTGATTAATGTCGAATAGCTATTTAAATTCCTTCCAAATTTGTTTTCGATCGAACTACTATATGGCAAGAGTTGGCTCCCACAGAGAGAGAGAGAGAGACTCTATGTGGGAAAATTAATCAAATTTAATATTCCATGTTTTTTATATCCACAGCTGCTCCTATCAAACGTTGTCGTATGGATGATGAGGCATGTCTAGTTCAACAGGGTGAAATGTTCTTTAAAACCTTTAAACATGGCATTCCCGAACTTGGAGTGGACAGCATTGATCCCCTTGACCTGGGTACTCTAACAATTGATAGTGGCGAACAATCGGCATCACTTCAATTCAAATTGGTTTTGACCAATGCTAAATTATATAATCTAGGTAGTTCGACTAGTGTAAAGTCATTAAAGGGTTTCATCAAGGATCCCAAGAAAAATCTTAAATTGACCCTTGTTATATATGCTCCTGAATTGGAGCTGCATGCTCAATATGATGTTAATGGCAAAGTTCTTATATTGCCCATAGTGAGTAAGGGTAATGTGATTATTAGATTAAAAAAAATGACGGGTAAATCACGTATCATTGCCGAGCCGCAGAAACGAGATGATGGCAAAACATATCTCAATATTATTGACTACAAAACGGTGTCCAAAATGGAGGGGTATGTCTTGAAGATCGATTTGTCTATATGGTTGAAATCTATTTTCTCACATTTTTTACAGTGGCCACTTTAATATGTCCAATCTGTTCAATGACAATGTCGAGTTAAGGGAGAGCACATTGAAGGTACTCAATGATGAGTGGGAAGCCCTCGCCATGGATATACAACCCAGAATTAATGAAGCGTGCGATCGTGTCTTAAAAAAAGCTTTACAACGTTTTTGGAATGATATACCATATGATGAATTTTTTGAAAACTAATAAATCGATTGATATTCAGTTCTTATTCAGTTTTATTGCCTTCTTCACGTGGCAACATCGAAATCCTTTGTTTTTCTTTTCTTTATTTTTGTTATTAGAATCAAATGTTATTCAACTAATAAACAAATTAGATTTAGTATTGTTTTTTTTTTTTTTTGGCAGAAGTTGCATGTCTCCAAAGTCCGATAAGTTGTTTTTGTTGGTTTGTACGGTCACAGATCTAAAAAGATATTAAGAGACAAACAAAAGGATGAGCTTTAATCGTTCAGAAAGGGGCGAACGGACCTACACAATGCTCTGGTTCCAGTTGGTTGCTAAGGTGAGGCAATCCGATCTTATCGAATGTCATCTTCCATGACATTATGGACCTGATTGTTCACATCTGTCAGCAGCAAGTGAGGTGTTTGCTATCCATGTCCATGCTGGGTTTGATCCTCTTCGGGATGTTCGACAATCTTATTATCTGACTGATCTAGGGACTGCATTATAGAAAATGTTATAGGAAATTGTATCCTAATTTTTTTGGTTTTTTATATGGGACTCATACTTTTAATTTGCGATGCTTGGCATCTTTATCATTTTCCGGTGGACTCTCTGATCCATCTGTCGTCTTTATAAACGATGAGTAGAACGATGAGAAACTGGAACCGTCCATATCATCACTATTACCATTACTGTCGGTATATTTCTGAGAAAATGGTTATTGGATTAACAGGATGAAGTCATCGTGCACGATTGGTAGTTACCTTTAGGGTCGTGGCATTATTGTTGCAGGGCTGATCTAATGTAAAGTCACCCATGGTGGGGGTAATGGGTGAATCGGGTACTTCCTTCTTGGATGTATCCGAAGGAGCGACATTTGATCCCGTTTCCGCTTTCACCGATGTGGCTTGCGATGAGGGACGTTGCAGTGGGGCGGGAGTGATTGAATGGAAGGCTCCTTGGGTCTTGTTCGTCGCCGTTGGAGGTGCCACCATAACCGGTTGGGTCTGCAAGAGGGAGAAAAATTCGATTAAATTAAATCAACAAGATGAGGCCGCATCTAAAATTGCTTACTGTATAGACATTCTTGCTTGCCTGCTCCGGCAATTGCATGGGATTGGCAACTCCTGCAAAGGGTACCGGCTGGTATACCATAGCCGTGGCTGCTGCCGCCGCCGGATGTGTGTAGAATAGTGAGGGATGGGGATACATTACGCCGGTCATGTACTGCAGCGGCATGGTAGCGGCTGCCGCCTGTGAGGTGCTCGGTTTTTCGGAACTACTGTGGACATGGGCATGCTTGTGCGGTCGATTGGGATTGGTGTTTGTGCTTGATGGCGAGGAGGCTGCTATGGAGGCGGGTATGTAATAGAAGGTGGGAAACAGACTGTGCTGCGGCGAGAAACTACTCGGGGGAACGGCCGTGTGACTAGAGAGGACGGATGTGGGTGTCGTAATACCCACTGAGAACGGTGGCCATAGATTGATATTCTGGGTGCAGGGTAATCCACTCTGTGTGTATTGGTTAGTCGATGGTTGGCTGTTGTTACCATTGCCACTGCCAACATTTCCATTGCCACCAAGGCCGCTACAACTGCCACCACCACCGCCTACACCGCCTCCTGCACCGCCTGCAGCAACACCGGTCGGACCTTTATTCTGGGACGCAGATGATGTATGTGTGACATCCAGAAATAAAGGCAAACCACCACCACCACCACCACCACCTCCACCACCACCACCTCCACCAGTGTTAAGGGTCAGCTGTTGTTTGGGCTTATTGGCCTCACCCTCCCATGAATGGGAACCGCCGCGTTTTATGCCATGCCCATGCCCGGGACCCGGACCACTATACTCCAACATTTTCATAGCTTCGTTGGCCGATTTCTTATTCTTGTCGCCACTCCGGCCACGCGATTCGCGATGCTTCTTTAGCATAAACTTTTCCATCTCATCGTTGTGCTTATTTAGCAGCGATTCGGTAAGAGTAACGGGCGGTGCGGCTCCACTCCCGGTGCCATCGGCGCCGCCACCACCGCCACCGTCTCCAGAATTTCCGGTGCCGGATGTGCCAGTGCCGGCATTACTGGTATTGGTCACACTGCTCATGTGTAAATTGCTGCCAGTGGTAAAATTTCCCGACGATCCACTGCCGCCGCTGCCCTCAAAACCTTGCACCGGACTGAGAGTGCTTCGCGCATCCTCCCCGCGGGCACTGCTCACATAGGAGGACTCCACTTTCGGCGGATCGAGCTCCACGGGCGCGGTGACAGGCTTGCTGTTGAAAAAACGCAGCAGGTTCTCGTTATAGTTTAGTTGATTGTAGCTGGGTGGCGTCTCAGTGGAACTCTTACTGTCATAGTAGTCGTGATGTGGCGAAATTTCACCCAACATCACACTATCCCTCTCGGACACCGTCAATTCATTCTCGTGCGGTAGGTCCAGCTTGAGATCGGCCCGTGTAACCTCGTCCATTAGTGTTTCCATGAAGTTGGCCAATGCCTGACAGCGTCGCGACACCTCCTGCTTAACGGTGTCCGAGGGTCGTGATACAGTTTCCGCCAACAATTTGACAATATCCTCCTTAATGCGGGCATTCCGATTCTGTGCCTCCTCCGAGATCTTTGGTTTGGCACTCACAGATGTCTCAAAGACATTGCATAGCTTTGGACCTGAACGAAAGTCGTATCAATTTGAATATATTTTTGGAATATTTTCAGATACTTACCCTGAAAGACACGATGATGGCCCACCACAAATTCTAGCTTACGCGACCAGGGATTCACAAAGCTCGTCCATTCGGTTTCCAACAGGACAAAGCAACCGTTCTGGATGAGGAAACGATATGGTTTGCTGCAAAATGATGCTCCCGCTGTTTGTCCCTTTTTCATCACCGTCTCATAGGTATCCTTCATGACCGGTAAGTCCTCGTGATGATAGAAATCCATTATGGATCGCCCAATAAGATCTTGCGGTAGATAACCCAATGCACTAACCGCTGCACTATCCACATGGGATATGATGCCAGTGGCCGTGTGACGTATAGCAAATTTCGGGCTCTTTTGTGAGAGAATTTCATCGGGAACTGCAAATGGTCGGGGGTGGGTTAGATCTTCTACAGCCTTCTTCTAATCGATTCTATCTTACCTTTGTAACTACTCTTAATGGGTGTGGCACATATGACCAATAGCATATTGGTGCCATTCGAGACCATATAGTTGTCGGGGCGAGCCTCTTCGGGAGCTTCACGGAATGTCAGTCCCAGACGGAATGGTTCATAGTTAACCGCTCGGCCAATAACACCAAATCCTCCCGAATTTAGGCCCCGATAGCGACGCAACATTACACAGAAGGTGCTGCGGGCATCTTTGGGCATGCATCCACGTGATTCTGCGATCGGAATGCCCGTTGTTATTTGGCTGGCAAATGTGGCACGATCCTTGTGGTGCACAAAGTCAATAAAGGATCGCCCTAGCCACATGTCGCGCGGGAATCCCAAAACGTCTGATATACTTGGCGTTGTGTAGAGCACTATGCCATCGTGCATGGAGATGACACAACAAAAGCTCTCCTCTTTGGGTCGCTCCTGGCTCGGCTTAGTGCCAGCCGATTCCAATTTGCCTGGAATGAGCTCACTTGTTTTGTCGGTGCCAGCACCAACAACTGAACAGCCACCGGCAACAGCGCCACCACTAGCTCCACCCACACAGTCATGACCCGGTCCAATGCCCGGCGAAAGAGTGGTTACAATCGGTGTTGGTAGAGGAAACTGAGCAAGTTGCTCCGATTTGTTTTGATCCTCATTTTGCTCTGTCTCTAAAAGCTGTTCACTTAATTGCGTTTCGGTGACCACCAGAGGCTCGCCAAGTTGCTGGGTATCCTGGAGTTCTTGTAGTACTTTTTCACAGCCACCATTTGCTGGCAATGGCGACTCTTCGGTGCCCTCCAATGAGACTGTTGTTGCTGTAGCCAGAGCTATGCATTTTGGCTTCTTTTTCTTGCGCGATTTCTCCTTATTGCGTTTAATGATCATGTCACTGCTGCTGGCCT
Source organism: Drosophila willistoni (assembly GCF_018902025.1). NCBI lineage: Eukaryota > Metazoa > Arthropoda > Insecta > Diptera > Drosophilidae > Drosophila > Drosophila willistoni. Next base: position 10,706,281 of record NW_025814052.1, read on the forward strand.
GGGTCGATGGTTTCCCTCCATATCCACTGCTACCCGATGAATGACTGCCGCTTAGACGCGACTTGGAGCTACCACTGAATGGCACAAGCCACAAAAAAAAAAAAAAGAAACTAGATAAAGTCCCCAATCAAATACCCTTTTTTCGGTTGGGGTTACAAACCTGCGTTGAGATTGACTGTTGCTGCAACTGTTCGAGTATGCTGAGTCAGATACTTTGGTATTATGAGTGGATTCTGCCGATTCGCCCTCCATTTTATCCGTTTTTCCAACGTATTTCAGTTCAGTATTTGATATATGTAATGCTAAATTGTTATGAAAAACGAAACATTTTAGTAACTTACCAAGTGAGAGTTTGAGATATGTATGTGATTCGATCAAAAAAAACCTAAACCATTACCTCTGACTAAGTCACATTTTTAAGATAAAGTATTAACTTTTAAATAACTCTTGATAATGCTATCAATTCTTAATTAAAATCATAAATTAGATAATTATTAGTCTTGTTAATATTTGTACAAACATCTGATACAAAAAAGTTTTCCAGAAATCACAGCTAAGGCGTTAAGTCGTTGTTCAAATAGCATACTTTTACTATGTGTATTAAATATTAGTTTTTTGTTTAATTAATAACAACTTATTGGCATTTTGTGTACAGATTTTTATCTGTGCAACTAGGAACCACTTTTGAACTACAAAACAGTTTTAAAAGCTGTTTAAAGTAATTGCATATTGCATACTTTAAGGGGAATAATTTCCCCCTACTGATAGTTATTTTGCCATCGATTTATATTTCAACTGCATAAATACTTCATTATTGAATATTTATGTATATATGTATGATAAACCATGCCAGAATGTGAAAATAGTTGTGTCACGTTTTATGTATATTACATGGGAGTGGGCAAGATAGAGAGAGAGAGAGAGAGAGAGAGAGTGTTGTCATAGTTTTTGCAACAGGTTTGCTTCTATCGAAAATAACCCTTTTGGCCTCCCCCACTCGACGATAATAAGGCCCATCACCAGCCAATTAATCGCATGCACAGTTATTGCATGCCCACCGGGTATATTCAAAGTCGATAGTTGAATTTCAAATTTACCGTTCACGTGCAGTTGCATGACGTCGTTAAGATGCCTCGTTAGCCTCGTAGCTTGTCATTGTGCTCTAAGCGTGCGTGCGTGTGTGTTTGTGTGCGTGAGTGAGTGAGTTACTGACTGATTGAGTGGGAGGCTGCGCAAGCGAGTAAATGAGTGAGTGAGTAAGCAAGCTTTGAAAATAGTTCTGTTATTCTTCGTTATGCATATGTGTGTATATGAATGCAAGTGCTTAGGTTTACTTTTTTGCACAGTGTAATGGGTTCTTTTAGCTCTCGGATGAAATCTGCTGACTTAGCAGCGTCATAATCGGTCGGTAATGCTTTTACATAATACCATATTTCCTAATAAAGCATTTTTTTTCATTTGGCCATGTCCACACACACACACAAAGACACCCAAAATACATTCAAACACAGAAGCCATTGTAAATAATTGACAAAAGAAAGTAAATGAAAAAGAGAAGAGGGAAAAAGCAAAATTTGGATAAAAAATAATGATTTTTAGGGCGCAATATCGGGGATAATGAAAAGTTTTGTAGATTATTGAATTTAATAATTGATTTACATTCATTCATTTCCAAACCAAACCAAAGTTTAAATATTGTAAACCAAAGAATATATTGATATAGAGGTGAAACTTCAATAAATGTTCTGACTCATATGTATTTTTACGTTTCCAATACTAACTTTTCCCGTTTATTTAATAATATTTATTTGTATTCTACTTTAAAACCCATTTGAAAATCAAATGATTATGAGTGAGTTATTTTATTATTCATTTGACCCATGCGGCGGATACTTAATGCTTTGTAATAAGTTTACATTGAATTTAGGTAAGTTCAACGAATTCAAATTATTGTGTAAAGACAATAACAGACAGATGTCTTGAATACATCCCTAAGTCTAAACCATCTGGTTTATGGTCTATTTTGTTTTAACAACTTTGAATCGATGGTCACATGGACAAAAATATAGTAAAAAATGTGTATAACCCAAACTTAAGGAAATATATAAATTGAAAGATGAAATCAATTTATTATATTTGGTGACCCCTATGAGTTTCTAACATATGGTGACCCCGATGCATACATACACATATGTATACAATTGCATGGTATTCTTGTGTTTTTAAGGAAAATTACACAAAAAGCTTGTATACTTTAATTGCATTGTAAACTATTTTGTTGTTTTTATTAAACAATATTGTTGTTGTTGTTGTTATTGTTTGGGTGCATTTCGTGCAACGTGCTTGCTAGCCGGTGAGCAAGCATTATCTTTAGTTCTCCATCTTTTTCACTCTCTATCTCTCTTTGTCTCTCTGCTGTTCTCTCTGTGACAAGGGCAACACTTAATAATATACACTATAACTATGTGAACTACGTTACCGAACGATTGTTTATGTAAGTGTTGACTGCGTTTATTATTGTTGTTTATTTTTTGCTCACTTGCACTCACTCTCACTCTCTCTAAGAGAAATATTCCGTATTAGTTATATAACTTAACTTGTTTACGTAACTTGTTTTTATTAATATTGATTTTATGTCTCGATCTTTTGATATTTCTTTGTCTTACTTTTCACTTTTTTGTTGTTTTTTGTGCAATATAAGCACTTGTGTTTTTTTCTCTCTTTCCACTGAACGAACGAAAACACAAAAAAAAGAAATTCTGTTTTTTCTCGGTCTCGACTTGGAGTCTATTCGCGACCTACTTGTTGAAAATTCGCACAAATACTGAGAGTTCTGACAATGAGTACTGGGTAAGGGAAAAAGCGCATTGCGCCGAGCCATAGAACTGACGACAGTCGCACACACACACACAAAAAGAAACGTGCATTGAGTTTGTGTTATTCTTCGGCTATTGCCGGCTTCGGAAAATTGTGTTGTTCGGCTTCTAGATTAGTTTAGCTTTGTTTACCGTCTAGTCGACTCATCAGATACACTCTCGAAAAGGAAGATAGTTTCTGGCCCAATGGGCTAAGACGTCCCTCTTTTGGGATGTTAAAAATAACCATTTCTTAAAATACGCCGTATCTGAGTTACCCCCAATGGCATAATTTTGGGGTTTTGGTTAAAAAGTTTGTTAAGGGGTTCAAAAATTGTGCGAACAACCGTGTTACTAGAAGTAAGTGGGTGGTTAAAGGAGTGAGTTTCCTTCCCTCAATGTGTTAGTGGGTGTGCGTGTGTAAGTGTGTGTGTGTGTGTGTGTGTGTGTGTCTGCCTGTGTGCGTTGGCTAGGCACGTTGGCGTTGTTTTTCATTAGAAATATTAAGAATGAGCTGTGCGATTTGCTTGCCACAACACAGACTCTCGAGAGTCACGCACCAAAGCCACGTGAATTGAAGTCGGTCGCCATTTGCCACATACATACGTAGCTTTAGATGGACCGATTTCGCAACAGGCATTAGTCAGACATTTGTAATGAATGAATGCAAAGAGAGATAGACAAGGGGACACAGAGAAAGAGAGAGAGAGAGAGAGAGAGTGAGAAGAGATACGGCTAAAACTCTCTTTGTGCGCACTGTGCTTAAAATAGTTCACACAGAAACATTTCGAGCAATATAAAAACAAATAAAATCCAAAAAATAGATGCAGCCTTTTAGGCGCCTTCACATTATGACTGATTAGTTTCAAATTGTGTCAAAATGTTTTGAGGGAAAACTCAAAGAATATATATGTACATATATTCGATACTCACCTAATGGAATCGATGGAGTGGCTAATGGAAAAGATCTTGAGTGCTCTGTACAAAATTTTGTAAACTTCAATTTCAAATCTTCATGGTCATCCGCAGATTTGGGGCGAATAAGAACTGTGTGGGCCATTTATTAGTTGATTTTGAAGACATATTTTCATATCATCAGGAATGATAGTAAAGGAAACTCCTAAATATGTTATTTTTATACCCTTGCAAAAAGGGTATATTAATTGTGGTCAGAAGTGTGCAACGCATAGAAAGAAGCATTTCCGATCATATAAAGTATATATATTCTTGATCAGCATGACGAGACGAGTTCAAATAGCCATGTCCCTCCGTCCGTCTGTCTGTCCGTCCGTCTGGATCAACGCAAACTCCTCCTAAACCGTTAGAGCTACAGAGTTGAATTTTGCATGTAGGCTTGTATATACTGCAGGGGTTGTATATCTCGGATTCAGCTGGATCGGACCACTATATCATATAGCTCCCATACAAACGGCAAAGTCACGAACAGTGACTTTTCTCAATAACTTCGCTATTTTCTGAGCTATTGTCGTGAAATTTAATATTAATGAGTTTATTATACATATAAACGACTATGCCAAATTTGATAAAGATCGGGTAACTATATCATATAGCTCCCATAGGAACGATCGGTGGAAAACAGTGACTTTTGTTAATAACTTCGTTATTTTTAACGTGATTGCTTTGAAATTAAACATTTGTTAGTTTAATATATCTGTTAATGACAGTGCCAAATTTGATAAGGATCGGGTTACTATATCATATAGCTCTCATAGGAACGATCGGTGGAAAACAGTGACTTTGATCAATATCGTCGTTATTTGCTATGCTAAGATTGCGTTTTTTAGATAAAACGTTTTTCCACTTTGATGGCTATATCACAAAAAAGGGACAAGTATACCAAAACGTTGCTAGAAGAACGATTCGATTTCTAATCGAAGCTATATAGATGTTCCTTATAATGCAGGAAAGTTCTCTCAATCTGTAGAGCGAGCTAATTTAAGAGACAAAAGATATTATGAGAAATCACATGTGATTTCTGCATCTTTATGGGTAAGACTTATGCAATTCACTTACTTAGTTACCAGGAAGTCTTTAACAAGCAAGTGCTGATCATTTATATATATGTATAAGTATATATATATATATACAATATGCATTTTTTTCCGATGATCATCAAGTAAAACGTCATGATTTTTCCGGTTAAAAGACAAGGCACACATGAATTTCACAGGCATAAATTAAGTTACATGGCAGCTTTTAGATGGCAACTAAATGGCACTCCATTTCAGTTCACGTTCCGTGTCTTTTGTCACCGACACCGAAAGGGTCCCCCCTCCCTCCCTTACAGCTAGATGAAGCCCCCATACACACACATAGTTGGTTGGGTGTAGATTTGATATGAGACGCCGAAGAAGTTAGTAAAGCATAATGACAAAACAAAGAGAAGAGAGACAATGGCAAGGAAAATATATGCTTGGTTCACTTTGATATGGGTTGGGTTAGGGTTAAGATTGGACTACGTTGGCTAGTGGGGAGGGGTAATGGGTGGTGAGGGGGGCTGGGGTGGGGAGAGGCGGTAAAGGGAACTTTGAGGTTTTCGGATTGGGCCTTCTGTTCTTAATTTCAGCTGTCAAGGCATTTCAATCTAATGACAATTTTTACAACTAAATTTTTGTTGTTTTTGGTTGTGTGTTTGTTACATGTTTATGCCACAAATTTAACAAGAATTCATTTAATGGGTTTTAATTTTCACTTAAAGTACAACAAAAATTGGTGTAAAGAAAGATATCAAAACTAAAATAAAGTTCAGCGAATTGCGACACATTACCGGCAAACATTTCCGGTTCATGTTTAGGAAATAAACATGTTAAAAATATATATTTACTTATAAACTAATTATAATAAACATTAGTTCTATAAATAAATGTAGATCTTGAGGGGCTCAAAGAGTTTTAAGAATGCTTTTTAAGATATGTTTTGACTCTGATCTAAAATGTTTTTTTCTTTCGACGATCCTTAATATACTTCACTTGTGAAGTCTTTAGGGATATCCTCTAAATCCGCTCCTGATGAGATCTCAATAAAATTCAAGAACAAAATATTCAGCTAAATAAACCGTTTTTAATATCATTAATGTTGAATTAATTAATAAAATATAGAATATTAATTAGAAATTCGACAATAAGTTTCTAGATATTAAATAGAAGAAGTTTACAAATCAATTGATTCTAATTTTAATTGGAATTGCAACTATACACTAAAATAGGCATCATCACTATAAATAAGCATCATCATTATCTAAAGTATTGCAATTATATGATTGAATTTCATCTGGGCAAACCTCCACACCCCCTCTTAATTATGGTTTATCCCCCTTGGTTTACCTTAACCCCATGCATTGACCCTAAGCTGGGAACTTTTAGTATATGTAATTAAAAGTCATGAACATGCTGAATAATCAAAACTCTAAACGCCAAATGGCTCGACTCTTTTTCTGTCTGTTTCCCCATACGAATTCAGTGTATTCATACATATTTAAGTATGTTGGAAAATTGCAATTTAATATATGTGCATACTTGGGTATATGAAAATGCAAGCCAGAGAGATTCACAAAGCAAAATTAGTCAAAACTAAAGACGGCAATTTTGATGAAAGAGAAGCAATTGCCGGCATTACTTGGAAATAGACTAGAAATGTATGTATGTACATACATATATATGTATAGTAGACAGATAGACTTATGTATATATACATATGTGTCAGGGAGTTTGGTAGTCATGAGAGATAGAGCGACCTTTAATGGTGCCATTGTGTGTTAAACAGTCCCCAGACTTCGTTTGGTCTGATTGTGAGTTTTAAGTCTTGATCCAAGTTTGAGGCTGAAGTACTACCAGCAGAAGCACCACCAACACCGCCAATGGATGCGTCGGTGGTGGCAATTTCTCACGCTCTAAGTTCCATTGTTCCCACAATTTTCCATTCATTCAGTTTGCTCACTTGTGTTCCTACTTTGTAATAAGTAACTTTGTGTCCGGAAGAAACAGAAACGAACAGCAGATACAGATACAAAGACAGAAAAAATCAAAGCCAGAGCTCCGTTTTCTTGGGGTTTGTCATCATCATCATCATCATAATCAACATCATCATCAACATCATGATCAACATTATATATACATCTAGACAAGTGTCTTGTAATGACTTTTTAGTTTATATAAATTTATGTTGACCTTACCCTATACATATCTACATATGTATCTATATCTATGCACCTCAATTGATCCTTTCAGATTAATCAATCATTCAATTAATATCTAAGGAGTTTAGATGCGTTTCAATGATATATTGAATGATCCATATATGTATATACATTCCACTATACACTAAAAATGTTTCTTTCTTCAAAATTCAAATAGATTTTAGTAAGAATCACAAGGTAAGGAAATCTTATTGATTGAGGTGGACCGTAGACATGTGCGAGAGAAAGAGAAGACACGATGTTTCACACCCAATGTAACCTTGACCTTGTAAACCCCATGAATTTTTTTATTCAATAAACATTACAAACTTGTAATGAATTTTTTATGGTTATTATAATGTTTGTTTGTTAACGATTAGTAATATTTTTTAGTCCTGGACTTTCAGTGTCATTGAATTCTAAAGAAAATTAATTTTTTTATGGTGTATTTATATCTCAATTCAGAATTATGTCAAACTTTGTGGAGAACGTTTTACGATTAAAGTAAGATTTGCTGTTTGGGCGGCATTTACTTGAAATGCGGCCCTGAATTATCGATTTGAATTAGCATTTAAAATGATATTAAAATTATCTTGAAAGTTCTTTTCTTATTTAACTCGATAATTACTGAGAATGCGGACAGTTTAACCGTTTCGTTTGACTATTATTATCAACTGTTTGGTTTTTTTTTTTTTATTTTTATCATTATCTTATATTATGAGAAAAGAACTATGTAGAAACGCATCTGCATATATGTATAAAGAGAAAGAGAGAGAGAGAGAGAGAAAGAGAGGTTTGTATAAGTTTACAGTGTTTCCAAACTGTTAAGCAAACTGAGCTTAAATATTAGACTTGAAGATTTGTCATTTAATTGTAGATTCTTAACCACTGTGCCCTACACTAGTTTAGTTAGTTGGGCTATTTTACTTCCTATTTCTAGTGCTGTTAGATGAGCACGTTTTGTCCCCTAGTTCATGGGGGAGAAGCGAGGTGAGGTGAGGAGGGGACCCCACCTATAGAATGAAAGAAATGGTGATAGTTAAATAGATGGACAAGACCCAAGTAGACATGGTCATAAAATGCGCAAGCCCAGCGCATAATTGTCGCTACCTTCCTCATCTCTTCAACATGCGATCTGTTGTTGTACCTCGAGCCTGTCATTAAATTTGTCCCCCTCCCCCTCCCCCCCCCATTCAGTTACTTGAGTTACAAGCAACTTACAACCACCAACAACAACTCAACTCATTGTCTTCAACATTGTGCGACGACGACGACGACGCGACGTTGGTTGAGTTTTTTGCGCATGTGCCTCCAGAGGCAACATCGAAGTTCGAGGTGAGGCATGGGCCGCGTTTTCATTTGAGTTTGCTCAGTCAACTTCCGTCACGAAACGCGTTCGGACGTGCGTCTTACCGAAAAGAAACCCAAAGAAATTATTTAACTAACTAAAAAAATTTCGTAAAAAAAGGTTCTTTTTTTTTTTTTGTTTTTTTTGGTTTCTGGTGGTGACTTTCTGTCTGCATTGGCGCGTAACGAAAAAGTTAACCCCCAAATAACATTTACCTTTATATCGGTATCTCTGGTTCTCGTTTCCCACTGTTCGCGTGTGTGTGTGTGTGTGTGTGTGTTTGTCCTGTGGACAGGATGCGCTTAACTGCACACCGTGCCGCACCTGTTTCATGGCCAACAACAAAAGCAGGAACAGGAACAAGTGCAGTGGCTTACAACAAAATTTCATCCAATGAATGTTTCCTTGTTGGAAATTAGGTAAATGTCTCTTTCATTTAGCTGGTTTCTTTGATAATTTATGCAAATGTTCCACAAGAATATGTGAAAATGGAAAAACCTGTTGATAAATGTTTACCCCGTTATGTTGACTATGGGAAAGCCTGATAAAAAAAACTCCCACAACGAAAAACCAATAGCAAAATGCCGGAAAGAACCTACTCAACTCTTAAGATAAAAGTAAAGGAAGTGAAAACTGATAGAGGAAACAATTCGTGAAGAAATTTATGAGACAGCGGATCGTTTAATGTTTTATTTTAAAGGATATCTTTTGTTTTTTTTTTGTAGAAATTTCAACTCAAACTGAGGTAAAACGTTTTTATCAATTGAAAAATTTCTTATGAAATATTAAAATATACTTTTTCGATATTTTGAAATTAAAGAGTCAGGGTTTGAAAGGTTTCAATTTAAATTTGAAAAACTCGAATCTGTCACTTGTACTGTAAACTATCAAGGAACTTTGCGTTATATAATCCCATAATATACCAATAAACCTTAATTTCATGAAGCCCAAATTTAACCAATTTTTTGAGTATTTCAAAAATCGATGTCTTTATTTTCAAGTTGGAATAATGTCTTTCAATCTGCATTCAAATCTCGAGCACTAGATTTTTTTTTTTTTTTACTAATTTTCGCAAAAAATATTGGTTTTTATACCCTTGCAGAGGGTATTATAAAATTGGTCAGATGTTTGTAACGCACAGAAGGAGACGTTTCCGACCCCATAAAGTATATATATTCTTGATCAGCATGAGAAGCTAAGTCGATATAGCCATGTCCGTCTGTCCGTCTGTCCGTCTGACCGTCTGTCCGTCGGTGCGTACGCGTTTTACTCAGCCATCTTAAGAGCTATCGGGATGAAATTTTTTTTGGGAGCTTTTTTTTACCCGGGTGAGATAAAGTATGAAAATCTTTGGGATCGGACCACTATATCATATAGCTCTAGAAGAAACATTTTTGCAAAAATTGGAGTATCCCCATGAAATTTACCAATATGATAGTAATAGATATAAAATCTCAGATCCCAAAATTTGAATCTGATCCGATAAATAGAACACAAGTTACAGTCAATATAAATCGGTTCAAGCGCTGCCGGCAGCGCTGCTTGCTGCCTACTACTGCCATCATCAAATCAACAGAGCACACGCATACACACACAGACGCAACGCTACATGAACTGTATGTGTATGCGTGCCGTGCTTTGCTTAGAAAATGATGGAAGAAGAAAAACTTGTGGTAAAAAGAGAAATAATATTTTGTTTGTGTATTGATGAATTGAGTTGCAGGGAAAGAAATTTCAAAAAGGAAAAATATTATTGCCAAGTATACTGCAAGGGTATATAAACTTCGGCATAGCCGAAGTTAGCTTCTTTGATATTTTTTTTTTAAAACCAATCAAAACTAAATTTTACATATCCAAGTCTTATAATAAGATGTCATTGAATTGAGATATTTTTGAAATTGGTTAGAAATTGGCCAAAATACAGTCTGAAAGAAAAAAAAGCAGGAATTTTTGTTAATTTTTAATCAATTTTCATTCATGTCATAGCTCTTCTATTAGAAGATCATATTCATATTGTCTTCTTTAATTAGCCTTGATCTTGTTTGAAATTGCATTAGAATTAGAATATACATATATATAATTTGTCATAATTTAATATTGATTTATAATACATATATAAATTGAACTAATAACCTACTCTACTCTTTCTTTATCAATGTTTATTCTCATTAAACAATTTAGAACTTAAATGATCAACAATATCAGCAGCAACAACAACAGTAAGATTTTACAATTGGACTCCATGTGGCAACGGCTATGCTCATTGTGGATATGTTAACACTGGCATTGGCAAATGGATTGGATAGAGGGGAGAGGCAATGCGGTAAAATGACAGTGTCAATGGTGAACAAAGCGCCAAGTAAACAACAACACAATGAGAATGCAAATTGTACGCATCATAGTAAAAACAATAATAGACATAATAATGCTGCAGCAGGAGCAACATCAACAGTAATGGAGGTTAACATGGGTAACGGTGGACTAGGCTCATCCAACGATGCCATCGATGTTGTTGTTGTTGGTGTTGCTGCTACTGCTGATGATAATTTGTCATGCGAGTCACGCAGCTCACGAGATGGAGTTGGCATTGCTGTTGCTGTTGCAGAGTTAAAGCAATGGGGCCAGCTGAGGGGACTAGAGCAACAGCAGGGAAGAGATGATGAGGCGTGCCAGTCAGCGACAGTTGGAGCGGATAGTAAATTGAATGGTATGCAAACAGAGGCGCGTGCGCGTGCTGAATACATCGGCAACAGCAACAACAATAACAACAAGAGTAACAGCAATAGCAAACCATCAACGGAAGTGACCACGAAATGTGAATGCGCACAAGTCGAGCATGAGAGAGTCCAGAGCCCGATTCATAGTCAGAGTCAGAGTCAGAGCCAGAGCACGAGTTTAGGCGCAAACGCAGTCCAACAACCACCCAAAGTGACAGTGGCAACAACAACAACAGCACCAGCACCACCAGAAGAGGCACTCAGCAGTGACAATGGGAGCAGCGCCTGCTCAATACCGAAAATTGTTGGTGAGCTTTTCAAAGCCAACCAATTTATAAACTCAGAAGCAATAGCAGCAGCAGTCGTAGCAGCAAGCGCAGCTGAGCAGCAGCAGCAGCAGCAGCAGCAGGAGAAGTCAACAAATTCTGGCCAAGAACAATTAGAGTTAATAAAAAAATGTGAAAATTTTGTGAAAGAAGAAGAAAAAAATCAAGTAATTGCAGGACAATATACAAAATTATACAATAAACTTGAACACGAACAGCAGCAGCAACAACAGCAGCAGCAGCAGCAGCAGCAGCAGGACAAAAACTTGAACGGCAATGAAAACTTTGACGGCGACAACGCGCAACGTACAGAAAAATTTGTGCAAAAAAAAGTAAGGCCAAACGCGTTGTCTACTCATGGGCCAAATAGAAATTTTTTTTCATATTGTGAAAATGTGCAAAGTGTTGTAGAGGAAGGAGCAGCAGGAGAAGGAGTAGAAGCAGCAATAGTAGTAGTAAACGAAAGTTGCCAATCAAAGGAGCAAGGGCAGCAAAATCCAGAGATAAGGCAAAAGGAAAAACAGTGGCTAAAAGAGAAGGAGGAGGAGGAGGAGCAGCAGCAGCAGCAGCAGCAGCAGGAGCAGAAGGAGGTGGAGGAGACGATAACGAAGGAGGCGCCATTGTCATTGCCATATTTTAGCTTAGACGGTGCTGCTCTCTTGTCTGACAATTTCGTGGCATATAATAATGCTGGTGTTGCTGGTTGGGCGAATGTTGCTAATGTTGTCCTTCCCTTGCCACAAAGTGAGCCAGTTGTTGTTGCTGACGGTTACGTGGATAACGTGAAAATTTGCAATAAAGCAGACAACAAAGCATTAGATCAGAAATTGAAATTTGAGCAACGATTAAAGCATAACGAATGCAATACCGATGACAGTAGCAACATACAACAACAACAAGAACGACAACAACAACAGCAGCAACAACAAGTAGCTTCTTCAAATGAATGTAACGAGTACGTGACAAAATTCGATCTTCAATTGAGTAAAAAACCAACGAGTGGTTATAAATACTTAAAAATTGAAGCGAGTACAAATGATAAAGAGGATACTAAGCTCATTGATTGTGATTCACTGACTGGCCCCATAACAACAACAACAACAGCAATAGGAATACCAACAACAAACGCAACGATTGAATGCATTAAAACAACAGCAACAAGCTGCAGTGATTGCGATCTTATTGATTTTGAAAACGATTCTGGCGATGACTTTGTGGCCAGTCAGCGATTGAAACGTTTGCAATATAATTTTCAGGGACGCGTGACCAACAGCAACAGCAACAACAACAGCAACAACAACAACAACAGCAGCAACAGCAGCAGCAACTTTGATTGTGTAAAGGCATTTTTAATAGAGGATATAAGCACAACAACAAAGAAACTACCCCCTCAGGCTTTAGATGCCCCACACCATAACGATAACCATAACCACCACCACCACCTGAATCCGAATCCGAATCAGAACCAGAACCTGAACTCCACCAACACCAACAACCCCGCTCAGGACAATAAATTAGTGGAAGAAGAAGGAGCCACAGCTGTAAAAGTCGAGGCCATTGTTGAAAGCTCAAGTGCAATACAATTAAATGTGAATTGTATTCAAGTCGAGCAATTGCCAAATGAAAACGAAAAAACTGTCTCGGTCTCCAGACAAACAGCTGAAGAGCTCAAGGAGCATGAGAGATTGCTGAATATAGAGCCAGAGTTGCCACAATTGCCATTGCGCTTGTGCAGTGAGAAAACGTCAATTGAAACGACAGCGACAACATTGACAGCTGCCAGCGACCAGGTGGTGATTGAAATTGAAACTAACGACGAGGACGAAGACGAGGACGTGGACGAGGACGAAGACGAGGCGACAACAATCAGAAGCGCATTTGTGCCAACGCATATAGCAAGTGAGGCCAGTATTGGGCTTAAACAAAAGGATAACAGCAGCGAGTTAAATAGAAATTTTGGCAATACGCTCAGTGAGTTTGATGTACAACGTTTCAGTGAATATTTGAAAGCAGCACGTCAACTAAAATTGGTTGATCTCAACCATAATGTTAATTTAAGTCATAATTTGAAAATCAAACAGAATCTAAATCATAATCACAATCATCATAGCCAAAGTGCCAAGCAACGAGGCAATTATCAGTGTTACGACGAGTTACTCGCCGAATTTGTTAGCGAGCAACAAGAGTACAACAACAACGATCCCGACGATAACGAATCGCCATCTGAGTCGGAGGATATAGAAAGTGACGACGCTAGTGATAACGAAAGCGCCTGCCAGTGCCATGAGTGCCTAGCCATAAGCGATAAAGACCAGAAACATAACAACACAGAGGTTAACATAAATAGTAACAACAACAACAACAACCAAAACAACAACAACAACTATTATAAGATAACAACACTTTCAACTTTAAACCCAATTACTAGCGAGCATTACAAAATGCGTGAGGTCAATGGCCAATTGCGGGGTCTATTAAAAAAACCAAATCGTCCGCCAGCAGCACGCAAAAATCGTGTAGTTTTCGATGAGACACGTAATGAGTTCTTTGAGGCGGATTATATCATTTTGATACGTGAAGATTGCGCCTACGATGAGGAGGATGAGGAGCCGTGCACCTGCGGTGAACATGAGCTGGTGCGTCTATGCTGTGAGGAGGGTTGCCAATGCAACTATGCCGTTAATGCAGGCGATGCAGCTGCCGATGGACGAACGCCACAGGTGAGTGAGTTGAATTAAAGATACTTATAAGCTCCAACGTCGACGACGACGACGACGACGACGACAAGTTGAGGAGTTGACTTCGACAGACCCCGCTCTGTCTGAGGTGGGTGGAGGTGAATCTAAGAGGATTAGTGGCTACCGAGAGAGTGAGAGTGAGAAAGAGAGTAGAAGGAGATAGGTAGCCGACAGTGCTTAGCTTTAATTTTGCACAAAAGTAGGCAACACAAATGGAACTTAAGCCCACTACTGTGACACGCACACACACACACACACACAAAAACATGGCAAAAGCTGAAGTTGGAATTAACATTCTCTAAAATAATCATGTGACTTTTAAATACCCTACATCACATACTAAACTTATATACATATTTCCCATCCTAATACAAACACTTTGGCGCACCTAGTGACCGATTTTGGCTAGAGAAATTTGTCAAACCACTAGAAATTCTTAACCAATGCCCTACAACAGCCGGTGAAATTTCCAAGTGGTTTTTAGTAATGGTTAAAATAAGAAGAAACTGTTAGAAATTACCAGCAAATATTCTAATGTTTTGAGGTCAAAATGGGGCTTGGTTAATATTTGAAATAAATTTGAACTGCTTTACCAATCAATTATGTAAATTATATTACTGTATAGAACAGTTTAATAGGTATAGTTTTAGATAGATCCTGAAATAGACATTTTTTGGGACTATAATATACCCTTTCACTTTGCACTGTATCCTGTATAAAGTCTCTCCTAACAAGAAGTTATTGCCAGTTTAAATGAAACTCTGTTTTAATCTGAATTCATTTTTAGTTAAGTGCAAAAAATGTTGCTAAGCTTTGGGGGTTTGCTTTAGTGTCCTTATGAATGCAATGTTGCCGCATTTCTTGTTAATTGCTAAAATCTTGACAGCCTTTTTCTTTTGTTATCAATGTGCAATTGGGAAACAAAAGCAAAACTCACATACTCACACACACACACACACACACACATACATATATATACACACATTTATCTATGGATATCATTTCTATAGTGGTTAGTTGTCCTGGTTCTCGTTTATCTTGCCTGTTTCCAAGGCTCCCTACCAAGTGGCAAGTCAAGTAGGAGTCACACACACACACACACACACACACACACAAATAGACATATTCAGAAAGAGAAAGGCATGGAATGATATATATAACTAACTACAAGTTTGTCTTACATTCGCCATATAGTTAGTATCTATATATATATATTGACAAGTGTGTATAAATCACTTAAAAACTTTTATACAAAATGCTTTTTCTCTTTCCATGCCAAAAAGTAACTTGAAACTGCAGCAGCAACATTGTCTTTAGTTGCATCTTATATGTACATACATATAAGTCGTATATTGTTTTATGAAATTGTGCCTTGAAGTGTGCGTTATCATGATGTACGCCTTTCATAGACATACAAGGGTAGATTAACTTTAACCAAGGGCTATGCATGGGGGCCATCTAAACTGAATTGATCACTTACAGTTCGAGCCAAAAATTAAATACAGAGAAAATCAAAGAATTTATCTTAAACTTTAACTGTGAGACGATAGTATAGCAGATTCAAAAACATTTGTAGAGACTTACTCATAAAATAAAAACATTTCGTGAAGCTCTGGATTTAAATTTTGAAACTTTGAAATGAATTTCCGCAAATTGTTTTTCAAATGATTCCAATGCCAAGGGCAAAGTGAATTTAAGTAGGTTACTAATTATTATAAATTTCATATTAACGCAAATTATAATTAAATTTAGAATTAACATTAGATATTATGAGTTTTTTTTATATACTTAAAAGGTTTTCTTTGTTTGGAATAGAATAGAATTGAAAATAGGTTTCAGTTTGTGTTATTATTTATACTACAAAAGGGTTAAACTTCTGGATCAAAAACTTAATTATTCATTTTCGCTTCATTTGGTTGTAAGTCTCAACTAGTTTTAGCGTTCATGGTCGGATTGGGGGTTCCAGGCAACCTGCTTACTCCTAATGATGTCTATGATTGACCTCTAATTGTGGTCGAAATTTATGGCAGAATCAACCATTATCATAATCTCATTTGGTTATGGTCCTCTGGTTATGTCATAGTCCGGACCTATATATAATATATATATATACATATATGCATATATTAAGGACATTTGGGGAAGTTACGTAGATGGCACCTTCTTGAGACACATATCGATCCTGAGCGCTACTCAAGCAGCGTTTAAATTTCAATTTGCTGCCACATAAACGTCACTTGAGTGCACTGCTTTTTTCTTTTTTTGTGTTTGCCAGTGTTACCCTGTGTTCTGTGTTCTGGCCTGGTCTGGTCTGCTCTGGTCTGAGAGTGGGTGGTTGGTCGGTTGCCTCTGATGCCCCATGCACTTGACTTGGCGTTGCTCAAGTATGTGCCTGGCCACCGTTCTCTCTTTAGGCCCCTTCCCACTTGTGTGTGTGTGTGTGTGTGTGTGTGAGTCTGAAGAGTTTAATATGCATTTAGTGTATGTAACAAGTTTACAGAACGCATTGCATAATGCCGACCTCTTGGTCGAACCCTTCGCCCCCCGCCCCCTGCCCCTGTTGCAATGTAATGTCTTTTGAGAAGCAGGAATGTGGTTCATCCGCTGTGAAAGTCGAAGGCCTGCATAATCTTGCCTGTAGAAATGATGTAAATCAGAATAAACTAAAAAATTATGATCTAATTTTAGAGATATGTTTGCAAAACTCTCAGCAGCAAGATTGACACATGATTCCAATACGTTTTTTCCTCCTTTTTTTTTTGATTCCAGAGCCCAAAGTATCAGCCACCTATTGAGTTTGTTGACGATGCTGCTCTCAGTCCACCCGATGGCTATAAGGATAGCAGCCTTAAAAACACACTGGGTGGTGCATTGAGTGGACATATTTTTGGGGCACAGCATTTGCAGCAGTTGCAGGTGATTCAACGTTTGCAACAGCAACGTGCGGCCATGTTGGCCGCTCGTAATAGCAACAGTCAAATACCGCCACCACCGCCACCCGTTGGAAGTGCTCAACAGCAGCAGCAGCAGCAGCAGCAGCAACAGCAACAACAACAACAGCAGCAGCAACAACAACAGCAGCAGCAGCAGGCTCAACAACACCATCAACAGCAGCAACATCATGGCACACAGCAGCAACATCATGGTGTACAGCAGCAACAGCCAGACGAGGACCTTCAGGGCGTTTGCACAGAATGTGCGGAATGCGCTGAATGCGCCGCCAAACAGTTACAAGAAGCAGGTAAGAGACAAGAGAGATAAATCTAAAAAGCCTAGGCTAAAATATATAGAAACTGATGTTGCTGATGGCCAAGTCCCTCAAAAGTTGCTCTCAATGCAATTAGTAGGCTTGGGTCAGGGCAGGGTAGTAGCTAAATGCTTTTCGTTTGCCTTTTGTATAATCTATTTATAAATTATTTATGCAAATATTTGAATAACTTTCCCAGAGAGAGAAAAAGAGAGAGAGAGAGGGAGAGGAAGGGCAAGAGAGCTGCTCTTAAGCCTCTTTGTCTGGGCTCTTTGTGGATGTTTGTACTTTAAATTGAACGCCATTTTGTGTATGTCTGTTTTTATTTGCTGCTTGTGAAATTTCTAGTTAATTTAATTCAGTAAATATACGAGCCAAGAATTCTCTAGCCAAGTTGTTAATTACCAAATCGCAAGAGCCAGCGTGAGTTTATTTTAAGTTACCTTAGAGACTGTTACATACAATGATGGATGAGCAACTGGTAGGTTACCTCGTCGGGGTCACCAAAATATTAAAGGTTAAACTGGTCGGTCGAATGAAATGGACTTTAGGGTGTGATCGAGAGATATTAGGAGAATATCAATTGATGCATTTTTAGTTCTAGTATAATAGCACAATTAAAGGGTGTGTTCATTTTGGAGTAAGGCCAAGTAAAATGGCGTGTAAATATCATCATGCCTATGAATTGTATTTGAGCTTAGTTTTGACCCAACTTGGCCTCAATGGACATTTCTTAGTAATCGACGTGTCTATTTCAACTGAAGGGTAAATATTTATTGACGAGCCCGCATGCCCACAAATGTGAGAAAGAAAATCATTGAGTCTATTGATTGATTTACGGCAACTTTACGTTTAATGACTAGAAACAAGCCAGAAAAGGACATTTGCCGAATGTAAATGGGATTGAATTGTTGGTTAGCGCGCATATATTTGCATTAATGTTGGTCATGGTTTATTGATTACCAAAAAAAAAAAAACAAACGACAACAAATGGATCGTTCTTCATTAAATGTTGCGTCTAACGAACCGCATCCAAATGGGACAAGCCCATGGGGTAGAATTCCCCTACTCTCTTTCTCTTCAAATCGATGTGCGATGTGCTCCCCGTTGTTGCTGCTGACGATCCTTCAAGCGCACTTCCGTGTTCAGTCAGTCGGTCGGTCGGACGGTCGGTCTGTTGATTACCAGCAACAGGCAATGCACAGTGACAAAAATCTGTAACCCATGTAGATATATTTTGGGGAAAACGAAAGGTTTTTTGAACTGTATGAAGATGAGATGGGATTTAGAATAGAATAAAATGGCATGAAATTATTAATGAATGGTTATAGATGATTGCTTTTGATTTTGACTAGACAAACAATAGACGAAAAAGAAAATGTATATAATTTTGTTGTTTTTGTATCTTTCACATTTACAGAATGCAGCTCCCCGCAATGCCAAGAGGATTTGACACCACTTGGTGTGCCAGCTGTGGCCATATTACCATTGCATACCAGTTCACCAGAGCGTCGCATTACCCAGAAAGAGATCATTGCCGGCGAGGAGAGGCCCAAATATGTTCTACAGTCTCAATATAAGCCAACAACTAATTCAGGTATGAAAAAGAAACCCTTAGATATAATACTTACAAATCATACTTCAGTCATTTAACCCTGAATATTTCGGCACGGCATGGCATATACTATATTTCACATGAAAGCAATTACTCAAATTTGATTCAATAGTTTTGGGAAATCAGTTTTGATCATACATTTTGATTTACTTTTTTTGTCGCCTACCTCTCATTGACATTCGAGTTGAATCAAGAAAAAAGAAAATAATGTAATGGAAGCAAATTCTAATTTAATTAAATTGTCTCAGATGAAGCTAAATCATTATTCTGTCATTAACGATCATTTCGGTCAGTCAGTCAGTCAGTCAATCAATCAATCAAACTCGCTTTCACTTCTCTCGCTCAATGCCAAAACAATTTGCTCTATTGACAAACGTGTGCGTATATAGCAGGGAAAATTAGAAAGGATAAGGAAAGTAGCAAAACTCACACCAATCCAAGTGGCGGATCTGTCTCCGTTTCCGGTTTGGGCTACAATACAGCCTTAGTTCCACACACGAGTAAAAATAAACGATTTGTTGTTGAAACTATTACCACTATGACCACAGTGACCGAGCGACGCATCATACGGGAGGCCCACGAGGATGTTACCAATGCTGGCCCAGGCTCAGCAGCGGCAGCTTCGGCTTCAGGTGATTCCCCATTGCCACCGGCATTGCCAGCCAAGGCCAGTGCCGTGGCAGCTGCAGCAGCAGCAGCAGCCGCTGCCGCCGCCGCAGCTGCTGCCGAGCAACAGCAATACGATGATGAGGATGACGATGATGATGATGAGAAACCACCTCCCATACCGCCCAAGGAGACATCACCCACGCAAATAAGTGGCATCTTGAAGGGTGGCAAACTTTGGAAACAGGATTCCATTTCCCAGGCAAGTACAGAGAGAGAGAGAGATAAAAGTTCGATCGATCGATCGATATTAATTTTCGTTTTATTTGGTTAGCAATCGGATGACCAGAACAACACCACATCAGAGGATGAGAGTGGCACTACAAAGCGTTCGGTGCGTTTTGTTACCGAGGATCAGGCCAATGCTGGCGGTGACAGTGATGTTCAATCGTTGTCCGGCGAACTGGATGATAGCGAGAATCAAATCAATGAGCTCATTCCCATCAAAAAACATTCGACACTGTTTAACAATGCTCTGCGACCCAATTCGGCTGTGCGTCAGCTCTTTCCCAGTGTATCGGCCCATCAGGCTCCAGTCTTGACCTCGGAGGCATTGCGCGCCTTCGATGAGTCCAAGCGGGCGGGCTGTTTAGTCACCCATTTGCCGGGCAGTTGTGGTGATTCGGACACTCTTCGTCGCAGCATGGAACGAAATATACTCAGGCGTTCCCTAATCAAGTGAGTGATCAATGCAAAAATGGTCATCTTCGATACACAAATCTTAAATGATTATTTTTTGCAGGAAAAAGGCTGTCAAATCGGATATTTCGCTGGAGGAGCGCATCAAGCAGTTGACATGTGACATTGATGAGGATTTGGTTGAGGAGCTGTCTTTGGCTCGTGCCGTTGATGTTGAGGATCCCGATAATAGTGAACGTGGCTCCGATGAGATGGCCCAACGGGATAGCCCAGCTGGCGAGGAAAATCCCAATCCAAGTGCCAATAACAATTTGTCGGCCCAAAAGTTCATGAATGGTGAGAAGAGTTTCTCGCCGAGCAGTTCAGTGTCCAGCTCTTCCAGTGGTTCCTCGGCCTACAAAAAAATAGCCGATATCTTTAATCGTGAGAAGAAACAGGAGAAGATAATGGAGTTGGAGGAGAATCCAATTGTTATTATACCACAGGTGAGTGTCCTGAAGGATGAAGAGTTCTGCAAATGTTCTTCAAATTCTTTCGTTTTTTTTTTTCTTGTCTATCAGGAATGTCGCTGCCCGGCTGCCCCGGATCTGGGCATGGGTATTCAAGTGCCTGTGGTCCATACACAAATCCATCGTACGCCGCCTCGCCAAACGGAGCCAAAGCGTCAGTTCCTCTCCACATTGGCCCCGTTGACCGCCTGCGTGGCCGGCAACAAGGATGATCTGTCTTCGTATTACACCTTGGCAGCCGCCGCTGCTGCCCATCAGCATGGCCATTCCCATCATGCGGCGCATTATGCAGCCGCTGCTGCGGCAGCTGACTTCAATATGGGACAATTGCTGGGAGCTGCGGCAGCTGCTGCTGCCACTGGCGACGCATCGTCGATGCCAGCTGGGATGGCCGCTCAGGCCGGACTTGCCGGATTGGCTGGCGCGGGCGGAGCAGGTGGATCGGGCGAGCAGGAGGTACGCAAAGTGGCTCCCGATGTGATTGCCGGCACACCCGGACAAGAAGCTGCTGGCCAGCAAGATGAACTGGCTGCCTTTGCCCAGGCTGAGGCCAAGCGAACCGAGCAGCTAAAGAAACGTTACACCGGAGGCGATCAGTCGCAGGTGAGCAGCGACGATGACGAACAGAATGATTATGGCTTCAATAAGCGACCCTCGGTGCGTGGCATCAAGCCCAAGTTTAGCTCCACAAACGAAATACTTGCCCAAATGCAGGAGCAACTGAGCGCCTCAATACCAACAGTGGTCAATAGTCAGCCAGTGCCACAGGCAATTAAAAGTTATGCCATGCCCAATACAGTCAAACAGAATGCCTCGAATTCGAATCCCTCGCCCCAGAATGTACCAACTCAGCAGCAGCAGCAGCAGCAGCAACAGCAACAGCAGCAGCAGCAGCAACAACAGCAACAGCAACAACAGGCTGCTGTGGTGGCTGCTCAGCAGGCTGCTGCCGCCGTCCAGCAGGCGCAACTGCAACAACAAATGGCCGCAGCCATTCAGGCCAATACCATAGCCCAACAGAAGACGGAGCAGCGCACATGGAGCTTCTACAGTGAGAGCGGGGAGCAACAACGTTTCCCAGTGGATGCAGCAACCGCTGCCGCTGCCATACAACAGACCTATTATCAAACTCTACCCGCTGGCACCATGTTCCGTCAGACGATGATCCAGCAGGGTGGAGCCACAGCCGGTGGCGATGAGGCCTCATTGTTGTATGCCGCCGCTGCCGCTGCTGCCGCCCAGAATTGCCAAAGTGTCACGGCCATTGAGCAGACCAAGCACAGCAGCAGCACCGGCAGCAGCTATAGCAGTCATTTTGCTCGCAGTCCAACACGACGACCGGAATCGCCGCCACCGTTGCGCAACTATCATCAGACAATGGTCCTTATACCGTACAATGCGGAAACCTATTCCCAGTTTGCCACCAGCAGCAGTGTCGATCCCAAATTGGCTCACATTCAGCGACAGAATATACTCGAATATCAGCAGGTGAGTCACAAGTGTTCACTCTGAGGCTTTTGCCTTTCATTTTCGCAGTACGTCTGTCTGGAGCTTAGTACGGATGCTCATTGACTAGGGAATTGGATCAGGTCCTAAGATAAAGAAAGTGTTTACAATCTGTGTCCACTTCGACTTGAGGTTCTTGGGCTTAGTCTGGGTAAAGCCCTCAAAGTATTTACTAAATTGTCTTTACGCCGAAATACCCCATTCCAAATAGAAAGAAATGTTACACCGAGCCTAAAATAAACTAGAAAAAGATGGAAGTTGTTCCAAAGCAAAAAGTAAAAACTTTGTTCTTGTACGGACTTTAATCTCAAATTGAGGAGACCAAACACAAGATCCTGCAGTATTTTGGTAGTGTATTGATCTTGAAACTCCTTCGACCAACACTTTATAAAGCCCTAAAAGTAAAAGTAAGCAAAAAGACTAACAATAAGATGTCCAAATCGTTGAAAATCAATGAAGTTGTTTTTTAATTCTTTCTCCATTTTTTGTGTAAAACAAGTCATGACTTTACACTTGAACTTTGCGTGATCTTTAGTCGCTTGGAATACTATATATCTTTCTATTTGCTTATCCTTTTCATTTACTTAGGTCACTCAACAGACAATACGTGTGCCCATTGGCTATGCGTTGCCTGGTATGCAATTGCATGTGGTTAGTGGCCGTGGCGGTGGTGCCGGTCATTATGGCCAGCATCCAAATGTGGCGCAACATCAGCATCAGCAACACCAGCAGCAACACCAACACCAACAGCAGCAGCAACAGCAGCAACAGCAGCAGCAACAGCAGCAGCAACAGCAACCACAACGTCTGTTATCGCAACATTATCAATTTGGAGCTGATGGCGGTGGTATTCCTGGTTTTAGTGAACGTGGTGTACCAGAAGGAGCTGCTGCCGTTTCTCATAGTGATTGCAATGCCATGGTATCGCCGACAACAGCAGCAGCACAGCAGCAACAGCAACAGCAACAGCAACAACAACAGCAACAACAACAGGCACAACTACAACAAGTTGCCGGCGGTGCCACCGCTCAGGCTCAGGGATCTGTTTATTATGCCATGAATGTATGACCCGCAATGGAATAGTCGTTGCCAGCGGCGGTCATTGTTGAGCGCCGCCAGTGTCAACGTGTCGAATTGTCAGCAACTTCAGTGCATTTGGGTAGCGGAGGTGGTGGTGCAGGTGGTGCAGGCGGCCTCGGTGGTTGCGGTAGATGAGCGCCAATCGCCAATCGCCAATTGTGGATAGTCTGTTTTTGTCATTCCCCCACAGCAAACAACAACAACAACAAATATTGCTCTGAGTTTATGATTTCATCGATTTCAGTTGATCCTAGCGGGCGTTCCATTTATTTATATTTTCTCTCTGTATGTGTATTGTGTATTTTAACTGTGTGTGTGTATGAATGTGTATGTATGTGTGTGTGTGTGTGTGTGTGCATGTCTGTTATAGCCCAGTTTAAAATGTTTTTGTCCCACAGTAAAGAAAAGAAAACCGAACAGAAAAAGCTAACGAAATGAAATGTATAACTATTTAAATACAAAAAAAAAAAAAAAAAACCAAACACTTTATACTAATTAGAGATGGGCATGTGATTAGTTCGTGTCACGCCCAAGAAATTGCATTCAATACTCATAGATTATGATAAATATGATATACATATATAAAAAAAAAGTTTCAATTTGTAACCAAAAATACAACCAAAAAACGAAACACAAAAAAAAAAAATCACAAAAAAAAAAAAACAAAAAAAAAAATGATTATAAAACAATTAACGAATTAACAAGATGATAATATTTTAAGTTTTCATTTCGAATGGAAAGCGAAAAAGTAACAGAAAACCGAAAATGAATACCTAAAAAAAAAATCTACTCTAAAAATCGTATGAATTTATTTGAAGCATATACTTACATAGATGCTGGGTGCTAGTTATGCAACAAACAACAAAAACAAAAAGGTTAAAAATGTTATGCAAATTGAATTTAGCAATTTAGTTTTTGTGGTTTTTGTTGTTATTCAATTGGGTTTTCCAAAAGTTTTGCTCAATGAAAAGTGCATTTGATTTACATTTTTTTTTTTTGTATGAAAAAAAAGAAAATCGAAATAAATTAAATTATATTAAATTAAATTTTAAAATTATATTTATAAACCAAATATTGTAATATTTAAATGTAGTGCAATTTGTTGCTTCAATTTGGTCTCTTTCTCTCTCTCCCCTCTCTCTCACTCACTCTCACATGCTCATAAACATCGCTCTTTCTCTCTCTCTCTCTCTCTCTTTCTCTGTCTCTGTCTAGCCAGTGAAATTCATTCATTTATAAGTCTAGCCACATAGCTCTAATCATAATTATAATAACTAATATATATATTTTTATGTATTTTTTTTGATAATTTAAAAGATTTCCTATTAATTTTTTTTTTCAAATTTATTTATAAGTGTAAAATAAATTTTGTTTTGCCCTAAAAAAAAGGGTATATATAAGCTGAAATATTGATAATGTTTGTCATTCGCTTTAAAAGGACAAACTAAATTCTTAGTTTTGTCTATATATACAGAAATAAACAACAACAAAAAATTCAGTTGAAACCCTAAAAAGTGCAATATACCGGATGTGATTCTGCATATATCATATACATATATATCTTCCATCAAAAAAGGGTTTTCTCAAAATCAAAATATATATATATATATTGTATATTTATTTACAGTTTTATTTTGATTTCTTAAGCTACAGTTTTGATTGGGTTTCATTTGTCATCATGTGCATCTCATGTAACAATTAAGTAAGAGTAAATCGAGTGCCAACAGTTGTAATCAGAAGTTCTTCTCAATAATAATGGGCAAAGTTTCGAATATCAGTCTAAATAACTGTAAAGATGTTCGCCCAATGACCATTGCATCAAACATCAAAAAGCACATACATCCATATGTACATATGTACATCGGTACATCTAGGGCATACACATATACATACATAGTAATTAACTAACTTGTAGTAAGTATTTTGTGAAGAAAGTAAAATGAATTGAAACGAATATGAGTGGCAAGCAAAAAAAAAGCAAACAAATTATATGAATATTTTCCAAATATATATAATCATTACATGCATAAATACATAACATTCACATATATATATATATATACATATTATATATATATATATTATATTTCAATTCAAATATTGTGTTAATGTCTATGAAGCAAAACTTAACAAAAAATATAATAAAAAACCAAAAAAAGAAAATGAAAAAAACGAACAAAATACTAAAAGAATGCAATAAAATACAATACAATTTCAAAAAGAAGATTTCACACGAAACGAAAGAAAAATAACAAAAAAAAAGAAGTTAGTAATACCAAGTAAATTACAACGCAATGTAATGCAGTGAGAGCGCCAAGAGTAAGAGAAAACGAGATAGCTAGAGTTTTAGAGCAGGTTAGAAAGAGAGCCAAGCGCATAACGAACTTATTGTTAGGCATATTTATCATATTTAAGCATACCAACATATATATACACATAACAACAAAAGGGACATACTAGTTTAGCATATGTACTAATGTATAGTTAAAGCCAGTGCAACAATTCAAAAGTCAAAAGTCGAAACAACAACAAAACTAAAGCCTACTTTTAGGCATTACTTGGTCAGAGCTAATACCTAGAAAAGAAAACCCCGCAGCAGAAACAAAAACAAAAAACCAAAAGAAACGCAGAGCGATTTGCATATTATAGTACATACATATATATACAAATACAAATATATATATACATACATACATATGTATATATATGTATTTATACTTAGAAACGCATTAAAAATTATATATAAACATATATATATATACATATATATATACGTGGATATATACTAGACGATTATGTAATACATAAATGGCATAAAAGCAAAAAAAAAAACCAAACCAAAGGAAACCAAAAACGAAATGCAAATTGCAAAAGAACAAAAAAAATCCGCACACAAAAAAGTGAAACTTCAATATACAATTTTGTTTGTTTAAATATCAGCTAAAGAAACAGAAATCATTTTTTTTTATATATACGCAAGAAAATATAGTGAAAATTATATGAAATGAGAAATGTATACATATATATGTATATGCAAATAAATACAAATACAAGTACATGCAAATACACATGCATATGCCTTGATCCATTCGTATGGATTGAATAAATATTTTCGATTCTCTTTTTGTCCAATACTTTCCTTTTTAAAATTCATAAAATGCGCGCGTGTGTGTGTGTGTGTTTGTGTGTATGTGTGAGTGTGTATATTTATGTATGTGTGTATGTATATACATATGTGCATGTGAGAATGTAAGTATAAATATGGCCAAGACGAGTTACAAAAATTTGCACATAAAAATGCAGAAACAAAAACAGGCAAAATTGTTGAATAACAGGCAAACCAAAAAACAAAAATATACAAACAAAACAAAAGCATAAACAAAATGAGGGAAAATGGATATATAATAAATTTAAATATATATATATATATATATAAATATATATATGACTGAGCCAACGACTCAAAAATAAATTTTAAACAAAAACAAAAATATATGAAATGTGAAAATGAAATATGTAATTGTTCTTTTTTTTGTGGAATGCCGAAAGGGGGGAAAGGGATCAAATACTCTTAAAGATATATCAGATATTTTTTGAGCCCCATTTTAAAAGAAATATGGTAAGTATATATAGTCATGAAGCGTAACATTTTAGAAAGTAATTTTAGAATATTAAGTTGATTCTTTTTTTTTTGAATGATTTGCACTTAACGAAATAATATATTTACGAAATAACTTTCAAATTTTGAAAATTTTAGAATGTATCTTTGTATATAATATTAGGAAACACATATTTACATATATATAAGTCTATAACTTGCTGATCTTCAGAAGAATATAGCGTAGGGGAAAGGACTTTCAAAAAACCTCAACATTTTTTCCTCAGTTTCGGGAAATGAAAAATTAAGAAGTTTCAACATTTCAATATTAACCAAACGCAACTTTTTTCCAAAGAAAGTATGTTTATTTGAGTGACTGAAAAAAATTTTGGAACAGATTTAATCTGGATAACTTTTTTTAGGCAGAAATAAAAGTGGCATAGTTATGAGTCACCTGAATCCTCCTTATTGGATTCTTAAACATAATATTTTCACAACTCATTTTAAAAATATGCCAAAAATGAATGGAATTACAGTTTCCAAAATTTACGAGAATGTTAGAAATATTTAAAATAATTTTTGACGATTCTGTTTATTCTCCTCCAATTTAGACCAGAAATATACACTGCGAGCCACTTGAATAGGACACCTCTAAAGTCGATTTTCTTTAGTTAATTTCTTCTAAGCCAAGACAACTATGAATATAATTTTTGTTTTCTTAAAAAGTTTATTTTATTATAGTTATTTGACGAAGTTATTTAAAAGTTGTACGTATACAAAAAACAGTGTTAACCATTAAGTAGTGTAATATATTTTAGAATTATATCTGGTTAGATTACGACCTTTTTAAAATTTAAGTCAAACCTTGCATTTAAGCCGACTTGAGGTCAATCTTTTAGTTTAAAATTATATAGAAATTATTTTCAAAGATTTTTGCCGGTCAATATATTATTTTTGGTGAAAGATTATAAAAAGGTAAATAGATTTTCTTTAAAATATTCATTATTATCATAGTTTTTGTTTGGATTAGGGCTTTCACTCGGTTGTCAAAGTCGATGACGATGATTGATATTGATATTGATATTTGTGGATCGAATCGAGTTGCTTATACTGTGCAATCGCTTGGAACGCTGGGGCAATGCTCTCTTTCTAAGAGAGTGCTGACTGATCCACATACTTATCACTTCACGTAGTGGCATTCGAAATTCCATTTGTCGAGTTTTCCAATTAAATTAGTTTGCCAGCGTCTGTCGTTTGATGTGCTACGAATTGTGATTGGTGCGTTGCCGCAAATATGAGTTGTCCCTATGCAGGAAATGGGTATTATAGAAGATTACAATTACGAATTATAGTTAGGCCAATGTTGGACACAATTCAACAATCGTGCTTAATCGTAAACTTTAATCTTTATATCACTATAGAAATGAACACGACGATTCAGCCGTACCATTGTCAAATGAAATTGGCAAAATCTATGGTGAATACTTGATGTTGGATAAAGTATTGGATGCCCAATGTATGCTATCAAAGGAGGATAAACGACCAGTTCATGATGAGCATTTGTTTATAATTACGCATCAGGGTAGGTTTGATTGATAAGAATTTCTTAAAGGGACCAAATGAACAACTAATCATACATATGTATATTTCGTAGCCTATGAGTTGTGGTTCAAACAAATTATATTTGAATTTGACTCCATACGTGACATGCTCAATGCAGAGGTCATAGATGAAACCAAAACTTTGGAAATTGTTAAGCGACTGAATCGTGTGGTTCTCATATTAAAGGTACATCGTTTGTCTCTGTCTCTCTCTCTCTCTCTCTCTCTCTCTCTCTGTCTGTCTGTCTGTCCGAAAGGTAAATAATTTTCATATATGTTTTTGGTTTAGCTTCTAGTCGATCAGGTGCCCATATTAGAGACAATGACCCCATTGGATTTTATGGACTTTCGCAAATATTTGGCACCCGCATCGGGATTTCAGTCAATGCAATTTCGTTTGATTGAAAACAAATTGGGTGTACTGACAGAGCAGCGTGTGAAATATAATCAAAAGTACTCGGATGTCTTTGGTAATGATGCCCAAGCCTTAAATGCCATACGCAACTCTGAGATAGAGCCATCGCTGTTGGAATTGGTCCAACGTTGGCTGGAACGTACACCAGGCCTAGAGGAGGATGGTTTCAATTTTTGGCAAAAATTTCAGCAAAGTGTCGATCAATTTTTGGATGCTCAAGTGCAAAGTGCCATGGAAGAGCCCGTGGAGCAGGCGAAAAACTATCGTCTCATGGACATTGAGAAGCGTCGCGAAGTCTATCGTTCCATATTCGATACGGCTGTGCATGAGGCATTGGTGAAGCGTGGTGATCGACGATTTAGTCATCGCGCCTTGCAGGGGGCCATTATGATAACCTTCTATCGGGATGAGCCGCGCTTTAGTCAGCCGCATCAGCTGTTGACATTATTGATGGATATAGACTCGCTGATTACCAAATGGCGATGTAAGAGAGAGATTACAATACCCTTTGCACTCGATCACAATAATCTCTCTCTCTCTCTCTCTCTCTCTCCAAAACTTTCTCTCAATGGCAGATAATCACGTAATTATGGTACAACGCATGATTGGATCCCAACAACTGGGCACTGGCGGTTCATCTGGCTATCAATATCTACGTTCGACTCTAAGGTTTTTGTTTACAACTCTTCATTTTATCCAAAAGGAAAATTTTGTTTATTTGGGATTTTGTTTTGCAGTGATCGGTATAAAGTATTTTTGGATTTGTTCAATCTATCAACGTTTCTGATACCAAGAGAAGCAATTCCGCCGCTCGATGAGTCCATACGCAAAAAGTTAATCAACAAGAGTGTTTAGAACGGAATCCAATCCCAGATATCAACCAAGAGACATCGGATCACGAAATTAAAAACAAAGAGACTTTTTGAATCGTTCAAATATTGTGTAAAAGAGAAACTTTAAATAAAATTTGTTATTAAGAAAGTTGGGGAATTTTATGCAACTTGTTGAAATTTTTTTGTTTTAAAGATAATTCCAAATTTGATAAAATGCTTTATAGCTAAAAGTGTCTCAAAAAAAACCAATTAATAATTTTTTTGGGCTTTATCAAGAATATATTTTAGAGAATTTTCGAAATCATTCTAAAGCATTGCAAATAATAATAAACAATTGTGATCTTATCTTATAGAACTTCTCAATTATGTAATTTTATTTCAAGATGCCTAAAAGTATGCAATTATTTTGGAAAAAAGTGAAAAAAAACGTTGCTTTCGCTTTAAACATTTAAGTGTATTTCTAATTATATATTTTCATTACCAGCAACAATCTTGTGCTCAGAATTTTATGTACAAATCATCTTTTTATATATAAATATTCATAAATTATCTCTCTTTCTTTCTCTCTCTCTCTCTAACGGCCTCCCTCTCTCTATTTTGATGTAACCTTTCCCCGTGACCTTCTGATAAGCGCCGCTTAGCTTGGGCATTTCAAGTTTTCTATTTCAAAATATCAACAACAATAATAAAAAGCAACAAGTTGTGTGCAATTAATAATTGTCTATTAGTCTTTGTGTGTAGGTATATATAGAATTCAATAGAATTGAGGTCTTCTTTCCTCTACAATCTCTATAAACCATCAGAAAGAGAGAGAAAGAGAAAGAGAGAGAGAGAGTTAAAACACACAGTACATGGTAATTATGTAATTAATTAGTAAGTTAAACTCAATTAGCACTTATATACTAGCATATGCATAAATGTTTTCATGTCCAAGTCCATGTCATGAAACTAAATCAAATCGGAAAGCAAAAGTTCAGGTAATTACAGCATTTACCAGAACCCAGAACCCCTTAAAAACCCCAAGTATAAAATAAATGAATTTATGTGGCCTAAAATCAAAGACATTCACAAATTACAACGACTTACCGATGGCCTACGTTTTCTTCTGTGAAACTCTATTGAGTTATCGAGTGCGACTGTTAAAAATTTTGATGCAATATTTTTTCCTATCATGATAGGAATTTCTAAATTTTCACATTATGATATGGTAGTTGCTTGAGTTTGGCTTGGGACAGCGATTCTCTAGTGAAAATTGGGACAATGGAAATGGGAATGGAACAGAAAGACTTTCTCATTATTTCAAACCTAAAACCCAAAAAAAAATATTTTCTTTGCCTCTTCTTCTGAGGTTTCGAATGATGTGTGCCGATTTCATCATCAGCAGAATTGACACTGCTAAGGATTATGATAGTCAATCTATGACTTAGAAGTTTCTAATGCTGAAACGACTAGAAAAGGATACCAACCACTAAGATCTAACTGCTATGTTCCATTTTCTAAACGTACTAAACAACATATAAACTAAACCATTAATCAAATACATATATTAATTATCTGTGGTCGATCCGTTATACTTTAGAATTTCAAATAAGTTGTTTTCAATTACTTAAATGTATTTAAAAAACAAACTAAATAATGGAGGAGAAAGCCAAAAGCAAAAGAGGAATATCCCAATAAAGGAAAAACTGGTAACAGAATTGTTCCTTTAACTTTTGAAACCTACAACTTTTGAGAATTCTCAATAATAAAGTGACAGCATAGCAAAACGTTGTGAGCTATTCTCCATCTTACAATTAGATTGAATTAAATTAAATTTTAAGGTAAGTCAGTATTAATTACTGCTCACTTTAGACTACACATAAAGCATAATTTCAAATTTTGAACAGATATTGAATAAAGCCAGAACTAAATAGTTTTAATAAAATGTTATTTTTATTTAATTGTCTATTAATATAATTCTTTTGTTTAGATCTTTTTAGAGGGAGACATCAAAAAGTGGTTCTCATTTAGCAGGCTTCCCATTAAGGAGTAGATAAATTTTAGAGTTAGGTCTTCTTAGACTTTTTTAAAGGACTTCTTTTACCCAGGTACTTGAGAAAGGAAAACTACCTGCTTATTCTCAGAAACTAAGCAAGCGGAAAGTTGTTAATGTTTTATAGGCCTAACTAATAAACTCTTTTCAATTTAAAGTAGCGCAAAATCCCACACTAAATACTGCGGCGACGCGTCGTGCGACGAGCGACAACCACGACGTAAGCTCATTAATAATATCAGCAACAACAACAATAGAGATCAAGCGGATGAGGTTGATCGAAGCGGGCTCTGTCTCTGGGTCTGGGTCTCAGTCGTGTGCTGAATCTCCGACCAGTTTGTTGTGCTGTCTCCGCCTACACGGTGTCTTCTTTCGTCATAAAGCAAACGAAATACGGAGGAAAATAAAAAAGTGTTAAAGATATAAACCACAAAAGTGAAGCAAAGTAAAGTGAGAAAAAAAACAATGCGATATTTGGCATTGAGTGCCCTAATTGTGGCCATAGTCATTGCTGGCCAATGCTCAACAACAGGTAAGAAACAACATGGCCAGCAATGTCCAAGAGTAATCGTAATGTTTGCAATTTTTAACACTTAGATGCCTACAAGAGTGAGATTGAGATTACTCCCGATCCATTGGATGCAGTAGAAGTGACGACAAAAAAGTCCAGTTGGTTTGGTGGCTTTAAAAAGTTATTTGGCAGTGGAAGCGATGCCACAACAACTACAACAACAACCACAACAACAACCACAACAACAGCTCGTCCAAGGGCTGTGACACCAACAGCAGCACAGAAACCACCGCCATTGGTGATCAATCATGCACCATTGATGCCATTGGGTCCACGTCCCGATACGCCTAGTTCATCGCCCTTTGGCAATGTGGGACCGCAATGGCCAGCCACATCGACACAATCAACAAATGGCCACAATCTGCCGACACAGCCGACACAGAATGGACGCAATCCCGCTGCTGCTGCTGCTGGTGTTGGACCAGGTGCACCGAATTTGCCACCTGGCTTTGCTCCCTATCGTCCGCAGAAACCTCAGCCGAGTGGCTTTGATCTTAGCTATTCGGGAGGTGGCACAAAGCCGGGTCAGGGTCAGGAAGGGCGTCCCTCATTTGGTTTGGCCGCCATGACTAGCTCCACTACCAGTACAACGACCACCACCACCACGCAACGTCCAAAGAGTCCTCAGCCTGGAGGTATTGACCTGCGTATGGGTGGTGACTCTATCGCAAAGCCCCAACAGAAGGAAGAGTTTCCCTCATTGCCGGGACCACGTCGTCCATCGGTAAAGGATGATTATCCACCATTGCCCACTCCCAAATCACCAACGCCCAGTACACCGACCTCAGGTACATCACCATCGGCTTGGCAATCGCCCCTGCCGACACCAGCACGTCCTGCGTCGCCAGTCCATCCGGCGGCTCCAGTGCATCCTGCAGTACCTGCGACCAAGCCAAGCACTCCGACTCCCGGTCATAACGGAGTCTCGTTTGTCCCACATGTGGGCGGAAGCACAACGACTACTGTGCGACCCGGTTTCCAATCCACTGGCAATTCCGTGGCCACCGATGATGAGATACGTCAACTCACCGAACAGCTGTATACCAAAGAGAGCAACAGCCAATTGAATCTGATCTCGGTGAATCTGCAAGGTCGTACCAGATCGATTGATAGTGCCGATGAGGCACCACAACCGTAAGTATATACATTTCCTGTCCACCAAACCAATCCAATGATACTCATTCTCGCATTGACCCAGACTACTTCGTGTGGATGCCAAGGCTCTGGAACCTGCGACCATTGCCAAAATGCGCTTACTTTTCAATAACTATGAACAGGACACGTTGGTCAATGAGCATGTGACGGCCAATGAGCGTAAGGAGGAGAATGATTTCTTGGATGCCATTATGGCCACATCAGTGATGCGACAGGCTATGCTATTTCTACAGCAAAAGGGAATCCTCACTCCGGATCCCAAGACGCATCGCGATTTGGTCAAAGAGCTTTGGTTCACACAATATTCGCGTGGCCAGGGCAAGATCGGTAGCTCCGGATTCGAGCATGTGTTTGTGCATGAGGTGAAAAATGGTACCATCATTGGCTTCCACAATTGGGTCTATGTGAGTGAGGAGGAGCAGGCGGGCCGTTTCGATTACAAGGGTTACATGAAGGAGCAGGATATTGGAACGGTAAAACGAAGAGAGAATTGAAATGGCAAATTGTACGGCAAATTGATCAATTGTTCATCTTGCATTCCAGAAAGGCAAAGTCCTGAAGATCCGTTTTGCCCATCAGGGTTTGAACAAACCGGTCGATACCATGTTTGTGGGCACTTCTCCCGAACTGGAGCTGGCTCTCTATACGGTCTGCTTCCAATTGCGTCCGGATCGCACTTGTCCGGTCTCGCTGGGCAATAGCAAATTTGGCATTGTCACCTATTCGTGGCGCTATCGTGGCAAGAATCTGATTGGCAGTGCTTATCCTGAGATTTGAGCATATTCAGCAATCTAATTAGTTTTCTCTATAAGCTTAATGTGCATATATCAATTCTTTTTTTTTTCTCTCGACACTAATAAAATAATGTATATGTAAAAATATTTGATTAACTTTTTGAATTGAATCGATCGCGCGCTCCATAGCAAGCAGTTTTAACGGCTTTTTGAACTGCTTGTTACAGCTGCTGCAGGTGGCAACGCTATCGCCTTACTGCTTATTAAATCTGCGCTTTGAATTTTTGTTCTTTCTGTAATTTGTTGTTGAATACATAAATTATCTCAATTTTAGAAAATACATAAGTGTTAAAGGGTTAATACGATATTATTAGTTTTAATAATAGTTTTCGATATTTTAAAGTTACGCTATATCGTTTCGATACATCGATTTGACGAATGTCAACTCAGTCTTGAATATTGGCCTGAAAACCTGTTTTCTGGCTCAGCTTCACAGTTCTCACTCTAAGCCAGACTCTGTCAGCAGATATTCCACACCTTGTTTGCTCTCTCTCTCTCTCTTTTTTTTTCTCTCTCACCTTAGAAAAGTTAACAGAATCATGAGCAGACTCTGTTATTAATTGTAATTTGTGTTTATTCAAGCTGATTTTAAATACCCTCAAAGGCAAGAATAATCTTTTTTACCATTCTAATTAGTTAAAGCTAAAACAGTATTTCGAAGGGAAATAAAACTAATTACTTGGATTAAAATCTAATCACTAAAATCTTCAATCAACTATTGTACTTGTAATGGATCTGTCCTAGATCGTTTCAATAGTTTTTAATAACAATTTCGATTACTGATTTCTTTTGAAATATTTAAAATAATTGAAATTTCGGAATAATATTTTGATTTGCTTTCACTTCTAAACTTGTGAGGGCATAGAAATTTCGCCATGGTCCCATTGCGATCATTTTACATTTTCTCTCTGATTTGGCTTATACCGTCAGCCGTCAGCCGAAATGGTGGCAACTCTGTTTGTGGCAACAAGTGGTTGTTGTTTTTTTCCCCCATTTCAGTTGCTGCCTAACTGTCGAGGGAGTTTGTTGTGTGTGTGTGTCTTGTTTTTTTTTGTTTGTTGCTCCGCGGCGTGCCACGAAAACACAACTACATCTACATACAAGTCGAATTGTTTAAGCTTGGTTTTTATTTTTTCCCCCCTCTTTAATAAAAGTCAATTGCCAAAGTGCCGCGCAATAATTTTGTTTAAGACTGGAATAGAAAACATATACATAGATACATACATACATATACATAAATATCTAGAGATCAGAGAAAATCGGCAACATTTCCCCTCCAACATTTACACCAACTAACAGAGTTAATTCAACAATGTAGCAGAATTCTAATGTTCGCTGTGTTCTGTGTGTACGAGTGTGTGTGTGTGAGAGTGTGTATGAGCTGACGAAATGACGTTAAAAGCAACAAAGTAAAAGCAGCAAAGAAGAAGAAAGGCAACAGAGAGTGAAAGAGCGAGAGCAAAGAAGACACAAAAGAGCACAAAACAAAACGTGGAATTGTTAACTGGAGAACAACAAAAAACCAAGTGAGTAGTTTAAAAGATATCGAAATATCTATCTAAATATATGTACGTACATATATGTATGTATTTGTATGTAGACATGATCGGTTCTTTTCGAAACACTAATCCCTGAGCCGGTTCGAAAAACGTTCCTGAAATGTTATTTAAATCAAGTTTTTCTTAGACATATGAAAAGCCTTGCAAAGGGATTCATAGTTACAGATCAAACATCATTTAGCCTAACTAATATAGATTAATTCTTGGACTTGTTCTTTTCAGACACATTTAATTGTTAAGCCAAGTTTTTAAGTTGTTGATTTAATCACTTATTCACTGTTCATTATTTATTCAACAACTCAATTGTTCACTTACTTGCTCACTTCTTTCAATGTTTACTCACTCATTTGTTGATAGTTGTTACTTGATTACTTACTTGCTTATCTGTGATTATTGTGGCATTTATTCTAGTAAGAATAGAATGAATCAGTGAACAATTGCACAAATGATTGAGTGAGTAAATAAATTAGAAGTAATCAAAAGAAGAATGAATCAGTGAACAATTGAACAAATGATTGAGTGAGTAAATAAATTAAAAGTAAACAAAATGAAGAATGAAACAGTGAACAATTGAACAAATGATTGAGTGAGTAAATAAATTAGAAGTAATCAAAAGAAGAATGAAACAGTGAGCAATTGAACAAATAATTGAGTGAGTAAATAAATTAAAAGTAAACAAAATGAAGCAAATCAATAATAACAAGTAAGCAAGTGATTGAGTGAGTAAATTTGTTCACGATTTAGTCTACTGTTTGGATCATATAGCGCTTTATGACTCAATTTATTAACGAACTATTAAGTTTTGAAATTCAATTGAAAAATATATTTATGAACTCCTTTAGGCCTGTTGTCTTGTCTTTTTAAAAAGGGTATCTAAAACATACTTATGGATGCCAAACAGATATGCGATTTGGTCTTGGAAAATATTTTATAAGATACTTTTAAGATTTTGCCAATTAGAATTGCAGCAAACCCAATTAGCAAATACTTATTTGCCCATTGGTTGTTTTATTTTAAAAGTCTATTGGATTACTTTATGTTTGCCAAAATCATTTGTATTTGGAAAAAATGATCTGTTGACTTCTTCTATTTAAAAGTTACCTGTAAAACATTCGCCAAACCGATTTCATTGCACCGTCTCTGACGCAACGAGTTAATTTTCATATAACATTCCTAAATGGCTGAGGTAATAGATATGAAGTACCTGTACATATTCAATGATGGAATTTAGCTTATTAATTGACTTTGTCTATGAGCTCATCTTGTTTGCATCTTGCTGACTGCATACTGCGCCCAAATACGCGCCAACACATACCAACACACACACACACACACACACACACACATCTTTGAATATAACTAATCGAACCCCAAATATAAATTGAAAGAAAAAGACAAGGTTCATGGTCATAAGATGTGTATGACCAACCAGGTTTGCTTGGGACTGGAATTGGGACCTGTTCTTTCTAGTTTTTATACATATGTTTAAATATACATACATACATACATATGTATATAGTTATTTTTTTTCTTCAGATTCGATCGATATCAAATTATTGTGTAACGGTATTTCCCTATGCCATTGACTGCATTCAGTTGCATAACTTGTGCATGTGTGTGTGTGTGTGAGAGAGTGTGTGTTAACGGTTCAGTTTTCTTTTCGTAGGGAGCGGTCAGAAGCTAGACCCCCACATTCAGTTTGCTACATTTCAATTTACCGAACGTTTTGGCCACAACCACAACGACCACGACGATCAAGACGACCAAGACCAAGACCAAGACGAAGACGACGACGATTTGGCAAATCATGCCAAGAACGATTTCAACGGTATAAGACGGCAAACAGTTAGGCCGTGCAAAATAAGAAAAACAAACTAACAAAAAAACACTCGCACACACACACACACACATATAGAGAGAAATAAACGAAAAAAGTAATGAAAAATAAAAAGAAGTTTTAACAACAAAAAATTTACTAGTAAAACAAAAAAAAAAAAAGAAAACTGGTTCCGGCCACCGAAGAATGCCACTTTGTCTATGTCTATGAGCACTCCGCTCTTCGCTCTGCTCTCTGCCTGCGCCTGGTCGATGTTTGTTTGTGTGGCACTTCCGTACAACAACTCAGCAGGCAGGCAGGCAGCAGCAGCAACAACAACAACATGAGGCATGGGCGTAGCCATAAACAAATGTCGAGGACAGTTAAGGAGTTTTCCTTATTGAAGCGAAGGAGAAACAAATTGCCTTTCATGCTACGCCCATGTCATTGTCTCTTTCTCGCTCTCTCTCTCTCTTTTCTCTCTATCATGCGCTCTTTCTTTCTTTGTATCTCTTTGTATGGCCATTCTCCCGGCATTAATTCTCGCTTCGGAAATTCTTAGTTCACGTTCGTTGCCTAAGTCTTTTGTCTTTTGGTCTTATTCTTCGACCTCTCTTCCTTCTTCATCATCTTCGCTTTCATGCAGTCGTAGAAACATCAACAACAAATGCATAACAAAAGACGTCTCTCTGTGTGTGTGTGTGTGTGTGTGTGTGTGTATGTAGAGCTGCTTACATATATATGTTAATGCGACAAAGATGTTAATTGACTTTTACTTTATTCAAACATACCAATTGAGTGAAATTTAATTTACTTTTTCGGTTTTTTTTTTTTTACTTTTCTATTCAGCATCTGGAAAAAAATTTGTATATAGCTCATGGCAATATGTGGTTAAAGTTGAAAGTTATCCGATCAACAATTGACAAAATAAATAAATAACTCGAAATATTAGAGTTGCTCGAGACCCTGAAAAAAAGTTAGACTCAAGGTCGACTCTTGTTTTTTTTTTTGGAGCTCTTTAAACCAATAATTAGTTATAGCATGGTTAGTTTTAATTAGATGAAAACTTATTTAGAAATCGAAAACAAAACTAGCTTTTTTTTGTCTACATATACGACTTCATCAGACTCATTTAAAGCATGTTTTTCATCTAGAAAAATGTTAAATATAACAAAAATTAGATGAAACTCATTTGACCTTTTGAAAAGTGATTCAATGAGATTATTCTTATTCAAATTAAGAATTCAATCAAACTGTGTTATGAAATAAACTAATTCATTATTAGCACTAACAATATCGAAAAGAATATTTCGAAAAAAACCATGTATAGAAAAAGATATTATAAAAATAGAAGATAATTTGTCTTGTTGAATGAACTTTGGCATTTTTTTTGTTTTGTTTTATTTTTGGGCATGGAAATGCAACAAAATGTAAATGTACTTGGCCTCTATTTAAGGAGTTCTTTTTTATAAACGCCCATGCGTTTTGGTTTTGTGGGTGCGGCTGCCACACGATACCTAACGCACCTATTGTAGGCAGTTAAAATGCAAAAAAAAAACCTAACGCAAATCATGCGGCACTCCCCACAGACACAACGAGACACAGAGACAGAGAGGGAAAGAGATTGACTGAGTGGGATACATTGATTTGGATGTAAAATTTGATTTGCAGAATATTTGATAGACCAAACCTAAACAGTGACAAAAAAAAAAAAAAAGAAATAATAAAAAATAAAAAATAACAAAACAAACAATGCGCTGCCACTTTCAATTGTCTTCTTCAGTGCAGTAAAAAGGCAAAAAACAAACAAATAAAACAAAAGTTAACAACTTTTGAAAATTTCCCTTTTTGTTTTCCATCGTGCATATTCGCAGTTTCAGTGTGTGATCGATGAGTAACAACGGCAGCAGCAGCAACAACAACAACAACAACAATCTTTGTGAGTTTTGCTTCTTCCAAAGGTTTATTGGCCTTTTGGCTTACTCTTGGTCTCAAGCGTGTGTGTGTGTGTGTGTATGTCGCCATTTTAGCTTTGGACTTGGCTTACACCATTTGGTTAGTGAAATCGTGCACCGACTTTGGCTTTGACTTCTTTGCTAAATATATATATTTCTTCTTGCCATAAGAAATTTTCTATTTGCTCAATTGCCCACTGAGACACCATAGAAGGAGAGAAGGTGGAGACCAAAGAAGAAGGCGGGAGGAGGATGAGACGAGGTGGAGAAGAACAAGAAGTCTTTTAAGCGGCTTACCAAGAAAACATCTGACTAGTCACTCCCTAGACAGGCTCAAAACTCATAGAGGAAGGCATCAAAAATGATTGCTTGCTTTTAGCCAATAATTCAAACTGTCACACACAAACACACACACATGACATGATGATTATAAAAATGTTTCTTCTGTATACAAAAAAAAAAGGCTACTAATTTTTAACCCCTTGATGGTTAACATATAATTGATCAAGTTAAAAGACTTTTTTCCTTTTATCTGCAATTAATGATAATCATTCTCACTTTAGAGAGTGTAGAAAAATGTGATTAGATAATTTATTGAAAGTAAATTTAGTGAGATTTTCTTAATTTCAAGGTAATGCACACACGCACACACACACACACACTCTTTAAGCACGCCAAATGAAATGTGTTAAATGCATTTAATAAACAAAATTAATTGCTACTTGAATTGCAAATAGTTGCATTGCATAGTTCGTCAAACTGAGGTCCATTAATAAAAACAAAATACAATTCCAAAAACTACAAGAAAACTAGAAAATTTGAAATGGAAATTGTTGTAACACGATCTTGTTAAATTGAAATAATTAAGCGAAGCGATTTTTGATTAAAGTTTCGGTGCGTGTTTTTGATCTGCAAAAGTCGAAGACGACTTTGAGATATTTTCACTTGCCATGTTTGATTTATTCAATTTTTTATAGTTTTTTTTTTGCTTTTTTTTCAATTTTTCGTTGGGCACACCCCAAAAAAAGCAAAGCAAACGCCAACAATTCCAACCCCAGCAACAAAACAACAACAAATAACTTAGCTATGCTAAGAATGTCTATGGCATAGAAACAAAAAACAAAACATTCGAGAATTGAACAAAAATTTAAGTTGATAAAAAAAAAAATAACTTGAAACTTGCTCAAGACTCCACACACACACACACACACACACACACCATACACCTGTAACATGAACTGAGTCTGTGTCACATGCATAACTTAGCATTTAAACAGGTGCGCAGCGACGGCCTAAAGAGTCATTCATTCAGTCAGTCAGTCAGTCAGTCAGACAGTCACTCAGACAGTCACACCTAATATCTTTCCATCGAGAGTTGATAACAAATCGTTTTTTAGAAATCGTCTTCGATAAACTAAAAACTCTTTCCCATGTCCAATATGGAAATCAACCACACATATCATAATCATTACGATAAAAAATTCTAGAAACATATTAAAAGCATCGACTGCTAGATACCTATTAAACAATTGGTAGACAAATATTTCGAAAATTTCTGTTGATTTCACAAAAACATTTGAATTATTATATAGTTTAGGATGCTGAAGGTAAATACAGGTAAATCGAGTAACTAACTAACTAACATGCCCTCCTTTTTCTTTCTATATTTAAAAACACTTTCATTTGTTAATAAACGTTTCAGAAAAAAAACAAATTTTAAGATTCTTTTTTGTACTAGAGCAAAGAAAAAGTAAAAAAATATAAGAATGTTGTTTTTTTTTTTAGTTTTAATTTTTTAAAACATTTTTGGGCAAGTCAATAGTATGAACAACTACCAAACAATGGGTTATCCCTCTCAGATAACTATTTAGGTTGCTTTATAAACACTTAACTTATGTATCAACAGACAGATAACAAGATTTCATTATACCCCTTGTGAGGGTATGAAAAAAATAAAATTGATCTTTGCAAAGACAAATATGTATTGCATTTATCAATTTGCAAATTCGAAAAAAATATGCCCGTTGGCCAAATATAGTTTGCTGGGTATACAGAATTCAATAAAATTTCTGAGCAAAACGAAAGACTTAGGCAACGAACTTTTTTTTTGTTTTGTCTTTTCTCTCTTTGTTGTTGTTGTTGTTGGTTTGCTTTTAAGGTATAATAACTGAGGAACTGATTGGAAGTAGAATATTATTTGGATATATTGGTTATTATATTACAGATTGATGATGCATAATCGCATAATGCTATTATTATATTTACGGTTGTTATTGTTGTTGTTGTTGTTATTATTGTTGTTGTTATTGGTGGTGCCACTTTAGCATAGACATCAGCCAAGAGCGGCGACTGCAACGGCGGGCCGAGAGCAGCGTCTTATTATTGGAATGCGGTCGAACTCGTACTCAGGCCAAGATTTGTGTTCACAGTTGTCTGTGTTCGTGTGTGTGTGTGTGTGTGTGTGTGTGTGAGAGAGCGAACTTAGTGACTGATAAAGCGACAAAGCGGCCAGCTGAATGAATGACTGACTTACTGCCTCACCTGTCTCTCTCTCTCTCTCTCTCTGTCTCTCTCTTTTTTGGCATTAATGCTCTCTTTTTGATCTCTCTTTTGGCGTCTTTGCCGAAACGAGTTGCCGCTCTTAATTTACTTTGCCAAAAACATTTTTAGCCACAAAAAAATTTGTTGTTACTATGGCCAGATTCCAATTTCGAATTCCACATTCATCCGTAACCAAAATCTGATTCAATCTCTATTCAACACATGTTAAAAAAAAACACAACTAACAACAACAAAACCAGCAAAATATTTTCTGTCTTTTGCTACGTCACTTTTTTTCTTCTTTGACTTTAGTTTTTTTTTTTTGGGTTTTGGGCATAAATATTTATGTTAAAGGCATTTGCAGCAAAACAGGTGAAAGTTTTTGTTTTTTTTTTTTTTGCCTGCCTGAGAAAAGGCCACAACAACAACAACAACAACAATCTTGTATCTTTTTAATATTCTTTGAGCAGTATATAAATATGTTTATACATATGTACATATACATATATGTATATGACTTTTGTATTTGGAAATTTCTTAATGAATTTAAACAATTCTTCATACATATATTAATTAGGTTTTTTTGTATTAGAAATTCGAATCAAATTAACATAGAAATATCATTTCTATAATATGAATCATTTCCATCAAAAAAAGTCCCAAAACCAAAGTCTTTAAACAGATCAACCATTCTGTTTGAGAAACTGATGATGATATTAAGAAATTCAAAATTGTTGAACTTTTTCGTTAAGTTAATAAAATATTTTCAATTTTCCTTCAATTTTCTAAAATCTTAATCTTCAAAATGATTTGAAGTTAGGAAATTGAAAATGAAATCTATGATCTTCTCATTTGTTTTGATTATTATGGGCTCTAAAGAGTATATAGACTTCGTTGAACTTTGCATTTACGGCAAACCAATGTAGTAACCTGCAATTTAGTTTTTATCGAATCTTCTCTTAAATTCATTGGCTGTTGCATTTCGCTATGAATCTCGCAACTAGTAAACAATTCACTGCAGGCACTGCAACTGCAGCCAAGAGAAACAATCTTTACTTTCATTCATCATCATTCATTGA
The DNA here is from genome assembly GCF_018902025.1 of Drosophila willistoni. Taxonomy (NCBI): domain Eukaryota; kingdom Metazoa; phylum Arthropoda; class Insecta; order Diptera; family Drosophilidae; genus Drosophila; species Drosophila willistoni. The sequence continues at coordinate 10,749,671 of NW_025814052.1, forward strand.
ACACGGCGTCTTGGCGGCCTTCGTTCGAGCCCGTCACCGTCGCCAACAGCCGTCACATTACTGTGAATTGCTCACAATCGCAATCGCAATCACAATCACAATCACTTGTAAGTGGCAGACTAGAAGGGGGTGGAATACCATCCCCCCCAACTCCCCTGATCTGTGATAAGGCTAGGTAACAATTTTTTAATATGCCAAAGGCTGACGATGCTGTTTTTTATTTTTCTTTTTTTTTTTAAATAATTACGTGAATTTTTTTTTTTTTTTTAGACTTTGTGAAAAAAGTTGAGTTTATAAATAACAACTAAAAATCATTTCTTTTTTTTCTTCTTTTGTTTTTTTTTTTTTTTTTGCATATTTGCAGCAATGTATAAACCGCAAATTTGATGAACCCCAACAAGAAAGAAAGACAGAGAGCCACAACTAAACTATATCCAGATAAATCTGAGCATCAAAGAAGACAAAAAAACATCACAATAATAGATTAAAAAAAAACGAAGGAAAATTGATCAACAATTTTGATTCAAAGCAAAATATTAAACAAAGACTAGTACAGAAAGAGAGGAAGGAGGAAGCAGGAGGAGGCGGAGGAGGAGCATCATCACATATAGCCAGCCATGGACTGGGCCGAAGGAGATTTGGTCTGGTTCGATCCGGGTGTGGGTCATCCCATACCCGGTGAGATACAAGAAGTGCATCGCGCAGCCCAAGTGATTGTTGTCCAGGCACTAATCAAGGGCAAGGTAAGTCAATAAACGTTTCTAAACGAAATCTCGACTTTCTCTCACAGTCTCAGTCTCTGTTATTTTGATGGTGCACAAACTTATTGCAGTCAGTGTCAGACATTCGCACCTTATTTTCGTGCGTTTGCAAGTATTTGATTTTTCAATTTGACTTTTTTATATTTCAACAAAAAGTGTTTTTCTCTAGCCGAGGCCTGGGCCAGGCCCTGTAACCAGTTAAGTTGAAGTTTTTTTATGAATGCTTTTCACTATTTTCACTATTTTGAGTCAACAGACATGAAGTTTTTTTTTTGGAGGTTCGTGTTTGTTTTTCTATTTGTCATTTGGCAGCCCATGTGGAATTTATGGAATGTTTGCTTGTCGGTTTCGGATTCAGTTTGGTTCGGTTGATGTGCCAATATTTGAGTCTATGTGCGCGTGTGTGGCCAAGTTACTCAAATGGTATCTTAACAATTAAATAAACAGCAAACAGCATGGAATAACGGAAGCATTTTGTAAGCGAAATCCGTTGAGTTAGTTTCTTTTCTGTTGTTTGGTTTTAGTTTTTTGGCCAGCCGCTTTAAGTGGGTTATGGGTAATGCATGTTGCCCCTACATACATGTACGTGACCTGATAATTGCTTCAAGCTTTTTGAGCCGGCGGCCTAGCAATTTGTGTCTGACGTTTCCTTTTTCCTTTTTCCACTCTGCAAACGGTCAACAATTATGGCTGCCAAGAAGAACATAGGCCAATAGCCTCGGACAGGTAGCCACTAGCGTTTAGCGGTATAAACCCCACTCAACCATTCGTCTGATGCCGGTCAAGCTTTATTCCAGAATCCATTGCACATGCAATGAGAGAGTAAGACAGAGCAAGAGGAAAAAGTGACAGAGAGAGAGAGAGAGACAGATGGGAAAACAGAAATATGGCCAACTGGGAGCGAGCTTTAACTTTGTATCCTGTTTGGTCTGGTTTAACAACTTGCTGGCCAAGTTTACCTCATCTGAAGAGCAGTGATGAGAACAAAACAAAAAAGAAGCTAGATTATTGAACAAGAAAAAGGCTAAATATAATTCTAAACTTAAGGTTTTATTATTTAATTTATTCATTAAATCTTCTGGGTTTTATTATTTAATTTATTCATTAAATCTCCTGGAAACATTAAACGAAAAGGTTTACTTGTCGTATACGTAATACAAGCAAGTCATAGGAGAAAAAGCTTCTGTTGAAATATATGAATATTTAGTATTTTGGATCTCATATTCAAAATGATATTCCCCTTGAATCTTTTATTTTATTTTGATAAATAATTAAATCTCTTATCAGATTGTTATAGTTTCAAGTCAAGGGCAACAAACCTTGAAAACCAAACCAACAATTCTCACTTTCCACTGTTTACGAATTTCTGCTAGACAGATCTGATGAAAAGAAAAAGGCGGAAATGACAGCACTCATAATGAGAGGGCTCCATGCAATGTGCCAATTATTATGATTGATAAATTCTAACTGATTTTAACCACTTGTATGTTAGATCAATTGGCTGATATCCTTTTGGGTATCAAAACAATTGGATATTTTTCTTTATGATTCGTCATCGCAGCACATTGATCTAGTTTTAAACTGGCTAATGGAATGCGTGGCAATCGAATGAATTGGCAACGCTTCGATTGATTCAAAGAAGAAAAAGGGCGGCAATCTGCTGGTGATGGTGGTGGCGTCACTTTTGTTTGTTGTGATGAGTGAATTGACAGTCAGGTGCCTCACACGATGCAGCAGTTCTGCTTCTGGCTGTGATGAGGCGAGACGGGATCCCAAACATACATAATGTGTAACGGTGACGAACTTAAACTGGTTAGCCGCGAAGAGAAAGTCCCCACTCGAAATGATGTTTCTCTCTTCTGGTTAATTGAATGGCGATCAAAGAGATCAGCAGCAAGATCAAAAGCCTCCATCCCCCATTCCCCATCCCCAATTCTTATAGCCAACTGTGGATCGAGAGATCGGGTTTCCACTTGTGGCTGGAGTTGAGTTTTTTTTTCTTTTTTTTTTTTTTTCGTTTTTTCTTGGCGTTCTGGCCAACATTAGGAGTGTCATCTGTTTTCGAGGTGGGTTGGAGAGTGGGAAACGTGTTTTGTATGGTTTGGGGAAAACTGTGGCAATCTGACTTCAGGTAGATTCCTTTCAGTTGCTTTCGAGACAGCATCCAATAACGTTTCAGCTAAACATATTGTGGTTGTTTAGATGCGTATAGTACGGTTCCATTTGGAGCCTTGGCAACGTGGTGGAGGCGGATCGGTAACACCAAGTCCGGCTCAGTCTCCGTCATTGGCTCTGCTTTCGCCGCATGTGCTGCGACGTCAGCGTCCGGCCAGCATGGAGGATATGGAGGACATATCATTGCAGACTCAAAATCACCCAAGTCGACATCGTCGACTGAAATGTCGGTATCCGCAGGTGGTGAAGCGATTATCTACACTCTGCAGTGACGTGATAGCGCGACATGTGAGCAGAGATTGGGATGGGGAGAACACAATTTAGTTTATACTCAATTTCAACTCAATTACTAATTATCTATTTTCCTCTCTGTCTGTAGCCACAAACGTTTGCCCTGCAGCCGGGTGAGGGAAGCCTGCGAGCACGTCAGGATCTTGGCAGCAGCGGTGTAGAGGATATGACTCTGCTGGATGACCTACATGAGGCTTCGTTGCTATGGAATCTCCGTTTGCGCTATGACAAGGGCTTGATTTACACTTTCGCTGGCAGTATACTGATTGCCGTCAATCCGTATAAAATGTTCCCGGATGCCTACGGTCTGGAGGTGGCAAAGCAATATGCCGGTCGCCCACTAGGCGCACTGCCACCACATTTGTTTGCCATTGGAGCTGCCGCACATGCAGCTCTACCCTCGCCCCAGGTGGTTGTCATATCTGGCGAATCTGGTTCGGGGAAAACGGAATCCACTAAGCTAGTGATGCAATATCTGGCTGCCGTCGTACCTGGAGGCGGATCCGCCTCGGCAGTCATCACCGAACAGATTCTTGAGGCAGCCCCTCTATTGGAAGCATTCGGTAATGCCCGAACTGCCCGCAATGATAATAGTTCACGATTCGGCAAATACCTTGAGGTGTATTTCAAGAGTGGCGCTATAGTTGGCGCCAAGATCACTCAATATCTTTTGGAAAAATCGCGCATTGTCACACAGGCGCCTGGTGAGAGGAACTATCATGTTTTCTATGAAATGCTTGGTGGCCTTAGTGAAACGGAACGGGCCAAATATGGTCTGTTGGAGGCCGATAAATACTTCTACCTGAATCAAGGAGCCACCGACTGTGCCAGCGGCCGTGTGGACTGGGCTTCCCTGCAGAGCGCCATGCAAGTTTTGGGCGTATCCGAGGGAGAACGAGAAGGAATTGTCCGGGTACTGGCGGCGGTTCTTCATCTGGGCAATGTTTACTTTCATCGCCGTCAACTGCGTCATGGACAAGAAGGTGTGGAGGTTGGCTCAGATGCTGAAATCAAATGGGCCGCCCATCTGTTGCATATTAGTGCTGAGGGATTGCATAGAGCTCTGACTAGTCGCACCACCGAGGCGCGAGCGGAACGTTTACACACGCCTCTAGGTATTGACCAGGCATTGGATGCCCGTGATGCCTTTGCCAAGGCACTCTATGCTGGTCTTTTTAATTGGCTTGTGTCGCGGATCAACTCGATTGTACAAAAAGGTGGCACCCATGATGCTCACCGCATTAGCATTCTGGACATCTTTGGCTTTGAGGATTTGGCAGAGAACAGCTTCGAGCAGCTATGCATTAACTATGCCAATGAAAATCTTCAATTGTATTTTAACAAGCATGTTTTTAAGCTGGAACAGGCGGAGTACGCTCGCGAGCGTTTGGAATGGACACCATTGGCATGGGACGATAATCTGCCAGTGATACATTTGCTGGCCAAAAAGCCAGTCGGCATTTGTCATCTACTAGACGATGAGTCCAATTTCCCGCGTGCCACTGACCTTAGTTTCCTTGAAAAGTGCCACTACAATCATGCCCTAAGCGAGCTTTATGCCCGCCCCCGAATCGGAGCCCAAGAGTTTGGAGTCACCCACTATGCTGGCCAAGTGTGGTATTGTGTGGATGGTTTTCTCGACAAGAATCGTGATGCCTTGCGTGGCGATGTTCTAGAATTGCTCGCCTCAAGTCGTCTGACTCTGGTTAACGAGCTGACCAAACAATTGCGTGCCCAACGGGATGCCGGTAAGACTCTTCCCAAGGGCAGTAACGGACGTTTTGTCACCATGAAGCCGCGCACGCCGACAGTGGCCGCTCGATTTGCGGACTCTTTGCAGCAGTTGCTTCAGTCAATGGGCCGTTGTCACCCATGGTTCGTTCGCTGCATCAAGCCGAATCAGGATAAGCATGCCTTGCGCATGGATATGCCGTGTGTGTTGCAACAACTGCGTTATCTTGGCATGTTGGACACAATTCAAATCAGACAGAGGGGATACCCAGTGCGTTTGCGTTTCCAGCACTTTGTTGAACGCTATCGGCATCTTTTGTCTTCTCCGCTGGCCCGGGGTACGCCTTATCGTGAGCTCTGTCGAGCCTTGCTGGAAGCCATGCCGCGCACAGGAGTAGAGGGACCAGACTATCAGTTGGGAGCCACCCGAGTCTTTTTGCGTGAAGCTCTGCATCGCGCATTGGAGAGCGGACGTACGGAGCGATTGCGCCATGCAGCAGTCAATATTCAGCGTCACGTTAGAGGCATGCTAGTGCGTCGACAACTCGCCCGTCGCGAGGTGGCTGCCACTCGACTGCAGGCCCGTTGGCGTGGTCAACAGCAGCAACAGCGCTTCAAGCGGCTGCGACGGGGCGCTGTTACTGCTCAGCGTTTGTGGCGCGGCCGTCAGGCACGAAGGCATGTGCAGCAGTTGCGCTCCGATCATCGACGACGACAAGAGGCCCGTGAGGCGGCCCAGAGAGCGAGGGAAGCTCGCGAAGCCAAGCAGGCAGTTCTGGAGAGAAGTCAACTTAGCTATCTGGATATACCAGCAGAATTGGCTTTCATTTACTCCAAGTTGCAGGGTTGGTCACCACCGCATGGCGATAGGAATTTGGTTAAAGTGCTGGGTACAGTGCCAGGACCTCCGGCTCCTAGTGTGCACCTACCTGATGACTTGGCGCAGTTCTCGTTTGGAAAGTTTAGCAGTGTCTATTGCAATGGCTTGCGACTGCAGCCACGACGGGAGCCCATTACAGCGCCTTTGCTCACACGAGCTGCTTCTAGAGATCAGGACTTCCAGGATGCTTTGGCGGTATTCAAGCTTATCTTGCGTTGGAGCAATGATAAGGCTCTGGAGGGGGCTAAAGAGAAACTGTTAGCAGACTATATTGTACACAAGGCTTTGAGTTCACGCGGCTTGCGAGATGAGGTTTTGGTTCAAATCTGCAATCAAGTTCATGGTCTGGGCCAGGGATCGACAGAGGCGACCCGTTTGTGGCAGCTGTTGGGTCAGTGTTTGTGTTGCTTCCAACCAAGTCCTGCATTCAGCAAGTATCTGATGAAATTCGTAGACGACGAGGCTCCAGACCCAATGAGGCAGATGCTTCTTCGTCAACTGCTACGCCAACAGAGCAGCGGTTCAGGCGGAAATGCCTGTCGTAGCTTTGTGCCCTCCTGGCTTGAGTGGCGCTCGTGGTCCCGCGGTAGTGATATGGCCTTGCCCCTCACCCTACCCGATGAAGCCAGCCAGACTGTGGCCATTGACTCGTGGACAAGTTGTGAGGAAGCCGCTGCCCTAGCAGTGTCTAGTCTGGGCGGAGGTAGCCGAGGTTGGACTCTAGTACTTGACGATGGACAGCAGTTAACAGACAGCTGTGGACTAGACTATGTTATGGATCTAATTGCCGAAAAGGAATTATGTCCAGCTTTCCCTGCTGCCAGGAGCGATTTACTTCGTTCAGGTGCTAAATTTATGCGCACTTCTTTACCCGACTCCGTCAAAAGGCCGGCAGTGCCGCCTCCTGCTCCACCCACTTCAGCAGCAAAGGAAGATCCTCCACAGCAGCAGCGGAGAAGCAGTCGGGAGTTGCTCTCCCGTAGCTCTGCATTAAATGAACGTTACTTTGAGCATGAACCAACATCTTCGGCAACAAGTCCGGGTCAGTCCAAGTCGCGATCAAAGTCCCTGGACGATTTGTTAGCCGGTGACATAGGACAAGGCCAGTCACTTCCTCTGCCAGATTGTGACTCCGAGGAGCCCTTGCATACGCTGGGCTTATCGGAGAGTCGTCTTAACGATCGCTATCACTCGGCAGAGCGGCTTGCACCCATGGGCAAGGAGACTGCCCCTCGGTATCAGAAGTCCCAGCATGCCGGTCGTCGATCCCATGCCGCTTCACACGGATCGCACTCTAGCAAGTATATGGACAAATCGGAATATGCCACCAGATCATCTGCCATGTCCGATACCAGTGAAGCTCCCTCACTGGCCTCGCACGTTCGACGCGTAAGAGTTCCATCGCAAGCTTCGGATGTCGATCAGTTCTTAGACGATCTATTTAGCCCCGTATTGGATGGATCACTGGATGAGCTGTCCGATGCCCGATCCCTGGCAGCCAGTATTCGTGGCGGTGGGGCCAAGCCAAGGCAGTCAGAGGAAAGTAATTTAAATGATTATCTTGATGGTGGATTGTTCGTGGACGATTCTTTACAAAAGTTGACTCAAAAGCAACAGTTGGTCGAGTGCATCAGGGGCGGTGGTAGCACGGATCATGTAGCCACTACCACAGGTGGCAGCAATGGGTCTGATCCTCTTATGCATCAACTAATGCAAATGCCAACGGAGACGGAATCAGCCCCGGCTCTGTATCAGCAGCAGGTTCAGCGAGCCTTCTTGCAATCGGCCATGGCCCAGAATTTGCAGATTCAGCAGCAACTTCTGGCCCAAAATCAAGCACTCCAGACCTTGCTCACTCAGCAGGCAGCTGCTGCAGCCGCGGCCACATCAACATCGCCACCGCCGCCAGCAATTGGCGGCATTTCCATTTCACCGCCTCCTCCGCAATCGCCAATGCGGCTTAAATCAACGCGCAGTAGTCTGGTGGTTATGGAGTCAGTCCATCCTCCAGCTCCGCCACCACCGCCGCCCATGCCGCCACCGTTGGAGTGCAAAGATCCCTCGGAGACGCGGCACTTTTTGGATCCTTACGGTCGTGCCAAAACCGTAAGAATCGGCAAATGGCGTTGGCCACCGCCGCAAGGTGAGCCACAATTCCAGACGGAGGAAGATTTCTTTGCCTTTAAATTGCGTCAGCAACAGCGCAAGACAACGCCCCAAGCGCAACATCAGTTGATTTCCGGTTCCAATGGGGCAACGGGGGTGGGAGGAACTAGTGCCACGGCCACGGCTATTGAGTGGGAGGAGTTCGAGATCGAGAGTCCAACACCGCCGCTTTTAGGTCCCAGCCATTCCACGCAGCTAATGCGCAGCAGCATACGCCTGGAGACCACAACAACAACGGCAAGCAACTCCCGAGACACTCAAGATGCTGGACCAATGCAATCCATGGTTACCACCACAAAGTTGGCCAAGAAAAGCTTTGAAATCGGTGCTGATCGCCCGCCACCGGGTAGTGTGGGCAAGCTTAAACTGAGCTCCGAGATGCGCCAACGCCTGGAACAGGTTACAGCTGGTCACTCGGTGCGTTCCACAGTTTCGACTAAGTCGGAGCAACGAGCTCCAGCCAAATTGGAGGACACTCGTAAGTTGATGCTGCAACAACAGCTTGGCGGCCTCTTTGCAAGCGTGAGCTCTGGTGGAGCAGGCCAAGGACCGGCCGGTGAATCTCTGGCCACAGTGCGCACCCAGATTGAGCGCATGGAAGGTAAATTGTCACCGCCACCAGCTCCACCCACAAATGCCTGGCCAGGTGTACTTTTGCCTCCAGCACCCAGTGTGCCAGCGCCGCCTCCACCTATACGGCCGCCCAGCATGGCGCCGCCAGCGCCACCACCAGCTCCACAGAGTCCGCCGGTTAGTCGGACGCCCGAACCGGAGCCCGACTATCGAAAAGATCATGTGCCCGCCTTTATCCAGCGTCAGGAGCGGGATACTTTTGGGGCAGTACGTCCTGGTATCATGCAGCAGCAGCAACACCATCAGCAGCAACCGATCCATCATCATCATCATAACGCTCATCATCTGGAGGAGCATTCGTCATCGGTTGTGTCTGCCTGGGAGCAAAATGAGCGCGAAAGATCGCGAAGTCGCAGCAGATCACGTGATCGTGAAGATTATTCAGAGTCCGTATGGGATCGGGCAGAGGTGGAGGGTCCTGCCTCAGGCAGTGGCAGTGAAAAAGAGCGCGACAAGCGAGAGAGGGAACGCGAACGTGTGTACGAGCTACGCCAAGTGGAGCGTGAGAAGGAGAGTCACAAGGTTTACCAACCCGCTCCGCCTAGGGTTATCCAGGCCAGTATCGAGACCATGTCAAAATCCTCGTCCCCATCCACACCGGCGACCTTCCGCACTCACATGGCGCAGAGATATGAGCACGAGCGCAAACGGAAGAGCTCGGCCAGCTCCGGAATGCGTGAGGAGCTGGAGCCGATAGCAACACCTCCGCCAGTGCTGGTGCCAGCCCCAGTGCCGCCGCCGCCGACTACGACATCGGCATCGTCCTCTACTTCTGGTGCTGGACTTGCCATCGAACCGGCTACATTAGCTTCTGTGGCAGGAATAGGACAGGGTGCCAGCGCCTGCTTGACTTACAATCGCGTGCCATGGAAGTTGCGTGTGCGCAAGGAAGTGTTCCAGCCGCACGAGCCAATCGGGCCACCTGTCGCCCTGGATTTACTTTTCGCCCAGGTGCTTAGCGATGTCTTTGGAGTGACGCCTTGTCTTCGCATTACGCCGCAAGAGAAGAGTTCCGCCCTCAATATGCTCCATGGCCATGGTGTCAGCGTGGACACGTTAGCTGCTCGCGGACAGCAGGTCCGTGCTCTGGTCAAAAGACATTTGGTGGACATGGCCAGGGATTGGCCCCTCTATTTCGCCCGGCTCTTCGCTGTGCAGGGTGCACCGCTTTATCCCGATGTCAGCATCATGGGCGTTTCGCACAGTGGCCTCTATTTGGCTCGACGCGATGCCGACTATCTGATTGTAGTGCAGGCCATCTCGTTTGCTGAGATCCAGAATGCCGTCACCCTACCCAGACCAGCTGCCCTCCAGCTTAATCTGCGCAATGGCAAGCATTTGGCATTGCATGCCAGCCGAGCCGCAGCCATCCAGTCGATGATCACCAGTTTTGTACAGGAGTTCCGCAAGGTGAGTCGAATCCCCCTACTAACCACTAATCCGACCAACTCGCCCACGGATTAAAGTTGATCTCTTTACCGTTGCAAATGTACGAATTGCTTTAACAAACAATCTCCACATAAATGCGCATAGTTAAGTTACATTGCTGTTCCAGTTTCGGTCAGACAAAGAGAGAGAAAGAGAGAGAGAGGGAGAGAGAAACAAGAGCTTGAAGCGATCTTTAAGCTTTCGAACTACTTCAATTTAAGCTTAAAGCTGTAAACTTTCTTGTGGGTAAAGCTTTCATTTTGAGTAGCATTTAAATTTGCGTGGGTCGAAATCAGAAATTTATCATGGACTTGAAAAGAAGAAGAAAAAATCATAAATAATAACGAGTTTAAAGTTAGAATTAAAGTGCATCCTACTCAGACTCGGCTTAACTTTTAATGCCAAGCACTTATTATTGTGAAGATTATAAGAAGAAATCAATCAATGAGTAGGGCATAGCCGACTGCGTTTACTACACTTCAATGTTAAAACTAGTTGGGAACTATAACTAAAGTTTATAGCTTATAGCTAGTAAGTTCACTATATATTTGTATTTCCGAAACCGATTAGCCCATCCTCTATAAGATACGATAATATATTATACTTAAGCCCAAGCAGTGTCCAACTTGTGATAATTATCATAGGGGTTGTTCATCCGATCAAAAATTGTATGTCAACTTCTGGAAACTTCTTCCTTTTAGAAAATAAGTTTTTGTATCCTTATAACCAGGACAATTAATTGACTCTTTTTTAGCTTTAAAATCTATAAAAATCTAAAAAGTGTATAGCGTAAGAGATATGAAAAGTTAAATCAGCAATCTCAATTTCACTTTTTGTTCACCATAGCGTCATACCCCATAAAGTATGCAGTATGAATTTAAAACTGGAATTTTCTTATCTATTTGATATTTGATTGATATATTTTCCTTTGCCTAAAATGAGAAAGAAGCTCAATGGAGACCAATGATTCAATTGATCCATATACGCCATATATGTAGATATATATGAATGATATTCATAACTTGATGTGGTTTGAGTATTTGGGATTAAAACATTGCTTTGGTGGCTTTTACTTTAGTAGCTCAAATTTCCTCCCTCCCCTCTCACTCTTTCATGCAGTTAATTTAATTCATATTATGCGTGAAAACTCGTCAAATGCCAAAGCTAGAGTTGGAGTTGGAGTTGGAGTAACTATGGCTACCATCTTGAAGATGCCTAGACTGACCAATGTGAGAGATGCGTTGCTAGATGGGAAACAGTTATTCGTAGCGCAGCTTGCATAGTAAGGGGAGGGGAGCGGATATTTATCTGCTTACTCAAAGGCGACTCCAACTCTTTCTCTTTTATTTTTATTTTATTTATTTTTTTTTTTTTTTGGCTTAACGCTCTGACGGCTTGGCTAGACGGGGCTTAGTTTGTGTGTGTGTGTGTGCAGTTTTCACTCAAGTTGGTTAACTCAACTGGCTCTGAGCCAGAGCTCAGGCTGACTCTGGACACTCTGCAGCTGTTCTGCTCCGTTGCGAGTGAAATGGCTAGTCAAATGGCTGGGGCCATTCGCGTTCGTTTTGACCAGTCTGCCAAGTTTTCAGTTGTTACAAATGTGCGGTAACGGCATCACGCAGAGCTCCCAGCTTCAGCTTTAGCTTTACTTTACTTACAAATTCTTTTGACGTTCGTTTTGTTCCGTGCCGTGCCGTGCCGTGGTCTTCTCCATGTTGACCAACTTTTTTTTTCTTTCTTTCTGTTGCTGTTGTTTTTTTGTCTTTTTGCTTCTGTGAAGTGTTTTTGTTAAGCATACTATAAACATAGCTGTAAATGTGCACAAAAGCTAAATATTTAAGTCAAATCCGGACCTGAAATTGACCCACAAAATCAGAAATTGATGAACAATTTAAGCGAAAATTGCATCTTATCAATGCATTTGGTGATCTTCAGCTTAGAATTAAAGCTCTTTATATGAAAATTTTCCTGAGATCTTTATCTGAAACTATATATAGGGTCTATTGAGACCCAGGATCTTCCTTGGTTAGGTTTTTTTTTTGTTGGTTCATAACCTTTTAATATCTTATCACAGCTCAAGTTTTTCAATCAACAATCTTTTAAGAAGAAAACTATTTTCAAACAAATTCTTCCGCATACTAAAGTCTGAACCAACCAAAAATAAAACCTTTCCAAAAAACTTATTCAACAATTGGCAGTCATCCATCCATATCAAGTCAGAAACCAATTTGGCGCATTGAAATACTAAATAATGAAGTAAAATTGTAGCATATAAATGGAGACAAAAGCTATGGCATATCGTGTGTTAATCAATAACTAAAAAGTATATACATATATATATAAATAAATACAACACGCATTAAATTGCCGTAGCAATTTCCACAAACGAAAAACGGTCGAAAAAAAGTAAAAAAAAAAAAAATATTAAAGGCGAAAAATAACAATCACGTATTTTTTTGTTGTTGTTGTTATTGGTGTGTGTGTGTGTGTGTGTGCGGGAAACGCGTTTTTCCTCGAATTGATAGCTTGGCAAGTTGGCGGCGGCGTGTAAACAATATTTAACATTCATTATGGCCATGTAGTTTGGCCAGTTGCTGCCGTCTCTGCGGCCAAACTGGACACTGTTCATCATCGCCATCGACATCGTCATCATCGAAATGCAATAACAACTTTCACTGGTACGCGTGCAACATGTGGCCGAGGCGTTCGCGATTCCGATTCCAATTTTGTATGGCCCATGGATTATTACTGCTAGAGACTGACTCTGAGATAGAGATTGCGATTGCGATTGCTATTGAGTGACTGACTGACTGACTGATTGACTCTGCACCCTGATTGACTGCGTGGCCATGTCGCAGAGTGTACGTAGCAGTAAATCCTGCCAAGTGCCGGCGAGTCCCAAAAATAATGTACAACTCTCGGCTGGAGGAAGTGTTCCACATAAATTTAGCAGCATTGTGAATAAGGTGGAATCGTTGATTAGTAAAATGCATCATGACAAGGTTAATAACTTTAAGCTGCTACAGCAGCAAGGCCAAAATCAGCATCAACAGGGCCAGGGGCATGGGCATGGCCAGGAGGCCAGCTGTAAATGCGCCTCATTGGATTCGCTAAATAATTTAACCGATGCCGATAGCTGTGAGGAGCATGAAATGCTCTATACCGATTCAGATGATGCGGAAATTGCCCATATAACGGGGACCACATCGGCCCAGGTGCATCATCAACAACAAATGGCTCTACAGCGCGGTTGCAGCAATCTGGACCAGTTGACCAATGAGAGTATTCGCGATCTTAATGAACAATGTTGTATCTCATTGGGGGCCGAATTGAATGGAGCTTCTGCATCCGAATTGGACAATGATAATGCCTGGAGTGTTGAGGAGGATATTGTTTATAAATGTTGCAACTCGTCGTCCATCACCACCTGTACATCCCATTCCATATGCAATTCCGCATCCAATTCCATATCGGTATCGACCACAACCAGCTTATGTGAACAATGCTGCTACGAGGAGCAGCTGCAGCTCAACCAAAGAGACAACAACAACAATGACGAGCAACTCCATCATCAACAACAACAACAACATCAGAGTCCAACGGAAACAGATGATAAATCATCATCATCATCATCATCATCGTCATCAGAGTCTGAACAAATGGTTGCATCTCTGGCAAATATATCAAATTCAAATTCCGCAACTGCTGCCAATTGCACACCTAGCCTTGGTGCCGGTCCTGGTCCCAGTCCACTCACTATGCCAACTCCATTATTGGCCGGCAATCTGCTGGGCAATAAAACGCGTCGAATAAGCAATGCCAGCAGCGGTTCTGTAAGCCGCATGGAAACTATTTTGGAGGAACCAACCGAATCGAAAATTTCAGTTAAAGAGATATTGGCCCGTTTCGAAACAATGAACACCAATGAGGTAGGCCAAAATACTCACAGCAAATCAAGCTGAATTACAAATTGGGTTTAAATCGATTTTAATATACTCGCAAATGGGTTTTCATTACAAAACATCTGTTAGGAACTAGACTAACTAGATCTAAGTACGATACCCCAATTGCTTTTTCATAAGCCAATTAATTTCTTTCTTTGAATTTTAATTAGTTTGCAAATTGTTGAACTTCCTTTATATTCTTCAAAACTATGTTGCAATAAGTCTGAATCTACATATATATTTTTGTAGCTTTGGTCTTGCATATTTCTAAAGACCCAATCTCAAAAGAAGCTTTCGTTTTAAAATATCATATTAAAATACCAATTACAAGTGAAGCTATTTTAAATAGACAATGTTTTTTTTTTGTTGTTCCATTGTAAAATTGAATTTTTCCAAAATCTTATATCCTTGTTAAATATCTGGCAAATATTTCAAAGAAGACTGTATAAAAGAATTTGAAAAAATCCTCTACCAACACTCTGAGATCGCCTTATAAATTTAGCTGAATTTCTGAATTGATCGAATTGGATTTTAGTTTTTATGGAAGATACTTGAGTGTTCAATTCAATAATGCAATTCTGCCATTTGTTCAGAATGGTTTGGTTTGGTTTTTGGTAGCCATCAATTGATTGATTTGCTGCTTCTAATTTGTTTATGCTCTATAAATGTTCAAGGAAATATTTTGATATTTCCAGTTTTATCGAAATATGCTTGTTCACTAGTTAAAGAAATTTGTTACCTTAGCCTAAAAGATTAACTTTTTGAGAAATTTTTAAATCAATAATGGAAAGATTTCCAAAAATTTATGATAACTTTGAATCTCAATTTTAAATATTCCCATTTGCATCTCTTCTGAAAGTGTTTTTGCGTTTTAAATCTAAATAAATTGCCAGTCGTGAATTTATGTTTTATTTATATTTTTTTTTTTAAATTTTGGGGCCCATTTCTATTGGCAGTCCAAATAATTAACTATTTCCGCTTTAAAAAAGGTAATAGGCCTAAATTTTCCATTTATAATTTCATTTAGTCTGTAAAATCGGAAGCAAAACCAGAAGAAAACAACAAACAAAAACAAAACGAAAACATACATAATTATCAAAAAAAAAAAAAAACAAAACACACACATATTTCACACCTTGCCTCAGGTGTTGTGTCTAACCGTTATAATCAATGTGGTGGTGGGGGGGAGGGAGGTACGTTAGGACGGTGGGGAGGGTGAGGCTTGATATCTTGATGGCTGATGTTTGGTTGAATCAGCACATATAATCGCATTATTAGCGTGCAAACAAAAGGCACATGGCCAGACAGCAACCAAATAACTACTAACTACATCAGACAGAAAGGCAGACAGACAGAGAGACAGACAGGCATACAGAGAGACGATTCACAAACTGCTGTTTATTATATAATCATCATGATATCTTGGTATCATCATCATAGTCATCTCTGTTGCCAGCTTTTTGCGGTGAGCTAATTAGGAAATAAACCCAACGATCATAGGTGTCGATTATATAATAGCAAACAAAAAGACACAACAACAACAACAACAACAACATTGTGGCAATATTGGCTAAAATGTGGGTTAAGTTTTATTTTAACTCAATTCAAATTATAAATCCTTGCAGAGAAAATTTCAAATAAAACTTTACTTAAATCGCAAATACTAAAATACTTAAAAATGGATTTCATTTTTTGTACATTATCATATAAAATTCCGATTTGTTGATTGGGTTTGGCATTCATTTAGCACTATTTAATATTAATCTAAAACGATGTCAAAAGTAAATCTAAAATTTGGTAATTATTCTTCATTCTATTTAATAATCGGCAAATCAAATCAGTCGAAAGCAAACGCATCGTATTTAAGCCATCTCGAGGTCACACCTAACAAAAAATGTCAAGAGTCATCAGCAGACTGCTAAACCTAGTTGAGAATTGCAACAACTTTGGATTAGCATAATGTTATATTGGATAATTATTGCTTCAGTTATCAAGTATATATGAAGATCAAAACGCTCCTATTGAGTTCAATGACCTAAACCCATGATGATGATCCACTTGCAGTTGCTTTATGATCCAGGAACAAGATCTATAAACCACACAAACACACATACACACACATACACATACACACACACACACACACACACGCACTATAAAAAGCTAGAATATTAAAATTTTGTGTGTTATGTTTTTTTTTTGACCTAAAAACGAGAACTGAGAAAAAGAGTCGTGCCGCCGCCTTCATTATCATTCACATAGCATCTATTTCTATGTATAAAGTATATCATTATCAGGCCATTTCATAGTTGAAAATTGTAATTTAACTGTAATTTGATTTCAATAATTTAATTACACTTTTTTTTTTTGCTTTGTTGTTGTTGTTCGTTTGTTTTATTGTTTGCTCGTCTCTTTTGTATGACTGTAAATTACTTTAATATCTTTTGCCTTGTGTGTGTATGTACACACACTTTGTCGGCATGTGTGTGTGTGTGTGTGTGTGTATTTTGGTAGCCTCACTTTGGAATGGACGTATGTGCGAGGAGACGTGGTGGTGGGGGGAAGGGGGGCACACACATTAATTCCGAATTTTAATTAACTCGAGCAAAAATAGCAGAAGGAGGCACAACTAAGAAAGAAAGTTGCTGACGCCAAGAGATTATATATTTGAAATTAAAGTTTATATTGTATTGTTGTTACCCCTCTCCTCTCCCTGCTCGACCTACCCCATTATACCCCCCCGTCCCCACCCCCTTCACCTCAAAAAAAGAAAAACTCTTGCTCACCGTTCTTCCATTTGATGGTTGCTCATATTGTTTTTCCAGCAAATTGAATTCGCATTGCAGGCGCCAGAACTGGAGCAGAGATACACACACACACACACATACGTAGAAGTGCTACGAGTTCAGTTTGACTGCGGTCAGGCAGTTATTTCCCCATCTTCCTTCTTCTTCACCTCTTCTGGTCTGGTCTGGTGTGGGGCAAAACAAGTCATTTGACCCAGTTGCGTGCCCGGTTCTGTCAGACATTGTTCTAAATTATAACTGTAGACTGTAGATTTGGTTCGCAACAACTTCAATTGCCCAAAGATCGCACGTACTATATTGCCATTGGCCATTGGCCATTGCCGATGCAATCCGATTGAATCGAATCCATTTGCCATTTGAGTTGTTAGTGACATTTTGAGTGGTTCCGGCCAACAGGCGAAGGAAAAGGAGAAGAGGAGTATGCGAATGCGATCAATAACAATTTTCTCTTGAGAACTTGAGAAATTTCTGATTAACAGGACAAATATTCCAAGCTGGAGTTTAAATAAATAACGCGGGGGGATGAAAGGGTTACAGAAAGTCAGATACACAATATAAAGTTCTATGAAAAAGTTTTAATTTAAATTAAACTTTTATGGTCATAATTTGTTAAATCAGTTTTCACTATGATCACCACTAATTGGTCATAAATATTTTGTCATTTTTGTAAATTACCAAAAGATGCAAACTTTTTACCCATTTTAACAAAGAGTTTTCTTTGGGCATTATAGAGAATGACGAGAAATGTTTAAATATTAATAAATTTTTAAAATTGAAAACAACAATAAGTATAGTCAATATTTAAGGCAATGAAGATTGCCTTTTTAAGCCGTGAAAAACATAATTTACATTACGATTCTTGAAAGTTGGCGAGGAAAACTTGGACATGTGTTCCTAAGTGTATATAAGTACAGTAGAATCCGGTTATAATGACTCCGGGCCGCGTAAAATATCCGACTATAGTTCGATGAAAATCATCGGTCCCTTGAGCGTCGTTATAACCGGATTCTACTGTAGTTGTCTCACATTCAAGACTTGTCTAACCTTACTTATCTCTTATACATCTCTAATTCTCTCTCTGTATATATATCTTTTTAACTAATGCCAACATATAGGTATTCAGATCTCTCTCTCTCTCTCTCTTTGTTAAGATTCCTGTGAATCAGTTTCTAGTATTTGTTTTTACAAAAATCTTCACTTAGCAGCTTCTCTAGTCATGAATTAGATAATGGATAACTGATTGCCAGTTGGCGTTATATTGTCACTATATTTATAGAGAAATTAAATCTATATTGGACTAACAGCAACAATGTGACTATTAATAGTTTGTTTTATGCTTATGGCTTTTGTTTCCTCTGTTCAAAAAACGAAAAAAACAAAACGCAGATTTCACAATTTGGCTATAAATATATCTACATAATTGAATTTTCATCAACCTTTCCGCACCAGAAAAAACCCCACCAAACCCCTGAACACACTTCCCTCCTTTAAAAAAAAAAAATTAAAAATTAAAAACCAAAAATAAACACAAAAATTGTAAGCATAATTTGTTCAAATATGGCAAGTTGATTGATTGGAGAAAGATTTCCGCTTTCTTAAACAACAAAACTTTTACTAATTGTAAGTAAGTTTTGTTGTTGCTTTTGTTTTTGTTTTTCGCATGAGTGTGCAAAATGCATTTATTTTAAGAGTGCATGGTGGGTGAGGGGGGGTGAAAGCAATGGCAAAATAAACTGCACCAAATAATTTAAATGCAAGCAATAAAAGTGAAAAATGGCCAAATAATTAAACACTTTCGTTGCCAAAAATGCAATTCTTGCCTCCTTTAATATAAGCCACGCCCACATTAGCTTTGAGTGAATGTGTGTGTGTGTGTGTGTGTGTCGAACCGGTCAGTCTGGTCAGTCACTATACACACTGATCACACTTCCACATGGCATTGGCCAAAAAAGGCGACCAGCAACTTTCACAATAACGAAACAAAAATATTTGCCTTGCATTTTGTGGCCAATTAATAAACTAATCTAACCATTTTGTTAACATTTTTTCTTCTTTCTTTCCTTTCTGAATGCCCAGTCCCAATCGAAGGCATCGACTCTGTCATCGGGTGCCCGGGCAGCTGCTCAGACATTGAATGTGCCGCTAGAGCGCCTGGAATCCCGCCAGGCGCATGCTCAGCGGAATGAACATGGCAATTCGAATGGTGAACTTATGTCCCGCTCAATGGAAGGTCAGCAACAGGAATTAAGTCATCATCATCAGCAACAGCAACAGCAACAGCAGCAGCAGCATCAACAACATCAGCAACATCATCAGCTGGACGATGCCATTGAAGAGGAGCAACATCAGCAGCAACAGCAACAGCGATTTATGAAGCAACAAAGTTATTTGCATTCCGCACGCAAATCAAATGCTGGCCAACAGCAAAACCAATCCCTAAGCAATGGCCAACAAGAGCATCTACAACAACAACAACAGCAGCAGCAGCAGCAGCAACAACAACATCATCAGCAGCAGCAGCAGCAGCAACATCACGATCTGGATGCCAATTATATGCAGGATGAGAATAATGGTGGAACACCTCCCTCAGTGACCAAATATTCGCTGCTTCAGTTTGCCATGCAGCATTTCCGCAATGAGTAAGTTGTCATTTGAAGGTGAAAGTTTGTGTCCTTAGTCCTTAATCTTCTGTCTCATTTTGGCAGTCAATTGCGTGATACGGATCGCCATCATGAGCGACATCAGACGACTGCAAATCGCTCTTATGCCGAGCTAGTTAAATGGCAAGGTCATGCCATACGTCTCCCTTTGCTACGATTGCCCAATGACTTGGCCCCTTTGGCTCTGGAGTGTTTCGATTGCATATTGCGTTACTGCGGCGATATACCCCTCGATCCGGATCTCACCGAGGTGAAATGTGTCTACACAGTGCTTATGGTGAGTTGTTATCATTATTATGGACATGGGAATGGGATTGAGTTTCATTGCCGAATTCCTTTGCAGCATTGTCATAAGTATCTGGCCCTGCGGGATGAGGTTTATTGTCAGCTAATGAAACAGACCACAGCGAATCGTTCACCCTGTCCGGATAGTTCGCAGCGTGCTTGGCGTTTGCTAAGCATATTAGCCGCCTACTTTGGTTGCTCGGATGCCTTGCGTCCGTATTTGATGGAGCATCTGACATCTGCAGCATCGGATCGTCGGCGTTCGTGTCATGGCACAGCGGCCGTTTGCCTGACCAATTTGAGAAAAACCGCACGTTGTGGCGGTCGCAAGAATGTGCCCAGTGTGGAGGAGGTGACCGCCGTTTCCGCCGGACGTTCGGCCAGACGGCAAATCTATAGACTACCCGGCGGGGCTGAACGAGTGGTTAACACCCGCTGTTCCACTGTGGTGGCCGATGTCATCGCCGAATTGTGCGCCCTTCTTGGCGTTGAATCGGAGGCCGAACAGCAGGAGTTCTCCTTGTATTGCATTGTCCAGGGTGATGCCTTCACCATGCCGTTGGCTGCCGATGAATATATTTTGGATGTGACCACAGAGCTTCTGAAATCTGGCCAGCCATTCTATTTGATATTCTGCCGTTCTGTTTGGCATTTCGCCTTGAAGCGAGAACCGGCTCCCATGCCACTGTATGTGGAGGTGCTATTCAATCAGGTTGCTCCCGATTATCTGGAGGGTCTGCTGCTGGAGTTGCCCGGCAATGGAGTACCCATGCCCGAGATGGTGCGAGATATGGCCAGAATTGCAGCACTTTTGCATCGTGCTGCCGACTTGAGTCACGTGCCGGCCATGAAGGAGATTAAATTCCTGTTGCCCAAACCGGCGCTGGGTATACGCGAGATACGTCCAGCCCAATGGGTGGGCTTGGTGCAATCAGCCTGGCCCCAGGTGTCTGGCCTTAGTCCCGGCCAGGTGAAGGCCCAGTTTTTGAATGTGCTGGCCACTTGGCCGCTATTCGGCAGCAGTTTCTTTGCCGTCAAACGCATCTGGGCCGAGGAGGGACCACATGTCGAGGACAATCACAATCCCATGTGGCGTGATTTGATCTTGGCCCTCAATAGACGTGGCGTACTCTTCCTTGATCCCAATACGCACGAAACCCTACAGCACTGGAGTTTCATGGAGGTGATATCCACACGCAAGGTAAGCCAATAGCAAATCCTCGATAAAACAAAACAGAAAATACTTACCACTTACTTACCCATCGTGTTGTTAGGTACGCTCTGAAGATGGCGCCCTCTTCCTGGACTTGAAGGTGGGCAATCTAATGCAACAGCGGGTCATACGAGTGCAAACGGAACAGGCTCACGAGATATCCCGTCTGGTCCGACAATATATAACCATGGCCCAAATCAGTCAGCGGGACAAACGAGAGCTCAACTAGACGCAACGAACAATTGTCTTTTATCAATTATTAATTATAAATCATAATGAAATTTTCGATTGAATTTTATATATTGATTTATTTTTTCTTTTTTTTTTTTTGTGTCAATTTTTAAGTCGTAAAAAAGTTATATATATACATATTAGTTTTAGATATTTTCTGTAATGCTTTTAGCTCGACCCCTCCTCCTCACCACTTCCCCCCACACAGATACACTCTCTTACACATACACACACACACTTCGGCAACTAACCGAAGGCCATATTTCCTCTATTTTGTTCTCTCCAAGCGATTATCATCGATTTTAGGCAATTCCCGTGCAATCTTCGAGAGCATCTTTCGTTTCGATCAATTTTGTTTAGCACTTAAGAAATGTAGCAAACATTATTATTATTATTATTATTATTTTTATTATTATTACTATTTTTATACATACATAAAAGAAACAAATTTTTTTTTATTGTCATTTGGAACATTTGTTAAAAGAATCGAAATTTTTTTTTGCAGTTGTTTATTTAGTTTATTGCCTAAATTATCATAAAAACAACAAAAAATAAATACAAAAATATATACATATACCAACTACAAAGATCTATCCAAGAATTTCTATAAAATTAAATGGCCTAAAATTCAAATCGATTTCTCATTTTGTCCTCTTATTGTTAGCCTTGTGAGTTTTTAATCGATGGTTGATAATTTGAAAATTTAGTTCAGATGAACTTTAATTTGTTCTCAAAATGTTTTACAAAAATTGGTAAAAATTAATGATTATATAAAATTTCGATATGTGTTTCTAGAGAGCTAGATAAAAAGTTATCGATTACTTCTTCTTGTCAATTACTTTTAGCCAAACGAGCCAAAATTTTGTCCCCTTCGTATATTAGCCGTGACATTTTCGGGTAATCAAGAACTTCAAATTCTCGACGGAGTCACCATTTTAGTACGCAAAAAATAAATAAATTTTTCTCATTAATAATTTATTATCAGATTAATAATAAAAAAAAATCCATGGTTTATCATAAAGCTAAATCTGAAAGTTTTGCCAACAATTTGTCAGAGCAATTTTTGCCTCATATAATATTTGGTATAATTTGATCGCTGTCATCCTCTTCATCATCTTCATCCTCCTCCTCTTCGTATTCTCCATCGTCATCCTCATCGTCATCGTCGTCGTCGTCCTCATCATCATCTTCATTGTCGTCTTTGTTGTTGTTGGTGCCGCCCACCGTGGTCACTGCTGGCGCCACCGTCGATTTCAACTGAATGGTCTTGGTCGGCTGGGTGGTTGGGTGGAGTGTGGAATTGCTAGAAGGATTGGATGATGGCACACTTGTTGCATTCAATTCTGTTGACGGCCTGGGTACACGCCTCATTGTTGTCGCCTCATCAAGGGGTACAGCAACATGGCTTAACGCTTCATTAGTCCCATTGTGGCTGGCAACGATAGTTGCTGCAGCTGCTGCTGTTCCACTCGTTGTCGTTGTCCTTGATGCCATTGTCGTTGTCGCTTCGGTTGCTGTTGGTGTCGCTGTTGCTTTTGTGGTAGTGGATGTCAAAGTTGTTGCTGTTGTTGCTGCTGCTGTTGCGGTGTCATTTGTCGGGCTTTTTGCTTCGTTGCTCGTTGCGGCCTGTTCCAGTTCCATTTGGTTGTCATCAGAAACACCTGCGTCCATTTGGTCCACATCGGTGTCGGTTGGCGGCGGTGTAATACGAGGTGGCATCACCGAGGTCAACAGAAACTCATCGCGTATCTCACAGTTTTGGCCAAGATAGCCTTGCCGGCACTGACACCGATAGCTGCCATCCTCCCGACTCAGTGATATGCATTTGCCCTCATTTTCGCACGTCTCGGGATGCTCTACACAATAGTTAAGCTCTGTGTGTGTGTGTGTGTGTGTGTTCGTGTGGGTTAAATTGTTTCCCTATAGACGGATAGACTAATACTTACTTTCATCGCAAAGCATGCCGCCCCAACCAGGATGACAATTGCATTCCCAGGGTGCATCACAGTCGCCATGAACACAGCCAGGATAGGGGAAACACTTGTCGCATTGAGTCCCTGTCCAGCCCACCTTGCAGCTACCAATGCAGAAATAGAGATAGAGATAGAGTCCACCTCTTAGTCGTTCCACCTTAACTTACCGACATTCACCGGGTTTGCGACAATAGCCATGCTGCTTGTTGCAATCGGAGGCACACAGAGCTGTTAGGGTTATAGGAAAACATTGAAACACAGGTGGGTTATATTCGGGGGTGGGGATCAACTAACGCGTCTGGCAGAGGAGTCCTGTATAGCCGGGCAGACAGTTGCACTCCAACGGTTTGTTGCACGTCCCATGCTGACAGCCCGGCATGGTGGAGCATTCACTGCACGTTCGACCCGCCCAACCGATGCGACAGCGGCATTCTCCCGGTGCCTCACAATAACCACGTGTGCTGTGACATCCACTCCGGCAACTCGCTGCAGAGAAAAATGACGATTTTGCATACAAAATTTTTCATCCAGATCTCGTTGCGTACTCACGTTCCGTACAGAAGAGTCCATCCCAGCCGGGTTTGCATAGACATTCGAAGGGTTTCGTGCAATCGCCGTGCTGGCAACCAGGCAATGGTATACACTTGTCGCACAGTTCACCGGTATAACCAATGCGACAACGACATTCGCCAGGTCGTTGGCAATAACCTATGACCCAAGAGAGAGAGAGAGAGAGAGAGATTGGGAGAGAGAGAGAGATTAAGAGAGAGAGAGAGACTCGGGCAAATGGTCATGTGAAAGTGACCATCGATTTAATGCAACTTTTAAAATCATTACAAAAAAAGAATTGTAAAAACTCTTGCGATTCTCGTCACTGGTCCAAAAAACTTGTAAGGTATCCCAAAATCTTGATATAAATGCTCAATCCCATGTCGCCAACTATATTTATGGCCTTAACGAGCATATCCCCCAAATCCTTAACGTCAAAGGTGTTCAGGAAACGGATCACCAGCACAGCGGAGACCCCAAGGAAGATAAACCAGGCCACGGAAATCAGGAAACGTGCAGCATAAAGAATTGAACACCAGGCAATGAAAAAGACTGCTACATAGATAACCATTGTGGCCAACTCCTTGGAGACATCCGAGCCCACAGTGTAAGCTTCATGTATCTTGCACATGAAAGGAGAATCTTCGCGCCATGCAAAAAACTCCCGACAATAGTCCAAAGCGGCATCCATTTTAATTTGAATTATTCTCGTTCTCGTTTTTTTTTTCTCGTTCTCGTTTTTTTTTTCTCGTTCTCGTTTTTTTTTTTCTCGTTCTCGTCGACAAATGATTTTGTTGTGACAGTCAAGGCAAAATCTAGTCAATCAAATCAATATTTACCATTCATGGGATCACAACTACGTTTACACATGGGCACTTGACAGAGATCACCCTGCCAACCGGGCAGGCACTTAACATCACCCTTTTCATCGCAAGTGTAGTGTGAGTTTGCCTTGTATTTCTGTGTCTTCTCGCAGGCCTATTCCATAGATAGAGAGAGAGAGAGAGAAAGAGAGAGAGATGGCTTTTAGATTTTAGAAATTGATAACATTCTTCCCTCTCTTTTCAACTCACACGCTGCTTCCAAAGGGGTATATTTGTATTGCCGCCACTTTGACGGGCCAAATCAAAGTTTCTTCTGAATGCCTCTATGGTGCTGATTAGGCTGCATATTAGCAGTAGAAATCTCATTTGATCAGAGGTCATGGTTGGGAAGGGGGGTCAACTAAAAGTTCTCTGTAAAGTTAAGTGAAACATTTATTGTTTAGACCGTTAGTAGAAATCGTAGAGAAGCCCCAAACACACACACACACACACACATACAATCGCAATTAACATGTTTTGAAGACAACTTTCTTTACAAAACAAAAAACAAAAAACATGACAAGTCAGAAAAACGAAAATCCCCCAAAACAACTGACTGACAACCGATTTCTTGATGAATCACTTTACACAAAAAATGAAGGCGAAAAAAAAAAGAAAAGAAACGTCAAGAATGCAAATTGAAAATGCCTGAAACACCCTGTGCTCTCTCCAAGAGGGTGGCGGGGCAAATGTTGCAGGCACTTTTTACTTGTTGGTCTTTCTTACTCTGCGTTCGCTTTGGGACTAATCAATTTGCCGTCACTGACATCGTGTCTTGGCCTTCACCATGAACTCGGTGAGACGCTCAGAGAGAAATGGTAAAAACGACAGCAGCAACAGCAGCGGCAGCAGCAGCAGTAAAAACAAACCAACGTCAATTTCTTGGCCACCTAGAGTCACTCACACACACACACATACAGAGAATTGGGTCAAACGGTAAATTCAAACCAGCTGAGCGAAGCTCAACGCATGCGCGCCTCACTTCAAGACGCTTCCAGTGAAAGATCATGGGCGTACTATGGTTAGGGGGGCGGCCCATCCGAGAGCCAATGAAACAACTGTTATCACTTACATTCCACTGTTTTAAATGAAATAATAACCTTAAAAAATTTTACCAAAATACTTAAAAAATTAAGTTCATTTTTGAATTGACTTTGGTATACCATGCACCATTTGAAATTTAAGTTTATAAGACCAAAAGTATTTGAGAATTTTTTAAAAACTTTGCAAATAAGTTTTGGTGCTTCTACCTTTTCTCCCTGGACTGTATTTTGTCCGATTTTTAGCCGATGTAAAAGTGTTACATATATATATACTAAATCATTAGCATTGAAAAGTAGAGGATATGGGCCAAGTTTTTGACGCGTAGTGTATATACAGCTTTAAAAACTGCAACTTATCGTACTCTAATTCCTCTAATTACTTCAACTAATGATTTTGAGATGGTCTATTCAAATAGTTTCTATTCAACAATTAATTATTTTAAAGTGGTCAAATAATTTAAAAACTATGAACCCTTTTTAAAAAAGTTGTAGATTTAGTTAAACTGAACAAAAGTATAAAACGCAAATTTTTAAATTATAATTTTTCACTCAATTTCAAAGTAAGTACTATATTTCAGAAATAAAGGAAGTAAATCAAATATTCAGATGACAAAATGTTGATATTTTGGCTTCTTAAAGCTCTTTTCTACTTTAAGTTTAAAATGTTAGTATAAAATGTACTCATAAAATTTTGTATATATATTTAATCCCTTTTTGGGAAAAGTAGTTGCAAATACTTAACAATTTTCCCATTTCCCACTCTGCTAGATGAATAAAAAAAAAAGAATAATGCTTTTAAAATTATACATACTTGTTCTTTATTGAACGATTCTTTTGTTTCTTCATTTTTGTAATATATATATATGTATATATATTAGTTACTATATAAGTAATTATTATTATTTTTTGTTGTTGTTGTTGTTGTATGTATGCATGTAGTAAGTATCTTAAATCGTGTATGAAGCTGATGCTAATTGAGATTTTTTCTTTTGATTGATTGTTGATAACTAACCCTTGACTGAATATTTAACACAGACGGACAGAAAGATAAATCTGAACAATTTTGTTAGCTATATAAGTCGAGTGACGATCTGATCTAAATAAGAGGGGAATATTGGTGATGGTTCTTTCAAGTGATTCGATTTAGTTTGGAGCTGCAAGGGTATAGATCGAATTTAAAAGTCTTTCAAAACTTTGCTTAACTTTTCGATCTAATCTAGTTTGATGAAAATTCTAGTGACAAAAGTAAAGTGAGTGGTATGATATTGAGTGTGTGTGTGTGTGTGTGTGTGCTTATGATTAATATGAATTTAGTTCAACTAATTACGATATAAATATAGGTATAGCTGAATATCGTATGTATGTTTGCGTGATTTCACATTTCAATCTTTAATTTTCGTGTAATGATTTATCTTTTGTGTTTGCCGTAGAACTTATTGTTAGTACTAAATTTTAATATGTATTTGAAGTTGAACCAAAAATTAATATATCCCTCGTGAACCTTGATCAATTTAATTAATTCTACATTTCTAAGGATTAAATGCGCACAATTATTTCAATATGTCATTTAATAATTTGTTGAATTTTTTTTGGTTTTGAAAAGACATTTTAAATGGATTTTTATTTTTGTTTGGAAGTTGAGAAATGGATATCGGTATATACAACTTTAGTATAACTTTTAGCCGCAAATTGTTCTTAAAAGTTAGGACAAAAACAAAAAAAAAAAAACATGGAAGCGACTTATTTGAAAACTGGCAACGCAGCGTTTATTGAAAATTGACAACGTTGCATGCTTGTCAATGAGTTATCACTGTATTACCACATTATTAAACGATAATTATTCATTTGCGCAGAGGGGGGCGGGGTGGAAATAAGCATGCACACATATACGGACACAGACACACACACACACAGACAAACACACAGAGCCACAAACACTCGAAACACACATTGATGTCTATTCTTAAATTTACTTACATACATGTACTGGAGGGGAGTGGGAGAGTGGGAGGGGAAGTGGGCGGGTTGGATTGCGTGAAATTTGAAGGTGGGCGGGTGGTTGAATGCGTGACCTTGTGGACGATAAGAAGAAGAGCCTAGAGCGATATGATACTCATGATATGATGAGACGTGAGGAATTGCTGACCAAATATTATGTATTTCGTGACACGAACTATTACTCTTTCTCTTTGACTCTCTCTCTCTCTTTCTCTCTATTTTTAGCTCGTGCGTCAGATCGCTTAGCTTATCCGCTGCTTATCCATACATCATATAACCTACCATACTACACATACATATATTTTGGATTAAAAAAAAAAAAGTACAATTACAACTGGAATTGTTGAAATTCTATTTTTCTCTGTGCAACATCGTGTGCATCGTGTGTGATGATCTACATCGATCCATCGACTTAGACGAATATGAATTGCGCATGGTTGCATTTCTTGGGCGGTCCAACGGTCAGGCGCAGCCATTTGCCACGACAAGATGGCGCTGCCAGAGCACTCCAGCGCGTCGTACGCCCGGATAGACCTTCGCCCCGGCAATGATAGCTTATTGGCGGCGTTGCTGTTGTTGTTGCCAATGGAATGGCCGCGGCACTACGCTTCGATGTTGCCGACCGTTGACGCTGATGTGATATTGGCAACTGACGCTGATGTCTATACTCGTAGCTTTCGTTGCTGCCCGTATCGAGCATATTTTGAGCATCATCTTCATCGTCTTCCTCATCCAACTCCTCATTGTCCTCATCATCGCTGTTGTTGTTGTTGTTGTTATTGTTATTGTTATTATAGTTCTCATCCTCATTGAAATTCTCGGGGCTCTTGTGTGCCAAAGTTGTTGTTGTGGCCATTGTGGTGGATGGGCCATTTGTCTTGGATGTGGTGGAGCTAACAGTGCTGTCCTGTATAAGAGCCTCCAGATCACAACGTACGGTTATGCGATCACCTGGAAAGAAGCATATTATTAGCCTAAAAGAGTGTACAAAATTTGGCTATAGCTATATACCTTCTAGCATTAGATTATACGGCGGCAACTTGTGGCAGGCTTTTGATGCTTTAATCACCTCAAATTCCACACAGTATCTGTAAGAAAATAAAATATGAAGAGATAAAGTAAAACATATCGTACAAAGAGAATAACTAGGGTGTTGGTGACCCCGATGCGGCCATAAATTTAGCCATTAATTAGCTTATCGAAATGCATATCAAAGGTGACCCCGATGTGGCAAAGTTTTTTCTTCAACTATTTAGCCATTAATTAGCTTATCAAAGGGAATAACCAAAGTGGTGACCCCGATGTGGCATGATTTCAACAAACCGTTTAGCGAATAGTTCAAACGAAATGATTATTCCTTTTTATTCAAATTATTTTGGTGCTCTCTGTGTATATAAAATGAAATCTGTATGTCTTTATCTTTGCTTTTATGGTTAGCTCAAGGCTAAATGCCTTTTTGCACTTTTCGTTCACTTTCATTCGTTTCATCTGACTAACTAACTATTTGCCAGTCATTCTATTCATTATGCAAGTCCTTCAAACAAGCCCGAAACGCATCAGTAGATAGCGGAGTAGCGGGCCGAGGACAAAGACTTGAACTTTTGCCATCTGCCTTTATGATGCTTAATATTATAATTATAATGATTTTGCTTTACCAATTACGAGCAGATAGACAAAACGACTGAACGACAGAACGTCAGGCAGAAGGCACTCACAGTTAGGCACTCACTGATTGTCCAATTGTGCGCAACGGCAGCGATGACAAAGTCAAGTGAAAGAAAAAAAAATGAAAAGAAGAAATGGCACATCAAAGGGGAACCCAGTCACCAGGAAATTCGAACTGTCTATTAAGCCTAACAATTTCCGTTTCCGTTACGCAAAAATAGGCGGGGAAATTGCGACAAAAAAACAAATCGAAGCGGCATAAGAACAAACCAAACAGGCTGACAAGTGGCCGAGTGCGTGAGTGTGTGTAAGTGTGTGTGTGTTCGTGTGTGTGTGTGGGGATATGTGTTTGACAGCTGTCAAGGTGTTGACAACGGAAATTGCCTCGGAAATTTCAACAGTGCCTGACACATTTTGCGGCCGTTGAAAGGGCAGTTCTACTTTTTTTTATTCTCCCTTTTCTTTTCGGGGTTTTCGTTTTTTGAATGGTATATTAATTTTTCCAATAGCCGAGACTATACAGATTTCAAGATATGTTACAAAATAATTATTCCAGTTTGGTTGGTCTTGGTTATCAAAGCCAAAACTTATTTTATACAAACATTATGGAAGTTGGAAAAGTATTACAAGTCGGACTTTTAGCAAAAAACTAAGTAAATAGAGGTCCAAATTGAATGCGATTCGAGGTCTGCCATCTTGGGTGTCTTTTTTAGGGATGCTTCCAATGGAAAAGCAAAGCAGAAGTTATATAGTAACTTGCCCCATCATAATCGAAGAACTTCAATTTAGAGAGTATTGAAAATCCGTTCGAGTTTTAGTCTTCAATTGAATTTCACAGGAAGTTACCATCTTTCCCATTTCACATTTCTCTCCCTCTCTCTCTCTCTCTTTGAATTTACAAAAGTTGAACTTTTCGCCCATCGACGCCAGTCAAACAAATCTAAAATTAGGTAGTGTCTCCTGCATTCAATTGGCGCAACGGAAATGAAAATCGGCGTCGGACTCAGGCCACACACACACACACACACACAAAACTCACTAAAAAATACAATCAAACAAAAAAATAAATAAAAGAATGAAGAACAAAAAAAAAAAAAAGAAAATAACACGAAGCAGCATTAATAAAAATATTATTAAAGAGTCATGGCAATCCGAGTGTGGGTGAATGCGAAGGAGGAGGCTGTGGCGAGTGGGGGACCAGAAGCAGGAGCAGCTGACAGCTTAATTAACTGCGGGTTCCATTGCCTCTGCCCATGCCCATGCCAATGCCCAAGTCTGTGTTCGTGCCTCGTGCCGCGTCGGCTATAAAGGTAAATTGAAAAAATTAATGCAAATATACAGGCAGCCGCCGCACAAAGTAATAAAAATAAACAAGGCAATGCACAAAACTTCAAGAGCAAAACATAATTAAAGACAAGCAGCAAGAGGAGACCCATAAGCGGCGGAGATGGGGAGACAGTCATGGGGATGGCTATGGGAAGTTAGCCAGTCCAAAAGCAAAGTATCGTACAACAGTTTACAGCGGCTTTGACACAGCCGTTGGCCAGCACGAAAGAAGGCGGGGTCGGGGGTGAAAAAAACAGAAAGAAAACAAAAACAAACACAAGATGCGATCATAAAAAACAATTGTTATGGTTTGTGGTCGTATAGAGTAAAGAGTGAGGCGGGGCATAGAGAGATGCGATAAGTAGGTAAGTGATTCATTTGAAGTATGAATAGTTAATTAAGAAATAACAGAAATGCGACGAGTAAGTAACACATTCTTACTTAGACATTACTTGAACACACTTTTCACATAATTAAAGCACTTCTTTTAAATGTGGGTTAGGCGAGATTTTCAATTGTAAATCACTTTCAATATTCAAAACTATATTTCGTCACTAAAATCCATTGAAATATATAACTTTTGTATCGTACGTAGCAGTATTTGGTTTAAAATCAGAACTCTGATTAAAGTCTTATTCATCGTTATTGAACATTTGTTAAATTTGATAATGAATTAAATAAAAAAATAGCAGGAAGAAAACTAAAAAGGCAAAATCATTTTCTCTTAATCACAGTAAGCAGTTTTTTTTTTTGAAAAGTTAAGAGTTTTCCAAAAAGAAAGTGATATTTTTGATATCAAACTTCGTACTGTAAGGAGTTGAAACTTTTTTAAAAAATGTCCAATGGACATCCTGTGGACTTTTTGGAAAATGTCCAATAGACATCCTTAGCCTCTTAGCATAGGAAATAACGAAGATATTGATCGAAGTCACTGTTTTCGAACGATCGTTCCTATGGGAATTTTCCTAATTTGATAATCTATAAAAATTGAAGTGAACTCCCAAAACTATGCTACAAAAAGCTGAAAAGGACTTTCCCTCTATGAAAGAGTCAAGAATTCTAATAATGGAGTATCTCGAACCGGAATGTTTAAAACAATAAACTTCATAGACGCCTTTTATTTAAAAGTTTATAATAATTATTAAGATTGGAAACTTAAGATGTGCCGCCTTCTTAGTTGACAGTTTTATTAGCTGTGGGTCATAGCTAATCTTCAGTGCAAATTCTTGATTCCGGGGATGTGAGGAGGAACATAATTTGCTTGTCAAACATTTTACCACTTCAAAGGGCCGACAACTGTCAATAACAAGGAGAACAACATGTACACATATATACAGGCACTTAAAAAAGTATTTGCACTCGCTTATAAGAAGGGCAACCAGGAGAAGAACATGGTGGGGTGCAAAAAAAGAAAATAAAAATAAAATGAGACGAAAGAAAGAGGGAATGGGATGAAGGAAACACAAGTAATACGAAAACGAAACTCTGCTTTTACGCTAAAAATAATTGCTCAACAAAGTTGCCTCACAGCTGGCTGGCTGGCTGGCTGGCTGGCTGGCAGGCAGGCGGCAGTCTCAGGTCGTCGACTGGTTGCCCCAATGTTATCCCAAATGCTGCCCAGTGGCCCCGATCCATTTTGCCTACAAATGCCGACGAGAACGATGTTGCCACACCGGAAGTGACAACGGCAACGACAACGACAACGGCGACGATGACAACGACGAGGCGACATTGCAATTTGGATTTTGGAGCAACAGGCGAAACGACAACGCTAACGACAACGACAACAAGGACGATGGGCCAATGTCTTGGACTTGCCAAAAGGAAGCACTTTGTGGCGCTTGAGTGAATCGCCTCAAAAGGGAAATGTTAAAGAGACTCTGCTGGACGTGGCCGTGTTGTCCTTCTCCATTCTTTTTCTTTCTCTTTTCCTCGTTCTCTCTTTCTCTACTTGCGTTTTTTTTTTCTTTTTTAATGATGATTGAGCAGCAGCACAAATTTTGCTGCATACTTTTGGGGCTGTTGGGGCCATTGCAAAAGCGGATTTGCGGACAGGCCAGGGAGATTTTGAGGATTGGTGGTAAGGGGATTGCTGTGACAGTTTCGCTCGGCTTGCCAGAGCCGAGCTCTTTGTGCAAATAAAGCTGTCACCATGTAGATTAGACTGAACCAATTTCTTTCCCCAAACTGTTTCTATTACATGTCTGCCAAATAATTGATATTGACAATATCCCAAAGGTAAAAAAAAAGGAAGAGAAAAAAAAGCATATAATATATACTTTTTTTTTTTTTTAATTACTATTAAGTTATTTCAAAAAATATTCGAAATTCTTAAGCGAAAAGAGGACAATAAAAATTGATTGATGGCCGTAACCAATTTTGATTGTAGAAAATATTGTATTAAAAATTGTTATTGTAAAGCTTTGTCGACCAAAGAATTTGATATTAAATTGCAGTCTAAGCTTTGATTATAATTTAATAATTCCACTCTCCATCTCACTCTCCCTCTGGCTCTATCTCTCTTTGCCTCTTGTGAATTGCCTTTATGTTAAGCCATTGCCTGACCGAATGGCATTGGTAGACTGTCCTTTGGTTAGCCGCCATTAAGTGCATAATTCAATTTGGAAAAACAAGTAGAATTTGAGTGCCCCTAAAAGTATGCAAAGCAGCCACAGCCGCAGCAACAACAACAACAACA
The DNA here is from genome assembly GCF_018902025.1 of Drosophila willistoni. Lineage (NCBI taxonomy): Eukaryota > Metazoa > Arthropoda > Insecta > Diptera > Drosophilidae > Drosophila > Drosophila willistoni. The sequence goes on from NW_025814052.1 coordinate 10,782,991, forward strand.
ACAACAACAACAAGAACACAAAAGTGCGGCAGCTGCATAGATCAACTGGCATAAAAACGACGACGATGACGACGACGACGACATGGCCTGGCCACGGGCTTTGGAGTTTGTATATAATGAAAATAAAGTAGCAGCTTTTACGCATTTTTATGGTTTTTATTTTACTGTCAACCTCCACCCATCTGTCTCCCCATTCCCTTTGCAAAAACCCATCCAAAAGAACGTATGCAAAATGGAGAAAATGCAAAATGGGAAAAAGGCGAAACAAACGCAAACAAAATACGCGATAAGTGCGAATGTTGAATGTTGCTGCTGTTGTTTTTGTTGCGACAGCTGCTTTTACCTGCTGCTGCTGCCGCTGCTGCTGCTGCCTATGCAAATGAGACAAGGTTCTTGGCAAAAAAGGTAGCAGGGCACAGACTACCCTGTGTATGTCTAAAGTCATAAAATCTGTCAATTCGCAGACCATTGTCTTCAATTTCCGAGCCAACCCCAAGACTAACAATCAAGTTGAAAGCAAAAAAAAAAGGAACAGGAGTGGAATACAATTTTGAAATAGAATACATTAGCTAATGATAATTGGTGCAAAAATATTGATATTCAAACCGCGCATTGGATTAGTCAATGGGCAAACTGTAGACTAATAGAACAAATAAGTTATTAACATTCAAGGGCGAGTCGGGGGAGTCGTTTAATCCGCTCCTGTTTTCTACTTATTTTCTAGGTCTTTGTTTTTTTTTTTTTTTTGTTTTTGTCTCCATCGCCATTGCCAATGCTGTCTGCGTCTTTGGTCTCCTTTCTGTGCTCTCTGTCTGAGAGGGAATTTATGCGGTCCAGGCTAATCCTCATGGGGATTTCTGCTTAAAACGTTTTATTGTTGGCCCACGTAGGCGCAAGACCAGCACCAGCACCAGCATCCAGGCATGGAGTTTTTACTTTAATTCTGAATTCAGAATCCTATTGTCAGGTGTGATGGTGGGTGGCGGATGGCGGTTGGGAAATGGCGAACGGCGTGTGGCCTGTGGCGGGGCGTGTGCTGGGGTGTTGCCTACTTTACGGCTGTCGACTGCAGATTTCCCAGTTGCCTTGTAAATTTATCGCATTAAAAAGTGTGAATTTTCTACAATGCCCCTCAGTCTTTTTAATTTCTTTTGCTACCCCTTATCCTTGCCAAACTCTCACCACTCCCATTCATCCATCTATTGTGTATAAGTGTGTGTGTGTGTGTGTGTGTGTGTGTGTGTATGCTCTTTACGTGCTGCTCAGCAGCCGCTTGACACTGTCATTATGTAAATTAAATTGTGGCGAATTATTATTTTTATTTTCATCTTCCGTGTTTTTTCTTTATGGTATTCGTTGCCTTTGTTGTTGCTACTGTTGTTTTTGTTTGTTTTTTTTTTTGGGGTATTTTTCTTTTGTTATTTTCGTAATTTATTTATTTATTTATACTTTTTGTCGAGTGCATAATTCATAATTTGTCCCTGTCTTCGTTGTCGTCGTCCTCTCCATATCGCTGACAAGGCAATAAAAGTTTTTGCCCCCATCTCACTCTTGTTCGCTCTCTCTCTCTCTTTCTCTAGCTCTTTTAGAAAGTTAACAAATCATTGGATAAATAAAGTGGGCGGCACACCACATAGATAACAAAGAAAAATAAATGGGCGTGGCTAGAAAAGCAAACAATTGGCCAAATGAATTGCAAAAAGCAGTTTATATCCTTTATTTAACGTTCTTGTATACACTTGCAAAGGGCTACCTATAATATAAAATAAATTTTGTTATTTAACTGAGTTCTTATAAAAAACATTTTTATTTTTGTTAAACAATGTAAAACAAACTTGTACATACATATATATTTTTTATTGCATTTCTAAGTTAAGAACCAAATGCGTAAATATCAATTTCTCTCTATTTATGTCTCTCTTTTAATTTGTAATCTTTCTATTGCTGCAACTTACTCACTTGCACACATATTCTACCTCTCCCCACTTCTCACTCTACGCAAAATTTAAAGAGCCTACGCATGTAAAAATGAATCTTGCATTTGCTTGCTCTTGCATTTAATTCTCTCATTTTATGTTAACATGTTTATAAGAAAGCGCACACACACATAGATCATTTCTTTTTTCTTGGCTCACTTTTTGTGCCAAAACCGTAGCAACTCCCTCACACTCACACACATGCATAAAAATGCTAGCGCCGCCAAAGAGTGTGACTTAGTAATGGAGAGAGCGGCTCAGTTCACGTTCTACCGCTCAGCGAACAAGTCAAAGCGAGAGAGAGGAAAGTGCTTAGCGAGAGGGCAATTCTTTTGCTCTTCACTGCCCCTGCTGCGTATAAAAAGCTGCAACTGAGAGGGGGGCGCTTCAGTTAACGGCGCCGCTTTACCCCCCACAGTCATCGGTTTTCTAATTGCAGTGTTGTAAAATTAATTTGGTGAGCAGATCGTAGTAAATACTGAGTAAGTGAATAATTGTTTTTATCTTTTAGTCGTTACTTGTTTACTTGCTGAAAAGATATCCTAATCGAATTATTCTTATTCTGATTGGTAATTGCTTTAAGTTTCCATGTCAAGTAACAGTTTTCAAGCTGACCAATTCTAGCTCGCGCCCCAAAAATTATCTCTTGTAGCAGACAATTCAAACAAACGAATACATAGATAGATAAATAGATAGATAAATTGGATATATGTATACATATATGTATGTACACACAGCCGCAGACAGACTAAAGTCAGACTAATATTCAACTTAAATGCAAAGAGCAAGGGAACGAGAGAAAGCCAAACATAAAATTAAATGAAAAAGCATAAAATAATAAATTGCGGATTTAATTTAATTTCTCTCTGTTTGTCTATGTGTATGTTTGTCTCTCTCTCTCTGTGTGTGTGTGTGTGTGTGTATGAATTCTGTGTCCAAGCAACAAAAGTGAAGCGTATCATAATAAACGGCTTTTGATGAGCAGAGAAAAACACTTAAGAAAGCAAAAGAAACAAAAAAAAAAAAAAAAACATCAAGAAAACGAAAACCAACAAAGGCCAAAGACGAAAACGAAAATGGCAACAACAAGAATCGGACAAATATAAAAACGAGCAATGTCCATGTTCGAAATGATAATAATGACAACCATAATAATGATGATGATGAAGAAGACGGTGAAGGTTGAGCCCGAGGATGGAGTCACTTCTCGGCTTGTACAACATGGCGTATGCGGCACGTGATTGATGGAAATGAAAATAGCCATCCAGCCATGGTATTCATTTGGTATTTCTTTTTTTAGGCCATGTCTAATGTCGGATTTTAACATTCGATCGATAAACGCGAATTGAAGCGATGTTTAAATTAAATAAATTAAGAGATTTCAGACCAAAACTTAAAGAATTCATTGGAAATAACATCCCAATTGATGGACACTCGATGTCCTGTGTCCTGTTAAAATGAACAATTACTAAACTACTCCCTAAAATTCAAAAGCCAGGATTAAATAATTTATTGACAGAGATTTCCAAGTACTTTCTTGGTATTCTTCTACAGCTTTTGAAATGGTGCTATTATACAGGTATTTTATTGGCATTTTTTTTTTTCGTAGACATTTGTATGCAAAATCCTCATTCATTTTATGGGTGCGTTTCCATTGACCAAACACCAAACGAAATAAGAAAACGAAGAAGCAAAAAAAAAAAACAGTTTAAAGTTTAATCCCAAATTTGCTAGCCATTGATTTTTATGGCCAAGCGACATGCAAAACAATTTGATGGCCAAGGAAATGGGCAAAGAAATACGTAAAACGCAATGCAATAAAAATCCATCATAAAAAAAAAACCAAAAAAGAAAAAAACACACAACGGACACGAACGCATAAAAATGCGTTGTAAGCCTGCCTTGATTTGACGCGTTGTTAATTCTTTAGGTTGACTTTTATGATACGCCTTTTGGACAGGTTGCTTTGGTGGGAGGAAAGATATGTATACGTATGGGAGGGGGAGGGAGCTGGCTAAGGAGCTAAACGGCAACTTGGCCAAGTGTCTACGACATGTCCTTGAGTGTCCTCGATGTGCTCTTCTGTTTGCGGTGCGAAACAGAAACGAACAGAACAAACAGGACAAAACAAAGCAAAACACTTATCATCTCTAGTGTTATTCGTTTCAGCTGCGGCTCCCCACACACACACACACACACACACACACACACACACACACACACACACACACACACACACACACACACACACATAGTCATGCACACCCAGTCATATGAATGTTGTATTTTCTTTTACATTCCAATGGAATTTGCCCACATCAATCTTTGAATTGTTACAGAACATCAATAATGTCCTCTTAGTATCCTTGTAATTTCATACATTTTCCTTATAAGCTGAATGTTCTTCTCTTGGATTAAGAATTAAGTGGATGTGCTTTCAAATTCTTGACCACAGAGTGCAGTTATCTGGAAACTTATCTCTCTTGTGAGCAAAGACTTTGCTGCATACTTATGGGCTAATTCAAATTTACTTCTATTCGCTAGTCTTATTACTTACTCATGATCTCGATTGTGCTTGTAGGAGTCGTGATAACGCGTGCGCAAATTCCTGCGAATATCGCTGCTGTCATTGGCATGACGATTGCGGGAGAGGGCAGCGGGCAGCAATAGGGCCATTTCTACAACGAAAGCAGAACAGAGAAAAGTAGAACGGGTTAAAATTCATAAATAAAACAAAACGAAGAAAACAAAAAAAAAAACACGCACACAAAATGTATAGAATTATGGGGCTAGATTTATTATCAAAATAATACGAGAAAATCAATTTGCGAATGCGACATTACAAAATTAATGGTCGCTGTTACGAGTGAGCTGAGTGTTTGCAAATTTCTTAACCTCCCCATCCCCATCCCCATCCCCCACCCTCCCGCACTCTTTTTTTGGTTGTTTTGCTTGTTGACTAGAACCAGTGAACAAGTCCGCGTGATTTTAACATCACGCACACACACACACAGGAATCTATATGGATGTGGGGGCGGATATACGCGTGCCAGCGTGCCTCAGCGCCTGAGGTTATGCCACACGTTTCGTTTTGCTTTGCTTTTGTCGTGTTTTACTTTGTTGTTTGCATTGAGCTTTTGCCTGTTTTTTGTCTCGCGCAAAAATCAGAACATGCCATTAGGATGGAGTTGCAAAAAACACAAAAACCAAGTGAACGAAGCACAAGTGAAGAAGCGTCAACAACAAGAAGAAAACAAACAAACAAACAAACAAACAGCTAACGACACTCCGGTTACGACTGGTTATAGATCTGTTAATAGGTTTACTTGTGGCTTAAATGCTCGATATCAGTCAAGAATTTACCGTCGAATCGTATCGAAGATAAGACATAAATGACCAAGAAATGTCAACATGTCGTATGAGTGATATTTGACATTTGAAACGTTAGAAGTGGACACTTATCTGATGAACTAAACTGCCCAGACAAACTTGTTAAATAAAATGCACCTCACCGTGCTTCATTTTCTGGCATAGATGAAAATTGAATTTTTGTTATAAACATGCGCAAAACGAAACGCAAAAATTTCAAATAAATTTGTTCGAGATGAGCTCTGCATGGTGATGATGGCGATGATAATGACGATGATGATGATGATGATGATGATGCTGCTGCTGCGACTGGGCACATATGTGATATATAATTTTCGATGCCGGCAGCCTCACAACTTATGCAAATTTAACGAGCCAAGTGCCAAACTGTGGCTGTGGGTAGAGTAAAGCACTCGCTCACCCACACCCACACCCACACCCATCCCAATCCCCTCTTTGTTACCCTCACCCATTTTGCACATTTGCATAATCAAATGCCATATTGTTCTACGGGTTGGAAGAGTCTTTTTTTTGTTTTTACCTTTCTCATAGCCGCCAATGTCATTGTCTTTTGGGGCATATGCGATTTGCAAATGGGACACGATAATACTTTCCTATAGTTAATTAGTTGGGCATTATCTTTGCTTTTAATTGGATAATAATTTCATTTTAATTTCTAAAAGCATTTTAAGGGTGTTCATTTGGTCCATTAGCACTTGGCTGTTTTATATATGTATATGTATATATTTCTTCTTGGACGATTACCAACTTGGCCAAGCAACCGAGATGACATCCTCTCACACTCATTTACACATATTTACATGCATACACACACACACACACACACACACACGTGTACAAAGACTCACACATATGCAAGTTAATTGGAATTTAGCACATGGCAGACGTAATTCACATGCCCTTCTATTTAAGTGTGTGTGTGTGTGTGTGTGTGTGTGAAGCAATTATTTTTATAACGTTAATGAGCACTGCGCATTATTGTGGCTGGTGACGATGAGAACGAGCGAAAAGCAAGGACATTGCCTGTGTTGACAGTATGATCCAAAAGTATGCGCACCTGCAACGAATAAACACCTCAAACAAGACACACACAAAAATATTAACTAGGTAATTTGCACTTGAAATTGCCAACACTATATCGATTATACTCAAAGTGATTGAGACTAAAAAGCAAGCACTCCCAGCAATTAAAACCAAGATAATTTCCCGTATTAGTATTGTTAATTTTGTTGTTCTTATCTAAGTGTTTCGCCTTGGGAGGCGAAGTGATAAATCCCCTAAGTGACTTTTTAATTAGAACTTTTAACCTTTTGTTAAATGAAAAGACTTGTTTTTCATGTATATCTAATTATAATTTATTAGCTTATATAATTGGAGTTGCTAAAACATAAACTAACAGCTTAAAGTTAGTTGAAGTTTGAGAAGAAGAGATGGAGAGACTCTAAGTCAGACTAGAGAAGCGAAAAATCAAATGGTTGATTAATGCTAAATAATAGATATATATATTTCCTTTACTTATATCGTGATCAGTAATTGCTTTGCCTAATTAAATCATATTTTATTGAATAACATAGGCCGACATGATTTTTGGTGACGTTAAGCTGAGAAGTGTTTTTAGCTAATTCGGATACGCTGATTCTGACTGCATATTCAGTTTTTGTTCATCACGTCCAGATTTTGTAAAATTAGGGGATCTAGGGTTGGAAAATAGGCACCCAAAAGTATACTATATAAAGTTAACAATTGTTTTTCTACATTTTTAACGAATTGTGGAATTTCTTGCTTAAGTTAAATAGCTGTTGTTTGCCAACATTACTTATAAACAATTTGTTAGATGCATAAAATTACAATATTTCTTTAAAATTAACAAGTTGCAAATTCTTTGAATCCCTATAGCATACTTTTTGGTTCGAATTATACTCATTTTGGAACAGTATCCAAAGTGTATGATAATATGCATAATAACAAAGAAACGCCTCTTTGATTTTGTGTAATTTGCGTTTAAATTATACTTAATATATAAATAGGCATTTTTTTCGAAATCCTGACGTGATGGGCAAAAACTAAGTACAGGGCCGTAATCAGCACCCCCAAATTACTATAAAAGACCTATTGAACTTAGAACACTTTTTCATGGCCTCGAAAATGTTGGCCTGTGTAATCAATGAATCCATTTTCTTTTTTTTTACCATTATTGACTGTAAACTGATTGTTGTATCTGCCCTGAATATACATATATATATTTCCACCTCTCATTCAATCAATAATTTAATCAAAGCATATCTGATAAAGAAAAATATTTAAGAAGATTATTTATAATTTAATAAATATATAATTTCTTATAGACTTATTCATCATTTTCTGTATGGCATTTCTTTTGTTGCTGCTTGCTTAAAAACGAACAGCTTAAAGAGGCTATAAAATGTTTACCTGTTGTGTTAATTACGACCAAATAAGAAGAGATATATGTACATACGTAGACACCTTGCATATACATATGTGTACACACACACACACACACACAGATGCATATTGTTAGCAATTAACTTGGCATTTGAAAATTTTTAATAGCATACTTAAGGGTAAATGGAGGCCACACAAATTGCCGGCCGAATTTACTAGGCTTTGCGTCTCTAAGGCTTTAATTTGGCCAAAGACTGCAATATTCTGAATTATTTGAAATGAATTTTCCATTCACATTGTTCCTGGCTTAATATAATCGAAGCCCTAAAGCCCCCAAAAAATGTGGCAAAAGACTGAAGTATCTAGCAGACAAGAAAGACCACTGGCTCTTTTATATTTGCCTGAAACAAATACACATAGCCATACACACATACACACACACACACACACATATATATGTATACTTTAAACAACTGGCTGTGTGTGTGTATTTGCGAGTGCAAAAAAACAATAAACAGCTTAAACGCATTATGAGTCTTAAGCACACACGGTTATATGCACATAAATGTGTGTGTGTGTGTGTTTGTATTTGTGGTGGGTGTGGTTATGGGGTTGTATGTGTGTGTGTGTGTGTGTGTGTGTTGTAGGTGACAATGCTTGCTGTAATTATCTTTTATGTGGCTTTCATCCAAAGATGCAAAGTAATATTCCTAATTATTGTTTACTAAAATAGTTAAATATATTTATGCCAAATGAAATCTTTGCTCACCATTTTCATTTGTCTTATTTTAATTAGGTACAAGTGGGTAAAACTAGAAGTAATTAAAATCTCACTCCTCAAATTTTACAACTATGTGAACTCGCCAAACATTTGTTTTATCAACTAAAATGCAAAAGTTATCAATATTCTTTACTTCAGTTAGTTTATACTTAAAGCCATTCTGTAAGTTCGATTTTGAGGTCTGTTTTGTTGACCCTAAACAAATATATATGTAAAACGTTAAATACGTTCAAAGTGATATCAGCTTTACCTGATTTGAGTGATATGACGACTGAATTGAATTGCTTTTAGTTTTCATTGAAGTTGCGACTTTCTGTCTATTTTGCCATATGCAAGACATTCATTTGCATATAATAAAGCTTTTCCCGTAATTAATTTCCTTTTTCTTTTTTTTTTTGTTTTTGCAACAACTTTTCCCTCATATTCCTTCAAAGTAATCGTTTTGTTTTTTTCTTTTCTTTTTTTGTGTTTGTATGCAATATTTTAATGGCTGCAATCAAAGTTTTAATTAAAACGCTTAAAGAGCTGCTGGTGCTATAGAAGAAAAAAAAAAAACACAACGAATAATATATACAAAACGAGCGAATGAGTTTGAGTTTGAGTCTGAGTCAAAGGCAAAACCAGAAGGAAAACTAAATCCAAACAGGCGTTGGAGCTGTTGGAGCTGCTTTTGCTGCAAAACCAACGACAGGCACGTCCAAGGCTAATGGAGCGCAGGCGACCCAAAACATAAACAAAAACTTTTCCAGCGATATTTTAATAGTTTTTGTTTTTTTTTCTTAACCCACCCACAATGAGGGCAAGAACCAGGGCAGGGCGTGTGAGTGCCAGCGGTGACACTTAGCCAAATATAATATGGCTTTTATGTCAGCCACTTGCAGAAAATTGCTTTGTCGGGCATGGATGCATTAGGAGGATAGCCATAGCCATCCCCATTACTGTGCGCGCCTCTGTCTCCTATGACTATGACACTTCTTCTTTTTTTTTTTTGTGCTCTTCCACGTACAGTGCTTTCTTATGCAGTTTGGCAGATCCGTTTTGCTATTTTTTTTGTGCTAGCTCGCATGCAAAAGGCAATTTAAAAAAGTTTCAACTTGAACCTAGCCGCAAAAATAGTGGCCAGAAGGTGGGGGAGTGTGTGTTTTTTGCCTTTCCCCCTCTAACTTTCATCTTCACCATTTACCTAGCTTGCTTTAGCCATTGCCAGGCGTTTAGGTATAAAAGCTTTTTACTATAGTCTCTTTTCTTGTGTATCCTTGTACCATAGTTGCTATGTGGATATCATGAAGTCTTAGTTCGTGTTTTTGTCAGTTCACACTAAAAAATGTTGCAGACTTTTGGGGGCACAGCAGCACGAAAAATGAAACTAAAATACCTTTAGAATGTAAAAGTCAAACTGAGAGAAATGGAGTGAGAAAAAGAGTTTTAGTGTTTTGTAATAAGCAATTGCATATGAAGAAAGTTACATTTTCATCAGTAAATAGCAAGAGCTGCAAAACTGTTGCCTACTTCATGGCGGGTCTTAAGATCTTTCCATCAAATTTAGGAACCATTAATCACCAAGTGTTTCAAAATCACACTCGTTTCCCCTGATATGCAAACACTAGAGAATCAACTAAAAATCTTAAAGTCTTGAGTTTAATTTATTTTCTATAAAACGCAAAATAAAGTAATGCGGTTTTTACTCTCATAACTGGTATACAAGTGTGTTAAGAAGAAGAAGTGAGAATGAAGTCTTAAAACCCCTTTGCAATCGTCTTCGAAGCAAATCTCGCTTTAGCTTAGGAGTAAAGTCACTTAGTTTTGCAGAAAAGGTCTCGTTATTTGCTTTTCTTCTATTTGCTAAATGCATATCAAGGAGATATTTATACTTGTCTAAATGATTAAGTTACATCTTTGCTTTGGGTATTTAACATTTATATTTATCCAGTTAACATTTTTATACCGTCTCTTTGACCATTTGTCTGGCTTTTATTTTGCTTATGTTGATGGGAATTCATGGAAGGACGAGAAGTGGATAACAGATGAAGATGGAGAGGTAAATGGGCAAAGATTTTTCGTGTTTGCCATTTTGTCTTTGCCTTTTTATTCGCCTTTGTTCTCACATTTCACTTTTAATTAACAATTCCTGTCAGCACCCCAGCCAGCCAGCCAGGCAGCCGCCTTCGCGCGCACCACCCACAATGACAGGGCTCAGCTGACGTAAGTTGGCTAAGTGAATTGGTTAGCTCAGTTCTGTTGGCCCAGTTGGATTTTGAGTGCGAATGCGCGACCGCGTACCTGCCTGTGGGGCAACTTTTAGAGAACTGCAGATACTTTTAATTAAAAGTGCATTCCATTAAAAGCCAACATTGGCGACGTGACAGGGAGGGATTGGGCATTGGATGGGTTGAATAATAGTAGGAATGGAGGGAGAGGCAGAGATGGTAGGTAGAGGACCTTGGAGAATTCATGTATTTATGCTGTAAATGCAATGACTGTGTGTGACTTACCGCGCAAAATCTTCTTATCGCGATGTCCGTGACAGCGATAGCCCTGACATCCACGTTTTTGGAGCAATGATGGGCAATGTTTGCCACCGTTTTGTGCCGCCTGAAGGATTTGGCGCGTGCGCGTCATCATTCCGGTGCCACAGCTCTTGTCGCATTCGCTCCAGGCGCCCCAATCACTGACCTGACAGTCCAGCACTGCAACAAGAGAGAAAATAAAATCCAAAAATTCAGAGTCATGTTGAACAATCGAAGATATATGTATATGTATGTATGTTGGGATATACGAGCCACTGGTTGCTTGAAATGTTGCTAAAGCCTTTTAAAACTTTAAAACTCTCGCTTGTGCCGAAGGCCTATAGACAGGATTATGCACTTAGGATTATAGGCTACGCATTTGTAGATGGCGCAATCAATGGAAATGGAAGCCAGCAAAGTGTTTTAATTGTAAAAATGTATAAAGAGCATGAGGGAGCTAAAATCAGCCAAAGCAGGGGAAAATTTAAAATGAGTGAATGAAGATGAGAAATGAAAATGAAAAAGACAATGAATGGCAGCATGGAAAAATTAATTAAAATCCATATGCCTTGATTGCGCTTCTTTGGCTATGGCTTTTGCCATTCGTTTTCCGTTTCATTTCGTTTGCCATTCCCCAACAACTAACCCCAACTGGTGGTTAGTGTTAATCAAAGTTTTTTTTTGGGGGGAGCAAGGAGCAAGCTTCTCCCTTCTCACCGTCCTCCATTTCTCGTCCTCTCTGAGACGCTAATGAAGCCGGAAGAGCATTGGGCAAACGAATTGAAAATTTCCCCCCTTTTTTTTCCACCACAAAAGTGATTCGTTTGAGCAATGTGCAAATATTGCTATTTCAGATTGGATGTAGCTATATATGCATGTAGTCAGGGATTAGGCTTAAAGTCAATACAACTCGACAAGGATACATATACATAGATGGCATGAGAGATCGTCCTCAATACAATTACAAGGCTTTGATTTGCTTAAATGCAAAGAAAAGTCTTTAAACAACATTTAAAGTCATCTTAATAGCTTACAAATGACTTTCAAATTATTGTCCTTAATTTTTTGCCTCTTGACTTGGAATCGACCATGTTAAATAATGACAACTAATGAAATTTGGCTTCTTGTCATATTTTAGTCATGGTCTCATGTGAAAGTCTTTCTGTTCTTTACAAAGATCAGAAGTTCTTTAGTTTGACTTTCACTTCTCAGGACTAAGGTCAGGATCTTAAAAAGTGTTATATTTAATGCCTTTGGTCGACACACTAAAAGTTGAGCTATTATTTTGTAGCATAAATCCATGACTTTAAAGGTTTCAGTATTTTTTATACCTCCTCTTTCTATAATTTAAGCAAGTCAAATTACTTAGGGCTTTAATTGTTTGCTATTTTTTTTTTTTTTTGTTTCTCCCGGCAACTTTAAAGGCCAATTTTTAGTGGTCTTATTGGCATTCAACGGTCACAAAGGAAATTTATAATTCTCATTCTCATCTTATCTCATCTCAGACCATTCTCATTTTCATTTTGAATTTTTTGCACAAGTTTCGCCGCGCAGAATTAACAAAACGTTAAAAGAAAGAAAGTAATGAAAAAATGAAAAAGAAAAGATTGCCCAGAGGGTTAAACTTTTTGTTATGGCGTACTTTCTATACACTTGCAATTTATATGAGTTTTTTTTTTTTTTGTTTATTATATTTTTGTTAACTGCCCAGGGAATCGGTGCACCTTATGCAATGACAGATCACTTATGTACCTGTACCTGTTGGGCCGAGTAGTATCAATTGGGAGGGCCAAACTCATGGACAAAGTGAATATACCCCAATGGATTTAAAGGGGCATAAGCAAACTACTAGGATAATAGATGCTAGCTGCTTCTAGGGGTAGCATAAAACTAAAGTAGTTAAAATTATGATTGCATTGGCCACTGCTGATGTTGCTCCTGCTGTTGTTAGTCCTCCTGCTGTTGGCGCGTTTAGCATATTGTGGACCATGGCCCATGAATGCAGAAAGCAGCGAATGAAGCAAAAACTTTGCCAAGGCGTACACTAGTTTTGTGTCTAGCCGGCTTAAGTTTGTCTGCTTGGTTGTGGTTCGTGCCTTCTTGTGGCTGGAGTTAAAGTTGGTGTTGGTGTTGGTGCTGGGACTTGTTGTGGCAATAAATGGCATTATCCTGCTTAGCAATCATGCGACTTGATTGTTGTGGGTGCCCAACAGCGACGACAGCGGCAAAAAGCTGAAAATTAGATGGCTTGCAGTAGCAGAGGAAGAGCTGAACAGAGAACCCTGCAAAACTTCTTAATGCCATTGCCTGCAGTGCTCCACTAGATGGTTGCAGTTGCACTTAACTTACTTTTGAATTGGCACAATGCCATACCCTTTCCACTTATACCTTTTGCCAGCCATTTAAGCGGCAATCAAATGCCAGCTGACCAAGCTGCTAATAATTGTGACAATGACGATGATGGCCACGGTTTTTTTTCTTTTTTTTTTTCTAAAGATGATTTTGACAGTTTTCCATTAGCATTCGATCAACGCTTTCAAGTGTCTAGTAAAGTTCTGGTAATCTAGTTTCAAATTCAAATGCTTTAGCAGAACCAAAACCAACTGAACTCAAGTGCTTGTCATTACGTTGTTCATACACTCGACTGCTTCTGCTGTTGCTGCCTCTCATGATGATGATGACGATGACGATGACGATGATGCTGATGATGCTGGTCCTCTTGCTGAACTGGCACTTCCTCTGGGATTCTCATATGTACAACATAACTCAATGTCGCAGCAAGTGACCAGAACTCAGAATGGTGAATCGAGAACTTTGGGGGACCACCAGCTGTACCTCAAACCGACTCTGGCCAACAGCAGCAACGGCAACGGCAACGGCAACGGCAACGGCAATGGCATAAGCAACAGCAACAGCAACTCGTAAAGTCCAAGCCAAAAGGCAAACAACAAATCCTGACCATAGCGGCAACTGGAAAATGTTTAGCCCACAAAATGGTGTTAGGGATAGCTAGAGTGGAGTGGAGTGAAGTGGAGTGGAGTGGGGGGTAGCCACAGCATGGTTATTTGTGGTCAGCGAAGTAAAACAAATGGCGTCAAATGCTGCTGCCATCGTTTTTGTTCCTGTTTTTGTGTTTGCCTGTTGTGGCAAGTCGAGCTGCTTTTGACGCTCTTTGTTCCAGTTTTTCGAGTTTTTGGCGTTGTGCGGACATTTGGTTTATGTGTGCAATATGTGTGTGTGTGAACATGTAGGTGTGTGTGTGTGTCTAGCCAAGTCAAACAATTGCTTTGGACAAACTCAAGTGCGGCAGATAAACAGATAAAAGCAATGGCTATAGGTACTACCTACAAACAAAAAAAAAAAACGTTTATAAATACATATATACATGTGTATGTATGTATGTATGTATCTGAATACATGTATGTACATAGATCAAAGCAGCTTCAACTTCAATTGGTCCAAAATTTATGGTGTAAAAGTCTCTTGCTGTAGTCTCAAGAAACGATGACAACTTGGAAATAAATGAATCATCCCAAGTTGTAAATGAATCGCTTATATTTAGAGATGAATACTATTTAAAGGAATTAAACTGAATATGACTATGACAAATCCAACACATATAAATCGGTTAAATGATCGGTTAAATAGTTTAAAAAAGAATTATGACATTCAAATTCGAATATACAAATGTTTGAGTCTTTTTGAAATTGCGATTCTTATCTATTCGATATATGTAACATAACAACTCAATTACACGCATTCAATTCCACTTGATTTCATTTGATTCACTGCAATTTGGTCAGCTCAGTTATTCGTTCGCTTTTCATTCTCATTGATAAAATACTTGTCTTCAATAGAAACGGACACTAAGCAATTTTATGAAGCCATTTTCATGGTTATGAAAACCAAACAAAATACTTAAATTTTCATCTCGAGTGGAAGTAATGTATAAAATTGTGTTAGTTTCATTTAAAGACAACAATTGTTGTAAAGTATGTATAATAAATCTTTTGTCTGCCCGTTCTGTGTAGAATTTTATTGAAGACACAGCCTCTGCCTTAGACCAGATTAAAGTTCTAGTCTCATTTCAAAGGTATTCTAATCCCTTTGGCATTATTGCATATGTAAGCTGTAAATAAGCTATGCTCTTGTCCTGACATTTCATTTCGTTGTAATCTTTGGCCTCCACACAGTACACAGTACACAGCACAAGAGCATTTCAATTCATGGGCATTGGCCAAGTGACTCATACCGAGTGTCTCCAACTCAACTGAAGTAGGCTATAATCCTTTGACTACCAGAATTCTGGTATCACAATGTGGGCAAAGTGGGCCCGCAAGTGAATGCGATTTCTGGTAAAGTAATTTGCATAATCGATAATCACCATTCACCACAGGAATGGAACTGAATCACAGTAAGTTCATGATGACAAATTATGTTTCATTGCAAATAATTTCGCCAACTAACTTAACTTGATAACTGGCTAAACATATAGACCACATATTTCTGGCCACATATCAATTGGTTATCATTCAGAAGAGGGTATATATAAGTATTTTAAGATTAGGATTCATGAAAATGTTATTGTTTTCGAATCATTTTCTATACTAAATGGTTGTTGGACAAGTTTTTTAAAGTTTATATATATTAATTTCGTTTTAAACAAATTTAGAATCAAAAAAAACTAAGAAAAAACTTATAGGCTTAATTTTCTTCGATTTATTTTGAAAATGCTTTTCTCGACCTAAGTTAATCTTACCAACTAGTACTTTAAACAATGACTATTAGTTCGAGGTTATTGAAAGTATTTTCCTCTATGGTGAAGCTAAGAAGTCGCTCATCAGAAGACCGAAATAGATTACTATGAAAGTGTATATAAGTGTATGTTATATCCTGTCTGAAATTGTTACCTGTTTCGATCAGTGTACTAATCGATATAGTTATTAAGTGATGTTCAATGCCATGTTGCCAAATTGCAAATGCAAAATGTATCTATGCAGATTTATGTGATGTCGTGTCGTGTGTATGTGTGTGTGTGTGTGTTAGAAAAAGGTTAAATCGAATATTTATTACCAAATGGATTTTTAATTATGATGCAATAAATTCACGATCTAAATTCAATTACAAATTGCTAACAATTTGGCATTCAAGATTACAATTACACGCGCTTCTGCACACATTTGGCCAGGCCATAACACACACACACACACAGAGAAAGAGAGACACGCACAGTCAAAAAAAAAAAAAAATTATTGTAATTAATATATATGTATAGGTGTGTGTGTATGTGTGTGTATGCGAGTGTATAAGTTCGTTGCCAATAATCGGCAAATTGCCTGACCATGCTGCCAAAGCACCAAATGTTGCACGTGAATTGCCCAAATTGGTCGACATCGTGGCATTTAATTTATTTGTATGCATGAGTGTGCACACAAACTCACTCACACTCACACACACACACACATGTGTCTCGTGTTTCACATGTATTTTTAACAATGTGGCAAAAATGGCCGCCAATGCTATTGAAGCATGCAAACCACCTCAATGAAATTGCCACCACTTGGCAGCTAAACACTTGGCCAGAGAGTGTCGACAACAACAACAACAACCAACAATAATGGTCAATGTTCTCTTCAACATATATACATACATTTATTTGTGTGCGTGTGTGAGTGTGTGTGTGTGAGTAGTCACAATTGCCATGAACCCTTTAATCGTACATTAAGTTTTATTTGTTTGAAATGAATCCCTTGAAAGAGATTCTGCTTATGTGAAAAGTGAAATGTTTATGTATCTCTCTGTGTGTGTGTGCGTGTGTGTGTGTGCGTGTATACATATCCTTTCCCAGAATAATTTCAACAAAAAAGTTTTACCATACACAAAACAAATTGAGCCAATTTGCCATCTAACAAATAATATTTGCTTTAAATTCAATTAATTGAATATTTGATATGAATAATTCTATAAAATGTATCAATTATCTTTTTATTTGAACTACAATTGCAATGTCTAGAATTTCCATACACGAGACAGGAAATGGTTATTGATTTTTGGGGACCATTGTCCCCAATTTGTTCAGTCAAAAATTGTAAGGCGAAAATGCTAGAAGAGATGGCCGATGAAATGGATATTTTATTGCCACAAACATAAAGCCTTTAATAATGTTAGGTTGTTAGGGCAACAGATTTGAACTTTTTTCTTTCTTATAGTTCTTAGTGACATTTTGGGTAAGCCTACAGTTTAATGTTGTTGTTTTTTTTTACTTTCTGCTTGAATTTAAGCTGTGTGTATCAAAGGACTTCAAAGAGAAAGTTTCATTTCGCTACATTCTTAAACTTCCTTTCAACATAGCTGAGATTGAGATGATTTTTTGATTTGTGCTTAATTTTGTTTAAGATTTAAATTATGGCAAGAAATATATGCTTATTAACAACAGCAATAAGCAGTTTGTTTTTTTTTTTCTTTGGCAAGCATTTGCCGCACTCTTCTCTATATGCCTTCTCAGTTTCTCTAACATTTGTGTTGGTCTTTTGTGCTTTTGCTATTTGCTGTTAAAGAACTCGGTCTCGGTCTCTTCTGGACTCTCGAATCCATGTGCAAAAGTACTATATTACTTTGGCTTTTTGGTGGCAACGACAAAGTTATAATAGCGCTTTGCGGCAAGCACACACAATGCCAACGCCGACGCCGACGACGACGACGACGACAACGCTGTGAAATAAAAATCCCCAATTGGAACATGGGCATAGAAGCAAAAAAAAAAGGGAGCATACTCAAGCAATATGCAATATATCAGTTCAAATGGAAATTATGTAACAATATGTTTCTCTCCTCATGCTGATCCCTAACAGGATCATTGTTGAGTATCTTCCCTCCCTTTTGGTTTTGGAATTTCTGGCTACTGCCATGAGAATATGTACACGTAACTATAGCATGCATTAGGGGGCAGAGATGCGGTAAGTCTGATGGTCTGGTGACTGTAAGAACAGTTACAAGCCGCTGACACGGTAAATTTAATGCGACAACTGAGCGGGACTCGACGACAATTGCACATGCGTGCGAATAACGCAGAAAGGTTCCCTCCATCCATCCAACCAAATCCCGCCTAGCGTTGGTCTGCGTATGTCAGAGTGTCAACACTTAATGTAAATTACAATTTGCTAACCACACCAACTTGTGGCAGGGACGCACTTGTTCAACGCTCCAATTACCTAGACGACCTCGCCTCCACCATCAAAAACGAAAAAAATATAAGGAAAAGAGAGAGAACTATTACAGTTATGCTCTGCTTTCACACACACACACACACACACAGGCACACACATTCAGAAATACTCATTATGTGGCCTTCTAAGCCAACCACAATCACTTAAACAGAAACCACACACACCGCACCTGTCCCGAGTCGCTTGAAATCTTAACTTTGTCAAGGACATTGTGTTGGAGTGTACCCCGAAAAAGTAGGCAATACTTTTTGCACACAGACACACGCATGCATTTTGGTGAATTGCGAAGCTAATTGAGTTCTCCTCACACACATACACACACACAGTTCGAGAAGTACATCCTGGTTGCTCCTTTGGCAATGCATTTTGCATTTCAGTTGAATGGACAGGAATTAATCAAGTTGGCTGCTTGGGCCAAAATCAAATTTTTGGTTCGCGCACCCCTAAACAATCGCCCACATCTTTCTCTGCTCCCCCTCCTCTGGCCCTCACTAGAAACCGTTAACCATTTGCCCCTGGAGGGAAAACAGAATTCCGCTTGAGTTGCTAAATAAACGTACAGACTTTGATGGATCTGACAGTATTCACAAAAAAACAAACAACGAAACAAGCGCTGCTTCTACTTTTTTTTCCCTTACCTCTGTCTCGGTATGGTTATGTAGTAGTCATTGAGTTTTAGAGTTTCTGTTGCCGTGCCATTGCATCTGACAACGGTCATGGTAGTCGGAATAATAATGAAATGAAGTGCCGATGAAGTTCTACCACAAGCGCACTGTCAACGCCTGTTTCAATGCCTTAATGAATGCAATTTATGTGGACCTGGGAGACAACGTGAAACTCGCACGTTCAACCAATTATTACTCATACCTTTTGGGGTGCTTTTTGCCAGGATAACCAGCCTGCTGCATGTGTAATCAGATGAGGTGACGACGATGATGTGCAATATGGGGGCGGGGCCCAAATCTTGTGGCAATGGAATAAAATAAGAATAAAATTTACTTTGCCCTTGTAAGCTGTGGCTTGCTTTTGTCCATGCTTCATTTAGCAATAATTTGCAATTGGTTTTAATCTTAAAATAGAAAAATAGGAAAGTTTCATCAAGGTCCTGAAATGAGTCACTGATACTTATATAGATGATCATTGATCAAAGATTACTTTAATGTGCAGCTTAAAATTTCAAGAGGTATTTGGATTCTTGGTCTCTATTGGGCATGTAACTTTGTAGTTATTGATTTGCCTTTAAAGTAAATGCAATAAATAAAGCATGTTTCAGTCGTCCTTTCTTTGCCACTAAAGGGAATGCAGCTTAGTGGCGATGCTTTAGGGTGTGTTTGAACCCTTTTGAATGAACTCAATCCCCCACTCAGTCCATCGGAGAAGAAGTGCTACAAAAGTGTTCAATTTGTTGCAGACAATTGACTTTTATGTGCCTTGGGTGGTTGGGATGAAAGGTAGATTCCTTCCTCTTTATCTTTGGAGTCTCTTTGCACTCTCTCTTGCTCTCTCTCTCTCGGTTTCTCCCAACCATTCCTCATGCGGATGACTGGCCATCAAATTGAGCAGTAAAATCGACTAAAGCCGAACGGGTTGTGCAAATTATTATTGCTATTATTATGACTATTACAAGTAGGTTGAATGAATGACTATGAAACGGTAGGGGATCACCTTGGGGCTTGCAGCATTGACCAGGACATTGCTCTTGGGATAATCCACCCATATCAATGCAGAGCCAAACGGAAAAGCATCCATCAATTTATTAGTAATACAAATCATTTTTGATCTATTTATTATTAAACAGCAAACAAGAAGAGAAAAAAAAAAGATGCAGAGACCACAACGAAAGAAAAATGGTCGCGAGCGGTGGGCGTCAAAAAGAAATCATCATAAATATGCTAAGCAGCCTAAAAGTATGCAAATAAACGCTGAGATTGCTCTAGCCGAGCATTTTATGCATCAACATGCGCCTCCTCCAGAGCCTTCTTCATCCCTTTAAATAGAGAGCGGGACAGAAAAAGAAATAGAGTGAGCTAAAGGGAGTGCAGACAATTTCCTCAAGATACAAATATATATATGTATATGTATATGTATTTACATTTTCTTTAGGGGGCCTACATACAACACTGGTCTCTGGTATCTGGTATGTGGTCTCTGGCCTCACAAACAGGAGCAGAAGGAGCATCTTTCGACTCACTTTATTTGCTTTGTGCGGTTACGGCAAATTGATTTTTATGCGCTCAATTTATGTATTTCTGTTTCATATTCCATGCCAAGCAGCAGGCACAATATTCAAAATTCAAATATAGCCAACCCTAACTACACTAACTACTACAGAGCGAAAGAGATAGCCAGCGAACGAGCGAGTGAGAGAAAAACTACAGTGAAACAGTGGCAAAGACATTGCCAAAACCAATTGACTGTAAAAATTGGGCACAAATTAATGATGACAAGAAATAACGCGGAATGAGTACTCGAGGACAGATGTTGCTCCCAACCTAAAAGACCGGAAATAAAACGAAATTGACAACTCCAACGAATATTTCATAACATTTCTATATATCAAGATACATCTGCTGATGTTAAATCGATAAGGCATTGAACAAAACTTCAAATGAAGTGTCCCCATTCTCAACTAACTACGCTGTTAGTCGAAACTAACTAGACTAGATGTTTTGATTAAGTTGCCAACCACATGTACACATGTATACATTTCATAATTTTCATAGAAAACTTTTGTAAATTACATCAACTTTTGCAATAAAGTTGCAATTGGCAATAGCCACTGTACACACTGTACACACAAGCTAACGACGACAGACGGTGCACAAAATATTATTTCCATACTGTAACCACTCACAATCAGTAAGAGGCGCTGAGAGGGGATATATGGAGTTGAGGGAGGGGGTTGGGACTTGGCATACATATATCAGACAGCCGCAAGCCAAGTTGCTCTAATAATTTTTAGATACCCAACAGCAGATTGGTGGGGGGGGGGGGGGGGGGGGGGGGAGGGTAGTTATTTTTTTTTTGCTCTCGCTTTGTCTCGGTTTTTGGTTTGGTTGTAAGTTTGCCTATTCTAGAACATTTTATGAAACATTTATGTTTCCAGACACGCCTACGCTTTGGCCCAAAAACTTCATTGTCCTAATAAAAATACACAACAAATTGTCGACAGGCCACCAACTAAGAGAGAGAGAGGAAGAGAAGGGGATCCACTGGTGAAACAAAAACGGAGCTTTGGGCTCTCATCATCGAAGACTTTGGCCATATAACCATGCGAGGGTTGGCCCATAAATGACCCACATGAAGATTGTCAAAGATCGACCCTCGTTTCGGTGGCAAATCAAGAGGCCAACTAAGACCTTATTATGAAACATTTGACAATAGTAACAAACAAAGTGAGACGACTTTTAAATGCCCTTTATTAAGCGGAACGATTTCCATTGAATGTTGAAAGTTAGCTTTTGTTTTAGTTAGTCTTGAGATTCAACAAATTCTAGTCATCATCTGCAAATGATCCTTATAGCAAGGATAATATTAAAATATATTCCCCGATTTCATATTTGGCTACCTAAAGGGTATCAAGAGCCACAAAAAATATCTGTACAATTGGCAGTTAGTGTAGTTGGCTCTGGGATCGGAAATAGTAGGGTGAAATGGGCTGTGGGGCAGGGGGATGGGAAGGGGCGGTAACAAGTTGTCGGGAAATTGACATATTTGTCAAAGGATTTTGCTCATATGTCTGTGGGACAATTTGACATTTTTAGTTTTCTTCTTGTATGAATTTATTTTTTTTTTTTTTTGTTTTTTGTTGCCTTGCTTGTTAGCTGGAAAATTGTTTTGCAACTTAAATGTTGTTAAACCAGCAGAGTGACCAAGAGAGGGGTGAAGAAATGAATTGAGAGAAGGTAATAGAAGAAGGGCATTGTCTCTTCCTGTATGACCACCTCCATTCGACCACTCCCTTTGCATTGATGACTTAACCAGGTGACCGACAAAGGCGATGTCAGGAAAACACACACACACACACACACGCCCCAATGGAATGGAGAGGGAGGTGGAAATGTGGGTGGGGGGTGTGCCAGGTTAGCCCAACAAGCGTTGACTTTATTGATTTTTATGGCTCACTGGACTTTCATTGACGTTCCCACGTTGCCATGTTTCCACCTTCTTCTGTCCCCCATACCTCACCGTGTATCATCTCTCACCCGTTTCGTCCCCTGTGGCAAATGGACAACGGTAACCCTTTTTTGCTAAACATTTCCATTTTATGTTACCGTTAGCCGTTATCTGCCGCCATTTTGTTTGGCCGCTTGAAAATGTCATGCTATTTCTGACCCAACATGCCACATTTTTATTTATGCATGCTTCAGCACCCAATCCCCCAAACACCCATAACCCCCAATCCCCAGTTCTCTTAGCCGCAATCCCTGCAACCAAACAGACTCAGTTTACCCTTCGTCTACTATGACTATGACTATGACTATGTCTATGATGATAGTTACATAGTCATACACATACGTAGGTGGTCTCTCGTTTGTTGTATACCCTAACACAGAGGTTATTTTGGAGGAGGACATCTATGTTACACACGGTACTCACAAAGTCGACTCGATGAGTTAATTAAAATATGAAACCGTTTTTCCTAGTCTTTGGCTGTGATTTATTTATTCACACATTTCAACACCTTTTTTTTTCCTGTATTTTGGGGTCATTCCTCGGAGGGCAATGGGATTAGCTGATGAGTTGACTTTTCAGCTTGAATTCGTGAATAACTAAAATTCATTGATATTAATTCTCATACATATATTCATTTCCCTATTCTATGTACTCATTTCGAACATATGACGTACACAATTTGATATAGCTTTCACCCCAATGCAACTATAAATCTCAAAGTGGCTTAATAAGAAGACTCTGATGATGGGAGGGAGGGAGGTAGGTTGGTTGGTGGATGAAATCACAATTCACATTTTGGGGCGAGTGGGCACAAACATTTTTGGCAATTTGTTGTTATTACCAACAACGGGCAACGGCTGTTTCATGGAATGGCAATAAGAGAGAGAGAGAGCGAGAGACTGACTGGGGGGGAAAAGACTGACCATTAGACCACGCCATCCAGCGGCACCTCCTCACATTCTCCTTACAAATGTGGTGTAGTGGCATTTTTGGTCATTACAATCGTAAATTATTTTATTTGCTGCTAATTGTAGTTCACAAAATGCCAGCTGGAAGGATTGAAAGCCACATAGACCGCTGTACCCAAGGTCCGTTATCCTCTCTGTGGCTTTTATTGCAGCTCATAAAGCAATTAATCCAGCAACAACAACACCCCATACCCCACACCCCTCACCCACCCACTTTGGTGGGTGGCCCTATGTAAAGGGCAAAGCCAAAGCCAAAAACCAAACTAACCAAACCAACCAAAACGACGAGCATCACTCCGCTAATAGTTGACGTTGACCATTTGCTGGGGATTAGCGACCATGCTTCTCCAATTCTACCATCATGTGTGTGTGTGTGTGTGTGTATGAGTGGGTCTAGCTGTGAGGTTATGCGTATGTGTGGGCAATTGTCAACACTTGCGATACACTAAACGTTAAGCCAATTGACATTTTTTAGTTCGATTTCGCAATGAACAGTTTTTCAGTCAAGTGAAAAGGATTACAAGTAAGTACTGCATATGTCAGGGAACTATAATAATAACAAGTTATACTAAGCTGATTAACATTTCAACTTTGTTAATAATTGCCAATTGATATGGTTAATATGCGTTTCCAAAATGTCTCATGAAAGATATTCAATGAAGCCTAAAACTATGCAACACTTTGTAAGTGTGAAGTGGTTTCTCTTAGATTCAACCTGATACATTTGACTTATTACTTAGGGCTCAAAAATTATTAGTTTTTTAATCTGAATGGAAGACATTTAAAGCCATTCATATTCTTCTATAGATATCGTAAATTCTATCATATATCTGTATCTGATTAATGTAAATTTTGTGATCTTAAATCGCTTTTCCTTAAAGAATTTTCATAATTTTAAATGCTTTTTGGTTGAACTGAAAATTTTCTTTAGCATCAAGATCCGTCACTGATCTAATAAAGCGATTTCTTTTTATGAAACTATTTGCCATATTTTCTTTAATTTTCATTAGCTTCCTCTTCTTATTTCATGGTCTATTTTCTGTGTTAACCGAAAAACATTTCAATTTAAATTAAAGTTTTAATTGCTTGTAAAATTGCGTTTTTGTGTTACTTTTTGTTTTCATTTTTTTTTACTGGTCATTGCATTTTACGGGTTTCAATGCCCTTCTGCCCTTCTGCCCTCCCTCTGCATCCCTTGGACCGAAACCTTTGTTCACAATCTCTTTTTTGACCAGAGTTTCGAGCGCTGCCAAATGGAACCAATTTTTTAAATGTGTTCCATGTACGCGTATGTGTGTGTGTGTGTGTTTGTACAACATTCAAATACTTGTTTCACATTAGGTAAGCAATTTGTTAAAAATTAGTTGAAATTGGTTTTCCATACACTTGACACAGAGACACAATAGACAAACTTGACTATAAACTGCAAGCAAAAACTAATTGGAAACGCTAAGCAAACCAAACACAATGTAATCCTCTAATCAATTGGTAAATTTTACATTTCGCGAATAAATAAAGTAAACTTTAATTGGAAATATGATTGTGTTTCGTTTGATGATATGAACAATTCGATATAGAAATTTGCTTGTAAATATTTTGTATATGGGTATTGGGTATGACTTTTATCAATTGCCTTCTTGTGTCCTTTGTTATTTATGGCATTTACATTATGGCCAAAGGAAACGGAAATTGTGGGCACACACACTCACACTCACACACACACACACACACACACACACACACACACACACACACACACACACACACACACACACACATTTAAAAGTGTTTACATTCTCACTTTGACATTTGATTTTGCTTATCAGGACAATGCCATAAAAATGTCTCGCATGTGGGAAGAGAAGAAGCGGGCCCCAAAAGCCAAAGACAAAGCAACACACAAATATATACATATGTATGTATATATGGTATATAATAGAAACAAACCAAAATTTTGTATACCCTTTAAGAGATGAGAAATGAGAATAAGAGAGAGAGAGAGAGTAAAATTATCTATGAAAACATTTTTAAATATTTTCAACTGAGATTGTTTCTGTTCTGAAATTCACAAATCAATTTAAAATTTGTTTAGTCTTATGTTAGATGAGATCAAGCGCTAAGAATCTGAAAATATACGTAATGTAAGGACAGTTCTGTTCTCGGATCAACTCTGTTATTCGAATTCAAATGCCCATGATAAGGATATAAGAAATGGGAAATAAATGTGACAAAGAAGGCATCAACAAGCGGATTGGAATCAGCTTTCGGTTTCTGTTCCTATTTTCCGTCTGTCCATCGGTGGTCGTCGTTGTTGTTCGTTGTCATGTCTAGCAGGTCGACCACGACCACGACCAGGACCAGGACAAGGCCATGTTGAACCTTTCAGCACATGTCCTGTTTTCATTTTTTTTTTCAAGGGAGGGGATGGGGTAAAAACATGCTTCAATGGCTTTTAGCATTAAATTTAGACTTTTATGTGTTTATTTGCTTTGCACGTTTCATTTTGCCAACACTTTGTCTTTGCATTGCCTTTGTCCTATCATCCATTTGCCTCTTGTGTCCCTTTTTTTTTCTCTATCTTGTTGCTGTTATCCCTAGTTGGTATTGGTTTTGGTATTCTCTCGTATATACATCTAAGTCTTATTTAATACGACAAATGGGCTGTAACTTGGATTTAAATAAATGTAGCAACACATACAAAAAAACCCAACATATAGTATGTGTGTGTGTGTGTGTGACTGTGTGCACTTGATTACACTTGATATAGTGTCTCGTCCTCTTTTTTCTCTCTCACACACACACACACACGCACATTTGACTAAAACACATTCTCAATCCTTGACCCGATCTAATGCGGCAAGAAGCAAATAAAAATTGCATTTTTATATGACCCACAAAAAAATTACAAAATTCAACAACATTTTTTCTTTCTTTTCTTTTTTTTTTGTGCTGGATAACAATATCGAGCTTAACCTTGGGCCAAATGAAACTCAAGTGTTTGTATGTAACAAAAAAAAAAAGAAACTATTTCCATAGAAGATGTTACGCTTAAGATGTCTGTGAGTGGGAACATGTGTGTATGTTATAAAATTGCAAATTTAGCTTAATCATCTTAGTCTCACGAAGAAAGTTCTCATTCTCTGTACAAGTAGATAGAAAAAACAATCCCATTTGATTGAAAGTATTATTTGTTTTTACTTTTTTAAATTTAAAAGTAATTGTTTCAAAAAATTAGGTCGATCAAATCATTAGCGCCGACTATCGATGATTAGTTAAACAATATCGTTTTATATCGATGATTTTGAAAGCTTTAAAAGGCGGTAAAGCAAGCTAAACTCAATCACTAATTGCAATTAAATTCATATTTAATTAAGATATCCAAATTGCAAACTATGGCCTTAATTTTCATTTCCTCTTAAGATGATTTATATTGTAGTGCAGTTTTATATTTCACCCAAGCCAAATTTGTGACGCTTTCAAATGCAAAATGTGTCAACTTCTTAGACGCAATGAGGATGGAGGAAATGCGCCTTGGCCCACTAGGCGGATGAAAGTGTCGGTTTGAATTGAGCGTTGAACTTTTTAGATATGTTGCATCTTTTAATTTCGTCAGGCGGAGGCGTTAAACAAAACAAAAAGTTCAAGTGTCAAGAACTTTAGTGGGTGTGCGTGTGTGTGTGTGTGTTTGTAAGTCGAAGAGAGTTGCTGTAGCTCTAGTTATGGGTCTTAACAAGAAAACTTTGGCGCGGTTTTTGGCTTCATTCGCTTTTCATTCATTTCACATTGTTCGGTAGTTTGTTTGTTTGTTTATTTCTTGTTTTCGTTTTCTTTTTTTTTTTTGCTTTGCTGCTGCAAATGAAATGAATTTTATATTGAAATAGTTTTAGACACTATTGGCATTTCGTTTTATATTGGAGGCCGGCTTTTTCCGCCGCCCAAAGCGACCATTTAGCATTTTTAATGGCACAAGCGGCAAATGCAATTTTCAACCAACGACTGAACCATAGACAGAGCCGGAGCCGAAAAAGCATTTACACACACACAAAAAAAAAAAAAAAGAGAAAGAAAAAAAAATTTCAATGCTAGTTTTCGATGGAACGAACTGAACTCTGATGAAGAGTTTTGGCATCAAAGTGGGGTCGGGGGGGCGGTGAGTCGATGTGGGCCTGGCCCAGGGCCACTAAGTCCATTAACGTGCGGTTTTAATTACGTGTCCATTTCGCTGTCGTGTCATATTTCAGACTTGTGGCACGTTTTGCTTTTGCTTAAAGAGATTAAAAGCGGTTTAGATTTGTATAAAAATTGCTTGCATGCTTTTAGGCGTCCTCTAACACACACACACACACACACAAGCAATCGTATAGCAGATAGAGTAAAAGAGAGAGAAAGTGAAAGAGAGACAAAAAAGAAGCGGATATAAACTTTTGTCCAACATCCTTTTTTTGTTTTTCTTATTTTCGGGGTGTTTTTTTTTTGTTTTTGGGGGGATTGATAAAAGTTTCATTGCCCGCACAGACACACAAACACACACACACACACACACAGAGATAAGCAAAAGAGACCAAGTTGTGTGTTTTATCATCTATTCCCCTCTGCTCTATCAGTTGCTGTCTGTGGAGCTGCATTAGACACAAAGGCCAAGCTAAGACCAAAAGCATCAAAGGCTGTCGCTGACATTTTATCTATGAACAGTTTCTTTCTGCTGAATATGGCGGCAAATTCAAATTTTCTATAGCACAATGGTAAAGAGAAAAAGGCCATTAAAATTCCCTCGATTGTCTTAAAGTTTTAGTTCATTTTACCGTGTCTCACCTCGTAATTAAAGCAATGTTGTCATATGAAGAATACTCTCTAGCCTTTTGTACACATATTTTACTGATTAAAGGAAACCATGAATCTACTACAATTCCTAACCCAAAATATACCCTTTTGAGAATGACGACCCATTCCTAGACACATGGCTCTATTCCCCTTTATATATTTTTTTTTTTTTGCTTTCTTTCTTCTCATGCCCCGCATTTGGGCAGCATTTTGCTCATTATTTATTTTCAACTAATTAGCGGATTTTTTGCTTGCGTTTACGCTCTTGCCAACATTACTGTCATCCCACAGAGAGAGAGAGAGAAAGAGAGAGAGAGGCAGAGGTAAAGGGGCAGCGTAGAGTATGAGACTCTGTCTGCGGACGGTAGCATGAATGTGCACCTAAAGGATACATATATAGAGGCAGGCGGAGGTAGTCTGACACTCTACAACCGGGGTGAGGGTAGAGACAAAAGCATTTCGTGGATTATCAACTCACCTGCTGGGCGTATCTCGAAACACACACACACACACACATACCAGAGTTTCCCATGTGAGTCATGTAGCTAATTAGTTACGGATATATGTATGCATGTATTTATGCCACACACACACACACACACACACACAAACGCACGCACGCATCCTTAAATACGATTCCAAGTTTTTGCCTAACAGGCAAAACTTTTCAACGCATTGGAAACTTACCCTGCTTTATTTCGATATATATATATATATAATCTACCTATAAATATATATAACTCATATATTTTAAGTATATTATGTTTTTCATAAATTTCGCATATTACGCATACGTCCCATTGGCAGAAACACATTTTGTTTGCTGCATTTGCAGTCCATTAAATTATTAAAATTAAATACTAATCAAATAGGCAAAATGACAAAAACCACTTACTTAATTTCCTATAGTAGTTAAATTGATGGGTCCGGGTTGCCCTTAGTTACCTTTTAGCCTATTTTCAATGATTTTGGAATGGCAACTTTTGTTGCTGACAAACCAACAACACAAACCAAAATCACAAATGAAAAAGAATAAAAGTCACAAAGTTCCCTATCAGATTACATTTTTCGTTTCAATTTCATTCCGAGTTCATCGGAACCAACCAACAGGGCGTATGAAAGGGAACAATTGAAATTTAACATCTGCCTAAGGCCTGGCATAATCGAAAAAATATTTTGCATTAAATCTTTTATGCCATTTACCATCATTTTATGTGATTTATTTTTGGTCTTCTTTTTATATAAGTATATAAAACATATTTGCTTTGTATAGTCCAGTCCGAATGATCCGAATGACTTATAATGCCTCGTCAATTCGAGCATTTCAATTTGGCTCTTGCCTCTATATTGCTGATACAGATACCCTACCCTTTAGCCATATTAGTTTCTTCAGTTATCTCGGATTTCGTAATTTATCTCTTGCTTTCTTGATAAGTAACAATATTTCTCTAATAATTGATTGATCCATGATCCATGAACTCTTTTACAGTTTTCCAATGATTTTATCATTCTCGATCTCTTAAAGAGAAAAAAAAATGAATAATAATTTAATTAAATACTAAATCAACCAAAAATAACAAAGATAGACTGAAAGAAGCTTTTCTGACCTCATAAATCATATAATATTCTCGATTAGGATCGAATTGCCAAGTCGTTATACTAACTGTGAATGATTTGATCTCGGATCTTGTCTAGATGAGAATCAGTTAAATATTAAAATAAAACTAAATTTATCAGAAACTATGGCTTATTTTATTTTATTTAACATTTAAAGTGACTGTCATGTTACATCGGACTAATGATTTATCGATGTCAACTTGGTTTTTGAGGGTAGAAATGTGTGTTTGTGTGTGTGTGTGTGCAGTCAGGGCTGATTTTAAAAAAGTAAGGAACCCAAACTGACAGAAATACTATTGGGAATATCTGCGAAATGTTTGTTAAAATCAAATTACTCAACATCTGTTGTAAATTAATTTACAATGTAATGGACGGTCTTCGATTCATTTCACCTTTCACCCCAAATCCGACCCTGTATGTAGTCGAAATGCATTAAAATCTCATGTTTCTGATTGTAGCCGTGGGCGTGGCTTTATTTTAATTAAAGCGTATGCTTGTTCTTGTTTGTCTCCCCCCGTTTTCACCACCTGACACCCCACCCCCGCATGAGTCATGTGTGTTTGTGTGTGTGTGTGAGTGAGTTACTTATTTATAACTAACAACAATAGTTGCACTTTCGTGCTCTGCTTCGAAACAGGGTTTAAACAGGGCAGAACACACAGACACAGAGACGTACACACATACATACATACATATGTATGTACATTGCGTTCAACACGTTGTAATTATTTCCTGTAGTGCCTGGGCGTACGTTCATTTTGGTGAGCAATCGTTGGCATCTCGGTGGGAGCTATGGCTCCATTTGCTTCCGTCTTGAAGAACTCTAGTTCGAGTGGCATAAAATCGAAATGTAAATTCTCTGACGATGCCAACATTTCAACGTGCACCATTCACAGTTCGCACAGCGTTGCGTTGCGCATTTCCGTTTCCGTTTATGACATTAAGTTATGAAGAAGTGCCGCTTGACAGAAGAAGCAATGGAGTGGTGGAACTGACGGACGGACAGACGGACAGACAGAAGGACGGATGGACATCGCTTGGCCACATGCCATGACAATTCAGCTGGGAAATCAATTCAAAATGTTCGCCGTTTATTTTTTTATACTTTTTTTTTGTGTTGTTGTCTGTTATTCATTCATTTAGTCCATCTCTTTGGCTCTTTCTCTTTTCCTGTGTGTGTCTGTGTGTGCGAACGCGTTTTCTATGCCATTAAAAAATTATTTCACTTTGTATCTTAATTAAATTTCGCGTCATTTGTGGCGCTGCGTGTCTGCGTTGTCTGAATTGTGCGGCAAATGGCGGCAGGGCGAACACGCCAGAACGACTAGCAACAAATAAACGAAAAGTAAAGTAAATTAAATTAATGTTTTGTAATCTGATAAAAGCAGACAGCAATAATAAAATAAATAACATCAACAGCACACAAAATGACCAAACAAATGAGTTAAGGCAACACCAAAAAAACAAGCTATACGAAAAATAAATTGTTGGCTTTCTACCATCAACTAAATATGTATATAATAAAATACATGAAAAATAAAACACTTGGGACAAAAACATAGAACAAGTGATAAAGCGAAGCATTTTGTCTTACATTTGCCCATCTGGAAACAAAGTAAGAAAGTTGCCTTAAACCTTACAAGCCATAGATCCGCCTATGCAAAACTATTTAGCCGAATTAGCCAAGGCTACTCGCAACGCGTCTTGAGAGCTGTTAAAAGATATTTTATCACTTTGATTTGATTCAATGTTCATTCATTTACCAAATTATAGTCTGACATGAGACAAACAGAAAATTTGAAGAAAAAACTCTTGACTTTGCAAATCTGTATCTCTGATTAATTTCAATCGATTTCGAAAAGTGATATCTTATTTTAATACTTTCGAAGTTAAAATTTAAATGCAAATCACATAAAATTTGGGGATCTAAGGTTTTATATCCAATACTATCACATAAGTAAATTTCATATCGATACTCTAACTGCTTCACCTACTTTTCGTATAAAACTATATGATATAGTGGTCCGATTCTATAGATTTTCATAGTTAATCTGCCCGCAGATAATAAAAAGCACAGCCCTATAGCTCTTAGGGTGGCTGACAGACGGACATGGCTATATTCAGTCTCAGCTTTTTACGCTGATCAAGAATATATATACTTTATGGGATCGGCATCTGACCAACTTTATAATATCCTCTGCAAGGGTAATAATAAGAAGTTAATTCATGTAGCTTTTACTTTTAATAGTAAAACAAAGAAGTCATATTAAATCATAATTAAATCTTTAAAAATAATCTCATTTATAATTTTAACTTACTTTTACTCTCTATTTTTTGGAGTGTCTAGAGTATCATAAAGTCGAGGCTAACCACATTTTGATTTAACTTGTTCGTACACACACATATCAAAAGCATGTACGTACATACATATGTAGATAAGTATGCAAAACCTACCTACTTAGACAAAATGCTTGGCCAGCTTAACTATTTAACAAAGTGGCCAAAACTTTTTGTTGGCCCCTTGCAATATGTAGAAAAGTTGAAGTTAGCTAATGCCAAACTAAATAAGCCCAAAGCAACTTGGTGAAAACGAAAAATATGCAAATGAAGTGTGTGGTAAAATGAACATACAAAATGGT
Organism: Drosophila willistoni; assembly: GCF_018902025.1. NCBI lineage: Eukaryota > Metazoa > Arthropoda > Insecta > Diptera > Drosophilidae > Drosophila > Drosophila willistoni. The sequence goes on from NW_025814052.1 coordinate 10,815,495, forward strand.
ATATAGCCCAAATGCAAAATCGACTAGCGAATACCCAACAAAAAACATGTCTCTTCTGGATGAGAATTAACCAAAATTAAGGTGAAATATGTTGTCAGAGAAACATTATCTTACCCTAGACAGACTCGCATATGTAAGTAAATACCACCTCAATGGTAATTAATTAAGCGAACCTCTTGATTACAATGAAATTGACGCCATTTGCTACAGAACAACCGACAGGCAGACATACAGACAGACAGACAGATAGACAGACAGACGGACAAACAACCACAAGTTCTACTTAAAGTGTAGCCTACTTAAGGGCGCACTTAATGAAAGTTAACGCTGGCAATGTGAGCTACGTTTATGGCTGGCTAAAAGTGTGGCTAAAGGGAAGTCAAATGTTTGCTTGCTGTCTGACAATAACTACCACTTCCGTTTAATACAACCTTCGCTATCTCTGTGCTATCTGGGAAACGATCATCGTTAACGCTTTGTTTGGCAAACATTTCATAATAAAGAATTTTCCAGTTTCCATTTTCATTTTAATAAAGTGCAAAACTTTTGCGCCGGCTGCACATTTCACAAGTGCAAATTAAATATGCAAGCAATACTTTTCAGCGCCATTTCCTTGCGCGTAGCGAATGACGATGATGATGATTATGATGATTGGGATAATGATAATGATTATAGTGATAATACCGAACATCCGCTGGGCATTGCCATCCCGCTGCGCTGTGTTGCGTTGCCTGTTTGAAAAAGTTTTATGCATTTTAAAATAAAGTTGGCACCGGCACAGGGAGAAGACTGACGGCTTTAACTTTTTTCCATCAGCTATAAAATGGAAATGGACGGATGGATGGCTGGCTAGCTGGCTGGCTGGCTGGCTGGCTGGCTTGATGGCTGAATGGATGGATAATACTCATACTTTATTAAATTAACCAAGTGCCACAGGCAATTCTCTGTCTCTCGACAGCGGCGGCTGCGGTTTGGGCTTGACTCTTGTTGACGCTTGGTAGTTGTGATGCTTTGCACATTTTTGTGGTTACTTTGAATTTCTGGTTTGCTTACCTGCAACGAACATGAAACGAAATAGAACACAAATTCGAAAGTTAGCCAAAACTTTTCAATCATAAGCTCGTTATAAGATTAATATAAGCAACACAGAATACAATTTGATAAGGCAGACAAACAGAATCATTCTTAATAACTGGCATTTGAAGTAATGAGAGAGGACCTTAAACTTCCTGGCATGGGAACTATCTTCTATCATCTTTTCTAGAACTCTCGTTTACGATTTGCTACCAATCCAAGAGAATCTCCTACAATTGACTGTTATTTTCACTTGAGGTTGATCACATTTTGCCACATTTGAAAGACCTCGTGAATCTTATACCATTTGCCAAATGAATTGCTAGGGCTGTGCGGCAGTTCGTGGCAAGCTAAACCACAGAGACACATGTCTCTACCTTTCTCTCTATCTCTCTCTCTCTTTCTGGCACTATATACTTATGGGGAGTAGAGTTACTTTTTGGTAGTGCAGGTAATGCAGCCACATATGTACATACAACAGGAGTATTCGCGCTGTTAGGGGGCTTTTACTCTGTCTAGCACTTCATACCACTCGTTACAGAGCAGGAGTTGCGGTTTCTTTGGTTTGATGGGTTTTTGTGGCTTGTTTGTTGCTTGGTGGTAGCAGACTTCAGTGACAACTTCAACGACAAGCACTAAGACGAACTGGCAAGCGAATGGAGCCAGAGAAAGAGCAAGAACACTGCTTTTAAATTCTACTGGTATAGACTGGTATGCTGCTGCTTCATTTGTCAATGGCATATTTTCCTTTCCTTAGATTTGTATAGAGACATGTGGAGAGCGGACCTGAACAATTGTAAGGGGCGGTTGTCGGTTGGTTGGATCGTTGAGGGGATGAGGGTTTCTTTGACAAATGTCAGCATGCATCACAAAAATGTACAAATGCAAAAATTCTATAGAAAATCACAATGCCAGAGTTGAAATAAAATGCAATTTTTTGTTTTAAATCAACTGCCAGTCAAAATGTTATGACCACATCCAAATACATACATCAAAGTCCATCCATCTGTCCGCTCATCCGAATAGTTTCAAGGCTCTTAGAGGTCTGTTACATAGCCTTACTCTTTAATACTCTTAGAATTTTTGTTTGCCTCATAATTTTTGCAAGTTTGCGTAAAATTCAAACAAAAAGGCAAACAAATTCCTCATTCAATTGCCATAACTTTCAATTCAATTTTTCGGCAAATAAAGGGGGTGAGATGTGGGGAGTGGGAAGTGGGGTGTGTGAGGAGGTTAAGTGAAGTAAAAATGTTATTCATGTATAAAATTTGGTTGTTTGTCTTTGTAATTATAAAATTGTTGCCCGATTGTTTTCTTTCTTTCTTTTTTTATGTTTTGTTGTTTTGCTGATTGAGTTTTCCATTAGCATTATCATTTGAATATGAACGTTGGCAAGAACAATTCAATTATATCTAAACATCTCGCATATGTGTGCGTGCTGGTGTGTGTCTGTGTGTGTCTGGATATCTCTGTATGAGGGTGTGAGGCTAAAGAAAATGAACAACAAAAGTTGTATAAAAATGAGAATACAAGCAAACACATAAACAAACGTAGCATCTTAGGGTCGTAGGGGAAATTAGAGAGGGAGAAAGAAAACGAGAAGAGAGACTGAGAGAAGAGGCTGACTCGGTGTAGTCAGGGATCTTAGTAAGTTAGACAATTTGTAAGTAGTTTGCTTTATATTCAAATGCTAAGAAACTTATGCTTATGCCAGTTTATTGTATTGTTTTTGCAAAACACATTTCAAATAGAACACATGAACTATTAGCTACTCTACTTTTGAAAAAAAGAGAAATAGGGAAAACAATAATCAGTAATAACTAAGCTGTATACTGAAACTGCGATTGAAATTGATGCTGAAATAAAGTTTTCATTAACAATTGCCTACTTTAATGGGTTTATTTTCATACAATTTGTGTTGTCTATTTTCAGGTGCTTAAGATTTGAGATGCAATTGCATGGCTCAAGTGTTCCATCGTCATGCGGTAAGTGTATGTTGGAAAAACAACATGAAATTTATATACACACATTCATATTTATCTGCTTTTTGGCGATTCTCGTGTTGTTTTCCACTTGGCTTATTCCCTCAAACCCAGCAATTCACCCACAACTACTGCTTTCTATGGAGATAATAATAAGTTTTCATATTCCGTTCAAGAATGGAAACTTCCACCGTGATAAACAAATTTGTTTTGGTATGGCAAAATCATGCTTGGAATTGGCTCAATGACCGCTACTTGGCCTTGATGGCGGTTTATTTATGTATATATGTATAACATTATCGTTTATATATATATATATCTATATGGTGCTATATATAAGTAAGAAATCAAAGCATCTGGCTGACATTTCACAATTGTTTGCCATTGCATTGCATTATTTATGTTTGGCTCATGAATTTCTTAGCGAACATCAACACCAAGCAAAAGCAAAGAGCATGGTACAACTGAACCAAAATCATTGCATGCTTTCGGGCGTTCGTGACGAATGAAATTTTTTGGTCATTGCGTGTTTGCTACATTTTGGGACAAGGCAGCAGCACCATCATTGGGTAGCTAGGTAAGGGAGAATTTCATTAAATTTGCCACTTATTTCATTTCTTAGTTTTCCTTTTTTCCGCTCTCTCTCTCTCTCTCTATCATTTTCTATCCCTTTCTCTTTCGCTCTGCTGTTGTTGGTTTTGGTTCTATATATAAATTTAATTTTGTTCATTTCCTTCTGTTTGACGTCATGAAATTGGATTAACAACTTATTTATCGATTTTCTATATGGCTAAATTTTTCATTTTTTGAAATTCGTTCATTAAATATGCATTAATTTGAGAGTCGTCTTAAAGGTTTTGTACCGAATACCTCTTAGCCCTGAGGTATGCTGTGCTCAGCTTTAAAAGTAACATTTTCTCAAAGTTCCAAGAAAAGTCTTAAAAATATAAAACTGAAGGAAATTCATCCCCTAAAGTAGGCAATGTGATGTCAAAAATGTCGTATAATTTCTTAATAAAAGAATTGTCTGTTGCAGACTTAAAGAGTCAAATTTCTTATTCCTAAGATGGCTTCTTGTTTCCTTTACCTGTTTTTCTGAGCAGTTTCACATATTGTCAACAACTATAAATATTTAGGGTATTTTTAAGTCATCATTTTAAACTAAAGACATCAACATTTTTATATTGTGGATTGGGTAGTGGGTCATTAAAAATCATTAAAAATCAGCGAAGCGAAAGAAATGCGACCGCTGTCCCTTTTGGCAAAGCATTTCAAAGGCTCGAACCAAAACATGTTCTTCATTCACCACGCCCTTAATCTCAACCAACCTCCGGCGCACACACACACACACACACACACGCACAAAGCGAGGCACACGCACATATCTAAAACATTTTTCATTTTATTTATTATGGTTTATAACCTATAGGCACATGTAGCCAACTAAATTGCCTGAGTTATCACTTTGAATCTTTTGACTTTTTCATACCCTAATGCGACTTTAAGCTGTCTATACTTATATATACATACATATATATATGTATATATATAATTTATCTATTTGAAAATTGAAATTCCTTTTAAAAGAGCATTTATACTGATTGGTTGGGCATTGCATACTTTAAGGCTGAATGAGCCCCATTCCATATCGAAACGAATGTTTTAAAATTGTTTGCCAACGGCAATTGATGAAAACGCCAAGGTATATTTTTCTATGGGGGAAGGGGAAGGGGAATGGGGTGGGGGGTTTTTAGCTTTATGTTTGCCACCAATTGAGCCTTGGGGAATTCTGTTCAACACAAAAGTAGAGTCACTCTAAAGTTTATTTGCCTTATTATTTAGTGTATATAAGTATAAGAAAGAATGGCTGAATGGATGTTTGTGTGTGGGAGGTGTATGGTCGGAGTGTGTGTGTGTGTGTGTGTCTGGGAGGTGTATGTGGCATATGGGAACTTTAGCTGAGATTGTATTTTAGTCTGCGTTTTCAATATCGTCCATTTGGTAAGCAAACAACGTAATTTCACTTTAGCTCTCAGTGAGAACTAAAAGACTTAAGCTGCTGGAGCTTTTCGAAACCAATGGCCATTCACAATAATCACACAATTTACACGCATTTTATGTCCTTCAAACACAAAAAAATAAAGAAAAAAACCAGTAGGGACAACCAAACAAAAAAATGGCTACAACAAACAAAAAAATGAAGCAAAAACGGAAAAGAAATATAAATGCCAGGCACATATACAGAAAAAAAACACAGTCTAGAGATGAGTTCAGAGTTGGGAGTGAATAAACTAATGTGGCTACTTGTTAAGCAAAGTGCCATCATCTATTAAACAATGTACCCAACCCACATCCCATTCCATTCAAACTTCTTGTTGTCCTTCTCGTCCTCCCGTCCAGCCAAATGAACTGAACTGAACTCTCATGAGTTGGTCCAAAAAATAAAATGACAATGGCTAAAAATGGCAAAGGGAACAAATGGAGTTGGCAGCCAAAGTAATTTTTCTTTGGCCCTCTTCCGTCTCGCACTCGCACTCGCCCTCTCCCTCATTTTCTCTCTCCCTCTCTCTTTAGCAAATTGTGGTTGTTGTTGTTGTTAGTTGTAAGCGCCTGTTGGACACAAAAATTCGCCATGTTTCCGGCGAGTGCGTAGCATGTGTGACAAATGGGAAAATTCCTTTTCCCTCTACAAATCTCCCATCTCCCTCTCTCTCTCTCTCACCCTAACTGACAGACTTGACTCATTAGAAAGCCAGAAGAACAAGTCAACTGAATAATAATAATAATCTAACCGACAATCTTTACTATCTATCAGACCTTTTCAGACGCTTAGCTTTAAGAGCTAAGACCAAGAAAAAATAAAGCTTTCTTTTGCCGTATCACAAAATAGTTTCAATGTTTGAAAGTTTACAAAAATTACAAAAATATTTGTTCATTTATTATCCATATCATCATTAGTTGAACGATTTTATTGCCTTGCTATTCTATCGTATAAATATTTTACAAATAGCGAGCGACAGCAAGCAGAGAGATGCAGAGATAGAGATATGAGAAGAGGGAGGGCGAGAGAGAATGAGTGCAAGAAAAGTCGAAAATAAATAAGAAATAAACGAAGCTACTTAAACGCTTCACTGGCAGCAGCCAATAGCCAACAGCCAACAGCCAGAATCCAAATCCAGCAGACACAGCAGGTGGCTTGGCCTGGCCGTCTCCCGCATTCTCTCTCCCTTTCTTTACTCTTTCCATCTCTTTCCCTCTCTCTGTTAGTTGGCCATCTTTAAGATGTTACTGGGCAACTTGGCCACTTTAATGAGCATACTTCTTCTATGCCAACATCTTTTTCTATGATGCACAAGCATATATATATATATAGACATCTATATGTATGTGTATATATAATCCATTCTATATACTTTTAGATCTATTGTGCAAATATATATATATATATATATGTGTATAAAGGCAATTTTTTTCATGTACAAGTTGTCGCAGTCTGTTGTTGGTTGAGAAATTTTTTCTTTTTCTTTTTTTCTATTTGCCTGGACTATTTGGCTAAGCTTTGGTCAATTGTCTACCAAGAGCCGTGTTGTCATCATATGACAAAATTTTCCATCTATACACAAGTGTGCGAGGGTTGTTGTTAAAGTTAGATATATAGCTAAAGATCTAGATTCACAATGTGTTTGATTAGACTCATTCAGTCAGTCAAGATTTTCTACTGAATTAACTTTTCAAGCGAATAGTATTTGAAGTTGATCAAAATGGAATCGTTTATCTCACAATAACAAACAAGGAATTGTTTCATTAAAGAGTCAGTCTTACGTATGTATGTATGTACCCTGCTTATTTCGTAAACTATTTTTGTGGCGCTCTCTTGTTTATGAGTTGTTGATGAACATTGCCAAAATCTTTAATGAAGCAAAATCTTAACTGAACTGAACTGAGGCAAAAGTGTGTTTGGCTTTGACTAATGACTAAAGTCTGTTTGTTTTTTTTCCTCATGGATATTGTTGTTGTTGTTGTGACACATAGTAATATATGTATGTGAACATCATATCATTAATTATTGACAGGTAAGAAAAATATAATTAGCTCACCAAAAAAGGCCTAAGAGTGAGTTAGCCTGAAAGTGATGGCAACGCAAACACTGAGAGAAATGCAAGGCCCATAAAACTATGCTATGATTTTTACTACAGACTCAATCGACATTAATAGTTGAATCCACTCTGATTGTCTGTCTGCCTATCTCTTTGGTTGGCCAATCACTTTGTTCCCAATCGATTATCCAATTGCACTTACTATAATTCACATGGCGAAGCATTTATTTATGCTAATTTACCGCACCCACCAAACGAAACGAAGCGAACCGAACCCAAAATGAAACAAAAAACAAAAAAAAAATAAACAAGCCGAGAAAAAAAAACCCCAAAAGCCGCAAGGCCATTTTCCACTGTTTGTGTTGGCTTTTCACGTGCGTAAAATAAATTTTAAAATATATATATATAAATATATACGTATAGGTAGCAATTGCTATTTTTGGCATGTTTTATGGCCAATACGGCAACAGGGGGAGCGAGAGAGAGAGAGAGAGAGAGAGAGAGAGCATTGGAAAGCAAAAAAGGTTAATAGCAAACTCTCCTCTACCCCCATTTTTTCTGTTCTCAGTTTCTCGGTTTCGTTTTCTATTTCATTTTATTTTGCTTTAGCCATAAGCAAAACGTTTATCATTCCAAGGCAATTGGGCTGGAACGGGAAACGAGATGTGTTGCCATCGATTCTATAAATATATATATTTGTATATGTATATTTTATACGCAAAACAGAAAACTTTACCAAGTTGATACCACCCGCCCCGCAAACCTAGCATCTACCCTCACCCATATCTAAACCCCGCCTCCTTTTGATGCGGCAAAAAGTTCGTTAAGTAAGTGAAAGAGCTGTGAATGATTTATTGCATTTTAAAAATGTTAAGTGAAGAGTAATCCGACCATATTCAATGCCCTTCCACACAGACACAGAAGCACCCTTATCTTTACCCCTTAGATTATCATTACTCCTATTACTCAATCCTCATGACTTGGTAAATGCAATGAAAATAGCCAACTTGCTGACAAATTGGCAATGAAAATAGAGGTAGAAGGTATGCCCTTGAAGATTTTCTCAGATTTTTCGATTTTGTCAATGCAAGCTAAGTGTCATCAAATACCAGACACGCTCACAAGACACCAGCACCACACACAGGACAGACAAAGAACAATAACAAAAAAGTGGCAAAGAGTAAGAAACAAAAAACAAAAAAAAAAAAAAACAGTTTGTAGCTGTCAAAGATTGATTTTGCTGTCGCACCTGACCAGGCTTTAAGCAAACCCTCAATCGATGGCAAACAAAAGCAAAAAATAACAAAAAAAAACATTGAGAAAACTGTTGTGAAAAGATGTGAAACAGAGCGAGGGAAAAAGGGAAGAGGGAGGGAGGATTCAACAAATATTTAACTTGCAACGACCAAAGAATAGACGATAGGCAGGCAAACAAAATGGGCAATGGGCGTTTCAGTTTCTTATTGAAAATTGCTTTTCAAAAGTTTAGTTTTCTTCTGTTCTTCTTCCCCAGACACTCTTCATATCTTTTGCCTTCTTTCCTCTCTCTGTTTCCTATATATTTTTTCAATTCATTCTATGTTGCAGCATTTAAAGTCCGAATTAAACGAGAGTGTGTGTGTTTGTTTGTATAAAATTGGTGAACAATTTCATTTATGTATTTGGCAAAACGGATGTTGTACAAGGATTATGCACAATTTGTATTTGCGTTGCTTCCGGCTAGGATATATTTGATTTATGCAGACCTACACGACAGACAAATACAAACAGACAGACAAATAGAGAGACAGCCAAATAGGCAGAGGACAAATTCAATTGATATACAATTGGCCTATAAATGAAAGCCTATTTTGGCAAAACGAAAGCGATAACTGAATTGAAAGGCACAAACAGCAAATGAAACTGAAGGCAACTGCTGCAGGCCCATAATGTTGTCAATACTAGAATTTGTCATTTGCTTTGACCGATTGCTAGACACACACAGACGAAAACCTATTTCAATATGTGACATATAAGAATGGGCGTGTCATAATAATAAGAGCAGGCCAATTGATTTAACTGAGACTGAAATTGTCTGACTAACTTGGATGAATAGGAAAATGAGTAAACAACAAATTGCAAGTACAATGTGTACATACATTTTTTGACTACTTCAATTAACTCCAATTTGCTACCATGCTTCTTGATTTAGATTTAGGCAAGAGAAGAGAGGAAACGGTGAAGAGTTTCTAAAACGTAATCATTTTTAATGGCCAAGAGTGTGTAAACTTGTTTGATATTAATCTTATTCTAAATTTAAATGCTTTATATTTTCATATATTAAAGAGAACTATTATACCGATGATAGATGCAAGAAGATTTTCTACAAATTGTAGTTATTAAAATATTAACAGAGACTAGAAGGCAAATTTAATGTATATATGTATGTACATATGTATGTCTTGCCTTTTAGGCTAATGATTATAAGATGTTTAAGCATCAAAATTTGTGATGACTTCAATTAGCTTAAATTCCATATACATACGCACACAAAGTGGGCGAGAAACGGAAGTAAAAAGAGACACAGAGAGAAAGAGATAGAGAAAGATGTGAAAACATTTTATGGGACACATAATTATAAAGGCGGCAACTCTAACATTGAAGGCCCAATGGAAGGGAATGCTAGACTCTTGGATAAAAGGTGTTGTTTTGGGGCGTGCGAAAATTCCAACAGTTTGCCCTATTAGTAATTCATAATCTATGCCACCTTACACTTCACCACCCATCCCTCCTCCCATCTACCCCACCATCTACCTTCTATGTATATATATCTAGGCATATCAGTGTCCTTTAGTTTGGATGGCAACATCTATGCGATGCGATGCGATGTACGCCATGGTGTCGTCTTATGGCTTTCTGCCTTTGGCTGTGCCAGTTTTATGAATGGGCGCCTTTAATTGAGTGTCCTTACACGTTCTACGGGCATAGCCAACATTTTTGTGTTCTGCTTTGATTTTGTATTCATACTTGACGCAAACTAAAATTACTAAAGCCGCCCCCCCAACTCGAATTCAAAGGGGATTAAAGTCTATCGGTCTGTGTGTGTGCGAGTTACGTGTGTGTATGTTGTTGGATTTGTGTTTTCTTTTTTTTTTTTTGTTACTCCTTTGTTGTTGTTGTTGTTGTTGTTGCTTTTGGGTAAATGTGAAAATGACCTCAGGAATTTAAGACCAATTAAGTGGCCTATTAAATGTTGGCAGTTACTTGGTTACTCACTTCCTTAATGCCCAGTCATAAATCAATTAATTTGAAAATCCAATTAGCTGACTGAAAGTGGATTATATACAGGTTAGTTCAAGTTTTTGTTGAATTGCTGTCAATTAGATGAAGGGAGAAGGCCAAAGTACTTAATTACTGTGCAAATAAATCTCACAATCAATACAATTCAATGTGTAATACGTTAATGCAAATGTCATTTGCGCCCACTGTGCGTATGCGTAATATGTAGTACGTATAAACCTGAATTTGAAGCTAAAAGACAATGCCTAAAATTCATAATACGCAAAGCAGTTGCATTTCGAAAACAATGGCTTGAAGGAAGGGCTAAATATGATGCTCTGCTCTCGGAAAACCCAATTACATATATGACATTTACAGCATGCGATGTGAGCTCACAATCAGTGTATGTGTGTGTGTGTGTGAGACTTGTTAACCATTTGGTTTGTCCGTCGAGTAATCAATTTTGCAATCGAAGGCAAACAAAAGTTTCTGGTTTACAACAGAATTAGATGTCTATATCTCCCATGGGAAGCTCATAGAAATCTCTTGCATGCACACAACTTTACCTATATGAAGTCATGCTCTCTCTCTCTCTCTCTCTCTCTCTCCCCCTCCCTCTTTCTTTTTAACAAGTGTATCGAAAGCTAAAGGCTAACAAAGGACAGAGTCCAAAGCGTAGGTCTTTGTCTGTTTTTGACTAGATAGATCACTTTTGCATATTGTTTGTACCTACATTAAATTCTGATAATTTAATTTAATAGCATAAGCGATGGCACCACTGTTGACGCATTTGCCAGACAAGAGAGTAAGGTTTATCAAATATTTAAGAACTGTTTGTTTTACTCTTTCGCTTGATGTTTTTGTTTTTTTCCACCCATTTATTTGTTGGTTTTGCCTCGATGCGTCCCAGTTGCGTCTTTTGCCCAAAAACCGCAAAATCCTTTCAATAATGCGCCAACGAACACACACACACACAGATACACTTGCACAGATGATTGGAGTGATGCGTAGGCAGACAAGAAGAAGGATGACAGGACGAAAGAGTGGTAAGGCAATACAAATACAAATACAAATAGCAACATGAAAAGCCGATGAGCAACAACAGGCAAGTGACTGAATGAATGTGAATCATCCATCGTTCGAATCCTTTGCCTACAAAACCAATGCAGTTTTTTTCTTTTTTTTTTTTTCGTTTGCTTTCTGTGTGCATATGCATCAGCCCTTAAAAGTAGGCAACATTTTCGAGTTGCTAGTGAATGTTTATTTCAAATTTTTAACAGTTAAATCCTTCAATGGCAACGCAAACGAAAAGTGAATGTATAAACGTGTGTGTGTGCGCATCGATAAAATGGCGCTTTGTTTGACCAGCAATGGCCATAAAATTGCACAAATAATTCAAATATTTGAACAATAAATTCTCAAATTACTTTTATTCTCAATCGAATATCGAATACCTACTCCATTTATCAACATACATTCACCGTCAATACATACTTTGCCAATAGTTTAATGTAAACAATCAATTTGAACAATACTAAAGCCAAGTCAAAAAGGTGTACATACATCAAATTGATGTGCGAATGCATATCAAAAGCTGCACCATAGGCAAAATCATGTGTCCCCCGCAGCCATCCAACAGAATTTCTGTCTATATGTCAGTTGTAATTTGAGTGGCTTAGAGACTGCTAAGTTTACAGAGGTTAACCCGTGCCCTGAACATCAATCTGTGGCCAACAATTGCAGTTTCGACTATCATAAGGCTTGATTTTCCATGCCTCTTTGAATTTCCAAGTTAGTGCGCTCATTAATTAATATTTTACTCAAATTTTGGTTGGCCAACAGCAACCAGCAACCCAAATTTCATATTCATGTCTCAGAATCGGAAATTTTTACATTAAAATCGGTTCACAGTGTTTTCTTTATGATATGACCTTTTTGTTTGTACCTTCTGCCAAAAAAAAAAAAAAAAGGAGGAGATTTGAAATAAAATGCGGTTGGGCAGGAACCGAAAAGCGAAAGGAACTAAGAAAGAAAACGTGAAAGCAAACCAAAAGCGAAACACGAAAATCTCATGCAAATTCTCAGCGTCCGCACACTTAATATAATTTCACTTAAAAGCAGAATTCAGCCAAATAAAAAAAAAACTGTAAAGAATGAGCAAAGGGAGGAAAAGGCACAGACCAAGACGAGGAGGGTGGGGGGGAAAGAAAACCGAAAGGTAGTGGATTTGCTAGATGTTGAGATGGGGCCAGGTGTTGGCCATCGTGTGGCACATTTCGAGCGATTTCGAGCGGTTTTTCTCATTTTTGGGTGGCCTTTTTCTTTCTGTCTTGGTGCTAACGTGACTTTGGCGCGTTAACCTCAATTTATCGCTGCCATTTATGTCCTTTTTTTCGATTACAGCATAAATTGTGGTAGTAGCTAACGTGTTGGTCACACACACACACACACACACTCACACAGAGAGAGTGAGAGAGGCATACACTCATCTGATAAATGGTAAACTGCATGCATTGTATAATCGATAAAAAAGAGAAAGAAATGAAAACATTACAAAAGAAAATAAACCAACAGAATCGGAATTACTTTGATTTACTTCAACTTTTGTATGCTCTTTTGAAATCATTCGATCTTCTGTTTAGAATAAAGTTAGTTAGTTTTTAAGTGATTCGATTGACTTGTAATATTTATGAATCAGAAGGGGTAAATTTCACGCCCTTTTTTCACATTATATATTTGATCAGTTCATTTCTCATCCTTTTGCTTTAACTACTTCGCAATAAAGTTTATAACTATCATTTTCGAGGGTATGCAAAGTTGTTGCCCAAACCAAACTCTTAGCTTCAGTAAATAGTTAAGAAGCTCTTGTAGATATTGTTCATGCAAATAACACAAACTAATTGAACTAAACTAATTTACATGAACTACTAGGTCTTAGTTTATCTAGTTAGGTAAAAAGCTAAGTAGACTTTCGAGATCCATACAATTCCATGGATGAAGGGATTGATTAAAGACTCAACGATGAAAGTTTCATTTGGCGATAGGTAACTTCTTCCATTAAGAAACAAAAAACCTTTTTTATTAACAGATCTTCCTAGGAAAAAGCATTCATAATTTCGATTTCTCAGATCATCCTATGCAAATATTTTTCAAACATTTTTTTTTTCACTTTGAAGTCTCTTGTTTTTTGCGATTGTAATTAAAATGGATAACAAGTATTTCGCTCTTTAATTGAATTTCAATTTTCAAACTCTTTTTAATGACTTCGAACAGTTAGTTTCAAGTCCATTGGCTTTTTTAATGCTGAAGCATAGAGATCTTAAATTTCAATAGTTTTGCTATTTTACATAGCTGTATTTCTGTATAGCTATGTACCTATGTATATCTGTATAGCATTAACCTGAGTTAGATTGACAAATAGATTTATCTTGTCAGCTGCCATCACTCGCTTCATTCAGAACGGATTGCAGCGGTTGTGAATGGTTGTGTTTGTGGGTGTATTGGTGTTGGTATTGGTGTGGGAAGCAAGTTTAAATCCGCTTATATTCCATAAGCCATGGCCAGTACGTTGCATTTTCCTTTTGGCCCTGCTGCTGCCTCGGCTGCCTCTGTTGGTTGTTTTTTCTTTACTTTATTTGTGTTTCGATTGACATATTTTATTTATATGCATGGAAAACTTGATTAAATTAAATGCTCTCCGCATTGTCTGACGTGCAATTATTTTTGTACAATATTTTGTTGTTAAAAATGTTGTGAGTAAAATGTGCACGGCATTTTGAATATTCAATATTTTTGTTGGTTTTGCACTTGACTTCCATCTCTCTTGCTCTCTCTCTCTCTCTCTACATCTGTCTAGCTCTTTCTCCTTCACACATTGATGGACATACATGCATACCTCCCGCGAATTTTTTTTATCCATTGACTTTTTGGCTTAAACGGAAATTTAATTTAAATGTTCAGGGGAATATTTTTTAAACATTTTTTTTTTCACTTTGAAGTCTCTTGTTTTTTGCGATAATTGGATTTATATATATAGTTATATTTATATAGCTATTTGAATATAAGAGGTATCGATATAGCCAAGATTATTTTTGTATAAAGTGGATTTTTTTTATTAAGTTTATGAAGTAAATCCATTAAAAAATTCGCTTTTTTATTTAGCTTAATTGCTTTTACTCACTGAGATACCAACGAGTAGCTACTTTTAAAAGGAAAATCTTCAAGAAAATTGTAAGATAGACAACAAAAGTTTAAAATATACCTTAACAATAGTGCTCAGTTTGTGGCATTTCAGTTGAGTTTTATATTCTTCGTCTTTTTATTTATTTGGGGCAACGAAGCATGCAGATTTCCAATTCAGTTGGTTTTATGTGTCTGTGTGTGTGTTTGTGTGTGTGTCTCAACTCATTAAAATATAAAACAAATTCTCCAAAAAGCAGACATGCTCAAAATATAAATATATAAACTACACATACATTTATGCATATACATACACTCATAGACAACTAGCGCAAAATTTGTGGAGTTGCAGCAAAACGAGAGAGAAGGCGAGAGCGAGACGGCATGAGAGATAGAGACATTGGCACAATAATCATAAAAAGTCACAATAAAATGCCAAAAGCAAAGCCAGGAAGGCAGAAAGGGTGATGATTATGGCACTCTCTAGCTTTTAGATAGACAGACAGTAGTTACTCGTGCGTTCGTTCTCAAATGAAACACGTTGCCTTCTTCGTACGTCTTCAAAAGGCAAAAAAAGAAAAAAAAAAACCCCAAACTAAGTCGACGGAAACGGATACGGAAGTGGAGACGGCATGAAAGAGAGCAGGAAATAGAGATTCCAACTACCTTGGGCACATTTGTTAGTGGCATCTGCCTTGTCACTACACCTACTATTTCTCACAATTATATATATTCCATATAGATGACCGACTTTTTCGGCCGACTATGCAAAACAGTGTAGAGAAATCATTGATAATTGTTGCATTTCATTAGAATTTCCATTATAGTTAATAACAAATACATTTTATCACAAAAGAGTAACGAACTTTAATTGTTTTCTAATTGGTTTAATTGCATTCCAACTAAAGATATCTCTAAAGAGAGAGAGAGAGAGAGAGAAAGAGAGAGAATCAAAAGAAATTTCGAATGGCTAAATGATTTGAAAGTGTTTCCTGCATTTCAGTAAGCTTAATTTACCCATTCCATTCATCAAATGTAGAGGGTATAAAGTAAGAAAAAGAAAAACAACCACCAGTAAAGCTAAAAAAAAAAAAGAAGAAAAACTCTGCAACATGTCATAAATAACGCAGCTTGTGCGTTATAAAATTTTATACACATATATAAAACATACATATTTCTACTATACATAACTAGATAAAATATGCAGAGCGTGCTGCTTGGTAAGCAGTGGAAATATCAAGACTTAAACCAAAAACCCAAAACGTAGGCGAAAGCCCAAAAAGAAACTTGATACGAAAGCGAATTAAAATGTGTTTTCAAGAAGAGAGAGATTCACAAAAAGAGTTTCAAATGTACAAACTACGTAAACAGTAGACGAATGCACGGTCAAATGTTTCATGATAAACAATTACCTTAACATAATTGAAGACTAAATGAAGCCAACTCGATGAAAGATGTATTAATTTCAAGTTAACTTTACTCTTAGTCTGCCCATCCTAAACGAAATTGATGATGCGCTCACTGTGCGTATACTTAATAATATTCATGCCTTGCAAACCAAAGAGAGAATTGAGAAAACGGTTGCCAAGGATGCAAGCAATGTATGCTTGAGACTAAATGCGATTTGCTTTCATGGATTTCATTTTCTTAGCTTCCAGGTGCCTCTCTACTGACCTACTTTAACCAACTCCCAGTCAAGTTATGTCTAGTTTTCCGCTTTTTTCTTATGCAAGTTTCCTATTGGATTGGCAAATTTGATCAATTGAGTTCCGCAAAAAAAAAAAAAAAAAACACTTCATTTCGCTTAGAAAAATAAAGGAAATTGCGAGACTTAAGAAAACGCAAATCTGCCGACTCCAGAAGGTGCTTCAACTTTTCCTAACACTTTTATTGAATAAACCTTAAACATATGCCCGTTCGAGGTTATATAAGTTGTGCTTGATAAACATTATCAAGATAATATCGAATATAAATTTGTTTCGATATATTACCCTAAATATATATTTACTCATCCTTTAGCTCTTTGAAGTTGAGCACATTTCATTAGCCTTTGACATTTCGAAATGGTTTTTGCATCTTTAATTTATACCGAATGCTATTTATTCATTTGACTTGCTTACTTACTTTCCGCTTCGTCTGGTGGCTACTCCATCATCTTTAGCATCGTCATTGAGTATGATGGCTTTACCCCCACTTAAATGACAGCTCGCTGAAATGCAATCAAATTGACAATGTCGAAAGTTTTTTACTCATTTCGTGCTCATTTAATTTTGTTTTTGTCCTTTCTTCCATTCTGTATACACTTTTGTCATAAGGACAAAAAGAAAGGTTATATTCGAAATTGATTAGCAGTTTGCAGAATATTTCCACTAATTACAATGAGGTTTCCTTTTTAGAAAATACAAAAAACTAAAGTTTATAAATTCAAATTCAAATTTATAGTGTTGTCCATAGAGAGCTGCAATGCCATGCACTGAAGTCCGTTGCCCTATTGTGTTTTTATGTTCACCCAAAAAATTGTTTTTGCTTTTGTTTTTTGACTTTTTGCTGTCACTTTTTTTCCCCCTTTGTTTTTTGTCGGATTTTTTTCATTCTCTCCCTGGGCGCAATAGTAAACATATTTATCCTGTTCATGCTTTGTTTTATGTCCCTTCACTTTGACTACTTATTTTTTTTTTTTTGTTTTTAATTCAGGAAAAAGTTTCCACAGATAGAGAGATATAGAGAGAGGGAGAAGGGGGCAGAAAAAAAAGTTTCGCTTACTTCCGCGTCACATTTTTGCTTGTTATTATTTTTATATATATTTTTTTTTTTTTTTTCGTGCGCTTTGATTATGTTTACCAACCTCTTCATCTCTTTGCCCGCCATCATCCAAAATTTGCCCTCGAAAAAATCCAACTGAACTCACCCAAAGTCTGCCTTAGTCAATGTTCCTGTTCCTGTTCCCTTTCTCCCCTTTCTATTCATTGAGATTTTCTCACAGACGGCAAAAATATAAACACAAATTATGTAAATTTGAATATAATGATAACAGCAAAAACTGAGTCCCTCAGCAAGAGGAGAATAATTCTTAGGCAGATGTAGATGACAGAGGATGTTGTGGGGTAACGGGTAAAATATGCCTTGATTTATGCATTTGCTTAAGAGATATGGGATAAGAGATAAAATGGCCTTAAAAAATAGATTATAAAAACTACAATCATAAGTTTAACTAAGAACTTAAATAGTTTAAAGTGAAAATAAATGGTTTATAGTCAGTATCATAAAAGTGTTCTTGCAAAGGTAAAACAGAACTACGAGGGATTTCCATATCTTCGTCTACCACTTTTTTCCAAAGGATCATAGAACATGAAAACATGACTTATTCTCCATTTACATCTAATAAATCTTTAGCAAATAAATGTACAAGATATATAATGAAATTGCTTATCAATACATGAGTTTCTCATGCCAGAGACGATTTCAACAATCTAGTAACAAACAGAATTGAATTAATTGTGCCACTGCCAAACTAGTTCTAGTTTAACAAATCAAAATCTTATAGGTCCTCCCTCACTCTCTGGCTCAATCCTTTGCTCTTGTTTGCCCTTGTCTTGCAACAAGTAGTGGCACATAGTTGGTGTAAAGTATTCATCCCTATCCATGTCGTATTGTTGGGAGTTCTGGCCACATTCTTATCAGGATTGTCACAAATCAATTTCCATTGCTAGACCGCATCGCATGGCATCGGATCGCATTGCCCTGCCCTGCCCTTCCCTTCCCTTCCCGTGTCCCTCTGTACAAATGCAGAAGCCAGTTTCATCGAGACAAAACCATTAATTGCATACCACAGAAAGCAATCAGAATGCGATATTTGGCTCATTGCCAGAGATACCAAATCCTTGGTACAGTTTTCATCATCAAACAGACTGGACTGCCGAACTCCACTAGAGGGCACCACCCAAAACCACTCAATGTAGGCTGAGGCTAGCGAAAATGTCGATATTTGTTGGCTTTTACAATAAAAACTACATTTCATTTTTAATCCATTTTATGTGGCTGTTGATTTTGCAATCAAACAGCTTAATCTTTTGACCGCAAATTTATAACACACAGACACACACACACACACACAGAGGGTGCAAGGATGACAGAGAGGGGATGGTGGGAGAGGAAACAAACTGGCGTTTATTTAACTGTCAAATTTACACATGTTCCCTGCCTGTTCCCTCACTAGTCTCTCTCTCTCTCTCTCTAGTCTGACTGACTGGCTTTTGCCTTTTTTTTCCCAACTGGTACGTTGTGGTACTCATCCTCTTACTCTTTCTCATCCTCGTCTATCTAACTACGTCCATCGAATCGTAAATTCACTGAATGGGCGAGAAAAGATGCTGCAGAGGCCACAGAAACCGCAAAAGCGAAACCGAAACCGAAATGAAATCAAATGAAGAGAATTTGCCAAGCCAAACATGGACTAGACACAGGCACAGACACAAGGACTTAAAGGCATGCATGTATGTATGTATGTATGTGTGTGTGTATGTTGGTGGGCGTTGGGTGTGTGCTGGTCCATAGCTGGCAGCAATTGTGGTAATTTCATTCTGCAAGCAACTCACGAGGAGTTGACATGAAACTGCTCCTTCCGGCAAAAGCCTGGCCAGAGCCCTAATTGAAATTGCAAATGGGCTAAGATCAGAAATGAGTTGACCATGATCATAACTTACTCATATGGGCATTTCCTATTGGCGTGAAACTTACCTGCAAAAAGTAAAGAAAAACAAAATTATTTCAGTTTGATTGTTATGTTAAATCGACGTCATTACAGAGGAGGGGAGAGAAAAAGAGAAATGTGTCAAAGTTGAAGGAACTTCAAGATTGTGCCCTGTAACAAATTTGTTGTCGGTTATCCATTGTAGAAAACTTTTTTGGCAAATCCCCTTCATGCTAACCCGCTTTTCTGCACATACACACACACACACACTCACACAGACAACCAGCTGATGCCTCAATCTTAAAAGCTGCTGGTGATGGATGAGCAACAGCAGGAATGACAGGATGCATGCACATAGTCATTTATGACCATTAAAAGCAAAAGTGAAACAAATAGAATATATAAATAAATCTATATATGTATAAGGACTTTAGCACTCGGCGACATGAGGCCAAATGTCATCCCATTCCCATTCCCATTTCCCATTCCCCATACTCAATCCCGTATAGTTATAATTCATTTTGTGGTGGACTCCGTCGAGGCGGAAGACCAAGAAAAAGAATCGCGTGACGAGTGACGACTAGAGGACTGACAAGGGTAGACAATTAATTCGAAACACGAAATGTGCGTGTGTGTGTGTGTTCCTCTCTCTCATCGTCTCTCGTTATCTCGACAGCCTGACTGTGGGTGTATGTACTTGTATTTGCCATCACCCCACGCCACCTAACCCACCTACTACCATTTTGAAAGTGCTAAAACTTTTATCATTAACGCTGAAAATCAGCTTAATATTGTGCGGTTCTTTTGTTGTTTGTTTGTGTTTTATTTTCCTTTTCTTTTTTTTTATTTTTAAACAATGATAGAGCAACGATAAATGTCAAAAGGTATCCTGATGATGCCATTGTAGAGGCTGCTACTTTTGGAATCAAAGCAACGAAGTTTCCATACTCTGTAGTATAGTTTTGAGGTCCTCTTGAATTGAGCTGGAACTTGGACCTGCATATAATCGCATGCATATCGAATCGAACTCTGTTCTTATAAGTATATATGACTTTAAAATTAAATGTTTGTTTAACCCTTTTTGAAATGAAATGCTTCGCTTGTGTATTATGGGTAAACTTTGAGTATTGTTTTGAGAAACTCTGAAAACAAATGTACTTTTAATTGAAGATTTTGCCATATAAAGAGTTATATTATAGCATATACATTCTGTAATCCTTCTTGTTATCACCATTATGATGATGTTGACTGATGTCAAATCCTTGAATTACTGCCAGCTGTTAAACCATTTCAAGGGTATACAAAATAAGCCAGGGAAAAGTAAAAAGAATGTAGCATACTTTTGTGCGCCTGGAGACAAGAGCAGCAGAAAAAAAAATAACACGGAGTGAAAAATGAAACAAATGCCCGCCAAGCAAATTGATTAAACTCGCACACACACACACACACCCCAAACAAACATATATATATATATATATAGAGAGAGAGAGAGAGAGAGAGAGAGAGAGAGAGGGGTGGTGGTGGTGGTGGTGGGGTAAGAGCAAACATTTACTTTAAACCACACCCTTCAACCCACATTTGGCTACCCAACACCACCTACACCACTTGAGCCACTTTTAGCTTTGACGCTGAACAGCGTTGCGTATGCGCATTATTTAAAATTAGCGCAGTGGAAACATTTTCCTACAACCAACTGTGCGTGTGTGTGTGAGTGTGTGTGTGTGTATGGCCTTTGTGAGCTTTGCTTTGCAGTGCTTAAAAATAATTTAATTGTTAGCATAAGCTCTTTAATGTATTTCTTTTTCTGCCGCCTTCCACCAGCCACTTGCTTTTAATGGCATGAGCAACCATCAGTTGTGTATGTGTGCGTTCGTGTGTGTGTGTGTGTGTGTGTGTGTGTAAGTTGGCTTACATTTAAGCCAATTATGGCAGCTTAAACATTCGCTACTTGACTGTACCGGCAACAGTAGCAACGTCTTCAATTTACCCATCTAAGGACTAAAAAACAAAATGCAAAGGATTTGATGAGCTGCGATGAAACTTAAATACCCTAATCTATGTATTTAGTTGGGAAAAGTTGTTAAATTTAAATACCTAGTTAGTTCTTGTCGCAATTTGTAAGCCCAAAAGAAGCCCCAAACACAATGGGCCAACCAACAGCCATTCAAAACCAGAATGATAATAATCAAATCATTGCAACAATTTTGAATAACTTTATACAAATATTTACCCAAAAGCGAGTCCTTTCATGCAAAACAATTCCTCCATTGTTCTTTTCAACGCTTTCACACGCTTTCGGACGCTTTTCATTGAAATCAGGTCTTCTGTTTAGGGCCCAAAGCGAAATACATATACATATAATATTTAAATAATATTATTATTCCTTGTCGTCCTCTTTCTCAATTGTTCTCAGTTTTAAATCCACTTGCAATTGTTTAATCTGCAACTGACACTTTTTTCTCCTTGATTGGTCAGTCCATGTCTTTCTCTGCATTATCTGATCAATTTTATGGACACATATTATGCAAATGCGTATTCATTTAGTCACTCAACCAAATCAATCAGCCAGCTATCCACACTCATGCATAGTCATCGATTCAGTCGAATCAGTCACTCATGTTACATTTGACAATAATACATACATACACACATACATACATACAACATATATGTACATATTTGCATTTGCAGGGAACAAACAATTGAATGGCAAGTGAGTTTGGGTTTGGGAAGTTGGCCAGGTTTACATAGGTAGTTCGCGAAATGAATTGGGCAAACAAATCAGGCAAATAAACTAAATTAAAGAGCAGTAAAATTAATTACAATTGATTGTTCGCACAAAATTCTATGAATTTCTATTGTTATTTCGATAAAGTGTGTTTTTTTTTTTTTGTTATCCAATTTTCATGTATTACTTAAAGCGAAAACAAAATTTTTTGTGCCTTTCTGAAATTGTCAACGTTGGCCAATTCAGTTGCCCCCATCCAACATCCCAAATGTCCTCCTCGACTCCTCGATTGAGCGACCCCCACATCCGACCAACCGACTAGTTGACCAACATCCCGCCGGCTCGCCTGCTGTGCTGCTGACAGCAAACAGTTGTTTTGCATAAAAATGCCATTGCTGCAGCTGCAGAGGACTGAAAACTATAAACTGGTGACTGGAGACAACCAGAGATTGTGAGATACACACACACACAGACAGAGAGAGAGAGAGAGAGAGAGAGAGAGAGGGGGAGAAAATTGGGTGTGAGTGTGTACCATGTTTTTACACACAATGAATTTGTAGTGCGAATTGCGAATACAAATGCGAATGGGATTGCATCTTGAATGACAGTATACACATACATACATACATATATACGTAAGCAACAAAAAACCATATGTACAGACTTAAAAAAAAAAAACAAACTAACTGCCTAAATTTCATTTGCACAATATACACAACAGAAATTTAAAATGCAATTACACTGTGTAACAAAAATTGAAAAAAGAATTGCATGCACTTGGCTCTCAATCTCCAAGTGAATCTATGGACAACTGATCCGATGTTTCATTAGCCAACTCATTTACCCAGCTCGATTTTGAAAGAAAGTGGAATCTAAAGTTCTATGACATACAGAAGTAACCCGAATATCTCCCTGAGTAAGTGAAGTGAATGAGAAATGCTTCTATGGCAAAGGTCGATGTCAATTTATAATTGGAAAACCCCATTGTGGTTTTGCCATTACCTGAAAGGTAATTGTAATTATGTTGGTAATTATAAATTTTTGAAGTGAGTAAGTGACGAGTGAGATAAGTTCATTAAGCTGTCGTTTAAGCAGACTAGGACAGTCTTTTCATAATTCCACTCAACCTATGTATAATTTTTTATGAAAATATGAAAAGGAAAATGTTTTGATTTTGTCATTTAGACGCAGAGTTGGAGAAAGAGCAAAAAAATGAGAATAAACCAACTATTAAATCCTTGTTAAATCTTTATGGAGACTTTAAAGTCTAACAAATTTTTCACTGCTTAGAGAAAGTAAGCAACTGATTCGATTCTCCTATGTGACCAAGTTAGAAATGTAACAAAAGTTATCTCTTTTCTTTTTTAAAGTTTTCCCTCTGTGGGCAATTCGTTTTGTGTTTCTTGAATACATTTTCTGTTTGGGGGGGGGCCATATTTCGTGGGCCATTTGTGGCTCAAACATTGACGGCTTATTGGCCAAGTCACGCATCTGCTGCCTGCTGGGTGTTGACTGTTGCTTGTTGGTTGATGGTTGATGGTTGTTGGCACTTGGCTAACTGGCATTGCCAATGGATGCATTGGCTATCGATGATGAAGCAAAAATATTCATCAGTTTTTATCCATCCATTTACCCATCCATGTGTGCGTATGTGTGGTTGCTTATTTCAATATTGTCGAACAATTATGCACAGGCGGCAAGTTTGTTGCCATTTGTCGGTGATTCCTTTTATTTTTTGACAACTCATCGGCCATTGAAAGTGCGAGAATTTACGCAGATGGCAAAGAGTCTACATGCTCATAGTTCATATAATGATCACGATTTATTTCAATTCATTGCACACAAAAAGGCTTAAGCTGACTCTTGCTCCATTCTAATTGTCTGTCATCTTGCTATCCCTCTCTCCTTCTCTAGGGAGGATAATGAAGTTGCTTGACTTGCAAATAACAAGAGTAAAAAAAAGGGTAGATTTTATTTCAATCTAATTGCAAACCTTTCATATTTTGGTAGTCACTTTAGAGAATTAGCTTTTATCGATTAAATTGCTTAGCCACAGAAAAACAGAGACCAAAGTAAGGTTAATGTGGCATTTTTGGTTTTCTGTGTTGTTTTCTTTTAGCCAAGTATCTAATCCAATTTCTTAAAAGGATTCATTTCTTTTTCGGTAAAATTTTCATTAAGAAGTCCTTTTGTTGTTCTTTTTTTTTTCTACATACACGCACTTTTCGTCTGTGTGTGTCTCTCTCTTTCTCTTTCTCTTTCACTTTCTCTTTCTCTCTCTTGCTCTAACTTTCTATTTGTCTGTGTTGATGTTGGCTTTTTGTTAGGTAAACATAATCTAAGCATGTTTTCAATTAATTTAATACCGCTTTCCAAGCATTTTGTTGGATTTCTTTTGGTTTTCTTGGTTGGCTTATTTGGCAAACCGCAGAAATGTATGCTATACTTTTCTCATACAGAAACCAGTGCGAATGATTAATGTGACTTTGCCACGTGGGCGTATACGCAATTTTATTGTTTGCCAATGTCAAAGGTTCTCGCACAAAAAGAAGAGAGCAAAAGCCAAATAACAAAAATTGTCATCACTTCAATAAGTGATACGAACATACATACATACATACATACAGACACACTGACACACACAAACACACTTATCGTACTTCTTTGCAAAGTAACTGAGCAACAGCTTCACCAACCTTTTTGGGATACCATTTATAAATGACCAAAGTAGACATATCCAACTCTATAATGAATATATGACAAATTTGCTACCAATTGCCTGTAACGATCGTCACTCTTAAATTCTTGACGCCATCGGCACAATAATCAAACATTAAGTTGAGAATTTTTCTTTCAACCGTAAAACCGTAGTCTATGAACAAGAAAACTGTCAATTCTATGCACTTATACATCAGTCCATTTAGTTTTGGATCCATGAGCTGTTAAACCTGAATTATGCAGGTTATTTTTTCTTTCATAGTGCTGTCATAGTGAATACATCTTGCCGAATCTTAAAGATTAAACCAGATCATCGTATATAGATTAAATTTTTGTTTTAAAAGAGTTGAATACAATTGGCTAAACAAAAATGAAACACAATATTTTCCATAACTTGGCGAACTTGCTGAAATATAACAGAAATGCTTTTATTTGGATTTTTCTTTCTTTCTTTCTTTTTTTTTCATTTTTTGAGGTTGTTTTGTTCGTTCTTTGCTAACTTTGCATGCTAGTTACTTAGAATGAATCGATTATTGATCAGTTTTTCTTGTAACTTTTGTTACGTTTCAGAGCCGCACACTCTTTATACTTAACTTGCGTACTTGTATCTGTCAAGTGGATCAGCAGGCTGTCGTCCTGGCTGTCGTTGTCCTGGCACTTTTGGTTACTTTTATCACAGCAGCCACGCATCGTTGGGCTCAAACAAAAGGCAAGTGGAGAAAGCGCATTCCGATGCATTTTGCATTTCCATTGCCAATGCTTTTGCTTTTGCTTTTGCTGTGTGCACTCAAACGTAGAGATGACAATGATGATGCTGATGATTGGCCAAGCAGATGAGATGAGAGCAAACTTCCACTACGTCTCCCTTTCTTCACTAGAAAGATTTTTGGATGGATTTCAACAGATTCAACATGACTTGCATTACAATAATTCACTTGTTGTTTGTCCATTTATACTCTATTTACCCAGTATCAAGAGCAACAGTAACAATATCAACAATGATGATGATGATGATGATGATGATGATCTGCATCTGGTGGAACTTTTGCCTTTTCGTGTTCCTCAATTGGATTTTTATTTTCATGCTGTTTTTGTGTTCTTCGTATTTCCGAATGTTTGCCCAATTGTTCAACCGCTGTAAATAAAACGTAGCATTTCCGTTTCCATATTGTTTGGCCGATTGCAATTGAGGAAAATTTTTCGTATGTTTTCACTTGCGCATTGTTCTCTCTCTTTCTCTCGATTGCAATATATTTGTTTTTTATCCATTTGGCAATGTGGATTTTTAATTTTTATGTATATTGCTGCTTCTGTTATGACAAGTGCCAAACAAATAATTTCCAATTTTTTTTTTTGTTCTTGTTATACGAAAAGCAGAAAAATAGTTTCAATTGTTTCAATTACATTGCCATGCCATTGATTGATATGGAAATTGAAGAAGTTTCATTGATTTAACAAAAATCTAATTAATTTTCAAACAGTAAGAAAAAGGAAAAACAATCGAACCCAGAGAGATAAACAAACTGTTCAAATTGTTGAAAACTAATACACAACAAGGACCGGAAAATGGCAGAAAATGAAAGAGGATATAGAAAAGAGGTGAAGCAACAAAAAACAAAAAAAAAACCAAGTGGGTCAGTTGATGCAATGCCACATGTTGGCAAAATGTCCAACATGCTAGGTAAACACCAACAAACACACACACACCCACACATACACACTCATAGAGAGACACACACACACCATCAAAATAATTAATATCCTTTCAAATGTTACATGCACTAATTACAACAAACAAGCAAAACACAGCAACAAAAGAAGCAACAAAAACCTCTAAACTAGAGCAAAGGCAAAAAAGAAAAATTTCTACCAACTGATATACCAAGTCTGTCCCTGTGTGAGTATATGTATGTGCGCATAAGGGTATGGTGAGAGAGAGAGAGAGATGGAGTGTTTTGTCAAGGTCGCTTCAATGCATGCATGTTGTATATACATACATATATTTCTGTTGTTGTGCATTTATCGGTTGCTAGTTTTACTTTTTCGCCATTTTCGGTTCTATACCCTACAACCATATAGGCAAATAAGAGTATTTCGGACTCTACTCCAAAAGCTGTGTAATATATCAACCATCTCTAATGCATTGATGATAGATAAACGATAGCAATTACGAGATATCGATATCGCTCAGGCTTAAAAATTTTATCGATAAGCCTATTTAAAGGTCTAATCGAAACAGTCACATGACATTAAATAAATAAGGTAATTAAGCCATTCTCGTTTAATAAACTTTACAACATAAGCGAATCAAGGTATACTAGTCCATTTTTGAGAAATGTTCAAAAGTGTGGAGCTGAATGGCTTGCTTCAGTTACCGCAGGGTATACCAAAGTCAGTGCAATGACTTACAATATTTTCGTTTTCGCTTTTTAACCTTTTTTTTTGTGTTCTTGGTTTGGGTTTTTTTTTTTTTTTCGGTTTGTTTGTTTACTCTCCCGCCACAATGTATGCCTCTACTTTGCCTTTTGGCTTGTGCCCATCTTTGTTTCATCCGCTTGCTGAAAAACTCATTAGTCAAAGAATTTCACTAGAAAATATTTCCAATTAGGCTCTCACAAAGATAAAGTAAACTCAAAACCTTAAAGAGTAGAAACTCATATGTATATAACCTGACAAAATTTGAAGCATGCGATAACAAGTTCAATTTGGATACTTTGAAACCAAATTACAAACAATTAAATGACGATTGAAGCAAAACAAGGCAAATTTGAATACAATGAAATGTATAGCATACCTTTGAGGGCGGCTACATTTCGATTCGGGAGTTGAACCTTTAATTAAATTCACATAAATTTTGGTTTTAATTAGCGCGTTACGCGTATAAGCCATCGTTAATATCTGATTTCAATGGCTATTCAGACATTTTGACGACTGCTGTCGCCTTGTCGCCTTTGAGTAATTGATCAGCCTATCAATTTACCCTTTAACCAACACACACACATACACACACAGACACACCCAAGCAAATACTTAACATTCCCCTTTCCTTTGCACAGAGTCACAACGTATATATAGTCGATTCAATTAATTTGACATCATTTATTATGCAGACGAAAAAAAAAATGATTGTAAAAATACAATAATAAAAGGAATTAAAAACGAACCAAATTTGCTGACGGAGGTAAAACACACGAAGACATTCTGCGGGGGGAGGGGGAATAGGTGAAGGGCCAATGCAAGTCAAGAAATTGCTTTTTAACGCACAGACGGCAACTTTCCAGTCGGAGTAGACTTTCACTCCTTCAAGTACATGAGGGGATTGACTATGGACAGGAGACGCCAATGGAGATGAAACTGCAGGTGCACTATGTGTATGTGTATGTGTGTGTATGTGCGCACATGTGAAGTGGCATCGCAGTAGTCTGGCAAGCAAAGTTTACTCACGGCTCGCAAACAAGTTTCAATTTACATTTACGTCGGGGTCTCTGGTTTTTTCGCTTTTTTCCCTGCTTCTCCTGTTTTTTTTTTTTTTTTTTGTTTTTTGTTGTTAAATTGAGTTTGACTTTAGTTGTCGAAGATACGACAAGCATCGTCGCGATGGCAAGTAGCAAAAATCAACATTGACACAGAGGCAAGAAGTGAATAAGCGACCTGGCCCGTGCCACCCGACCCAATCCAAAGTGATTTCAGCCATCCCGTGTATGAGGTCACAAAATAAAAAAAAAAAGAAAACTTTTGCAGCAGTGCTGACGCGTAACCAGAAAGCAAACACTGATGCAGGCCGACGACGATGACGATGACGATATAAGTGAGTATAATTAAAATTCCTACCCCTCCCTGCCTCTGTTTCTTCCTTTGGTGGGATAGTTAGTGTTTTCTTCGTGTAGCTTTTGGCGTTTCTTTGGGATTCACTCGATTGACGTGTTGCTGCCAGTTGTTATATAATTTACTAATATTCTGCAGAGCCTCTCTGGCCGGACCATGGCTCATATCGCAGTGATCGTTGAAAAGACGTTGCACGAGGCGAAAGCAATGTTTGGGCAAATGCTTCTTTTTACGTTGCAATTGTTCATTTGTCCGCCAAGTGGCCACTAGACGGGCATTCTCTTCCTGCTCTCGTTGTCGTTGATAATTAGCAGCTTTTAGCTCCATTTGCCGTTTGAGTGGTTTTCCCAACACTGACTTCAAATGAGACTCCAGTTGGGTATCTAGTTCCGCTAGTTGAAGATTAAAACTAGCATTGACCTCATTGCCATCGATAAGAGGTGTGGAGAGTTTGCGGAATATATTGAAAGATAAATGTAAATTTTGAATTTCTTTCTGGTGCACCAAATTAACCAGATGTTCCCGTTGATTCTGGTAACTAAAATTCTCGAAATCCTCCGGCTCCTCCTGTTCATCACAATATTGCGTAGCCCGACGCTGTCTATGAAAAAGCCGTATTACACTAATGGCCTGATGTGCCATGTGTTTTCTGATTTGGCTATCCTTTTGCCGCCACTTCGCATTACGCAATTTACGCTCCATTAGCACATTTTCAGCCATTAAGTGACGTATTTCCATCTCTGGTGTCTCACATCTTGCCCTGAGCTCTCCTTGTAATAGACAACCAAACGCCTGACTTTCTTCAGCATCGGTAAGCTGATTCGTTTGAGCCAGATGCGAACGATCATCGTCACTTTGTGACGATTGTGAATGCATATTTTGATGACATGTCGAAATTCTACGTTTTTGTCGTCCAGTTTGTATGCAATAAGTTAACACAGACGACAGTCTATCCTGTGATCCCTTGTGCTTTATATCCAGCTCCTCATCTTGAGGGCTATCGGCATCGTCGGTTTTTTGCAAATTCAATTGTTGTTCCCATTCCGAGACACGAGAACGTACCCAGTCGTGATAGTTAATTTGCTCTTCAGTGTTTCCATGGGGTCGTGGTGGAATTTTATTCAATTGCCTAGCCGATAGTTCCTCCTCAACAACATAGGATTTTTGATGGGGACAATATCTGCCTGCTAGCAAGTATTTGGGATCCGCTCCACTCGATGACTGCAGGGAATCAAAAGACTGAAGAGAGGATTTCCGGGAGAACGGGGATGATTGACACCCTTCCGAACTAGGCGGTGTGATCTGGCCAGCTATCGAACGAGGGCCATCTGTCTGCGTTTCGAATTCGTCAACGCTTGATTCCTGATAGTCTTCCGTGAAACGCGACCAACGTTCATCCTGTGGCATGTCGGCAAGTGGCACAGGTTGGAAATACTCTTGACTAGAACTGGGGCGAGGTCGAAGCTTTCTGTGTTGCAAGTGTCGCTGCAATTGCCGCCGAATTTTAATCTCTGACTCACTATAGGGATTAAGCAGGAATTGATCATCATTCAGCTCAGAGCTGGGTATCATAGGAGTCTCGCCCAATGTTGGCATATGATCTTCCAAATGTATATACTGCTGCAGCATTGGCGACCACATAAAGTCCCATTTGGATTTAGGTTCGGGTTTTGTGTTCAAGGCTTCCTGCTTATTAGCTTCTTCATCCGTTTTTTGGGTGGCATGCTTCTCTGAATTGGTTTTCCTCTTTTCTACAAGTGTCACTTTCAGATCCTGAAGTAATTTCAGCTTAGTTGCATTTTCTCTTTGCCAATTGGCCGAAAACTCATCGGGCGGAGGCAGGGACTCTGTTAAAGCACTGCGCTGAGTCGTGCCAGTCTCTTCTATATTATCCCCTTCGTCCATTCCAGTTTTCAGAACTTCTAGTTTCTTAAACGCTTCTTGTATCTCGCAGTCCAATCTGTCCTTCTCCGCCACCATTTCATTAACGCAATTCCAGGCTTTTTTCCACTCCTCCTGCACTTGAATAGCTTCTCGCCGCTGCATTATTTGTCGATAGTCTCCATGACATCGTCGTTCTAGCTCCACCTTTGGGTCTGTTGCGTACTTCTCTTTTTGATCACCAATCTGGTATGGATTTTCTTGTCTATCCCTCCGTTTATATTGTTTATTCTGTTGAGTTTCCATTATAACTTCATCGTGTTCTGGTTCTTCCCTAGCTTCGTGTTCTCTGGTCGACTGTATGTCAGTTTGTTGTTGTGTTTCCTCTGAAATTTGTCTTGCCAGTAAAATAATTTCTCTAGCCCTTCTCGCCTGCTCTTCCAACTGGCGTTTATGATTTTCTTTTTCGCTTTTCTCACGCCTTGCTCTCTGGCGTTCAATCTCATGTTCTACTCTTTGCGTTCCTTTCTCGTGACCTTCTTGCTGAAGCTCAAATGCTTGTTTCTCTTTGTCTTTTTGGCGTTCGAATTCTTCGTGTTTCTTTTGTTTGTTCTTTTCTTCCTGGTTCTTCCTTTCATTTTCTTGTTTCTGGCGATTGATCTCTTCACTTTCTGTTCTCCTTTGCTCGTCTTTTGGACGCTCTAGACGTTCTATTTCTTTTCTATCGCCATTTTCTTTTTCTCTTTGCCGTTCCATGACACGCCGCTCTTTTTCCCTGGTTTCGTTTTCCGTGCTTTCAATCTCTAGTGTTTCACGAATTTTTCTTAACTCTTCTCTTAGGCGCTCCTGTTTATTTCTTTCTTTTCTTGCCCGTTCATCTCTTTCCTTTTCCCTTTGTCGCTCCTGTTCTTTCCATTCATATTCCTTTCTTTTAATCTCTTGTTTTTCGCGAATTTTTCTTTCCTCTTCTCTTTGACGCTCCTGTTCTTTTCTTTCTTTTCGCTCCAGTTCTTTCCTTTCATTTTCCTTTCTTTCGATCTCTTGTTTTTCGCGAATTTTTCTTTCCTCTTCTCTTTGACGCTCCAGTTCTTTCCTTTCATTTTCCTTTCTTTCGAATTCTTGTTTTTCGCGAATTTTTCTTTCCTCTTCTCTTTGACGCTCCTGTTCTTTCCTTTCTTTTCTTGCCCGTTCCTCTCTTTCCTTTTCTCTTTGCCGCTCCTGTTCTTTTCTTTCGTTTTCCTTTCTTTCAATCTCTTGTTTTTCGCGAAGTTTTCTTTCCTCTTCTCTTTGACGCTCCTGTTCTTTCCTTTTTTTTCGCTCCTGTTCTTTTCTTTCATTTTCCTTTCGTTCGATTTCTTGTTTTTCGCGAAGTTTTCTTTCCTCTTCTCTTTGACGCTCCTGTTCTTTCCTTTCTTTTCGCTCCTGTTCTTTCCTTTCATTTTCCTTTCTTTCGATTTCTTGTTTTTCGCGAATTTTTCTTTCCTCTTCTCTTTGACGCTCCTGTTCTTTCCTTTCTTTTCGCTCCTGTTCTTTCCTTTCTTTTCGCTCCTGTTCTTTCCTTTCATTTTCCTTTCTTTCGATTTCTTGTTTTTCGCGAATTTTTCTTTCCTCTTCTCTTTGACGCTCCTGTTCTTTCCTTTCTTTTCGCTCCTGTTCTTTCCTTTCATTTTCCTTTCTTTCGATCTCTTGTTTTTCGCGAATTTTTCTTTCCTCTTCTCTTTGACGCTCCTGTTCTTTCCTTTCTTTTCGCTCCTGTTCTTTCCTTTCTATTCGCTCCTGTTCTTTCCTTTCTTTTCGCTCCTGTTCTTTCCTTTCATTTTCCTTTCTTTCGATTTCTTGTTTTTCGCGAATTTTTCTTTCCTCTTCTCTTTGACGCTCCTGTTCTTTCCTTTCTATTCGCTCCTGTTCTTTCCTTTCTTTTCGCTCCTGTTCTTTCCTTTCTTTTCGCTCCTGTTCTCTCCTTTCATTTTCCTTTCTTTCGATTTCTTGTTTTTCGCGAAGTTTTCTTTCCTCTTCTCTTTGACGCTCCAGTTCTTTTCTTTCTTTTCTTGCCCGTTCATCTCTTTCCTTTTCCCTTTGGCGCTCCTGTTCTTTCCTCTCATTTTCCTTTCTTTCAATCTCTTGTTTTTCGCGAATTTTTTTCTCATCTTCCTCTCTTTCCCTTTTCTGTCGCTCCAGTTCCTTCCTTTCGGATTCTTTATATTTGGCAAGTTTTTCTCGTTCTTTTTCTCTTCGTCGCTCCCATTCTATAATTTCCTTTTCCTTTCTTTCGATCTCTAGTTTTTCGCGAATTCTTTTTTCCTGTTCTCTTTGGCGTTCCTGTTCTTTTCTTTCTTTCCTCTCCCATTCCTCTCTGTTCTTTTCTCTTTGTCGTTCATGCACCTTCATTTCGTCTTCTTTTCTTTCGATCTCTTGTTTGTATAATTTTTTGTGCCCTTCGCCCAGGTGTATTCTTGCACGTTTCTCTCTTTCGTCCATTTCCATTTTAAGCAACTCCAATTCCTTTATTTTTGTTTCCACTTCGTATTCCCGCTGCCTTATTATTTCCTCCTCTTCAGCCTTCAGAAGGCTCCCACGCATTTGTTTGGCCATCTCTCTATGCATTTCCTTCAGCTCTTCATATGCTGCTTCTTTTCGTCTCGCATTCTCAGCCCGCAATTCCTGCTGGCGGATTTC
This sequence comes from Drosophila willistoni, assembly GCF_018902025.1. Lineage (NCBI taxonomy): Eukaryota > Metazoa > Arthropoda > Insecta > Diptera > Drosophilidae > Drosophila > Drosophila willistoni. The sequence goes on from NW_025814052.1 coordinate 10,848,603, forward strand.
TGCTTTTCTCTTCTCTTCCTCCATTTCGAGTCTTTTTTTGATTTGTATATCCTTCTTCAAGAGAATCTCACACAATTCTAGCTCAATTCGCTTGATCTCAGCCTCCTCTGAATTGTCGACATCGCTTATCAATATCAGATTTGCATTGTCCTTTGGACTTGGACTTTTCTGCCTGAGATTTCTGGACCGTTGATGTTGATCTCTTCCTTCATTTTCACGTACCTTATTGGGTTTTTCTTTCCACATTTCTTGCTCTTTTTCCCACTGTTCACCGATACGTTTTTCGTACAACTGCTGCTCTAGTTTCCTTCTTTCAATCGCCTTACGCTCATATTCGCGCCGATCCTGCACCTTGCGATGGCGTTCAAGTGTCTCCTTCTTCAGCCTTTTTCTTTCCGTTTCGATTCGTTGTTGCTCTTGTTTATTTCTCTCGGCCTGCTGTCGACGCTCCTGACTCCGCTCACGTTCTCGCCGTTGTCGGTCAAGAGCCTCTCGTTGCCTACGCTCTTGAATTTGTAGCTTCTTGCGCTCTTGCTCTTGCATGTGGAAGTTGGCACGTGGCGTGTCAAGATTTTTCATTCGCTCCTTAGACAACTCGTTTCTGGCAACTTTAGAGTCCCTTTTTCCCTGGTCCACCTTGCCCGCGCCACATTTTCGCGCATTGGGCTTTGAGAGCTCATCAACGGGCTTCCAATGCATCTTTACATGCGTAGATCTAGGATTATCTCCGTGTCGGCGTGTCGATAAGTCATCTTGGCACGGTTTCTTCGTTTCCCTTATATTTTTGGCTTCTATAGTGTCCAAGTGCTTCACTCGACCACGTTGATCCCTATTTTTGTCGTTCAGATTCGTGTACGAGGGCTGCGGAACCCGAAGCAACGGGGGACTATTCCCATCTACCATGGCCATGGCCGGTCGCATACGCAACAATGAACGCAATTCCCGATTACAAGTCCCCATCTCAGTGAAGGGTGAGCTCAATCGATTCGTATTTTTCAACTGTGAATACATTATATCCACCAAATAATTGCGAACGTGGGCTTCTTCCTTGTCAACTCGGGTAAAGACACCCAACCACTGGGTGCATAGATTCAGCTTGTTGTCTTTCCCATCGTCAGTTTCGATTAGCTTACGTATCAATGCAATTTTATGGCGGCAATTCCGATCACGTTGCTCTTCTGTCGAATGTTTCGGAGCAGCCCTATCATGTTGCACGGGACGGTCATCCATTTCGTGGCGAGTAGCTTTTTTCTTTACAATTTGCATTTCAAATATCACAATTATTGTTAAGAAGTATTCTCAAAGCCTACTACAACACATGACCTGACAAAAAGGAAATATCGATTTCTTTATGTGCCAACGATATATCAAATGACTGCTCCCCCTTTCTCTCGCTTTCACTTTCGCTTTCGCTGCGAATAATTTCAAACCCCTAAAACCCAAAGTTTGCCCCCATTTGGCAAATTGATTGGCCAAGCATAAAGTGCGATTAATGTGCGCTAAATGAAATTAATAAACTGCTAAGAGTTTTCTTAGGCTAAAAGTCTTAGGCAAGTATTTATTTAGCCCCCCCAACCTTTCCCACATGGCGGAGGGGTGGTTAGCCTTCATCATTCATCAACTACAACTACATGTGTGTATGGGTGTGTTCGTGGGTGTTCAGAAGGCGTGTTGTTAGGCATTTAAAAACATTTCAATAATGATTAAGACCAAAAGCCTCAATCCTCCTCCATTACCATTTATGTCGAACAATAATTAAATTCGAGAGAGAGAGTGAGAGAGAAAGGACTAAGAGGTGAGAAAGAGAGGAAAAAGTTTAACCCTAAAAACCTAAATTGCTCTTTCTCATCCCCTTATTCAATCGTCCCTATTCTATTGTTTGGCAATGATAAGCCCCCAAATATGCTCAATTCCACCGCCATCTATAATTGAGTGTTGGCAGTTTTCATAATAATTAATATTTAAATCCGTTTTATAAAAGCCATTTTTATATCATTTGTTTGCATAACTTTTTGGCCATACCCAAACAAAAGTTTTTGGCCAAAAACTTTTGCGGTAGACCCTAATCTGGCATTGTCAGGGCTCACAACGGTCAAACGATTTTTTGTTTTCCCAATTGTTTTCAACGATTAGCAAAAATTCATTTAGTTGTAGTTTTCTCTACTTCTTTCTAATTCCATAAGTAGAAGATTAACTCTAAAAAGCAATAAAAAAAAAGGTTTCCAAAGGCTGCTTTAACTTGCAATTTGTCATACATACATATACATACATATATAATGTTGATCCCATAGTAATTGTTGGTCCAAAAATCAATTTTCAAGGGTCTGCAGAAAAATTCCAAAACTATGTCTGCAACAAAGTCCAAATTCAACAAAAAAAAAAAAAACAAAGAGTTTTAAGAAAACATGAACATAGGACACAATGCATTTGCATGATTATCCAATCGTGACCAGTTCAAGTTTCAGCTGAGACCCTTGGATCCGAACAAAATGACATCCAAGTTCAAGTCAAGTCTCATTTAGGCCGCTCAGTTCTCGCTCTCGCTCTCGCCTCACTTGTCCCCACTTTGTAGACCAATGCTCAACTGATTTATTTGATTTGATAAGTCTTGACGCAAATGTGATTCATTTACCGACCGAAAGGCCTGTTCGCCCCTTCTCGCAGCGGCGGCTTCTGCGACAAAGTGGAATGCGGTTCGTGTATCCAAGAGGCAAGGGCTGTAAGGTCCGACCTGACCGAACACCCAAGTTGTCGCATACAATTTGTGATCATGAGACGATGAACGAAAATGAAACCTTCTTTTGGTCATTCGATATGCACTGTAATTGCTCATCAAATAATACGATACCCTAATTTCAATAGCGAGAATATTGAATTTGTCATTCAGCAGACACAGAAACAAATATTATTTATTATGACTTTAAGTAAATACTTAATTAACGATCACATAGAAAAATGTTATAAAATATTCAATGAAAAACAAACTGGAATTTTATTCCAATTCAAAATCAAATATTCATGAGTCCTACCAAAAAATTGTTATAACCATTTCTAGTTTGAATCTAAAACGAGTTAGAGTATCTAGAATTTGGCTTAATTGTCTCATTAAACTGTTTATTCTTTAGTTTTTATAGCTTTTTTATGATAAGGCTTCCTCTGGCTGTTATTGTTGTTGTTGTTGTTGGGTCACCAGACCGACCACCACGGATCCAAAAGGTCAGACTGGGGCTATAGCAAAGGAGTAACAGTTGCAGACGCCGACTTAGATGCAGATACAGATACAGATACAGATACCGACAAACACATTTAAATGGTTGTCATCAATTACGCGTGAAATACAAAGACCAAGGAAAAGACACAAAATAAAACAAAAAAAGAAGAAGAAGAAACAAAGGGAAAGCATGAAGAGGGGAATCCCAAAATACTGTATTCCTCTTACGCTGTCTCTCTTTCTCTTAGTTGTTTTCTCTTTGCTCTATTTTCTTTTCTCTATCTTTATCTTGTCCTTTGGATGGTTTTCGTCGAACTAATTAGCGTGAATTATGGGAGTTTGATGAGTGCCCATACCAATGATGTCTGCTTTTGGCTCTGGGTCTGTCTCTCTGCTCATCTAACCAGCATTTGCTGTTGGTTTTTGGTTCTGGTCTGGCCTAATGAATGCTGGCTGGTAACTGGCAGAGGATTATGGGGGGGAGGGGGACGGACGCTCTCTGTTTTGTTGGCCATTTGTTGCTTTTGGTCTGAGGCCAGTTCAATTGATTCCATAGACATGGCTACCAGCGGGGGCATCTTAATGGCATCTACGAGTCGATTGGTGTTTTGGTCGAGGGCAATCCTATATGTAGATGACCCCTCAGAGAGATAAAGAGAGAGAGAGAGAGACGAGGAAGAGGCAGAGGCAGAGGTGGGCAAGTTGTCAGTGGTGAATCAATAAGCATATCTTAAATGTTATCTGAATGCTGTTATATTTAAACACACACACACAAAGACGACTTTGATTGATTGAGCCGACGCACACATACATACGAATTCTTATCCCTATCAAGTATCCCTCGCAGCATTATACATACACACATGCATTTGTATGCGTATCTGTATCTTTAGCTACAACTTTACGATCCGTCTTCAGCATCTGTTACAGCTCGAACATTGTTGTTTTCCTTTTTAACTTGACATTTATCGCTTTATACGCATTTCTTTTCCACTTCCATCTCCTTATGAATCTCCTCTTAGGCGGCTATATATTTACCAACTTAATTGGTAGTTATAGACGTTCAAATAAAATCCTGAGAAAAAGAAGCGGAAACAAAAAATCAAGTTTGAAGGAGCGCTAAGCGGGCCAATCCCCTCAAAAAGGTTATTATACGAAAATCTTCTTATTCCACATGATTTGATTCAAGTGGAAGAGAAGAGAACAAAACATACATATGGCAACTTGGATAAATTTGTATAAAATGCTACAAATTCTCTCCTTCGTTAACAGAGGAATTGCCCATATAATTGTAACTTTAATTGCCCCTTAATACCCAACTGTTGAGGCCCTTGACGCCCCCTTGGGCAATTGAACTCTGAACCGCACCTGGTTACTGTTCCCTTGATACTTTTAACCAAAGCGTCGGAGCAACAGCAACAGCAGGCAAATGATTGTCATTGTCTGTTGTTCGAATTGTTGTCTGCCGTTGCGTTTTATGTTTCATCTTCTGGCCCAGTGGCCAGTGGCTGAAATCAGTGGCAATCGGGCCAAGGCCCGAGGCCCAGTCACTTTAATTGATGCGTCCAGTTGAAATCATAAATCCCACTTGGTCTCAACGACTGAGCGAACGAGCGGCCAAAGCGGCCAAAGCGACCAAAGCGACCGAGATGAGTACAAGAGCAATAAAAATAAAATCAAATTTAATGCAAAATTAAATAAACTTGTGTTTCTCTCTCTCTCTCTCTCTCTCTCTCTCTGTTTGCTACTTGGGCTGCTGTCGCTTCTGCTGTTGCCACTGCGGCTGTTTTTCTGGTGTTTTGTGTGTATTTTCTTTTTGTATTTTTTGGCATCTTTCAACTTGTAGCCGCAGCTGGCACGAAAAATTCCAACTTTTGCCCAAGTCGTCCTGTTCCTGTGTCTCTCTATATATTTCTCGTTCTCTCTCTCTATCTCTCTCTCTCTCTCGCTTGTCTGTGTCTTATTTAATTTGCCACGCTGAAACGAGGCATACCCTTCATTCCTCGACCCCAGTGCCCCTCTCTCTCTTCCAAACAAGAGTCACCGCCGCATGTTCGTTGACTTTATTTGCTGTCTGTAATAAAATTAAAGCCCTTTAGCTATTGTACATACTTTCCAAAAATAAAAACAAAAAAATCCACACAGACAAAAAAGAAAACAATATTCCCTAAATGAAGTCAGCAAGACGACTATCAAATACACTAAGAGATCTTTGGCTTTGCTTTCAAAAAGTATAGAGAACAAAATCTTAAAACGTTTCTTTAGTTTCTAGATACTTTTTGATACTTTTGATTGATACCCTTTGGATAACCTCTGATAACACAGTTGATCCAAGAGGGTCGATTAAATGGTCTTTTTCTGTAGTTACAAACAAACTGATCAGTTTTAGTAGATTTTATGTGGCAGGGCATTAAAACGCATAACAAACAAATTGTATCTGAAGACACACACAGACCCGCACGCACACATATGTATATGCCGGATAACTATAACACACACACACGCAAGTTTTGCAACAAACCGTCGGCGACCCAACGAGCCATGAATGTGTAGCCTCTTAGCCCAAGATATGGCCATTAAGTTGGCCTTTTTTATGAGCCCATAGTCTCAGACTAGTTACATACATATGTACATCCGTCTGAGCCATAGTCATGTCGAAGATTTTGCATCAGTTAAGTTTAGGCTTTGATAATGAACTCGGTCCAAGAACAACAAAACAGAAAATGAGAAAACCAAATAAAAAGACGAAATGCAAGCAAAAAATACAAATTTCGTTGAACCTTTTGCCTGACCCTCTCCCATGAAGACGGTAAAATCTAACAAGAAACGTTTTCACGATCATAGAAATTGAAGTTAAAAATGTTGGGTAGGTAAAAGAGGTAACAAATTTCAACTTATTGCTAGATATATGTAACTTACCTCCACAATGATCCTTGAAGTCGTCACAGCAATCGCCCAATTTGAGACAGGCATGATCGCAATAGCATGGCTTATCGCTCAGATCCTCAATGATGGCATTTATGGGTGCCTTTTGCACCACGCACGACGAGTCGCGACCATTGCAACAGAGTTGCGCCTCACGGCAAGAGCCGCTCCAGGCGGCTCCTGGTAGCAATAGGATCAGCAGGAGAGGTCGAATTGGCAACGAATTGGGCATTGTAAAGCCGATTTAATCGATTAAGTGTTTTCTATATATAGACGTATATGTAAATCAAAGACCGATTAAACACACACACACACACACACATGGAGTGAGTTATGGAAATGCAATTTACGCCCAAAGAGCGGAAATTAAAACTAAAATTGAATTATGGCAATTGTGCTAGCTACTGCTGCTTCGACTACCAGAGAAACGATTGACAAGCCAAAGGGATAAAGAGGAGAGGGTGGGGTAGAGGGCATTATACAAAAATCGACAAACGCACAAATATGAACTCTAAACACGGCAAACGAAACGAAATCAAAGTAGGTCGTGCCCCACGGCTCTTTCTCAGAGGAAGAGGTCTACTACCAAAAGTAGAAAGAGGAGTAGAAGGAGGAGGAGGAGGAGGAGGAGAAGGAGGTCTAGTCCTTGCGGCTGTAACTTGCTACCTTTTGACTGTAAATCAATGACTTTGGCTTTGGCTTTGGCGTTGGCGTTGCCGTTGGCTTTGCATAAAATATTGAACAACAATACACAACAGACTCACGACACAGAAAACACTCGCGCCATATACTCCCATCAACATGGCCGTGTCGTTCTGGGATAATAAAACAAAGACTTCAATTTTCATAAATCGTTGCCAAGCAAAAGACAGTGTGAGAATTTATATTAACAGCTGCTGCTGCTGCTGGGGCTGCTCTCCCCCCGCCTCAACGCCTCCCCAAAATTGGAGAGGTCCAAAGCCATTGGCAGTTTCAAATGCAATGCGACGAAAATGTCGTAAAGGGAATTCATTTACAAGTTGGGACGACAAACAGCCAACCAATCAACCACTTTGAAATGATTTAAGCACTGTGACATGATCAATCATTGATCAGAGTTATCAAGATCACAATAAATCTTAAAACTTTCCCTAGATTTTGCCATTTAAATTGTTCTAGTATACGAAATTTGGGACATACTTAAAACAAAAACACAGAAAAAAAAAAAAATACAAATTTCGCAACCACAGAATCAACAACATTGGAAAATAAATATTATGCCACGCTGCTTGTCTCTGCATAAAAGTAAATAAATTATTTTGTAACAACCCAACCAAAAAAAAAAAAAAAAAAGGGAAAAACCCCCCAAAAAAAAGGAGGCCAAACAAAACAACGGACCGAACCAGCCAAATAAAAAAAGAAAGGGAAAACAAAGCAAACTAAATTTGAGGCAAATATTTGCCTTGTGTGTGTGTTTCAGTGTGTGTGTGTGTGTGTGTATGACAAAACGCGACATAAATGTCCTTTAATGATTAATAACTTTTTCACTCCTTTAGGCACACTGTCAGGACACAGAACGAACGTTTGGTTCGAGTCAAAAGTGGGTTTTCAGTTTCACTTATATTTATCTTCTTTTTTTTTTTTAAAAACAAAAAAAAAATGGAACCCCCCTCAAAAAAAAACCAAAAAAAAAAAAAAAAACAACAACAAAAAGTAATCCAATAAACGCTTAACAACAACGATCTTTAGACGTTTTCACCCCCCTCTCTCTCACTCTTTCTTAACCTCCGCACCCCGCTCGCTTCGTTCCGGCACTCACACGTGTTGACAACTTTCTGCTTACGTTTACTTTATGGTCTTTTTGTCTTTTAACAACAACGTTGTTGAAACACGTAGATTACACACGGACGTTCCGTTTCGACGTTTCCACGTTGTTCCGTATTCGTTTCGTCTCGTCTCGTCTCGTTTTGTTTCGTTTCGTCTTCCTAGTGTCGGATCTCTCTGGGAGCGACCTAATGTGTGCTCACTGCGAAAGCCGGTCGACGACTGTGCCAACTGCTGGTCGTGTGGTGAATTATATAAAGCATTCAGAGTCAGTTAGCCTTTCGGTTCGTCCATTCGCTGTCATCGGTTGCTTTTCGTGCCAACAAGAGCTTCGGCTTAAAGCACCACCCCCTCAACCATCCCTCCACCATCCATCGTCATCATCATCCTTCTCTAGTCTATATGTGGCACGTGAATTTTTGCGCTGCGCTGCTGCGCTGTTTGTTTTGAGTGGGATTTCCTTATTGCTGGGGCATACAAAAGCCGGTTGTTTCTTTCCTCTTCCTCCCCCTGCCATTTTCTGTGGGTGTGTGTGTGTGTGTGGTGAGTTCCTTTTTATTCTTTAGCCTTTGTCTCAACAGTGCAACCCGTTGCCGCCATATGGGCGGGCTCTTCATATCAAATGACAACCTGTCGCGATTAAGAATAAACTATAGCACCAACTTCAGTCTCAGCATCAACAACAACAACAACAACAACAGCCTCAAAATCAATATTCAAATTCAATGTCAATATTTGCCCAATATTTTCAATTTATGACCAAACTTGGCAAATTCAAAAGTGACACAAAAAATCCTTTGATAGGCCATCAAAAAAAATCCGAAATCTATTTTCAAAAATGTCGATTGAAAATGCTATTCGAAAATGCAGCAAACTCTTACAAGATTTTCATTTACAAACCTTTAAGGAATTAGAATGCAAGTCATAAACTATATTTATTTACATTCGATTAAAGAAAAATTTTGTGCTATAAGTAATCCAACAGATTAAGTAACTCTAGAGGACACAAATTTCTTTGGATCCCACAAAATTGTGGAATTTTAGTTTGGTGGTAATCCTGGAATGCGACTGATCCGGTTACTAGAAATTGGCAAAATGTCATATCCAATGAGATGATTTTTCCCACCTGCATGCCATAATTCTGTTCATTGTCAACGGAATTAAGCGACAGTCAGACTTTGGTACAAGAATTTCGAATAGAATAGACCATATCCCATACCTAAGGCAATTGAATCAACCTATCGTTGCACTTGGCATCAACCCGCCTAGTTGATAGGCCCTGTAGACAATGGATCTAAGTTGTGTGTGACATACTTGCATAGAATTTTTGTGATGAACACTTACACTGAAGCGACACCCTGGGGTCTCGGGAGTGACATTTATGCTGACACCGAAAATCATCAACAACAACAACAGCAACAAAAACAACAACGTATCACAGCTTCACCCACCTAAAGGCTGTTGCCTCGTGGCAACTTGACTGGCAAATATTTGCCGCATAGGCAAACTCAGTGTGCCATTGCCACTGGCAAGTATTTGTTGCTTCTTGTTTTTTGGTGTGGCGAGGGGGTGGGGGCGGGAGGTGAGTTCGTCTAGTTTCCGCTCCAGATCATAAACAAAGCGAAAGCGTGCGAGTTTATGTACAATATGCATTTTGGATACCGTTGCATCAGCATCAGCACTCGGGGCCTATTTACATTGCATACTTTCGGGCGACACCAGCTAAATCAAGGCAAGGCATTTCGCAAGCTTCTCAACCAATTTTTTTTCATGTTAATTTTTTTATTTGTCCCCGCCCAGTTTGCAATTTATGCTTCTAGCCATAATTTAGGAATTTACCAGAGGCAAAAAAGGATTCACTTGTAAGTCAGATCCTTTCCTAATCAGGCCAAAACGACTACTACTACTCCCATTCCCGAATTGTTTCTTAAATATTAAAAAATAAAATCTAATTTAAATGCCACGACATGAATATATATATATCTATATGTATAAAGCTGCATATTCTCATGCTTAAATGATGATTATTTTGAGCACTCTTGACAGGGCCATAAAATCAAATTGCATAAAATATTCTCTTGACTGCAAATTCCAAAAAAGAAATCAAAAAACAACAAACGAAAGCAATGGCAAACAAAAACACACAGGACTCTCCAGGATACAGGGACCTCCGGACCCGGTAACTTGTTAAGCCGGCTTAAATTGCAAATGACAGCGTGAAAATGAATTAGATAGAGAGAAGACCAGAAAGAAAGATTGAGATGAAAAGAGATAGAATGGGAAAGAAAGAGAGAGAGAGAGAGAGAGAGAGAGAGAGAGAGAGAGTGAAAGCATTTCATGCTGACTGAAAATCAATTTAATTTTATTTATTACTCGACTGCTCAAAAATTATTATATTTGCTAACCAACAAAAAAAAAAACAAGAAATTGAAACAAAGGACTTAATTTCAAGCTTGAGGATATAAACTAAAAACTCGCAAAAGGAAATGAAACCACGAAACCTGCTCAAAGTTATTACACACACACACACACACACGCACACACACAAGAACCTCTATTTAAGATTAAAAGTGACTAAGCTCAAAAGTAACCAAAAATAAATAAAACATTTGACTAACAAATAATGAAATAAATAGAATGTAAATGGCAGTCCAATGAATACGATTTTAATTCAAAGTGTTTCAACTATATATCACTTAATACATATTAACCAATTTGTCAATATATAGGTATATATATTTAAATTAATAGCCACGGGTGGATGCAACTCTCTAATAGGCCCCCAAAAAATGTGTGATTCGTGCCAGACCACATACTTGACAGTGGCATTGAACAAGTCGATTTTTTGTCTTGACTTGATATGATGAAGATGATCGCTTGGGCGATGTGATGGCTGAAATGCTTTCAATACCATCATAATTTGTTTTTATAAATAGTCGAGAATCGAGAGTCGTGAGCTTCTTGAATCTATGCCAACTGAGCCCCATCCATTTGGCCATCCATTCTACAGAGAGACGAGACGAGACGAGATGAGACGACAACTCACCAGTTGCAGTCTGTACGTTGCCGCGATTCGAACAACGCGTGGACAAAGGCCTCTCGGTCTTCCTTTCGTTTTTTTTGTGTGTTTTTTTTTTGTTTTTAATCTGATGACACATTTTTTTTGTGCGATTTACAGGCATAATTAATTGACAAGTTGTTAAACATATCTATTAACAGAGCCCTGGCTTTTAAATTACTCATGCAGAGCGAGCGTAAAAAAAAAAAACCAAGAAAAAAATAAGCGACAACAAAAAAAATTATCAATTAAAAGCAATTTAAATCACACACGTTGAAAACGATGCCCGCAAGAAAAAATGTAAAGACCACAGGTAGAGCCGGTGTGTGTGTGTGTGTGTGTGTGTGTGTGTGTGTGAGGGGGGGGTGTGGCCTACAGGGATAAGGGGTCGGGATGGGACATAATTAAAAATTAATTTACCACACATCTGCATACATAGAATACATTTTTTATATATGTGTATAATACATATGCAACTGAATGAATTATTTACGTTCCGACATTTAATGACATGACAAATAAACCAAATGAAAATATAAATTTAAAAATTGTTTAAAAATTGGAAAATCAAATAATACAAGGCCTAAGGAGAAACTGTGCTAAAGACGTGAGACGTGCCTCATTAAGAAGAAAATGCCAATTTTTTTTGTTTTTATTGCAATTAAACCTCAATCAAAATGTACATATACAAAATATTCCAACAATGAGAAACAAGCAGAGAAATATTTCGAAAACGAATAACAAAGTAAACCAAAGCGAAAGCAAATTCTTTACATTATAGTCAAAGCAAACAGGCAAAGACAATCCAAAAAGATACCCTATAAAAAGGCAAACTATATACTTTTACTTTCAACTTAATTGTTTTAATTTGGTTTTTGAATTTTTTGGGGAACATATTAATAAATACAAATATCTAAATGGGAACCAACAACCTTCTCATATAAATAGCTAAGAAAATATAGAAGAAATATCTTGATAGATCAGAAATATCTTCACGTTTTTGTAGAGTATATACCTGAACTAAATTTGTGGACTAGGGTATAGCTGTGAACCTAGATAGATCTCGCATCTATTTTGGATACAGTTGAGCAAATTGTTCCCGTACAAATTGTTTCTAAATGGAGCTCACTGTGCCAACCACTGAGTTTTTTCTCCTCATAGTCGTCGCCGTCGTCGCCGTCGTCGTCGTCGTCGTCGTCGTCGTCTCTGTCGTTGGCTGGGGCGGTGGCCAGGCGGCATTTGTTTTGTGTTTTCTATATACCTATTTATTTTTAACCAAAACGCAATGGGTGTGAGATGAAATGAAAGCATCCTATAAATAAGTCGGATATATATGAATAAATCTGATATGCAAGACGATGGAAGAATAAACAAAACAACATATGATTGCAATTGAAAAAGTTGTCTTGGTTATCTCTTGGAATCTCTTCTTGTGCAACTTAAACTTAAATATTTGAAATAGTTAGTGACACCTGTTGAACCTGTTGTCAAATGCTGAGTGCCATTTAATTGCTGCCTGTTGACAGGGTATCAGAGACCACCCACCCATTAACCCACCCATCGAACAAAAAAACAAAAAAAAAAAACCAAAAAAGACCAAAGACCTGTCCCATGGCTGGGGGTGATTAATGAACGGAACGGAACCGAACCAGGGCATGGGACAGCAATTAGAATACAATTAGCAGGAAATATGCCCCATCGCCATGGCCACTAATGAGCATTTTACTTGCATACGGTTTTCCAGCACAGCCACAGTAAGGGCAAGAAACATCAGCGGCACCACCAGACACAACGTCAGCCCCACCAAAAGGCTGAGGTGGACGAGGTGCAGGTAGAGGAGGAGGAGGAACCACTGGTAATTCCCGCATTTCGCATTGAAAAATCTGAGATCTATGGCCGTTATTTGGTGGCCAATCGTCAGCTGGAACCTGGTGAATTGCTCATCACTGAACAACCCCTGGCCATAGGTCCGTGTGTAAGCGGGGATCCGGTGTGTCTGGGCTGCTATTCACCCGTGACTTTGGATGCCAGCCAATATCGTTGTTCAGCCTGCGGCTGGCCACTGTGCGGCAGCAAATGCAAGGGTTTGGATACAGCAGTGGGTCACACTGCTGCCGAGTGTAAGGTCCTTGCTGGCCGACGATCGCTGGCTGGAGATCTATTGACACTTGGCACAGCACCTGGTCAGGTGCGGGATCTCTATGAGCTGATAATGATTGTACGAATTCTGCTTTTGCGCCAGAATGCACCCGAGCAATATGCTCTGGTGATGCGCATGGAATCGCATAGTGAGGAGCGTCGCAAGAATGCCACCTTGTGGCAACATTACGAGGAGAAGGTGGTACAGCGACTGATCGAGCTGTGGCAAATGGGCGATTTGGCCGAGGCGCAGCAGCTGCATGAGATTTGCGGCATTCTCGATGTCAATTGCTTTGAAATTGGCCAGAACGGGGCCAAGGCGCGAACGCTATATCCGAGCGCCTTTCTGCTCGCGCACGACTGCAGTCCGAACACGGCGCACACCGATGATCCCGGCACATATGCAATTTTGCTGCGCACTTCGCGGCGCGTGCACGAGCAGGAGGCGTTGACGCTCAGCTATGCGTACACGTTGCAAGGGACCCTCAAGCGGCGCTCCTTCATGCATGAGGGCAAGCTGTTCTGGTGCCAATGTCGTCGCTGTGCCGATCCCAAAGAGCTGGGCACCGATTGCAGTGCCCTGGCCTGCCGCTCCTGCCAATTGGGTTCGATTCGAGCGGTTCAACCATTGAAGCAGACAGCCGACTGGGCGTGAGTAGCTAATAGCAAAAACAATTCTAAACTCCCAACTCGAAGGGTTAAATGCTTAATACAAATACAAACCCAATCTTTGGCCAGCTGCGATCGTTGCAAACGGCAAGTGAGTGCCCAGGAAGTGGAACATCAGCTGGATCGCATCAATAATGATCTGGAGGCCATTGATGTGCATGACATTCCGGGATTGGAGAACTTTCTGATACGGTAAGGCAAAACGAATACCCAACCAGCTTCAGTTTACCCATTCAACATTGTTTCCCCTTCCCCCTTTAAGCTATCGTGATGTATTGCGGCCCAATCATTATCTACTACTCTCGGCCAAATATTCATTGTGCCAGATTTATGGTCGCATCGAGGGCTATTTACTACCCCAAATGCAACTGGAAGATATAGCCCGCAAGGAACGCTATTGTCGCGAATTTTTGGCCATAGTCGATGTGCTCGAACCGGGCTTAACACGTCTACGAGGTGAATAAAGTTACTTTGGCCAGCCATTTTTTGTATAACTCTCCTCTTTGTTTCCGTTTGCAGGACTCATAATGTATGAACTGCATGCCCCAATTATGATCTTGGCCCAAATAGCCATCCAAAAGGGACAAATTTCGGCCAAGGAGTTTCAATGCCGCATCAAAGAGGTCATCAAATTGCTGCAGCAAAGTCGTGATATACTTAAACTTGAACCCCAAGGATCCAATGAACATGAAATGGGCTCAGCAGCAGCCGATGCACTTATCAAAATGGGTTCTAAATAACTTTTATCCCAAATAGAAATTCGAAATTCAAACAGCAAACAACGATTTTCAATTAGTCAACATTTGCAATTAAGGAAACTCAAGAGTCCTTTAACCAAATAGCGCGACATTGAAAACAAAAGCATTAAGATCCCGAGCTTTCGTTGGTTCAATGACAATAATTTCTAGTCGAAGTAGCCAATAGCATTCCAACCGACCTAGGCAAGAGCAAAGCAAATAAGTATTAAAGAACTTTTTGCTCCAAAAAGAAAGTTTCAAATGCAATTCAAGCAGGAGCGGACTTTTTAGTTTTTCAGTTAGCTTTTAAGGTAAGTATATATGTGAATAAGTGACTTATTTTGGTTAAGGAAAAGTAGCTTTATTCTAGAGATGAGATTTTAATGGATTCTGCAAGCTCTAAATAGATTTTTAGATATTTTCCTTTAATTTTGTTTCACCATTTGAGTCAATGATGCGGACCTTGCCTTGCGGGTCGCGTTAAATTTGAACTTTCTATCACAATGTTAATTAATGAACATTTTTGGCGTTGTGTCATTGAAGGTCGGGAAAGTTTCTATGTTGCTGTCCATTGCACTCCAAATCCCACCTCCTCCCCATCCTCCCCCAATGGACTGGTAGATGCATTCGGTTGACATAGAATGGTCGAACTACTCACCAAATGCTGCAACTTAACTTAATAGCCATTGTAGTCGTAAAATTCTATAGCTAGAGAAATTCTATAATAAACTTTAGTTTTTGCTAGCTCTTGTCACAAACTCTGATTTAATGTTTTTGAGCAAATTGAAGTCTTGTTTCACATTTAAGTAATGAGAAATTTCAAGAAAATTTCTATTATACGTCTCAGACATTATATTTTGCATTAAAAAGCAAAAACAAAAGTTTTATATATGTTCTTAACTATCTTAAGGCTCAAAGTATGAAGCGATTATAGGCCAACACATTTTTGTTGGTTTTGTTATTTGTCCATCATATTAAATGAAAATACATATGTATTCAGTTATCAACTGCCTGGCCGAGACAGTTAACGACTAAGACACGCCTTTGTTTTGCAAGCTGCTTATATAAATCTGTGTGTATATAGACTGCATTTATGTATTAGCACGGCCATAAATAGTGTGAGGTGTGGGGTGTGCCATGAGAGGGAAAGGGAGATGGAGAGGGGGAGGGGGGGTAGGAAAAACAAAAACAAGAAGCGGCAACAACTAAGAGCGTACGATAAATATAAATTGCATTGTGCAATAATCTTTAAAGTGCAACAAAGTAAAAACAAGAACCAAGAAGCTCCCACAAGCTACAAGGACCTCCAATACTACAGTGTGGCGGAAACTCATTGCAAAACTCAATTTTCAAGTGGATTTTGGCCAAAGTATTTAAGGATACTCAATTTGGAAAATATAACTAACTTGCTGATGATATGAGATAAATAATAATAAAGTAGAAAATGCTAAAAACCATTAAATTAAAAAGTATATTCAACTTTTAAAGACAAAAATTTAAATATTAAGTAGATACAAATTGATGCGAATGAGCCACTGTGCGCCTTTAGATACACACACACACACACACACATATTACACATACATGCAACACACATAAGGACAACACAATGAGGAGCTGCTGCATAAAGCCACATAAAAAATAAGACGACGCTTGGGCAACAGCTAGAAAGAAGAAAGGAATTGCAATACCAGGATATAGCCGACCACCCACCACCCACAGCCACCCACTCAACCGAATAGAGTGAACGCTCTGGCAAAGGCAAGGCAAAGCACAAAGCCAAAGACATTGACGTGGCAGCAACTGGGATAAATGCACATACATAGGTGCATGCGACACACCACTGATTCCCACGGCAACACAAACAACAACAACAACAACAAAAAACAAAAACGGGAACCTAGAAAGGATCAAACAAAATACACAAACACACTCACACACACACACACACATAGACACAACAAAATGAACGCATTCTAGTGACTGGTAATCGTTTTGCAATTTACTTTTAGTCCATATTGAGCTCAATTTCCTTTTATTTTTGCTAACAACATTGTTGCCAGAAGCAGGTAAACGGAAAAGTATTTAATTTTTTATTGATTTGCAATTGCAATTAATTAAATATCAACCAAATAGAGGTATATGAAATGGCGTGTTAGCCAGGGTGAATCCCCTTTGAATTCGCCACGCCACTGCCCCATTTTGGTGGCAACATTATGGCATCTAGCGGTGAGCCGAGATGATATCCAAGTATCTTTTATATTTACTTCTATGCCACATGCAATCAGCAGGCAGCAGGCAGCAGCTGTAAGGATAATGCAACAGCAGGAAGCGGAGCGAAGAAGCAACTGGCAAAGGCTGCCTGGCTGGCTATCAAAAGTGTTGCTTATTAAAATAAAATTTATTGCTTGTTTACAGATAAAAATGAAGAAGCAGAAGCCACTTGCCCCATTGCTGTGTTGCCACATAAGTGTTAAAACGATAAGCTTACATACATGAATACAAAAAAAGAAAGAGAAAAAAAAACACAGTTGCCACAACAAAAAAGTCAAGGCGAAACAGAATTCTGCCAAGTGAACCTTAAATATGAATGCAAATAAGCAATGAGCGGCAATTTCTGGACTCATTGAAATACTTGTGACCCTAACTAATGGAAGAAACACGAATCCATTGGCCACTTACTCAAAAGTCACAAAAGGAGAAACTCAAGAGAAAAACTTTGCTTCAATTCAGCGAAAGCAAAAATGAAAATAAATCAAAAATAAAGACAAGCCGAAGCCATTCAGTCCAAGTCAAGGGTCGCTTGTCTAGACAAGTAGAGGACACAGATTTCCGAATGGTCCTTTTACAAATACACTCCTTGCAGTCCTTTCTACGAGGGCTGTATTCAATTCTTGTTTTTTTCGGTAAATATATAATAAATATATATAGATCTAGATAGACAAAATCCATATATAAAATTAGTTTAGAATTCTGTAAAAATCTGAACTTTGACATCCAAGAAAATGGGGGGAACTGAATTTTGTTCTGAGGTTTTGGCTTAGTTAAAACTTCTTCTTGTTTTTTTTTTCTCAAAGTTAAAGTAAATCTTCATTTACTCTTTTTTAACTGTTATACTTATTCTTAGGTAATAGAAAAAAAAGAAAAAAAACAACTATATATATATGCTCTTAGTTGGCTTTGCTTAAAACTCTTTGGCTAGCCCTCGCAATTTCACAAATCTCATGATTAGTGGACTTATTCTATGACATTCGGCTTAGTAGTTATTGTAGCCAAATTCGCTGAGCAATGTGCTGCTAGGACTGTCACCACCAGAAGAGCCACCGCCGCCGCCGCCGCCTCCCTCTTGCATATTCCGTAGCATCCGATGACGAAAATGCATTGTGCGCAAACGTTGCATGCGCCTCTTTAAATTGCAATAGACCGGACAGCAGTCGGGAAAGGGTTTATACATCAGCTCATCCTCATCGCCCTGTTCGCATTGCTCTGGCAATATGTCCAGGCAGCTGAGAGAGAGAGAGAGAGTGAGAAGGAGAGGAAGAGAGAGAGGAATGGAGCATTAGATCAGATTGGGATTAAATAAACATGTTAGTGTTATGTACACATGCATTAAGGCATTGAGAGAAGAGGCGAGGCAAGGCAAGGCAATTTCGTCTCTCTTGGGAATCACATGCAAAACTAAGTAGAATAATTATTAATGAAATTGAAATTTGGATCCACTACTCATTCGGTCTAGACAATTTTTCCACTACGAAAATAGACCTGGAACGTGGTATTATATGATTATTCTCGCAAAATAGATTCGAGCACAAGCTTAGCAGGACCAAACGTCGTGGCAGAAACTTCGATTGCTCCCACATGCAGCGTCGATAGGTGCCTAAAAAATGTATATAAAAAATGTCTCTTTATCAATGGAATTTCATTCATTTGGGCATAGTTCATCATACTTACGCAACACACTATTGTCATTCTCACTGGAATCCTCCTGATGGTTGTTATAGTTACGCTGCAATTGATAATGCTTCATATGGAACTGGCCGAAGCCTTCACAGCCAACCAGGGCCAGGCCAAGCACCAATAGAATTTTCTCCAACGGCTGATACATCTCTGTCTATATCGACTGGCGTGTGCAAACTACGCGCTAAACTCACACCACACAGACCAAAGCCACACAGAAAGTGGGCAAAACAAGAAAAACAAACAAACTACAAAACACATTACGTATACGCAATGTATGATGGACTTGTTTTTTTCTCTTTCACACTCCCCAATGCGAGTGTGTGTGTGTGTGTGTAGCTAAATTGGCGTTTTCGCTGTGACACTTGATTAAATCAAGAATAAAATTGCAATGCAAATTTTGCGTTTTACTTGCGCGCCCATGATTAATGCCCCCTAAACTAATGCCTTCTACTATATACATACATACATACATATGTATGTACCAACAGATCAGTTCAGAATATTTGTATGTGGGCGAGCGTATCCACAAATTGTGGATAAACCGTTTGTCATAATAACCCTGCCTGCCTAAACAATACAAAAATAAAAAATAAATAAATAAAATAAACAGCAACAAATAATGTCAAGTGCAAGTTGAGCATAGAATCAGCCATACACAAAAAAAAATGGAAAACGTATTTGCATAAGAAATAGAATGATAAAGAAGGCACATAATAAAAGAAATAGTAAAAAAAAAAGAAAACTAATACATTCATTTTTCCTGAATCGAATAATTAGAACTTATTTTTAACTGACAAAATAAAAGACATCAAGCAAATTGCTAAGTTTGTTTCAAGTAACAAAAAAAAATGATTCTAAAAGATCCTCCGCATACAGATAGATTAAGAGTGGAAGCTTGAAGCATAAGAAACTATCTGACTGAAGATAATATTTTCAAATTATATCTCGACTTTGTATTATCTTCATTCTTCTTTTGAT
This sequence comes from Drosophila willistoni, assembly GCF_018902025.1. NCBI lineage: Eukaryota > Metazoa > Arthropoda > Insecta > Diptera > Drosophilidae > Drosophila > Drosophila willistoni. The sequence continues at coordinate 10,868,083 of NW_025814052.1, forward strand.
TTGACTACTTTCTTATTTTGATTAACATTTCAGTCTAGACTCGTTCTTTTCCTTACGAAAATAAAGCTTAAGATGTATTCGTTTACGTGGAAACAGACATTTTATAATTTTTTTAGCTTTACTTATAAATCATAAGCTTCTTTAAACACCCTTGGGAAAATCGACTTTTTGTTGGTAAAAGAAATTTCTTTTAAAGTCCTCGCTCGTGCCACAAACGGACTACAGCAGACCGGACCCTACTGGACTTGGGTGGGCCATGTAAGAGGGATAAAAACGTAGCAGAAGAAGGCGAATTGCATCTGGACGCTGTAAGTGTTGTTGTGGGCGTGGTTTATCAACTCATTAGCCTGGCTTTTACCCATGTACAAGTAGCTTAAAAGCTTTTTCTAAAACTTGCGACCAGTTTGAACTCCCTTTTCAAAAAAGCAAACTAAACGGATAATTAAATGCACACTTTTTTGTCGTATATTTTTGGATTACCTTTAATTCTAGCCCCAACACCAGCTTAACAACATTTGTATCTACATACTACAACGAATGTATGTTTGCGAATGGCCAAGTCACCCTCATCTGTTAATCTGTAAATATTTTACAAATTAGTTATTTATTATAAGTACAATCATATAAAGTAAGTGTGTGTACATGTATGTAAGTATCTCAGTCCATGGTGCACAAACGAGTCATCATTGGGACCAAGGCCAGCCAAATGAGTACTGGAATATCACAGATTCCGGTTCGAATGTTGAATTAAATATTTCTGTAGATGGTTTCGAAGAAGTTGTCCAACGTCTTTTTTCGGTTGATCCCTTTGTTGGGTTAAACGTAGTTGAATCGGAAACTAAATCACTAATTGTCTCTACTGGAAGTTTAGTAGAAAACTCCAATTCGGTTATTGAATTTAAAATTGCAGAAGAATTGGCCCAAAGACTTTCCTCTGTTGATCCCCCTCTTGGGTTCGATGTAGTTGAAGGCGAAACTAAATCACTAGTTGTCTCTACTGGATGATTGGTAGAAGACTCCAATTCAGTTGTTGAATCAAAAATTGCTGATGTTGATTCAGAAGAGGTTTCCCAAGTACTCTCCTCTGTCGTTGGATTGTATGTAGTCGAATCTGAAACTGTCTCTACTGAAAGTTCAGTAGAAGACTCCAATTCGGTTGTTGAATCAAAAATTTCTGATGTTGATTCAGAAGAAGTTTCCCAAGTACTCTCCTCTGTCGTTGGATCTAATGTAGTCGAATCGGAAACTAATTCACTAGTTGTCTCTACTAAAAGTTCAGTAGAAGAATCCGATTCGGTTGTTGAATCAAAAATTTCTGATGTTGATTCAGAAGAAGTTTCCCAAGGACTCCACTCTGTTGTTGGATTAACTGTAGTTGAATTGGAAATTATATCACAAGTTGTCTCTATTGGAAGTTTAGTAGTAGATTCCGATTTGGTTGTTGGCTTAGAACCGGGGTCCAAGGGAAGTTTAGTTGAACTAGAAGTAGTAGTAGATTCCGATTTGGTTGATGTGGATTCCGTTGAAACTGTTGAAGGTGTTTCTTTTGTTGGCTTAGAACCGTAGTCCAAGGGGATTTTAGTTGAGCTAGTAGTTGTAGTGGATTCCGATTTGGTTGATGTTGATTCCGTTGAAATTGTTGAAGGTGTTTCTTTTGTTGGCTTAGTAGCGGGGTCCAAGGGGATTTTAGTAGTACTACTAGTAGTTGTAGTAGATATCGTGGTTGAATTGGGTGTTGTTACTGAACTCGTTTTCCAGTCCGTCGTCGTCGTCTTGGGTTTTCTTGTCGTTGTTGTTCTATATTGTTTACCTGTGCAGTACAAGTCCTCGCATTTTGGAAAACGGTTTCTTCCCGCATAGAAGAGATCGCAATGGTCTACCCTGTGTTTATTATTAGAATGTAATCCAATAAAGAATTAAATACAAATATGATTTTCTAATTTTGCTCACATTAATCTGCTTAGCTTGCACGTGAATCTGCATCGTTTGTATGTGGGTGACATAAAATATTGTATCTCACAGATTGGATAGGAGGACTTCGCTGTGTGCAAGAATGGACTATCGATTAGGTAAAAGTTTTCAATTACAGCTGAAGAAAACTTACCACTTTTTTCGAATTGCTGACAATACTTGGATAGCGGTCTGTAGCGGTCTATACAAAATGGACAATCACCGATAACGAGGGGGCGGGAGAAAGAAGAGAAAAATATAGCGTGGATAGGTAACTAACTTCAATGTTACTAACTTCCAAAGAAGACGCCGCTAGCGGACGATGACTGGGATGCAGCTGCGGCTTTGGCTTCGGCTTGGGCTTCGTCCTCGGCTGAGACTGTGGCAATTGCTGCCACAAGTAGCAGCATCAGGGAAAGTAAAAGTTTCATTTCGTTGCCCGCTAATACTCAAAACTTTCAGTTGAAAACCCCTAAAAACTTCTACTTGCAGTTACTTTGAAGTTTTGGCTTATATGTATATATATACGTTTGAATGTGTATATTTTGAGATATTTTTATTATTATTTTATTATTTTTGTAGTCTCCGCGTTCTATGCTTTCGCTCTCTCATGCAGGCAAGGTCTGTAAGCGGCAAAGGTGGTGGCGGCTTTTATTTATATACTCTCTAGCAACTGTCTGCAAATCGTATAAATAATTTTGTTCTTCTTCCGTGTTCAGGTTTTCTTTTTTTGCACATTCTCATCGCCATTTTTGAAGTATGCACTAACGAAAATGATTACAAACTTTCGTAAATGACATCGTAAAAAGTTAAATAAGTTTTGCCAGCAAGCGGGTAAAACGCCACGATAAGTGCCAGCAAATTCCATGCGTAATTGCATTCTGAATATTTATTTGCCGCTCAAGTTGGTAGTTGAAACTTCTAAGAACTAGAGCCCTTTCAATGTACATACATACATACATACATATATCTGTGTATATATATACATATATACCAGGACACATTATTCAGTTGTGATTTATGCGAGCGACGCGAGTATAACTTTCCCCCACTTCTGCCCACTTCTCGCCTCCCCCTTTATCATTTTTGGCCATGAAGGATGGGCACAAAATTTGCAGGCGACAAATTTTATTCAGAGAAGCATGAATATTAGCCACAACGATATTTTAGCTTTCCTTTACGTGCAAAAGTCGATCTCTGCGAGGGGCAATCTGCAAGTTTTTCAAACAAAACACTACAGAACGAACGAGCCACATAAAATGCAGCAGCAGTTTAAAATATTCAGAACTCGACTAAAATGACAACTATTTTCAAATTGCCATACAGATAAAATGCTTGTTACAGAATTAGTGTCTCTTTCGCCTTGTATTTCATTTTAGATAAGAATTAAGGGCTAATTGCATTCTAAAAATAACCACAATTTTATCGCAGAATCGTAACTCTTGTTGTTTTAAACTTGAAAAACACATTTTGGGTTTAAACATAAATTTCATAAAATGCTTGGCAATTATATAAATGAAATTTTAGTTAACTTCAAAAAAACATAAAAAAATCTATATATCTTATGATAAAACACAAAGGCGCCGTAAATTCTATACACCGCATTCAGACAAAGCCAAAGTCAAAGCCAATTTCGGCCGCCCACAGTGGGCGGTCCCCATGTTGGAGGTCCGTGTCAACTACAACCAAGAACCAGAGCCAACTATATAAGAAATAGCACCCACCGTCACTTCAGCACCCTAACACTCCAATCTATTCTACAGTGGGATCAAATCATGTTCAAGAAAGTCGTATATATTCACTGAACAGATAAATAGAAGACCACTTTCGATACATTCATTCTGTGTAAATAATGAAATGAATAAAATAAAGAATATATATATTCAAACCTAATCAATGAATTTAATGCACAAAGAAATGATTGAATACTTGTCTTGTACTTGTTTTCCAATGTATTTAATTGTTTAAGTCAACTTTAAAGTCGTACATATTCATTTAAAACTTAGCTTATTCAAGGCATTTCAAACACACCTAAACCTGAGCCAGCCCATTTGTGTGGCAACACAGCGTATACGTAATGCTAAAACAAAGACTTGTAACATATTTACCAGAGATATTATCACGAATCCCAATTGGGATTAGTCTGCAGACATTGTTTGAAAGTTTGAAAAATTTAATTCAAAAACAAATTATTTGGTTATGCATCCCACTGTGCCGGAACTCTAAAGAGACATGCTCTGTTTTATATTTAGAGCGGGCAACAATTAAGTTTGTAAAAAGTTAAAAGTTTTCCAGCGACAACATTGTCTGCGACGACCTTTTGTTTAGCAGGTGGTTGTTTTTGTTGTTGCTGGTGTCGTTGTCGTTGTCGTACCTTTTTTTGGCGATTGAAACGAGTATCTGTAATTGTGGCCACGACACTAACTAGATTGAATTAGGGATGAAACCAAAGAAGACGAAGACGTTGTCTGCCAGACAACGGAGGTGTTCAAAAAAGGCGTAAACTGTATTTTTGAAAACACTTTCAACTAAAGAGATCTGTTAGATACACCCAAACAAAACAGGAAACAAGAAAAGAAAACCTCACGAATATCCAGTCGGTGCGTAAAACAATGGATGCTGTCCGTCGATTAAGTCATTCTCCCTGGGTATTGGGCAATCACATACACACACACACACACACACACACACACACACTACTATGGAACTTTACTCAATGGTCTTGTCTGGTTTTGGTTTCGGTTCTGGTCTTTGGTCTCTGCTCTCTCCTCTGGGCACCTTATTTTTGGGCTCAAGGCAATTAGAATGCTAATTTGTATGCAAATATTTGTAAAGTGAATGAAGTTAGGTTCTTGTTGCCGTATCCGTAACCCCAACCGTATATCTATGCCAGCTTCGGTTGAGCTTTCATCCTTCACCATCCTTTTGTTCATTTGTTCTTTATTATGAACACGAGCTGTTGGCGGAAATAAACTAAACTAAAAAGCGCTCGAAAGGAAAAAGTGAAGTACAATAAAGGAAATTGCCAGCAGGTTGGCACACAAATTAACGAACACTACAAATGCTGCTAAACCACTTATCATCATCCCTTGAGACACATAACTCTAAGAATGAAAATGTCTCTACGACAATTTCATTCACTTTTGCCCTTCCCCCCCGATTTGAGAATTGCAATAATATTGATAATTTAGAATTTCTAGAATTTATTTCAATTACATGTATATAGGATATAAAATCAAATATATATAACTACATTAACTTATACATTCGGTTGTCTTGAAATCAAAGAGAACAAATACCAAAAAAAAATGTTATTAAATATAATCTGAAAGTTAAACATATAAAAAAAAAAACAAAAAAAAATAAAACCATATATATTATATAATTACAATAATTTTTAGGGACTTCATTTTAGAATTGTTGCTCGTTGCCAAAGAAGGTGAACGTCTCATTGCAGCGGATCTCATAGCAGTCCGGGAATGATGTAAAATGTCTTGATAAGCGCAAATCGAAAATAAATTCACAATATGGATAGCTGCAAATACACAACGAGCAGAGTAAAGAGTAAAGAAATTCAAGGAAAACATACAATACACATACACATATATATTGTAGAAATGGAAAACTTTTCACACACACACACACACTTGTTCCTTTTTCCCTTTCCTTTCCTTTCCTTTTCTTTTTTTCTCCTTGGGCTGGTTATGGTAAATGTTATTTTATTTGTTTTTTACACCAAGCAACTAGCTGGCAGCCATTTTAATTGTTATGCAATAGCACAACCTTACCAATAACGCCCTATTCATTTGCCCCACCCACAAACTACTCCCCCCCCTCCCCCTCTCCACTAAGCCATGGCATGGCTGGATTCGGTGTGTGCAAGCAACAAAAGGAATAAAATCAAAAATAAAAATACAAATAAAAAAAACTGGTACAAGTTTATTTTAAAATGCAATTCACACTAGTAAATGCATAAATTGTGTATATGTAGATGTGTGTGTGTATGTGTGTGTGTAGATGAACGGTTAGATGACTTCACTTGTGAAAATGGAGTGAGTGAGTGACTGAATGACTGAGTAAACAACATTCTAGATTGCATAACTTACACTGGCGGAAACCAAAGAAAACAACGATATGTGCAGAGTATCCCAAATGGACGCTTAAATTCACCATCTGGCGCTTGTATCGAACCGGAATTGTGCTTCCTCCAGCATTGGGAAGCCCAGCCTGAAATTAAAGACAAATCGCGTCAAATCGCTTTAAAGCCAAAAAAAAAGTCAACAAAGAAAGGAAACAGATCACATAAACTGCAAAACCATGAAAAAGGTTCCAGTTAGATAGATTCTAAGAGTATAAAGAATTAGAGGACGATTGGGTCGATTTAGGGATTGAAAATGTACTAGACAAAATATACAGAAAGAAAGTAGAAATTTATAAACTTAGTTAGTTGCATTAGACTCAATCAATTTGATTATACAAAATCATGCAGCAGTAAATTTGAATTTTATATTATTAACAAGTTGTTTCGTTTCGTTTAAACGAATCACAAATTTTCAAAACTAAAGAATCTCAAACTAAGCTGCCAATCTGCTTTTTACTAAAAATAAGCAGTTTTTGATTTTGAATGGTGATAATTAGTAGTTTTATTTTCAACAAAACTCTAATTGTAAGAGCTTCTTAGAGAACCAAAAAATTGACTATTGTCAAAAATTGATATGATTGTTTTCAATTTAAATACGGCGTATACGTTATATTTATGATGCCTCAATTGAGAGCATTAATTGCGAAACGCACAAATTACGCCGCATAAATAACATATGCAGACAAAGATATTTCAAAATCACTCATACGCACTGTTGTGTGAGCAGTCATAATTAACATAGCGAATTCAATTTCCATTATTAGCACACACACACACGCACACTCACTCAACATTCTGGTATGCATAATTTCACATGGGGGGAGGGGGGGGAGGAAAAAGAAAAATAAAAATAAAAAAAAAGTATTTTCGCTGTTTAATTAGTTTTGATTGAATTGGTTTTTCGAGGGATCTACGTACTTCCATAATTGTAATCACATAAACAGCATAAAATTAATAGCAATACAAATGTAATTGTTGTTATGCTTTTGCGTGTATGAATTGTTGTTGTTGTTGTTGTTTTAGATCTTGTTTCATTTATCGATTTGGCCATTGCACAACAATCATAAACACAATCGTTGTCATTCGTTAATGATTCAAACTCTGCCATATGTAAGATGATATGATGGTGGCTTATTCTCTTCTCGTTTTGTTGTTTCTCTGTTTGTTGTGTGTTTTGTTCTATTTAATTTACGATTTTCTTAAATTTCGTTTGGTTTTTTTGTTTGTATTTTTTGTATTTTTTGTAACTGCCGCCCCATGCGTCGGATGATGCCACGAATATGCCGAAAATGCGAATAACCAAAACGCGAATGAGTGTAGGCATCCATCGCGTAACACCCGCAACCCAGCAGCAGGCAAACCAAAACCGAAAACCAAACCCAATAAAGCCAGCCAGCCAGTCAGCCAGTCAGTGAGCCATTCATCCATTCATCCATCCACACCCACAGTAGCCCAAGACAGCCAGCGGCAGCAAATCAAAATGAGGAGAGAGCAAACACACAAAAAAAAAAAAAAAACGCTAAAGAAAATATTTTTATATACCCTGTAAGCAAGAGGCAACAACAAGTGCATATCAAGAATTTGAAAATCTGTGTACAATCTGCAGGTAATTCAACTTCCCACCATGCTAATTTCCTTTTTAATGCAATTTAATTAATATTTTAATTAATTCTGTAAGTTATTTCCATCTAACTATCACAGGGTAACAGAAAGGTCGTTCCAATGATGTGATTCTAATTCCTTGCGCCTAAATTGATGCCAATTGATAAATTATCGCATTGTGTGTGTGTGTGTGTGTGTGTGTGTGTGCTGGTGTGTAGCAACCCCCTCCCCCATCCAACCCACACCCACACCCACACCCACACCCACACCCACCCATTTAGAAGCCCCTGCCTTAATATGATTACAAGTGAGACAAACACTCATCGCATCCTCATTCCCATTACCATTTCAAATTGCCTCGGTTTCAGTTTCGGTTTCAGAATCTTTTTCTTCTCTCTCATTTGCTCTGTCGTTGTCTCTATCTCTCTATGGTTTCGCTGATGAAATTGTTGACACCTTTTGTATGGCTCAATCAGTCAGCCGTCTGTCTGTTCGTCTGTCTAACTGACTGACTCACCATTCCTGCCATATGCCAAGAAGGAACCATAGAACCATCTTCACCTTAGACAACTTGTCATAAATTTGTGGTAGGTTTTATTTTCTTTTTGTTTTTTTTTTTTGTCATTGTTTTTGTTTTCTGTTTTGTTGTGCACTTTGAAAAATTGAATTTGAAATTGCAAATGAATAAAAGAAACGTGTCCTCAAGCTTCTGAAAATCTATACTTACGTATATGTATCAAATAAGTTAAGTTTGGAGACGTAAAACTGAAACACATGAAAGTTAAATACAATTTTATGATTTTAATTTCTGTAGTAACATCGGATGCGTTTACATCCATTACACCCATAGGGTAAAATGGTATATTAAATTCGCCAAAATATATGTAACAGGTAGAAGGAAGCTTTTCCGGCCCCCTAAAGCAATATATTCTTGATCAGGATCAACAGCCGAGTCGATCTAGCCTTGTAGCCTTGTTTGCTTAGTAAATGCGCTCATTTTGTTTGTGTAAAGATTTTGCCACGCCCCCTTCCGCCCCCGTAATTTGAAAAAAACTCGATTATCTTCCGTAATTTTCTACCTTGTGCAATCAAATTTGGCGCACTTAAATTTAATACTAATATCAAAATATCAAATTTGATCAAAATCGGACAAAAAACAGTCGAGTTATGCATATAAACTTTTTTCCATAAGGCCAGAGTTGGCCGTTGGCTGGTGGGGGCGCTAGGGTGCTCGTAAGATGGAGTGAGCGAGATACTAACTAAGATATGCTTGTAAAAAGCATGTGAAAATGCATTTGTTTAATAAATTTGAAATATTTGCTTTACTGGTGTATGGTATACCTTAGTCGGCGAGACGACTTACTTACTTCATTTTTATTCCCATTTGATCTAGATGGTAGTCTCTATGGGTTTAATCTGATGACTTATTCAGTCCATGAACTTAGCCATAGGCTTTAGTCATTATCGAAGCACTCAATGTACTATTCTTACATCTACTTAGCAGGAACTCGATTAGATGCTATATTCAAACCACTCTTTGACCACTGAATCATTCAAGTCTTACACAAAATTGATCCTTTATCCTTTCGAAAAAGCTTTAAATATTTGAACGAAAATTGCATTTAAGCACATTTTATTGACTTGTTAGGAAAATCAACACCCAATTAACAAATAGCTTTCTGACCGAATACTTCAATAAAGATATTGCTTACATTTCCTAGGGCTTTAATTAAATACATTTCCAGGTCCTTTCTTCTCTACAGTTATGAGAATTGTGAAACTTAAAGTTTCTATATTCAATTGGACTTTAATGGTTAATATACTATAATAAATAACAAATAAGTTAAGTTAAATTACTATTTTGGCTTTGCTGCCATTAGTATTTAATCGTATTTATCTACTTACTCCAAAGAAAGTTTTACTTCTCGTCACTTCATTTGATACTTGTTCGTTGTGGTGGGGGGGGGGATGGAAAAAAAAAACCACAAAAGCTATCAATGGGCGGGGATTGGGGTCGGAAAGGGTCGAAAAAAGCAAACCAACCTTGCCCAATTACCTGGGAATAACTGGGCATACCAATGTAAGCGAGCCAAAAAGCAATTCACTTTTTGTAGTAAACAAATTTGAAACACTTTGTTACGAACGTCATTTTTTTCGTTTTCTTTTTCGTTTGCCTGGTTAAAAGCGGATATATTCCTGCTATGAAGAGAGGATGGGGTGGGGAGGGGGTGGAGGGGATATCCTCAACTCACGCCAACTGGGTAACTACCTGGCAAAAACTTCTCAATGCTGCTAACAGGCGCAAATAAATCGTTCGACATTTATAAGCCAGTCAAAGTTATGCCAAAGCGTTTGCTGAAATTTGTGTACTGCTAGCATGATGGGTTGGAGAAGGGCAGGACGGAAGTTTTGGCCGGGCTAAAAATAAGATAAATTATGTGGCTGGTAGTCAATGGAGCTGTTAACTTGCGCACCTGAGCCGACCCTTATACACATACATTCAAATACATAAACATATATACGTATAGACGTGATGGGGTTAAAAGGGTTCACCACCAACTCCACAAAAACTTTCAACTTCATTTTCTATTTCTTAACGATTTATAACTCTTTCCCCTTTTTGCTCAATTATTAAAGTTAATGGGGGTAAGGGAACCTATGTAAATCAATATATATCGATTACAAAATCAAACTTAGACTGCCATCTAAGGAACTTAAAAAGTAAAATTTAAAACATATTTGCATTCTATATACATACGCTTGTTGTTGTTATTGTTGTTGGGTTTATTTAAATGCACAATTAATTTGTTTATAACTATTTTAAAATAATCTAATTCCCAGCTATGCTGAAATTGCCGTAATTTGCCAATCAACATTGAAACAAAAGACACGCACATTTCAAAAACTACGCGTTGGCATTCCAATTTTAAAACCGCCTCCCCACCGCACCCCTACTCACTTTCCCCTGTCCCCATCTGATTTAAACCCACACTCACCCATAGCACGCACAATGACGACGACCACGACCCAAATCGCAAAAATTGTAGCAAACTGAATTGAGTTGCGTTTGCCAATTGCCGCCAGTTGCCAGTCGCTGATCTTCTGCAGATTAGAGATAAGCGAGAGAGAGAAAGAGAGAGAGAGAGAGCGAGTGAGAGAGAGGGGTAGAGTGGGCGATGAATTGGTCATGGGACGCGGGTGGCCTTCTGCGATCAATGTCATTTCGTTTGATTCCATTAAAGTGCGACCGAGTCGATTCACGCAACGCCATATGTATGTACCCCATATGTTTAGTATGCTTTGCCCCTCGTCCCTCAGGATTTCATCTTCACCATCAAGACAATAAAGTATAGAGAGAGAAAAAGAGAGAGAAATCTATTGTAGTCCTATGAGAACTATATAAATCTTGTAAGCGGCAAATTACCAACAGATATCTTCCATCGAAATGCATCTTATTTATTAAAATATTTTTGTATTTTTTTAGTTCTTTAATAAATCAAATAACTCTATGAACTCCACAGTTGAATACATTTGATGCTTAAAGACAAGCGTCCTGTGAATGAATTAAACGAGTCCATCTAATCATCAGTCCTGGAATTCTATTCTCTGAACTCATTCAAACCCTTAATGGGAGTTGTCTGCCTTTTCAAAGACCGCATGACTTGTTTGGGCTTGTGAATGTATTCATGAAATGCTCAATTATTAAACTTGTATATGTTTAGGTTATTATCACTTGATCAAATAGATCCAGATCACGATACAGACCCTTATCACTCAATATCATAAAATTAAAGAGCTTACGAATTCAAAGATTTCAAATATAAATTAGATATCTGCAACATACTTAAATTTAAATACATTCAAATTGACTTAAATTGAATGAGCTTAGTGTACAAGTAAGTGACTATGAATTCTTAACCTACGTAACTCAGTTAGGAATGAATGAATACATTAAGAAACAAATTCAGAATAAATACCTATATATTTTTTTTTATTAATGTCATTTGAGTCGTCTTGAAACAAATGAGCATAAAATTTCACTAAAAATAAATATAGAAAGCATCGTTATGCAAATTATGTTGCTTTCATCAATGAACAGTTGACTAGTCTTTGTTTAACTAATCTCTTAGTTACTTTAACTAGTCTAGTATAACATGGACAAATTTCAATAAGAAATATATAGAAATTTTCCGGCTATTCCCAAGACACAGTATTGGAAAAAAGTCATAGAGATTTACATATTCTCGAGTTCTCAATTCTGATTAGAAGCTTTTTTCTTTAAAGATAAAAGAGGCGAGTTTCTTGATCCAACTCTTATTTATATTTATTCATTTCAATATGCTTTGAGCTCAACAACTAAAGACAACTTTTTTGAAATCTCCTAAATGTATGCAACAAATTTTGGATATTGAAAATATCGGTTATTCCCCTTTATGTACCCCCCATGAAAATAAACATATTGTTTGTCTTCTGTTGTTGATTCTTTCTATAATTTCATATAAAATCTAGCAGTAATCAGACTTATACTATATTCAAACAAAAAAAAAAAAAAGACAAAAAAAAGGCATGAACTGTTTTTACTTAAAATTAAATCAAATGCGGTTGAATAGTTAACAAAATGTTGACATTATCGATGTACAAAATAATAAGCGATAATGCTGCGAAATGAAATCTTCATATATATATATAGTTGAAATAATGTATATTTAGTTGAAATAATTTAAGAGCGTACACTTGACATTGGTACAGTCGGGCAGTGAAGTGAATAGCACACAAGACAGCTTATAATCATAAATAAATTCGCATGTGGGAAAACTGCAAGAAAACAAAGATATTTATATTGAAGTGGACTTTATCGAATGTTATAGTTTTGTTGCCATTGCTCATACCTAATTGTAAAGAACCAAGTGCACTTGAAGTTGCACAAAATGCCATACGGTTTCTTCAATTGCTCCTTTTTATTCACAATGGTGTTCTGTAGATTGTAGCCATCGTAGCGACGCCAACAGTGATTGATGTTGCCTGCAATTGGGAGTAAGTCACTGAGTGCATCCAATTCTTGAGATGTATGTATGTATGTGTACTTACGGCGTATGTGATGACTGCCGCCATGATGATGAAAGTCACGTCCTTCCAACTGACTGCCATGGCCATTGGTGGCCTCCACACCTCCGATGCTGCCAAAGAGTAGCAGATACCAAAGTACCAGGGAGCTAACGATAAAGATATAAGTCACTAATTTGGCCATTTCGTTACGTTCCTTCTTCCTCCGTTATGTAGCAGGAGTTGCAGCTGGAGCTGCTTACAACTTTCTTTCTATCTGACTGACTGACTGTCTGTCTATCTTCTTTTTCTTCCTTTTTTTTTGGCGGTGACTTTCTTTCGTCTTGGATTGGTTGTTGGTTTTTCGTCTTTTGGTACTTTGCACTTTGCACTCTAGCACTTTTCACTTGATTTTCCCTTGATATGTGTCTCTATACATATATATATATATTTATATTTGTGTGTATATGCATGTGCATGTGTGTATGTATGAGTGTGTGTGTCTGTGTGGGTGTGTATGATGGCTGTCGCTTTCGTTGCCGCTGCGAATGTCGCCCCTGCACTGAATACATTTTCTAAAAAAGTGAATTTGTTTTGCTTCAAGCTTTGGTTGACTTTCGGTCTCCAAGCTCCTCCGCGACACAAAACAAACAAAAAAAAAACCCAACACAATCTCATCATTATCATTATCATCATCATCATCATCATCATCAGCAGCAGCAGCAACAGCAGCAACAGCGGCATCATCGTAAGCTGAGCTGGGTTCGGTTTCATCGCAAAATGTTGGTCCAGTCCGGCTCCGGGTACGGATAGTCCGGTTACGCTTCTGTTCTGTTTCATTCAGTTCCGTTTTTTTGCTGATGGGTTGCATATACATATCTACATATACACATACATCTATATATATACATATATATATAGAAATATATTTTTTCGGGCATTCATCCATATAAACTATTCAATTTGACCGCGTACACAGTCAAACACGGGTCTGTCACTCATTTTGCTAATTTAAATAATCAAATGGGAATTAGCTTCGAGTGTATTCGTCTGTGTGTGTGTGTGTGTAAGTTTGTTTGTGTGTGGATGAGGGTAAAAAAAAAGAAACACAGGGGCTACGAACTCAATCCTATGCATCCCATTGAGTTTTACTTTAGCCATAAATGATGTTTAATATACTAGTAGTTAATCATTGTGGAAACTCAATAAAAATATGAAGAGACCAAGGCAAAAAGTCAACTAAAAGGACAAACGAAGTTGTTGTTTAATTTCCATTCCATTTATTTAAAGGTAAATCTAAGACCACAAGAACACATGTCGTATGCGTAATGCACAAAAATCAAAAGTTTCTTAAAAACAATTCTAGCAAAAATCACATGGCACTTAGCCACATTCCCATTGAAGTTGAAATAATATCGGTAGACTACGTGTCGTATGTGTAATATATAGGACGAAAATCAAGATTAATTTGGCAAAAAAATACATAAAACCAAAACAAATAGATAGTTGATGTAATGTGAAATAACATAATTTAGCAATTTTCGTAAACTAATGAATTGCATTCGTTAGATTAAATCACACACACACAGATAGAAAAGAAGACAGACAAGAGCTGGAAAATGTTGTGGCAACTTTTTTGCAATTGAATTGAGACACAAAGTCCAAGTCTAAGAGAACCCTCTGTTAGCCAAAGCTACCCTCCATCATAGAGCACACCAACTCTGGCCAAATGTTTGCCCTGCTGGCTATTAAATTTTTAATCAAGTTAAAGTGTTGTCAAACACTTCATTCTTCACTTCGACCCGGGCCATCGTGGCCAAAATCCTGCACTCAGCTGTCCCGTTGTGGACTCCAACCAGTCATATACCCAGTCATTGGTAGTCAGAAACCAACAGCGCTGACAGAGAGAGAGAGAGCTAAGGCAAACTAAAGGAAGAGCAGAAACAGAACAAGCAAGTTGGAAACCCCTTTCCACCCACCAACTTGATTCGTTTTTTATTCTTTATTTGCAGCTCCTGCGTTGTCGTGTTAGTTATGCATTCATTCATTCATTCATTCATTCAGCGACATTCATTTCATTTCATTGCATTTTCTTACAACTTGCCATTGCATATGCCACATAACCATAACCGCATTGTACGAACCTCATCCGCCTGTCATATCCTCCTCATCCAAGGAACCCCCCTTGGCAGTCAGTTTCCGGGCACTTGTTCAAGCACTTGTTTCTTTTGGCACAAGTTCTCACTTCCTTTCCCTTCTTTAAACCTCTCTATGCACACACACACATACATTTTCTCGCTTTTGTGGTAAATGAAATGCAAATAAATTGTCAACTGCAGTTAAATAAATTTTTAATTTATAAGAGTTTGACTAGCCAGCTACTGAAAAACCTTTCAAATTTCCATCTTTAGTCCCAAGTTTTATTTCGCCTTACTTTAATTAAGTTTTATCCTTGTTTGCACTCGTAAAGGACTTTTTTTCCCTGTGTCATTAATACAAATCTTCATATTACAAACATCTCAAACAATTTGAATCAAGAAATTATGGCAAAGGGTATATCAAAGTCGATTCCATATGTTAAATCTTCTTGGTTTTTTTTTTCGGTTTGCTTTTGGTTGATCGACTTTACCATAGCCATTAATTGGTCAAACATTCTAGAACAATTTAAGCAAATGTTCTGTGTCTGTAATTAACAACTTCAAACAATCGCCCCCAAAAGACTACTGATAAACTGCTTGACCCAACCAAATAGATGCCGACAATAATGACGATTATGTTTGTTGTTGTTGTTATTGGCCAACCAAAAGCCGAGTGGCATCTTCAATTAAATAGTAATACATAGTAATCAACAAATATACGCAATTGATGAATCTCATATAGAGAGATGGAGAGAGAGAGAAAGAGAGAGAGAGAAAAACAGAGGGGCAGCGAGAACATTGAGCGATGGCGACAGCGACAGCGACGATGACATCAAATGGCGAACAACAAATCGACAACTCAGCAAATTCTTCTATGTACACATATATATGTATAAGTAGTTCCCTAGATCGGAGTCGAACAATAACAACTGACAGTGCAGTTTCAAACACGAACGCGATCAGAATGTTTCAAGAGCGTTTCAAGACGAATCCATTGAATCTAGTGATCGCCACCGCCCTATTAATGGGCACTATGGTCACAGTGAGAGCATATTCTGGCCTGATACCGGCCGATCCAGGTGAGAAGTGTTATCAACTCATCTCATCTATATGTAATTAAATACATAAAAATGAAATGTTTGTTTTCCTTTTTTTTCTAATGGATTAGCAAGTCCCAATAAATGCATTTATCGTGGTGGTCCTCTAGAATTGGGAGTTAATAATGGGATTTCCCCATGCCAACGATTAACCTGTAACAAGGATGGTTCCATACTTATAGAAGGGTGAGTACCATGTACATGCCTTACTAACTACTTGGTTAATGGCCATGAACGGCGCACACACACACACACGCACACACACACACACACGAGTGTGTACATAAATACTAGACACTGATAAGACAGGCACTCTCCGATTCTGCTAGTACGATGTCAACAACTTGCCAGTTTTAGTTCTCGCCAAGTTCTGGCTCTCGAAAGTAGCGCAAAAGAACGTTGAGACATTAATTTGTAGGTCAAGCTAAAAGAGCTGAATGCCATAAGTAGTACATGAAGTAGTACTCACAACTAACGAACGCTAACAGCGGCAAAGGCGCACCGAATTCAATGAAAATTCAACTACAACAAATTTTGCCCTACATAGAAAATATATAAACATATATACAAAACATATACACATGTATATAAATGAGTACACTAAATGAAAAGTAATAAAATTGAAAGAATAAGAACAAAAAGGAATTATTTATATATATATTTTCTCTCTTCCTATCTTATCATGACTTTTATAAAAATCATGAATCATTTCGCACAAAATAAAACCTACTAAATTTGGCACAGATCAAAGTGTCAGTAAAACTATTTCGCCATAAAGAGACTTTTTGAAGAAAAGGTCTAACAAAACATCGATAAGACCTTGAAAAGAGATATACCACATTTTAAAGGCTAAAACTTGTTGTGAATTAGGAACAAAAACAGACAATGGGAACAATTGACAGCAGAATAATAAAGAGTCCTAATCCATTTAGTTTAGAATAATATACTAACTTTTTTCTAATTTAGCATATGATTATCTCATTGCTCCTAGAGATATTTAAATAAAATTAGCTTCACATTTATAAGAAAATTAAAAAATGAAGATATCAATGGTACCTACATAAGGACGATTTTTTAAACAGATTGGTAATCCTTATTGATTAATATTCATTAATATTATTAGATCCTTGCAAAAGTCTAAGAAAAAAGTGCGTTTCCTTTCAAAATTTCTCAAGTCCTTTGAGGGATCGTAATAAAAGTGTTGTGACTAATATAGAACAGATGCTACATTCAGGTATTTTTAAGCCAAATTGCTTAAATATATTCCCTCTCTTTCTTGTTTATGCAATGAACCGCTGGTGAGGTAAAAAGTTAGTTTTCCTTAGGCAACAAAAAATATGTAATTTTTATCAATATATTAATCAACGGGAATTTGAATCTTACGTCACATCATGTGAATACATGGACCAAAAACTTTTTACTAACATCATTTAAAAACCGCATGAAATCAGAATTTAAGAACATGAATGTCTCAAATTTGCTTTTCTTTTATTTCCATGTGACAGCTGTGGCAAATTGGCCATTGAGAATTGTAATCGTGGTGAACGCATCAATCAGGGCAAACCCTTTCCGGAATGCTGTAAACTAAAATACAAATGTCAACAGAAGGATAGTCCGCCGTATTTTATTGAGCGAGACACCGCTGTTCGAACGTAGTAATTAGAAGTCGTGAATAGAAGGCTTATCTAACACCCAATTGGGCGGAATTTCATTTTTTTTTTTCGTTTGCCCCCCTACACAAAAACAATGTAATCTTCCGTGTATATTCCTTGGTTTCTTTTTTTTTTAATTGCTTATTTATTTTGTGAATTTTTCAATGTAAAATAAATATATACCATAAATACTGGTAAGAAAGTGTGATGTAACACCCACCTAGATAGGTTTTCCTTTTGCTAACAAGAAAATCGTTTAATTACTTGGCCAAAATATACCGTTCATAAACAGCAATTAACGCCATCCATGTGTACATATGTATATATGTATGTGTGTGTTTGTACGTGGCAAGTGGGAAACCTTGCCAGAAGTTGTAAAAATGAAGCTTACCTTTTGTCGCCAAAAACCTTAATTAGTGCAAAATAATAAACGAGCCAAATGTCAACCAAGATGTTAAAGAAGTCATACAAGACAAGGGTACACATACATATACATATATATAGTGAGTGTGTGTGTGTGTTGAGTCGCTGCTGAAGATGCACATACCAAGCCAAGTCAAGTAACTTGCAAACATCTTGACTACTTCTACTCCAATCCCTTCCAAATGCAATCAAGTTCAGCAAATTACTCAATTAGTTCGAGAGCATTTATATGAAAAATGCATTTCGGCCCACTTTTGAAGGCCAGAAACAACAAAAAATTGAAAAAAAAAACCGTTGGATGGGATATTTCAAAAGTATTTTGGTTGAAATGCCTTTCCCTTAGACTGTATTTTGATCAATTTTTAAACGATATTTAAAAAAAAAACCTCAAATAGGTGATATGGCCAAAAATTATTTAAAAAATTCTTTAAAAAAAAAACACTGAGCTTTACGATTCCGTAATTTTTTTGACAGATTTTTCAAGTTTATGTGTGTTTTGAATATAGTAAATTGTATAAAATGAAGATAGGTATATGTTTTCATAATCGTTTTAAAAAATTGATTTAATTTCTATTCTATTTCTATTATGAAATTCTTACATATTATTTGATTTTAGATGTCTGAAGAAGTAACACTAAATCACAAACTAAAATAAACTTCTTTAAGTGTTCAAATTATGGAAAACTTTGCCAAAAGAAGGGTGAATAATTATTTAGTTAACTGAGGCAAAGGGAGTGAAAACTTTTGCACTCTCAAAACATCACAATAGCAACACATTTTGATGACTTTTAAAGAAGTTTTTCTTTTTCATGTTGGTATTTTTAGTAAATTTTATTTTTAACTGACATTTCCTACCTTTGGCCCTCAGCTTGATATTACTCTAGTGGCTTTATACTAGTTAGTTGACTCTTTTAATAACCAATTTAGCACAAAGTCAGTGGCAACTTGAAGAAGGATATTAGCGTTAACCTGGCTCAAGATATGAGAGCAACTTTTTTCCCAAGCAATCTCGAACGCAATGCCAAACCAGAGCAGGCAGAGGAAGGGCCAAGGAGAAGGAGAGGGTGAGGCTAACTTAATGGAAAAACGCACACACATACACCCAGAGAGTTAGAAAGAGAGGGAAAGGGTCTGGAGTGCGACTCAGGTCTTGTATTATATATGAAAAGCTCATCTAATTTCAATCAATTGTGTCAGCTGAGGGGAAATCTTAAGTGCTTCGCAGTCAATGTGCAGCTTGTTCGTAAAGTTTGTTCACCATGGCTGGATGGAAGGAAGGAAGGAAGGTAAGGGAAACCAAACCAAACCAAAAAGTACGAAAAAAGAAATTTAATAACAGCCTCACGTGATGAAGTTCAAGTCAAAAGAGGAAATCGAGAATTCAGAATCTATGTCAGAAGCATGCATCAGCAACTGCCAAAAGCCAACAATTTCCAGCCGAAAGCCAAATCCCTCAATCCTCCAGGTCGCTGCACTTGTCATAAAAATCCAATGGATAGAGATTGTGGGGAAACCACTTAATCATATCAGCATAATAAGTCAACCAGAGAGACGATGCTACGATGGTAATAAAATTAAATCCTTGCCGCGCTCCAAAATCGTTTCAGCCAACAAGTCTGAAGCTACAAATCAAAGAGGAAAGCAAACAAAAAAAAAACCCCAACAAGGTTTTTGGATAGGTCGTACTTACTATACACTAACAAAATTACAGGGAGAAGGTAACCGTTAAATTCTGTATACGAATCAACCAACTTGATGTGGTTAACCGAAAATTGACTTTAAGAACTTAAGAACTTTAACAACTTTTTTATGAAATGAATGTCAAGTCGTCGACAAAAACAAAAGTTGTAGGATATATAGCGTATTCATTGTAAGAATTTTAGTCGACTGTAGATATACCCTTTGGCCAACAAATCTAATGAAATGAATATCCATGAAATCTTACACTAATGCCAATACTGAACTGAACTGAACTGATAAACACACAAATCTCCACAAATAATGGGTATCGAAGGAAAAACTGCGTATAAGCATATTCAAAATGCTTTTATTTATATTCTTTCGATGCTTGACAAAGGGCGTAAGGTAAAATTTTGGACGGAGAGGCTTGGGCTGGCGGGGGGCATGCTCGGTAATCGATTCCATTCCTCCCCCCTCTTTAATATTTTCGTGCTGTCATTGTACTTATTTACATAAGTACATACACATGCCGTATGCTAAGTAGATGTATATAATTCAAGTGGATATTTTCTGGCAATCTCTTTAACTCAAAAATCTACTTATAACTTTAGCATTTACTTATTTTCATAAGATTTACTATAGTTATACTTTGCTGTTTATGGAACACCATTGAACTTGGCAACATTAAAAAAAAAAGAAAACCTTTTTAAAGTTTTCTTCTCTCCTCGTCTCCTTTCCCCATTAAAGACCACACATCGAACGCCTGAGGCGACACTAAGAGCAAAGCGAGGAAGAAGCAAAAAAAAAACCTCTCTACAAAGTCACATTTAATTTGATTGTGTGTCGAAAGAATGAGAAAAATTAAATAAAGCCCACCAAAAAAGAAACAAAAAGAAAAACTTTTCAACAAAAAAGAAGAAAAAGAATAAAAACTTTTGTCGCCAACCAATAAAATTACTGATGAAATTTTCTAATAAAATTAAAATAATTCCCTCACCCAACGCCCCAAGCTGACACGCGTTTATCAAAGGACGAACCTTTCAGACATGATCCAATAAGTCTTCCTATGCCTTATTTCCATCTCCAGTTAAGTTAGGGTTACCTTTTAAATATAAAATGTTTAATTAACCCATTAATAAGCATTCGATTAGAAACTAATCCGTTCATCGGTCAATCGAGTCTTACCTTCCCTGTAATACTTTTTTCCACTGGCTCGATTAGAATACATAAATTAATAAATTGACAAAAACTAATTTTGGACTGGTCGTTTATTAGTTAACT
Organism: Drosophila willistoni; assembly: GCF_018902025.1. Classification (NCBI taxonomy): domain Eukaryota; kingdom Metazoa; phylum Arthropoda; class Insecta; order Diptera; family Drosophilidae; genus Drosophila; species Drosophila willistoni. Next base: position 10,889,090 of record NW_025814052.1, read on the forward strand.
TAGATTTAGTACTTATTTCTAAAGTATCAAAAAAATAAAAAAAAAAGCAGGAATTTATTAAAAGCTAAAGCATTATACCACATTTTGTTACAATCTCGAGATGCCCTCGTTGGCATATAATTTGGTTTCACTGATGGGTTCTAAGGACATTTGTTCCGTCTCCTTATCAAAATGCACCTTTGTCTCTGGCTTAATGGACGACCCATTCCCTTGGCCGCTGGCGGAAGATGATGAGATGCAAGTGGTACTATCCGCACTCTTGGTCGGCATTTGGGAACGCCTCAAATCAGTACTAATGGCATGTAGACTATTGAAACAACGCTTGAAGCTCGGTCGCTCCCAGGGATCAGTGCGCCAACACTGTAAAAGTAAGCCATAGCTGGCCGACAAATTGGCAAAAATATGAGAATGAAATGAGAAAATGTAATGTATAGAAGAGGCGGGGAGGGGAGTGATTATGTGGTAATACATACAGCTTATCGGGTGTGCTTTCTGGCTGCTGCAGTCGTCCACCATCCTTGACATGGGCCAGGACTTCGAAATTATTTCTAGCTGCATACGGCTGTTGTCCCAATGTCAGAATTTCCCAGCATAGGACACCGAATGCCCATACATCGGACTGTGTGGTGAAGACACCGTCGACTAGACTCTCGGGTGACATCCAACGCACTGGCAACAGGCCCTCGCCTTCCTTGCGATAGTAGTCGCTCTTGTAGATGTCGCGGGCGAGACCAAAATCACCAATTTTCACCATGCGACGAGAATGGCCGGCGTCATCCGTTTGGGTTTCGGTAACCAAACAGTTGCGACACGCCAGATCGCGATGAACAAAATGCATATCCTCCAGATAAGTGCATCCATTGGCCACATCAATGCACATGGTAATCAAATCGGATAGTATCAAATCAGGTTGTGGCTGCTGCAAGGTGAGGAATGAACGGAATAGATGGTTGAGTAAAAATATAGATCTCTCTCTCTCTCTCTCTCTCTCTGTCTTACCTGTGAATTGCTACGAGCCGCTCGTAAATAACTTAATAGATCTCCCGCTTCCATATGCTCCATAATTAAAGATATGGAATCGCTGTCAAAGCATATGCCAATCAGACAAACAATATTCTCGTGCTTAAAGTTGCTCATCAATTGAGCCTCCTGCAGCAGTTCGGCAAACTCAGAGTCTCCCTTGCGGAGACTCTTGATCGCAACACGTTGCGGCTCCTTCTCGTGCTCAAGCTGAAGTTCACCCTCATAGACCTCACCGAAGGCTCCACTGCCCAGGAAACGTAGCAATTTCAATTGGCTCCAACTAATTTGTGGCAAGAGGGCAATATCCGCATCACTTAGGGTTATGGAGAAGGCACGATTGCGGGCAGCCAGAAGCTGTTGCTGGTTCTGCAATGTAGACAGATTGCTCCAAATACTGGGACGACTTTGCTGAAGTAACTTCTTGGCGCGTAAGCGACGCTTTTGTACTAAAAACCAGAAGAAATTGGAAATTTGCCATCCGTGATATATGTAATTACTCACCTTTTCGAACCAGAACCAAAGCCAGCACACAACTTGATACAATGGCGGCGGGCGCTATAATGGCCAAGACCAAAGATCCTCGCTTCTCGGGCGATACGAAGGGTTCGGCTATTCTCTCGCTATCCTCGCTGTATGGACCCCAGCCATGTTCCTCGTTGCGTGCACGAACTCTAAAGAGGAGCAAGCGATTCGTATGCAATTCTCTGACAATGCAACTCAGTTCTGTGGTATTGCAATAGTCTAGCCATTGATCTTCCATCACCATGGGCTCCTCCGCCCAGGGTAGAATGGATAGTGAGACATCGCGACGTCGACGACGATTCGAGAGACTGCGACGAGCCTGAAGGGCCTCCAGATTATAGAGTTGAATTGGTGATCCATTGTCCCGTGATCGACTCCAGCTCAAACGAAATATCTCGCCGGCAATATGCTCAAATTGTGGCTTTCCGGGGGCACTAGGTGCATCGCTCAAAGTCTCGTACACATGGCCAGCCGAATGATAGACCACAACTGGTCCCGGACTAGACAAAACATAGCTGAGGGCCAAATGGCAATCGTAACGCGTCTTTGGCTCCAAATTTTCAATTACTATTCGTGAATAGTTTTCAATCACATCGACCTGCAATTTACCCGCGATCGATTCGCATTCAAGGAACAGAGAACTCAAGGGATCTGTGGTGCCCTCCCAAGTAAGGGTTAATCCATAAGCACCCAACTCAATCAACTGGAGATCGGCCAAACCCTCAAACGTTTTCACATGCAGCCGTGAGGTCATATTAAATTTAGCTGGCGTTGCATGAGCCTGCACCCATAACTGATAACTAGAGCCAGGTTGCAGACCCGTTAGCCGATGAGTACCCGAAGACTCTATGCGTCGTTCTCCTCGATCTGGATGATCTTGCTCTTCAAGCTGCCAGTAGAGCATATAATAGACACCTTCGCTACGCATTTGCTGGGGTTCCAGCCAGTGAATCTCAACTTCATTGGGACTCAAGACACGGGCAGTAAAGTTTCTCGGAGCCGTCGGTGTATCAGGAGCCGTTTGCATCTCTAGAATGGGCAATTGAAGCGACTCAGATCCATTACCTCCTGAACGCTTCTGATAATAGCTCCACAAACTTATTCGCAACTGATATTTGGTGTAAGGATGTAGATCGGTAATATTTATAGTGTCTCCGGCATTGCCTTCCCACTGGCCACCGTCGCGGGATTGTAGGGTATATCGCAAACCAGGAACAGGCAGTTGGCACTCCGAAGCAGCATAGAGAGCGGGTAGCTTAACCAGACATTGTGTTTCCTGACAATGCGCTTTCTCCAGGCTAGCCATGGGTGGCAGAAGTAGACAACGCTTCTCCGGATAAGCCTGATAGTTGTGGGCATGCAATAAGCGCACTTCCTCCTTCTCTAGCTCAATCAGATATTCCAATTGCTGTCGCCGTCTGCCATAAGCACGAATGCTACCATTGCGCAGGGCATACAAATAGCCGGCATCTTGGGCCAATTGTCTTACGTCATCGTTTAGATAATTCATCTGTGTCCGTAGGGCAGTCACTGTGCACAGTTGCCGCGCCACATCGTAGACACACAGTTTACCCAGATGGTCGACTAGGTTTAGCGTCTCGGCTCCCGGTTCCAGGCTGCCCTCAAAGAGACGCATCAACGGAGCACGCGAGCTGATCTCGAAGGATATATGAGATCCATTCACTAGACTACGACCCTGCAATGTGGCATTGCGAGAGTCGAGCTCATGTTCAAGCCAAACCAGAGTCTGACTATGTGGCAGAGCCACCAAATCCTTTAGTAGATAGCCACGAGGAGTACTCCACATGCGTTCGCCTTGCAGTATACGTCCTTCGAAGAGGCACAGATTTAGACGATAGATGACAGCAGCCTGTGGGGTAACAGCATCCAGTTCGGCCCAATAGACCATGCGCTGCACCCAATCCACGGTGAGGGCCAAAACCTCGGCTCGCATGCGCGCCAGCTTGGCTGGCGATGAACCCGGCACATGAGTAAGCAGCTCCACATGCTCATTAACCCAGAGCAGACGCTGTTCGCCTTCCATCACAGCGAGATGTTCCACGGGGCTGGATGTGTAGACAATCTGTCGGCGGGTACGCGTATCCAGATCCAATTCGCCAATAAACTCAGAGTTCACATACAAGAGACGCGGCACTGCCTGCACCTCGGGTGCCACGTGAAGACCATGGCTGGCGGCTCCGGCTGCCGCTCCAGTGGCAGCCACATGGGCTTCCACCTGAAAACGATAGGTTACCTCCGCCTGCAGTTGCTCAACACGTGCCTCCAGAGCGCTCTGGTTGAGCAGCAGCTCCGAATGAAGTTCGGAACCTTGCCAACAACTGATGTGGTATTCGAGAGCCTGGATCGGTGCCTGTTCGGGCGCATCCCAACGCAGCAGCGCACTGATATTGGTTGTCTGCAGTGGTTTGGCTCGCCGCTCCACAAAGACCCGCAGCCGACGTGGCTGGGTAGGGGCAGCAGCCGGCGTGGTCAACTCCACACAAGTGGTGGGACCGGCTCGCCAGGACGTATGTGGAGTTAGGCAGACTTTGAGATTGAGCTGGGGCTGCGGTAGCTGCAGAATGCGAGCGAATGGCGTCGAGAGGTCATGGGTTTGCAGGCGATGTCCATATTCGAGAAGCAAGCGATAGGAGACAGTGTGATTGCCACCACTTCCAGCTGGTTGCCAGCGAAGATGAAAGTCATCCCAGTGGCCATCATCGATGCGCAAACTGTCTGGAGGTACAGCCAAGGGAATAACCCCCGAATCTGGAATGGAAGACGGGGAATTCGCATCTAACAATTGCACTGCACTGACCAGTTCCTGTTCCAAGCCCTGTGCTATCAACGGCATTGGATCCTGACCAACAGCAACAACAGGCAAACGCATTGTGCTCGCTCCACGTCCACTTCGTTCCACCCAAAGAAGAGCTCCCAGCGGTTGAAGTAGTTGCAAAGATTTTGGCATAGCCTCCATCTGGGGCTCCGAAGTGAGTAGCAGTTGAACTTCTTCCGGCTGGCCACTGCCCACGACCAAGGGAGAGCGATAGATTCGCATGGCTCCGGATCCCTTGACCACCCAATAAACGTAATGTTGCTTCAGATCCAAGGTAAATGAATCGATGCTACCCTCCAGGCCATTTAGATGATAGTATTCCACCTCTTCATTTTTACCAGGCTGTGGGCTAAGGCCACGACGTTTCAGATGCATGGCAGTGGTGTAATACAGGTGACCCTGTTGCGGGTCCAGAGCCAGATCTGTGGCTCCAAAAATGGGCAATAGTTCGCGTACCCCTGTCCAGGGATCCAGACGGATAACACAATTGCGCCCCAAATCCGTCCAGTAGACGCGTCCGCCTCGCCAATCATAGGCCACAGCCCCCACATGAGGAATTGCAACATCAACGACGCATTTCATTTGTGGTTGGATCAAGTTGATGCAACGCATTACCCCATCGCCACTCACATAGTAACCAGAGCTGGTATTGACCATGGCAAGAGATCCAGGTAGAGACTCTAGCTTCACATTCTCCATTTTGTTGAGGTTTTGACCCAATTCATTGGTTTCATACAGCTCACCCGATTGGGTGGCCCATCGGAAGCGATGTGGGCCCAATGGCCATGTACGTGCCGCGTATGGAGGTGTCCATTCGCCTACCTTTCCCACCGAATTGATGGCCCGCACTCTTAGCTGATAGAGATTATCGGGTTGCAGACGCTCCAGGCCAAAGCTGGGACTACGAATGTTTCGTATATTGTAGGCACTTTGACTGGCGACGTCCAAAACTTCTAGTTCATAGCTGAGATTGTTAGCCGCTGCCCGCGACTGATACGGATTTCTGGCAGGCTTCTTCCATGAGATATGAGCTGCCTGGGAGCCCAGCAATGCGACCAGCTGTCGCGGTATCCCCGTGTCCAAGGCAATTCGCTCTCGTTCCGGCATCAATGGTACCAGAGCCCAACAATCGTTCGTTTCTGTTAATGACCACTTGGAAATCTTCTCCCCACTTGGCAAATCCATTAAATGCAATTGAGTGTCGTCGGCCATTAGTAAGGACTTTGCTAGCAAAGTGAAAGTCTGCCAATGGCCAGGGGAAAGTTGTATCGGCCTTCGCCAATTTCCATCGTAGCTAAGTGACAAAAGTTGCTCTTCATCCGGCAACAGCAAGTGAATGAACCAATGTGGTATATCCAGGATAAACCGACCAAGCCGATTGGAGGTTTGATAAAGCTGTAGACGCTCCTTGCTAGCAAGATCCAAACGCCACAAGCCCTGAGCATCTGTCCAGAAAAGCCAGCCATTAAGAGCATCCACTTCCAGTTGCTCAACGGGTTGATGTAGATTCTGCACCAACATCTCAACCATGGAACCCTTCGTTGTGCTACTAAGTATAGCGTATTCCTGCTTCGGTAGCTCCACGGCCACATAGAGGCGAAGCTTAAGCGTGTCCAGGCTAAGCTTATGAGGAATCCAGGAGGAATTCGGCAACACAATCAACGTTGAGAGCTGCATGCTCGGTGCCTGATCAAGCGTCTGGCTGTTGCAAAGGCAAACGATCGTTAGAGACCCGACCAATACATCTACATACATCTACATATATACATATATCTATCCCGACTGTTAACCCCGAACTCACGTTCGCAACTCTCCATTCGTATCCAGGACAAAAAGGCGTTGATCCTTGTGTGACCAGGCCACATCGACAATTGTCTGTTGACTGCGATAGACCACACGGGACTCTCCAGCCAACTCCAGAACTTGCCATATGATACTCTTTCGTCCTACTACCAATAGAGCAGCAGGCCCCTGATCCTTAGTCAATCCCATTTTGGTCACAACGCTGGCCTTGGCTACTGGTCCCTCGCCCTGCTCATTTATCATCGACAATTCCAATGTGTAATTCGTCATGGGCCGCAGTTCCACAAACATATAACTATTCTGATTAGCTGGAACAGTCTGTTCGCCCATCACGCAATTAGGATCGAGAATCAGTAGTGGACTATAAAATTCCTTACCTGTTCGTCACTTTGGTTGGATCCAGGGCTAGCTAAACGTAGGCGATATCCCGTAATAGGTCCATTTGTAAAGCGACCATCATGCCAATGCACGGCTACATGGCCATCATCCAGAGCAAACAAATGATCGATAATTGGCGCCGATGTTGGAACATTCTCGGCAGGAGTTTGATAGGCTGGAGTGGCAGGTGAAAATAAAATCTCATCGCTACTTTCACCAAAAGGCAATTCGAAACGAAACTATTTTGATAACTTGGATTAGACAACATCATCGGCAGATAATGATTGCGAAAACCTACCCGATATTGTGTATATGGCATTAGAGTCTCAAGTATTTCGCATACATAATACTCATCGCAGTCATAGTCGGCCAAATTGAACCATTCATTTTGTCGATAGGCTTTCCGATAGACTTTCCCATGTTTCTCCTCCTCATCGTGCTCGTCCTTTTCGCTCGCATTACTGGAATTCACATATTTGTATTGAATGTTGAATGGTCGACTGGCCAGATAGTTTTCCGGAAAATGCATATCCCATTTGAGAATCAACGGTGCCGTTTGCTGCTCTCGACTTGGCGCCCTTACAAACTGCGGTTGAGTGCTCTCAACCAATTCGGCTATGGCCAAACGCTGCAAATGCCAATAGTCACGTTGGGCCATCTCGCAGGCCCCAATACAAGGCAGATCATAAGGATAGAATTGCAATGGCGATGCCTGTGGAAAATGTCGCCATACAGAAATGTACAGAACTTCAAATTGATGATGATTTTCAACTTACGCAGGCCTCCTGGCATGGTTCCAGTTCTTTGAGGGCACGATACCATTGGGCGCAACCCTTTGTGCACTGCAAGACATTAAGTAGATACCCTGTAGTATTACCTAGTTAATTCAAATGGATGACTGTTTGGTGCAGCCAAATGTCGGTCTAACTCTACTCTAAATGGGCATCCGATTCCATAACATTTAGTAACAAAAACTTCAAGTTCAAGTTCACATTCTACTATACAAAATTTGGAATAAATCTGATCAAGAAATGAAGCATATTATTTAGAACATTTAGATCAAAGAAATCAATCGAGTATAATTGGTAAACGATGCAAAGCTTTAAATTTATGTGAATGTGATTCACTCAAAAGGTAACCCAATCATACGTGAGAAAGCTAAAATGAATTGGAATTGAAGGCATCATCTTTCAAGTACATTTATTAACAAGTGGTTGGTCCTTTCTTTAAGTCAGGAACGGACTGAGGGCAGCTAAACTGATTTATGAATAAAATAAACATTAAATATGTTCAGGTCACAATTTTTCAGTTAAGAAAGGGACAATTTGGTTTCGTTCCTGCTTTTGCGGTGGTCTTTGCCGGTTTTTTGTCGTCAAGTTGTCTGGCAACAGAAACATGAAAGCCAGTTTCAAATTGCTCTACCTCTACCGCGCCCCTCTTCTTCTTGCCATGAGTCGTCGTGTTCTCACATGACATCCATTTTTTGGTATCAGTTTCGGCTTAAATTTGTTTCTTTTTCTTTTCGACTTACTCGTGTCTTATAGCACTTGTCGCCATTGTCGGCCTTTTCACACTTGATGCCAAACTCGTCCAGAAACAGATCCTCCTGGAAAAATACAAATACAAACAAGAAAATCAATACAATTTACCCCAAAATCAAAATGTAAAAATAAGAAGAGGGAACCAAACTGTGTGTGTGTGTGTGTGTGTGTGTGTGTATGTGTGAACGGAAGTCAATGGTAACGACTCATTGCACAGCCTGTGAACCAGTGAAACAAAATGCCTCAATTAACCATTTTAATCTTAATCAATCAATTATCATTTTAGAAAGGCCTTTGAAAAATTCATAAACCAAATTGACTTGCAAAACATAATCATGAATAAATTATCTATCTCTCTCTCTCTCTCTCGTCTATTTGTCTTGGACTGAACTTTGAAGATGAAAAAGAAAAAAAAGCATTGAAATGATTTCCGAGAATTTTGTCAGTTAGCAGTTTGAAAGAAGTCGAATTTAAACAAAAGATTTAGCACGTGATGAAAACAAGTTGAAGCTGCTAACCGTCTCAAAAATATTTCTATCTATAAATAGTGTCAAAGCTGTAGGTCAACAATCGAATTCGAATCGAAACGATTTCAGTGGGCCAGTAACTTGAGCAACTAAAATATCTAAAAATTAATCAAGAAAGCGGTCTTTACTCAAAGTCTCTAATTTCACAAGATCCAATTGGTTAATAATTTGAGAATATCATTAGACAAAACATTGAAAGTTAACAAAGTTTGTTTATTTTAGGTTTCTTTTTGTTTGCATGGCAATCGAATTTCGTCTGGCTGAGGCATATTTATTCAAGAGTTTATCTTACTCCCTTCTTGAGAATTAAATTCAACTCAAATTTTTTGATTTCATGCAAGATGAAGAAAGGTCTCATGATCAGGAAAGGTCTCAGGTATCACAAATCGAAACCTTAGTCGTCTTAAGGGTGCAAAACTTAAAGAAAAGTATTAATAAATTAACTATCAATATTTTTGTATACATTTTGTATGGATTAAGTATGCATTGAGAAAGTATTTTAAGAGTCCTTATAAAAAAGTAAAAGTAGATCATGCAAAATATCAAATTAATTAAGAATAATGCAAACAAAGTGTTTGTTATTTACGAGTGTTTACTGTATAAGTATTAGTCTTTAAGAGAACTGAGAATTTAATCACATATAGAAAATGAAATATCTACTTAAACCTCAATTAAGTTCACTCTTGTAAGTAAAGGAATCTTTCTTCTTCTTCTTTTTTCTTTTTAATTGTGTTTGCTTTGGTTTAGTCAATGTACTAGTAATTACCAAGGGTCTTCCCCTCAAACACATCCACCCACTCATTCACTCACCCACACTCATACACGCCCAAAAGAAACACCACATACACTGTCACATACACACACACATTTGTACATATATATGAAGCTTGTCCTAGTATTTTTCTGGTGTTTGGTCTGAGTTTGCTTGGTTGTGTGTGTGTGTGTGTGAGTTTTTTTTTCGCACATGCGTCAATTTAATTTAGAATTCTACGTAATATTTTATTAATTTAGCTTGATTGGCTTTTTCACAAACAGAAGGCAACAACTCTCGAGCACTCGAGCTCTCACACAGTGCTCTCCGGCTACGTCTACGGGTACGGGTACGGTTACGGGTAAGGGTAAGGGGTATGGACAGAGTTCTAGGGGCTATGCCTTTGCCTCTGGCTCTGGTTCTGGCAATGGCGAGAACGACTAATTGGCATTGGGGGTTTTCATGTCGTCATTGCTCATCTTTTGTTGTACAATTTCTATTACATTAAGTCAGAAATCAACCCACATACACACACACACACACCCATATACCCTTACTCGGTGTGTGTGTGTGTGTGTGTGAAAGAGACTTGACTTGGCTTGGCTTGGGGTAACTTGGTGTGTGTTATTGACACCATTATTCCGTTGTAGCCAGCCTCGTTCGTCAGGCTCCAAAAAGCAAAAAGCGAAAACAGCACAGAAAAGAAAAAAAATATAATAAATAAATGAAAATAAAATAAATTGGCTAAACATTTTCCACAGAGTGAAAGACCCAACAAACCAACAACAACAAAAAAGGAAAAATCTTAATGCAATTTTCTTTTGTTCGGTTAATGTTGCTTGCCAAATGGCAGCAAATGGCGGCGATTTTTTTGTCTCTTTAGTTAAGAATAATATTCTTTTTTTTCTGTAATCCAAGATTTGTTTAGCCCTTAAAGTTGCATTCATTAATTAAAATTGAATTTATTTTCACATGCTAAAAATTAAAGCATTCTTTTAGACATTTTTTCATTGTTTTTATGGTCTTCGCTTTTCTCTAAAATCTAAATCAAATCATAATCGAACGAAACCAAAAACTTTATTCCAATTTAGTTACAATTGTGAAAACTTATCTTTTATTTCATGTTTCTTCTTGGAATGGTAAAATGTAAAGCAAATGTAATCAAAATTCTGGTTTTAAAATATAATCATTCTGTTACTCTCTTCTGTTGTTAATAATTTTAAATCATTTTATTTTTTTTTAAGGTTTTGAAATCTAATGTTTGAATTTATGAAACTTTTGTACTTTTTTGTTTTTAAATTAGTTAATCAATTTTTAGCACCCTATTCAATTTAACACAACACCTGCTGCAATTAAGATAGATTTGTTGAATGTGCATTATAATTCTCAACTAGTTAACTCACCAAAGTAAAATAGGTTAATGCTTTGCAATCTAAAGTATCAACTATTAATAAAGGAAACTGTTGTTAATCTAAACATAAAATCACATTTAGTTTAGAAAAAAAAGAGTGAATTCTTTCGATTTTTGGTGTCTGTCTCTCTCTCTCTCTCTCTCTCTCTCTCTCTCTCTCTCTGTCTCTCTCTATCGCTTTGTTTTTATTTGTGTCTCTTTTTTTTAGCATTTGGACCAATTAAACACACAGTGCTCCATGATTAGTTTTAATTGGCCTAAACTACTGTGATAGCTCTTGGAATAACAAAATGTTGTCATGGAGTAGCCACAACAACGTAATCGAAAGTGAGGGGTGAAGAGAAATAAAGGGAAGAGCGGAGGTAGTAAAACACAGATTACAACAAATGGACACATCATACAATGGGACAATGGGACAACGTTGTGTTAATGAATGAAACGCAAACTGACTGAGCTCACTGATTAACATGCTCCACTCCAATTACAATAATTATGGCTTATCCCATATGAAGTGCACTTAAATGTGACAAAAAATTAAATAATTTTAATTTCATAAATTTAAAGCGAGTAAATGTTGGCCATTTTTTTTGACTTTGTGACTTTCTAACCAAGTCATTTGGCTTAATTGTTGTGGGCAGTTTGATAGTTTATTGACTAAATACTATACCTATAGATATAGTAGACCATATGGCAGCATTCGATAACAAACACCCACTGCCACCCCAAACCATCCATCCATTCATCCATTCATCCATCCATCCACCCATCCATCCCATATCAAGGCATACTAATTTCGCCATAAAGACCAGACGGCGTAACTAGGTAACCAAAATAGTTGAGAAACATGAAACTGCGCCATGATGATAAAGATGCAGATGCATCCCCACAAATGTATAGTACGTGCGGATATTGATATATACATATATACAGATAAAGATATGTAGGTACATATGTACATATGTATATGTAGAGGTATGTATGCTTCCTGGGAGGGTGTAGACTGCGTGTTAGATAATTGAAATGTCAGCTTTTTGACATGATAGCCAACCCCTAAAGTCATGTAATTACACATATCACTTAATTAACCGTTTACAACCTGAACTAAATGCCATATACAGAGACATACACACACACACACACGAATGGCTATAAGTAACATATGTCTTTTGATACAACTTGATGATTTTGATTGATTGAAAACTACATTTAACCAGAGTTTATATATTAAACATATGCATATAGAATTTCGATCTAAAAATAGTCGTATCTAAAACCAAAGTAACTCCTGCAAGATTAAAATCACTATAATTAACAGAATTATACTAAATCTCTTTATCAAAAGTCTTATTTGAAATGAAGGAAAACCAGAGGGCCGGGGCTAACTTCGACCACGTCAAAGTTTGTATACGCTTGCAACTTTTTTGGTATATTTTTCCTTACTTATAGCCATCAAAGTGGAAAAACGTTTTATCTAAAAAGGCTAATGTTTGCGAGAGAACGGCCAACAATCTTTGCATAGGAAAAAACTAAGATATTGATCAAAGTCACGGTTTTCCACCGATCGTTCCTATGGGAGCTATATGATATAGTCACCCGATCTTGATCAAATTTGGCACAGTCATTAACAGATATATTAAACTAACAAATGTTTAATTTGAAAGTAATCGCGTCAAAAGTAACGAAGTTATTGGCAAAAGTCACTGTTTTCCACCGATCGTTCCTATGGGAGCTATATGATTTAGTAACCCGATCTTTATTAAATTCGGCACAGTTGTTTATATGTGTAATTAACTTAACAATATTAAATTTCACGAGAATAGCTCAGAAAATAACGAAGTTATTAGGAAAAGTCACTGTTCGTGACTTTGCCATTTGTATGGGAGCTATATGATATAGTGATCCGATCCGGCTGAATCCGAGATATACAACGCTTGCAGTATATACAAGCCATGCAAAATTTCAGCTCTGTAGCTCTTTCGGTCTAGGAGGAGTTTGCGTTGATCCGGACGGACGGGCGGACGGACGGACATGGCGATTTGAATTCGTCTCGTCGTGCTGATCAAGAATATATATACTTTATATGGTCGGAGATGCTTCCTTCTATGCGTTGCACACTTTTGACCAAAATTAATATACCCTTTTTGCAAGGGTATAAATATGTTATAGTATAATAGAATTCTTGAGTTTAAATTGGTTCAAATCAAATCTATATTACTACATACAAACAAATATGTATTTAAATTTTAGTAGTGGTGTAGTAATGTAGCTGTATATAGATGGATTGCCTCATTAGAAACAAAAGTGAATATAAACCTTTGACTCTTAGACGTTACTTTATAAGTTAGAATTTCGTTTCATCAGTTAGAACTTACCTCAACAATACAACGTTGCACACAATCCCGTGTGACACGCTCCAGAGCTATGCGTTCATCCATGCCCACACCCAAGATTACACTGTCCTCGTTATCCATTTGTCGCTCCGGGTGGCTAGTCTCGTGGCTGGCCGCAGAGGAGGATCCCGAGGAGCCAATTGGTCGAGCTATGCTACTGATGGCAATACCCTCCACAATACTGGGAGGAGCTGCTGCCGCATGCTTATGCCAAATGGCCACCTTTTCGACCACATCGCTATCCAATTTGGGCAGAAAATCCAATTGATCTTTAAGCTGAATGCGTCCATTTCCATTTGTTGTTGTATAGTTCGATGAGGCCATCAATGGTGATGATGACAATTGTGGGCCATCGCCATGTGAACGACAGACATCACAGCAGATCGATAGTAGAATTAGGAATAAAATATTTATTATCAAAATGGTCGATATGCCGCCATGTCCGCCAATTTGACTTAAATTTGTTTTAGCTCTCTCCAACCAATCGTTTGTATTGGTCTTAACCTTAGAAAACATTTCCTGCTGATCATTTCGTGGCCGATTTGCTGACATTTTTGTATTAACATTAACAGCAATTTTCAAATTGATAAGACTAAAGTTGAAACTTCGTGTTGGATTCTGAATGGCAAATGAATTGGGAATCTTTTGCTGTTGCTGCTGTTGCTGTTGCTGTTGCTGCTGCTGGTGATGTTGCTGATGATGTTGCTGCAGTTCATGTTGGCGCCAAAACATAGTCAAACAATGTGCAATTATTTGACCCACAATATGTTTTTAGGTCTTGTTGGAATCGTTTTTTGTTGTTATTCGTTGTTGTTGTCGTTCTTTTCGTTTGCTTTGCAACGTTTTTTCGTGTTTTTTTTTTTTTCTTCTGTTTTTACATATTCATTTCAGTGTCGCATTTTGCTAAACCAAACAAAACCAGTACCAAAAAAATCGAATGTCAAAAAACAACAATAACATAACACACACACATACACACACACACACCCAAATGTATTCAATCGATTATTTAATTTGCATTTTATGCAAAATAATGCAAAAAATTAATTAAGTGAAATGTACACAAAAATATATAAGACTAAAGTTCATTGAACAAATCTTATATGAAAACAATCAGAAAGTTTACTTTAATTTTAAAAATATATACATACATAGGTAAACTCTCTATCTAAACCATCTACGTAAATAAATAGTAGAAGACACAACTTGATTAAAGACAGGGACGGATTTATGGAAAATTCGGCAGCCATCAAAGTTGAGCATACAAATTGAATATAAGACGCTTTCAAAATGTATACAAATTGTTGTTCAAAGTCGTTTTTAGGAAAATATCTACTAGTTATATATATGTATATTGAATCTGTTGCCCTTAGACCCCAACAACTGAGTATAGGTTTTGAAAAATTTCTCATAGTATAAAATTTAAACAAGCTGTAAACAGTTCTTCCATTTAAATGATTTACATTTTGAACTTGCAACTCATGTGAATCACCAGTAACCCAATTAATGTTAAGTACATTATGGGCTACTAGTTACCTATGGGAGAGACAAAGAAAGGGATAAAGAGTGAGACAGCCACAGACAAATACTTTGTACTAGTTAATGTACTCTATATTATTGTCTCTCTATCTATCTGTCTGTCTGTCTGTCTCTCTGACTGTGTGAATACATTAAGTAGCCAACTAAAAGAAAACAAAACAAATGTATTCAAGACTGCGACTTACAAATACTCTATACCACCTCAAACATTAAGCCAACTACAGATCAAACTTCTATATACGAATTTCAAAACAAATTCAGACTTTTTCTACTTTTTAGTTAGGTAAGATTTAAATATTTAATATACAATCAATGAAGAATATATATTTAAATGGAAACGATCTACATATATCGATTCCAAAACCAGGCCTATATAGTCCATCTACGTTAATTATTCTATATCTATCTTTTATGATTTTTGAAATTTGCATTTCCAAACTTGTTTTCTCTAACATTTCCATTGGATTGTTGATAATTATAAATACTTGAGCTTTTCTAGCATTTAGTTTTTCATTTTCATTGCATTATCCAATTATTAAATGATTCTAAATTATAGTTAATCGATCACTGTCATTCTCCACGCTGATGATGATAATAATGATAAACAAAAAGATTACTAATATTAATGAGAAAAGGCTTCTCCTTTTGAAATGGAATTTCATTTTGGCATGACTTTGTCAAAGCAACAAACTTGATATATATAAAGTATAGAATTTTAATTTCATGTTAATAATTGAACCGTAATTAAAAATTAAAATTTAATTACAAATTCAAATTATTAACAACTTTTTGCATTCGTTAAGTTCAGTGAGTTACCTATACAATTAAATATGTATGTGCGTGTGTGTGTGTGTGTGTGTGTGTCGCTGTGTTGATATACGATTGTCATGCCGGCCGGCTAATTCTTTCACATTTATTGCTGTTTGTGTCATTTAATTCAATTTGTTGTTGTTGATTCGATGCAGGCTAATATTCTAAAGGGTCTCCCGTAATAGTACTTAAACTCTACACTCTCTCTTGTTCGCCCGCTCGCACGCACGCTGCTGGCCCACTCACTCTAGTCTCGATATATGCAAGTAGATATAAACACGACGTACTTCAGCGTGCCACGATCGAAACACAACTGATATGCCGGTCCGAGTGTCATTATTTTAACCAAGCCCAGCTCCAACAACCCCGTACCGAAGTCAGGCCAGACGACGACAGATATCGACAACGTCGACTGCGACGCGACTGCCACAGCGACAGCGACTGCGACTGCGACAACATCTCGACATTGATCTTGCCTCTGTGCTTTCGATGACGTACTACAAGAACCTTAACCACAATGGATATCAGTTGTATTGAGCAACCACCCCAAAAAAAAAACGAAGAAACTGAAACTCTCGTAAAATTGGGAACTCATTTTGTTACTATGTGCAATGTAAATGCATAAGTATGTAGATCAAATTAACTATCTGGGTCGAATTACTCAAAACTAGTTGCTACTGTAACTATCATCTTGTTGATCAATTAATCAAGATTCTTTAGAAAATGTATGTCTAGTTTTGGCTACCCTCACCCTAAAATTCCCAAACGAAAATACTAAACAACAACATGAATGATGATTAAAATATGTAAATAATTAGAAATATGGAATATCGAAAGGGAGAGGATACTGTCGAACTAACTTACCCTTTTATGCCCATTTCATAGTTTAAAAAAACCACGAAATTATTTTCAGGTACCACTTTACATAAGTATATGGATAAGGAACTAAAATTAACCCGTTGCAGATGTCGTTAGTAGATACATATATAAGGTTCAGGACATTGCTTTTTAAACTAAATTGTAAAAGTGACAAAATTTTACGATTTATTCTTTATTATGTATTATGTATCATGAGCATATTTCGTTGAAAGTGTCAACTGACAAGTTTGAAATTGAAAATTCTTTAATTTGTTTTGTTGAAATGCAAGGACATTAACATTTTTAAACAAATTATTAAACTCATAAACATTAAGTTAAGAAATCATCAAGTAACAAAGGTCAATCAACAGATAAAAGTTACACATTTCTTGTATAAGTTCTTCGCCAAGTGATTGAGGTAGGTCATCATTCTTAATGTATGCAGTGCCGGATAAGCCATATAGCAGGATCAGAGCGCCGGTAACAGATTATAAATATTTGAAGAATTCATGCATTTATTTTCAATTTACAATAATAATGTAAACATAAAAAATTGGATTGGATTTTTGGATTTTTTTTAAATATCAAAGTTATCATTTTAAACTTGCGTTTAATTGAGATATAAATTTTTGAAATCGGATAGAAATTGATGTAAATACAGTCTGAAAAAACGGATTAACCAAAAATTTATGTTAAAAAATCCATAAAAAACAACTTTGACCCATTTTTACTCATGTTCTAACTGTCACATTGGAAAGTGGCCTTCCCTGACCTCGATAACTTATAACTAGGGATAGGGATAGGGATAGTGATATTTTCTCAGTGTAAATTTGTATACGAATTCAATAATTTCTGGCAAAAATTAAGAAGGAGGACAAAGTTTTATTCTTGATTTTGAATGCATCTAAATTAATAAAAAGAGATTCAATAAAGACAAATGCTGAAAAGTATGCAGTATATTGGCAAAATTAAAACACTAAAATAGGCTAGAAAAATATACAAATGATTTGGAAATTTTCATTTGATAACGACATTCACTGCTGATTTGATCTGATTACTATATCTTATGTGTAGGTACATATATATTTACTTTATACACACGTCAAGAATTTAGCTGAAAACATAATATTTGGCTTTGGATGATGAGTCAACAATCGGATGGCTATTCCTCCTAGTTCACCACGAGGTGCGAGGGTAGAAAACCAAGAAAAACGAAAATATAAACAAAATACAAATTCAACATTAAAGATCAAGAGCAATAACAAAATATATACACAGACAGAGACTACAAAAAAAAAAACAACAACTGACTGAAAATAAATGGATTAGAAAACCAAATTTGGTATACACTTTGGCAAACGATTCAAATCGTAACTATAACAAAACATTCTTGAACAAGTGGAAATGTTGTTATACCCATTGGAAGAGTATTTCATAGGCAATAGGTCAGACGCATACATCTTGAGTATGGGTGGGGATTTTTATTGCCTTTTTTTGCATATTGCGCTGATGCGATAAGCTGAATATGTATACACATACAGCACACATTAATGTATATATAAATTTTGAAAAACTGATTGTGCGAGGGTGGAACATACAGTTCATACAGTACGGAAGTCAAGTATATTAATCTCATTGACTATGTTTTGGAAAATTTACATTCAAGTTTAGTAGATCATTCACAAATGCTGCATATGGAATAAGAGGCAAGTTCCAATATCGTAGCCCAGAATCATCCCTCGTAGTGAAAGCGGGCAAATAACGTAAGTGTGCGATTAAAATCTATATACATCCACAAAGTTTATGTGTGTGTTTTTCCTCTATTTTTTTTTTTTTTTAAATACTCATTTAATACATACAAAATAAGATTGCAGACACACCGGACTTCAGTCGCACGCTAAACTTTGCAAAGTTCGGGCCATCCCATAAAATAAATTTCTCAATTCATCAGCTAAATCAGAGATAATATGGATCTAAGATCATTCATGGTCCAGTTTATAATGCTGCTTCTAAGTGGTATCAGCCAATCAGCTTCGTCCTACTGTAAGTGAATATACATATTGGTACTTACTTGTTGACTAATAACCACACCATTTAGCCCCATTCGCCCGGTATGAAGAACAATTCTGCACTGATACACATACCGGCCGTCAATTATATGTAGGTGAAATTTTCACACGTCTCAATGAATGCATCAGGGTTCAGTGTTTGGGTACCCATCAAATCTGGGAGGACAGGTAAGCCAATTACTCATCAAAACAAAAGGATTAACATGAATGTAATGGATTCCTTTTTGTAGTTGCCAAGTGCCTAGAGCTCTCAAGGGGGAATGTCATGCTGTGGCGTCTACGCAATTAAATCTCGAATATCCAAAATGTTGCCCCTTGTACGAATGCAGAACATATGAAACCAATCCACATGGCACAATAGAGCAGACAAATACTTATAATCATGATGGCAAACTAGTCAAATCGCATATAACCGAAATGATAGTCATAGATCGTCGAGTGGGTCCTGAAGCAACAAAACATCACACTGGTCCTGTACGCAAATACGAAGTGTAAAGAAATTTGTTATTTCCAACTGACAGTAGTTCAATATTTAAATTTAAAATTTTTTACTTTGGCGCCATTTGTAAGCAGAGTTGCCATCATATCGATACAACTATCGATAGTCAGTAATCGTAATCATACTATAATATCCGTGACTTTTCCAACACTTAAAACTCGAAGTTGCTAGAAAATTGTTATAAAAACGAAAATAAATTATTTACCTGAAATTAACTCAGAAACAATTCAAAACAGTAGCAAACAAGTCGAAATAAAAATACATTTATAATTTTAAAACATTTTTACGCAATTGTGCAATTCTTATTGTTTGCCTAAACGACCTATTGCGAATTTCATCACAACAACAAAATGTTGCTTCGCCTTGCATGTTCCACGGCCCGTCCGGGCCTATTGGGTCAATCCTCTCAGATGTTCCTGAAGGCCAAACCAAACTTGTCCAGTGTCCGTAACTATGCCCGCGGTCCAGTGCGGACACGTGCTGCTCCGGCTCCAGTGGAACAGCCGCGAACCTCCTCACTTAAGGAGAAACTGATGGGTCCACCAAGTGCCAATGGTAAGCGAAACGAGACCTGCGATTGAGGACTTCCGTTTAATATATCATATTATTGCAGCCTACTCCATGGGCAAGGGTGCTCTCGCTGGAGGCGCTGTTGTGGGCATGGGAGCTCTTTGCTATTATGGAGTTGGTCTGGGCCAGCACACAAGCATTGCGGATAATTCCATGTGAGTGCAAGAAATCAAAAAGATTTACAACTATAAGCTAACTCAAATTGGGACTTGTTTGCAGTATGTGGCCGCAATATGTTAAGGATCGCATTCAAAGTACTTATGGATTCTTTGGTGGCTCCTGCATTCTGACAGCCGCCTCAGCAGCAGCTGTCTTTCGCTCTCCCCGTCTTCTAGCCTTGGCCTCGCGAGGCGGTTTCTTGGTAAGTTTTCACCTAGACGAACAAAAAACAAAGAACAAAACAAACACACTTTCATTTTATTCTGACAGTGGAGTATTGCATCGCTTGCGCTGGTCATTGGCAGCGGTGCTGTCGCTCGTTCTATTGAGTATCAGCCTGGTTTAGGACCCAAGCATCTGGCCTGGGCTCTCCACTGTGCCATTTTGGGCGGTGTCATTGCACCACTGTGCTTTATAGGCGGACCAATTCTAACACGGGCTGCCCTCTACACGGGAGGTATTGTCGGTGGTCTCTCCACAATCGCTGTCTGTGCTCCAAATGATAAATTCTTGTACATGGGCGGTCCTTTGGCCATTGGTCTCGGTGTGGTGTTTGCCTCCTCATTGGCCTCCATGTGGTTGCCGCCCACAACAGCTCTGGGTGCTGGTAAGTAACCCGAAACATGCAATAACACCATGAAAATCGAAATCAACCTCTTAACTATTTTAGGTTTGGCCTCAATGTCCCTTTATGGCGGTCTGCTGTTGTTCAGCGGTTTCCTGCTCTATGACACTCAACGTTTAGTTCGCAAGGCCGAGATTCATCCCCAATATGCTTATACACCCTTCGATCCCATCAATGCGTAAGTCAGATGAATGCTCCCATATTAATTACTCATTGAATATTGTTTTCAATGTGTTTCCTTTCAGTTCGATGTCCATCTATCTTGATGTATTAAATATATTTATTCGCATTGCAACCATTATGGGCGGTCAGCGAAAGTAAGGATAAACTTTCAAAATAACTTGTGATCAAGAGAAAAAACTTATAATACCTACAAATGTATAGAATTATTTAAATAAACGGACATTGCTTTAATAACTGGAAATAAACTTATAGATCTCGAAAATCCTAAAATCATTATACTTGCCATGTTAAGCTTCTAGATACGATTTTCGAGCTTTATCAAGGATTTAAATTTCGAACTCGAATTTTCGAAAAAGATAACTGCTCCGATAATGTCGATTACGATAGGTTTGCTCCGATAATATCGATTAACCGATAGGCTTGCTCCGATAATGTCGATTAACCGATAGGTTTTGCTCCGAAGTGTCGATTAACCGATAGACTTGCTCCGATAATGTCGATTTTATTTACGGCTCGGGCGAATTCGAAAAGTTACGGCGAGAGTCCATTTTTTTTACGGCACTTGAGAGTCGAGCGAATTGGCGGCGAATTTTTTGTTATTGTTGTTTTTTGATTTCGTGTTGGAGCGGGTGTGTGTTTGCGCGTTTGCTTTTTTGTTTTTCTATAAAAGTTGCTGTATTGTATACAAACACAAACACAAACAGACGATCGCCCCCACATAGAAAACATCAAAATTTTAAGTGAAAAATAAATTTTTAGCAGTTCCAAGTGAGAAAGAAATTCAGCATGTGTAAGTAGGAAAAGGAGGATAAATAATTGAAGGATAATAAAGAAGAGATGGTGTAGCTGCATTTTGCCGTTCTTTGTGTGTGTGTGTGTGTGTGGGGGTGCCTGTTACCCCGCCCCCTACTTTGCTCATATGCATTTAAGTGTGTGTGTGTTTGAATGAGACGTAAAAAGACTTTTTTTCCGTAGCAACAAAACGATCAAATATAGACGCCGTAATGAAAGTAAAATTTCACCCAAATTTTAGTTTGTTTTTTTTTTCTTTTCGTCTTTTTTCTCGTTTAAGCAAACTCACCAACACACAAACACACATGCATATATATATATATATATAGCCACAAACAGTCAAACAAAAAGTGGTCAAACGGGTTTTTAACCCTTTTTCTTCCCGTTACGGTTTGTTTAGATTTTTTTCTTTTTTTTTTTTTGTTGTTTCTTCGCCGGCTTTAGGCGAAAGTTTTTTGAAAACGGCACCTCCCGCTGCCGCCCCCTAATCTTCCCCTTCTCGATCCCAAAAAACACAACCGCATGAGTCCCGTTAAACTGGTTTTATTCCATTTTCTCTTTCACTCTTATTCTAACAGATTATAACTGTAAAGATAAAGTCGTCTTCGTCGCAATCCGCGCCGTTGCCTGCATGGGCGTCTCTCTCTTGATTCTAGCAGATAGTTAATTTGCTTTTCGCTTTCTTAAATTGTACCATATAATAATAGTATGTGTATTTCTTATCAGACAGCAGCAAAACTTCCCCCCTACCACCACCTCCACCGCCACCGCTTCACCCATTTCCCCCTCAATCAGAGAGCAAACAAAAGAAAATTTCGCACAACAAAAACAAGGAAAGAAAAAAAAAAGCTCTTATTAGTGCCGAGTCTGGTTGGGTTAATTTAACAAAGCAATTTCAAATAGCAAGACGCACTAAATCCAAAGTACAATACATACGAATATATGCAGACACATACATACACACACACACACACCCACAGAGAGAGAGAGAGAGAGAGAGATAGGGACACACATATGCAGGGAAATGTTAATGGCCGGCAGCTGTTGACGCTTTTCAATTTCTCAATTTTTAATAGGCGACTGTTTTTCCCCTCTTATCGTTTTGTTGTTATATTTTATTAAATTAACTTACAAACAACAGTTACATGCCTCAAGTTACTACTTACTCATCATAAACGAATACAAAAAAAAGGAATAAAATGAAAACACTCCCCCATCAAAAAGTCGTATATGTATGTACATATGTATGACCAATTGGTTTTACAAAAAAAAAAAACAACAATTAAACTATAATTTTACATTTTGAAAAAAAGTATTTAAAACCAAAAATGACTACTATTTTGTTTTTCATAGTACGTAACGCTTATTAGTCATATGGTTTTACCGATTTTTACGATATATACAAAATGAGACGCTTGATTTTCATACAAAGTTGTTGATTAATACGAATATTAGTAATAATCAGGGACCGCAAATAATGACTATATACTCATGAAAGATCTAGTTGAAAAGTAAAGTACACCATAAATATTATTTTGTTGGAATTGCAATTTTAATTATCATTAATTTGGATAATTTATGGAAAAAACTATGCATCTAAACCTTCTTCTTACGATATCTTATAAACCAAAGCAAATATTTATATATTTGGAGAATATATTCGGACTCAGAACATGATCTGATATTAGATCTGATTCTATAAAGGGTTTGCTTCAAAATAAAACGTGTTGAAATAGCCAAGACTTGCGTCAATGGTTACGACTATCGTTATAATTGGTATTCACTGTATATTATTACCTAGAAAGTAACTTTAACTACAATAGGGCACAAACATATGATGATGATGATGATGAGATCATCTTAAATTAGCCAGTCTCAGTGTTTTTGAGACCAATAAGTTAAGCTTGTTCTAATTTTGAAATTTATTTCCCAATTGTTCTGAGTAATTTACTGTGTTCGCTTGCTAAGTGAAATGTGAAGAACAAAATTGGGTTAAAGTTTTCCAAACTCAACGAATTATATTAATCATTAACGTTAAATTTAATTAAAAATAATTGCAAATTTTTCTATGAGGATTAAACATTCCAAAAACAAAGGCATTTTAATAACTGCTATGTTTAATATTAGTACTTAATATGCCTTCAATAATTTCATAATATAGAGATCAATTGATTGAACAAGCACTCAATTTGAAAAGATCATGCAAATTTATGGTCGTTTCAAATAAAAAATTGGTTGATCGTTTTGGCAGGATCAGGATTTTAAGAAGTTCTCACCTAATCCTGATCCTGATCTTTTCGAGTAGGCTTAGGGATTACGTTTATGTTGTATTGTCTTTATGTTTTGTTTTGAAATTTATGGGATGAAATTATGAAATTTATGTATTGAACATAAACAGATATGAATTTAGGTTAATTTTTTGTCGCATTTCTTTGGTTGTTGTTCTTTTTGAAATTTAAACATACACATGCATAATTATATATAGTTTATATATAAAATACATATAAAAATTTTTGTTTGTTGGTTCTCTCCGGCTGTGGCTTTGCAGTTAATTTGGCCACTTTCAGGCGATCTCTAAGCCTTGTGGCGGCGGCAAAGCGAAATCAAGAAAAAACGCAAATTATCAGTTATCAAAAGTTCAAGATCCACTTGAGAAGCAGAAGCAGCAGCAGCAAAGTGATGCTAGATCAAAATTCGTCATCACCAAATCAAACCAAAGTACACTCAATAGCGGGTCCGTTACGTCCCGATTCCCATTCCAATCCTTTACTTGCAGCAGCAGCTGATGACAATACAAGTGCAACTGGTGTTAACACCACCGATGCCTGCAACAATACCAAAGGCGGTGGCGGCAATGGCATCAACCTGAGCACCTCCAATAGCGTTATCACGAATGATCTGTTGGGCAAATGGCGAAAGAACTTCTATCAGGAACCGAAAAATATATTAGCCCAAAATGTTTGCTCCCGTGTCGATCCGTTTGATGTTTGCCTGTCACGCAAAACCCTGGAGACAACGAATCATGTGTTCAACTACAAAGTGGAAACGGAAGGGAAACCGGTGACGAATCAACGTAGCTCTGGTCGCTGTTGGCTATTTGCGGCATTAAATTGCATACGATTGCCGTTCATGAAGAATTACAATTTGGATGAATTCGAATTCTCGCAGGCGTTCCTCTTCTATTGGGATAAAATTGAACGTTGTAATTATTTTCTAAATAACATTGTGAAAACGGCGCAACGTGGCGAGAAGGTCGATGGTCGTTTGGTATCATTTCTATTGCTCGATCCCACATCAGATGGCGGTCAATGGGATATGCTTGTCAATTTGATAGCCAAACATGGTCTGATGCCAAAGAAATGTTTCCCGGAGAGCTTTAGCTGTGAGTCCAGCATACGAATGAATGCCATATTGAAGAGTAAGGTAAGTTGAACCAAAAAGGAACGAAACTCCATTCCATTAAAGGACTATTAACATATATTTCGTTTTACAATTTACAGCTTCGGGAATATGCGCGCCACCTGCGTGTCCTAATGGAAAAGAATCCAACCGATGAGGAAATCACCAATAAGATACAAGAGCAAATGTCGGAAATTTATAAAGTTGTTGGCATTTGTCTGGGCATACCGTCTGAAACCTTCACCTGGGAATATTATGACAAAAGCAAGAACTATCAATCAATTGGGCCAGTTAGCTCGCTGGAATTCTATGAACGTTATGTGAAACCGCATTTCAATGTGGAGGATAAAGTGTGCCTCGTCACTGATCCCCGTCCGACAAGTAAATACGATCAGGCCTACACTGTGGACTGTCTGGGCAATGTGGTTGGCGGTCGTCCAGTGCTTTATAATAATCAATCGGTTGACTTACTTTTGGCCATGGTGACGAAATCCCTAAAGGCCGGCGAGGCCGTTTGGTTTGGCTGTGAGGTTAGCAAACGTTTTGCCTCTAAGCAGGGCATCGAAGATATGGATGTGTAAGAGAAGATGCGATCAAATTTCTTGTTTAATTCTCAATTTTCAAATTGAATTTGCTAACCAAATGTTTTCTCTTCTCTCCTTTCTCAAAACTCTATTCTGTATAGACATGATTTTAAGCTGGTCTTTGATATTGATATACAAACAACATTCTCCAAGGCAGATCGTCTCATCTATGGTGAATCAGCAATGACGCATGCCATGGTCTTTACAGCTGTCTCCGTTGATGTGAGTAACAATTGCCGAGTGAATGAAAATGAGGAAAAACAATGAATTTTTTATATTCTTGTGTATTGCAGAAAAACGGCATTGCCCAGAAATTGCGTGTGGAAAACTCCTGGGGTGAGGATCGCGGCGAGAAGGGATATTTGGTTATGTGCGCCGATTGGTTTAGAGAGTTTGGCTTTGAGGTTGTGGTCGATAAGAAATATGTACCGGAGGATGTTTTGCGTGTCTTTGATATGGATCCCATTGTGTTGCCTGCCTGGGATCCCATGGGTACTTTGGCCCAATAAACCATATAAGAAAATGGGAAAAGCTTTACGATAAAACAACACCAGCAGCAACACAACAATAACCCGCTAAGCATGCAAACAACATTACAACAAAACAAAAAACAAAAAAAAAAAAGAAAAGAAAGTGTAATGAAAAACGAAAAGAACGTAGTTTAATTTTTGTTTTGCTTAATTTTTTCCCCCTTTCTGTCACCTTCTGTTTTCTTCCCCCCCACCCTCATTCTATTTTATACTTTTTTTTTTTTTGCGTTCTACAATCTTTTAGTTATTCTTTTTATATAATATTCTTCCAACGGCGGCACGGCGGAAGTTGAGCAATAAGGATTATCCAATTATCACTCCCACTCTCCCCCCAACACCCTCCATTTTTTTAAAATGTAAATGCATTTTTTTTACGTATACACATTACAAAATATTAACGAAATAAATATACATACTATTTGAATACAAAACACATTTTATCTACAATAATTGAAAACTTTCCTTTCCTTTGTGGTATGGTACTATGAAATGTCCTTTTGTTCAGCCAATTTAGATCTCTCATGGTACTCGAATTGCAGACGCAACCAAATACCACGACACATTCGGATTAGGCGTCGATCCGCCTCCTCATTGGCCTTGGCAAATTGATATTGATTGCGTATCAAGTGCTTGGCATGGCGCAGTTTTCCACGCTGAATCAGGGATATGCTGTAGTAGAGTTTACATCGCGCCTGCAAGAAAGGATCGCCCAGACGAAGGCCAATATTTAGTTGCTTCAACGAGATTTTGCCAGCAGTTTCAGCCTAAAAGGGGAGAAGGAAAAAGAGATTGCATTAGAAGTGGAAGGAAAATAGGCAATGGACTAGGCTGATGGACTAGTTGATATAATAAAATCTAGTCGGAAGAAAATTATAAAAAGCCGGTTCTAATAAGCCTGATGAAAGATCAATAAGATCAAAGGAAATACACCCAAGAGTAACTCAAGTAAAAAATAGTCTAACAAACTATAATAAGATAGAGAGAGAGGAGACATTTACTCACACATCTTTCGAATTGTTCCCCCAAAGCGGAAAAGCCACCGCCTAGGGTCGACAGCCAGGACATCATATGCTCCACCTCGATATGCTCCCAAATGGTATAGGCAAGCATATCAGCCCATTTATAATCAATGGTATCCTTGTCGGGTGGATGGAATTCCAGCCAAATCACATCGACGCCATTATCCAATATTAACCTTTGGACCAATACGCGTTGTTGCTTTAGCTCCTTGAGCCAATAGTTTCCCGTGATGGCATCCACCTGAAGCTTAAGACGTCGTCTCTGTTTACCAGAACCACCATCATGCTGATTGGCAGTGTCGGGGCTTTTGATTGCAATCCAACCGGGTTCTGGTGGCGGAAGAACATAAAAGTGACGGTGCTGCCAGTAATCACTGATGCACAGAGTCATTATTAAATGGAACTAAGGTGGTGTTAATCTGGTAAGATCCAGGTCCAGTCGCGCCAGGAATCCAGAGCATATATGTATATATAAATGATAACTAACTGATCGTAATTGTAAGTCTCGAGGATTGAATGAATACAAGGTGATAGGTGTTTACATATGACCATTTTGGCAGCACTGAGCAAATGGTGTTGCCCCTCTGTTCGAAATATGTGCGCTTAAACGATGAATATCGATAGACTCCAAATGTTGGGCGCCAATTTTTAAGTTTGTATCTCCCATTTCTGTTCTAGTTGTCCCAGTCAATTATCACATTTTAAACACATAATCTAAACATTTGTATTTGCATATTTTTATTTCATTTCATTTCTGTTATCTGGTCTTAATGACAAATACCAATCACTCGGCAACAGTTAAAAATAAAGCTTGTTAGTATGTATGTATATATGAGTGTACATACATATGTATGTAGTCATCCATCTAATATACACCTGCCTCCTATATACACATATGTATTTCTTATCTATTGTTTGTTCAGTATGACGTTTCTATATGTGTGCACAGTTATGCCCAAAGCTTCATTTCAACAATTCCAGTCAGTGTATATTTAACTATTGTTCGAGTAGGAGTTTCTTTTAAGACAAAACTAAGAGACCTAAGCAAATTATCAACCCAAAAATTTTAACTTTACAAATCATTAAAAATGAAAACAATTTTGTCGCTGTTGGCTCTTTTTGCCTTTTTTGCCTATATCAATTGTGGTAATGTTTAACTGTAATTATTCAAATTTTTTGTTGGTGTTTGGTATTATATAAGTGAAAAGAGTACCTGTTAAAAAAAAAAAAAAAACTATTTAGATAAGATAAGCAATGTGGCATAAAAATTGAAAAAGTATTGCCGCATACTAAAAATTGTTCAATGTGTAACCGTGGCCTCGACAATTTTTCTACGAAATATTTATATCGAACTACATCAAGAGAAATAAATACTCTCAAATATATAAATATAGGTTATTTATATAACTTATACACATTCTGAACTCAATGGATAGACGGTATACCTAAACATTATGAAAATTTGAATTTGATTTGACACAAACTAGTGAAATTTCATATAAAGTATAAGTATATTCCTTTTTTTTATGGTATGTTGAAATAATCTCTCGACTTGCTTACTAGATAGGGGATATCAGTTGATAAGTATCGATTAAACTAGTATGAGTAAAGAGTTGAAAGCATGAAAATTTTGTTGGTCTTATCAGCTTCCACAAAAAACTATGACTCAATACAAAAAAAAAAATAGACTCTCTCTCTCTCACACCCACTTCTAATTTTTTATTATCTATATCTACATATGTCTATGACCAACTCTCTGATTGTCCTTTCATTCTCTCTCTCTCTCTCTTTCTCTCTCTCTTGTATTATAGATAGCTGTGTTCAGTGCAATTCAAAGACTGAAGTACGTTGCGCCACCGATCCTTTAAATATATTGGCTAAGGAATGCACCAATTCCAGCTCTGTGTGTTACGTGCGTGTGCAGGGTAAGTACATATACATATACCTATATATACATATATATATATATATATAAAAATAATTAATAAAAACTATCTCATAAACAATGCTTTTTACAAGGCCTCGAATTAAAGTTTGCAAAGCTAAAAATAAAATGGTTCATTTTCAAATCAAAACTCTAATTTTTAAAAATATAAAAGTATTAATGTTAAAATATTCTCTCTACCATCCATTAACCCATTTTTGACCGGGTTGAAAGTTGCAAAATGACTTTTTTAAAAAATAAAACATTCTGACTGTTTTAGTTTGGGATGAAACTGGTTAAAAAAATGGATTTGAAGGTTTATTCAATGTAATTTTTGTGGAACTAACTATATATGTACTTCCCCTTGATTGAAATATAGTCAAATAAAATACAGAATCTTTGAAAACATACAAAACTTGCTCTTCGAAAAGTCGAACAGTGGTCCAAAATCGGTTAATGACATTAAATCTTCTGAAGCTTCCTGATCGAATTGGCTAATAAAAATTTCAAATGGCTAACAGATATTTCATTTCTTTTCACGCTTGATTATTATTATTATTATATTAAGCTTAAACTTCAATATATGTATTATATACCTTTCACAATTTAGATTTTCAATTAAATATTTGTTAATTTAGAGAATAATTTCTATTCACATGGCAATAGAAAAACGGAATAGAGTAATCGCAAAAGATATCCTATATGGAAGTAATGAGGAAACATTATTTTTGGAAAATTTCCTGACAATTAATAACAATTTAAACACTCTTACGAAATTATTAGAAATACAAATTCAATTCATTCATTAAACATTTTAAACTCTTTTTAGAAATTGATCAAACAAATGGATCTTATTGGAGTTTAGATTTAGTTTAGTTTAGTTAGAACCCAAGAAAATATGGTTCAGTTTTATAGTAATTCCTCTATGCTAATTTGAAATATAAATTGAATGGAGATTAGTATAAATTAAAAATGGATCATCACTTTGCATTAGTTTTAGTACATATAAACAACCATTCGTCAATGTGACTTGTTTTGATCTATGGTTTTGTTTCATATTTTCCCAGATGGCTACACCATTCGAGGATGTGCCAGCGATTTGGACAATGCCACATTGAATGCCTGCCACAATGAATTGGAGTGTGTCACATGCAATTTCCTGGAGGGCTGCAATCGTCAGGTGTTCCCCACTTCCCGGGCCCAGTGTCTGCAGTGTTCGGGCAATTCAACCGATTCGTTTTGCGCCACTCAAGTGTATGCCCAATCCTCGATCTGCCCCACCTACAAGATCGGCGATAAATGCTATATCCGTAATAGTAATCGCACGGTCAGTGGCTCATTCCAACGTGGTTGCTTGACAACCGCCCAGGCCAATAAACAATGCATCAAGGATGGCAATTGTTATACCTGCGAGGGGCGTGGCTGCAATTTCCTGCCCTACAATGATACGTTAATTCCATTGGCCCGTGACAGCAGCTCCGTTTTTGTGGTTCAGATCAGTTTGTTGATTGTCAGCATGTTGGCCGCCTGGATGCTGTAAATCCCCCCCCCCTTTCCCTTTCCCTACCCCTTTCACCTTAGCTATGTATATTTAATATTATACACAGCAAAAGAGCAATTGATGTACACTTTTTTTTAAAACTTTTTTCTAATAATTTTATTTTAATTTTTTTTCTTTTTTTTTTTTGATCAATCAAAATTTAAACGATTTTTTCTTTTTGTTTTGTCCAAATAAATTTCCTCACAAATTTAATAAAAACAATATAGAAAGTGTTGTTGTTGTTGTTGTTTTTGGAAAAACGTTTGATCTGATGTTATATATATATATACGTACATATAAAATTTGTCGGCCTTTTTTTGCGATTTATTTATGAAGTGGCAGCAATTGACGAGTTACGAGGAGGACATTTCCAACAGAAAAACCCAAAGAAGCTACCACCGGAAGATCGGCATAAATGTATCAACACATTCAGCATGTCACAGTCAATAGAGCTCCCCGCACCCGCCCCCGCCCCTGTCACACTCCTTTGCTTGCCACCGCTCCCCGCTCTTGGCACCTATCTGACACTGTGCATATTTGTTTTTCTTCACTCTCTGATTTCCCTTTGAGTTGAAATAATTGTTTTCACAGAAGCAAATATGTAATAAGTACATTGGCTTAAAAATAGATACCGAACATGCAATCTAAACTAGTCAAATACAGTGAAATCTCCGATATAATGTTCCACTTTATAATGGATTTTCGATGAGTATCTATGGCGAAGAAGTTTTTGAGTCTCGCTAGATTTGTTATATGAAGGTTTCACTGTCGTCGAACGACTTTGTGAGGGTGTCAAATGATTAGCGAGTAAAGATTGATTTGAAACTGATAAAACAAAGTACTGACATGTGTTTTCTTGGAGTAGGTCTAGGTGAAAGTTATAACAAATATCTAACTTAAATTTACAATCCAACAATCAAAGCTAAAAGCTTACTTACTTTTCACAGGATCCAGGATTAAGTCTGTAGCACCAAAATGTAAGTTTTCTGGTTTTCAACATGAGCACGACGTGAATAAAAATCAGTAAAAAGCAAACATAATTTTTTGATTTAGACTTTTTTTTAGTCATAAACATTTGGCTAATCTGTCTTGTTTTGAAATTATATTTTGGTCAATTTTTAACTGATTTAGGAATGTTTTAAAGTGACTAAGTTTCAAATTGAACTCAAAGGCATTAAATGAAGTTATCACTTTTAAAAATTGTTTCAAATTTGACAATGTTAGAGCTACGCAAAGGTGAGAAATTTTTAGAATTTTTCGGAAACGGATTTTGCGATCAAAAATCATTTTACAG
The DNA here is from genome assembly GCF_018902025.1 of Drosophila willistoni. NCBI lineage: Eukaryota > Metazoa > Arthropoda > Insecta > Diptera > Drosophilidae > Drosophila > Drosophila willistoni. The sequence goes on from NW_025814052.1 coordinate 10,920,666, forward strand.
CGCAAAACTCGCGACATTTTCTAATCCGGCACTGATGTAGTTGCAAATTTGAGGGCTTAAATTTGTAATTTCACTCAATTCGGGGGGTTAGAAAAAAATGCTTTTGAAAGTCAGAAAACAGCCTAGAACTAATTATTTTTAGACTAGATGGTTAAAAAATTAGGTAAGAACATTTCATTTCATTTGCCAAAAACACATTTAATACATTGCACAAGCAAATGAAAACATTTGTGATGGAGTTAATTAACAATTTGCCATTTCATATCGTGAAACTTGCCACCTTTTCCGTAAAGTCAGCTCTCACCTGTGGGTTGTTGGTTCAGTTTACTAAAGGGGCACAATGCAAAGTGTTCATAGGGAAAGCCGTATTCCCATTCATGAGCAATAAGTAATCCCCCTTTTACTTAGATTATTGAATCAGCTGAATATGCTTGTCTCTGGATGTCTCATTCCGTCATCGAATTCCTAATTATCGGAAATGAGTGTTTTCCGGTCAAGTTGGCGACAGATAACTGCAAGTCATATGTGAGAAAAATTACGGAATCACAATCGTTATACACGACTGTGAGTAAGAATTAAAGTTAAATAAGTTTTATCAAATACATTTGAGCATTCCTAACAACATATGTATGTACCTATGCATAATAATCTATAGTAATGATAAACCTAACAAAGGTTAAGCATTCAGTCAAGTGCTAAATGCTGAAAACTAACACTTGTAGAGGGGCGAATGATATGTACACAAGCGAGGGCTGGTCTAGAAGTAAGTAGAGAAAAGTAAAATACATACTTGTAACTTATTTCTTATCTGAGCCGCTTTAAACCTAAAAGCATAGTGTGACAAATTGTTTGAATTTGGTTTTAGGACCTACGTTGATTTTTAAAGTATGGCAAAACTCAATATTTCAGAGGTTGAGCATATTTTTGAAAATTGCCGATCGAATTTTGATGTAAAATGTGACCTTATCAATGTATTCCAAATGTAACCAAAAGAACGATAAATTTTTGACATTTTTTCAAATAAAATTTTAAGATTTAACTGTTTGCTGGGTTTTAATTAAGTTTTGTTTTTAGCAGAATCTTTAAAATTTTTGACATTTTTTTTGACAAAAAATTTTATTTTTTGTGTCTTAAACTGTTAAATGGATTAACCCAGGTTTATATATATTTAGCCATAAATTGAGATTGCTCATCATAATTGCTTTATTTAAAAGGGATTCAGAAAGTCTCGACACAAATCGATTAAGTAAAGAAACGAATAAAACTTTTGATTATTCAATTTTTTAAATCTTATATCAATTTAAGGAAAAATGAATGAATGAATTTTCCAAATCCATTTGAAACATACGAGTCGAAAAACTTTTGAAAACCTTTAAGACTTAAGTTTAGAGGCTGTAAGATTGCAAATTTCTTTTAGGATTTCTTTGACTTTGGTTGGAACTACTTATACTTATCTATACGCATACATATAAACAAAACAGTCGAAAATATCATCATGGTATATAGTCTTATACAGTTTTTTTTTCTCGATCTGCAGAGGGTGATAATGGTCAAGCATGATGGAGAATGGGAAAATGAATAAAAATTCAAGTGGTAACCAAATGAGTTTCACGTCTGCCACTGTAAAATGAAAATTTTGAATAGTTTATGGTCAGGTCCCTACATCCCTCCCTCCCTCACTGCGGTAGGTCCTTGTCCTTGTCCCTTCTGTCGCATGGTTTTTCGCCTGGTGTTTCGATTTTTGAAATCTTGAATGGTGTCAAATGGCCTCGAAGGTTTGTTCGTCTTCAAGTGCCACAGATGACGGAGACAATTGAAAGTGTTTTGTATTGTTGTTGTTGTTGTTATTCTTATCAATGGATATGAGTGTTTGTAGTTGCTTTTATTATTATTGATGTTTGTTGTTGCTATTGTTAATACAATTTTCCGCACAAATTCAAGGCGCATCCCGTGGCTAATCGCTTTGAAAGTGAAACCATGTTTATGTTTTTCTAGTTTTTCCTTTTTTTTTTTTGGTGTGTGTTCCCTTCGTTTTTCAATGCTGCCAACTATTGACACTTGAGCCTCTGTTTATGTCTAAAAAATAAAAGGAAGAGACTGTAACAGAGAGAGAGAGAGAGTGAGAGAGAGGGGGAGAGTAGGGCGAGATAGAAAAGAAGGGTAAACTAAGTATCATAGTTTGTCATATCGTCCTCGTGATATAGCCAATGTGATATCTTTACCCATTATCTGATTTCTGAACAACAAATATTACAAGTAGGCAAAGTAATTTAGAAATTTAGTTGCTATTTATTTTGACCTTATCTTTTTTATATTTATATATAAGCTCACGTAGCTGTTTTGCTATTTGCCAAAGGTTTAACAACTTGCACAGAGACTTGATTTCGCAAAAGAACAAACGTTTCTGATCTCAAATGTCAGTAGAAAATCGTAACCTAGAGACAACATCTCCTAAAGAGTTGCCTATGATCCAGTTTCGAAGCCTTTTGGAGTCAAATTTTGAATCGTTCTCGGTGTTAGCCTTACATTTTGGTAAGGTATTTCAAATAAATCAGATTTTGAGCATATGGAAGAGTCCATTTCGATTCTTCTCTCGTATTCAATCTCGTAATATGTAAACCCCTGAAGAAGATATAGTGGAAAATTAAGAAGCTCTCTCCCGATTTTTAGTGAAGTTCAAAGTTCTGAGGATCCGCTATTACTAAACGAAAAAACTAAAACTATAGAACGAAAATTATATAATTTGTGTTTGTATTCAATTATAGTTCATTTATTCATTTATTAATCATACAATTTGATGGCAATTTCTCTAGTTGCAAGACTCTAAATTGGATTCTTAGAACATTTGGTACTAAAATTAGTTTTTGCCTTCCATTTCTTTTTTTCCTTCTAAGATCTAGATTTCTTGACAGGGTATACACACTTCGTGATGTCCTTTGGTTCTTGTTTCTTTTTGTGTTACATTTCGAATGTCATGCAACGGTTAAAACTCAAGTGGAGCAGCGGCCCTAAAAATACCGAAACCACGACGAACCGTAATGAATCCAGCACGCGAACCCTTCCGTCCCTTAAAGACAACACAACAACTGCTCGACTCGACTTGACGCGATGTGTTGAGAGGCAGATTTGACAGATTGACTGCCACGCCTCCTTATGAGGCATGCCCCAGTCCATAGTCTGTGGAGCATTTGGGGTATGCGATGAGCGTGTGGAGCACGTGCTACCGGGCAACAAAGTTAACTTGCCATCTTTATGGCTCCTCAAAATATACGATATAGTAATAAAACGAAAGAGTTGCAACAACAACAAGAGCAAAAAAAAGAAAAAGCTAAGACAAATGATGTAAAATTCCTTTTTTGTAGTTATTTGTATTATTTAAAGTGCAAATTGTTGAAGATTGAAGTTCTTGTAGGAGAGTTGAACGGACGCGGGGCGAGCAGGAGCAGGAGGAGGAGGAGGAGTTGCCTTCTCATCCGCTTATTAAATTCAACGGAAATTGAGCGCATAATTCAGGAAAAACGAAATTGAAAATGTTGTGCCATAAAAATTGTGTTGAAAAGTGCAGCAAAAGCAGCCCCCAGACCAGTTCAACTCCTCGGCTCGACTTTCTGCATCTGTTTTGGGACGCACTTACCAAAATTAATGCTATCGATGACAACACTTCACCCAAAACCAAACAAGAAGCCAAAGCAAACCCCAAATACATATACATACATACATATATACATATATAATGTGGAGACGATGAAGAAGCCTCCGGGCCAAACAATAAAAGGCGGCATCGTCGTCGGTGACACCAAAAATAGCCAAACAAACAATTTCTTCTTCATGCAAAAGGGACAGAAATTATGATGATGGGGTATTCCACCGGGGAGTGGGAGGGGGGGAGCATAAGTTGGGACAATGTTGCTTTGCCACACAATTATTGCCAACTGTTAACAGATTTGTGTGTTATATGCAGAAGCATTCGGATCTGATAATGATAATAGTCATGTTGATGCAATTGATAGCAACCAAAAAGGAAGTGAGTTCTTGTGGTGCACAATCGGCCGGGGGTGGTGGGTGTGTTCAGAAGAAAAATTGAGTCATTTTCATGCTGATTGCCATTACAATTGCTTGCCCCCTTACAAATTGAAATCATCAACAAAAAATATTCATGTAACATATGGAAAATCGATTGCAAAATTTCAATTATTATCCATAAATGATTCTGATTGGAATTCGCATAAATAAAATATGGCTTATTCCTTTGGGGAGATGTCAAAGAACGGATAAGATAAAGGATCGGATGGAATCCAATGGAAAATGCCTTCTTTTAATTAGTAATTGCAATGTTAGTCATGGCTTAGCATAGCATAGCATATCGCATAAAATAATAAGAGAGGGGCGTGGCAAAAATAAACTTAATCTGCCAGTTTATTACACAAGACAACATACTAAATTTGGTGACTCTAGCTTTTATAGTCTCTGAGATCTAGGTGTTTATACAGACAGACAGATAGACGGATAGATCTCTAGTTTGAGATTCGTTTGGATGTTTCTCGAAGGAACATTTTTTCAACCAAGATTCAGAGCCAGAGCATTATCCTTTTTTGTCGCTAACACTTTAGAAAACGTTTTCTTGGGTCTGTAAAACGATGGTCAAAAGAGTTCGACGATCCGTACACAACCAAAATTCTGTATACTTCTTTAATCCGTCCTATCTTAGAGTACGGATCTTGCATATGGTCACCTCAATATGAGACGCACCAAAGTAAAATTGAATCTGTTCAAAAGCAATTTCTGCTTTTTGCGCTCTTCGCGGTCTAAATTGGGATCGCAATATCAATTTGCCATCATACTCCAGTAGGCTTCTTTTAATCAATCTTCCTTCTTTAATCAATTGTAGAGTAATGCTTGGTGCTATCTTTAATCATAAACTCTTAATAGGTGAAATAGACTCTCCTGAGCTATTGAACCAGTTAAACCTATCTTTACCCCGTAGACCTACTAGAAATTTTATTCCTCTATCCTTAAAACACTGTAGTTCTAACTATTCTTTGCATGAACCTTTTCTGTATCCCGTAATCAGATCAGAAGCCTCTCTTTCCCTTGTGAAAACTTCTATTTTAGCACATTTAGCTCGTAATTAGCTGTAGTTAATCATATTTTTAATTGTTTGTCCGTTGTATTTGTATTTGTCCACGCGATCGTGCCGTCCGATATGCGGCTGCGCCCCACGGTCGGTCGGGCGGGAGGTGGACAGCGCTCTGCTTGGGCTCGCGCGAAACAGGCTATGTCCTAGTGTCGTATGGGCCAATTGAACGTACTTCGCATTGTACGCGTCAACGTCCAGACAATATAAAACGTTAAAATTAAAAGCAAACTACGAGTACGTTGGGTGGTTAAAAAGAAAAAATTGATAGAGAACCTTTAAATGTTATCTTAATAACTTACTATGTTGATTTCCAACATGAATACAAAATCATGTAGAAGCTGCTGAATAAAAGAAGTCAAATTCGATCAATTCTTTTGCCTCTGCGAAAGTCTTGAAAGGTAATCGCTTATTTTGTCCATTGCTCTGCTGAGAGAGATTCGCTTGTCACGGTGTTTCCCAGGAACGTAAACCACTCCAGAAAGTCAAGGGGGTTGGCAGGTCATATCATTGTCCCCACATTTGTTGTTAAATACATTTTCAGAATGTTATTGATATTTGCATTAGTCTGAAATATGCGAATTTACAAGTATTTTCCCCTGAAGATTGGTTAAATATTATTGCAGGTACAATCTGAATTTGTAAGTTGATATAATGTATAATTTCATAATTTGTCGGATGTTTTCCGTCGGATTTTCGGTTTCCCCATTATCTGTTCTATAGTGGTGCTGTGGTGCTGTGGCGGTGGTGCAGTGGTGCAGGGCGACACATCTGTTTGTTCTTCGTTTTGGGACTTGATGACGATGATGTTATTGTTGTTGTTGTTGTTGTAAATTTTATACAAGTGTTGAGAAATTTATGTGCTCCTCTTGTCAGTTGTGTTTCTTCTATTTCTCATACGATTCCACTTTTTCATTCTCTCAGCATTGCAAATGCATTCGTCTTCCTCTCTGTTTCTGCCACCCTCCCCCCACCCCCCACACTTGCTTCGGCCACGACTTTAAGCCAAATGCATGCCAATTTGTTTCTTATTTATGGAAAACAACAACAACAACAACAAACAAATGGCGTTATTAAATATCTCGATTGCCTGAACAGAAAATAAAACATTTGGACTGGGTAAAGGTGAATCTAGATTTTGAGATGAGCAACAATTTATTTGGCTTTCATTTTTGTCTCTTTGACATGGTCAAAGTTCAATATGTTTCACAATCAATCTCCATATTCACGTCATTTTATGCTTTGGTTTCTTTTTTTTTTTTTTTTGTTTTTTCTACGGGATTTTCCGTTTGCCGTGTTGCGACTAATGAATGTCTATTTTGTTTTTTGATCGCTTGTCAGAAATTTTCTTTGACAACGTCTAAAATTTCTTCAGGAAGAATGGTCTTTGACGGGGGACAGGGGGCGTCTTCACATCATCCAAAGTGACGTTACTAATGATAACTGGTGCCTTATTCATAAAAGACATGTGCTTGATATATGTACATACATATATACATATATATATAAAGAGAAATACTTATATATATATATATGTAGTTACTTATTTAATGAGATCTAACCGGGGGCAGAGAAAACAAATTACTTACTACATACAGTCGACTCTCGTTAATTCGAAATTCAAGGGACTTTTAAAATATTTCAAATTATCGAGAGTTCGAAATATTAAATGGTTCGAATTTTTGAGTGAAAATAAATAAAACTTCGAATTATGAAGTTTTTATTTAACTGCTAATGTTTTACATATTTATAATGTCAATTAATTAATCTTTGAGAAGAACTTATTAATAAGTGTTTGTTTTGGATGGTGGTCAGACTTTTCAATAATTCTTTTAAGTACAAAATGTGCCTAAAATGCTGTTTCATCAGTTTCGTTTTGTAGGCAAAAGCTTTGTAAATTCTCAAATGAGGCTCTTGCTACCTTAACTGATACTTCTTCCAAAAGGTTCGGATATGTTGTCTTTGGTCGTTTCATTTGTATCGGTCAGAGATAAAATTTCGCCATCGGTTAGTGATCCTGAGACAGTAACATCTTCATCCTCTTCAATATACTCAGAAAAACTCACACCGCTGAAGTCAGCTACTGGTAAAATAGTTGGTTCTTCAATATCCATAATTATTTGAGAATTGTCCTGCTCTTCTTTTACAATCCCCGATTTTTTAAAGCAGTTGAGAATCGTTTGGGGTGTTACAGCTCTCCGAATTATCGAGTGTTTGACCATAAGAGTTTGAATTACTGCGACGTAGCAATAATTTTTTCGTTTGAATTACCGAGTGTAGAAAAATGTATGGACAAAATTCGAAATATCAAGAGATTTTGTAGGGGACTCGTGATAACTTCGAATTACAGAGAAGTTCGAGGTTCGAAATATCGCAGGTTTGAATTAACGAGAGTCGACTGTATATTAATTGATTGAATCTTTAATACTTTATCTATTTCTTAGACCAACTTTTTTTGCCATTTCGATATTCAATTTTAAAACAATAAATTTTGCAAAATTTTGGTATTTCCAAGTAGATCGAAAACTTCTTTCGGATGCCCTCTTTAGGGGATTTTCCGACAATTTTATCGAGTTATGTTATAGATTGAACACTAAAATTGAAACCAAATTTCATAACTACTGGCACTAAATGATATAGTAGTCTGATTCAAACCATTTGCTTACTTTAGGTTATCAATAGCTTGAATTGAAGAATAATACTTTATAGAATAATTATTTTGTAAAATAGTTAAACTGATTTAGTGTCGGATCTAGCACACAATATGGGACAAGTCAGGCAAAACATTCTTGCATATCGAAAGTTTATAAGTTTCAGAAAACAAATCTTGGACTGATCGAAACTACATTTTCTACCCTTTTGAACCTTTTGTACCATTGTAGATTATTTGTCAGTATTTTATATTGAAAACGGATAATCATACTAGTAATTAGTCACTTTGTGATGATGAATAGATTGCTCTACCTTTCGATTATCAGTAGAATATGATTAACCATTATATTGATTAGTCATTGCTATTACAGAAAATTGCGCAACTGAACTAAAAATGACTCTCAAGACGGCAGAGAAAGAGACAGAAAATCACTTTCAATTGCTATCACTAAATACATACATACATATAACTAACAATATGTAATTAAAGGTCGTTGGACCTAAAATCAGATGCACTTTCATTTTTAATAGCTCTGCAGATAAGGCGTGAAAACAACAAAGGGGAATGAGGTCGATGAGAAGTAGGAGGAGGAGAAACCAAATCAGAACCATTTTAGGTGCTCGATTGGATCATTGATTGGTTTATCTTAATGAAAACAAAAAAAAAATGCAGCAGGCTTCTTCGGGGCCATAAACAAAATGGTAAATTGTGGAGCCAATTACAAACAGGAATGTATTTCCCCCCCCTCCCCTCACCAACCTCTTATTTCCTTTTTTCTTTTTTTAAACATTTTCCATTGGCCACCATTTTGTAAAAAGAAACAAACAAAAAAAATTTAAATCTTTGCTATGTTTTCTTGGTGTTACTTAATTGTTTATATATTTTATTGCATTTTATTGTTGTTTTATTTACATCAAAACTTACTTACTATAAGTTATAAAAGAGAGAGAGAAAAAAAACAAAAAAAAAATACTACATCATTTTATTTTTTTTATGCAATTTAAAGTGAACACAGTAAAATATTTAAGTAAACTTAACTTACAATTATAATTATAACTTTGTGAACAAACGAAAAAAAAAAAAAAAATTTAGTTGTAATACTTTGCATATTTTATGTTGGCAAAAATGTTTACTTATATAACCATTTGTTCAGCATGGCATTATAGTCCGATTGTGGTTTTTGTTTTTGGTAATACTTTGAATGATTTACTTTACTTTGGTTTTGGTTTGGGTTTTTTTTTTTTGGGGTTTTCTTTCTCAACGCGGCACTAGATCCATATAGCTATTGGGTCGCATTATCTGATGATGGTGGGCAGCAGCGGCGGCTGCGGCAGCGGCGCTGGGAGTATAGAAACTCTGATAGCTGGACATGCCATAGGCGGCGGCGGCGGCGGCATGACGAGAGGTGACCTTTAGCTTATCGTAGGGATTGCCGTATGGGGCATGATTGTGACTGTGCGTGGAGTGAGTGTGTCCATGATGATAGGCGGCGGCGGCGGCATGATGATGATAGATGGCACCGAATTGACTCTGCTCCTGGGCATACGGTTGGCCAATGCTCGAGTACATGCTGTTGGCCAATTGTACATCATTCGATGTCGTTGCCGATGTGGGAGGTGTGATGGTGTTGTTGTTGTTGTTGGTGGTGGCAGTGCTGCTGCCGTTGCTGCTGCTGCTGTTGCTGTTGGCGGAGACAGAGGAGACGGATGCGGAACAGGCTGATGGAATGGCAACAGCAATTGGCACTGCAATTGCTGGCGGTGAACCTGAACTGGCCGAAAGTGGAGTCAACGATTGATGATGATGATGATGCGAATGAGGATGGGGATGTGCATGATGATGATGTGGAGGAGGAGGAGCCAGAGGATGGCTATGTGGTTGATGTAAATGAAATTGATTTGTTTGCGAATAGCTTTGATAATTATTATATTGCTGTTGTTGTTGCTGCTGCTGTTGCTGCTGTTGCTGCACTTGATTGCCATCCATTTGATAGCCCATTAGATCTGGTGAATTCCCAGAGGCGGAACTGCTTGAGGGCGTGGCTGGCAATTGCATGGACTGTTGCTGTTGCTGCTGCTGTTGTTGTTGTTGCTGTTGATCAGCACTCAACTCCGTGCAATTGAGTTGAAAACTATTTGCCCTATCTTTGGTTTTCAATTGTTGTTGCTGTTGTTGTTGCTGTTGTTGCTGTTGCTGCTGCTGCTTCATTCTAGCCTGACTCTCATGACTTATGCTGGACATACCCAAGCTGCTGCCACTGCCACTAGTTCTGGAAACGAAATCGAAAAAAAAAAATAAAATCAAATTCAAATTCAAATTGAAAATTGCTTCTGATAAACATTAATTTTTTCTTTTGTATTTTTTTTTTTGATTATAAACAACAAATTGCATTGGGTTTCTTTTGTTTATAGGAAGACACACACACACACACACACGCACTATGATTTTTTTTTTGTTTATGCCGCCAACCCATCTGTCAGTTGGCCCCATCGTCGTCATGATGATGATGATTAGGCGGAGGAGGAGCAGGAGGAGGAGGAGGATGAGGAGAATGATGATGATGCCGTTTCTTATAAGTTCTTTGCGTTTTGAGTTATTGTTTCGCTTTTTTCAGTTTTAGTTTTATTTTTGTTAGATGCGACCCATCGGCAATTCCCGGAATATCTTTGGCCAGTCGACGAACTGTCTGCCGCCTTCTTCTTTCACTCTTCAAAAACTTGAACAACTGGAGGAAGCGGCAACACATAAGTGTAAGTGGGTCAATTTCATAACAAATTGGCTGAATGTTGGCTTCTTGGATTACTCTCTGCACAGATTGAAGTCTCTGCTGAAGAAGGCCTAATAGGGATTGATTGTGTAGGGGCAAATGTACTTTAAAATTGTTGATTTTTTGGATTTTTCGTTTGAAAATTTCAAACAAATGTCAACAGAAATACATATATCTAGATGATTCAAACTTAGAACAAGCTCTAAACAAATTCTTAAAGGATTTTTGCCTTGAGAACAGATTCGACTATTTGCAACTAACTCTTTGTATTTATTGCATAATTTTGGGGATGGGCTTAAGTAAAATAGAATCTCAAACTTACACATCATTGGTCCCATCATCACGAAAACCTTTGGCAAATGGATTACTTGATATTTTCAATTGTGTCACCTGGAAAGAAAGAAGAGAATCAAAAACGGAAAACAAAACAATTTAAAAAAAAAAGAGGAACAAAAACAACAAAAATTCCATTCGCAATCACAAACATTTTTACAACAAAACATAAATAATAACAATAAATATGTTAAGAATTTCAAAAATGTTTACAACAACACCATCAACAATAATAACAATTATAATAATAATAAGTAGTCCGGAGGAAAACCTAATTTTTCCATCAGCAAATGCCAATTTGTCTAACGACTTGGAAATACCCTCTGGTTTTTGTTTTAATTTAGATTTAAGACAACATTTTATATAGATTAATGTGAAAGATTTGAGCCTTTATGGATTAGACTTATTCAGGATAGTTAGGAATATGTGTTCAGATCTGTATCATAAAGTCATATACTTCAATTTTATTTCAATAAATTCTCAAAATAAAAGAAACTTCAATTCGAAATGAATGATGTTGTAGGTTAACAAAATTTGCCAATTTATGTTACCAATATGGAGACTAACTTCGATCTTCTATATATTCTGTTGATATTGAGAGAACATACACAAACATTTGGATCATAGATTGATTGAGTTCTTAAGGAGTTTACAAAAGTCAAGTGAGTGCAGGCCAAAGGCTTCCTCTTGGCATATTTCTTCTAAATTTCATTCAACTTCATATACTCTATTAAATTATATAGACAAAATTGTAGGGTATTAAAGCGGGGCAAAATGCTGCCATCAGAAAAATGAAAATTATTTGCAATAAATTGTCTTGGAGAGCACAGCAAATGATAGAGAAGGAGATACAGAAGAGAGAGAGAGAGAGAGAGAGAGTGGGGGGAATGGGAGGAGGGAAAACAAGAATACTGTTAACACCCACATTGAGCACATAAATAATTTAAATACTTTCTGGGTGTATTTCGTTTTGGCTGCTGCTATTTATAAATAAATGAAAATGTGAATTGGCTTTGGCATGTCGAACAAAACAGAAAAAAAAAATATAAAACAAAACGAAACGTATAATTATTTATGCCTTTTTGAAAGGATATAGGTTTTAGTTATCACCATAAATGTTGAAAATTTTCATATTGATTGCCTAGGTTAAGTGTCTCACAGCATAGGTCAACTAAATAGGTCAAAATCTATATGAAAAGTGTCTGCCACAATAAATTTAATTTGTTTGCCATGAAATTGATTTTATTCATTTAACAGGCAATGAGCATTCACAGTGCAATTCACATTCAAGGTGAACCTATTCAATTGTGCGGCACTGTATAAAGATTGACTCGTAGAATGACAAATCTATCTGGGTTTGAAAGACTCTTCCAGGGGCAGATTCGAGGTTGAAAGATTGTTAATATCATTAATTTACCAATTTTTTTGAAGTTTTAAACAAACTCGTCTAGTCTAAAATCAAATTCTAATATTAAAATATAATAATTTTGAACTTACCCTCTGATTCTGATAGGCGGTTACCGCCGTAAAACTTGTCTCCGGAAATATGAATGTACGAAAATGGCTCGAATGCTCGTTCTCATCCAGTGAAGCGTTTTTTGGTGGCAAATATACCAAATGGAAACGTGGTTGATATCGATGCATGGAGTTTAATATGATCTGTGAATGAAATAAAGAGAAAGACAGAGAGAGAGAGAGAGAGAGAGAGAGAGAGAGAGAGAGAGTGAGATATTTGTTGAAAATTTCATTGGTATGTGTATAGAGTAAGAGTAATATGGGCATAACCCAAAAAGTATTACTAGACGATGCTTTCCACATGGAAAGTGGTTTTCGTCTCATTCATTTCATTTCGTAGTAAATTGTAAATTTTTGTTTTTGTTGGTACAATTTATTGTATACACAGGCACCAAATGTTCCCTCCCCAAACCCCACGCACACACACACACACACACACAATAAACAAAATGTAAAAAAATCATAACTCACATGACCATTCTCATCCAGCTGATTGTTGGTCAATTTCAATTTATCAAAGGACACAATCTGTTTCATCCAATTGGAACCGGCGGCCGGAGAATCCGGATGGACATGAATACGTGGCGGTGAAATGGGATCCGCTTTGCCAGCGACCACCCAACAGGAACTGCAATTAGAGACAACAGTAATCCATCAAAGAAATAAACAATTTGTGTCCCATTAATCTCTAGAACCCACTTGTGAAATGCATAACGATACCGCTTATCATCCATGGGCACAAAATCCATCATACATATGTAAGTGGCATGCGGATCGAGGCCACCGATTCGCACCTGAAAGGTTGGAAACATGCGACGACCCGTCTTTGTGATAATCATCTCAGTGCCCTGGGCATGGAATTGATCCCACAAAGCTTTCGTTTCCAGCACTACAATGGCCTGAGCTAGCGATGGATGCACTGGCTCCGTTTCCTAGAAACAAAGAAACAATTCATTGAGAGATTGAGAGAATACACTCTGAACTTAATTAATTAGGAGCTTGTTAACATTTATTGTTACATTTATATTCCGTTCTCTTAATGTAAATATTTTTCAATTTAATACCAAAAATTACAATTTCGGAATCTTTCTACATTTTTAACTAACTTTCAACACTCTTCTGGTATCGTTTCCAAGAGTTTTATGATCTATATATGTATGTACATCTAAAGTCCGTACTTTCTTTAAAAATGGATCTTAAATTTGGTCACCTCAATTTGGCTCGCTTGCGATGTTAATTTACCCTCGTATTCTGGTAAAAGAATTCTAATCCTTTCTCTTAAATTAGTAATGGAATTATTTCGACTTTGAAATGGCCAATTAGACTCGCCACAGGTTAAGTTATTGATACCATATAGACGATCTTGACTTTCCTTTATCCCTTCAACCCTAAGTCATTGTTTTATGCCTTGCCCGAACCTTTTGGGATCCTCTGCTTTGATTACAACCTCGTACACTCTATAAGCTTAGAGTCTTCAAAAAACATCTATACTTTACTATTTAGCTTATAGATAGCCTCAGTTTTTATATTTTAATCTCTTCGTCTATTTTTCTATATGTATTTGTCCACACGATTCGTGTCCTCGATCAGAAATCTCATTCTTTCACTTATTTACTGTGAATTTTGTTAAAGAGAAGCTAAAATATAAAGTAAAATAAAAACGAGAGACAAATTTGACAATTTTTGTCTTTAAAACTCTTTTTTTATTAGGAAGTAAAATATCTGTAAAGAAACGTGAAGGAAATGTTGGGGAAATTTAAGCCCTTCTGCTCTTGATCTTTTTACAAAGAAAATGACAGATCCTTGTCCACCTTCCAACTTCCAACTTCGAATTCCCCCTCCACACCCTAAAAGCTTCAGGTAGTTTTTCTTAACTTAGCAAAATTTGCTACAAATCTTTTTGTTAATGAACTTTTAGTTGAAATTTCGAAAATCAAGAAAATTTGTTGGCTCTTTTTGGTTTGGATTAGTTTGGTAGATAGTTTGAAATTGACGACTGTCAATTGTCATTCATGAATTGTTTATAATTGGCAAATTGTTCAATTGTTAAAATTTGTGGGTTTTGCTCACTTACGCCTTTATTATTATTGCTATTATTATTATTGTTGTTGTTATTAGCCAAATTATTTTCTGTTGTATTGTTGTCGTCTTTTTTGTGGCTATTTTTGTATTTCCTGGCTGATGAAGATGTTGTTGTTGCTGCTGCCGCTGCTGCTGCTGCTGATGTTCTTCCTGCCGTTGCCGTTGTTGCTAATGCATCAATATTATTGTTGTTGTTGTTGCTGTTAGTGCTGCTGTTGCTGCTGTTGTTGTTGTTGACAGGATAATCGTGAATAGCGGAAATAGAATTAGCTGCCTCTTGACTGGAGTTGTTGCTGCTATTGTTGTTGTTGTTGCTACCTGCCAATGACAGCGACGACGATGCCGACGATGACGATGAACTATGCGTCTCAATGTCAGCCAATTTGGCATCAATCTGTTCAAGTGGTTTGTATGAGGTGCGATCCTTGCCAGCAGTTTGTATACAAGCTAAGAGATAAACAAAAAAAAAAAAAAACAAATAGACAAACATTTAGACTAAAAATATTCATTTTGTTTGAATTAATGTAGGAAATTTGAGTCGTTAGTTTTGACAATTTCTAAAGAAAATTTAAAAAAAAAATCATTTCAGAAAATCTAAAATCATTGCAAATAGAATTTGGCTAATATTCTGTCGACACCTTTCAAAAATTACTGCTATACTTAACTGAACTGAGCTAAATTGACTCTGTGTCAATTGTTTGATATAGTCCTAAAAGTATGCTACAATTAAAACAATAACTGCTCAGCTAATTAACTTACTAACTTTATGTACAACTCAAGACAAGCTAATTAATAATTAAAATCAGCAAGTTTTTTCAAATGCTAAGCGAAAGTTGAAAAAAAATAAAAAAAGTATTGGAAAAAAAGACTAATGTTTTGATATTTTTTGTGCATTTTTTGTTCATACTTTGGTTTATTTTGTGAAATGGATTCGTTTCTAATCATGCAAATTGCTGAAATTCAATCAAAATTACAATTTATTAAGTTCAATTATTTCAATTTTATTAAAATTGTTAAATTTAACTAATCAAAAGCCAAGTCTTTACCTCGAGCCTCCTCACTCGCATGATTAAAATATAAAAAATGTCATTTTACAAACGTTTAGAAAAAATAAACTATATACTAAAAAATATTTATTTTTTATAAAGCTTAAAGTTAAATTAAACTTTTTTATGTCAAAAAAATGTAGAAAACTTTCTATTTATGGGGGGAAAAAAATGATCTCTCAAAATGTTCAACAAATTTTCTAACAATTTCATATATATTTATTTTCAAATATTTCGATTATCCCAAAATTCTTTTAGAATGTTATCTTACAACTTTTGAACCATCGAGTTGCAAATGTGCAAAAATTGTAGGCAAACGAAACGAAACTGAAAACATTTACGATATCTGCTATATAAAATATTACTCAGAATACCCAACTACTTAATATATATGAACATATTGATGAATATTCAATTATTATCAAGAGACGGAATAGAAGTTCAGACTTGGATACAATAGAACTTACTTGGATCAATGCTAAATTTGAAGCGGAATTCTAAATGAAAAGCGTAAAAGTAACTAAGTCTTTGATTCGTTAGTTTGATTTGCTTTTGACGGTTTTTGGGGTTTTCGATCCAAGACCTGACCTGACACAACATTTTTGCATATCAGCAAGTACTTCAATCTTGCCACTTGGGGAAACTTTTCTCTTATTTTGGTTTCGGTTTTCTTCAAGGGAAATTAATTACTTTTTTTTGTTTTCTGGTTTTTTTTTTTTTTGGGGTGACAGAAAAACGATTTGTTGTGCCAAACGCTAATTGATTTTAGAATTCAATCGTGAAGCAAACAGCAAAAAAAACAAAAAAGAATTGGAACAAGGAATGAGAATCGAAATCGGAATGGGAATGGGGAATTGGAATAAGAATTTTGTGTTTTTGGGGGAATCGGTTACGAAAAATTGTCTCATTAAGCGACAATTGATGGCGGCAGCGACCTGTCATGGGTCATTGGGAATGCAATTCCGTTGCAAATGTTGCGGCATACGGCAATTAATTGCAAGAAAATTTGTTCAACAAGCCTCAAAAACCTCAAACAAAATGCATCAGAGGGAAAGAGGCGCCTGGAGTGATCATGTTGGGCCCTGCCAAGGGCGGCGTGGAGAGGGGAGGGGAGGGTTGAGTGAGGTGAGTGCGCAGGGTTGGCAAAATGTAAATTTAGCCAGCAACTCAATCAGCAGTTGTCGTAGTAGGGATGTGTGTTGCCTCTTCTGACGCCTTTTTATAATTGGGTGCAATTGCATTTTCTTTTTTTTTTTTGATTCGTTGTTCCCCCTTTTTTTGGAGTTTTCCTTATATATATTGTTGGTGTTTGTGAGAATTGAGTTTGGTAGCTCATTAAACGGTTGGAGGACACACTTATATGAGAATAGGGCACGCCTGCGCAACTAAAACCACATTACATTGCATTCCTTTGTCAACGTGTCGCACTTTAAAACATATAAATCATACTTTTCAAAGCTATAAAGGGTGTTCTGAGTGTCTGGAGTGTCATTATAGACATTTGACTTTAGATATATGATCAGAATCATCACTTTATTTTAACAATTCAGCATCGAATTGCTTTAAAAATTGATTGAAATTCCAATCCAATATCAGTTTTTAGTTCTAAAAGTCGGGGAAATAACACCCATTATATGCAAAGATATGATACGGCAAATCTTATTTGATTTATGGTCAAGTGTTTTCCACTCATTTGTTAAGCAAATTGTTTCATGTTTTGAGAATGTATTTGATCAAGACTTCTTATAAAAAAGTTCTTATAATTTTAAAAAGATTATTTATTTTTTGTCTATTGTCAGCGGTTAAAAATTTTACAAGTTAATATAGAATGCTGACAGTTAATTGTTATTTGTCTGAAATGGTCATGAGATTTGATATGCTTGCAATGCTAAGGACGAAGATTTCAAGTTTATTTACAGTAAAGGCAACTGAATAGATAAAAGCCGTGGGGTTTTGCTTCATTCTGTTGTAATTCTCAAATGGTTTTAGCCAATGTTAAGGGAGTTTTCCAATGTTATGATCATTGCTAGCCTCGATTCTATACTTAGTTTAGTGGTTTATCTTACTTGTTAGATTCAATTTGAAACATATTTTGGCCCTATTTGCAATGGCAGATTTCCTTTAAGATCTGTGTTTCTTAGAAGTTGAAAAAGTTCGAGACTGGCCAAAGTCTTGGCCTGAAAATTTGACACCTGATGACCTAAATGTTCGTAAATTTGATGTGTTTGAGATTAAATTAGTTAGTTTCGTTTGGCTTTCTAAAATGTATTGTATCGATTAAATAATTTCAAAAGTTAAATTGAACTTGTAATTGTTAGGAATCTATTTTGAAGATTGCTCTTGAGTCGTCTAAATCGGAAGATTTTTGTTTTTAAGAAATTAAAATGTTTCTTTCTCAAAAAGGGAGTTTTAATATGGACATTTTGTTGACAAGGTTTGGGATATTGGTCAACATTAGTATCTGAAAATTTAGATTAATCTTTTGAGACTTTTTCTGAGAAATCTTTTCAAAAATTTGCCGCCCTGGGGCAGTTGCCTCAACCCATGCCTAATAAGGTTGGATCCTGATCTTTTGGGGACATATTTAATCCTTTTTTCTACTGGAGGCAAAGTCTCATTAGTTTTTACAAGCCATTTACATTGAGTGAATATAAGAAGGGATAATCAGGTTAAAATAGTGGCCCAAAACTCTCAATATTTATTATACTAGTGTATGTTTTCTCTTGATTGGACATTTATGTATATAGTTATCCAATATCTATGAATTTCTAAAACTAGGGAACCAAACTATCAACGATGTTCTAAGATGGTTTAAAGTTTTGAATAGAGTCAACTACTACTTCCTCTTATAGACCTATATATACTCCATTTGTGATGTCGATGGGGTCTCACCTTCAATCTGTTTCATGGGACTTAGGCCGCTTGTTGTATACGGTGTTGTCCAATAATCGTTTGTTGCATAGCAGCTATAATCCGTTAAGACGTTATCCGTTAGAAAGGACGGCATTGTGGTTGTGGCTGACATCATGGCACTTGCAGCACTGGCACATTCCGTGGGACCCATCATCATGTGGGTCATAGCTCTTGGCCAAAATAATCAAAGTGTTTCAATGAGATGGATTGATATTTTCTATATTTATAATGTAGTCAAATCAAAGGCCCATTTGATTTGCTGTTGTGATCTTTAACGTTATTCGCACAGTTGTCAAATTTGAATATTGCACACTCTACACACACACACACACACACAGAGAGAGAGAGAGATAGAGAGACACACAGGAGAAAAAAAAAATACACTCACATAAACAAAATATTCAAATCTTTGAAAAATCGTGAGTTGTCAGTATGTTGTCAATCTCAAATTCCGATTTCGATTAAAAGAATTTG
Source organism: Drosophila willistoni (assembly GCF_018902025.1). Taxonomy (NCBI): domain Eukaryota; kingdom Metazoa; phylum Arthropoda; class Insecta; order Diptera; family Drosophilidae; genus Drosophila; species Drosophila willistoni. The sequence continues at coordinate 10,939,583 of NW_025814052.1, forward strand.
TTGTTGGTTTTTTTTTTTTTTTTGCAAATTGAATTTGTTGTTTTGTTTTTTTATGGGGCGATCTTTACGATTGAAACGATATACGAAATATGTGCGAGGTGTCTGTCAATTGCCACCTTCTTCCGGTTAAGTGTGAAACGATGATGAGAGAGATCTGCTAATGCAAATGCGAACGGACATCATCGATGCGAACGCCAATGCCAATGACTGATGCTGATATACTCTAAAGCATGTGAAGATGAAGACCGACGACCAAGACGATGATGACGGTGACTGCGACGAAGACGACGGGGATGATGATCCGGAAAATGTATATTTCATTTAAATAAATCCGGCGTACGCGCGCGCGCTCTCAGCATCCGTACGGTTAAGCGTTTGTCTGCGGAATGAGAATCTATGTGTGCGTGCGATCAGTGCAGGCAGTCAGGCAGTCAGTCAGTCATCCTATTTCCAATCCCATGGGATCTCTAGACTCTGATTTCTTCTGGCTACCAATCACAGTTTGCGCTGAGTGGCCCAGCATCCAAATTTAGATCGGTTCGGCTGTGTCGGTGAAGTGATCGGACCAATCGTTGTCGAGAAGATCAAAAGTATCCTCCTCTTGTATACATTGGATACATCTGGCCATATGGCACATTTTGATCCTCTACACTTGTTTAGTTTTTAACCATGTGGCTGGGCAAATCAATGTACCCAGAGTATTTTTGTGTAGGTCACGGGGAAAAAACAAACATTTGCATAGTCTTTGTAGGTACAGTGAACACTTGAAATATATCCAATCCATCTTCTGTTAGAAAGTTTTTACAGAAGCAATTGATATTATCCTTGGGAAGAATCGAGCCTTATATTATTTCTAGCTTTGAATCGTTGTAAAACGCAAAAGGAAAAGTAAATATATATTTGTGACTTTATGATGGAAAAAGTCACTTGTACCGTTAGTTAATGGTGGGGATGGAATGCCTTTTAATCCTTCTTTTACCATCCTCAATTGATTATGTGTTTAGAACAGGAGCGAATCAGGATAAATCGGCGAACCGGTGTGAGATATGTACTTGAGGGAATATTTTCATAAAAATTTGGAACAAATCTGGTTTATAGTGGTATTTTTCTACTACCTCTTCGCCTAGTTTATCACCTTTCCTTTTGTGTTAAAACGACTTATGCTTTCCTCTCCATTTAGGCCTGCTTTCCCTCTTACTCCGATCCTGATCTTAAATTAAGCAATGGCTGAAGAGGTTTTGGTCTTTATATATATATATTGAAAGCAAAGTTTGGTATATTCAAGATATAAGTTCCGAATATACAAAGAATTCTCCTCCCACATATATTATTCATAGCCAAGGTCTACTGTACCTGCCACTGATATTTCTCATTCGATTCGAAAATGATTTTCGGTGCTTCTGCTTTTCGATCTCTTGTGCTGTACCAATCTGAATATCGCCAAGACCACGCCCCTTATGGGGTGAGGTGAGGTGGTGGTGTGGCACGAGGGGTGGGCAGACGTGAGGGGCGTGTATCATTTTGTAGACTCCACTCGATAGCTTCTTGATGATTCCCCAAGTAAGTGTGCATTGGCACTTGAATTTTATTATTATTTTTCTTCAACAATTTGGGCAAATGGTTTTAATTGGAGTGCTACCACATGGTGGGTTTGTGGTGCTGGTGGTGCTGGGGGTGGTGGAGGTGGAGGTTGGTGCTGGGCCATAAATACAAATTGCGCCATAATCCCGGTACTAAATAAAGCGTAAAAACAAAAAGAAAATACTAACACACACACACACACACACGCATACATAGAGGCACACGAACAGCGGGGAGCTGGCTAAAAATGGCGTCGGTTTTACCGTTAGATGGAATACACCGGAATCAGGGACAATTCAATCAAAGCGAGATGCAAGCAAATTATAACCAAAAGGTGTGCAAGTGTGCAAGTGTGTGTGTGTGTGAGTGTGGGTGTGTGTGTGTGTGTGTGTATGTGTGTGTGATTATACAAGGGAGTGAACTCTTAACGCATTTGTTTTTACCTTTTGTATCTGCTTTTCATCACCCACACGCATTCAATTAACGGCAAATGCCCATTCCATTCCATACCATTCTATCCCATTCCATTTTATTCCGATTTGAATTGTACCGCCATACCTGGAACTCTCTCACCTACGCATTGTATTTGTTTATACAAAAGAGGAAGAAAAAAAACAAACGGTTTTTCGATTTCTTGTTCTTGTTTCTTCTTTTTTTCTTTTTTTTTTTTTGATTTTCTGTTTTGTGATTGTTATAACATAAATCTTTACATCCAGTCGCGACCAGGATTTATCTACTAAATTAACAATTTTGTTCGACTGCTGGTTTTTGTCTTATTTCCTTCTTTCTATCTCTTTTCATAATTTTATCCCCGTCTCTCTTTCTCTTCCTCACACTTTATGTTTATGAGTAGTTTGAATTGTTGCTATTAAAAGGGGGTGGGGGGCCACAAATTTTTAAGTGCATAAATAATTAATTCATATTTAATGCCCATTGATCTTGCTGGCCATATTTATAAGCCATAAATAACAAGTAACACGTTGAAAACCTTAAGTACTAATTTTAAGAAACAAAGAATTTTTGAATAAATATTTTAACCCAATGAAGAGAGAGACAGAGAGAGAGAACAAGTTTTCAAAAGGTTTTTACCTTTGACGAAACATTAGAGAATATTGAAAGATATTGGAAAGTAGAAATAACAAAAAGAAGCTAACTTTAGCTGATATTTTCATTGTAAAATAGGCTTTTCGATGATTAGATTTCTATGTTAAAGTAGTCCGATCCGACGACTTGTCAATCATGATCTCAATTATGTTTTATTTCAGTAGCTTTTTAATTAACACGGACAGACAGACGGATATGGCTATATATATGTATTAACTCGACTTCTCTTGGAGATCAAATATAAATATACATATATAGGTACTTTATGGAGTCGCAAATGTGTCCTTCCCTACAAAAAGGTCATAAATAAGGTCATATATAATTCAACTAACTTTGGGTCCACTAACTGGAGAAAAAATTGCTTTGCTTAGTAATAGATGCTTAACTTTAAATCTTAAGGTTTCCTATTTCAGATCAAACTCACAAATTTTAAATCAATTTTACACATTAATCAATTTGCAAATATACATTTTAAGTAACTGAAACAAATTGTTGAATAGTTAATATCAGTGGATTGTCTTCTGTTTAAAGTCCCAGACAAGTTTCAAGCTCAAAATTCGTTAATTTTATTCCCAATAAAAATTTATCACTAGAATCTCAATGCGAAAATTGATTTCTTTGAGATATTAGAATTAATTTAATGAAATTTAAATGAAATTTTGAATGGAATTTTATCTAAGGACCCAAAAATCATTTTGAAAGTTTACCTATAGAAAAAATATAAAATAAATGCATTTCTAGAGTAAACGAAATAAGTTGTCAGATTCATAATAATAAATATAATTAAACAGAAACCTAAATAATAATAAGCTAACATTTTATAATTTATATCTATAATTAATTTGGAGTGAGTTGGTGGTGATTTGAGAGTGTTGGAGTGTGAAGAGACAGGAAGGGCTTGAAAAGTCGCCTTTCCAAAGTTTTGTACTTTAATTTCGTTATTCATTATTGTTTTCGGATTTCGTTCATATTCATTATTTGGACTTTGTTAATAACATGGTAAATTTTGTGATTCGAATCATTCGCTTATTTTGATATGGATCATGGATCATTCATCTATCTATTTGTTTTCTTATATTGAAAATTTGTTGTGTTTTTTGTTTCCTCTATTCTTTCTGTTGTTTTGTTATTTTTTTTTATATTATTTGCTTATATTTTGTTAAGTTATTTCTTCTTGCGATTTTTCTTAGTCTTCTTCTTAAGATTGGTAGAGGACGATGATTCCTCGGGTTGATTCTCAACCGATTCAACATCAGGCAATTCCGTAACTATATCTTTATTAGGAAGTTTGGCGGCATCTGGAATTTCAATTTCATCATTATCAAGATTTTTGATGGGACTTGGTAAATTCTCCAACTCTAGATCCAATTCTAGGTCCAATTCGGTTTTTTTTATGGAAACCTTGCGAGGTCGCCGATAGGCAGCCAGAAATTCTAGGTCATCTGAAGAAGCTGAGGACAGAGTTTCATCAAGATCCTCATCATCGGCCACAATGATATTCTGCAGCTTGTTCAACGATCCTTTGGGCAGCAAAGAGAAAGCCTCAACAGAATCCATCTGCAATAATCCTTTGCTCTGCGAAGCAGCTAAAAGTCCTCCCGACTTGATAATCTGATCATAGCCTTCCGTCATGCTAGATGCTCCTTGCTTCTGTTCCATTTTCTCCATTTCAATTTCCTTCTCACGTATCTGTTTTGGTGAGAAGACCAAGGGTTGCCAGAAGAGCTCCAAAGTAGACATACGTTTAATACCGATATCCTCCAGGATGCAGTCATTGGGTAGGATGCGGCCCTTGTAGGCCAAGCGACTGAAGCACATGGGCACGTTCAGACTGCGACCGATTCGCATCTTAAGATCGCTCACTTTACCGAAGCGATCCACATCATAAATATTCTTACGGCCGTCACGAGTCACTATAAATACCTGCATTTTGCGAATTTTACGCATTTCTTTCCGGATCGGAACGAAGTTTTTATATTTTATTTTTCCTCTAATTATATTTACTTGACAAATCTCTCTGAGTCAAACCAAAGTCCATATTCACAGAATACTCATTCTGAATTGACTAGTGGGAAATTGAGTTTTGACGATTTACGAAAAGCCAGAAGCTAGTTTCTTCCGTCAAGTCAAGTTAAATAAATTTTTCATACAAAAAAAATTAAAGGCTTAAACAATAAATTAATGAAACCGTTATACGCTACAAATTATGCCATTGATTAATACGTTTAGTTATTATAACAAAAAACAAAGTTCTGATTATAACAAATTTTTGTCATGAGAATATGTTTTGTTGCATTTCAAACTATAACGGACATTCTTTTCTCACGCACTCATCTCTATGAGTGTTATCGATATACACTTATCGGATGCGGGGACGCGACCTTGCCAGATCCAGAAAAAAGTACCAAAAGTATAAAAAATACCAAATAGACACTAATTTTCCTGAACAACCCTGAAAACCAAAAAAATATCAAAACAATACAATTTTGTTTTGTCTACGATTTCTTTGAAAATAGTTTTATTTTAGCACCGCATAATGTCGGATTGTACACCCAACACACCAAGCACACCGGGAAGTCGGGCTATAGCCGTAGCAAAAGCCCAAAACACAGTCTTAGCGGAATTCAAAACGCCCACGGATCTCATGGTTGTTCGTCGCAAAAACAAACCAAAAATTTTGACCGAAGAACGTTATATTGAAGAAATGGCCAAGATCATACAGCGGGACTTCTTTCCCGATCTTGAGAAATTGCGCGCACAAAACGATTACCTCGATGCCGAGGCACGCAGGGATTTCATACAGATGGCAGAGATCCGTGAACGCTACAGTCAATGGCGATTGCCTGGCGAAGGCGGCCGAAGTCGTCGACAAAATAATAATAGTGGTGAGTTTGCAATCAATTTAGATAGCTCAATAAATTCAGCTTATATGTATGCAATTGTCCATCGCGCAGCCATGTCACCTGCCACCTTTGAGACGCCTGTTAGCCAAGGAACAGGCAGCAATACACCTCTGCCAACATCAAGAGAGGTCAACAATACACCAGCCCAATCCACCAGTAGTCGCAGCAGCGGCAGCAAAAAAGGCTCAATTGATGCCGATGCGACGGGGGCCAAGAAAATGTCGCTAGACGCCTTTCTGCAGCACTTCACCAGCGAGGATAATCACAGTTTCCAGGAGATTATCGAGACGGCAGAGGCCAAGTTAAGGCAAAAATACGCAGTGCTCTATAATCATGAGCAAGTGTCGGCCGAGCAATTGCAGCGAGCCCTTATGTTGCCCAGCATTGAGAAACAATTCGAGGAGCCAGATCCCTTAAGAAAAATTCAAACATGGAAGTACACAAACATGAATTCCATCATGTATGTTCCTGATGGCGTGGATATGACAGACGAGGAGCGTGTCCAGGCCGCCGAACGGCGCCAGAGTATACAACATAATGCCACCAGACTGCAGGAAGACAAGGCAATGGCAGTGACAGCATTGCAAACGGAGAAGGATGAACAAAATAAGAGCCAAGGCGATGCTGCCACTGGATCAACAACTCCTCGTATACGTGGATTCGATTTGCTACGGTCCCCCTCGCCACGGCCCGGAGAGGCATTTTCCCCACTAATGACGTGGGGTGAAATTGATGGTACACCGTTTCGTCTGGATGGCGGTGATACACCGCTTCGTCCCACATTGGCCGGTCCCTCATTTCGCATAAACGAGAACTCTAGGCGAGAAAATATTGCCATTGCCCTGGCCGAAAAGGTCAGCGAGAAGATGCGTAATCAAAAGCAAATGGCCCTGACTACAGCCCGACGAAATATCGGTTCGCCATTCGTACGTTCCAACATGGAGCGTTTGGCCAGCATGTCGCCGGCAGCTAAACGTCTGGCCACAGGGAAGCTTGGTTTACGCAGAACCCCCACATTGCCAACACCCCTGCCCGGCACAGAAAGCCTGCAACGCAAACGAAAGATTACTCCGTATGTTGTAAGAAGCACCAGCAACAGTCGCTCCACTACACCAGCACATGCTCCTCCTAGCATTGGTGCTCCATCTGCAGTTCGTAGTCGTTCCATCGATACGGGCTCAACACTTACCGATGATCTGCTCAAAATACCATCCAAGCGACGTAGTGCGGCAGCCGATTTCTTTTAGCATACACCGAAACTGTTTACATTTAATTTCAGTTTGTATAAATTTATTAATATGTTTAATTTGTATAAATTTAATACATAGAAAAACCCACCAACCAGTTATTATCAATTGAATTATGAGTAATTACAAATACCTACATATGAGTATATATATATATATTTTGCCTATGGGACAGATCTGATTCATTCATCTTTTTTATACTTATTTTGGTCCATAAACGAAACAAGAAACAAATTTCATGTTTTGAACGCTGTTCTCCGTTTTCTTTTGATTTTTTATGTTGTTTTGTGCTCTTTCTGAGAAAGTTTTTGAAGAGTTTATTATCAAATGTTTCTTGTTGTTTCCAGGAAATTTTAATAGTCTCTATAGTCAATGTGATCACCAGATTGAAATACTTTCGATTCGAGAATCTTGATAAATTTCAGAGCCGTTTGTTCCGTTGTCAACATGACTTTCGATTCCCTTTGCTCGCGGAACATGGCCTTTATGGTGGGATCATGTGCCTCACGCTCCACCTGAACAGTCATCTGGGTATCTATCATGCCGGGGGCATAGTTTAAGACCAAAGTCTTGTCCGTCGACTCCTCCTCCTTGGCCAAGACACGAAAATACATTTCACGTGCCGCCTTCACTGTGCAATAATAGGCCATCGATGGTATTGGTTGGATGGCAGCCAATGTGCTTAGATTGACCACCAGTTTCGCCTGATCCCGAAACACACGCATAAACTCACAATTAAGAGCCAATGCCGAGAAGAGATTTGTGTGAAAGAATTTCTCCAAATATGCCGTATCGCCAATTTCACGGGCATGCTTCGATGCATCGCCCAAAGTTCCTGCATTGTGTATGACAATGGCACGTTCGAATCCCTCCGCCTTGGCATTGGATTTCTCCAATGTTTCGCTCAGTATCTTTGAGAAATCCTCAGCCTGGCATTGACTCAATTCCAGGGAATATGTGTAAACCTCCAATTCCGCATTGACCCTCAGAATGTTGGCTTTGGTCTCATCCAGTAGGTTAAGATCGCGTCCCAACAGAACGACCAGCGATCCCTTGCCACTTATACGTTTGGCCAATTGCTGGGCAAACTCCCGTCCAATGCCACGCGAAGCTCCCGTCACCAGTAAGTAGGTCTTTTGCTTTAGATCCATAATTCGCCTGTTTTTGGGTCCACCGTCTCTTGGAGATTAGTCGAATCAAATGATTGTCTTCTCTCTTTCGCCACCAAGCCAAAGCTTTTTGCAGCTGTTCACATTCAGTTTTTGGTACGAACTTTTAAGCAAAGCTTTTACAGCATTCACCCTCCACTCTCTCTCTTCCTCCTCTCTCACTGTTTGCCGTCAAGTTTTGACTTGAACTTGAAAAGGTTATCGCCCGTTCCTTGTTTAATTATGGCTATTATTATTATTATTAATTGTCGTCTAATTTAAATTGCACGATTAAATAGAGCGAATTGCAACAATGTTGCAATTGCCAGGCGAAAATTAAGAAAATTCTCCAAGTGAATTTTCCAAGCACCGAAACATTTAATCAATTAATTCGATGGTTTAAGTTTCAAGTTTCCTCTGAAAAGGTTTTGCAGTTATTTTCATTAGCCCCCAAAAGTATTGTTTGATATTTTTTATAGCTCCAATTCATTGCCATAAACCACATTCAGAAAACAGGGTCGGACTAAACAAAATTGGCGCGAAAAATATCAATCATTTTCTTAAAAAATTATAAGTTTTAAATAAATAATAATACTCCAAGCAAACATTGTTTAATTTATAAATTTGTTATTAACAATCTCCACAGCATATTGCATACTTTAAGGGGGAACAGATTCTGCCAGATCTACCTACAAATGTCTTTTTTAAAAAATCTCATTTTTATGAATGAAAACAAAAATCTTATAAATAATTCCAAAACCATTTATTTCTTATTAAATTTCATGCTACACTGGAAAAAAATTGAGCATTCACTTCATCACTTACTTGAGTTAGAAATTATTAATGAAACATATCTGATAAGCAAAGTATAGATTATTTGTATATACTCTACATTTATAGAGATGCCTCCAGGTCCGTATTTAAAAATATATTTCAGGTAGAGGTAGAAAAGATATTTTGTTCATCTTTTCTGATTGAGAAATATTTTAACTAAGAGCAATCAGTTTAAGCGGACATTTTAACACAAAACTCATAGCAGATATCTTAAACAAAATTTCTTCTAATGTCATAAAGTTTTTCAATAGAATTGCAGAATCATTTTATTGATTTGTCCTAGATATTTCGGGACTTATAGACCTCATTTCACTTCAGCAGAAAATTAGGTAGAAGTGAGATAAATTTGAGATAAATTTCGAGAAACTACTTAGTCCTATATATAAAAATTTGACATTTTTGAAAGATCAGAAAAAGCCAAAATCGAATAAATTTGAAAATAAGTGCTGATTGATTGATAGAATTTGTTTTTAATTCCAAGTTCTGAATAAGTAGGTATGTATATGTATATGGAGAGTATATAGAAGCATTTCGATGTCTTATCAATTTGCTGACCTGGCAACGTATGTATCTCTCTATCTCTCTTTGGCATTCTCTCTGGGACAACGCTCTCATCTCATGTCTTATCAATGATTTTGGCAACTGTACATTCATTGACTGTCTGGGATGACTGTCCTCCTACAATGGAGTCGAGACACGTGGTAAACTAGCCCGGCTAGTTATGTGATTCATCAGATAGCTAGAAATCAAGTATACGTAAATACTTACAACAAGATGCGACACTTATCAGTGTCTCGAACCCAATCAAAAGAAAATGAAAAACAAAGTAATTTTTTTTTTTTTTGGTTTGTGTTTTCTGTTGCAGCAGCAGTTTCCATAATCCATTTCCATAGGCGGTGGGTCAGCAACCATAGTTTATTTATGTCAGAAATCATAATCAGAATGTTCATATACCCAAAGTCGTCATCGATGTCAGTGTAAAGTGAATGAGAGGCCCACCCACCCGAAATTGCTACTCATAAAACGAAAGTGTCGTAGTAGTCCACATCATGGCCGGATACAAAGGAGATTTCCTCGAGTATATTGATCAGTTTCAATGTCGATTGCAATGGCTGGACACGACGTGGCAATTCCGGGTACGAATTTGGGCATAATGAATAAGCCAACAGTTCCTCGGGTTCAATCACATTGCCGTTGAGATCACATTGCGTCTGATGGGTAGTTAGCAAGCCGGGACCATAGGTCAGGACATGCAGAGGGCCAGCAGTGTTGGAGGTGACCGCCTCCTCCTCGGAGGCCATGGCACGGAAGTACATGTCACGAGCCCGCTTGCACGAGCAGAGTAATCCATTGTAGACCATGGGACGTACTTGAAGGGATGAGGTCACATTGATGGCCAGTTTCTCGACATTCTGCAAGTGCTTGCTATTTAGCCAGTGTTGATTTAGGGCCACAGGAGCATAGAGTTGTTTTTGCACATATTTTGTCCAATCCTTGGGTACCTGGGGCTCCAACAGGCAATGAGTAGATGCCTCGCCCTCGTTGTGCACAATGATCGAACGTTGAAACTGCATATTCTGGAACTTCTTCAAGACATTCTCCATCAATTGGACACCATTCGAATGATTGACATTCAATTGACCCATTTCCAAGTGTATTTCAGATTTCGTATCCAATTGAGCCTTTAATTCCTTTTCCAATTTCTGCAATTCCTGGTGACTCTCATCCAATATAAGAGCCACAGATCCTTGACCCAAACGGTTGCACAATTCTGTGGCCAAGGATTGTCCCAGGGGATTCGAACAGCCACTCAATACCAAAAAGGTACTTCTATTTAAATCCATTCTCTTTGAAGCCATTCTAAAGGATTTTTTTAATTTTGTTTTTTTAATTTCTCTCGTCGCTATGTCCAAACACTTGAAACTGCTCAGTTATACTGAACTCTAATGCTCAATGGGATTAAACTGCTGGACTCGGTTTCCAACTGATAAGAAGACACTTAAACCGGACTTTTGCTCATACACATAAGATCTGAGCTAGCCTGAACGGAATTGCCGCACTTTTATATGGAATGACAACGGCAATCGACGACGCCGACGACGACAACATCTTTTGATAAGATGTCTGGTTGACTTGTTGCCAGGCCATTAACCATTTGTAATTGACCCCTTCCCAAAAAGAGACCTTTCTTATTTAATGGATACTCTAAGCAGAAAGTATTCCCTATGCAGACTCTGCTTTTGTCTTTCTTTTAGTTTCGAAATCCAAATTGGTCATCGAAAAATATTTAGACAATATCACTATGACTCAAAAAAGATCAAGTTATCAATAGTTTTTTAAGAAAAAAAAGGTGGAATGTTATTTTGATCATTTATTTTTCAATACTTTTTTTTCTAAAGTACATTTTATTTGCGTTTATGTTTATCTAATATAAGTGAGAGATCCAACCGAGAAAAACATATAGATCGATTGTGCAATCTTTTATTTCTCAGTTTTATTCTACAGTGATCGATATTTTGATCGATATTTTAATATAGTTGGTTAAACAACGACAGGGAAAAAAGATATCGATCATCTAAAATCAAAATAGTTCCTGTAGGATAATTCTATATTCTAATTAAATTGATTGACTATATAAGCTTTATAAGTTATATTTTTATAGACTGTGTTGAGAAACGAGAGGGATATAAGATATTCAATATCCAATTTGGCGATCGTATTGATTACTGATATAATCAAAAGCAGGTCCTTTAGATCGTTTAATACTTAATATGATTAGAAATAGCTTCAAGAACAAAATTTTCCCATGACTAATTGCAATGGATTTCCTCAATGCATTTATATATGTATTGTATACTCAATTGTATTCACATTTAATGTAAGCCAAAGGGTATACAAAATTCAATATTTCAAATTTTGTTGTTATACAAATATTATTATATACATTATTGTTTATAAATTTTTGTCTACTTTCCATTTTAGAGGGAAATATGGCGGGGTTTCATCCATGTTGATTATTTTCCAATCCCCTTTAACCCTAAGGTAAACTAGAATAGACAAGTTTAAATGGCATCTGTGGAAGAGCCATCAGTTACTACTTACCACTTATCAGTTCTTTGGAATGAACTACTATAAGGTATGGCAGTCGGAATCAAAGATTCTCCAGATGTCGAGAATTCATTCTTCGATGCAAAACGAATGAATTGCTTATATGATGATTCATCAAAATGTATTTATTAAAGTATATACATACATAAGTATATATTTTTTTGTCATATGATTAGATTACAACATTTCTTACCAGCAATCTGACCTGACATTGGCATCATGTAATAATGCACATGCATTCAGATCTATCAAGCGAAACGTGTTTACATGATGTATCAAAATAGTATTTAGATTAAATTTGAAACCAATAATTGTATATACAAATATATGTACATATATACATACATACATACATACATATATAGATGTACATATATAAAGATGAAATTCCATACTGAAATTGGGTTAATGGCCTGATCTCTGTCAGTCTGGCCCAATTTCGTTTTTGGGTTGAACCAAAAATCGGGAGCAATTTCAACTAATCGCAAATTGTGATTTAATTTCGCAAAATGGGAATAGATTCCCCCCCTCCCCACCTCTGCGTCATCTGTTTCTGATTTTGTCGTTTTTTTTTATGTTTTTTTTTTTGGGATTTTCTAGAAACGACAAAATGAAAGCCTGCAACCTTTAAGCCTGACCCTGGCCAAATGACTTTGACCGTCGTTGATGACTTTCTCTGATGGTTTTTCCACTCCTACTCGTTTCATTTTTAATGAGAAAACCTAATGCATAAAGAATAATAATAAAAATAAATCTGAGAATTGAGTTTTTCTTTTGCTTTCTGTTGATCTCTTTTCTTTGAGTTGGACTTGAGAGCATATAAAACGTGTGTGTGGACCATCTTTTGGTGTCAGTTCAAACGTTTAACGGGCCGCAGCACGACCCTATCGATAAGAAGTGAATCAAAGCAAGAAATAGTAAAAATTACATAATGCATTTATACAAATTTCTATTAATTTCCCTATTGGCCATGGTCAGTGTGCAAGGGGTGAGTGAAAAAGTGTGCAGTGATATGACTTTAAAAGGACCTTCGAGTGATGATAATGTGACAAAGTGCTTAACTTTTTTTTTGGATGAATTTCATAATACTTTGCTTAATTTGCAGCTTCTGGCCGCTTGCGTTTGTTCGGAGAAGGGCTCGGATTATTGCCAAAGCTGCCAAGGAGCCACTGTGGTGCGTCCAAAGCCACGTTATTACGAATCGTCACCAGATGTGAATCTCTCGCCCATTGGTGATAACTGCTGGTGCAGTAAACAACTAATCGAACCAGCTCAATTGCCAAAAACATGTGGAAAAGTACGTGATCTATTTCAATATGTGCATGCCTTCAATAATCTCTTGAGTCGCCGTATGCTCGAAGGGGCACTAGAGGCAAAAACTTTGGCGGCTCAACGTCTAGCCGAACGTTTGCAGCGTCTGGAGCATGTGGATTGCTTCAAGAGACGCCAATTGCCCCATAATGGCTATCCGACATATCAATTGATGTGAAGTGGGAGGAATATATTTCATCATTAACATTAGAAGTTAGGATTTAGTATAACAGAAGAGGAGAAACCATTAAGAAGCATCCCAGCAGAATCATTTCACATCCTCGATCAACTGAGGTTAACAATTTCCGCATAACTCACACTCTCATCCACCCATCCACAAGGTCGTCATCATCATCATCATCATCATCATCAACATCAACATCATCATTGTGGTCGTCGTCGTCGTCGTCGTCGTCGTCGTCGTCATTATCGGTTTGTACGTGCATCTAAGCATCAAGAATCTTCCGATGATAGAACTCAACTCGATATTCCAAAAAATCATTACTATAATGCTCCCTCTCTTTCTCTATCTATCTCTCTCTCTCTCTCTCTTAGAAGACACCATGCAAACCCACCTGTGGCTGCCAACAGAGTGATGATAGCAGTTCCAATTATGGCAAGTAAGTAAATGTCTCATATTACCGTCTCTCTTTCTCCCATATCTTTCTCATGGCTCTCATTGCTAATCTCTATTTCCAACATAATTCTCTCTTATACTATTTAGGCATTCCTTTAATTGGGAATCATTTATATACCTAGGAATATTGAATCTACGTCTGTCTGTATGAAATTGGTCTTAAAATCTTTGGAAACTTAAGAAGTAAACATATCGAAATCTATGTATCCTTTAACTATATTAGCCTCGAGATCAGAGTTTTGCATCAGTATTTTGGTTACTTTCTAAACGATTCTCAACAAGTTGATATCTCTGAGTTTGGTTTAGTTGACTTCAGTATTCAGTCAGAGGTCTATTGAGAAAGAAATCACATAATTTCAACTTTGTTAGATATTTTTACTCCAAGACCAAATTGCTTCACTAAAAAGGTCTAATTATTGTTCAAAATTTCTATGATCGGAATTGAATATTACTAGATTCTGACTTAATGAGTAGTTTTGACTATTATAATCTTTGATAAATTGTTGCATTTGATTTGTTGCATTTTCAGCATTGTCTATTCGAAAACAACCCAAGAGGACTCAAGCTCTGCAGCGGATCCCATAAGTGTTGGCCTGGCCGTTCAAGCAGGCAAGGCCATCAATGTGCCAGAGGCTAAATTGGCCTATGGATTTGCTCAGAAGCCAGTCGATGGTATACAGAAAGTATACTTCTCCAATGTACCCGAAGAGAATCTATTCAAGCTGAAAAGTGATGTCATCACCCTAAAGAAACGCACCTACAGCAAGCAGACAGACGAGGAGGAATACGAAGCCGAGCAGGAGGAGGAGGAAACAACCAGCGACGATGATGATGAGGCTGCACCACAATTGACATACAAACAGTTGGGTTACATTACGGAACAGTATAAGGATCCCAAATTCAAGAAAATCAAATCCAGTTATAGTAGCCGTAGTTCATATTCATCCAGCTCCAGCGATGGCTATGGCAAAGTGGCCGGCAAAGTTTCCGTCGATTGTGGCTTTAAGCCAGGTCGTGTCACTTCCTATCGTAATGCCAATCGCCAGGAACCCGATGCGGGCAATTGTTATTGATAAACAGACGCCTAAATGATGATGATGATGTATATAAAATGATTAGTTTTAAGACCCTAAACGAACCAAACAATTAAAGCGACAACGTTCAAAGTTCATCAAACTTTTACATTTTCCAAACTAAAACCAAAACAAAATTTTAATTTCAAAAGCCCTAAACACATGACAAAACGCGTGCTAAGAAAGACAACCCGCAAAAATGTTAAACAGAGTTCTCAATCTGTTTTTATGCTGAAATGGCGTTAAAAAATTGTTTCAGTTTGGTTGGACAGAAATGGGTCAAAAAGCAGAACAAAACACAGTTCAGCAAAGTTTCGTTAACCAATTTTAATGTGTTCAACAAGCTTACTTACTTTGGAATTTTGCTAATGGATCTTCTTTCCTCTACTTCTGCAGGGTTTAAGTTCTGAATCTTCAGAATATAATCTTGTCTTTTAAAAACAAACTTAGAATCCGACCACTCTATAGATATTCCAGTTGTTTGCATGTGAAATAAAGATCACAAAGATCATACGATTACAAGGGCGTGTTGGTAGGTCGGAATGATTGGCTATTTTGTTGGGAGAATGGGCATCATCATGGCCACTTTTCCATAGGACTTTCTATTCCAAGTGGTATAGGTGACTAATTGATGTTTTTGAAGGTGTCTTATTGATTTTAAGGTGTCTTATCATTATGAATGTATTCAAAAAGCTATCAAGTCTTTGAGTAAATGTTTTTGCTTGACATGAGTTTGAATAAAAGTTTTTATGCATTCGACAAATTGGCAAACAAATAGATATATTTTTTTCTAATACTTCTCGCCTAATAGTAAATGTGGTCTAACAATCTCTTTTCATTGTTAACCTTTTTAACCATGTCAGTCAAGGCGACAACCTCACCTCCAAATTTTAGATTTGCCTTTTTCAAAATAAAACTTCTTATGTGAACTTTAAACTTGATAAATTCTTTTGTTTTCCATTGTCTTAACAAATTGATTTTAACCAAATGGCTTCAAAGCAAAAAAAACTTCAAACTTGCTAAATGAGTTTGTTTTGTTTGTGATATTAGTTAAAAAAGGTAATTAATTTCATTAAATGATTTCTTACCTCTTGATTGAAAAAATTGCAAACTGAAAAGAAAGTAATTGCTCTTGACCTCTTTCTTTGATATTGTTTTGATTTGTGTTTAAGTGAAAATGAAAATATAATTGTGTTTAGTTAGTTTTTGTTGGGGGGAGGGGGATTTTGGCTTTCGGAGTGAAATGATTGGACATGACTTTTGGCCAAAAAGATTCGCTGCTTAACTGCTCTGTCTGAGAACATACAATTAGCTAATTTAAAAACAGTTTTGAAAAGGTCAGCGAAATGCAAACAGAGCAAATGCAATTCACATTTACCATTCAAGTTCAAGTTCACGAGAGGCGTGAGAGATTGCAGAATGGATGATTTGGAGACCTAGATCTGGGGTTAATGTTTATATAAAGAATGAACATATGCTCCCATCAGCGGCTAGTTGTCATTAAGTCGGAGACCAAAGCGAATCCCCTCCAAATCAAGAGAAAAAAAAAAAAAAAGAAAAAATTATGAATTTGTTTATATTATCCATAGCCCTAATGGGTATGGGAATGATTGCAGCTGCTCCGGCTCCCGTGCCCGAGCCCGTGGCCGCACCCGGACCAAATCCCACACCCGTACAAATCGTCTACACGGGTGAAAGTTGTGATTGCCCACAGAAATTGGGCTATCAATTGAATGTGCCGAATACGTATAAGCCGAAAAAGCCAACTTATAGCCAATATGGCTATCGTGTGGAAAAGCCGGTGCAAACCAAGGCCAAGATCAGTTACAGTTTCGATTTCACGGTAGAAGAGCCACGTACCCCGCCACCGCCCAAAGTGAAACCCTCGAAATTGTATGCCAAAGTCGATAGAGTCACAGTGAATAAGCCAGGTAAGTGCCCAAAAAAGACAAAACACCTAAAAATTTGATGGCTTATGTTATTTCAATGGCATTTCCTATTGCAGATTGCGGTGCCAAGCGGGCTGCAGGTGGCTGCAGTTGCTCGAGCTGTTCGTCTAGGTATGTGTCAAGTCCATCATTAGCAAATCCATCACCCAATGCCATAAGACGTCGTCGTGATTTGCGACGAAAGGGTCTGCCGTTGCCAGAGCGTCCGGCGCGTTACATTAAATTGTATCACAAAGATCTAGCCCAAGAGAAACACCAACAAGAGATATCGAAATTTCCAACATTTCCATCGTTTGCCCATGGTAAACGGAAAACGAAAAAAGCCCTCATCAATTGGAAACCATTGTCCACGTCTCGTCGCCATTTGACCAAACGAGATATCAAAGGTGAATTCGATCTATTAGAACGCGAACGTGAACAAATTGACTATCATGCGCCAGAGATAATCCAATTTATGCCCGAAACTTTGAATCCAAATTATAAGCCAGTGCCATGTCACATGGGCTGCGGTGTCATTGAGGCAGCGGCACCACCAGCACCAGCAGCAGAACCTGCTCCACCCCTAGAAGTAACGACCACCAGTTCAATGGACACACAAGACAATAATGATGAAACAGACGAAACGCCGTCACATATCATCAATTCGATCAATACGAAAAGAGCCGCTGCACCATATTTTCCACAACATTTGCAATCGCCATTGAGGCCAATTCTGCCACATTATCAACAGCAGGGCTATAAATATGTCGATGATACCCATTTGAGTACTCTGCTGTCCACGACTTCGGTGCCAGATCCTTTAGAACAGAGTTCGACTCCCTTGCAATTTGTTGGCGATCTCGAGGGACCTGGACGAGGACGAGGACGAGGACAAGGACGTGGACCCTATGACTCATTGGGGGCCATCGAACATGTGGCTGATGCACAATTGGATAGCATTATAAAGGGCTTATTGCATCAGCATCCAACTTATAACTATGATAATCAATTTGGCGATCTTGTCGATCCGGAACCCATACAAAAGAAACAGACAACCGATTTTCTTAAAAAACTCATCGATGGCCGTCTCGGGGGCTGGGGATTTGGTGATGATGCTGTTACCACCCTTGAACCCGAGCAGCTATTGCAAACGGATTATGCCAACAGTGCAAGGCCAACAAAAACCTATGGCTATAATAGTCATACGCAAAATGGTTACAATGTGGACACATATAATGCACCGCCCATAACAGATTATTTGCGGGCGTGGTTCTAATACTCTGATATATATTTACGATATTTACAATTTATTTAGTTATTAAGACCTTAAACTTTAGAATAAACGATCAATAAATGGAAAAACCATTTCTTTTGTTGTTGCTATCGCAATTTTAATTCAATTCGCTTCTCTCTCTCTCTTTGCAGTTACCAAAATGACGATGGCTATTGAGAGACAGAGACAGCAAGCCACTGACAGAGAAATCGCAAGCAAAAACCAACTTTCAATCTGATCTGCTGACCTAGGCTCATTTGGTTTTGGTGGTGTGGTGGTTGCTTGCGTGATTATGTGGGGCAGTGGAGCAACCAAAATTTGTGCATATTTTCCACTTTATATTCTCATTGTTCTTTGTGTCTTTTTTTTTCCTTCCCCCCTATAGCTCTCTCTCCATCTCTCTCACTGTCTTTTACTCCTTCCCTCTCCCTCTCTCACATTTGTTTGAATAAATTGTATAAGTTGTGTTGTGTTTGTTTAAATTAATGCTTATTTTGTTTATTTTTCTTTGATTCTTTAAAGATTTTTAAAATGCAACTCCTAAAAGTAGGCAATTTTTTTCAACGGGGTTAGCTCTCTATAAGTAAAACTTTTAGCTAGAAATTTACAACGATTTCATTTGTAAATAAATTAAATATTTAGGCTTTCAATATATATTTCTTATTAAAAAAAAAAACAATTGTGCAAGACCATAAAACATAAATTTGTATATTGTTTGTAACGATTTTTCATCCAATTGAATGCAAAACAACTTTGCTTAAATGTATCTCTCAATCAAATTTCTACCACTCTAATGAATTGTATAGTGCAAAGAGACATTAATAGTCGTCAACATTAAGCGAGTTTTCACTGTATGCAATGTCTATCAAATGAATATATTTTTTGCCTAGTCTCTGGCCATTAAAAATGTTATTTTCCCTTTGTCAAAAATTTGTTAATTTGTTGTTGCAACTTAACTTCTCCGTCACTTTTTCCACTTATGAAACACATCACAAGTGATTTCCCTTGTTTAATTGCGTATCATTTGCAATTCATTGTCACTTATCAATGTAATTTACGTTTAAAATAGACAATTAAACATGTATAGAGAAATATTCGTTTAAAAAGAGACAAATTATCAATTGCTGCAATTCTTTATTTCTTCATTTCATGAAATGTTTAATGAGCTGGAATCAAAAATATAAATATTATATCTAATTCAAAGCAAATATGATTTCTTATCATACAGTCGAAATATTAAAACAATAAAAGGAAAATTACAAGTTTTTTATCTTTTGTTACAAAATCAAATTATCACATTGAAAAGCATTTTCAAATAATCTTCTATAGTTCGAATTTGTATGTAGTTATTCAAAAGTATATTTCGGGAATGTGCTGACAAATTATTCTAAGCCTATTCGCTAGATAGTAGATCGTTAATAGATATATTAAAATTTTACAATATGCTGAATCTAATAAAAATTCAGAATAATTTGTAAATCAGAATTGCTCTGCATTTAAATAAAAACTTATTCAGAAACAAAGTGTTTATAATTTGAGACGCTCACTCTATATATATATATATCTATATAGTATATATAAGATAAAATATCTCTTAGAGTTCGAGTTCTAAAAATGTAATCAAATCTCTTCCCAAAAGTGATACGTTTATCTAAAAGAAAACACAAAAAGCAATGTTCTATGTTAGTGTAGAATAAAAAATGATGAGTTAATAATGATTCAGATTTGAATCTTCACAAATATATATGTATATATATATAGTATGGATGTTTAGCGAGAGAGAGAGAGAGAGAGAGAGAGTAAGAGAGAGAGAGAGAGGGGAGATGGTAAGATGATAGATGTTTTCCATATAAAATTTTATAATCTTACTTTCATTTTTGATGTGAAATTATTAAGAAACTAAAGTTTTAGTCATGAACATGTTGCGTATATACATATATATGTGATATATTTTTGTTTATTTTAATACGTTTTTGGATAGTTTTTTGGTCTCTGTCTCATTGGCCAGTCAATGGGTGAATGTCAATGGATATGGATCATTCAAGTATTTTTGATATTTTTGATTAAACTCGTTGATTATGTGACAGCATACCAAGAGATTTTGGATTGCAATAAGTAACTAACTAACTGAGACACTAAAAAAAATATATTGACATTGGAGAGGCAGAGAGAGAGAGAGAGAGCGAGCGAGATAGTGGCAAAGTGAGATCGTTTGGGATTGGAAATGACGCATTTTTGCTTGAATCAAGGTCTTAGATCTTGGATGGTGATGATGATGCATCATTGCTAGAAGATCACGTCCCATGATCATAGGTATGGCGGGTAATACGAGTATTTCACACGCAGCGGCATATATTTGCCGGAGTATTTAAGTTCCATTCAGTCGATGAATTGGGTTTAGTTTAGTTCTCAGCTGGCAGTTGTCACAATGAAATTGCCTACCAATTGGTGGCTATTGTTACTATTGATTCCTCTCATCCAGGCGGAGCCAATCGAGAGTGATGATGAGACAACCGTTGGCTATAACATTAGCGAATCACAATCGCAAAGCCCCCAAGCTGAGGTAATCTCCAGTCAAAACGAAGACCGACCTCAAAACACGCAGCAGGAACAGCAGGACCCGGAACAGACATCATCAGTGGACAGTGGCAACGGTGGCCAGGGTAATGGCAATGTCATTAGCTCTGCCGGAGCACGGGTCGAGGCCGATGTGATTGACGTTGAGGCGGCCAATAGTAAGGCCAAAACTGGTCAAACCACTCGCATCTATACCACCGGCGAGGTGGATGATAGTTTTTGGTTAAAGCATTTGGGTGATGACTTTAAGCATGCGATTCATTTGCAAGTCGGCGGCACCAACGATGATTACCATCAATTAATCAATCAAACCAACAATGGTGTCCATGAGGAGGTGCATCATGAGTACTTGCCGGGAGCAGAACGTCCGCCGGGATACCAGGAACAGCCCCAACAACAACAACAACCACAAGGCGCTGGTGACTATGGAAGAAGAATTCAAGCTGCCTATAATCCAAGATCCCGATTGGCGGCACAATTAAGTCTTGATAGTGAGTCAATGGCTCTCAAGCAGCATTACCTACAACAACAACATCAACAACAACAGCAACAACAACAGCAGCAACGACAACGTCTAGCTCAATACACGCCACACACTTACACACAGCCCACACACACACAACAACACCAACACTCACACCAACACCAACACGCACACCCACACCCACACGCACACCCACATCAATCTGTCTATACACAAAACGTGTATTCGAACACAAATACTCAAAACTATCCATTGCCACAGCGATCAGTGGCCAATGGCCAAGTGGGAATCCCACGACCAACTCTTATCAATTCCAGCGAGGATACACTACACAGCGGTATAAGTACATCCAATGCAGGAGGATCTTCTTCGGTTGCCTCTGCTGCCTCCTCATCCGGAACAGCGGGATCCAGCCGATCAGCAGTGAATGCTGAGGGAGACAACGATTCCTTTGGCGATCAGATGCTACCCTTTAAATCGCCCTTCAATGACTATGGCAGTCGTCCCACCAGAGACCTCACCTATTTACTCTACAGGCGAGGACTCTAAACTCTAAAATAGGATTCACAGTGTGTTTAAGTTATCCCTAAGTTAAGGACATTTATTAAACCAAAAAACTAAAACTAAAACTTGTTGCGAATTGATTTTATCAGACAATGTGATATGGCGAAAATTCCTTCATGAATTTCAAAAAATATACATTTTCGAATAGATTTTTGATTGCGAAAATTGGCCGAATTCGAGTAAAGATATGACTTTTAACAGTTTGTCAAAGTTAAGAGTTTTGGCGCATTATTGAAAGATTTAGAAGAAAAAACAATGGGCTATAATTTATGGGTATAATATCAAGGACCTGAGACTGGAGACTTGCTTCTGCGCAGTCTCTTGGAGGCCACTGGCAACTCCAACTGCTCCTCCTCCTCCTCCTCCTCGTATAAAATAAAGCTATCTAGTACATGTCTAATCCATATGATGGGAATTTTTAAATAACTTGGAATCAGTTTTTACAATTTTCAGACCGAAATTATACCTCTGAAAATGATTACAAAATCTAACTTAACAAAGAAAAAACTATACCTATAAATTGTATTGAATGGCTCAAAATTTCATCATAATCGAATATAATTTATAAGTTTTCCTATTCATTTTGCCTCCTTAGGATTACTTTTGACCAGGCTAACCAATGTTTGATTAATATGACTGCTTTACCTATTACTTTCGTTAAAGTCTGATCTTTGAAAATGCACAAATTACTCAAAATCGAAAAGAAAAAATGACAAATGAAAACTTACAAATTTTGCCCGGAATTGATTTTCCAAATGAAACCTGAATAAATGTTTATAATTTTCAAATTTAACATCAATTTTCTTTGCAGATATTCAATACAGTATTTATCATAAGAAAAATGCCAATCACCAATTATTATCCTTTTAAAAATGAGGAACAAAAAGTTAGCTTACATTTTCTGATTGCCTCTAACTTCGCATTGACAGTCCAATTCGTGCTCGTCTTTTGATTGAGAGAGATTTGTGAAGAATCATTGTCATTTGAGAATACCTTAAATATAACATCATCAAACTTGAATACTGATTGACTAATCAACACGTAGATTGCTTTTTAAATGGTCCCAATTTTTTGACCAAAAACTACTTAACCCAAACACCCAGCACAGAACGTGTTGGCAGAGGTGACTAGAGGAAACTCTCAAGGGGATGGAGGGGGGGTAAAAGAATGTATATCTATATAATGAAGTTTCTATTCTATTCAAGAGGATAATAAATCTATTTTTAATATCTCTTACAGAAATTGATGTACTTGATGCTTTTTTTTTTGGTGAATTTTGTCTCTGAGGTTTTTAGCGCTTAAAGATACAAAAGAAATCTAAAACCCAAGAAGATAAGTTTAGCCAGACAACAGTCTATAATAATACTATACCATACTATGTCTTTATATATATATATATACATATATATATATGCATATGTATAACAAATACAAAGAGCAACAAAAGAAACGAATAAGAAAGATATTTTACAAAATCGGAAATGCAAATCGTTGAGATCGCCAAGCAAATATCACGTAGCCATGTGATTATAGTTCGCTTATAAAGAGGCAGCAAATGGAGCAGCCATAGAGCAGTAGACAAGATACACGTAACCCGGCAACAATATGCAATATAGTCTCTGGTTTGGGCTTTTCGCCGTAGTTGCCGCACCGGTAAGTGCCTCCCAATCCCCATCTCAATCTTAATCTCAATCCCAATCTCCTATCTCTATCTCTATGATTTTCCTAATGGATTGAAGATGATCATGATGATAATGATGTTGATGTTGGTGATGATGATGATGATGATGATGATGATTCCGATACTGATAATGGGAACTAATATTGATTTCTTTTCTTCTCTTTCTCTCTCTCTCTCTCTCTCTCTCTCTTTTGTATTTCTCTCTGTGTCGTACAGTTGGTGAGCGCTAACTATGGTCCAGGTGCTGGCGGACCAAGTGGTTCATATTTACCCGGCGGTCCAGGAGCCGGTCTTGAGGAGTATGTGAATGTGGCTACTGGTGGCAACCAGCAGGCCAACAATCAGATCGCCGCTCAGGCCGAGATCCAACCCTCACCCGAGGAGGCTCGCCGTTTGGGACGTGTTCAGGCCCAACTTCAGGCTCTCAATGCCAATCCCACCTACCAGAAGTTGAAGAACTCCGAGGATATTGCCGAATCGTTGGCCGAAAGCAACTTGGCCAGCAACATTCGTCAGGGCAAGATCAATGTGGTGTCGCCACAGTTCGTTGATCAGCATTTGTTCCGTTCCCTGTTGGTGCCATCGGGCCACAACAACCATCAGGTGATCGCCACCCAGCCCCTGCCCCCAATCATTGTCCACCAGCCAGGTGCACCACCAGCCCATGTCAACAGCGGTCCACCAACTGTTGTCCGTGGCAATCCAGTCATCTACAAGATCAAGCCTTCGGTCATCTTCCAGCAGGAGGTCATCAACAAGGTGCCCACTCCTCTGAGCCTCAACCCCGTCTACGTGAAGGTCTACAAGCCAGGCAAGAAGATCGAAGCTCCCCTCGCTCCCGTTGTGGCGCCCATCTACGGACAGGCCCCATCCTACGGTAATGCCGGTGGTGCTGCTTCTGCTGCATCTGCTGCTGGTGCTGGTGCCTCCGAGGGTGGCTATGCTGCTCCCCATGAGGCTCCTCTGTACGCCAGCCCAGCTCCCTATGGCCAGCAGAACTACTAAACGACTAATCCACTTCCCTCCAGAAGAAGTATTAGCTAGTTCATTGCCAGCGCTCAATAGGAACGCAATTTAATTTAAAACAAAACAAAAAAAGAAAACCAGAAAAAGTTGTTTTTTTTTTCTCAAATAAAAACTAAGAAAACAAATGTAAAGACATTCTAATCTTTTGGGATATATGTACAGACATGGGTCAAGATATAGATATAGATACGGATATCCATATATGGATTCTCTTTATATATTCTCAGAACAACAATTTGAAGTGGGAACTCAAACCTAGAAAAGTTTATCAATTATCCATAAACATTATTTATAATTTAATTTACACATTCAAGTTCTTAAGCTCAAGAGCAATACAAGGTGAAGGATAAAAGAACTTTTAAATCCTTCAGATCCTACAAAAACGTTTTAAAAGCGATATTAAAAGGAACTTGAAGCTATCTAAATTAAAATATTAATAAGATTTTACATTCTACAATTAACTGAAATTAATTTAGGTTCTTTGTGAGAAAAACTTTTCAAACAGTTAATTTTTGTAGTGTAACTTTTACAAATAATGAAATTTGATAAACCTAATCAACCCAATTTGAGTTTAAAAACGCTTTGTCAATCAAAATCGACTTTCGACTTGTTCTACATTTGGAAATAAGAACTTAAATATTATTATCAAAGACAATATATAGACCTCGATAAAAGATTTCCATTTCGGTTTCCGAATCGTAAAAGTCTTAATGTCTTTTTGAATATGTTCTACCAATTTGTTGTTCATTTCTTTTTACAATTCCAAGTGCCATGTAAATAAATTTATTTATTGTTTTTGATTCTAATTAGTTTCATATTTGTATTATTTGAAATGTTTTTTTTTTTAAATATTAGTTTTCCAGGGAAAACTAAAGTGTTAAAGTTTTTTTTAACATTATTATAGGCTTATGAAATTTAGCAATGTTTTTGATTTTGCAACATATAAAAAAGGTTTTCAGGAGGTCCATTAAAGTCTAGAAAATTTCGAAAATGCTTTGAATATAAAGCGATTGGAAGTATGTTATGAAAAATTGGCAAAATGCTTCTTAATACCAAATAAATGAGCTCCAGATTGACTTGTCTTAGGTGTTAAATGATAAGTATTAAATATATGTATATAGAATCTATACATTTTTACTATATGTTGGCATTTATATACCCTTTGACCCTGCTTTTAGTCCTAGGGTATATATCATAACTTTCAAATTATATATTTTTGTTGGTAAGCAAGAAAATAAATTTAACTAATTAAGTTCTGTTTAAATAATAATATCAACATTCAGTTTGTATAATCTTGTAAAAGTTTTATCCACAAGATGTTTTTGAGTATTTTGTGGATGTAACAAATGATAAAATGCATTTAGATAATAATGAAATTGACCAATTTATGGAGCTAAAGTAACGAAGAGAAGGAAAATACTTGAGAATTATATATGGATTAGGCCAGATCAGATGGGAGATCAGAGAGATCTCTGCAAGATCTTTCGTTGAGTGAGTCTTGGACTTTCTCTTGCTCTTGCTCTTGCTCTCCGAGTTCTGGTTCAATGATCAATGCGGAACTGTTTTGTCGAAACGCAACCTCGGATATGGTTAGTCGAGTCGAGAAGAGATTTCGAAGTTATTGTTGTCCACTGATTGTGCTGCTTGTTGTTGCTGCTGGTAGTAGTTTTCAGTGGTAAGACGCCGAGATATGCGTGCAAGATCTATGCATCTATCGCGAGCGCGTTTTGGCCATGTCTCGGCTGGGGCGGGAGCGGAACCGGCAACTGCCAACGGGCCCCGGGGCCAAGCCAAATGTCACGTAGCCACTGGCTGATCAACGTGTGGCAGCCATATTTAAGCCATTCATTGGCCATGTTGGGGCAGCAGAAGACAGCAGACATTCCAATTGGGTACACCAGCTGGAATAGTTTAGTGGGAGCATGACAAGATCGACATATATATGGGCGCTAGCCGCCTGCCTGATTGTACGTACCCCAAAACCAAATCAAAAGAAAAGATTCCAAACGAACAAACAAAAACCAAAGACTAAAACCGAAATCATTAACAAAAGTCAGATGAACGAATCGCATCGCAATGGATTGTGCCTCATACTCATCAATATATTTCACTTATTTTTCATTGCAGGCATGTGCCGCAGCCAATGGCGGCTATGGTAGCGGTCCTCAGGGCTATGGCCCGGGTCCAGCTGAGTCTGGCGCCGATGCCGCTTCGGCAGCTGCCGCTGCTGCTGGCCAAGGTGGTCAGGGTGGCGAGTATGGACATGGTGGTGCTGGTGCCGGCGCCGGCGGTGAGGGTGCCGAAGCCCTTGCCCAGGCTGCTCCCAGCACTTATGGATCCGATCAGAACATCCCATACAAACCAGTCAATACCAAAGGCAACACATTGACCTCATCCATCACCTATCCCCAGAACAAGGGCGAGATCCTCATCCATCGTCCAGCCCCAATCATTGTGAAGCGTCCACCCACCAAGGTGCTGGTGAACCATCCTCCATTGGTGGTGAAGCCCGCTCCAGTGGTTCTGCACAAGCCTCCAGCAATTGTCTTGCGCAAGGTCTACGTTAAGCACCACCCACGTCGCGTTAAGGTCGAGCCTGTCTTCGTGAATGTGGTCAAGCCTCCAGCAGAGAAATACTTCGTCAATGAGAACAAGCAGGGCTATGGTCAGAACCATCATCACGGACACCACCAGCAAGGCCCACATGGCGGTCCACATGGCGGTCCCCATGGTGGTCACCATGCCGGTCCCCATGGCGGTCCCCAACAGGGACAAGCTCTGCCCGCCTATGCCTCCGGTGCCGATAGCGCTGCTGCCAGCGCTGGCTACCAACTCCTCCAGGGTGGTAACCACGGCCTCTCTGCCTTAGCCAACATTGCCGGTGGTGAGCACCGTGAGGGTCACTATGGTGGTGCCCAGCAATACGGCGGTCCCGGTCCAGTTGGCCAAGGAGCTGGCGGCTATGGCGCTCCTGCATATTAAGCCAGCCAAGCGAATTCGCTGCAGGTTGAAGTTTTAATTAGTTTTTAGGTTTTTACACCAAACAAAAAACACACAACACACCAGAAATCTGCAAGTTTCGCAGCAAACAAATAAAAAAAACATTTTTTTGAAATTATCTAGTATTTTTCATTTAATAACGAACTCCTTGAAAACGACACAGGGTGTTCTCCCATCTATTGGTTTCCTGTGTATGGCAACACCCATGCAAATAGTCTGGTAACACCCATTCAAATTTTAAACGAAAAACGGTTAAACAAACAACAAACTAAATTAGACCGATCCATTGTAATGTTTGATTCGATAAAACACCAACTAAAAGATTAAATTTTTGAACTACACAAATTATATAGACAATAATAGCAGCATATCTTCAAGTTCATACCATACCTAACACTTTACGTTTCATAATCAATAGTATTTGAATCTTAGCTCATACGATACGCCACGCCCTTCTAATAATCATATATACAACTAATTCGACATTATGATGACAATCGAGAAGTCACACAAAGAAAATGTAGGTCGTCGGGTTTCGCCCATTTTTCATGATTTGAGAATTCAGCATAAATAAAGCTTCAGTTTTGTGAAACGTTTTCAGTTTGTAAGCAAAAAATTAATCGGAGACCCACATAATATAATATATACAATAACAACAAGAACATAATAAATAAAATAAAATATAAAAAAATAAGCAACGCGCGCGCTAAAATCGCCAACGAATAATTACACAAAAAAAAAAAAAAAGAAAGAAGAAATAAATAAATAATAAGAGAAAAAGAAAAACTGTTACAAGTTCATCGAAATGTGGCGATATTTTGGCGTTTGGCCTCTGCTCTTCACTCTATTGCTGCTGCTGTTGCTGCTTTCGCCAAGCCTTTGCATTCGACACCAATTGGTGAGACCGTCAAACGAAGTATATAGAAGATAAAGCTAATATATAAAAAATTTACAGCCGGACTTGTATCGCCGAAAGGATAAGAGCTATGGCAACGGTTTAGAGACCATACAAAGTCTGACCAAATTTTTGGTAAGCAAATTATAGACAAATGGCTAACACTTTGTCTCCCAATTGATTCCTCCACACAAATGTGTCTTTTGCATAAATTTGTGTTCTTCATTTTGTTCGTTTGCTGTTTATTTAAATAAATTTGACATTTGTTACAACTAATTCGATAATGGTTAGGCAATTGGACAAATCTAAAAGGTTCAATAGCGATGGCAACCAAAAACCATGATTTGTCTACTTATAAGAATTGTTATCTATATATATTTATATATATGCATATATATAAATAGATTATATACTGGGCAATGACAATAGTTTGATTATTTGCTGAAGTCTAAAAGAAAAAAAAAACACGGGGCGTAAAAATTGGTTTTAAGTGTGAATACATGTTTAAAATCAAGTTAATTTGTTATTGTTGTTGTTGTTCTTTGTTACGTTTTCGTTCAAATATTTTCTTATGTTATTATTATATCGAAATGTGTATTGTTATAATAGTGAAAATGTATTAATGTGAAACGTTATGCCTTAGTTTTGTTTTGTTTTAAAAAAAAAAAAAAAACCTCAAGAATAAAACCGAAAATCCCTCGAAAAAAATACGTCTTTAATGATGACGCGATGGTCCATAGGATGGAATTGCTGCATTGCCATTGGGTATAACAACTGCAGCCGCTTGAGGAGCCGCTGTCTGGCCATTGCCATTATTAGTCTCCTGGACTGGATGATTGTTGAGGCTCTCATAAAGTTGAGGCGGCGGCGGTGCGGCAGCTATACCCCAGCCGTAATGAGTCTGCAATGGAGTCAAATGAACAAAAACATCACAATTAATATGAAAACTTTGTCATAGAACGAATGCTCACCTGGCCATTGGCTGCTGGTGGTCCGCCTGATTTGTGAAAGTAAAATGGAACTGCTCCAGCAGATCCTGGCGGTCCAGCCGACGGCGGCGGCGGTTGCATTATTTGCGGCCCAACATAGGTAGCCATCATTGGAGGTCCAGCTTGCGGCGAGCCATAGAAATTAAATTGTTTGCCATTTGTATTGGGCGATGGTGTTGGCGTCGGCAAGAAGGCTGTCACCAATTGATGATGACTATCAGATAGATCTTTTAGATGCTCTGGACGCTTGGTACGCGGTTTATTATTATTAGAATGCAAATTTGTTGCATTGTTGCGATGTTTGGAGCGATGGTTGGTTCTTTCTGCCACAGCAGAATTAGAAGGATCTAGCATTGTGCCATTGTTGTTGTTGTTAGCATCAGGCGAAGGTGGTGGGGTGGTTGTTGTTGTCGATGGATTGACTTTCTCTTCAGCAGTCGAATTCTGATGAAGCTGCTGCTGTTGTTGTTGTTGTGGTTGTTGCTGTAATTGGTCCGTGTTATTGTTGTTATAGTTTAAGACAGACATCTCCTCGACTGGTGTCAATTGATGGGCCATACGCAAATGCATATCCACGCCCATGTTGTAGAAATAACGCAAAGTGCCCACATCGGCTGGCAAATCCCCACCATTGAGATGAAGCGAACGACGCGGCTCGACTGCCCCCGATTGCGAAGTGCTGCTGGTGGCTGGTGGCGGCGGCATTTGATGCGAAAATGATGGTAAATATTGTGGCGGCGGCATCGACAATGGCAACGGCTGCGGTTGCAGCGACAAAGTCGGTATGGCTGGAGGTGGTGGTCCATATGGTCCACCAAAAGGCATAAATAAGCAATTGCCATCAGCTGGAACTGGAGCACCACCCGATTGTCCTGGTGGTGGTGGTGGTGGCACAATTGGATATTGAAATTCCTCATGTATGGCCAATGGCGAGCCGGTTGCCCATGCTGGGACTACTTGGCCATCAGGAGTGATGGCGTTATTAGGACCACCCGGTTGCATGGGCAAATAATTCATAAAATGCGTATGAATTGCGGGCACCGGAATCACTGAAGCCGTCGTGTCCTGTACAGGAGGACATGTGGCTACCTGACGCTGATGGCGTTGCTGAGAATTCGGTTCACGTTCTCGGTCTTGAGCTTCCTGAGCGGCGGCAAGTGGTTGCAATTGCAATTCCCCATCTTCTCGCAGTTGCTGCTGCTGATGTTGTTGTTGTTGTTGTTGCTGCTGCTGTTGTTGCTGCTGCTGCTGATGATGATGATGATGAGCCGCAGCCTGTTCATTCATACTATGATAGCAATGATCCATTTGTATATATTGATGCATTTGAACTATATCGCACTTGGTTGCCTCAAAATAATTGCTCATATCAAACATTTTGTTCTTCTTCCATTTATGCAGTTTATTCGATTTGCTAATAAACTTGGATAACTGCAAACGTTGCAATTGACGTTGACAGCGATGGGGCAGAGTCCATGGACGGAACTCATCGGGTGGCAATGGATGCATTGATTCATAGGGTACCTACATAAAACATTACATGAAACATAATTAAACAACTATTGTATATAATACGATGTGTGTGTGAGTAAGTAGGTGAGTTAGGGATTTCGGAAATTACACAAATTCAGAAGTATCAACTTCCATGTACATACATATACATATATACATACATTTTCCGTATAGTATTGATTATATACTAAATTAGGGGTAAATAATATTAGTATTGTTGTTTTTTTTTTTTTTTTCTATGACTTTTTAGAGCTCGTTCGGAATTCACCCTGCGATAATAAAGCTTTACCATAAACGGTCTAAAGTGTATAAACTACAATTGAGGAACATGTAAAATTTAATTTTCCAAACTATCAATTCCACACGAGCTATAATAAAGCCTTTTGCGTGAGTAGTGAATAAATATAATCGAAAGTGTTTGTACCACAAGCTTTTTGCCACATTCTTCTACATAGACAACACAGTATGTTTTGTCTTGGGATATACTTTGTATGTGACAAGTATATAGCTCAGATTCGTGCTCCATCTCGACACGGCATTTGGCTCCGATCTGCAAAATAAATGTGACGACAGGACATATAGGATAGATAGATAGAAAGAAAGACATACACATAGTATGACAAATGAATGAGAAAGGACACAAAACTCAATAGAATGGAATTGGAACTTGGAATTGAATTGGATTTTCTATTATAACAATACTAATAGTATTCATACCTTAAAATCATAATCTCCGGCATATGAGTTAAAGCGTTTTGCCTCCTTACGCACATCATTCCAGCAATCGAATTCTACATTCCGATACATATATGGATCTAATGATTTGGCCACCTTATAGGGGAATGGGGTTATGCCTAAACACAAATAAATTTAACATTTTCCATTGATAATTGTGAGGATTTTGTACTTACCATCATCGAGTAATTGCCGGACACAAGAGACGAAACGATTTGGACACATCTGTTGCAATTCGTTACCATTATTCTGTCCAGTTGTTGATTGCAAATTCTCATTATGATCGAATTTCACTTGTGCTCCATTGTAGCTGCCCCTTTGAAGTGGCAACAAATTGTTGTGAAAGCTGCACATCTTGTAGTTCTCCAGTATGCATTTGGTATTCTCGGGCAGATCAAGTTGAAAGATGCGTCCGTCATAGCAACGTATGCGCAAAATATAGCCACGTTTGTCCACATCCACGTCGCAGGTGCCCCACTCAAGGGTATGCGGATGGAGCATTCGTTCAACGGCATAGCTCACATCGGGCAATTTGAAGAGCATTGTGTAGAGCAACTTGTATGTAATTGCTAAACAGAAGAGATTTTCACCGAGAGTGATTAATTGCATTCAACTAAATGGATCTTAGATTTAACTTACACTGACAAATTGCTCCCATTTGTACATAGTCCAGTTGATAGACAGAATCGAAATGATTTTCATTGGTATAAAATATACGAAAGTAGTCCCGATAGCGTGAATTAAAAGTAACAATTGTACCCATATTGAAGGGCTCAAAGAGGATCACATTGCGACTTTTGGGATCAGAATGACGAAGTGTCAAATAATGGACGAACAAGAGATTCTAATATTTCTTATCTTACCGATACATGCAACACATGGCGCGCAGTTCCAGCATGGTGCCGTAAGTCTTCGGCTTGGTCATGTCATGCAAGTAGCTATCAAAATCACCACTCACATCCTGAGAAGGAGAGAAAAAAGAAAGTTGCAACACGGAGGATTGTCATTTGACTCTCCCTCGATCTCACCTGCGCAAAGATGCGACGTTTTAGTGTCATGAAGCGCACACATTCCAAACGCACTTCATAATTGAGCATTTGCGTATCGTACATTTGCTCGGCAATGACTCGAAAAAGACTAGAAGCATCTCTAGCTGTATGCTTACGATAGAGACAACGGCTCTCCAGGAACTGATCATACGGATCGGGTGCTTGACGGCTGCCCGATGTTATGGGACGTTGCAGTTGTTGTTGCATCATCTTACACACCGCGTATTATACCTGAAAAGTTAAAAAAAAAAAAAAAAAATGAAAAGTCGGTTGAATTAACAAGTTGAAGCAACGGTTCTTTCAGTTTCTGCGTTACTACACGCGCGTTAGAGCGAGATAACTATATTATGTTTACGATCGCCAATATGGCGCACGCCAAGCGAAATTTTTTTTTTCTTTTTCAGCCCCGATCGCTTTTTACACCTGAGTTTGATTCTTCGTTGAACGAAAAAAGGGTGCAAAACAGAAGACAAACCAACGAAACTCAGGTGTAAAACAGAATATAACGACACGAATATCACATAAATAAGAAAAAAAAAATCGATCGTTGTGGTACTGATCACATACGTATGCAGGGAGCGCAAGTAAAAGAAAAACGAAAATATTAAAAATAAAAAAATAGAAACACAAAACAACTTAAGAATTTTAATTTAATTTAATTTAATTTATGTTTTAATATGTTGCACTGCTCTCTAAAAATCGAAGACGCGCCGTGCTCGAGGTGAAGATACGCTTTGGCATTGAAATGATCTTGACGCATGAGCAAAGTGGCAAAGGAAACAGAAGGAGAAGACAAAGCAAAATGGACAAAGCTAAGGTAACGGCACAAATAAAGTTTGAAACTAACTAAAAATAATGCTTACATAAAAATAATAATAAAACGAATGAAAAATTCAAAAAGCAACACGCTCGTGTTCATATTTTAAACGGTTTTCAAATTTATTCAAATAATATATTAAATCAAATATTTGCACATATCGATAAAAAGAAATTTACATACATCGCGCTATCGATAAGATTTGGCGATGGTACTTTAAGCCCTCGATGGTATCGTTTTTTGCCGCTTCTTTGTTTTGTTCTTGTATGTGCCAATATGTGGATGCGCGTATGTGTGTGTCTGTGTGAGTGAGTGTCTGTGGCCAGAATGGGGTGGAAAATGCCGTTCTCGTCTGCTGTGCCCTGTGCGCTTTTCTTGCATTGTTGTTGTTGTTGTCCACTGATACCATTCAGTTTGAAATTGCAAGTCAATGAAGCCAGGAGTAAACTTCAAGTTCGCGCTGTTACCGCGGCTTAAGTTGTCTGGAAGAGATGTGAGTGCCTGTGGCTGTGTCTACTTCATTTATCCAACATACATATTATGTACATATGTATGTGTATGTTTTTTTGTGTGTGTGTGTGTAGTTCTTGGTTTTTGTGTTTAAACGAAAAAAAAAAGTTATTGATTTTTGTTATCTACTACTGTTCTTTTGCTTGTCGTCGTTCATGTTGCTCGTTTTCCACAACTATCGGTATTTCATCATATGTTCCAAACTCCATCTCAGACTTCATCCAACATAACCAAACAAAAATGACCAAAAATTCAAATAACAAAGAAATAAAAGCCACAAAAAAATGAGACACGTGTGTGAACAACAACAACAACAGCAACAACAATGCATCATCATCATCATCATTGTCGCCGAGTCCTGCTCCCCCTCTTCATAAGTCTGGGTTTGACAAAGGACAAGGCGTCCCTTTGCCAGGGAGCGGGGCCATTTCATTCATTTCATGTGATTATGAAATATATACAGTAATTTTGCACGAGGCGAGGTAAAAATCAATAGAAACCGAGAATCGAAACAACACGTGTTCCTCCTCACATACAAACTAATCCTCACCATTTCACCACCCCCCCTCAACTATGATAAATCAATATAAAAGTTGATCAAGTTTGCGGTACAAGTGAATACAGTGAAACCTCGATATAACGAACTTCGTTATAACGAAAAACCCAATATAACGAATTTTTTGTTAAGTCCCTTGAAAGGACTAAGGTTTTACATTTCAGTACCTATAGCGAATCAATAGATATAACGAATAATTTTGCGATCCCCCTCAGATTCGTTATATCGAGGTTTCACTGTATATGTATAATTTAAATATCGTCTACAACCCCCCCACCACCACCCCACACAGTCTCCACTCTGTGATTGTCTGGCAAAACCCGTTGACCTTTGACCATTGTTCCAAACTTTCTGAAGATGAATCCTAGCATCCATGTCGCATGAGATGTGAAATCTGTTTTGCGTTTTTTCGGAAAGTCATTAATAACTGGGTCAAGCAATAGCAATGTACTTGCACTTCGAGGTCAGCAACTAAATACGACTACGACTATGTCAATGTCATTTAGCCGGTGTCGAAACAAATCTGTTTACCGTTGTTGAATTGTTTTTTTTTTTGTTAAGTTGTTATTTATTACAATAAGCGACATACAAACAACAAAAAAAAACTAAATTTCGTGATTAAGCCCAAAGGATTCTCGTTTTATCATTGCCATAGAGTGGGGTCATCTGGGCCAAAAGTTTGTAACAGTTCAGAAGGTTGTGCATGTCTGAATAAAGGTTAAAAGCTAAAACTAATCCACATCCTTTTGCCTTCAGCTGAATAAGTTGCATGACGTGATCAATAAACCACTTAGCCATTTTATTTATCAATTGCAGTTGGCCAGTATTTGTGAAACAATGATTGATAATAATAATAATATTCGTAATCATGAAGATGTCTTGAAATAAGGGAAAAGCTTTAGTTCCCATTAAGCCTTAAGCTTCAGAAAAAGTTTATTAACTTTTTCATCTGTTAACCCATATAAAATACAAATAAGGTCGATAAATAGTCATAACGACTTGGGAATACCCTGTACCAAGTTTTATTCTGATGTTATTCGATGGGTTGATAAAAATATAATTATAATTGGCTGTTAAAATAAAGAATCTAAGATCATACGAACTAATTAAAGTTGGAGTATTCGAATAATTTAGACTTGATAATCCATAATTGTAATTGCGAGATCATCATTAAATGATCAGTATTAGAATATAATTTACCATGTTATATACAGTGAAACCTCGATATAACGAACTTCGTTATAACGAAAAACCCAATATAACGAATTTTTTGTTAAGTCCCTTGAAAGGACTAAGGTTTTACATTTCAGTACCTATAGCGAATCAATAGATATAACGAATAATTTTGCGATCCCCCTCAGATTCGTTATATCGAGGTTTCACTGTATTTTGAAACTCTCAGCTTCTCTATGTAATTTGTTTTCTAAACGAAACTAGTTCCGTATATTAGAAAATTTAAGAAGTAACAATCTTTTTGGGAATGAAGGGCGGGGGGGGGGGGTCTCTAGTTTTATTTTGAGAAGCGTATCTAATGCAAAGCAGTGACATAAGACTTGACTACTTTAAGCAGTGGTTATAAATAAGTCAAAAGTCATTGGCAACTTATCAACCAATAAGTTTGCTCTTACACAACTCAATATGTTCCTGGACCCGGACCCAGAGCTGAGCCTATCTTATCACGACATTTATGATAAGCTTTTTTTCCAGTTACCCTTTGCAATGGGTATGCCAATTTAGGCATGACCTTTGCTAAGATAATCACTGAATGTTATATGGTTAATATTTGGTTTATGTTTAATATATTAGTGGGTTAATGTGGGCATAAAATGTTTAAATTAACAATTCCTAACATATCTATTTTGTTTATCTTTTTTCATATATGTATTATTGGAATAAAATATATATACATGCATTTATGTATATGTAACTATGTATTTAATAATTAGTAGATAATGTATTTAATAAAAAAAATATCTCTCGATTTTTAAATGTGTGTAAAAGAGAAAGAGAGAGAGAGATAGACCGCTTTCGTGTAAAGTCTCAGTCTATTCCCCTCAAGCTTTATACAACTATTTGCCAGCATTTTTACTTGGTGTTTTTTTGTTTTTATTTAGCATTTTGTTGTTGTTTTTGTCATAGTTTGTTGCCTGTTGTTTTTGTTTTATTTTCTTGTATTTTGTTTTTGTTTCGTTGATGTTGTTGTGATTTTGTTTTGCCGGGTCTGTGTGTCGTCTGGTCAGTGGCAAGTTTTTTTTGTTTAACGTTTTTAGTTGCCTTCGAACATTGAGCTTGTCGCGTGTCTTCTCTGCAGAAAGGAAAAGAAAGGTATACATATATCTATAGATAGATAGATAGATAGGGAAAAACTATAGAAGAAGGAAATGGGAAAAAGCAGAGCAAATCAGAAAAAACGTTGTCAAATTGTGTTAACTTTTTGTTATCTCTGTTGGCTGTTGTGCAATTTTTTGTTGGCATTGTGCTTAAGAGCAGTTAACTGGTGTGAAAAGAAGAGTGCCCAGAAAGCTAAAGAGCTTCTCTATAAGCTCTCTCGCTTGTACTAACATTTCTGGCATCGACTGTGAACTAGTCTTTGATTCGCTTATTCCCCCTTCTTCCCATTCATTAAAGATATTTCAGTTTATACAAATTACCTACTTTCTTTTTTGGTTCTTTTCTTCTTTTTTTTTTTTTTTTTGCTTTTCTTCTTTTCTTTGTGATTAAATTGAAACGCCTACGTAGAAACATCGTACAGATATCAACACACAACATCGTAGTGCGACATATATTCCCCACATACGTAGCTTATACACTCATCTGGGGGGCAGCAACAGTAGCAGTCGCAGCAGCAGCCGCCACAGCAGCAACAGTAGTGCAACATGAAACCGATGAGTAACAGCGGCAGCAGCAGCAGCAGCAACACTCTTAACAGTGGCGGCGAAAATAATGCTCCCAGAATGCGTCGCAGGCCCATACGTAAGCTATTTTTAATACACCTTCACTTCACTAATCAGACTATAACAATAAGAATCCAAAGTGAAAACCCTTAAAGATACATACAGACATATCATTCGAGACATTAGTACATCAGTCCCCTTTTTTTGTTGTGTTTTGTTGTTTATAATTTCTAAACTTTAATCTTGTAAATCAAGTAACATCAGTTTATACACATATCATGTCTATGCCAGGCCATGCTGAGATTTCCAGACTTGTAATTGTTGTTTTTAAATACCTATTAATTGAAAAATTAAGTTCAAATAGTTTTGAAAGAAGTTATTAATTTCGATTTCGAAAAATGTATTCGGAATCTAAAATGAGAACAGCCTTGAGTATCTTAAAATTATTTTGAAAATCAAATAATACAAAAAATATTTCTCTACTATGCATGGGCAAATTAATATATATTTCGTTATTGTTTTTATATTCTATGTCTTTATAATTTTAATTTTAGTTTTTGTTTGAATTCTTATAATTCGTTATTCGACAAAATCGCTACTAACGATATATATATTTTTCCTTTGCTAAGACAAAATCTTTGTTTTAAAATCCAAAATTACTTTGCAATTTTAAAATTAAGCATATCATCTTGTAGTTATTTTCATAAACTGCCAAAAAGATCTGGGTAGAAGATAATGTTGCTCTCTATCTTTGGCTATTTATCAGAAACATGTTTTAGTATCTGTATTTAATGTCCCATCGATGTTAGCTTGAGATTTGGGCTATTAATACTATTATATTTTGTAGGAATTGTGCCAATTGGAAAGGTCTTGGTATTTTGTAATCTAAGGATTGCACAGTGTGGCAAAATAATTGGGATTGAGATTTGAATTTGAATAAGATCAATTTCATATTTAACAAGTTTTTGATTGTCATGTCTTGTCGGGCGATTAGAAAAGACTACAAAGTAATTATACTTTTCATTTTAATGGCTAAAGAAAACAAAAAAAAAAAACAAATAAGTTATAAAACAAAAACAAACATTTTACACTTCAATGTAGTTTTTTTTTATTTCTATTTTCATTAGTTTTTTTAGCTTTGACATTTTATTTGTTTTTCCCATAATTTGCTGCACGCTATTTATAGCATTTCGCATGCCATTTATTTAGTTATGTTTGTTTGTATGTATGCAGGTGCATTTGTATGTATGTATGTATGTATACCAAACAATTAATTTATTATTAATTATGCAGTTAGTTATACATTTTAGTTTATTGCCATTTTTACACCCTTGCTCAAGCTGCAACTCTTGCCATTGGCCATGAGAATGCAATTTGCCAATACCAAAAGAGGGCTCCGCTCTTTTTGTTAGGCCTTGATGTAAGTTCATAACAATGAATTGAATTGTATCGAATCAAATCGATAATTTCATGGTTCACATTAATGAAGTTCAAGGTATATTTGGGCTGAAAAATAACACAATATAAACACTTGGTTAGTACTAGTTGCTTTAATTTATTGTAAATTGTTGCCAACTATTTTATTATCAACATATTTATATATCATTCTCATCAGCTTTTTTGACACTTATTTGCTTTAAAACAAATGGCAAATATAATTATTTATTCACTTTCAAGGCCTGCCTGAGTGAGCAAAATGTGTATCCTTGAAAGGGTTAGGGACTGCAGACAGACTACTGATTCTTATAAAGACCATATGGTATATACATGTGTATATTCATGTGATATCTACTATATATCTATGTCCATACAAGCAAAGGGATGATGGTTATATAGATATTATAGGTATACAAATTGAATGCATATAAATTGCGAATTTTCCTCTTTGAATTTCATATCTAAATTGTGGAAATTATTGTACATTATTTAATTGATGATGCATATTGATATCATTAAATCGTGGAATATTACGCATTTAAGATAAAACTAAATAGATAACTTGGATATCAGAATTACACCACAGACCACATACATACATACGTAGGTATATAATTTTAGATTCCTATTCATAACTTATGAGTAGTGTAGACACTTTGTGAATGTTCCTTTTGTAATGTACAGTGGTGGCCATTCAATTAGTGCACTCTCCATCTTTAGTGCGTTTACTCTTTTAATTTTGATAATATTGAGATGTTTAAATTTTCATTTTGACATAACCTTACAAATTTTCAGTTTGAGGTGTTAAATTTGTGACGTCTACTGTGCAAAGCGCTTATCGTTTATCCTGGAAGAATGGGACAGATATGCCCTTTTTGCTGATAAGCTAACCTTTGCATTACCCTTATAAAACCCTTGTTATTTGACCCCAATTGCAAAATTACATTCCATTGCCATTGTCGGCTGTTGGCTTCACTTTTGATCGGCTTGACTTCGATTCGGCCTTCCATGAAATAGTAGCCACAACAAGGCGATGGGGCAGCGACGCATAACGGTTTTGTTTGCGATTAGCGGCGCAACTTTACGCCATTAATAAGTAGTCAGCTGTTCAAGTGGTTTTCGTTTTGACCTGCGGCGCTTCATTATTATTATTTAAGTACTGTTCGTTTGTCTACCCCTTTGGTTTTTTATCATTCCAAAAGGGCATCAAGTTGAATGGTTTGTTTTATTCTCATCCCACCCTGTTGCCATATCGATAAACAGGTATATACGTGCCAGCCAAATCTACATAGACATAAAATGGAGTTATTCTGAGTGAGTTTAAGCGAATGTCTACTTACTTATAGGCAAGAGTACTCCTCAAGAGTTTACACGCTTCACACACACAGGTAAACAAAATTGAAATTAATTAAATTTAACATAGAGACAGATTGATCATAAATTATGAAGCCGCAGCTAGCAAATAAACGAATCGTTCAAGCGATTCTTGTTATGACGTCAATGTCAGAGAGTGATGCTGGCCGGTAACCATTTATGTCAATATTTAGATTTAACACCTGTCGGAGGCGACATCGAAGTTGAAATTAAGAGATTGCTGCAAATTGATTATGGGAAAAATTGAACGAATTTCGAATTTCGATTAGTAAGTCAAATGAATCAAATACTCTATTTAACAAGTATTTATCGATTTGTCATCTATTATGAGACGAGGATTCTGCTCAAAGAATCTAGTTTCAACCCTCTGGCGTCAATTTTCTTTTTATTGCAAATGTTTTCGCAAAGTCTTAATTATAGATTTCTCACCTACATGCCTTAACCATATCGTTTATATCACAATGTTTATCCAATCAAATTATTTACGGCTCAAGTCTGTCTCTATGTCTAATAATCTAAACAAAGACACAAGAACACATGTGTTTTACTTTTCATAACTAGATCAAACACAATATCTTCAAGCTAGAGAAGGCAATTTGAAATAGTTACAGCTCTAAGAAGAAAAAAAAAACAACTTAGTAAACACTGAATATTTCAGCTAGACAGACGCGTTCGAGTTTCAATTGAGGGGGAGAATAACTATATATATAAAATAAAAGGAATCATCCGAAATATGTCGTGATTTAATTGTGTGTCTCTCTCTCTGTCTCTATCTTCTTGTCTGTGGCTCTTTATATTTGACATGAAAAGCCTGCTGCATTGTGAACTAATACTCGTAAACGGACGAAATGGTCGTTTTGCGTGGCAAGTATGGCGGTTATTTGCCGCTCCGAAATGATGACGATGTTGAAAGTGCTGATGAGGCAGGTATGAGAAAAACAACAAAAACAACAAACGACATGCAAGAAAATACTGAAATTTACCAGTACAAAAATTCAATCAATATAAAGGGATAGTATATAGAACTTTTATAACTTTTGTGACCTCGAATCCGTCAGAGTTGATTTCGATCTGTCTATGTGTCTATCTATACATAGTTCAAACATAGGTTATTCAATGTGGTATAGTGGTGACCCCGACGTTGCATAAGGATTTGTGATTCGTTCAATATGTTCTCTAAAAGCAAATTATGTATATTATTTCATTGTTCTTTGCTTATTGTTTACCCTCATATAAGTTCTGCTTTATGGGCTTCGCGAGACCACGTTAATAGTCACCTGGCTATTACGTCTTAAAGAATGCTTTTCAAATTAAATATGTCGTCATTGTTGGCCAAAAAGAAAACAATTTTTTTGTTGTTATTGACCATTTATTCCATGAATTGCGATCGTATGTAATTGTAAATGCCAAAACTCTTTTTGCCACCATTACCTACCAACCTGTCATTAAAATTATTCACTTGAGCATTCATTGTTGTTGGTGTTGACACCGTCATTGCGTTTTCTGATAATTGTGATTTCGTTAACAGTTTTTGTTGTTGTTGTTTTTTATCTAATTTATGATTAATTCTCATTGTTTGTGGAGACGTTTTATTGCTTAGTTCCCAGACCAAGAGGCCCCATACAAATTATTGAGTTATCAGAGACATTAAGCTAAGCGACCAAACCGTAAAGAGAGTTAGAACCGACCACAATTAGCCAGGCCAACTGTGTGTGGAGGCATTGTAAAATAATTTGCGTGTCTTGGCAAACGTTTCACTTGAATTATTGTGTCGAAATTTCCCCTCCTTCCATCTAATAGTAATTATCTGATAAGCATAAGTACAGGCATACCTATTACACACACACACATACACACATCATTTATATATGTATGTATGTATATGTAGTCTAGCTTTTAATGATAATTCAAAATTTCTCGTATATCGTCATATTTCCATTTGTTAATCTTTTTGGGTTATTTTGTTTAAGTCATATTACTCACATTTCCCTTCTTCTAGGCTTCTGTAGGCAAAGAAGAGAAGAGACTGAGAGGTCGGCTAAAAGTTTAACTGAATTTATAATCTTAACATTTGCATATAATATAATATATGTTTAACAACTTGACTCTTGATTTATTTTCTTTGCATTTTAGAAGAATATTTTAAATAAAACTTTATCAAAAGTCCATCAATATAAAAAGTTTGTCAAAGAAAAGTTCACGTTGTTAGTTGACGTCATTAGGACTCTTTCCTCATGCCAAAGTTTGAATACCCTTTCCAAGTGCATATGCACTTTTATGCCAGATGGCTAAACACTTCTCATGAATTGTTATCTATATAGCTCAGCAATTTTAAACATTTGAGAACTTTTCTTGTTTAAATACTAATAAAAATGTCTAAGAGAGAATGTGAAATGAGTTTTTTATGCCCTTGCAGAGAGATATAATAATATTTCTGTTTCTAAGTAAACTATGTAAACTATGTCACGATTGGATCACGTTACTATATAGAAATTGTTAAATAACAAAATGCATTTGAGTTTTGAGAAGTAGCTGAGTTTCTAGTCTTCTATCAATCAATGGAAAAGAGACAGGAAATAATTATTATTTTATTTACCTATGTCTAACCCATTTTGTATAAGATTGAGGAACAGGGGGGAAAGTGTATATAATCTCTAAACTAGCTTCTTGAAATTCTTAAACACCAAACCGGACACAAATGCACGAAAAAAAAAAACACATAATCAAAAAGCATTTACTTCAAACACTTATTTGTACAACTTGACTAAATCTAAAATGGGTTCGTGGGTTTTTTTTTCAATTTTTTTCTTTCTTGGTTTTGCTATCTGCCTAGAATTTGAATGACTAAAGTGATTGAACGCTGATTGCTTCAAATTAGGAAGTTAAATATATATTATACATATATAATATTTATTTAGTGTGTAATGTTGTTGCTTAGACTTAGAATTCGGTTGATAGCCGAAAAAAAAAGGGCGGTGATCGTGCGGGTGATCACATTGTAACAATGTGTATTAGTAGACTCCAAGGCCATTGTCAAGGTCGTTTAGTAAGTTGAATGTGTTAAGTAAAAAGAGACGACGACTACGACTACACCATGCCATGCCATGCCTCAAATGTACAATATCTGTTTGTTGTGCATCTTACATACTAATCAAAACGAATGACGCGTGCCGAAAAAGCAAAAAATCAGTTTTGTATTCCTACCTCAAAAAGGGGGCGAAAAAAAATAACCATACGATTGATTGCATTTGTGTTAGCATTTTGTTATGGCCAATAAATATAGAGATTTTATTGGCCATCCTTTCGTACTGGTACTTTTTCTTTTGCCCAGATCAAGATTAATATGTAGCAACATTAAGGCGGGGCAAAATAAGTTGGGGCCAAGGCCAAGGGAGAGACAATCAAATTTTGTTGACAGATTAATTTTCAAGCTCTACGTGACAACTGATAAGCTCAAAAGGAAGAACAGCATGAAAGACGAGAGAGAGAGAGAGAGAAGGGAGGCGGTAAGGGGTATGAAGGTGAAGTGTATGTATTATGTATAGACAAGGGCAGTTTGGGTACCACTTGAGAAACAGAATCAAAAACCAGATTATGGCCAATAAAAAGAATATAAAAAAAAATACAGAAAAATTGATTTTCGCCTTTGGTAAAAACACACACTTTTAAACACAACTTTCCAACGATTGTATCTCTCAAGAGGCTTCACATGCGAATGAACTATAGAAGGAGACCCAATGTTTCCATTCCTATGTACATACATACATACATACATATGTATAACGTCATTTACGACTACTTGAAAATATCATTTTGATTATTTTGATAAGCTTCTTATTTTCTTCTCATTCTAACTTATGAGGTCTTTTGTTTTATGATTTAACCACTGATTGTCTTCTACTATTCTGGGAACAAGACAAACAGGGATAAGATGTTGGCCTCTCTGACTCATTGTTGAACACCTGAATCCAACTGATATTGATAATCAATATTTCAAGGGTCACGTGATATGCAAAAAAATAAACGAATCAAATCGTATATATATAGTTCTAAGATAATATTAGGACAAGGACACTTAAAGATTATATTTTTTTTAGAGATATTTTGTTTTTTTTTTTTAATTCTTTTTAAGCATTGCATTTCAAACTATTTTTTCAGAGCAAGGGAGGGAAATTACCATCCGAATAAGGTATTTGCGTTTTCTCCTGTCTTTATTATCTGTTCAAATTTACTTTAACTGATAATATTAATGGCTGTCAGTATTCTATTACGTACGTTTGGAATGCCAGAAGGGTCCTACAAATAAGCCTCCCCCCTTAAAAAACCATTATAGATAAGGAATTAACGTAAGCGAGCCAAAAAGCATTGAACACCCTTGCAATCTGGCATACGGGGCGTATGATTTTTAAAATTGAATGCTTTGAAATTTTTCCGAAATCAATTAAAAGTTTATTTGGGAACTAATAGAAAATATATTGAAATATATTGTT
This sequence comes from Drosophila willistoni, assembly GCF_018902025.1. Lineage (NCBI taxonomy): Eukaryota > Metazoa > Arthropoda > Insecta > Diptera > Drosophilidae > Drosophila > Drosophila willistoni. The sequence continues at coordinate 10,984,320 of NW_025814052.1, forward strand.
TACCTTTTAATAAAGAACTAGGTTTAGTTTCTTCCCTTTTGATAGAGTCTATCAATACGATCTCAAGATTATAGTAAAAGAAAACATTTGCAGAAAAATGTCCTTAGATATCCTTAATTGCTATAACTACATAAAACAAAAATGGTTCAATCAAATCACATCTGTCTTTAACTATTTTGTATATACATATACATGTAATAAAATAAATTGCAAGATAATTAAATTAAAAGAAATACAAAACAAATATGTATGTATATATGTATATTCTCAGAGTTAAAGATATGGCACCTTAATCGGTCGATGTGAGAACATTAGTGTCAAGTACTAAAGTCTAAAGTATTATCTACATCATTGTTGGAGATGGCCTGTCAAAATGAATGATAAAATAAATAATTTAACTTATGTGAGCAAACATTACCGAAAAATACAATTAAAACTGATTACGTGTCTAATTGCCTTAAAAAACAAAACAAAACAAAACAAAAAAGGGACGTCGCTTTTCACCAGTACGAACCAATCTATAAGGGTAGTGAGGAGGGGGGAAGTAATAATTCATGTACAAATATCGCAAATTGCAGCTGCTAATTTTCAATCGCGTGCATAAGCCAACCCCGCATCCAGTGTATCCCCCTTCCCTAGCCAGCACCAATCATATATTTGTTTCCCCCTTCCTCTCTCTCGCTTTCGCTCTCCATCTCTATACACTTAAACATATGTTCCATGTAGTCGTAGGCAATTTATAAAGTGCCAAGTTGCGGCCAAGTTCAAGTTTAAGGTCCACAATAACAAAACACAAAAACATTTGCATGCCTATCCATCCATCCATCCATCCATCTATCTATCTATGTATCTATCGATATCTACCGCTATTGGAAAAACCAAAAACAAAACCATTGATGGGGGAGGGGCACCGGGGATGGATCACTATCTTCTACTACTACTAAGTATGTATGTATGTATGTAATGGCGATGATGACGATCCAACCAGTAATTGATCAACAGATTGGTTTCAACGTTCATAGTACGCGGGTCGATAAGATCAAAAGCGACAGTTGATTACCATTACCCAACAATTTAATTGAACGCCAGCCAGTTCATCGTCAATTGTCTGTCGATATACAAAAAACAAAAAAAAACAAAAAAACCAACCAACTTAAATGCAATTCGTTTAAGTAATTTACTTAAAAAATAAAAAACTCTCAACTATGTAAATGGAAAGCCCATCAAAAAATGACTGTGACGCAGTCGTTGTTCCCCCTTAGCCACCTTTTCGAGCCTTCAGTCTCTTGAAAACACACGAGCTTGTCTTCTGATAAGTTCCTTTTGTCACTTGCTTTTGTTTTTTATTTTACAATTCAACGAGAGGGAGAGAGAGAGATGGAGAGAGGAGGAGAGAGAATGGGAACATGTGCGTGTGTGTCAGTACGTCTTTTGCGTTTTAGTACTTCCCTATTTAGCCACAGGTGGGACATACCCAAACCCCCCGACAGACACTCCATCCAAGTGGTGGGTGTGTGTATCTTTTTCGGGGGAGAGTGTGTGTGGAAGTGTACTTGGGATTGCATGTCGCCTTCCTGATAGGTCGTTATCATCTGGATGCTACATAGCTTGCGTATTGAATTCCACTTTTGTTTTTCTCTAGAAATCCCCCGACAATACGGTGGGGGATTCCTTTTATAAAGCAAGGTAAATTTGTATTTACACCTTTCGTTTCTTTCTCTCATCCTCATCCTGCTCATCCTTATCTTGTCTATGATAACATAGATCGATTAGCGATTCTTGTAATCGCCAACTTTTATTGGCAACATATTAATATCATCATTTATTTTACTGATAAATGCATTCTATATTCCATACTCCAGTTCGTCGACTTGGTGGATATTGATTATAACTTGAGGTCTATCATACAGAATTTCATAATTTTTATATTCCTCAAAACTACTACAAAACTGTTTCCTACCTATACTTTCAAGGATAGTGGGAAAAATATCTGAAATATTCATAAAATATTTATTTATAGTTATTGTAATGCTCTAATTTATCGTTATATCAAAGTAGTTAGTATTAAAAGTAGTTATTGTAATGCTCTAATTTATCGTGTTATATCAAACTTGAACAAGATTGGGCAATTATATCATATATGTACATAGTTCCTATATATGTAGTTCCCTCTTATATGTTGGACACTACTTGGAAAATATATCATAATTATGAAATTATGAGCTTCCATTAGTTTCCTTAGATATTTGTATAAATTGAGCTTTCAAGAGATTTCATACATATTTCTCCCTCTTACTCTATCTTTCTATCTCTCTCTCTCTCTCTCTCGATCATTTATTTTGTTTATGTTACAGATTACAATTAAACTCTCTTCACATTTTTTCAATCATTCTCAAAATGAAAGAAAGAAAAATGATGTATTAATTAAAGCCGCGGGCACTAAGCCACATTAGATAAATTTTGGACTCTGTACACACACATACACACTCACATACACACAACTGATGTATACCTAGCTATATATATACATACACTTATTCACACACTCTACACGTTATGCCCATTCAATTCATCCGGGTTGTATGCCCGGGCAAGCCTGTTAAAATCTACAGGGCTGGATTAATGCACAAATGAGGGAAACCACAAGAAAATATTTGTTGAAAATTTCTCAATTCCTCTTACTCTAAGACCTTTTTTATTTCTGTTAATTTTTGTCTCATTATTTATATTCATTAGTTTATTAGGGTTTATTCCAAATCCTCTCCTGTACTCTATTGATCCGAAAGACATCTACGACAATCACAGTAAAATCTGGCAACAGAAACAATGTCGATTGTACTACTTAAATAATATACATACATTCAGACATATCTATCTGATCATTCATTCACATTTTGTCAACTTTTTTTTTACATACATTTTGTATGTTTGTGTGTGTGTGTGTGTGGGTGTTTTTAACATCAGCAATTTGTCGACTTGTGCGTCATTTTGGGCGCCCCATTCAGATGGTAATACCCAAAGAAAAAAATAGAATAAAAAAAAACCTAAAATGTCTTTTCATGTTTAATCAATTTAAAATTTCGCTGCATTTAAATTCTTCTTGTAGCAAACAAAAAATAATAATTTACACGTTTAAATGGCAATAGGTTTTTTTTTTTGTTTTTTGTTTTTGCTGTCAGCCATTAAATTTGTTTATTCAGTTAACGTAAAATATATAAAAATTTGCCAATTCAGCATCAATTGAGTTTTGCTATTCCCAGAGAGGAGGAGGAGGAGGATCGTTTCTCTTGATAAATGAGGATACATTTATCTATAATTTAGTTGAGCTTTAACCATAATTTAAAATTTTTATCCACTTTTTGCTCGGGTGTTGTTTGTTCTACTCGATTTAGAATGATAATTTTTGGTGGTGTTACAGAGAAACCTGCTACAATCAGCTAAATCTGGATGACAACTAATAAAAATATCTAATTTATTGCACCAATGCCGATCTATAGATCGTGCTCGATCGATGCCACGCGTAACGACGCGTGAAATTCGCGTGGAAAATTAAATTAAAAAAAAAAAAAAACATTAAATGTTTAACAAAATTACAAAAGGAGAAAACAAGTTTCGGCTTTATACACTGAAACACAATTTATCTCATTTTTAGAAATTGTTTGTCATATCTTAATTTATAGAATTTCTAATCTGTAAAACCAAAGCGATGAATAACTGATTAACTCCTTTATAAATTTAAGAAACAAATTCATTTTTCTTCCTTTTGTTAAATTAAAAGAAAGCTTATGAAAGGAATGTAACTCTCAATTGAATTGTTCAAAATTGTTTTAAAACTAAATTGAAACGTATGTGGAGCAAGTTTTTGCAACTGGCCCATAGATTCTCATTACTGTCTTTAACAAACGCATCATCCAAAATCACGCGGACGACATCACTCATCCGCCACATCTCCGCCTTAAGTATGGGGCAATAATCAATGAGTGAGTAACGATCCCCGACAAACTGTGAAAAATGGATAATTATCATAAAATTCACAAAAAGTGAGAAAGAGAGAGACTAAGAGGAGGAACTGAGAGAAGACATAAAGGTTCTAAAGGGAGAAGGAGGGGGGTTCATTCATAATTTAGAGTTTTCCTAGGTCAATTGTAAAACAAGCATGGCCAAAATAATAGGAGAAGAAGAAAAACTGAACTTGATTTTATGTGATAACACACAATCAACAGAATCGAGAGTCGAGAGCGTTTTAGTCGTCGTCGTCGTCGTCGTCGTCGTCGTTCCCTTTCGTTATCTCTGAGAGCAATCCAACAACTTTTGTGTCGTTCGTTATACATATGAATGTATGTACATACATCTGTATGTATACACATTGGGCATGGTGTAGTCTTGAGCTTATCAACATCATCGTCATCATCGTCATCATCATCAACATCAACAACATCACCACCATCAGATCGGATCGGATCCGGCCAAAAATGGCTTATTGATTCGGGCCGAGATCGGTTTGTTGGTTGGTCGGTTGGTCGGTTGGTGGGTTAGTCGCCTCTGAGAGCGTTTCGCCGCTGTCGTTGCCGACTCTGAATGTGGAAACGAAATGAAATAGCGCGTCAAGCGTTATAATAACAAGTGTTTGCCGTCTTTGGACATTCAGTGTACGATATCCCGGCACACGGTGCAGACATTATAAGTACAAAATCAAAACCCCCAACCAAAAAAAACAAAATAACAAAAAGTATAAAGAAAACCAAAACGAAAATTTTTTGTGTTAGAAATGATAAAACAAATTCGCTGAGCCGCCAAACTTCCGGAAAAGCAAGCTACAAATATTTTCAATCTTAATTGGTTTTTTGGTTTTTTTTTTTTGACTGTGCGTGTGTGAAGATAATCCAAAAAGTCTTTTGTGCTGAACAATTTATATATTGAAAATTGTGCTAAACAAAAAAAAAAAAAAATAAGAAAGAAAACCCTGTGAAAAAGTAAGCCCACACAAGAGTATATATAGAAAGAGACATATGTAGAAATCAATGGAAGAAAAACAAATTTAAACGAAAATTAGAATAAATTTTATTTTGGTATTTGCAAGATGTGCAAGGTTTTGTTTGTAATTAAACTGGTTAACTGAAAAAATGAGAGAGCTAGAACCGCGACATTACAAGTTTTCAAACTTGTCAAAACATCAAAATGAAAATTTGGCAACATCTTCTTCGCTCGTTTGTTTTGTATTTCCAAACAATTTTCAACACGAAAAAAGTCATAAATGAAACTGCAACCTTTAAGTTAAACCGCAGCCCTCAGACCAGCAGGGGTCAGCTGCTCACCTAACTCAGTGCCGACTAAGGAAACAACAACAACAACCACAACAAAAACCTTTAGTTTTTCTAATTAATTATGCAAAAACACACACACACACACAAAAAAGCCAAAGAAACAAAAGCAGCAGACACAAAAACAAAACAAAAAACCAAAAACAAAACAAAACGAAACACAAACTCAAATACAATTTAATAATAATTAATTTATGTTTACCCCACGTCGAGTTAAACATTTCACGGCCAAATTGCATTTTGTTTGAGTTTTGTCTTTTATGTTTTGTTTGCTGGTTCTTATGGCCAGATTGTCCGATCGATCGATCGATCGATCGATGAATCGTTTTCAATTTTTGGCCCGGCAACATCGTTGCGCATGCGTTTTGACTTGTTTGGCTGGGTTTTCCCCCCATCAATGAATTGCCAATGCGCCGGGCTTGGCTAAATTGGAATGCATGAAGTGAAAGAAATTTCAATTTATATGGTACATTTACAAGATTTCAAAGAACACTTATGAATGCTATAACATTTTGCACAGAAATCGACATATAGCAGATATAGATTAAACCTATTTCCAGCAGGAAGTGAATTTATCCGTTGTTTGCAACCTTCTGAAAAGTATGTCAAAAATAAAAAGACAATATTTAGCAAATAGAATTATGAATTGTGTTCTTGGGCAAACAAAACACAAAATATGTCGATCGACTGTTTCACAGGGAAAAGTCAAAGTTAAATTTCATAAACTAAATCAGAAAAAGCTAACAACAAAAAGGAATGAAAAGTGAGATATGAATCAAGAGCAAAAGAATCCCCACAGTCCTTAACATTTTTCCTTAAAGAAATGAACTTTTTACTGAAAGGAGGGGAAACGGTATCATCATCAGTTTCAAAAGTAGAGTATATTTTGGATTGAAAGTTTTTATCTTTTATCTACAAGTTCTAAGAACTCAAATCTATGTCAATTGCAGGTGATAGACTATATTTACTTTGAAATAGGGTGTCTTAAAGTCGACAATCAATTGACAATTGTGCTTAGCGGGGGGCGAGTGGGGGGATATTTTTGTTTTGTTTTTGTTATTTTGTGTCATGTGCAATTTTCATTATTTTCATTTAACTGCCAACTGCTGCGTGTGGTTAATGAGGTTCTCCATCTTCCACAGCCCCCACACCCCGACCCCCTCTCCCACGACACCACACACACACTTTTTGTGCTCTTTTTGTTTTCTTGCCATTCACCACTTGTACTCTTAATACATATGTCTATAAAAATTTGCTAATATATACATATATACCTACATATTTGTATATTCAGTATGTATGGTATTCTCATATATATATGAATGCGGATTGCCACTTTAAGAGGTCTTAGCCTTAAAGGTTTCAGATTCAAGGCGATATCTCCATTGGGGAGAGAAAGGAAAACTAACATTTCGTTTCCTATACGCTTTTTTTTTTAAACTGCTCTAAATGCATAATAAGTAATTAAACTATTTTTTTCATTGATATTTAGTGGTATTGGGGGGGGAGGGGGGAAATTCGAAGTGTAATGGAATTTGCAATTTACTTTTCATATGTATTAATTAGCTTTTAGACCAGGTAAAGCCAATTGTTAATTACATTGTATAATGTTATTAGAAAAGAGAACAACAAAAAAAAAATAAATAAATCACTATAAAGATTTAATAATTGCAATTGTTATTAGAGCATAGGAAAAAGGGGGAAACGTTCGGTAAGAATTAGAAAAATTTGTAGATTTTTTTAAATGCAAATTTTTCCCAAACATATTCATTAAAAATGTATTGCTAATCCTTAGTGTACTAGCTAATAAAAATAAAAAAACTCAATAAACATGTCATATATTAATTGCAAATCAAAATCTCCCATAAGTCATAAAGTGTTAAAAAATTATTCATTAACTGAAATGAAATCATTTATCTTGGAAAGAAAAAAGAAAGTATATTTTCTTTGAATATTCTCCTCAAGCTTTATTTAGTTTTCGGCAAAGGTTTGACAGGGATTAAAGCCAATTTAATTGAGAATTGGCTATTGTCAATGAATAACTCTAACTGAGATAACAATCTCGATGATACAGCATTTTTGTGGGAAGAAATGATGTCATTCCTTGTTTAATTTCTTATCGATTGAAAACGTATGTGGAATTTCCGATGATAGTTTTTGTCTTTGATTGTTATTTGTATTAAGCACTTTATTTGTGACGTTTTAGGTAAGCCAAGTTCTCTTACATCGTTTACCATGTATATAAATTAACTTAGATCACCAAATACTAAAACATATGTACATATATGTATACTCTATATAGACAACTCATAGAGTATTTCTTTTCTGGGTGTATTCAGCAGGTTTTTCAAAATTATATATTTCAATTCAATTTAAAACTAATTAATCAACAAATCTTAATGAATATTTTCATTTGTTCAAGGATTTATGTAAAGAAAATCCTTAAAAGTTTTTGAAAATGGAAAATGAATTTCCACTTGGTTCAAAGACTTTTGTTTTATGCTTTTTCCTAGTATTCTGTCTATATACACGTTTAATATCAATTTGCATATGTATATAAATATAACCAATATTAATTTTTGTTTGGTTTTATTTCTGTGCGTGTGTGTGTGTGTGTGTGTGTGCCATGTGAAGTTGAACGACATTTTAAGCAAAAGTTCCAGTTTTTGGACTTACAAAACGATATTGTGTCCATTCATTAAATCAAATTTATAAGTAAAGCTGCGTCATCAACAACAAAAATGTTGCCGAAATTAAAGATTTATACAATAATAATTCAGTGGGGAATAGATTTGTGTGTTTTTTTTTTTTTTTTAGTTTCTGTTAGGCAAACTAAGAAATAAATATGCTAGGTAAATTTGTTTTATTGATTGGCATTTAATTAATGTCAATTTGAAATTTGATCTTTAAGTTCGTTTACATTAAATGCAAATGTTTATGATTTAATTAAATGGGTGAGTTATAGGGGATAGAGAGTGAGACAGTGGGGGAGAGAGAGAGAGAGGAAGCTGTGAGTTTCACGTGAATGCTTTCCATAGATTTGCATATCTATGATTCAACACGAGACAAGCCAATTGACATTACGTAGCCGACATGTGGGTCACACGTTTTTAAAACGAATCACAACGAAGCTCAAATACTCTGGTAGACTCTTTAGATAGAAGGGTATACAGGGTGCTTTATTTATGCAATGTAAATAACGCAAAACAATTTGGTTTTTGGATTTTTTAATTGAAACCAAGAAGCTAGTTTATTTCGAATGGCAAATCTCTGGGAATACTATTTAAATAAACGAGCTTATGTTATCTACATAGATATATACACACATACATACATACATAGAGAGAGCGTATTGTATATGCCTGAACATTGCCGAGACTTAATCACAATAAATAGAAATTAGCTTAGTTGAAGCTTGCACATTTAGCGCACGTTTTACAAATTAACGCGCATTCTGCTGGGATTAAAATGTTGTGCCCCATTAAGCTGACACTCGAAAGTATTTAACAACCTAAACAGACACTTACTACTACTACATGATTCTCACATAAATATATACATAGGTACTTTAGATTTATAGCTTGATCTGTAGAATAATTAAAAGAATCGGTAATACATCTCTTTAAACAACTGCAAAACCTTTCACATTGCCTTACCACCATCTCTTTTTCCTCTAAATAGAACAAACCATCGCATCATATTAAGCTTAAACTAAATGTTTAAGGACATAAACAAAAAATTTCATTCTTTAGACACCAATTGAAATATTTATGTGTCGTTTAAACATATGTCTATATCTAAGTGCGAATAGATTGAGTTCTATTCAAAAAATCCTACATTTACAAGTGTTCTTAACACGCGTCTCATATCTCTCTAAAAAAAAAAAGCATAAACATACATATTTTTGTCATTTGTATTATTTGTGGTTTTGTGAAAAACCCGTAAAAGCATAAAAACTCCGGGACAGATTAAAAACTTTATGGAAGAATTGTAAAAAAAGTATATATAGTTCTTAAATTTGTGTTCTTTCTTCTTGTTGGCTTGGTTTCTAATTGGTAACCTGGCGCCATGATAAAAACTAATTCTATCTGCCACACTTTTAGAACTTACCTTGATCTAGATTAATGACTTTAATACAATAGAGATTAAAGTCAAAGCTATATTTCGAGAGTCGGTAATAAAGTAAAAAGCAATCATTTAATTATTTTTAGAATATGCGATTTGGCTAGACACAATTCCATTTCTTTTAGCATACCTTAAGGGGCGGGCGGCGGTAACTCTTAATTCTACCCGATCATAAAGCACAGACTATCTGTGTTACTTTTGTTTGTTGTTTTTTTTTTTGGTTTATTATTCGACAACTTGACGACCCTGTGCAAAATTTCCATACAATCAGCAGAGAACTGGAATTTGGCAGACAAATTGTCACCAAGTCGAAATAAAATTCATGGAAATAAAAAAAAAAACCAGCTCAATTTCGTTTTTTTTTTTTGTTTCTTGGTATTTGAGCACAAAAAGCAAGAAGAAGCCAAATAAAATCATATAATAATAAGTATCAAAAATCGATTAGTTACTGTTTTTTTATTTTCTACCGATAAGCCAAAGAAAATGTCATAAAACAACAAATTGCCTCTCAATTGCCCACCTAGAAATAAACACCCAAACACACTTTAATTGGCCACCCAAAAAAAAAAAAGGGGTTACGGCGATCAATCTTTAGGAAATTACCACGAAAAGGAACTAAGGATCGAACCCAAAAGAACAGAACTAAAATAATGGATTATATATATCGTTTCTCTAAATATGTGGATACAAACGAATATTTGTTGATCATTTTTGCCATTGATAGGTTTATTTTGTTGTTATTGATTGTTTTATCGCCTCCATTGCCACCCTCAACTTAACCCAACTCAACTCAACCTCTGCACTGAGTGCGGATGCGAGACGCCCATGGTTAGAGCGGGCGGCATTTCTGTGTGTGGTTTTGCCCCCTAATCAAGGTGCATTTATATGCCCCACGAAGTGTCTGATTGCTGGCTAACTGGCTGGCTAGCTGGCTGGTCGGTTGGGTCTGGCTAGCTAGCTGGCTGGTCGGTTGGCTGGCTGGGTGGCTGTTCGTCTGACCAGCTGGTCGGTTGGTTCGTTGGGTCTGGCTAGTTTGCCGCGCTTTCCGACAATAATTACAATTTGTGTATAGTCATCAGAGTAAAGTTCCGCATACGAAAAAAAAAAAAATTGAAATTGAAAAGCAAAAACAAAAAAAGAAAAGAGATAAAAAAAAAAAACGAAATTCGTTTTAGTTTTGCATTTAGCTTAGCTCGATTTGTCATTAGAAATGAAAAGTAATTTGTATGACGAAATTCACACAACTTGACTTTGAACTTGAGCAAATTTTGCAATGTGCAATGGATTTTGTTAATAGGTTTTCTATTCACAAAAAGAAAAGGAAAGAGAAAATTACTCCCTCACATGAAATTCTATTGTAATCTTATCAATCCAAAGTATACAATGTGCAATTCTGTTTCCGAGGCTGTGTATAGGAGCCCTCTAGAGTATTCTCCTTTCGGTGGGAATACCGAGAGAGGGGGGTGGGGAGATTGTCCATTGTTGTTGACAATTTTGTGTTATATATAATTCATTAATTTGATTGCTGTAGCTTGATAAAATATTAATTATACACCCCTCTTACAGCTTGTTAAATAATAATAATGTCTTAATAGTAGTAAAGGTGAATCTCAAAACAAATCAAAAGCTTGATAACAATACAACAAATTCCACAAGTTGCCTCTATGAAAAGGTGTTACATCTATACTAAACGACGCCTCCATTTTGGTCTTGGTTGTTGAAAAGGCTTTTTGCAGGGGCTTCCTGGATTATCTAACCTACAGGAAATTTCATCTAATACCTCTTTTTGTCGTTAAACCTAACTTTACCCCCCAAGGCAGATGAGAAACACATGTGACACTTTGGTTGGCTATTTCAAATTCAGTTTATTGCAAAAGGGATTAACTTTTGTTCAGCCTAAGTTGGCTAATGTAAGATCTATCGATCTTGACATTTATCTATGAATCAAAAGATCTTTGTATTATGTGATATTTCTATAATGAAATCTTAATCTAACAATTATGAGTTATGTTGCTTATAAAATATATTGCTATCTATCATGAGATCGATCGTGAGATCCATCTTTCATAGAATCTATCGATTTGTAAGATCTCTAACTATCGATCTTAAAATCTAACAACTGTAAGATTTATTAGTTTTGCAATCTAATAACAATTTGTCATGTCTTTGGCAATCTACAATATACAATGAGTTCTATCTATCGATATTCTATTGGCATTCGATCGATATCTATGCATACAAATTTGACATTGATTGAAGATGTTTTATATGTTGTTTATTTGCTGTTGTATTTCATTTTAAGTAGGTAAATTATAAACATTTCGCTACGTTGTTTGTTGTTGTCGTCGCTACGTTTTGAGGAAACAATGATGATTAATTGAAAAAAAAAAATAATAATGATGTGTGTGTGTGTGTGTGTTATATTTACGATAATGATAATGAAATGTTGTGTTTATTATTACCAATTGTTTACATATTGATACAAATCATATTCTCAAAAGTTGGTTAACTTAGTGTTGACTGCTAATTCGTTGAATTTGTCTGGACATTAATAAGTTTCGGAAAAGAGATAAGATTAGAGGTGAAAAAAAGGTACAAAAAGAACCCGGAATAACCAAGAATAACTTAAAGCTTTGACATGAATGAATGAATTTATGGCAAGTGAATATGAACACGAACCCGAAATCTCTCCTACTATACTCATAATCCCCTCTGGAACTAAAATTGGCGCGTGGCCGTGTGACTTTGATTTGAAATTGAGTTTGTTCAAGTCCCTGGGGCTTTTTGTTTTACTAACTTCATAACTGTGTCTACTCACACACTCTCTTTGGCTGATAAGTTAAGTTGTTGTTATTGTCGAACCCTTCTCGATGATGGTCTTAAGTGGATCGTTGACTGAACTTACGATTTACAATCATGGGCATGGATTTGGCCAGTCAACTGTTCAACTAGCTTAACCAACCAACCAAACGACCAACATTCTTTCTGGCAACACGTCCAAGGGGGCAGCTATGGGGGCAGGTCTGAGGCAATTGCCAACAGGCTAACGGGCTTAATCACATTTTGTTTTTTTTTTTTTTTTCTTCTTTCCTGAAAACAAAAAAAATATGTGCTTATCGGTTGTCGAAAACAAAAAAAAAAAGTCCATAAACTTGAAAAGTAAAAAAAGTAAAAAAAAAAAACGCTTCGCAGCTGCAGGTTTAGCACACATTTTCAATAGATTTTCAAATAAAACTGGTTATTAACTGTCAAATGTTTTCATTAATACACAAAATGCGTGGGGCACAAATAATAATTATAAAAAGAAAAACAAAAAACAAGATTGAAAAAGAAATAAAACTGGTCCTACTCTGGCATGTGTGAGAGATGACGCCCGGTGGTGCCGTTTTGGTGGTGCTGCTGCCGGCTGATGATGATGATGATGATGTTGACGATGACGAAGATGATGGCTCGTGGCAGATTGTTTAGGCAGTTGCTATGAAGACTTCTTCAATTTGACAATTGGCGTAATTTGTCACAGAAAGAATCTTTCGCTTGAACTACTGACTGGAATCGATGTTGGGTTTACTTTTACATTTTTGTAATGTAAATTTTTTAGTTTCTTTATTAGAGTTACTTTACTTGGCAATGTAGCTATTTTGCGTTTCGTTTGATTTCCATTGATTTTCTTCAACTCTGTAAAGCAAAAAACGATAAGTAAATTAAGTAAATTGTTGCATTGCAGCCATATCAACGGTCCGGTGACTAAAGCTCAGTCCTCCTCGTCTTCTTCTACCTCTTCTACCCCTTCACCATTACCAAAAACCACCACTTCCTCCTAATCCTTTCATAATTCCCATCATCAAAAATAAAAAATAGAGATACCCAAGGAACGGATTAAACGACTCACACGACTGGATCTGGACAGAAAATTACCATAACCAAAGAATATTGCTCACAAAAATATACAAAAAAAAAAAAGAAAAACAAAAACAAATTCCCATAAGACGACGAAAGAGAAGACCCTAAACAAAAAACACTTGCATTCAAAAATGTAAACCAAACGGCATTTTGGAATTTTTCTTCTTCAATTTTTATCCCAATTTCTCATAAATTCTTCTATGACACTTAAAACACACAACAACAAAAAACAAACAACAGAAAAATTGCAAAAACCTCAATCACTTTTCATTAATTTATTAATTTATTAAAGAAAAACAAAAACCAATCAATCGTGTGATATTTCAAATTATAGAATTTTTGTTTAGCTAAAAAAAAAAAAAAAACAAAACAGAAAAAAAAACCAAAAACTATGCAAAATCCATAAAGAAAAAGAATATATAAATAATTATATATATATATTATAAATTATTGCTGCACTTGTTTTGTTTTGCTTTAAAGCAAATAAAGAAAAATTCACTACACTACACTACACACACACACACACACACACACATACACACAACAGAGAGAATTCCATTAGTTAAATACAATTTTAGTTAAGTGTAAAAAAACACACACAAAAATCCACCCAAAAATCACCTCGTTTCTTGTTGGTTTTTGTTTTTGGGGCTAGGCACGCTTTAGGCACCTTCTACACGACATTATTGAAACCGGACAGATGCAAACATGTCGCTACCAAACGAACATCAGACAGAGCAACACAACCAGAACATACCATCCACAACAATACCAATACCAATACCATCCACAACAACATCCACACCAAAACCAAATGAGCTGAAACTGCGACAAAGATCAACAACGACAACGACGAATAACCTCTCGCCGCTCAATGTGCGACGACTCTCAGGCTATACAAATCCGCAATTGGATCCCAATGCTGCCGATGGCGAACCAACAACAACAACAACAACAACAGCTGGATCAGGATCGACAACAGCAACACATTCCTCCCCGCCATCGACAACAATAAACATGTACAATAACAATAATAATAATAATAATAATAATAGTAATAATAATTATAATAATAATAATGATAATAATACAAATAACAAAAATACAAATACAAATGCATCACCATCACCGTCATTATACTCAACACCACCAATATACCAACAACAAATGTCCACATTGACAACAACAACACCCTTAGATGTCGCTGCGGATGATAAATACAAACTATTCACAATTTACAATGGAAACGACGGTGAGTGCGTCCCACAAAAAAAAAAAAATTAATTCCACACCCAAACACACTACAAACCATGCGGAGAAAGACACACCCAAACACACAGAGACACACACACACACACGTATCATGGAACAAAATCCTCTTTCTCGTTCCTGGTGAATCACAGCAAAACAGTTTAATGACTATAGCATACTTTTGGGGCATGACAAAGACAAGGTTTTCGGTGTCCGATCCTAATAAGGATGATATTATTAATACATACATACATATGTACAATCAAAGTGGTATGGGAAAGTTTTCCCCTAAAGTATGCAATGTACAAACAAACTTTTGAAATGTCCTGAAATTATGCATATTGACAAAAGTTAAACATAATTTAAGGGGCAAATTGTCATTATATATCCATCCCTACATACGCCTTTGATATCCTATGTATTATATAGACAACTTTATCCGATTGTTCATCAAGGATAACTTTCAACACAAAACAAAAAAGACAAAAACGGTCACACTGGACAGCACTATAATACGGGGATTTCCCCTTTTTACATTGGTAAAGCACAGACAGAAATTTTACATGTATGTAATTAAGGTTTCCACGTTTTTTCGTCCTATAAAAGAAGGGACGTTTGTTAACCGAGAGTCCACTGTATTGAGGATCATGACAAAAAAGAGACATACATACATATATAGTCTATATACAGACAGAGAGTGAGAGGACTAGACTGAACTGTTGTGTACTCCAATCGTATCAAGGATCGTATCGTATCCGTAATTTGTTTTGATTTGTGTGAAATGAGTTGTTGTCTCTCTCTTTGTCTCTCCCCCTTCTACTTTCTCTCATTATTTCTTTATTTATATCTATGTATGTATTTATCTTATTCCTACTCTTATTCTGGTCATATATACTACAGATAGACCCAATTATTATTCAGCTGTCTAATTTGCCACCTTTAGTTTTTAGAATTTCTTTTTGTCATAAAGAGCAAACAGTTCGTAGACAGTTTTTTAATGACGTTCTTTATTTTGTTTAGTTTTTTTTTTTTTTTTATAAGCCATTCTAAACAGTTTTATACGAGATAAACAATTGCAAAAGCTTTAAGCATGTTTGACTCTTTGATGATGTATGATAAAATGTTACTACTCATATTAATTACTTGCATGCCTTTTTTCACTCTTTGTTGCTGTTGAATTATATTATAATATACCTTAAAGATTCAGATTCGGTCTCTGTATTTGTTTCTGTTTCTGTATCTGGCGAATTTGCTTATGGTTTATTAATTGAAACACACACGGAGAACAGAAAACAGAAAACAGAAAAAAGAAAAACGAAAAACTCGTTTACCGAGCACAGAGAGACGAATAGCGTGTCTTAATTGCTGTCAAAAAAAAAAAAAAACGCAGAAACACCAGCAAAAACAAAAAATCATAATTTATAGTGTTGCTAATGAATTGGCTTGCTAATTGAATAATACAAGCTAAATTTAGCCTTAGTCCCTTGCTTGATTCATGAATGTGTTGATCTTGATGTTAACTGTGCTGCTCCTTTGTGTCTTGTATATATCTATCTATGTACCTGTGTGTACATATCTAACTCTAATACTAACCAGCCATTTGCCTTTTGTTTGTTTCTCCTTTCCCCTATGCATCACCTTTGTATCTCACACACCTACACCCACACACACACACACATACACTTAGACCACACAGACAATGAAAAATTGTCCGGCTTACCGCCACATTCAACAACTGGTTCACTAAGCTCAATCATCACGACGTCCATAGCATCCTCCGAACCCGATCCTGGTGCGGCAAGTGGTGGCGGCGGCGGTGGCGGAGTTGGTGGTGGCAGCGGCGGCGGCGGCGGTGGAGGAGGCGGCAGTGGTCCTGGCGGCAATGGTTCTCAAATCTTGGGCACAGATGCCTCCAGCATTGCTGGCATCAATGGCAGTTCCGAAGAGAAATTGGCCCTCAATCGACCCGGCGGCATCAAACAAGAGAAATGGACAACGATTCTCCTACAAGTATCTATACCATTCTTTTTGGCCGGCATCGGTACAATAGGAGCTGGCATTGTTCTTGGTCGTGTCGAGGTAAGTCGAAGCGATTAACTTTAATCTAAGTGATGAATTTCTATCAAGCTGAGCTCATACAGACTTTTGCTTCTTCCTTTCTAAATTTGTTTTAGAAATCAAACATTTTTAGTCTTAGAAACTTGTTTAATTATTTTTTAAGCAATTAAACAAAAGCATTAACTTTAATGGAACGTTAAATAGACATGTTATAATTCGCATTTGTCATTAGAAATGTTTAGACATAAGTAAAGAAGATAATATGCTTTAGTCATATAGTTAACAAATTTTAATATATTTTGAGATGAATTTTTTAAAATCAGTTAACTCTTTTTAAAACCGAATTAATTTGGCTTCACACAAGCTATATATTAAGACCAATATTAGGAAGATTAATTTAAGTATCATTGGCTTTGTAGATAGACGAGAACTAGGTGAGAGCATTGATTTGAAGAACTTTTCAAATGGGAAAATTGTCACCAACAAATGTTGAAAGATGTTGATGAAATAGTTCGAACTATATAATACTTATAAATAAGCCTCAATTGAAAGTTCCTTTCTTTTTCGACAAAATTTCTTGCAGTTGTGTTTAATGGTTCTTTCTTTCAATTCTAACAGCCTCAAATCAAAAGCCTTTTTACGCCTCATTTAGCGTTTGAGTGAGGGAGTGAGTGAGATTATTGATATTATATTAATTTTCAGACAGATATGTTAAGAATCCAAGAATAGAAACTTGAGTCAATATTTGGACAATCTAAACTGTTGGCTGCCTAATGGCCAAATAGATTTTTGCGGTAAGAGGTAAGAAGTAGAGGTGGAGAGAAGAGAGGAGATGCAAAATATTTTAACTAAAATTTACATTGAATATGAAATGAATGAAATAAAAGTGTTTAAATATTAAGAAATATGTATATTTATGGGCCCGCTAATTAATGGCCAAGAGAATTCTGGGCTAAACTGACGCTAAGCGGCCAAAACCTGCACATCTGACACTGGTCGGGAGTTGGCCATAAATCAAAAGATATATGCTTATAAGTATTATATTCTTTCTATCTCTCTTTGTTCTGTTTCGTTTCTATTAGAAATGGTATGTGTTCAAGAACGTGAGCGAATTGTTCATTTTGGTGCCAGCCTTACTTGGATTGAAGGGCAATTTGGATATGTGTCTGGCCTCACGACTCTCGACTCAGGTCAATTTGGGTAATATGACATCGCGCAAGGATGTGACACGAATGATAGTGGGCAATATTGCCTTGGTGCAAGTGCAGGCGACAGTCGCCTCATTCCTGGTGGCCATGTTTGCGGTTAGTGTTGGCGCTGCGATGACAGGAAATTTCTATTTTCGCAATGTCATGCTGTTGACCGCCTCAGCGATGTTTACGGCCACCTCATCATGTTTTGTGCTAGGTAAGCTTCTTCTACTTCTACATCTCCATCTCCCAAATGTGTGACCAGTAAATGTACTTTCTTTCCGTTTAGACTTTGTGCTGGTTGCTGTGATTCTATTCTCGCAAAAGTATCGTCTGAATCCTGATAATTTGGCCACTCCATTGGCTGCCTCCATTGGTGATGTGGTATCAATTAGTTTGCTGTCATTTATTGCCTCGCTGCTCTACGAGCATATCGGTAAGGGCATCTATTTATAATATTTTTGTCATATTTTAAAGTGAATTTTATTTTGCAGAAACGCATCTTTGGATAACATTTATTGTGGTTACCTGCTATTTGGTCCTATTGCCCATGTGGGTGGTCATTGTCCTGAAGAATGAGTTTACTCGTCCCGTATTAAAGAGCGGCTGGGTGCCCGTACTCTCTGCCCTCTGCATAAGCGGGTAAGTCGTAAATATCAAAGCATATTTTGTGGATTCAGGATGAGAGGGCATTTTGTAGAGTTTCTAGAGTTTCGTTCTATGGCGTTCTATCTCTATCTATTTTCAATTATTTCTTGAAAGTCCGGGTCGATGTCTATTGCTGTTGCTACTTACGTATGTGTGACCACTTGTATGTTTTTCTAAGTGTTTTTTTTTATTTTTATTTCTTTTGTAAATTGGGGCCATGATAAGTACTTTTTTTTCTTCTGTTTTTTGCTAAAACGACACAAACATACAAGTAAATATATATAAATAATACATACGTATATATTTAGATATCTCGTTTGTTTGTTTGTTTGTTTGATGATGATGACAATTGTTTTTGTGCCAAATCATTGGCCATTGCTAAATTTGGCTACACACAATATTTTGACTCTTTGTTAATTGGACAAGTCGTTCGTGAAGTTCGGTCGTCTCTAATATTGATTGAATATTGAATAAAAATAGCTATATAATTAGAAGAGGATTAGTTTGCGAATATTAAAAATAATTTGTAAATGATCTTGTGTCAGAATTTGAATGAAATATTGGAATTCCCTTCTATTTTTTTTTGCAGTTTGGGTGGTCTTGTGCTCGATGCTGCTGTTGAGGTGTTCAATGGTTTCGTGGTCTTTCAACCGATCATTAATGGCATTGGCGGCAATCTGGTATCGGTGCAGGCCAGCAAAATATCAACTATGCTGCATCAGAGCTCAATTATTGGCATTATACCACCGCATACAAAGATCTGGGAATGGCCCTGGCGGGCACTTTTCAAGGGTGGTTAGTAGCAAAAAATTGGACTGTGAAAAACTCTTATATATATTAACTGATATGCTGTTCATTTCTTTTAGTGCCCTATGCTAAAACGGCAAGGATACTCATTGCCATGTCCATACCTGGCAATGTGCTATTCATTTTTGTCGCTGACTATATAAATATGAACACATCGACGATATCATGGGTATTTGTGCTCGCCTATCTGACGGCCAGTTTAATACAGGTTCGTGTTGAATATAAAAAAAATACTTTTACACATATCTTAATTGAATTCGGTTTTGTTTTTTTTTTTTAGGTAATGCTGTTGCTTTATATTGCTCACATTATCGTGCATGCCATGTGGAAATGGAAAATCGATCCGGATAATTCGTCTATTCCATATTTAACTGCATTGGGTGATCTATTGGGCAGCAGTTTACTTGCCTTGGCCTGGCTATTTACCATGTCTGTGAATAAACAATACGGTGCCGGTTTAGAAACATTAAATGCCCCCAACTAAACAAACACACACACACACACACATACACACAGAGAGAAAACCAATCCATATAGCCTAGAAAAAGATATAGCCACTTTTTGGTCTATAAACTTTTTTTTTTGGATTTTCATTATTGTCCCTTAGTTAGCAACTAAATGAAAAGACAAAACAAATGCAAATTTAAAATGCAGCCACACACACACACACACATACACAATTTCAAGTACCTAAAAATAAAAATATTAATAATTAAATTGGAAGCAAAGCGAAAAAGCAAACTTAAATTTAAAACTACAAAATAATTGTTAAAAAAATTCTATTGCAAAAACAAGAAAAAGTTTCATAAATATTATTAATTTCCATAGAATGATTAATTTATATATTTGTGTTTGTATTTAACTTTGGCTTTTCATTTGCTGCACACACACACACATCCCAACACGCTCAGACACACACACACATACACACACTCACTCAACATGCTGCATAAATTAATTTTTTAAGGCTTTTAGGACAATATTATATACAAAAAAAAAACAAAACACATTCAATCACACATAATAAGAGAGAAAAAAAATTGATGACGGCAAAAAGATATTGAGCAGATGATGAGAAATGTTAATTTTCATTAACTTATGCATATTGTATGTATGCATATGTGTATGTATTTTGTATTGTTAATTTATGTATTTCATTTTGTATGCTTTCCTTAGGGAGTCAATGTATTGCATTGACCCCCGTTCCCACCACCTAATTCCTTATCGTAGACATTAGCGGATCTGAAATGGATTTGATTTTTACAAATCTTGTTTTATATATCCAAAAACCCAAAAAAAAAAAAAACATTGCCTTCCCCCCTTACACACACATACACACAAAAAAAAAAAAAACAAACAAAAAGAGAAAAAAACATTTTTTTTTTTTAATTATGAAGCAAAATAATGATTGTATAAAATGTATTTATTAATTCAAATTGTGTATAGATGATATGTATGTATAGATTTTTAAGTTCCAATTTTGTTTAGCTCTATCTGTATGTATAAACCTAATTTTCGATAATGATCTAGAATTTGTTTTTGTTTAACCTGTTTATTATTTGCGTTTTTTGTATTGTTTTTTGTTTTTTTTTTTAATTTTGTTCAATGGCAGGAAAGCGAACAGGGAAAAATTCTAATGATTATATATTGTATGTACGATGAGAGAGTAAGACGAAGATGAAAAAACGTTCTAAAAGGAAATGTGATCGATAATTAATTGTAAAACTTAATAAACAATAATTATAAATTTATGTGTAACTTATAAAAGAAGCAAAATAAATACATGAGAAAAACAATAAACCATAGAAACACAAAATAGGAAAAAAAAAAACCAATCGATTTGACTTTATTTTTAATTGTAGAATAATTTACATGACATATTATTTAGTTTGGCTGTGGACTAATTAAAAACTCAGTTGAAAACTCAAGAACAAGAAAAGCAAAAGTGTCAATGAATAGGTATAAAAAAGCAGTTTGTGGAATGTGCATTCTATTTCAAATTAACGCAGATCGATAAGTTATCGATATTTTGTGGAGCGTGATATATATATATGTATCGATAGTAATCGATATGGTCTGTCATTGTCAAACGCAGCCAACTTCATGTTGATGCGGTCAAATTGAAAATTGGTGCAAAATTAAAAACAAAAATTGCCGCCATGTACATGCCAAGAAGAACCACGGAATTTCGAGAGGAATCCCGTAACGATGTCAGTGTGGGCGGTACCAGGCGGCCGACCAGGTATTCCTTTATTTGCTATGAATAATTTAACAAACTATTTGCTGACATTTAATATTTCTTAATAGATCGCAGATTCGAATGTCTGCTGCTACTCCCATGTCGGGAAAAGCAGCGCCACCTACAAACAAAAGGTAACTAATCATTATGTCCCCCATTTCATCGAATGTATATCTCAAAAATCTAAGTTCTTGATATGTAAAGGTCGTCGGCATCCCGTTTGGCCCAACCCTTGTGTCTGGAACGTGATCGTGCCACCCAAATGTATGGCAGTACGCCCAATCGACGGCTTGGCTCCTCCGTGGAGCGAACGGGTCCACATCATTTAGACAAGAAATGGGTGGCAGAAAGGACACAGGCAATTGTGGAGTATCTGGATGCCGTGCATTCCGACCAGCCCATTCCAGGTGTGGCCAATGATTTCTTCCAGCGCAGCGGCTGCCTACGTCAAATGACAATGAAGCAGTTCATCGGCATTGTCAATTTCTTTTTCCATAACATCTGGCGTAACCGGGTCACAGTCAGTTCGGTCAATAATATGGCAGCGGAGAACATAATGAGTGCCCTGACAAAATTGAAATATCCACACCAGATAAATAAGTCTAGCTTAATGACGCCAACGACACAACATTCCTTTGGCCAAATCATTGTAATGTTGGACTTCCTAATGGATCTGGCCCATCCACCCCCAGGTGAAATAGAGGAGGACGAATTTCCATTCATGGAGACGGCCGAACAGATTAGCATGGCCAGCGATTCGACCATGTCGACCACTCATACCACCCATACGAATCAGACTCGCGCTGCTTTTCTTTTGAATGAGGATCTGAACGCGATACTGTTTGCCCATGGTGCGGACTGCTTTCGTGCATGGGACCAGAGGCTGATGGAGAAGGAGGAAGAACTAAAGTCAAATGTTAGGGACGCTGTGATCGCGAGAAAGTGTGGACAGCAGATAAGCGATGGTGCTGCCCTCGAGAATGAAATCGTAAGCTTGGTCGATAAATTGCAGCAAGTGGAACAGGATATGGATAAGGCATTGGACAATAAGAGACTCCAGCAATGGGATAAACTGCAGCAAGAGCAGATCCAACTGGAAAATCTGATTAAAGCCAATTGGGAGAATGCCAAAGAGTGTAAAGAGTCAGCGATGGCGATGATTGCCACATGCGAACAACGAAATCAGAATATCCAAACTCTAACCGATGAACTGAAGCGCCTTCAGGAAGTGGTGACGCAACAGAAATTCACAGCCCGCCAATTGAATGAGCTGCAGGTCCACTTCACCGATCGGCAGAATGTGAACGAAGCTCATAAACGTAGCATCATCGAAGGCAACGAGCGTGCCCTTAACCAGCAGGTAATGTTGGCACGTTCCAAGAAGAACCTTCTCGATAAGGTCGAGCTGTTTAACTTCGATGTGCGCCAAATAGCCCAGGAGCAGCTCCAGCCTCAGGAAGATCATCTGGAGTTGTCGCTGTCGCTCAAACCACAAAGCGACGATTTGCCCGAACGACGTCGTCAGCTTACCCAGCTGGCCCATCAACTGGGCAAACGTATCTCAAGTCATCAGCAACAGATTCAGCAGCTGGAACGCCAGAAGCATGATTATAGCCTGAAAACTATGGAACTGGAAACCGAGATGTCCAAACTGGTGTCTGATCTGAAAGCCCAGGAACAACAATTAGCCCAACTGGTCCATGAATATCGCAACCAGCGTGGCATAACCGAACAGCAGGAACAAACGCTTGCAGAACAGAAATATGAGCTGACTTCCCGCATCGGAGAGCTAACCCTGGCTAAGGACAATGCTACGCAATCCCTAGAGGCCAAGAAGGAAATGAACTTGCAATATTTAGAGACCGCTGAGATTTATCAGTCGACCAGGATTAAGGCTCGACAGGATTTCTGCGATGCATACGAAAAGCAATTGGATTCGGCCGAAAAATCTCTCGATACAATCGATTTGGCAATTTCTCAAACTAAAACGCTCATTGAGCAGTCCCAGCAGGATCTAGAAAATGGACAATTGCCATCATTGGATCGCCTACGTTCAAGTCTATTGGAATAGGAGACACTCCACTCCACTCCACCTTTGGGTCATGATTTGTTAATGTTATTTATCTTATACTTTAGAGGAATTTTATGAATTTTTATCTCACAAAAATGAATTATAAACTAATATTATGAAATTGAAATTCTTATTTCTTTTATTGCATCTCTTTCCCCGTTCCTCTCCCCTCTTAAAAAATATAAAAAAATCATGTTTGTTTTGTAATTCATTTTCGGCAAGAACATATATATATATATATATAGATATTTTATTTTCTTCCCTATTTGCATACCCTTGCATGGAATCCTATAAAGGATTCCAACGTTTCGATCTTGCTGCCACCTCGATGGGGGGGGGGGATCTTCCTCCGAAAGTCGGAGAAAATCATTAGCTTACGAGATCGAAGAGTTATTGAGATCATGAGGAAGAATGTAGGCTTCTGATCGGACAAATACTTGTAGGTATATAATGCAAGAATCAAGCAAGAGTAGCAAATCTTCGTTTGAATCGAAGTGAGTAATTGGGAATTTTTGGTTGTTTTGTTTTGTCATTGTATTTTGATTATATCTTGTGGATTAGTTGCAAATAGATTAAATACCCTGCATATACACATACATATGTATAAATATGTATATATTTTCAATATCAATTTGTGGCGTGTAATAATAATAATAGATACTTTGCGTGTGTTTGGATTATAAATTGCACTTGGAACAAGTTACTTTTAGCTTTACACATATACATTAAATGGAAACTGGGACAAGGACAAGGAGACATTTAACACATACATTTAATTACGAAAAAAAAAAAGAGAAAGTAAATTCAAGAAATTTTCCTGAATGTTTGTGCGTGTGTGTGTAATAAATATATACCTAATTAAGTATGGAGCTGAGTTTTGGCATTCGCGTTTGTTTTTTTTTTTTTTTTTTTTTACAATGCATCAAGATTGCAGGAATCTTGTGTGGTTCTAGACAATAAATACATCACCATTTGTACGATCGACTGATGAGGGGGCCGCCGCATCTCCCCCACAACCCGTACTACTGCGTACTGTATGGGATTGCTGCTGTGTCTGGGACTTGTCTAAAAGTTCCGCTTCTCTGCCAATTTCCACAATGCCCGTTTGTTGGCCCACCTGACCCAGGCTTCGGGACTCATGAGCCTCATCTAGATTGCCGGAGCTGGAGCTTAGATGTATGCTCACACCGGCTACATCCAAGTCCTCAATATCCTTGTGATTCTGGAATGTAACTGTCATCTCTTGGACACCAGCGGCAGCTTCGGCTGCTTCGCTAGTCTCACTGCTGCTTTGATTGGCCGCATCTGTGTCGGCGGATGATGAGCTAGTGGCTGTCGCTGACACAGTAGCTGATGCTGCTGCTGCTGGTGCTGTAGTAATCGATGACCACCAACTGCTAAACGCTCCTTTGGCCTGGGAAATGGCACCGCCAACGGCTCGACTTGTATTATTGACTGCCTGATTGATTTTCCGTCCACTCTCACTATTCTGCATGGTTCTGTATCGAAAGTTGTACAAATGATTAGATTGGAGCACACTTATGTGGTCAGTTGATCGTTTCTTTCTTACTGAGCTAGTTTAAGTTTCATGTCAGCCACCGATAAGGTGCCAGCAAATGGATGTCCCGCCGGCAGGACATCAAAGAATTCTGCATCTGGTCTGACATCATACCATTCCTGATAGCATTGCGTCCTCTTGAACGCATTCATAAAGTGTGCGTTATAGTAATCATTATCCTTTGGTGTGGCATCTGCAGCAATCGGTGGGAGAGGAAGGGCCATTACCACTTGGAATCGCTTCGATCATGTTCTACTCACCTGGCGCCACAGCTGTACGAAGCAGAGCTAAAATATATCCCTGGAATTGCTCACGTATCCATTGCTCACTGCCCTCGGCATCCTCTTTGGGTGTTTGCACATGTTTCAATATATAGTCCATGAAACGTAAATCCTCGGTGCTCAGTACCAATTGGCGACGCAGCTCAGCATCATGGACATCGAGATTAGCTGCCTCAATGTCAACCAAAACATCGGCCAATTGTCGTTTCTGTTGAAACAGGACATTGGAGGTGCCAATTATATAGGAGAGGACCATGGGATCACTTAGTAAATCCATATAAGGTAGCGAAAGATACGGTAGGCAGAGATTACCACTGGCAAATATGCTAACCGGTGCCCGATACTCATCCGGATTAACCGAGCACAATGCGATCAAATTTGCTAAAATAAGAGATTGCAGAGAGAAAGAGAAAGAGAGAGATGAAATGAGAAAGATAGCAATTTAGATATTGCACTTACAGGCCAATGTATCGACACTAGCTTCTCGTGTCAGGGATGCACTGCTTGCACTGCTTCGACCCTGGGTTAAGCCAAAATTCAATTCCTGCGTCTGCGAATTGGGTGTGGACTGTGATGATCCAGCCGAGGCAGCCGTCGAGACTAGAGTATCCAAGTCTGCACCATCGATTGTCTCTGTTTCAATTACCTCAATTGCCGACACACTTATCTGTTCCGCCTCGCATTCAGCCTCTGCTTCCGCTTCGGCTTGCAGAGAGGCTGTGAAATCTGGCATGGGGGAAAGCGGACGCGATGTTCGGACACAGGCAACCTCCTGAAATCCCTTCTCCAGCAATCGAGGAATTAGCGAGGCGATACCCAAGATGAGGACACACATGCCCCGCACGGGGGAGGCAAAGCACACCACCCGCCGCTGTAGGAGCAGCAGCTTGAATAGCATCAAGGTCTTGTGCCTCCAGTGAAGAACAATTTCACGCAGCGACAGTCCAACATGGAAATGTCGCAGCGGGCGATGCGACTCATCGTCCAGGAGGCAAGCATTCAACTGTTGATAGGCCTTGATCAACAGTTCCGTGCAACTGAAGTCACCCTGGTCGAAGAAGGCATCCGCTATCAGGGATAGTTTCACTTCAATATAACCATAGATGGGCAGGCGGGCTAATATGCATACACTTTTCTGCACCGTGCTGCGGGTCATGTCGGCCGTGCGGATTTTTAGTCGCTCCACTGGTATCTGACGATAACAGGATACACCATAGACACTGGCCGCCGGCTCAAAGAGACTGGGCAAGTTGAAGAAGACCGTATCGTCGACGAAATTGTGCGATCCATCGGGCAGAGCCAGAGTGGGCAAATATTTCCAACCGGATGGGCACTCCTGGCGTCCGGTGGAGCCAGCTATTAGCGGTGGATGTGAGAATTCTACTTGGCATCCAAGTTTATGGTGGAATCCCACAACTAGAATGTGTAGAATGGGTGGCTTGTTCTCCGGCTCGCCGCTGGCCATGATGGCAGTAGGACCAGGAGACAGACAGGCAGACAGAGAGATGGATGCGCTCGTTTCCTTTGCTGGAGTTATTTTCCTATTCGCCCTTTTTATTGAATTTTAGTAATATCTTAGTTTTTCACAAATTTTTTTTTTTTTTTGCAATGCGAATGACTGCTGTTATGGTTGTTGTTGTTATGTCCGTAAAGATAGCGACGATGTTAAGTTCAAGTTAGCGACGGTCCTCTGTTAACCCTCTGTTAACTTTTTTGCAATTTTTAATATGTCCGTAAAGTTAGCGACGTGTTTGAGTTAGCGATATTTTGGAGCATAGCTCCATTCAGGGTCAAGCAATGCACGATATGTCACATATTGAAGAATGTCTCCAGAAAACTATATCAAAATCTACTGAGCAGTTTTTAAGAAAATTGCTTTTCAGTGGAGCGACCTATGATTTCGCTCCATACAAAAATAGTACAAAAAATTACATTCGTATATCAGCTCGAACATCTCGGTTCAGAGCCAGCATCAAGCAATGCACGAAAGCTTGTTCGATTGGAGATATTTCACGAGTGTCTCATAAAAGTTGTATCAAAATCTACCGAGCGGTTTTTGAGAAAAAGCCCCAAAAGTTTAAGTGCCTTTTTGTGTACAAATTTATTGATAAGGCTGGCGCGAGCTCCGGAACCGGAACCAGTTGCCGGAGCCATGGAAACTTAGCACTGCCAAGTTGTATTAAAAATAATATAATTTAAATGAAAATAATAAAATGCATGCGCCACTGCTACTTTCCTTTTAACT
The DNA here is from genome assembly GCF_018902025.1 of Drosophila willistoni. NCBI lineage: Eukaryota > Metazoa > Arthropoda > Insecta > Diptera > Drosophilidae > Drosophila > Drosophila willistoni. Next base: position 11,012,014 of record NW_025814052.1, read on the forward strand.
TTGCAAGACTTGCAAATTTTTTACTTTTCTCGGCCAGCATTGACAAATGTCGTATGTATTTACATATGTATGTATATATGTAAATTCAGCAGTTTAAAAATTTAAGCGCCTACACTTACAAATAATTTAAATTCGTAAATTATTGTATTTCATTTTAAGTAGGCTATTTCTGGAAAATAAACGATGCATAGCAAGAGAAATTAATTTTTTTTATTCAAAATGTGTTGGACGGCTTAAATGTCGATACATTTGTGCTCGTTAAACATCGATAACAATTGAAAATCAACACGGCAGCCCTACACAAAATTAATTATTTTCACCAGCCCTGGTCTGTTATGCAAAAAGTGAATCTTTTTTAACTGGCCAATTTTCATTTTGTGGGGTCCTTTTGCAACCTAAACAAAGCGTAAGTCATTGGAAAGTAACTGATATAGTGAGCTTACCTATCCTACAACATTTCCAGCAGTTAACCATGGCCACGGCCGTGCCACATGTGCCCCCTAAGCAGGATATGCCTCCGCCCGGTGGCTACAAGAAGATTCCATTTTTACGTGTGCCGCCCAAGAGCTACTTCAGTGGATTCACCATGATCGGTACCTATGTGGCGGTGACCGCTGTTGGTCTGGGCATCTATTATCTGACAGCCAAGAAGGTTAAGCGGGATGAGATTGAGATGCGTTCGGCCCAAAATGTTATCTTTCCCATTTTGATAGCTGAACGGGATCGTGAATTCCTGCGTCAGTTGCGTCGCAATCGTGATGAAGAGGCTGAGCTCATGAAAAATGTGCCCGGCTGGGAGGTAAGGATACATTTACTCTGTCATCGATTTCCGTGAAATTGTTAATTGTACCGTGTTCTCTTTTCCTACTACAGGTGGGTACTTGGTATGGTGAACCCGTCTACAAGACTCTGCCCGATGATACACTAGTTACACCCATTTTCAAGGAGTTCTATGCCCATAGCGATTGGAAATCATATGCCAAACGTGCTCATCTTAAGCTATGGTCATAGGTGGACTAGAAATGATATCTTCTTTCTCTGCCCTTAGCTAAATGCACATTGTGAACTTTTCTTTAATTTTTTCTGTTGTCTATAGAATATGCCTGAAGTGGCGACGTAAGGGGTAAATATTAGACTCAATTATATCGCAAAATTGGTCGACATCGATAAAAAAAAAAGAATTTGTGTTTATTTTTGTTTTTTGTAAACGGAATTTCTTAAATGCACCTGTCGAGGAAAATAAACTCTAAGCGCCGTTTAAAATTACCAAGATTCAAATGGAATATGTCAGACATGATGTGCACATGCCCCGTTCAGAGGATTCCAAACAATTTAGAAAAGATTTTGTTTCTGCTTTTGGGATAACAACATCGAGTTTATTCATTGCGATAGTTGAAATGGGTTGATGGGCTGGGGGGCGGGGTGTTACATACATATATAATATATATATAAATATATATTAGCGATATAGCGATTTTGTTTTTGTTTTTTTTTTTTTTTTGTATATATTTATAATTAAAATGTTATTTCTATTTAAATGTAAGCTATACATTGACCATCAAATTCCATCCAATCCGTCTATCTCGGTCGCTTTCATTTTAAATTGTTAACAAAACATGTTTGAGGGTTAAAAAAAATAATTATTGAAAAATTTTGGAAAGTAAATATTTATAAGTATAGACTGCACCCAAAAACCATTTGTATGGTAGGTATGTATGGGCTCACAGTGAATACAAGTAGATGATTTATATTCGTCTACTCTAAACTCTGCTTTTTTTTTGTTTTTTGTTTATTCTAACTCCACCTCTTCCTCGTCTGGGTGGTGCTCCTGTGTCTGCTGCTGCTCGTCCCATTCCCGTTTGATAACAACGTAAGGCAGAGGGGGCAATACATCATCCAAATCCAGGTCCTCCTTATCCACATCTACGGGCCTAATAATTTTATCCTTTTGCCTTGCCCTGCCATGACGTTGCTGAAACCTTGCCTACTTCATATCCCGACGACGCTTAATACTGCCATCACAGTTGGGCAAGTGGCGTTGCAGGAAGCCCTCAAAGACGAATTTCCGTCCACATCGATCGCAGCTGAATTCGCGCTTCTCCTCCATTTGCTGTTTGTGCTGGCGCAATGCCTCGGCATTGGAGTATTTGTCGCGACACAAGTCGCAGGCATAGCGGCGCTTCACCTGTCCGACATCGAAGACCACGGTAAAGTTCTGGGCACAGAATGAGCAATTGAACTCTTTCACAACGACCTTCTTGCCGCCATGCTGGGCAGCCAGAGCGACGGCCTCAGCCTCCAGTTTATCCTGATGCTTGTGGGCGTCCATGTGCGCCTTGAATTTGCCCTCATCGACGAATTTGCGATAGCAACGAGTACAACGGAACGGCTGCTCGCCCGTGTGACGCATCATGTGCTCTTTGAGATAAGCCACCGAATTGAAGACTTTGCCGCAAACCTTGCATTTACGCTCCTCGGCGGACACCTCATTGCGTTGACGGAGGCAGGCGCGCATGTGCAACTTAAGTGAGCCTGCGGCACTGTAGCAATTGCCACAATTTGGGCAATAAAATGTCTTGTTGCGGGAATTCCCATCGGATGGTAGATTCGAGTCATCGTGCTGATCAATGGTACCATCGAAAACCAGTGGACTCATGTCATCTTCGCCCTCTTCTACGCCCTCAATTACGTCGTCATCGTTGTCCTCTTCGCCGAGTTCCTCCTGCTCAACGGTGACAATATCATCCTCAATCTCATCACCCTCCTCGTGCTCATGGTCTAGTTCTTCCAGCTGATCATCCTCGTCCACCTCCTCCAAATCGCCCTGATGGTCCTGAACGCTCAAATTGGGAACGATATGTAGAATGGTATGAGTGCCGTCGCCCTGCTCAATGGTCTCCACCTCTTCGACAGTGCTATTTTCGACCAGCTGCTGCAGCGTCACAGCATGACCATTCTCGTCGATTATCACCTCCTGGGCATTGGCCAGCGAGACTGCAGTCGCCTCTGGGTCATCATCATCTTCGGCAGTTGTATAGGCATACGTATATCGTGTCTCGCCCCCAGAGCCATCGACATCTTCGGCATCATGCTGAATGATCACAGGGACAATCTCCTCCTTGACCACGCCATCCACGGGACTGGATAGAGTTGTGTATTTGATGCGCTTTGCGTTCATGACCACAACTCCAAGACTTTCCTTCAGAATCGATCAAATCTCCAATCCGCCCTATTCTTTTCTACTCACAGTTGGCGTGGCGTTTGACTTTGGCGTGTCGCCGTCCCCTGGGTACTTTGACGGCTTCGGTATTGTTGGCAATTGCTTATCCCCGCAATTGGTTACAAAATGCAATTTGTTTGTAAATTTGGGTTGTCTTTTCGCGCGCCGTATCTTTTCGCTGGCAATAGTCAACACTTTTTTTGCGAGATTTGGTACTTTTTCCCACGGCTATGGCCCACGATTTTTTTTTTTTGACAAATAGTGGCAATGCTGTTGCAGCATGTTCGAGTTGTACTCACGAATGCGCTCTCAAACGTTCTCAAACTCTCTCGCACTCAACGGTGGCGCTCTCAAACCTTCTCAAACTGTCTCGCACTCGACGGTGACGCTCTCAAACTTTGTTGGTAGTGATGTAACTCTGCAATCGATAAACCGATAACAATACGTTCAGATTTATCGCATTACGTTGACTATTGGCGGTTTAATTTGAAATTACTTTATATCAAATTTTGTATATGCATGATTTAATGAAAAAGGCTTGTGTGTGTTATTGAACTTTCTTAACTTAACCGAATCGAAGTTCAACATTTTATACCCTATACCCATTAATGTGCTATAGGCAGTAGCGAATGTACTTTTAATCGTTTTGTCAGCTAAACTACAAGGACTACGGCTAATGTTTAAATAAAATAATGCATTAATACGATTCTATAATATTTTCTGTGATGGTTTCATTTTATATTTAAGCAATTTAGAATAATATTCTAGGGTATTCCAAAGTCGCTCCTTGTCATGTAACTCTTTTTTTTTTTTTTTTGTTTTATATTTGTTGATCTGCCTTTGTTTCGATATCTGAAAGACCGCTGTGGGCTGTTGGGTCTATAACATTTTTGTCACGTCGCCAAGCAATTTTTGGGTGGCTGCGAATGCGAATGAAGTGAATTGAAATGTATTGTATTGTCAAGCCATTAAAGAAAATTTGCCCCAGCTCGTTAAAATGCATTTACACAGCCCAACAAAGTTGTGGGCGTCATTTGGGCAATTCTACCCACACGATTTATTTATGGACGCTGCTCACTCAAAGCTCATGATACTGCAACGATGACTATTGAATTAGGGATACCTACACAATAGTATCAAGCTATTTTTACATTTACTTGGAACAAGGATAACGTTATTTTGGCGTTTTCTCTAGTGCACCAATAATCGTGAAAGTAACCCTGTTTTACCGTTAATGTTTACCGTTCTATTTTTATACATAATTTGTAGGCAACTGTTCATATGTTTCTATGTATGTATGTGTGTAGAAGCTTTTATTTGCACTCCAAATGCCTGCAAGTAGCAAATAAAAACAAAAAAGAGAAAATACTATTGCAACTGTTTCTGTTTTAATTTTGCCTTAATTAATAGACAAAACATGCACACACACACACACACACCTACAGCGTTTCGTCGACCTTGAACCAATTTAGAAGAAAGCAAAAAAGAATGAACGACAAAACCAGAAGTCATAGGCAAAAAGCAGCTGCTTCTGCTACTTCGTTTATTACTCTCAACTTGGGTCTTGACTCATGCCAATATACTTCTATAATTTCTAATCTTTGCCAATTGACTTTTGTTAGTGTATGTGTATAAATGACGTATACTTGATATCTACGCAATCAGATCTTAATAAATTTGATTATATACTGATAATTGGAACCATTAACTACGCCACAATTGTAGGTGGACCGAATCTATTTAAGAAACTGTTTCGGTTTTGTTTCAAACCGAAACTGATAAAGAAATTTCTTCAATTTATGTAGTACTTGAAATTTGTAATACCCACTTTGATCATGAATCATGAAATTATATAGATAAGAGAAAAGTAAATAGAAATCTTTCTAGACCATTTAACCTTACAAGCTCTTCCAATGGTATTTCCAAAGATACAAAAGGTTCTGAAATTCCCATACATACATATATAGCATAGCTACCTATTCGTATGTCTTGACTGATAAGAAGAGAATATTTTTGGATAGTTTTTGCATTTCTCACACACGTTCAATGGAAAAGAAACAAGTTAGAAATCATTTCATTTCATTTCCCATCGAAATGCAATTGGATCAGAGTGAGAGACAAGACGTGAGTAAGAGAACAAAATATTCATATAACAGTGGAAATTTCCATGCAATTTTCGTGTAATTGCTGTTGGCATTAACCCTTACCAATGCATTCGAAAGATAAATATCGAATATATTCAATTGTTAACCCCGTAAAGCATGCTAAAGTCACTCATCAAATGTCCAAATCTCATTACAAATTCAAATTTGGTCTTCAAGGATGTGTGGTATACCATGACATGTTTTGACATTAAAGTAACTACAAAATGCATTATAATTCCAAATGTACCAGAACGAACCCCATTGGCCCGGGATGGGTTTAATTTGTAGTCTTTCTCTTTCTGTTTTTCTTTTTTTGCCACTATGCTTTTTCTTACCGTTTAGTTGTGGGTGAATAGCAGGGTATATTAGGCTATTTATCTCTAGTTTTGTATTTCCTAATTCAAGGCTTAATTAAGACTTCTTATTCCCAACAATTGGGGGAAGAAAAATGAATGGAAAACAAACAAAATTTGTGTATATATTTTCAAATAATTTTACTTATTCCAAAATAAATTAGTTACAAGTATTTATATGTTTAATACTTATATCTTAAAAGAATCTTACAGATATTCATTTAGTCGTAAAGAGAATATATAGAACGATACAAGGGAAATAAACAAACGGAGAGACCCTTTGTTCAGATATAGGGTACATTGACTTCGACCTAATTGAACGAGAACTTTTTTTTTTTTTTTTTTTTTTTTTTTTTGTTAATGTTAATGGCATGTGAACGAACGCGCAACAAAATTTACTAGCAGCAAATTGACTTTACTGACGAATCGACAGAACGACCCTCGGACGACCGACGGACGGGCAAACTGACTGCAATCTACGTCACGCGAAAACTGCAACGCGTCGGCATCGGCGGCGGCGTTTTTGTAGTTCTCATTGATTTTTGCTTCGTTGTCGTAAATTTCGATACTTGAAAGTCGTTTAACATATCTTTTAACTATAGCTCGAATTGTTTGAAAATGTTCTGAATTATAAATTGAGATGAACAAAGCTGATGCGGAGTTTGAAGCGGAGTTTTCACCCATATTATTTGTCGTCCAATTTCCGTTTGTCTTCATTAACAAGGACTTATGTATAGGAGCAGTGCCGGATTAGCCATATCAGCTGAGCTGATGATCACTGAAAATCTGATTCGATGTTTATTTATTTATCAAAATATAGTAAATTGACAGAAATTTCGCTTAACTTTGCGCGGGTTTAACCGATTTTTGTACCCTTGCAAAAAGGGTATATTCATTTTGGTCAGAAGTGTGCAACGTAGAAGGAAGCATCTCCGACCATATAAAGTATATACATATATTCTTGATCAGCACGATGAGACGAGTTCAAATAGCCATGTCCGTCCGTCCGTTCGTCTGGATAAGCGCAAACTCCTCCTAGACCGTAAGAGCTACAGGGCTGAAATTTTGCATGTAGGCGGCTTGTATATCTCGGATTCAGCCGAATCGGACCACTATATCATATAGCTCCCATACAGTGACTTTTCTCAATAACTTCGTTATTTTATGAGCTATTGTCGTGAAATTTAATATTGGTGAGTTTATTACACATATAAAGGACTATTTCAAATTTGATTAAGATCGGGTGACTATATCATATAGCTCCCATAGGAACAATCGCTCGAAAACAGTGACTTTTGTCAATAACTTCGTTACTTTTAACGTGATTGAGTGATAGCCCCTGCCCTCTGGTCTCAAATTAATATCTCTTTTTAACGCTTTTAAAATCTTATTATGAAGTTATTACGAACGTCTTTTTTGATGAGCAAAAAGCAAAGTTGACACCGCGACGACTTGCTTACTTTATTTTATTGTTTTAATGGGGAATATTAACTCAGCCAAGTGAACCTGAGCTGATTTTTTAAAAGGATTTACACACAGAAGAAATGTCTCGTAATAATTACAGGATGGAATGGTGTATGGAATCCTTTTTTTATTTAAATAATTGACGACTATGTATGACTATAACTAAGTATGTGTGGTTTTTTTGTATATTATGAACGATTAACTACAACAGCCTCAACTGTATCGTTGGTATGCGCAGGTCCTGATGTGCCTGTTCCCGTTCCCGTTCCCATTCCCGTTCCATTGGAGCTTGATCCATTTCCATTTTGTGGTGTACTCGTTGGAGCTGGCTCAATTGGCGGCAGACCCACCAATTTCTCACTCTCACGCCATAGCCAATCGGCTGTTTCCAAGTTCCGAGCCCATGGAACTAGCGGCCAACGCATACAATCGGCATAATAGCCGCCTGTGGACTTCTCCAACGAGGGATCCAATGCCAAACGCAATGAGGTCTGTGCCCCAGCATGCGGTGTCTTAAAGATACCCAATGATACGACTTTTAAGCAGTTCTTCATCCAATTTGGCCCCGCAAAATGACGATTGAGCTCGGTGCGCACTACGCCGGGATGACAGCAATTGACCGTGACATTTGTCTCTTTCAAGAGAGTCGACAATTTGCGGGTAAACAGAATATTGGCCAATTTCGATTGACTGTAGGCGCCGAAAAATTTGCTATATTTGCGCTCACCCATCAAATCGTCTCGATTGATTTTACCAAATATATGCGCCGCCGAACTAACCACAACAATCCGACTCGGCGATGATTGCTTCAAGCGATCCAATAGCAAATTTGTCAACAGAAAGTGTCCCAGATGATTGACACCGAATTGCTGTTCAAAACCATCGGCGGTGAGTGACCGAGGACAGGCCATTATTCCAGCATTATTGATCAATATATCCAGGCGAGATTCTTCCGCTTTGAAACGGGTCACGAAATTGCGTACCGATTCCAATGATCCCAGATCTAGAGTACGATTGAAAAGTTGTTGGTTTTGTGTACGATCGACAATCTCGACACGTGCCGCCTCACAACGTCCTGGATCCCGACAGGCCATATAGATCTTAGCCCCACGGCGAGCCAATTCCAATACGGTCTCTTTGCCAATCCCCGTATTACAGCCGGTAACAATAACCACTTTGCCATCAATACGATTTGCCTTGCGATATATGGGACCCTGGATCCATTGCCGCAGTAACCACATCACAACAAACACACAGACCGCAATCAGCAGAAGGAGAACAAACCAGGCCCAGAAGCCGTGAAAGCAAAGACTTTTCTCGGCAGCCTCAGCGGTGGGATCGAAACCAGGTGGCAGGTCAGATGAAAGTATTGATGTCGCTTTGGGTGTGACAGCCTGCGACATAGCTACACAATGCAGGGCAAAAAGTGTTCACGGGCTGCACATCATAATCATCATCATCATCATCATCATCATCGATGTCATGAAACAGAAAGAAAGACAGATACAGATAAAAAAGAAAGTTAGTTCACACATTCTTGAGATCTTTTTGGTTAGGGATTGAGAAAAATTTAAACAAATTAAGTTTGCATTCTTAGCATAATACGAAAGTAACTTCATTATCAATATGCATCTTGTTTTTAGACAATCAAGTCATTTAAATTTTAAAAACTTTGTTTAGAAAGTGATTTGCTTCCGTTTTGGCTTAAAGTAAATCCACAAATAAACCATGTGATGACAGCCAAATAAAATCACTTTCATTGACATATTCATGCCATAAGAGTATGTACCTGTGTTTTTGTTTATTTTATGGCATTGTTCCCAATTTCAATAACAACTTTCATTCGATTTCCATTGGAGAGAGAGAGAGAGATAGAGAGAGAGAGACTTACCAAAGAAAATTGTATGCGTATAGTCTATAAGAATCTAGGAAGACTATCTATCCCTTTGTTCCAGATACTTTTCCTTCCTCACGTGCCAATTTCACACTTTTTAACTAGCGTTTACTTTTTAATCTCTCCCGGTGGAGAGAAAGAGAGACAGAGGAGGCCAAAGAGCAGCCGGCCTAAATATACATATATGTATATGTATACTTATAATGTTGTTTAACTTTTAAAACTGGGCTTGCGTCCAAGCGCCTCGCATGGTCTTCAACAACTGAATGGGGGGGCTCCAAATTGCTCGATTCCATGGCAAAGAGTCGGAGTCTCACAGAGGCTCACAGAGTCGCTAACACGTCAAAAATAACCTGAAAATATTTGAGGCGAGGCGAGGCAAGTGCGATACGATGCGATGCGATGCGATGCGAGGCAAAAAGCGTCGCGGCGTAGCATGATTTGGGGGCTCCCGTCTATGTTATTAACATAACTTACTGCAGGTAGTAGCATGAGTCTACCACATGGGCGTAGCCGAAGAAGATTCCAAATAGAATAAGACCGAAACCCCCAAAACGCTGGAGAAAGAAGATGAAGATGAGTCGATATACTTTCAAGATGTGTAGAATACTGGAGAATGTGGCAAATCTCTCAACTCTCTAAAAATCAAATATTTTATAATGGAGTATAACTTTTATTTTATCATTGTACTTATATTTTTCATAAAATTTATCAATTGTACACAGGACATTATATTCATAAGTAGTTAAGTATTTGTAAAACAGATATCCAACAAAATGTGTATATAAATTTGAGATCAGCTTGTCAAGTCAACTCAAATAAATCGATATACTTTCAAGATGTCTACATTTCTCACAAATATATCCTTTTTTATATCCTTGCATAGGGTACTAAAAAGGAGAAAGACTCGTTTTTGACCCAATTAAGTGTATATTAAGAAAGGATATAAATAAAATTTCCAAAGTGGTCGACAAAAAGGGGAATAAAACAATGCCTGGTCCCCCTGGATTAGTCCCTAGTACTTATATAGATATCACCATACGAAGTCGACTCTGTCCGTCTCTGAGAATAAATTTCATGTCCTCAATTTGAAAGCTATTAGGATAAAACTTGGTAATTAAACAATTTCTTATCTCTATAAAATAAAGTATCAAAATTGGCCACGATCAAAGCATTTTAAACAATGATATATGTATGAATCTCAAATTAAAATAGTAGTATTAGTGACAAATGTCTCATAATATTAAAGAAATTGATTGAACTCATTGAAGAAATAAAAGATTTGTTGAGAAAGAACTTCAAACTTATAAATTGAAAGATCGAAAACAGCATGAAATATACAAATAACATATCACAATGCAAATACATACCTAAATATTATTAAAGTTAGTAAGAAATATTTCATAATATAAAAAAAAAATAAATGAAGTAAGTAAGTCGTCTCGCCGACTTCGGTATACCATACACCAGTAAAGCAAATTTTTCAAATTTATTAAACAAATGCATTTTTACATGCTCCTTACAAGCACATCTTATCTCGTTCACACTAGCGCCCCCACCAGACAACGGCCAACTCTGGAAAAACGTTTATATGCATAACTTGGCTATTTTTTGTCCGATTTTGATCAAATTTTATATTTTGCTGGATATTAGTATCAACTTTAAGTGCACCAAATTTGATAGCACAAGGTAAAAAATTTTGGGAGATAATCGAGTTTTTCAAATTACGAGGGCGAAAAGGGGCGTGGCAAAATCTTTACACAAACAAAATGAGCGCATTTACCAAGCAAAAATATACCAAATATTGTGTCTCTAGCTAGAATAGTTTTTGAGATAAACGTTTTTTTTTTAAATTGCGGGGGCGGAAAGGGGCGTGGCAAAAGTTTGAAATAAACTTGATCACTTTACATACCACACGAGTCTACATACAAAATTTGGTGGCTCTAGCTTTTACAGTTTCCGAGATCTAGGTGTTCATACGGACAGACGAACGGACGGACGGACAAGGCTAGATCGACTCGGTTGTTGATCCTGATCAAGAATATATATACTTTATGGCGTCAGAGAAGCTTCCTTCTGCCTGTTACATACATTTTGGCGACTTTAATATACCATTTCACCCTGTGGGTGTATGGTATAATTAGGTTTTTAACCTATTGGAAAAAAAGTGAAAGTTTTTTGTTTAAATGAAATGTTCGATACGAGCTTTAAAGTTTAAACTTATAAATTTATAATTTGTATATGGCATATACTTACTAGGTGATCCCCTTGGATTCCTTTGGGCCTACATCCATGGGAATTAACCAGTTGGCTTCTTTAACAGGCCTGACTTGTAATTTCTTTTCTTGTTTTCCTTCTCTCTTTCTTTCTGTTGCAGTGACTGAGGCAATTCTGCACTGGTTTTTTTCTTTTTCTTCTTCTTCTTATATATACATACTTACATTTGTATATGTACATACATATGTACGTACATATGTAAGTATGTATGTATTATTGTTTTTTTTATACCCTTGCAAAAAGGGTATATTAATTTTGGTCAAAAGTGTGCAACGCATAGAAGGAAGCATCTCCGACCATATAAAGTATATATATTCTTGATCAGCTCGACGAGACGAGTTCAAATAGCCATGTCCGTCCGTCCGTCCGTCCGTCCGTCCGTCCGTCCGTCCGTCCGTCCGTCCGTCCGTCTGGATCAACGCAAACTCCTCCTAGACCGTAAGAGCTACAGAGCTGAAATTTTGCATGTAGGCTTGTATATACTGCAGGCGTTGTATATCTCGGATTCAGCCGGATCGGATCACTATATCATATAGCTCCCATACAAATGGCAAAGTCACGAACAGTGACTTTTCTTAATAACTTCGTTATTTTCTGAGCGATTGTCGTGAATTTCAATATTGGTGAGTTAATTACACATATAAACGACTATGCCAAATTTGATCAAGATCGGGTGACTATATCATATAGCTCCCATAGGAACGATCTTTCGAAAACAGTGACTTTGGTGAATAACTTCGTTACTTTTGACGCGATTGCTTTCAAATTAAACATTTGTTAGTTTAATATATCTGTTAATGATTGTGCCAAATTTGATAAGGATCGGGTAACTATATCATATAGCTCCCATAAGAACGATCGGTGGAAAACAGTGACTTTCATCAATAACTCCGTTATTTCCTATGTAGGCCGTTCTTTCGCAAACATTAGCCTTTTTAGCTTAAACGTTTTTCCACTTTTGATGGCTATAGGTAAGGAAAGAGTTACCAAAAATGTTGCAAGGGTATACAAACTTTGACGCGGTCGAAGTTAGCCCCGGCCCTCTGGTTTTTTTTTTAGTTAACTTTCACTTTAACAGTGTTAGCCGACATTATGTTTTAGTGTTTGCTTCGCTTTGACTTGCTTTTGTTTTGCTCTCTCATTCTTTGGACTTGATGGTTTTTTCTGTTTTAGTCATAGTATTTATCTCTCTCTCTCTCTCTCTCTATCCGCTCTCCCTTTCTCTGTGATTATCGCCTCTTGTCATTATTTTTAATGGCTTAGATAGACATTTATTAAATAAATGCTCAATTATTATTATAAACACACAACGATGATGTAAATGGAATGACAAGTGAGGGGCGGTGGGTGTGGGGAGGAGGAGGAGGTAATGCATCTCATTACGGAAATTTGCAATAATTAAGTGTCCAACGACCCCAAACAATAGCATTTGCTCCGTTAGAAGGATCCTTTCCCTGCCAAGACTTTCTGCCTCCCACGAGGCAAATGCGTCAAAAGACGGCAACAAAAAAATCGATAAGCATAAGCCAAACGAAAGAGTGCTGGGCAAGGGGGCGTGGCGTAGGGGCTGGGCGACGACTGTGTGTAAGAAAATACAGTTGAATGTCCTTGACACAGGCCAAAAATGCTGTGCTAGGGGTCAGGCGACGGTGGAGGCTAGGGCCATGCCGGTTGGGTTGGCGTGTGAGTTTTGTCATGTTCGCCTTGTGAATAAGACAAGAAGAGTGCGAGAGAGAAAAACAGCCCCGAAAAAAAGAAAAAAAAACTAACAAAGAGAGGGACGTTCGAGAGAGAGCCAAAGAGAATGCGCGTAACTTTGACTAGGTCAGGATAATATATCTCATAATGCTTTCGCGTTTCTTTCTGTTTGCATTGTTAAATCGATGAGCGATGAGCATCGCAGCAGGAGAACCATCCCCCCTCCCCCCCCCCACACTGTTCTTGCTTCCCTTCTTTACATTTTGTCTCTCTCTCTCTCTTTGTTTGTGTTTGTCTCGTTTACCCTTGCAAGTTTCATTTTTTTTTTTTGGGAATTTTCCATTGCATGCGACAATTCTGACGACAAGATGGCAAATCATACGATATATTCCGTTATGTGAGATTCAATTGAGATTGTGCAATGCAAATAATTTATTGAACGAATCAAATTCAAGTGATTAAGATTCTCCCATTTCAATAATCTTAAATGTTCTATCGCATGAATTAGCCATATTAGGCACATGCTTTTTTATTATTTTGGGGTCGTTAAAAGTGAGACCACGAACAGTTAATTTGCCAAAGAGACGGCATATTTAATTAATTAAGTTATCAAGAAACTTCTTCGAACCCTTCTTACCTTCCCCCCTTACACCCATTCCACCCATTTATGTACAGTGTTGGAAGAAATAATAGAAACGGCATACAATTTCCTTTTTTTTGAGTCTATCTTTGGCAAAACACAACTTTTTTTTAAGCTGAATGTTTTTTTTTAAAGACACTGTTGCAAGCAACAAAAAAAATAATGTTTTATGTTTTTTGAAATAAATTTAATACAAAAACAAAGGCATTTATTTTCCCCCCCTTGGAAGATAAAATAGAAACGATAATTTTATTAATACAAAATATAATGTTGTTGTTCCAGACACATATTTATTTTAGTTTTAAACAAATAGTTAAATTAATATTTAGTCGTACTACCCTTATTTTTCAACACTTCGCGGCTAGGACGTCCCATGGAATCAACTAACTTAGCACAGATTGCTGGGTCTATAGAATACCATTCATCCTGGACCTTTTCCCATAAATCTTGCTTATTTTTTGGCTTATAACCAGCAATCCTCTTCTTTAATATTCCCCAAAGCTGTTCTATTGGGTTTAAGTCCGGGGACTGAGACGGAGGCTCTAAAACATTAACTTTATTTTCCTTGACCGATGTGATTGCCAGCTCGGACGAGTGTTTGGGATCGTTTTCCGGCTGAAATTATCACTTTAAAGGCAATTCTTCTTCGGAACAAGAAAGCATAGTATTGCTAAGGATATTTACTTTGTTGATTTCGCACATTTTATCCTTTATCCATAATTACGGACCGACACTTGAAGAAGAAAAGCATCCCCAAAACATAATGTTTCCACCTTAGTGCCTAACAGTCTTTAAAGTGTGTTTTGGATCATAACCAGTGTGTTTTGGTTCATAACCAGTACTTTTTTGTCGTCTTACAGACTCCTTGCCATCAGATCCAAACAAATTGACCTTTGTTTCATCCGCCCATAGCACATTTTTCCAATTGGCCCAAAGCACATGTTGAGTAGCAAAATCTATTCTCCATTTTTTATTTTGCTTGCTCAAGCACGGTACTTTTCTAGCACTATATGCCTTTAACCCAAATGATACCAATCTTGTCCGGATAGTTATACTCGTTATTGATGCATCTAGCTTGTTTTTGAGCTTTTCCGATGAAAAGAATGGTTTTTTTTTCGCTTCTTGCAAAATGACCTGGTCAAATTTTGATGTTGTGGCACGTTTTCGACCTCGATTTTCTTGTTTATGTTTATAATGAATAGTTGAAAACACTTTTTTTTTGAGCAATTCATTAATTCTGCGATTTCTGCCATTGAACGACCAGAGTTTTTTAGTTTTTTCATGATTTCCCTTTCTTTCTCTGAGGAGTGCGTGCCACGACCCATACTGCATATAATGTTAGTAAATTAAAACAGAAATCACAACCAATTTTAATGGATATTAAATACCTTTATTTAGAATTAAAATAAACCCAAAAATTAACTTTTATGAGATCTAAAATGTTTTTGACGTGAAAAATACTGAGCGTTTCTATTATTTTTTCCAACCGAAACACGTGGTAGTTCTACTTAAAAGCGTATAGAAGAAAAAGTTTCGTGAAAATAGGCGTCGAAATGAATAAAAATAATAGAACTACTATCCCACATTCTTGAACACTGATTTTTAGGTCGGACAATTTGTCAAACGTAAAAAAAAAAGGTTTTAAAATCAAAGTAGGTTGCCGTTTCTATTATTTCTTCCAACACTGTATGTATCAAGTTGGCTTATCATATTTGCTGTGCACTTAAGTCCTCCGACAATTGCTAATTTCCTTCGACGTTGAAAATGTAAGAACCGTAAATCCCTGCTAATCCCAAAATGCCAAATGATTAGACGTGTGTGTCTGCGTCTGCTCATTATTCAAATACTCTAACTCTGACGTCAATATAAACCAAATGTTAGGAATGTTACCAAATTGGCGCCCAGTTTACCTTGATCTTGAACACAGGCAAAATACAGCAAAAAGGCAAAACAACAATTAAAGATGCCAAGAAAACAAAATATATATACACATGTAACCACTGTGTGCCACAATATCAGAATGCCATGAAAGTCGGTGCTAACTGTACATGTTTATAGAATTAGATAATAAGTAGCCATATATACATATATATAACAACAGTCAATGCCACAATTTTCCTTAACCCATAACAGGATAAAACGAGAAATTGTTCAACAATGTTTGTTTGTATTTGCGCGTGCCGCAAAAACATTGAGTAATACTTACTTAGAAATCATGTGAAACAAAACAAAAAATAAGAAAAAATAAAAAACCTGTTGCCATTTTGTGTTGCTTCGCATAAACATCAAAAAAACAAAAACAATAGCCAAGTGGTATAAGCAAGTTCCCCCTTCTTCTCCTTTGTCTCTTTGACTCATCAATATCATCATCATCATCATCATCATCATCATAGAGAAACGCTTGTGTGTCGTAAATTAGCAAATGTTGTAGAATAGAATGAAATAGCAACAATATTAATAATAACAACAAACTTAACCCGTGTCAAGGTCTGCCCAATTTGTTATTGTGCCGCCGCCGCCGTCGTCGTCGTCGTCAGTCTCAATCTCAAACAGAGTCTCTCTCTTTCTTACATACACGCACACTCGCAATGCCCCCATTGAATCTGTTTTTTTTTTTTTTTTTGTCTCTATCTCTGTCCTCCCCCCATGATGTATCAATTGGCACGGCCAAGGCACTATTGCACAATGGCACAACGGAGAACATGGCACACAACAGATTGTTTACCCCTCCCCAAACGTCTCTGCCCACCCACAAATATGCACAGACAAATGTACATATATATGATATAATCAAAACCGATGCCGATTCTGATGAATAGGATTGCATTGATTAACAAAAACTTGCCGATCATATGAATATATGTTTATATGGTGCAAAGTGTCATTTGACCGCCTCAGCAAAGAGAATATCTACGTCAGCAAATGCAGATAGAACAAAACAAACAAAACATCTGTGGAAATTGAGGATAAACTGCATTATTCACTGGCCTGAACTGTCTAATCTAATCTAATCTGACTAACCTATCAGAAGTTGTATATGCATTTGTATTCATCTCATTCATTGGGACTCTACTTCAGTAAAGTTTTTAATATTTCGAATACTTTTGCATCTGTATAATTGGCATTTTCTATCTGATTTTTAAGAAACTCCATAATTGGATCAAAAGTTTTATATTAACAAGAAATATCAATATAATAGAGCCTTTAGCTGTATCTTACGACCATGGTTGGATCTAGAAAATATTTTCGAAGATGGTTCGATTAAGAAATCAAGATTTTCGGCTCAACAATTTCAGTAGACACTTTTCAGTTTACGAATGTTTCGAAATTAAACGACAACTTCGAATACTTAATGGTTGGAGTTATATAGAGTTACAAATTATTCGAAATACTTACATTTCGGAAGATGCCCAGACCCCTGGAATCTCTACTTGGATCTCTTATGCAATATATAAAAATAATGTCTTTCCATTACAAAATTATTTTATTTTCATGTGCTATATTGAATTTGCAAATACTTTTTTTTGAAGTGTCTTTTCGAGACTGGTAAATCAGATCCTGGATGGTATTATCCCATGGAATAAATGATGATGATACAATAAGAGAAATTTTGAAATAACTACATATAAATCATTTTTAAGGCATTGCATATTAAGAAGATATAAATCCAAAATGTAAAGGCAGAGATATGCCTATTCTTACAGGTATATTTTGAAGAATGACTTTCGAATATTACTAGTTTTATGTTTATAAATTTCTATGGAAACAAATAGAAGATGAATAAATACCTTATTTTCCAAATGACTTATTCAAATGGTCAAACTCTCTGAAGATCGTTTAGTTACATATACTTAAATATAGTTAAATACTTTTCCCTTTTTCTTGATAAAATGTTCAAAACTCTTAGTCATGGTATTTACCAAAGAACTACACAAAAATGAATGATCAATTGATTCGCTTGTAAATCATAAAATTTGACATTTATGATTGTCTAACAAAAACAATTGTTTATGTTTATATAACCCACCTATGTTCATAAATATATATATAAATACATATAGATGTTTGTTCCCAGATATCCAAGTATCTTTATTATCTGTCCGTCAATGATGGCAAAATGCGTTGCGCTGCTATCACAGAAAACCGCCTCGAACCGGTTAAATAGATAAGAAAACAGAATTTCTGTTTTGTTTTCGTTTGTTAACGAAACTAATTAATGCATAACAAAATATTAACGCAAATCAATCAAATAGTTTTACACACAAATAGTTAAGGCAACTGATTGAATTATATCAAACCAAAATGCATTTCATCAAAATGCATTAGGGTGATTCATTAAGCAGGAAAAACAATTTAGAAATTGAAATCGAATAGTTTAAATTGGTCGTCGTTGTATTTAAAAGTCTGGTAATAATTAATAAAAAATAGCAAACATCACCCCAATGTATTGAGATACTTTTAATGGCTTTGCTTCTGTTTTTATTTCATTTGGTTATTTCCGCTAATTTATTGCATGAGCAAAATCAAAACGAATCAAAATTGAAATCGGCAGTGCCATTGACTCTGACATCACTTGGAAGCACACACACACACACGCACACACACACATACACACACACACACACACACACATACACACTCAATTAAAGGTATTCGCAATTTGAATATACGATGATATACAAAGTCCAGTTGAAGATTGCTACGGGCAACTACTTTTTATACCCTGCTCTTTGGCCGTTTAAGGTAAAAAGGTATATCAATACATAACATTTTCGAACCTATGGAGTTTATAAATACATATATATTCTTGATCCGCCTATATGTTCAACAAATTTCAAATGCAAGTTCATATATGTATGTAAATATAGGATCTAATTGAAATTTTAGTCACAATTCATCGAGTTAAATGCAGAAAAGTCCATCCATAGTCCATTGCAGTTAGAAAGAGTAAGCGAGATGATGTCATGGAGTAAATAAAATTTCTGTAGGGTATATCAAAGTCGACGCCAACAGACTCGCCTAATACGTTGTGACGTTCGTCCGCATCATTTTTAAACCAAAATTAATTGGTATTCTGATAAACTAAAACAAAAAAAAAAAAAAAAAGAAAACTGTCTGAAGCAATTTTTGTCTAAGGGTTTATCTTTATGCTGAGTGTCTAGCATTCAAGCTATGACACATTAGCAATTCAAATTTGAAAACTGAAAATATCAAAGAAGCTAACTTCGGCTGTGCCGAAGTTTATATACCCTTGCAGTCCTTGGCCATAATATTTTTACATGTTGCAAACTCTTTTTCTGTATCATCAATTCATTAATGCACAGACAAAACTTTCCAAATATTATTTCCATTTCTTGTTCTTCTTCTTCCTCGTGCTGCACATACAGTTTACGTAGCGTTGCGTCTGTGGATTTCAAGCAATGAATGGTAGAGCCGATTTACATATGTATATTGACTGTAAATTGTGTTATATTTATCCGATCTGATTGAAATTTCGGGATCTGATGTTTTATATCTAAAACTATCATATAAGAAAGTTTCATGGGGATACTCCAATTTTTATGAAAATGTTTGTTTTAGAGCTATATGATATAGTGGTCTGATCCTAAAAATTTTCATACTTTATCTGCTCCGGGCTATAAGTAGCTCAAATATAATTTCATCCCGATAACTCTTAAGATGGCGGCGTAAAGTTGATTTGCACAGACAGACGGACATGGCTATATCGACTCAGCTTCTCATGCTGATCAAGAATATATATACTTTATGGGGTCGGAAACGTCTCCTTCTGTGCGTTACAAACATCTGACCAATTTTAAAATACCCTCTGCAAGGGTATAACAAATGTGCTTATAAATATTACGATAGGGTAAATTTGTTTGTGAATGGATTAACCCACTGAATTGTTGTCGATATATGTAAACTATTATTCAGTGAAACTTTATCAGTTAAACCAGTGAATTGAGTTAATAATCTAACGAGAATCTATAATGTGTTCGAACCTTAGTCACTTTCATATTCAAAATCTGGTATGTATTATACTAAGTTCTCATGCTTATATTATATGGATATAGCACGACGAGTCACACAAATTTGAAATCCATCCGAAAAATAATATAATTTCTTAAAATCGGTTGCCAAATTGCCGAAATTACAGGCTGGAAATATAGGCAGAATGACCTAAAATTTAGGTTTAAAAAAATTGTGAAATAACCATTATCTTTGCGTATCTGTAAGTAAGCTAGTTTTCAACCGATTTGGAAAATGGTCTTGTAATTTTAATTAAAACCCCGAAAACTTTTATCTTGATATGAATTTGGTTAATTAATAACGGGCTAAATCCGACACTGTATATGTATTCATCAGTAATATTTTGAATCTATCTTTGATATATTTATACCCTTGCAAAAAGGGTATATTAATTTTGGTCAAAAGTGTGCAACGCATCGAAGGATGCATCTCCGACCATATAAAGTATATATATTCTTGATCAGCACGACGAGACGAGTTCAAATAGCCATGTCCGTCCGTCCGTCCGTCTGGATCAACGCAAACTCCTCTTAGACCGTAAGAGCTACAGAGCTGAAATTTTGCATGTAGGCTTGTATATACTGCAGGCGTTGTATATCTCGGATTCAGCCGGATCGGACCACTATATCATATAGCTCCCATACAAACAGCAAAGTCACGAACAGTGACTTTTCTTAATAACTTCGTTATTTTCTGAGCTATTGTCGTGAAATTTAATATTGGTGAGTTAATTACACATATAAACGACTATGCCAAATTTGATCAAGATCGGGTGACTATATCATATAGCTCCCATAGGAACGATCTTTCGAAAACAGTGACTTTTGTCAATAACTTCGTTACTTTTGACGCGATTGCTTTTAAATTAAACATTTGTTAGTTTAATATATCTGTTAATGACTGTGCCAAATTTGATAAGGATCGGGTAACTATATCATATAGCTCCCATAGGAACGATCGGTGGAAAACTGTGACTTTGTCCAATAACTTCGTTATTTCCTATGCTACGACTGTTGGCCGTTCTTTCGCAAACATTATCCTTTTTAGATAAAACGTTTTTCCACTTTGATAGCTATAGGTAAGGAAAGAGTTACCAAAAAAGTTGCAAGGGTATACAAACTTTGACGCGGTCGAAGTTAGCCCCGGCCCTCTGGTTTATTTTTATTTTTAGGTGATTTTTAGGGGATTTGTAATCCTAAATTGAAGTCCATTCTTATTGGTTATAACTTTAGTTTTCCTATGCTTTTTCTAATTAATTTAATTAAGAGTTTGTTGAACTCAATTTTCAATGAAAATGAATTTCCTTGTACGTTCTTTACTTCAACCCATTTTCCGGCTGCAATTGCATTTGACTTTATTTTATTATTATAGATTTGCTTTTTTTCTTCTTCTTGCTGATAGTATTTTCTTTCTATTGATTTTTATGTCGACTCTTCCGCATGCCCGTATACAAGTGTGTGTGAGTGTGTATGTGGGTGTTTGTTGGAGGGTGGCGGAGGAAGGGTCGGGCTAAGGGTGGTATGAATTTGCTAGTCGGCGCGGGTCTTTGCGGGTTCTCTAATTGCCGGATTTCCCCTTCAGCTTGCCTCACCCCTCTTTGACAAGCTGCAAAGGGAAAAACGCATTTTCTGCGCACTTGGCAGCTTGCTTTCTATATATATATGTAAGTGCCACGCCCACCACACGGCTGACATTTAGCAGCAAATGCATCGCGTGTGTCTTTGTCAAAAGCGAAAAAAAAAGAAACCGTAAAGAGTACCCTGCAAAAATTAAATTACACAGATATCTGTAATATATATATATATATATATATATATACATATGTGTGTGTTGTATATATATATATAATTTATTTATAGATTTTCTTTTCGTGTCACTGTAATTTGTGTGTGTGTGTTTGTGTATGTTTATGTGGTAACAAGTACAAAAAGGCAAACACAAAAAAAAAAAAAGAAAGAAAACTAAGATAATAATTCTTATTTTAAAATTAATAGTCATAACATACATATATTTATATTATAAATATAGTATATATGGTCAAGTCTGTTTTCAGCTTTTTGAATTTTAGCGGCTTTTCTTTTTGTTTGTTCGCAATGCTTAAAAAATATATTGTCATTTAACATTTACAATACAAATAATAATATTATTATTAAAATATTTCGTCAAAAATGTTGCTTGCCAAATTAATAATGATTAAATGTTGTCTTGTCTTTTCTTTTCTAATGATTTATGAACAACATTTTGTCATTTTCCCTATATAATTTTGAATTTTTTTTTGTTTGTTTTTTTTTTTTTGATTACAATGCAATTTTGGCAGTTGCAAACACAAATTCTTGTCTCTAACTTAGGCGGAAACCGTAGAAAAGAAGAAGAACAATTGTCTCTAAGTGGGTGGATGGTGGTGAGAGAGGAAGGGAGAGAGAGAGGATATTTGTAGGGTAATGAAGCTAAGGGAAGGATGGATAGTACTGGTTGCAGTAGTAATTGGAAGCCTTAGTTTAATCTAGGTACAATAATTACATACTATGTACATTATATATATGTATATTAGATATATAGGGTATAATATATTGTATATAAAATAGTTTTTTTTTTCTATACAGCATTAGGCAAATGAATAAACCGAATGAGGGAGTAAAAAACAAAAAAAAAACAGCTGCCAATTTAAAACTCACTTATCGCCCATATCTAGGTTTTAAAATTAGATCACCATCATCGTTGTTGTATATATATATATACACTATATATACATATATGTATATGTAGATGTTTGTATGTATGTACAATAGGTAGGTACATATGTATGTGTCTCGTAGGCTAAGGTCCAAAGTCTAGCATCATCACCATTGAGGAACTTATTGAAATTAAGTACAACAATATGTATGCTTAAGTCAATATAGTCTCTCCCAATAAGTTCCATTTGAGTTCCAATCAATGACTGATTCATTTGCTGTTGTGTTAGTTGAGTTTGGTTTGTCGGGGGATTTTGGCCCTTAGCCCGGCGATGAGGTTGAGCGACGTAGACGCAACTTTAAACGGGTTACACTGCCGCTTAGACTGCTACTACGACGTCGTGATCGTCGATGATGATGATGATGATGTTGATTTTGACGGGAACTACTGCCGGTTAACTGATCCATTGAACTACTATGGGCATAATCTGTGTCCAGATGAAGTGGCGGCAGTTGCCTAGAGCTGCCGGCCAGTGCACGGCAACATCTTTTGAAACGTCTACTCAGTCGGCTAACCATGCTGTTGCTCCTGCTGCTGCCGCCACCAAATTCATCAGCAGGTAACATTCTAGCCATATCCTCTTCCCAGCGATTCATGTTGTTATTGTTATTGTTTCTACTGCTGCTGCTGCTGGTTTGTTGGTCATCGTTGTTGTTGTTGTTATTGTTGTGATTACTGCTAGAAACGGCGGCTCGTTCTCATGACCGTTTACCGCTATCCTTGCGAAATGATTTACGCAATTTGTCAACCAAACGTAAATGAAATTTGGTATAATCATTTGTTGCCGCCGTCGTTGTTGTTGTTGCAGCGGCACTCGTCTCTTGTTGTTGTTGTTGTTGCTGCTGCTGTTGCTGACGCTGCATTGCCGCCTGACGCTCCAGAGCCGAGGCGGTTTGTGTACGACTCGGCGGACTGGAGCGTGTGGGTGATGACACCGTTAACATCATTGAACCATGCGAACTGCGCGATGCATTGCGCGGAAAGGCACGGGAACTATGGCAACGCTGCATTTGCATGCGATGGCCAACACCAGCGCCAGCGCCGGCACTGGCGCTGCCACCGCCAACGCCACCAAATTGACCGTGGGACGGTGAGGTGGCAAAACTTTCAGATTTGCATTCGGAGACTTTGCGGCGGCGTTGATGGCCGGCACCTGGTGTTCCCATGGCACTGGCCAATGTTGTTGTACCGTTATTACTGCTGGCATTTGAGCACTCTGAGGTCTTGCGGGATCGCGTATCCTTGTATATATCATAGTTATTCTTCATCACTGGCATCATGAAAGCCATTTTGTAGGTTTGTGTTTATTTTTAAGAATCAAAACAAAAAACAAAACAAAAAAGATATTTAACCACAACTGACAGCAATTCGACACGCACGTTTCGAGTTAATTAAACTTTTTTTTGTTTCTAGTGTTTTCTTTTTCTGTTCTTTGTTTCAGCCGCCCGCGCTTGTATTTGTTTTTTTTTCTGCTTAGTTTTAGTTCTTCGTTTTCTTTGATTTTTTTCTGTTCTTTGTTTCGTCCGCGCACACCTTTACCGTTATAAGTCTAACATTGTTCTGTTAGCTGCGAGCGAGCGGCAGCTCTTGTTAAAGACTCAGTTTGTCAGTGCTGTCATTTTGTCTCAAACAAAAAAGCTAAATCAGCAAAAAAAAAAGCTGAAGTGTGATAGAACCACAACTTATGCAATTTTTGCATCTTTGATTGTTTACTTTAATAAATATTTTACACAGCTATAAGTAAAAGAAGAAAGGATGGACGAAAAACTATGTCAGATCAAATAAAAGTATTAACGAATTCCCGCACGATTCAAATTTTCATAGCCTTAACCGAAAAAGAGCGGAAATTACAGCACTGTTCTGTAGAGCTCTCATAGTGAGACTGTTAAATAACAGCAAGTTGGTCGCCGTATTAAAAGAAGTGTCTTAAATATTTACATTTTTTCAATTACTCGACTTGTTTTTTCTTAGTTTAACTTGTATTAGTCTACTTATTGAAATAGAAGTACTAGTTTTGTATGGCTCAATGTTTCTTTTAAAATTGAATTGATGGCGCCCTGTTAAATCATGAATGTTAGGGAACAGAGTTTCTGTAAGATGGTGAAGCGGTGAACGTCAGAACGATGGAAGAGCAAGAGAGCATGTGTTGACTGAAATGTAAGAGAGAGAGAGAGAGAGAGAGCGAAATGAGATGGAGCGGGAAAAAGAGAGCGCCTGCGCAATTGCGCAGGTCAGTTTCGTGATGTGACAACGTTTATACGTGGACCAGACGAAATCTTTTTAATATCTTGATTTATTTTTCTACTTCAACGGAAATGGCCTGTTTAACAGTCAACGCCATAATCATGATTAATTGTTAACGTGTCGCGTTGTTGAGGTGAAAGCTTTAGATTGTGATGCCAGGGGCCTCCTTCAAAAAGTCATACGCAAATATAAAACAATGATAAATATATTGCATTAATAATATCTACATAAGTATAACCTTATGCATGTTAATATTGTGTGTAGTAGTGTCACTATCTGAAAATAATTGATCCATCTGTGATAAAAATTTATTTAAAAATTTACACTGTAAAAATTTAAAGCGAATTTCGGTTCGGTTAGTCACTTACTTTGGTATGTTAAGAAATTTCTTTGTTAGTTAAGACAATTTCCAAACTCTTTATTACGTGTATATGATATAATTCCCGATTTTCTTCCCAATTTTATTATTTTTTGAAATCAAAGATTTGTTTAAATATGTTTTGTCACTTTAATGAATAGTTTTTCAATTAATGTTTCTTCGCATTCATCGCTCAATTATATATTTCTATATGAGACTTTTGTTTTTTTTTGTTTTAATAATGAAAGTGCATATATGATGTATGTATATATTATTATTTTTGTTGATTTGATTTCCCATTGAAATTTATTTTGTGTATTAACAATATTAATTTATCAAGTTCTTCTTTTGTTTTCGTTCTTTTCTATATTAAATGCATTTTTAACAACATTCTCTTTTTTTGTTTATACGATTTCGGAAAGGAAAAAGAACACAAATACATATATGCTGAAAAAATTTGTAATCGAAAAATTTAAAGAATCTTTATATAACATACATATATTTATGTATGTTCATATATTCATTGGTATTGTTTAAATTATTGTACAATTTTTAAACTTGTTTTTTTTTTTGTTTTCGTTTTGCATAGAAATATTCCTTGGTTTTTTTGTTTGTTCTTTTGTATTTTAAGTGCAGTTTTTTGTGCTTCTTCAAGAAATAAAGTTTTATTTTGTCCTATATATAAAGTTTCCATATCCATTTTGGTTTTATTTTTTCATAAGATCCACTATATAAAATGGTTTCAGGTTCTGATTTCATTGCAATTGCTCTTATTTGAAATCTGGGGTTTTTTTTTTTTGTTTTTTGTTTTTGCTAAACTCGTAAATTATTATTATTTGTTTTTTTTTTTTTTAGCACATTTGTAATGTTATTTCGTATTGTATTTTGTATAATTTACCTAAGAATGTTTTATGATTATATTTTCCGTTTAGTTTTGTTTTTTGCTTCAATTCAATGAATGTCCGTTGCCTTAATATCAATCAAAATTTATTTTTGGGTATTTAAAGAGACTAGCTAAGTTTTTTTTTGTTTTTTTGTTTTTTAGTTTTGTCATTGGGGAGTTTTGTTTGTTTTTCTTTGGAATTGGGGTTATTTTATATGAGATATTTGAAATGAGTTCATTTTGTTTTAAAGCATTTCTAGGGATTTTGAATGGGGTTCAATCGTATGGAATGGGAAATGAAAAAAAAATTGTTTGTTTTTCATCTCATCGATATAAAATCTTAATATGGGTTACATTTACAATTCAGGACGAAAAATCCGGAAACGTTCATTTGCCAGATCGGGCAGATTTAATGAAATGTGAAAGTATATAGAAAGGCCCAATAGACAAGGCACTGCAAGGGTATTTAAATTTTCGGTGTTGCAAAATTTAGTTGTTTGGCATTGCATTGATCGTGTGAGATCATATTGGGATCACTGTTTGATCATGATGTACGAAATGTAAACTGACTTTTCTCTCGAAAATAAAATACATGGTGATGGTGATGTGTGTAGAGTAACCAAAACACGAATTCGCTGGCAGTTTTGTTGGCTAATTAGTAAGTTTGAAAAACAAAAAGTAATAATAATAATAACTTTGGTACTAGGTAAGTATTGTTCTAGGTTCTCAGGCATAGTAATACAATATTACGTAAACACATACACACACACGCACACACACACACACGCACACACACAGAATCTCACAAACACGCACGCAGGCATACTGACAAATACAGATACTAACTAACAATGAATAGCAAACTAGATGCTAAATACGAATCGGTGCCCTTAATTTATGAGCGATCCATATGATTCGATTTTCTAATTAATTTTCAGTTTTTGTGACCTTTGCGCCTATCGATAACGTTATCGCTAACGATCGTAATTGTAATCTAAATGAAGATCTCTTGAGCTTGCTTGATGTTCATTGTATGCAAGTGTTGGCATAATAATACATACATAAATTTCTTATGTATCAAAAGTTTAGTGTTCTTTGTGTTGTAATCATCTAAGAAATTTCGATTTGTCTGAGCTAGGATAACAAACTACTAATTAGTACAATATACATATGTTAGTATGTATGTTAGAACATCGACTTATGATTTAGGGATCGTAACACTTTAAATTTCTTTGAGATCACATGAAATTGGTTTCCTATTTTGGGTTTTCTTATGGGTTTTGAGTGCCAGCGTTGGATAAGGAATGTTTTTTTGGATGGTAAGACGAATACAAAACGAATTGGAAACGAGTTTTTAGATTATTAATGCTATCAAAAAATTATCCTATACATATACATATATCTGTATATACCCTATATGCGTGTATGTATGTATGTATACCTATATAGTAGTAGGTAGTAATCGTATAATATTTAGCTAAATAGAATCAGAAATACTTCGTTCGTCGTTCGGCATTCATATTCATATTCGGTTCTTTGCTCTTATAATGGTAACAACCGCACTGCTTGAGGTACATTAAGGATATAAGCCAATAAAGTATCAATTACAATACAATTATGGCCATTTAGTATAGTGAGTTGTCTTATAGTGTAGTGTTGTGTAGTGTAGAGTTAGAGAGCGGAAGTGATTTGAGTTCTTGATGGAGTTTTGGGATAAGCACATGCACATGGCTTACTTTCTATCGGGAAATTTGCGATGCCGACTGCTACTTGGTGCTGCCTCGCGACGAGGGAACTCATCCAGCTAAAAAAACAAAAAAAGGAAAGTGTAGAGACAATCAATTGTAGGAAAGAGTTACCAAATGTAATTCGATTGGATGCGCACCCGAGAACCTGAAGTCTTATTGACGCTTTGACGTTGAGAAGTCATCGAAAGCTCTGCATCTGCATAGGTCCTGGGAAAGAAAACATAATTGCTTTATATTATTTCACCCATCTCTCTCTCTCTCCCTCTGTTGATCTTGCTGGTGCTAACTTACCGGGTTTCAACAGATACTTCTGGTTCCAACAGGGGTAGCATATCCTCGCCTTGCTGTAGCAGATCTACTGAAGCCAGGGATTCGCTACCGGTGCCAGTACCCGTTCCTGTACCCGTGCTGCCATCTCCAGCCCCTCCTCCAGCTGTGGTTGTTGTTGATTCTCCGCGTTCTGCCTCATGACATTCACATTGGCAATCCTCTGGCTTCACATAGTTATAGTGCAACTTATCACTCGGACTTGAGCCTGTAACATCTGGCGGTTGTCGCGACGATGACTGATGATGAGAATGGTGATGATGTTGATGATGATGATGGCCGCCAGAACGATGACCGCCTCCTGCACAGGCCGACGATGAGCTGGTTGTTGCCGCTGTGCTGGTGGCTATTGTCTCTTTGGGCAATGTGGTGATGCGTTTGGCGGGTTTCCGCTTCTCTGGTATATTTTCAAAATCGATCCAATGACCCGATAGTTTTCTCTGTGTGGAAGCCTTCGGTTTGGGTTCCTCCAGATTAGAGGAGGTAGAGGAGACAGGAGCCGTAACTGCCGCTGCCGGCAACAATTGCTTGCTCGAGTCCTTGCGCTCTAAGTTTGTGGCTCGCAAACCTTCTTCGGCAAACTCAAACCAAGACTTGCCATTGGCATTAGAAATTCGACGGGGTGATTTAGAATTCTTGATTTCTTTATCCTTGACTGTGGCGGCCTCTTTGCGGGGCAAACTGATGCGTAGCTTCTCGCCACGCATGAGAACACTGCTGCTGGGATCAAGCTCATGGCATCCATGTGGCGCCTCCTGTGGCGTCATTATGCCTGCCGTGCAATACTCTTCGAGATGCGATGGATTTAATGGTGTTGTGGATCGCGGCCTGTCCACAGGGCATGTCTTAAGTTCCATATTGGCGCGCTCTTTCATGGGTATAAGCGGTACACCTTGAGCCCGTTCCTCGGGCAACGTTGTCGGTATATAAGGTAGCTCATCGTCAAATGATTCTTGGGATACAAGACCGGTGCTCTCGTGCTCTTCGATCACACACACATTACGTGGAAAATGATGGCGTTTGCCATCAGCACCAACCTGGACAGCTGTAGCCACCGATGAGCTACCCCCAGCCATATCTGAATCACGTTCACTTTCTGACGATTCGATTGGTTCATGTTCATCCGTAGAGTGTGAGTGCTGATCCCCAGTCGGTGAAGTCGCTATTGCGGTTGTGGTGGTAGTCGTGGTCACAGTCACGATCTCTGGTTGTGGCCTCTCGTACTCCAGACAAGGTTTAGGACTCTGAACTGGAGATGAAATTTGAATTGGTGAAGTAACTACTGCAGTGGGAGTCGGTGGCTTGGTTGCTGGAGTTGGCATCGATGTCGTGGGTGTTGTGGCTTCTGTAACGAGAGAGTGATGAGTGATGGTACAGAGGTCATTTACGCAATCACTTACGTTTCGGCTCTGTGGAAATGCTCTGGCGTTTGGGTTTTCGGGGTATTGTCGCCGTTCCAATAATCTTTTCCTGAGGCTTTTCAACAGCAGCAACATTTTCGTGATACTTTTTTCGAACATCGAAATTCTCTAGATATCTCGAGTGTCGGGCATCCGATAATTGTGGAACTGCCGGGGCCTCATCTTCTGAAGTTGGGCGAGATTTGTGTTTAGAACGCATCACAACATTGGG
This sequence comes from Drosophila willistoni, assembly GCF_018902025.1. Taxonomy (NCBI): domain Eukaryota; kingdom Metazoa; phylum Arthropoda; class Insecta; order Diptera; family Drosophilidae; genus Drosophila; species Drosophila willistoni. The sequence goes on from NW_025814052.1 coordinate 11,041,659, forward strand.
TATGGCGGTTGATGGAGTTGTGGCTGTGGGTGTGGGTGTGGGTGTGGCAGAAACGTGTTCCTCTTCTGAACTGGAGACACCACCACGTGGTGGTGGCGGCGGCGGCGGTTGAGCTGGGTCCACTGTACGTCGTATGACCGTACCCTGACGTTGAAGACCATCGTTGGTGCATTCCGATGCTGTGGAATTGGTAGACTCGAGCACTTGTTCGGACAACTGACTCGATTGACTTTCTGTCTTTGAAATGCTGAATTGGGTGGAGAATAGCTGTTCCTGACTGCCAGATCCAAGTCGTGTGGCGAAGAGCAATCGTCGTCGCTCCTTGGCAGCTGCATCCTCGACGGGTGCACTGGTGACTGTGGCCACGGTTTGAACCAGACGAGGCTCGCAGGCACTCTGATTGCTATCCACCGAGGGCAGACGTTGCATTTCCGATGCGACACCATTCTCTCGTATCATTGTCGATGACGATGGCAAATGGGCGGCCAAATTTGCGGCTCTTGCACTTACCACAGAACTAACCGACTGCAGTGTTTCCTGTGAGTCTTGTGAGCTATGACGTTGAACCTCTAGACTCCATGTTCCACGTTCTTTTTCGACCTCCTCCTGCGATGGCAGTGATTGAATGGCATCCAAATCGGGACGCTGCGGCGGCTTACGCTGGTTCACAGGACGGAGGGCAGCAGCGGCAGCCGCCAATTGGCTGGCTGTGATGGGAGCCACACCGCCGGTGGTTGATGCTCCTGGAGGAAAGTCGAGAGGTACTATTTGTGAAACGTTTATTAGAAGATCAAAGAATAAACTATACATTGAAATATGAAATAAACTGAAGTCTATCAAATTAAAAGCATACAGAGGTTGTCTTATAAGGCCTTTAATCATCTTTGACTTAAAGGAGACAAACTCACCTTTGTGACTTTGCGGTGGCGGTGAAGGAGCTGCCAACTTCTGGATGCCTTGCAATAGCGTAAGAGCCTCACGATCCTCGGGCGGTGTATGCAGAGGTATGTGTATGTACCCTTCGACAGGCTCATCGTAATACCTCAGACGACTATTGGGTCGAGAACCAGCTGGCGTCCGACTGCGTCCTCCCGAAGCGCCACTTGGAGCGGGAGCTGGTGGTGGTGGCGGCGGTGGCTCACAGGTTTCAATGGGGGAGGAGCTCTTCGAACTGCTACTGCCACGTTTGCCTGGCTTAAAAATGGCCAATACGGATTTCTGCTTGCTGGGTGTAACATTTTGCGATCCCATTCCCATTGAGGTGGCTGTCGAGGGTCGCTCCTTGCTCTTGCTGCGTGAACGTGAGCTTTCTCTGGGTGAATCGGGCGAATCCTTGCCCAGGCGAAAGAGGGAACTAAATGAGCTTTTACGTGACACGGATGCGGGCGCCGGAGATGGTGAACGACTGCCCAAACGCAAGGCATGACGCGATGGCTTGGGACTCGCCGTTGGGGTTAAACGATTCTCGTCGATTCCACCGCCGTGAAGACTGAGTGAGGCGGGTGGTGGCTTGGGTTGTGATGTACCGACAGTTGTCGTTGCAGAGGAGCTCTTGGAATAGACGGGAGTCAGCTGATTGGGTGCCTCCACCACTCGTTCATTGGCTGCAATGCCTTTGTCGCTGTACATGTGATCAGGTCGTAAATTGATGCGTATGTACTCCGTGCCGCTTGGCGTTTTGCCGATAACCATCTGGCCTGGACTCTTAGTGCTGCGCCGTTGACCCCCCATAACGTTGCTGGACGTTAGAGAGTTGCTTGCACTTGCTCTCGTCGTCTTCGATTCACCGTTATGATGCTGGGCAGCCAGGGTACTGGGCTTACTGCGACGTGTGGTTGAGCTAGATGTCGAGGGTTGAACTTGTATGCCCTCGGCTAAAACCACCTGGGTGGGATCATGTTTACGTGCCAGTAACAATTGTTCCACGGCAGACACCTCGCCCAAACTGTGATTCGAACTGGGTGCAGTGGAGGCATTACTTGCTCCCCCAGCACCAGCTACACCAGCTCCATGCTCGACGGGCTTGGGGCCACAGAACGATGTCTCCAATAGCATACGATGTGGCGAAGGTGAACGTGAAACACCGGAAACGGCTGAGAGGCGGCTAACTGCCGAGCCCTGACTGCCTACACTGGAAATTCGACTAGTTCGTCCGGAAATGCATAATAAAGCGGCAACCTCTGAACTGGCCGAGTCTTTGCGTTGATGCTGCTGCAGATAGCTCTGATGGTCATCAAATTTAAAAATGTGTGGCGATGAACGTTTGGCCTAAAGTAGAGAAAAGGAAAGTTATGAATTACAAAAGGTTTTTGATGGGTCAGTCAAACCATCTAACTTAAATCTCATTCATTTCCATTCAATTGACTTTTGATTCTTTAAAAGGATCCTAAGATATATGAAAATACCTCTTAATCAATTGATCAAAGACCAATCAAGTGCAGTCGCCTTTGTGTAAACTTTCTGTTTACTTTCCCATGGCTCTGCGCAATTTTGCATTATTAATTTGAAAGTATTTTTCGTTTTGCGGTTTTTTTTTGTTCATTTTCCACCTTTTTCATTTCTCATTTTTGGTTGTGTGAATGTATGTTGGTATGGGTTTCAATTTCCGTTCCGTCAATTCATAGCCTTGACAGTTGATGTTAAGGTTTTGGGTTGTTGGTTATCCCTCCTTGTCGGCCACCCACCCAGACACACACACACACATATATTTCGTAGTTGTTACTCACCTGCTGTTGTTGTTGTTGTTGCTGTATACGCTCCTGCTCCTCTTTCTTTTGATCGGGATCCATAAAGTATAACTCTTCCGTAGAACTACGTAACTCCAAGGCGCCTTCTTCGCGAAATCCCAGACCAATTGTTTCCTGTAGGGTGCCAGTGCCGACCTTCAGAGTATTAGTTTTGTGACACCAAGTAACCAACCAACAATAAGCACACACGTACACACACACACACACACACACACACAAGAGACACATATATAGAATTTTGTAGAGCGATATAGCAGAGGGTCATGCAAAAAGGCAGGAAGAAAAGGAATGGTAACGGGGATGGCAAAAACCAAATAAAGTTAAAGAGCAAATAAACAAATCAATAGCCAATTTTTTTTTGTCGTTTTTGTTGTTGTTGTTGTTGTGGTTGTGCATGTCGGCAAAAAGGATAAGATTTCCCCCATCCCAAAATGGATTAGCGTTTGGGTGTGTGCGAGTGTGTGTGTTTGTGTGCAGGGGATTCAAGTAGGAAGTTGGTGGTTAGAGCGCAGCATACGGACAGTAAAGAGAGTAGACATAGAAATAGACAGATATAGAGGAAGAGATAGAGACAACAGAAAATATGAAAATAAGATAAAACGAAAAACAAAAACAAACAAACAAGTTTGAAAGAAAGAAAGAAAGAAAGAACAGAGTACAAATAATTAGCACAAAGTGATATTATACATATATATATATTTATGTATATTGGTATAGTATTAATATATGTATGCGCCGTGGTTGGTCTATTTAAATACCAAGCGACTGATTAACTGGGCATCTCAATTCATTTTGCTAGTCATTTACCTGGTCAAACACATTTTCCGGGCTACTCTCGCGACTGTCCTCCTCGTGATGCGATGAACTTGATGCTCGACTCAGTTCGATGCGTGGCGTTGATGGTGTTGTTAGAGTGGCAGTGCCACGATAGCTATTGGCGCCACCGCCACTGCCATAGCCTTGAGCGGTGGGTGGCAATGGTTGTCCACCCTCATTGCTACTGACCAAAGTCGTGGTGACCGTTGTCGTGGCCGTTTTTAGAGGCGGTGGACGTTGCTTGGCAACTGTAGTGGCTGAACAGGTTGTGGACGAGGCAGAGGCGCTTGATGACGATGATGAACCACTGGGGCCAGTGCCGCCTGATATGCTTGGCGCTTCATCACTAACAACGCTACTCACAACTCCTCCCGACCCTGTCCCTCCTGTTCCTGTCCCTGTCCCTGTCATCGTTGTCTGTTTACGCAGCGTTTGCTCCATCATCTGTAAATAAGAAAACGAATAACAGAATATAGAACCAAAATGGAAATAAAAGTATGATATTATCAAAAAACCAAAAACCCACCCCCCACTTCCCCGCCGCCACATCATCATCTTTCCATTGCATTGTGCAAATTGAAATCAAATGCTTTGACACAGTTTTATCCTTTTTATGCAAATATTGAGTGGGGAGACAGCAGTAGCATCGGTTTCTCCACAGGGAAAAACTCAGCTCTCTGTTTTCTTTTTTCTCTTTTCTTATTGTGATTTTAATTAAAATCATGATTTGCTTTTGTTGCCCCTCCATCACTCAGCATTCGCTTTTTGCCGCCCGCCTGCTGCATGGTTTCCAAATGGATAATTGAAAGCTCATTGAAGAACGCCGTGGGAGAGGAGACTTTTGGGGTGTGGGCTAGTTGTGTCACTTTGGGGGTCGAGATTGAATGGTTCGTTCTCAAAATAAAGTAGAGAAAAAGAAAAAAGAAAACCCCATCAGTAGCATGTGGCCAGACTCACATGAACTAAAACATGGTTTCTATTTATTTAGCCTTTCACCAAAACCAACCAAAAATAAAAGAAGAGACTCGACAGTGAATGACCAATCAGTCGACAATTGAGAGAGCAGGAAAAATATCTGATTGTATTTTGAGTGTTTAAAGTTTGTCTCAACATGGAGTGTGATTGAAGCACTTTTATCAGGCCATTCCAAATATAGAGTTTCAAATTGCCACCCAATGTACTCTCATAATTCCATTACCGACAAAGTTTGGTCCCAAATAGAGAATCATGGACCATAGAGAGAATTTTTGGCTTAAGGCCAGAATAGTGGCACATCGTGTTAACCATTTGCAAGCTTAAAGTTGAATTTCCATGCCATCGTAGCCGTAATATCAATGCAATTATCCAGCTTTAACTTAATACCCCAGTCCTGACCACGGCCCTGGATTTGGCCCCACCCCGCCAATGCTTCGTATTTGCACTTTTGTCAGGGCAGCCTCCGGCCTTGCATAGTTTGTGGGTTTACTAGAGCAACAGCCGGAGAACTTTCAATGCAGAGAAACACACACACACATACACACACACCCATCCACATGCACAAGCATCCACATTCGCATACGCCTCGTTGCGTTTGGTCCTAGAATGCGCTGATTGACACATGGCGCCTGAATGTAGGCAACAAAAATGTCGTTTATTGTCTCTGCGGGACCTTGGGTGGTTCGTTCATTCGCTTGAGATGCGTCAGTGTATGTGTGTGTATGAGTGAGTATGTTGATATGGGGGGAGGGAGGTATAAATTAATTTTAAGTTGATGCTGGAAATTGTCTTGTAATTTCAATGAAAACGTTACGTGTACATACACATACATACATACATACCTATACACATACATGTATGTATGTATTTGTTTGTAATATACGCTGATGAATTTGCAAATCGTTTTATCATCTCATTTTTGGTAGTATAGAGAAATGAACGGTGGTGGCAGGTGGGGCGGAAAAATCACTCCCAAATGTGCAATTAAATTAATTAAAATTTAAATGAAAGCCTTTTAAACACCCAAAAAAAAAAAGAAAAAAGATGGTAACACAGGCATAGAAAAAGAGAACAAGAGAGACTAAACGATATGCTTATATGTGGAGTAGCCATTGGAAGTAGAGCTAGCAGGGGCGGAGGCCGGGGCGTGGGGGGGAGAGACAAGACGATGGAGAGCCGCCTTTTGTTTGACTTGCTTCTTGCTTCTCTCTCTCCCTCTCTCTCTCTCTGCCTGCCAGTTTCTGTTTATTGTTAATATACAAACACACGCTACTTACCGTTATGCTGCTGCTGCTCTCTCTCTCTTTCACACTCTCTTGATATTTGGTATGTATGTGCGTATATATAAATATATAAATATATAAGCGGGTGTTTGTGTGTGTGTGTGTGTGTAGATATTGCTTGGCCTTATTAATTTTTCATCAATATTTCTTTCAACATTTCACTAGCGCGAGCACAAACAAACAAACCGAAAAAAAAGAGAAAATTGAAACCATAGCGAAATACCGTGCACAACTTAACAAAAATTTTCCCGTTTTTTTTTTTCCTTTTTGTTTGTTGATTGCTTTTCTTTTGCTTCTTCTTCTTCTTCTGTTTTGCCCTCCACCCGTGCACGCTGACTTCAGCCTGCTTTCTCGCTCGCACAAGCACTCAGCTATTTAGAGTTTAGACCGCACGCACGAAGCGCCAGCGTCGAACTAACGTTGTGATACCCAAAAAAGTATGCTAAACGCTGAATGAGGCTGTGAAACGACAGCGACGACGACAACGACAATGGCAACGACAACGACAACGGCCAAAGCTCTAGTATCATTTGGGGGAAAGCTCAGGCAAAAGGCTGCGGCAAAGCTTTTCCTTTCGACGTCGTCGTCGTTGAAGTCGGCGCGGTCGACGCCGGGTGCTGCCTGTCTGAATATGAATGTGAATTGTGAAGCTTCAGAAGTCAAGTTGCCCCACATGAATGTGCGCGTGTGTGCGATAATACAGCGCCTGACAATTGAATAGAACCCAATGCGGTAAAAACATTAATCTATGGCTAATAGGGCAAACATAACATCATTCTTCCCGTCGAGTTGAAACAAATAGTCTATTTATGTAAATACGGTCCACTTTATTGACCCCAAAAAAAAAAAAGGGCGACAGAAATTTATAAAGTTTTATAAATAAAAACAAAATTTCCCAGGAATAAAGTAGATTGGAAATCCTCCAACAAAATGGCATATATGTACATTTGTGTATGTAAATTTGAGTTCGATTGAATAATTGTATACTAAAAACGAGTATAAGTTCGTTGGTAGCATATATTTAAAGAGTTAGTAGCTATAAAAGTTAATTTATTAAATGATTTAAACGGCTTCAAATGTATATTTAGGTAAATGTAATCATTCTTGTTAATTATATTTGGAAATGTTACTTTATTTCTGTTAGGACAGATTGCAAATATACATTTGCAAAGTACTCTCTACCTAGTCGGTGGTTCAGTGGAGACTAAATCTACAATTCTGATGTTCTCGAGTTCGAACCCTGACGTAGATGGGGTTCACGTTATAATTAATTATAATTGATATTATATCGTTAGAAAATAAAGGAATAATCAAACTGAGTTTTAGCCGGCTTAAATAAAAATGATAAAAAAATCTTATAAATTAGTAAGATTTATTGACCTGAAGCCAGCTAAAACCCAGTTTTGATTAACTTTAAAAAGGTCGAAATCTAGACAAAGACGAAAAAGAATGTAAAAAATGTGCATTAGCCATCTTGGTTATAATTCCCAATTGACAAATTTATAGTTGTAGTTGAACAACGTTTCACTTCTTCTGGGGTTAATCTAGTCATGTACCCTGGAGTGTAGCAAAGCCGCAATGTTCCTAACGCTCATGCTGCTGTTGTTCTGTTTTTGCTCCCTCATGGTCTTGCATGTTTCATTTTTGGGTTGTATTGAACCTTTTTTCTTGTTGTTGTCCCCCCCCCTCCCTATATATGTACGTCTTCTTCTTCACCACCTCATCGTCCTGCCACCCCTGTCGCCTGGCTTTTTACTCCCACACTTGGTCTCTCTCTCTCTCTCTCTAACTCAGTCCTTCTCTCATGGTGGTTCATTGTATGTAGCATTTTGGTCTTCTCTCCATTGTTAAATGACATTATTTAGAGCACTTTACATTTTGATGCGAAAGCGTGCCAAAATATTTTCATACTAAATGCCGAAATCGTGGATCAGGTCAAACGATGACTTCGACTCCATCGTGCGCGGCGCGTGGCGTATCCGTGTGGTTTGTATCAAAGAGACGTCCGTCTGTTGTTGTTGTTGTTATCGTTGTTTGCCTTTATTTATTAGCCCAAAAGCATTTAGCTGGCCTCCCTTTTAAGTGCCCATGGCTAAAATGTTTTTCGTCTTTTTTTGTTTTTTTTTTTTTTTTGGGCATCCACCAACCACCACGTCTCACCTTATCATCATCATCATGATTGCACCACCCACCTCCAAAAGCTTTGCCAAGCTCCTCTCCACACTGAACGCCTTAGTTTTTATTTTATGTTTTGGTTAATTAATTTTAGCTTTGCATAATGTGTATATGACATGGGCAGCTGACACAGTACACTGTTCACACTGTACAGTGAAAAGTGAATAGAATAAATATTCTCACATTCCTCTACATCATACAGAGAGAATTCTTAATTCAGCAAAGATATATCCATACTTAATTCTACTAATAGTATCTGTAAATATTTCCCAGCTTGAAAACCCTTAAAAGTTGTTCAAATCTAAAGAAAATTCAAATCAATCGACTTCTAGACATTTGTAAGAGTAAAAAAAAGTAATCGTCCTGTTTTGACTTGACGCAAAAATACTAAAATAAGCCTCCTTATATTATCTTAATGCAGAGCCAATCAAAACTTTTGAATCTACAATCTGTCTAGAAATATACGTAATCAACTTTTACTTTTGCCATATCAAATGAGTTTTGGTCAGCTTGTGTTATTTTTGGAGCTTTAGTGATTTACTTTTAATAGAGTTAAACCAGATTTCGATCTAATAGAAGTTCTGTTAGTAAAGGCTTTCCTCTTTTGCTTGTGATTGTCAAATAGTTTTATCATTGCTTTTGTTAAGGTCAATGGAACCCTTTAGACTTACGAATGATAATAGAACTTGATGGCTGAAAAACCCATAAAAACAATATTTAGCCTGCGATTCTTATAGTCAGACTATGATAATATTTATAAATTTCAAATTATATGGATAAGTGTCGAGAATTGGAAAGAGGCTACTTACATAACTTACACAACTACAAAAGTAATGTTGATTATGTATACACACACATATAGTATATACTTTATAGGATCAAAAATGCTTCCATTTTATATTCTGAACGATTTATCAATATTTGTCTAAACGTGACGCCATTGCAATGCTAATGCACAGTGTGAATAAAAACTGACTTGAAAACATTTGAGGTGATTTTTATTTTCCTGCTTTGTACCTACTATACTTATACATATATATATATATATGTACATATATAGTTGGAATTGTTAAAGAGATAGAAAAATGCTTTACACTTACCATTCCAGAGGCAGGAGGCATTTGCTCTTGTTGCTGGTGTTGTTGTTGTTGTTGTTGCTGCTGCTGCTGTACATTTGTCGTCGCATTGTCCTCAAATGACTTCTCGAACGACGCAATTGGCGCTGGGCCAAGACGCTTTTGCCGGCGTGCATCCATAGCCATAGTCTGTTGCCCTTTACTTTTTCACTTCCTATGCTATATGCACACACACAAACACACTCGACATCTTGTGGTTGTTGTTGTCTTTTCTCTTGGTTTTTGCTTTCTCAAAATGGGTCACCACATAGACACAAACACAAACACAAACACATACACTTACACATACAAGAATGCCACATATTAAAGGGTATAAAAGAATGTGAAATGTTTAGGTCTTTTCCATGCCATCTTATAATTGCTGCAACAACTAGACGAACAGACGCAATGGCGAATTCCGTTTTTTTTTTTGGCTTTAACTTATTCTATCAATCATTTTCGGGGAATATATAGAAGTAGAAAAACAAAATTGTTAGCATTGTATACAAAAATATAATTATTGGCCATAGTTGGAGCCAAAAAACAGAGTTCAAGTCAAAGCCCTTAACATGTCGTGTTTAGTTTAGTTCATTGAACCTTGGCAAATGCAACAAGAAGCCAATTACGGCAATAATAATGTCAACAATTGATGAATACATTAGTACACACACACACACACACACCCTACCCCTATGGCATTGTAATTGCAAAATATATATATGTATATATATCATTTCGCATTATCTGGAATTCCATCATCATTGTATTTGATAATTTAAGTTGTATTTTTATCCATGCAACCTTTTTCACACCATTCAACCAAACTATTACATTTCAAGTGTAACGCCAACAAATGCATTTAATTGCATCATTAAAAATGTAACGCAATTTGCCAACTATTCTCAGAATAAATGGTAGTAATAGAACATAGTTCTTTATCGATGTGAATGAACTTTAATAATGTCGTAATTGAATGAACTAAATGAACATAAAACTTACATTAGAAGGCGTTTTGTACTCAATTAAGATTCTACATAAGCTTAAAGTGTCCACGTCATTCTATATCAGAGATATTTGATTGTATATATGTAGGTATATAAGTTATACCGGATCGGACTACTATACATATACAACAGTTGATATTCAGAAAAGAGAGAGATTACTGCTAATGAGATTGTACACTAACTATGAGGATTCGAATATGCATTTATCAATGTATTAATTGGTCCTAGCATATATTCGCTATATATTCGCCCTTAACAAAGTAAAAACTTGGTCTGCATCCATAAGATCTCTATAAAACTTTGGAACTTTTAAGTTTCCAGCTTTACCTACACTTTTGTAGGTAAATCCTAAATATAACTTCTTTTTTTTTTAGAATTCTTAAACATAAACATTTTTGGCCAATATGCCGCCTATTTTCTTCAGAATTTATCAAATTAATATTTTATCAATTTTCAAATGTTGCTTCAAAATATATTTTTAAGTAAACCAATAAAGATTTAATCAACATTTTAGTAATCAAATATTGCTTTCCACAATCCTGCTGTACTTAACTTTCATCAGCAAGAGAATCCTTAATCTAATTAAGTTTTTATATTCATCGTTTATTGTGGATGTTGTTGGCTCTTTGCTTGTTTAGCAACTTCCCTGATTAATTTATTTTGTTAATATTTATTTTGGATACAAGATTTTGGTTTGCAATTTTATGACAATGTCAATATGGTTCCAATAATGAACAATATTTGCTTACATAATAATAAAGTTAATGCATAAAATAAGCAAAGTAAATAAAATAGGCACTGACTGATCCTCTGGGGATGAAATTAAAGGAAATTTCCTCAGCTTTGCCTCTTAAACTAGAGTAGAGTTTCCATATCGTAGATATTATATATGTATGTACCTATATATAATACTTTATTTACATATCCTTTACTTATTAGTTTTTACTTTCAATGGTTTCTGAACTTTTTATTTATTTATTTATTTATACTGTGATTGGGCAGTGATTGTAAATTAAAGCCAATCTTCTTACTAGCTATAGCTACTAGGCCTTAAGCTATGTAGTTTAAAATTGCTTAAAATTTTGGTTAAGCATTCTGAATTGTCATCTTTAATATTGATAATTTTTTGATGACCCTTTTTGGGGGGATATTCAACTGTATGTCAAGGCAATAATGATGATAAAGACGATGGCGATGACGACATTTGATGTTTGCCCCATCAATTTTTATTGTATGACATGTGACCATGGCCCAACTTCACTTTCGCTATTAACTTCTGAACACAAAGAAACAAATTGAAAAGTAGTCGTAATTGTAGGATACTATCAAAAATATCCTTGAGACTAAAACAAGTTGTACGATGAAGGACGAAAGTACAATCAAAATTTTTTATACATTTGAGTGGTGTGTGTGTGTGTTTGTGTGGTTTTCGAATTTTTAGCACATTGTTAGTAATATTTATGTTGATTTTCTGTGCATGTTTAACCTTGATTTGAATTTCTTTGCCTATCTTTCATGAAATCCATGACAAACTTAACCGATTATTTGTTTAGTTAGTCACTCATAACCTTGATTTATCAGTTGACTTAAATAGCTTTTGTCTTTCGTGTATGTATCTATGTGTGTGTGTGTGTGTGTGTTTTTAGGTAAACTTTCGTGGGGATGTGTGTGTGTGTGTTTATTTATAGTTAGGTGTTTGGCATTGGTTTGGCAATTTGACTAGCACCTTCAATACCATTTCATCTGAACCGAATTTGCCTGGCAAAGGGCCACGTTGCCATTTGGCTTGATATACACCCACTCGTCGACACACACACACACACACACACACACACACACACACACACACACACACACACACACACACACACACACACACACACACCTACACTATAAACACACCTATACAAAGGTAGACCAAATTTTGTACAAATGTTGACGTAGTTTTTAATAAACTTGTCAGCGCTGTGTCCCGGCGGAAGGAAACAGCGAAGCTAGCAATGCAGAAGAAACGACAACGACAAGGACGAGAACAAGTCAAATGGGGGGGGGGGGGGGGGGGGGGGGGGTAGAGTTGATAAGCGGTAAACGGATGAGCATAGTAAGTATTTGACCTTCTCCTAATGCAAAGTCTAAATTTGATTTATTTCCCAATGTGGCGCTGTGTCGGCGGAAGGGTGTAAATTGAATCGAAATGTGAATGCCCTCAGAAATGGCAGCAAAATTTGTTTAAGGCATTACCGGACTATGACTCTGACTTATGATGTAACTATGGCAATTTATAATTTTAACTACAAAAGTAACTCATCTAAATAATTGAGAGGGTCAGATGCAAATGTTTATCTGAAAGCCCTGAAAAGTAGGCAAAACTTTTCTTAAACTAATTGCATGCCTTTCACTGACATAAACAGGCTCTGACTTGTTTTCTACTACTTCTACTCATGATGATAATCTTCATCATCATCGTTCACATCTATGTACATTGTCGTCCCTTCCGACAAGTCCTTTGCATTAGCAAAATCAATATTAAGTAAAGTAAACTGGACCCAGACAGAAAACTGGTGAGAATGACAAGAATGTCAACATAAGCACAAAAACTTGGCAGCAGCTTAAAGACTAAGTCCCAATCGCTTTTAAGAACCAAACACTCCTACCCCGGCCTTCCCCTGGCCACTCCTTCATGCAGCATTTAAGCCAAAACTTTGCGGCGCGTCAAAACTATAAAACAAAATATATATACATATATAATATAATAACCCGCAAATAAGTTAGTGTGATGACCCAACCATACCCAGTAATAGCCTGTAAAAGGAGTTTCATCATTAAGATGAATCCTTTAATAGTAGAATGAGTAAGGCTTTCTATAGATTCCAACATTTGCAGGGTATAACAACCGAAACACAACAAAAATTGCCCCCAATGACATTGGCTATGCCTAGTCCCCAGGATTCAGGAGAAGGAAACAGAGCGAGAGAGAACGAACAAGAGATGGTGGCCAGAGAAGAGAGTGGGGCTGGAGAGATGGTTGAGCGGTTGGTTTATTGTGCGACGTCGCCGCTGTGCCCAATTGCTTTTACTTTTGGCGACATGCCGACCAAATGCGGAAGAGGGGACCAACCGAAGCAGCGGCAAGTGGCAAAAATTTCATTGACCTCATAAATTGCCAGCACAAGACTCACTATAACTAGAAGAAGAAACTAATCACCCGCACCACAAGCAAGAAGAAGAAGAAGAAAAAAGAAGAAAAACTAAAACGTGCGGCCTTTTAATGCCGTGCAGAAAGCAAAACAAAACTGTATATATGTATGTATATGTATTTATGTACATACATACATATACATATATAAAGAAAGAAAGAAAAGTTATGTATTTACGAGGGCTCTGTGAAAAGTATCACAAAATATATCATATTGATCATTGATCATTTAATCAAACGATGAACAATTCTGCTCCCTGTAAATTAACAGTAAATTTATTTATTTATAGATAAATAATTTGTCTATCCTGGTACATTTAATTGTGTCTCGTTTATTCAATCACAAAGACTAAAATTAGCAATCAAAAGTATGCAAGAGGCTGTAAAAGTTGCATACTTTAGAGGGCTAAGTTTCTTCTGTTTTGCATTTATCACTTACTTGTCCTTTTAATATATGTATAGATATAGATATAATACTCATCTTCTTAGATAACTCAACATATTTTTGAGGTCTTTAGAAATCTGTTTAGAAAAATCTAAATTCAACTCCAACTTTTTCACATATTCAAGTAAAGATCTTCATATAATTTTAATGACTAATCTTAAGTTGTTGTTCTTTATATTTTAACTGCAAACCTGACGAAATGACAGCTTCATATTCAACATGTTATTTTTTTAATATATTCTAAAGTTAAATAAAAAGTAAAAACTTCTGAAAGGCCTCTCGGTTATTTAGAACGATGGGTCAAAGCATGCGATAAAAATTCAAATCAGTGATGGGGTTGTACCCAAAAGCCGGATGTAGGCGGAGACAAAACGAATAAATTTAATGACTATGGCTAAAGGTTTATGCAAAATGCACAAGAAATTCAAATAAAATTATGGTAAAATGCAAGTACCTACATATAACTCAGTTTAAAGGGTAGACAATAACGAACAAAATAATCGGCAGAGACACTACTAAATATTTGTTACAATATTGTCAAATATATACCTACTTATTATCGATAAATATGAAATACTAGTAGGTAAATATTCTGATATTAAATGTTGGTAATTTTGTAGATTTTTTAAAAATATATAAGAACATAAACAACTCACTACTAATGAGTAGAATATCTGATCTTAAATATGACATATATAGCAGACAAACAATCGATTAGAATCTGCCGAACTATAGATTTTATAAAGAGTATGCAAATATATCAGATCAGCATTTGTTATGAGTTTTGTATTTATTCAAAAACAATCGATAGAACATACAGTTTAGATGAAAACATTTTGCCAGAGTGTAGAGTACAGTGGATATCTCATTATTTTGTTTTCCTTATCTACTTCTGAATATGACAAACATATTTATAGAGCAACGAAGAATGGGATAGAGAAACAATGACTCTAAGAGTGTAAGAGAGAGAAAGCAAAGGATAGGTCACCCCTTGCCACTTTCTCCTACTCTCTGGCTAAAATGGTAGACAAAACTTTGCCTTTGATCGTTGCCTTTTGATAAGCGTCAGCAACATTGTGACACCACTTCCGGCTGTGAGAGTGAAGAGGGCAGCCATGATTTAGTTTACTCTCTGACGGTAAATGCAACATACTATGAAATATGTATACAATTCTCATGTGAAAGAACGATTGAGTAAGCCCAAGTGAAGCACCTTCAATTGAGCCACCCACCGCCTAAAACCACCCACCAGTTACCATCCGCTAGTCAGAGCCACTCACCACCCGCTACTACTTACTAACCATTTGGCCAATGCTTGTGCTAAATGCGATTACCATGGCTCGATTACTTTTATTTCGTTTACTGCATACTTTGAGGCGGTGGCATGAAAATGACTTCTCGTAAGAGAAAGAGAGAGGAGAGAGAAAAGGAAAATGAAAATGAAAACGAAACGTAACCAAATGAAAATGGCAGAGAAATTAGCATGCAATGACTGAAACGACAAGGAACACCGAAATAACAGTAACAAAACGGTATGAGTAAGAGTGACTGACTAAACTCTCTACCCCTCTCCCCCCTCTCTCCCCCCTCTCGTTGACTCTCTCGTTCTCTTTGGGGGTAGTTTATTTCCTCTTGTTTTTCTTGCGCTTTTGCTTCTTAGTTGCCCCTCTGTTGCTAATAGGGTAATGGCGTGCAGATGGGCGGCAGAAGCAGCAGCACCATGTTGTAGGTGTTAAGTAATGATACAAGACACACACACACACACTCACACACACTCACACACAGAGGCACACACAAATTTAGGTTTAGGCCTGTTTTGTATGGGGTTCTTCTCATTTCAATTTGCCACAAATTTGAGGACTACCACAAGCTAAAAGTAATAATGTCAATTCATTCATTCTCACAAGGGCAAAAGCCAATAAACACAAACAAATTGATATCAATAATCAGGTGTATGATTACCTTTATCTTACATAATGTTGTATGTGTCTAATTATATTATTTTGTTTGTTTGGTTTTTTTCGTTTCACTTTATTATACATGGAAATCTTATAGATTGCATATCTTTAATTTTCATTTTGGAATAGAAACAATTTGTTGCATACTTCTCGGGGGTAGGAAGCAGTAGCAAAAATTTCACACTAAAAAAAAAAAAAACAAAGACAAATGACCGATAAAAATAGTTTCAAGTCAAACAAATTTTCATTCAATTGAAACGAAACAAGCTTCTCTATATATACATTTATACACATATAGAAATAATTGTTGTTGTTCTTTGTTGTTTTTCCTCTTTTTTGTGTCTATTCTTGTTTTGTGCTCGAAAACTTGAAATTCGATTTGTTGCGTGTGTTAAACCCGAACTCGACGCCAACTGAACGCCAACTGAACTTATCAGTCACTCAACTGAGCGGCAGCAGCAATGCCGCCGACAACAACGAACTCAGTACGTATGTGTGTGTGTGTGTGTGTTTGTTTCTAAGTGGGTGTGTGTGTGTGTGTGTGTATTTAGTCAAGGACGTAGCCAAAAGGGCAAAGCTAGCTAATAACTTCCATTGAATAGACTTTATACTAACAATAAGACTAATAACTAGTAAATGCCAAAAATGAAAAACTGTTTCCAAAAACTTTATGAATAGAAAGTGAACTGGAGATAATTAAATTTTTATAGAATTAAGAGAGCAGCGTTTAAATAACATCTCAATTAATAATGAAATCTGCATCTTTAAAGTAAACTCACTTGTTTTTTCACCCTATGAGTTCATATAATCAATGTATGGATAACAATTTACATTCATAAAAATTAAATTTCACTTTGAAAAATCAGTTAATATTTGGCAAAGTTACAGATGTGTGAGTGAGTTATGTGAGTTTATAAGAATTTACAGAATTTTTCTACTTTAAATTTTGTCAATTTACATAATTTGCTCAAAAGATTGAATTAACTTAAAAAGGGGCTTGAATAGATCGGGCCAAACTAAGGGGCGGGGCCCATAGCTTTTGTCAATCCTGCTATATGACTAATCCGGAACTGACACATCGTGATCATCATGAATTGTTCGTATACATCTAAACAGAATCTATATATATGTATGTAGGTACATCAATTTGTTCATGTGCTTTAGAAGTGAGTGTAAAGAATGTCCTGCCGTGTCTTTTGGCCTTTTAATTACTCCTTCTTAGTTACGCTTATGCTTTTGTGGGTGTGGGTGTTGCGAGGACAACGAGCATACAACAACAACATGTTGAACCATACATGGACGCTCACACACACATAGTCACATATGTATGTATGTGTAGCAAAACTGTGGAGAATTCAAAAGCATTGTTCACTGCACATTTAGCTCTTAGGTTTGACTGTCTACTCTTCCTGCCTTCCAGATAGAAGAGCCTGGCCTGGCCTGGCCTGCCTTGGAGGCCAAATGCAAGTTTTTTTTTTTTCGGCTCAATCCTCTCTATCACTCACACTCAGTTGCAGTCTTTCTCTCTATACTATGTATGTATGGATGTATGTATGTACCTACATATATCTCAGTTGTTGTGTGTTTGGTCTATCTAAGGTAGTCATGGCACGCCCCATTCGGCCCCGCCCCGCCCCGCTCATATGTAACATTTTGCGATTGTTTGGAGGTAAATGTAAATGCAAAATTGATCAATTTGAGCGTCAAGTCTTTGAAGAGTTACCCCCAAAAGGCATACAGAGAACATTGAACAGCGACAGACAATTGCATTACCCTAGCACATTTTGCACATTTTTTTTGTATTTTATCTTTTAACCCTCCCATCTTACTTCTCTCTACTTCTTCTAGTCCCTTTGCCACATCCGTCTGCTCCAAATTTAAATTGCTGGCCACAAACTTTGTGGGTGAGTGTGTGTCTATGTCCTGTCGTGGCATTCAATTGACTGAGGCTACTTTTAGCCAAACTCAGTGACGGATTTCGAGGGTAAATCTACAAAAGTTCTATCTTTTTAGATCAGTCTTTATAAATTCATAATACATATATATTCATTTAATCTAAATAGAGCAAATGTACTTAGTCTGCGTGGGCTTAAAATTTTTTCTGCATTTGAAACTTTTTTATTTTGCAATTTCAAATAAATTTCTTTTTTGGAGTTGTATGACACCAAAGTTAATTACATTTATCCTTTCAAGCTTCATTACTTTCTGCATTACATTTTAAAGTGACCTTTTTAGATTCCTTTTTAATAAGTGTCTCCCAAACTCCCAAAAGTAGTCAAAGCACTAAAATTTATTTCGAGTAATTCATTTAATTTAAGAGGTTATTTTATGAAATTTGTTGTTTAAGTTACTTTATACTTCCTTTTCGGAATCCAAAGCAATCTGAAGTGAAAGAAAGCCTTGAATACTGGCTAAGAACTTGTGGACCCATTGCCCTTTTTTAAATGGAAAACCGGCCCTGGTCGAAGTATCTGCAACGCCTTAATTGTGTTAGTGTTACACATTTGCCTGTCATAAATGGCCATTGACGGAGGGCATGAAGGCACTAAGGCTGAGTGTGTCTGTGTGTGTGGGTGGGTGAGTGGTGGGGTGGGCTGGGTGGTTAGGTCTACATTATACATGCATGTTGATGTACATGATGTTTATGTATATAGAAATGTGACTGCGCATGAGGTTACACCGACTGCAAGAGCTCCTGCCTTGTGGGCTCTAATAGAACATAAGCCATATGCCAGTTTAAAGTTAGAGTAGGATATAGACATGCACTCCTCATAGAGTCATATGTGTGTGTGTGTGTGTGTTGCCCACACGATTTCAATCAGACCAACCACTTGCAATCCAACAACAACATACGAACGATGACCAACAACCCATTTAAAGCTTCATTCAGTAAGTAAAAAGAACAGTAAACCAACTAACAGGGTTGCCACATAATTCGATTATCGCCATGCAATTGCTGACTGAGTGAGTGACTGACTGACTGACTGGATGACTGGATTGGACTGGCAGAGACCGATGTCTCATGTGGATAAAAAATGTAATCCCCACATGGATAGATGTGTCCCAAATGGGTGGCCATCTACATATTCGCTTTGGGTGTTGACTGGGGAGTGGCAGAAATGTTAAAGCGAAAATGCATTCAGCTGGGCTTTCATCTGTATACATACACATAAATAAATGCATATGCATATGTGTATGTGTATTCTATGTACATGTAGTTGCCACTTCAATGTGTCATATCCAGCATTTTCAATGGCCGATGAGATGAAAAGGAATTGCGTAATCAATAAACGTAATTAAATATAAAAGTTTTCATAGTTGCTACGTTTTTTTGACAATTCCACCCATGGAAGGATCTAGGATCAAAGTCTAGGGTATCAATACTTTTAATTTAATTTAAACTTTGTTTGTTTGAAACAAAAGCTTTTACCATCATTTTCTTGGCACAGCAAATTGCACCTTGCTTAGCTATTGAAAGGTTTGCGAATTTCTTTTCGCTTCATTTCATTGCAATTCTCAACTAGTTTTAACTACATATAGTATGTCCATTTGCAATTCTGAAGTACTTCACCAAAATCCGCTGAAACTTAAAGGATTGACCTCGAGCCGGCTTTAAGGCCGCGTTTCATTGATATTTCTCATAATTTTCTTGTAATTTTTGTAAATGTTCGAGCATGTAATGATAAATCCTCAACTTAACGAATTGAAATCTTCGATACTCAATTTCATAAAGTCTCAAACAAATATAGAAAAAGGCCAATTTTACCCTCCGAATGGCCTTGGCATACAAATTTCTTGCATTTCCTTTTTAAGGACAACATTAGCCAATGCTAGATATATAAGTTAAACAACACATATATATATACACGATATATTAAATACATACATAAGCAAAAAACAACAAAAGGTGGAAAGGATGCAGAAAAAGAAAACAAACCATAAACAATTCTTAAAACTAAACTAATCGATCTCTAATGTTTTTAGACTTGGAATAATTTCATTGTATTTCTTGGATTGTCCAAACTTTTTGGATACTTTGTTGAGCTGCCAGTTTAATGGATCACTTAGATAGTCCCTGAAAATGAAAGAAAACAACAGTTTAAAAACAAACTCGACACGTTGAACTCGAATAAAGTGATTGATTACCTTTGTTCTTTGAGCAATTGCATCCATTGATTCTTCAGATCGGACATTTTGCCGGCATTCCCGCCATATTCTTCGGGCATCATGGATTGTGGGAAATGTTTATAGGGTGTATCGGCATTCGGTAGATGAAAATGTATCAATTTAAAGACTTCACTCTTAATGAACGGCTTGACAACGGTCAATACTTTATCCAGATATGATGGACAATTGATGACATGGATTTCCTTAAGTCGTACAGGATGTGCCTCTTGGACAAATTTCATATAGCAACGCAGTGAGCTGAGCACTGTTTTGGTCAAATGGCGTAGGGTATAACCGGCCATATCGAATATGGGAATTTCACCATCCGATAGACGGCCATCATTCTCGGTTGCGAAACGACAATCAGCCACCATGAAGAAGACCTTAATGCCAGCTGTAAAATTAAACTGATTGTGAGCCAAAAAAAAAGAAGACAAAAGGTTATTATTTTAAGCTAGTGGGCGGTGGCATTAAGTTGGCTTACCTTGTCCGCATCGAAGTCAATCAGGCGATAAAAGAGTAATTTATTATTTTCCGGTGTCAAACCAGGCAATGGTATTAAATCGCTGCTCAGGTCAGACGAGTCAGGTGGGTGGGCAGGTGGTGGTGGTGCGAGGGTTATAAAGAAAACGTCATATAAACCGGTTGCAAGCAACACCCACACTTTTTGTGTCTTTTTTTTTTTTGTCATACTTACGCTACTTGCAACAACTGCTGGGAACTGGCATCCATGGGATCACGATCAATGAATATGTGGGCATGCTTATTCCTCAATGTATAATTCAGTTCCAGCAAACGTTGTGAGGCACTTGCATCGCCGCGAGTTGTGTGCAGAAAGCGACGCAACAGTTTTGAAGCTGCAAGGGAGACCAAAATAAGTTGAGTTGCAGTTGCAGTTACAATTGCAATTTTGCAGTTGTGTCAGAGAGAAAGACAAAGCAAAAGAAAGAGTGAGAGAGAGAGACAGAGAGAGGGAAAGAGGGAGAGTGTGGAAAGGAGTCAATTTTTGTGGTTGCACAAAGAGAAAAAAATACAAGTTATGTAATCAATTATTACAAATTGCTTGGGACGGGGAATTAAGTGCTGAATAGTTGGATGGGTGGTCAATTGCTATGTGAAATTACCCAATAATCAGTAGATTTCAAAACAAAAGTAAAGTCCAGGAAAGTTTTTAAAGAAAAGAAAAATATTTGAAAATATTGTTCTTTATTATTAGTTATTTGCATAGCCCCTGAAGAAAGTCTTCAATGGAATGCAAAGATAAAATTGTTTTTATTTTTAACCTATCAAAGATTTTGACTAGTTTGATAAATCATAGAAGTGTATTGGTTAAATATGTAACAATAAATGTTAATTATATTAAGACTCTTCTTCGTTGTATAATAATTAATTAAAAATAATGAGGCCTGGTGGGAAAATGTACAAAATATAACTGTTAATGTGGTTTATACTCTTACACTTTTCCATTGGGCATAATTTTTTTCATTTAATTATTATATTTAAAAAAAAATGTTCTTCAAAAAATATAATAATCGTTTGATAGTCTAAAAACCAAAACCTAAACGCACAAAAAAAGAAAAGGATGCAAGATAGTTACACAGTTTTCGCTTAAAAATACACATTTTTGTGAGCCATTGAAACCAATCGAATTTTTATACTCATTTGACGGGAAATTTTATTCAAATTCTTTCTTAGTCTCCATAAAAAAAAAGTACTTTAGTATAAATTAATGCCGTAAAACGGTCTCGGCCAAAAGACCCAAAAATTACATACAAAACTAAGAAATGCAATTGACTCCAAAACAAATGTTTGTTTTAAACTAAAAATTTAAGTTATCTACAACTTCTTCAAAGAGTTCATAGCATTCATAACATATCAATAACATTCAAAATTTTAGAAAAAACTAGCTATCTAGCCGTAAATGGGGGACTTCCCCCTGTAGAAGAAACGGAGAAAGCTAAGATGACCACATTTTTTTCGGTTCATCATTTGAATTACCAACAAATTACTGAAATTTTCAATTTCTTTTTTTAAGTTACTTGGAAGTCGAGAAAAATCTAAACTAAAGATCGAAAACTAAGAAGTCATCAAATTGTGGTTGCCACTTTATAAAAATGTTGCAATTCCTTCATTTCTTGTTTTTAAAAATAATGCTTTTGGCATTGGCTTAGGGTTTGTATAGAGTTATATCCGTTTTTGTTTTCAGTTGCATTTGAAATCCCCAATTTGTCTGGCCCCAGTTTCAATACAAAAATCTTTAAAATTGCTGTTAAATTCGTCTATAAACCCTTTAAAAAAATTGTAGGCCTCGTCAAACTACGAAAAACTGTGAGGATTGAGTATTGTTTTTTAAACTACAAAAGAAAGTAAATTAAATTCCCCGGCGATTGAGGAATTCTCCATGAAAACCTGACAAAAAAACAGTTTTGCTATTCTTTATGAATATTCACATTTCATTATTTTTTTTTACCTTTTTGTACATATATTCATACTACATACAAACAAAAAAAAAAAAACAACTTGAATACAAAAGTTACAAACTTTTAATAGAATTTTTTGGTAATTTCAGAGATTAATAAAAGAATTAAAACAAAAAATAGACTAGGAAAATTTTAAAAGGATATTATTTTACTATATCTATATAATTTAAACTTTTCGAAAGTAAAAAATGTCTTGGAAAAAATGCGGAGCTTTTAATTTTTTTAACTTCTCACACTACTTTCTGTAAAAGGCGGATTAGGTAATTTGGAAAATCATTTATCAAAATGAAAATCTGATCAGTTATTAAGGATAAAGAGATATGTTTTGGATAAACATTTAAACAAATAAGTGAAAACTTTGTTTAAAAGCCAAATCCAACTTTTGCTAAGCATACATATGTATGTAACTTCAAAAATTCAAATACATTCTAAGATAATTCTAAGATAAAATAACAATTTAAAAAAAAATTCAATAGCGTTTTCGAAAACTGCCTTCTTCTTCTCTGTGAACTTACTATTCTTGATGATAATACAACTAATTATATTAAAGAAAAGATGAAGGAATTAACTAAACAGTGTGTACTTAATATTGAAAACATTTTATTTCACATTCCCATTGAGTCTTCATTTCTAATTCCCCTGTAAAAGCCACAAACCAACTTTTGTTCAAACAAAAATTTAGCTATAACTTTATTCAAGTTTGTGGTTGTGTCTCTATTTTTTTATTAACTTCACTTGGCTTATTAACATGGCTTATTGTCTACCTATTGACTTACATATATTTTGTGGGAATTGCGGTTGCGTTTTAATCCATTGCTGCAATTCGATAACACGTTTCTCCATTACCAACTCGTGTTCATCATCATCATCTTGATTTTTATGCACCATAGCTGAACACGCGATTCTAAAGAAGAAAAATAGAGATGCCGACCCAATCAACAATAAACTAACATTTTAAAAAAAACACACACACACACAAATAACACTAACAAAATATATGTAGGTATATATCCCAAAAAAGCGCGTCTGTGCGATGCTAATTCGCGACTGCAACTGATTTGCCGGTCTGAGACTCGGAATGGTCTCTGAAGTGAAGTTTAAGTCGATGTTGCTGCTGCCGCTGTCGCTGCTGCTGATGATGCGGTCGACGTCGTTGATCGCAAAAAAAAAAAAAATAAAATTATTATAAAGTTAACGGTTTTCGGCAAGTTCGAGCATCGAAATGGCTATACACTATACCAAGTTAGTTTAAGAATTGAAGATGGGTTTTTTTTTCTCAAACTTTGCTGCATTTTTTAACCCAAGCAATTGTTACTTATTAAGATGGTTATATAGTTGTAGAGGCATCGAGGACCTGTCCTAAATCTGTTTCTGAAAAAAAGGTATTTCACATATATTATATAAATTCCTTGTGTATTTTCTAAGCTAAATATAGATATGTGGTACTTACTAGTTAATATTAATAGTGAGTGGCTTCAGTACTCAATTCATAGGGGCGGATCGTATCTATATGTATATATAGAGTATCTTTGATTTATTGAATTGATTTCAAAAAGTGTATAAAAGTGCCATTCAAATATAAGATAAATCTTTTTTAAATCGGTTGAAAACTGCTTGAAATAAAGCAAAATTTTTTTCATTTATCGAAATATATTCAATTCTGAAAATTCCTATAAACTCTTTGTGAATCTGTAATTTAGCCAATAATTTAACCAATTATTCAAAGTGATATTTCATTTTAATGCTTTTAAATTTCAATCAATTTTGAATTTGAATGTAAGTCCAATTATTAATTTTGTGTTTTTAAAAATTAATTTCATAAAAAATTAATGAAAATGGAATAAATTGCAAAATATTTCAACAATCTTGAATTTCAAGAAGTTCTAATTTAGTTAATTTTTTGAGTATTTGAAAATGAAAAATCATGTCTTCATTTTCAATCTTCTTTAAAATCCCAAATACTAAATTTTTTGATTTAAAAAAAAAACCCTCTTCCAAATTAATTGTTTAAAGCCATTTTAAAATATACTAAATTACAATTTAATTAAATTATATTTTATTTTTTTATTTATTTATTATTAATTATTATATCAAATAATATAATAACTAACGGGTAAAGAGTGCTAGCTACTAAGACCATCAACTCAAATTGAAATATAACATTTTGAAATCGGTTAGCAATTCCAGACTGGAAAAAATGGGCCTTTGAAAATTCTAAAAAATAGCAATTAGCTATGCGAATTGTTTTTTAACGATTTTCACTCTTGTTCTAACTTTCATATTGAAAAATGATCATGTAAGTTGCGTCGTGACTTAAAAAACTTATATTTAAGCTTTTGGATTGGCCCAAGCTGCCTTAATCCGGCACTGTTAGAACTTAAATAAAATTCTTAATTCTCAATTTTTAAAAATTTGGAAAGTTATTTTAACTTTAAGTTTTCAAGGTATTGTTCGCAATTATCTTTGTGAAATTATACTTAAAAATAACTAATTGCTTATACTAAATCCATTAATTCGATACTTCGAATATACCCACTTAATTTGAAAGGGTATAAAAGAAAAAAACGATGAAAAATTAAAGTACCCCACAATGCTGACTCTGAGACTCTGGAAAAACATTATTGCAACTACAACTGGCTATGCGGTCGACATAATTTGTAGTACATACATACATAAGTATGTATGTACATGTGTATGTGATTGGTGGGGCAAAGGGGAAGAAGAAGGGGTTTGTAGATCAGACATACAGCTGATGGGATGGATATACATATATTTTGTGCTATTTACGTAAGCCAGTCAAGTGTTTTTAGTGCGTGTTCAGAAGGTCGAAGTGGGCATTGTACTCAATATTCCGGGGTACAATTCTACGTGGATGGATGATACCCGACCTCTCTATCCCTAACCACATATACATACATACATACGTGGTCAAGAAACTTCTTGGCCCAAATTTGGTTTTTGGAGGAGCCATGGAATAGACCGTTTTATCGCGACATTGGCAAACAAAAAATATTTTTTGTTTTCGTTTTTGTTGTTGTTGTTGTTGTTGGTTGGGCCAGACCCAGGCGATTCCAAGTTGCGCTCCACTTGTTATGCCGCTGGCCAACTGGCTGGTTGACTGGCCGGCTGGTTGTACGTGTTTCGCAAGTTAAACCATGTTTGTATGTAACCGCAGCAACATCACCAACAACAGCAACAACAGCAACAACAACAACAACAACTTGAATTAAAACAAAACTGTCAAAAAGAAGAAGCACATCCCCAGCGAAAGCAGCTAAAAACTAAAATCAAAGCAAAATACAAAAATTAATACCACCTCCTTCCACTTCCAGTTCCGCTGACCCACCCCAATATCACCACCACCCCGCCCCTTCACTCCACACTCACTACAATCTACAAGCAAATACCGATTATCAAATTATTTAGCATTCATTTAATGCAATTCTTAAATTAAAAAAAAATAAACAATGAAAAGAAAACGTCTGACCTTGTCCAATGACCAAATGGAACTTTGCCACCAACTTCACATTCAAACTTCGACCAAAAACCACAAATAAAAAGAAAAAACAAAAAAAAAAAAAAACGCAAACCCACAATAAACGTAAATGCTAACAGAGCCCCAAAATTGAAATGTAGTCAACAATTTTGGTTATGGCCATGTGAAAAATTATATGACCAAGTTGCCGGTCGGACTACTTTATGGTGTTTATATTGTTTGGCGGGTTTTTCATTTTCAACAACCTTCAATTAAGCAGTCACATATTTGCTATAAGGAAGTAAGTGAGAAAATAGGTGTGTGAAGTTTTCCACAAAAAATTGAACAATAAAGCAAAGAATATGTAACTTGCATACCAAATAGATATCGAGAATGGTTATGGAATATTCAAAAAAGACAACGATCCTTTGAATTGTTCTATGCTAATTCTCAATTCTTAGATTGAGGCAAAGTACAATTGGCTTAAGAATTTTGTTGGCCTCTTTTTCTTAAAAAATTCAAAATTAGATAGCTTAATGACATCATGTTCTCATCGTGATAGACACAAAATGACATGAAAAACTGGCTGCATCATGGCATCAAAATGGCCCAAGAACATTAAGAAATGTGTTAACAAAAAAGCAAGCTAATTATCATCATATATTTCAACGATTTTGGTCGACTTGTATATGGCCTGTAATAGTGGGTCAACCATCTTAACTCTCGCTCTATGTTTTTTGAAAGATTGTGCAAATCAATTTTTTTTTTCTTTTGGGTTGCAACAGAATATGCTGATTGTTGGCAACATTTTTAGCATATGCATTTTGTATGCAATTTTTTGGCTAAATAATTTTCGCAATCCACTAATGGAAATCTCATCCATCATCGTCGTCATCATCAACATCATCATCATCATCATCGCCACGATTGTTGTAGAGTCCAGCAGTAACTAAATGCAAATACACAGATAGATACACATAGGTAAAAATGTACAAAATGCCTAATTGCATTATCTTGTGGAGTTTTTTGTGCAGTCATCTGTAATGGTTTATCGTTTCTTTGTATTTCGTATTATTGCCGATAAAAGTCCATTCGAACATGGAAAAAATTTATCTACCTACAGAATTGCAATCTTTTATTTAGAGAAATATAAAATAGCTTTACATTTTTGAAAAGGCGTTAGAATCTATAAAATAAAATTCAAATGGAGTCCACAATAACGTAAGTCATTAGTGCAGCCAATTTAGCTATTTTGTCACCAGCTCTGGTGAAAAACTTGAATTTTACCAGATTGAAAATATTTAAAAATATACCATAACATTTTAAATTCGTTGTATGCCAGTTAAAAAATATTGTATAACAGTTTATAAGTATTTAATGCTAGACCAAAAGTTTAGAAAAGTTCATGGCCTTTTTTTATG
Organism: Drosophila willistoni; assembly: GCF_018902025.1. Classification (NCBI taxonomy): domain Eukaryota; kingdom Metazoa; phylum Arthropoda; class Insecta; order Diptera; family Drosophilidae; genus Drosophila; species Drosophila willistoni. The sequence continues at coordinate 11,068,916 of NW_025814052.1, forward strand.
GATTTTGCTAAAGAAATACCAAAAATACACAGACAAAAAATGCCAGAAATACACAAAAATACCAAAAAGAGACAGAAATACCAGAAAGACACAATTTCCAAAAAAATCAAAAGAAGAAGGAAAACCGCATTCTAATTTAACCAAAAAAGAGAAACGAGAAAAAAAACAATCAAAACAATAACAACATCCAGACAGCTTAACTGGAGGTAAATTCAATATAGTTTATAAACAACAACAAAAACCAAGCTGCCAAACACACCGAAGCATCAGCGTTCCAGTTGTGGCAAGAAGAAGCACGTGCAACACAAGCGAGGGATGAAAAAATTGCAACAACCCGCGGAATTATCCACGAACCACATTCTTAACTTCTGTGTTTATGCATTTATATATATATATATATGTTTTATTTTTATAAATATATATAGGTTTTGAAATAATTTTATTTAAAACAATGGTGCCCATTGGAGCCGTGCATCCCGGCCATCCCGGTGTTGTGCATCAACCGCAGCCACCTCAACCGATGCCGACAGCTCCCAGCGGACCAAATACCCTGCAACCCAGCTCGGCATCTTCCACATCGTCGAACACAACCTCCAATAAAAGTTCATTGTCGGTGAAACCGAATTATACATTAAAATTCACCCTCGCCGGGCATACCAAGGCAGTTTCAGCGGTCAAATTTAGTCCCAACGGCGAATGGCTGGCCAGTTCATGTGAGTTGAAAGTGAATCACGTTTTGCTCTTTTTTCGTATTAAACGAATTGTTCATTAATTAATTTAGCTGCTGATAAACTCATTAAAATCTGGGGTGCCTACGATGGTAAATTTGAGAAAACCATTTCGGGTCATAAATTGGGCATCAGTGATGTGGCGTGGAGTTCGGATTCACGTCTTCTTGTCAGTGGTAGCGATGACAAAACCCTCAAAGTATGGGAGCTTAGCACAGGCAAGAGCCTAAAGACCCTCAAGGGCCATAGCAATTATGTCTTTTGCTGCAATTTCAATCCGCAATCGAATCTGATTGTCTCTGGCAGTTTCGATGAGAGTGTACGCATTTGGGACGTGCGAACTGGCAAATGCCTGAAAACGTTGCCAGCCCACTCCGACCCGGTTTCGGCGGTGCATTTCAATCGAGATGGCTCACTCATTGTCAGCTCCAGCTACGATGGACTATGCCGCATTTGGGATACAGCCAGTGGGCAGTGTCTAAAGACACTGATCGATGATGACAATCCGCCAGTGAGTTTCGTCAAGTTCTCGCCCAACGGTAAATACATATTGGCAGCTACACTTGATAACACACTCAAGCTTTGGGATTACTCCAAGGGCAAGTGCCTAAAGACGTATACAGGACATAAGAATGAGAAATATTGCATATTTGCCAATTTCTCCGTCACTGGTGGCAAGGTAAAATAAAGTCAGATACACCATAAGATGGGTAGCGAATCATTATCCTTATATATATATATATATATGTTTTTAATTTTTACAGTGGATTGTCAGCGGCAGTGAGGACAATATGGTCTACATTTGGAATTTACAAAGCAAAGAAGTTGTACAAAAGCTTCAGGGACATACCGACACCGTCCTCTGCACTGCCTGCCATCCCACAGAGAATATTATTGCTTCGGCTGCTCTTGAAAACGATAAGACCATAAAACTATGGAAATCGGATACATAGAGAAGGCGGCAGCCTATCGCTGGTATCCAGCCCTCCTCCTTCTCCTTTCCCACGCCCTACTCCAACTCTCCGCAATCACACACACACACACACACATACACAAAAACAAAATACACATATACATTTCTTTAATAATCTTATTTTAAACAAAATTTAGTTATAATTACTCTTAACCCTGGAACCATAATCTTAATAACCACCCCCCACCCCAATCCCAATTGAGTTTCTCCTTCCCTTTATTTTGTTTATTTTTTTTTTTTTTGTTTTTGTAATTGTTTCCCTTCGTTTTCCCCCTTTTCTACTCAAATCACATTCTATAAAGCAAAAAGCGGACACTCAAAACTTGCGTTTGCCAAAAACTACGAGAGACCGGTGTCCATATAATATGTATAAAATATTTATTAGCCAGAAAACAAAAACTACAATAATTACAAAAGAGAAAAAAACAAATCGGAAAACTAAAACAAAAACACTCCCCATTTATAGGCTTTAACATACACCCCAAACATATAAAATACAAATTTGTCAAAATTGATAATTCTTTTGGTGGCAAGACATTGTATAACTTAAATTTAAGCATAAAGTTCTATATATACGAAAAGAATAAATATATATATATATATTAAAATAACATATAACACAGATGAACCACAAATAATGTAAATTTTATACGAAAAAAAAGGACACAGATAAGTAATTACATATATGGTAATTGTAATATATGTATTGCTTTTTTCAAAAAAAAAAAACTAAAAAGAAAAGGAAGGGTGTTATATGTTATTTAAACTATTTGTTTTTACTTTTGGGAAGAATTATGCACATAAACTTGATTCATACCTATTAAAGAGATCTTGGCAAAATACATTATTTGTATTCAATATATATTCAAATAAGATATAAGAGGCAGAGATTAAGAACCATCTACACACATGTAAATGTGTGATGAAATTTTGGTAATTTTGTTTGGGAAATTGTGAATTTTGATTGCTTTTTTTACTAGATTGTTTTTTTGTTTTGCTTTGAAATGCCCGTTATTTATAATTTCAGTTCCTTACAATTCGAATAGTGTTGGCTAACGGTGGCATTAATAAAAGTGTCACCATATTTTTGGCATTTGCTAATTGTGATATTAAGTACGGTCACTCTACTCACGATTCTCCATTTTCCCGCCTTTTTTTATGGAGAATACATTTATTAATCAGCGAACGAGCCATAAAATTATTAACTGAAACCTGCGACGCACATGCACAAAACATTGCCAAGCCGCAACCAGTGTCTGCTATTGAGTGACAAGTGAATACAAAAACGGCGCAAAGCTGTCATCTGTCTCTTTCTCGTTGTCATTGCTCGCCCGCCAATACCAACACCACCGCGCCAACACCGTCCCCGGACCCCGACCCCCCGTTGCTGCTGCTGCTGACGGCAGCAACAAAAAAAAAAATCGAACAAAAAAAAAAATAATAAAGAAAATATAAGGAAACCAAGAAGTGAAGTAAATCAAGTCATATAGCAAAAATAGCAAAAGGAATAGTCATAAGAACAAGATGAGCAACGATGTACATAAGCAGGAATTGGGTGCCGAAGTGGTTGCCATTGGCAGTGTGGGCGGCGGCGGTGGTGAGAGTGGAGTTAACAGTGCCTCCGCCTCCTCACCCAATTCGGGTGCCGCCTCCACCGAAGATGCCCAGGAGAATACACGAGCCATATATGAGAATTTATGCCGAGAGCTAAACATGGATCGTCAGACTGAAGAGGATGGCTACAAAACATTTCAAGAAGTGTGTCAACGCTGCTCTTTGGAGGTAAGTGCCAACAGCAAGAGTAGATCCAATTCATCTATATCTATCTATCTATATATGTACATATATATAAAATTGGGTTTCGCCTTTCGCTAGGGCGATGTAAGGCATTGGTTGTGTTGCTGTCTCTACATGGCTTGCCGAAAGTTCAGCATGCCCACTGTAAATGGAGAGGATGCTGTGGTACGGGGTAATGGTGTTTCCCTCAATAATCTGTTAAGATGCTGTCAAATTAGGTGAGCAATCGAATCGACTCACTTGGATTACAGAAATAAGTAATGTATTTTGTGTACTTTAAGCATCTACGATTTCAAGACCAAGATCAAACAATGGTGTGACATGGCCAATCTATCTCCGGATTGTAAAAATCTTATTGAGATTGTTGATCGCAAATTTAGCATCACATTTACTTTATATAAGAACTATCGGGTTATCTTTGAGACAATCTTTCTATGTCCGCCCAACGAGAAGAAGCACTCCAAGTACAGGTAAGATACATACATCATATCTCATTCGTTTTTGAAACAATTTTGGAATTTAATCAATCATACATTCATTCAGTTCTTTACATGCCAATCATACCAGTCATGGCAGATGCTCCTACATCAAATTGGACGACATCTGTTGGCGTCTCTTTCTCTGCGCCAAGAATCAGAAACCGGCAACAACTGTAGATTTAGTTACATCGTATAATCTAATGATCTGCTGTATTGACCTGATCTATGCCAATGTGTTGGCCGAAAAACGCTCTGATCTCATAAATCCCGATTTTGAGGGTCTGCCATCGAACTGGAATTCACCGGATTTCCGGGCCAGGGACAATTGTATACTCGTTTATTTCTGCGAAATGTCAGTTGAGGCCAAAGCCATGAAAGAGACATTATTTCCCAAAATCATTGCCAGTTTCTTTCAAGCAAAGGTAAGCCAGCCATTCGAATATCCTTTGATCCCAACATTTCAACATTTCATCATTTTACTGCTGCAGACGATTTATGGAAACAAGGATACCATGCTGGGACTATTGGCCCGTGAAAACTGTGAACGCAATCTAAGATCTCTGAACATCAGCTATGAGCAATATGTGCTGAGTGTTGGCGAATTGGATGAGCGTATCCTAAGTGCCTACGATGCCAACGAGCATACAAATCTCAATGAGCAGGCCCTGAAACCGCCTGTTACGCCATTGACACGCAAACAGGATCTACCATCCCATACGACAGCGTCAGACCAAAAATTTGAGGCTGTAAAAAATGCTACGAAAAATGTTAAACAATTACTTGCATTTAGTGGCATCAAAGAGCCAACGGATTTTGTTAAGTAAGTGATATTGAGTTTATTCCTCCATTTGGACTCTCATTTGATATATATGTACATACATATTCATAGGCAAGCTGGAGATGATGTGGTTGCAAAACTGGTGCAAAGTATCAAACAAATGAAGCAAAAATTTCTAGCCAAATATCCGGAGGGTATTGATCGTTTTGAATTGGCCGAATGCAATTTTTACTATCTACTCGATCATATATTGCGTGCCGAAACTGAACAGAAAATTAACAAACCCAAAATTGATCTCAAACGTCAACTGGTGCAGAAGGTATCGTTGTCCATATTTAATGTCACCCTAATGGCGTGCTGTGTGGAGCTGGTGCTGGCGGCATATGAAACCGAATGGAAATTCCCATGGATAAACGACTGTTTCAGTATTAGTGCCTTCGATTTCCAGAAAATAATTGAAATTGTGGTACGCCATGGCAGTCGTGTGGGCTTTCTCAATCGCAGCCAGATCAAGCATCTAAATTCAATTGAGGAGACGTGTCTGGAGCGTTTGGCCTGGTCACGCACCTCGCCCGTATGGGAGATGATTGCCTCTGCTGTGAAACCGTTGCCCACATCATTGGATGTGAATCGTGATCAAACAGCTGGAGCATTGCAAATATTTTTAAGAAAAGTCTATCTCCTGGGTTGGCTGCGCATACAGAAATTGTGCTCCGAATTAAATTTAAGCAATCCAACGCCAGAGAAAGTTTGGCATATATTCGAACATTCGATAGCGCAGGAAACGGGTCTAATGCAAGATCGTCATCTCGATCAAATCATTATGTGTGCAATATATATTTACATAAGAGTAAGTACAGTCCACCAAAAATCACTCTCATGATCCAATTAAACTAAACTAAACATACATACATACATATAAATAGAGACAGCATGCTCCAAGCAGCCATCTCCTTCTGACTTGGATGAGAATCTCTACCATATAACTATTCATCTAATGTCATTCTCTCTCTCTCCCTGTCTCTTCCATGACCATGTGCTCTGTCTGTAATCGTAGGTTACAAAAATGGCGGAGCCAAAATTTATTGACATTATGCGCGCCTATCGCAATCAACCGCAGGCGGTAAATAATGTCTATCGCGAGGTGCTAATCCTGGAGGGTGGCGAGACCAAATATAAGGATATTATTTACTTCTATAATAAGCATTATGTGGACCGCATGAAACAGTTCTCCATTAGCTATCTGGACAGGACTGTCGATGTGAGTAGCCAGCTATCATTATCCATACATACATATGTGCTATGAGTTAACTTGATATTTATTTTGTAGCCGGCGGATTTACTGCTTTCGCCACATCCAACGGAACGTCCTGCCCTGCCCAAGAAGCTGACACAAAATCATGTTTATATAACGCAAATGCAAAAGAACGAAACTCTTGTATCGGACAATAATATGATCTATGAATTCTATCGGAGTCCCGGCAAGGTAGAGACACTTAAACAAATCTTTTGATATCATCACTATCCTATGTTTATTCCTCTCTCAGGATCTGGAACGAATGAATGAAAAAGTGCGAGGAGCTTCCGGCAAACGAATGCTGTGCTTTGGCGATGAGGCTGGCTTGGGACCAATTGATTCAAAGCGTTTGGTACGCAATCTGCAATCCGACTAGAACTCAATCACGATCTTTCAGTCCACATCCTGCTTAGACCCATCATATTCTCTTTTAGGCTTAAGTCTTAGACGAAGTGAAATTCTTTCCTGTTGTCCATTTTGTCCCTCTGTGGCCAAAGAGATGATGAATATTTGTTGTTTTCTTCTCTTTCTCCACGTTTTATTTTTTTTTCCACTATTTAAAACAACAACAACAACAAAAGAAAAACCCAAAAACCCAATTTTTTGGTGTCTGGTAGTTTGCTAGACACAGTCACAAGAAGATCTCACACTGAGTACTGAGATCTTCTTATTTTTTCTTATTAGGGGGCAGCTTAGATTCTTAATATATACCTAAATTTTATTTTTATCAATTGATTGATTAGGCGCGATACTCTTTACTTAAAACCTGACATTTTCAGTTTTTCTTCTATACATTTAAATAATACGCGCCGTTTGCTCTATATTTTAATTGTTTTTCGCCTTTTTTTTTAGCTTGACACATTTAATTTAACATACACACACAACGGATAAACATTTACACATGCTCACACAAACACACACACACACACACACACACACACACACACACACACACACACACACACACACACACACACACACACACACACATATATATATATATATATACCTTTTATTTACATTTTTTTTAATTAATTGCGCTTTGGATTTGTGATTTTCATCCAATCTAAATGCACACGCCTAGGCATAGAACAAAAAAAAAAAAGAAAAAAACAAAATCAACAACAACAACACTTATTAAGAGATTTTTTTTTTAGCAAAAAGCTCTGGTCAAGCTCTTCCCCTAACAAAGAGTTGGTCTCCTGCTCCAATAACAAACAAAATTAAATATTTTACAACAAAAACGTGTACATCATTATACACATACACACACACACACACACACACATTAACATATATAAATATACATATGAACATATATAAATCATTATATATACAAAGCAACAAAAAAGGAAAAAAAAAATGTATACATCAAAATAAAATTTAATAATTTTTTTCTTGATTTTTTTTTCCAAAACAATTGAATTCATTCTTCACGTAGCCCATCATCATTTCGAAATGAATTCAAATTCGTTTTAATGCCATTTTTCAACATAATGTTTTCCAAATGTATTGTTGAATATTTTGGCATCATTAACAATACTAAAATTTCACATATTGATTATGTTTTAAGTTAAATATGTATATACACATATGTTTTAAGCATAAAAATCATATATAAATATTCTGAATCATTTTGGAATTCGAAATTAAAAGGTGATTTTTTTCTGAAATCAATTTTGATTGGAAAACATGTAAGTGGGCTAAATATTTGTATTCGTGTTGGATTGAACGAGTTGCTTGCTGACAATCAAAAACAAAATAAATTTGAGGAATTGAACAATGTAGTGAGCAGCTGAATAAGTGAGCAAGTGAACAAAATAAGTGAGTTCAATTACTGTGAAAAAAAGAAAGCTAAATTAACCCAACAATAAATTGTAGGTATTATTTACATCAACGAATAAGTATGCAACAGAAATTTTTTAGTGGTGATCTACAATCCCGATTCCAGTTTGTATGGATCAATTTGGAATATTGAGCACATAGAACATTCTCGTCAAGATCCGTGAATTAAGGTTCTGAGATGATTTACTTAAGGATCTAGCTGCTTGATGAAAACTAGTCTTGACCCGTCCAAGAATCACAATGCTCGATCGTCGATCAAAAACACAAAATTCTTTTTTTATCTTTATCTTTATTTTGGTTTCAATAAATAAATGGCGGAGTATTATTAGCTCTCCAGACGCAGTGCATCGGAAATGTAGTCCAAAGCGGAACGTTGCTCGCCACTCAACGACGTTAGAGGATTGGAATGCATGCGCTTTGTAAGCAATGAACTGCAGGTGAAGAGCGGTGCAGCTTGTTCTGCGATAATGCGATAGGCGACACGTCGCCATGTAGATGTGACCACATCCAAATGGTCCACTAGAGCCGAACGGCAGGCGGGCAAATCATCCGAACGCGCCATATTCAACAGATGAGCCATGGCCAGGCACAGTTGCTGCTGCAGTGCGTCCCGATGATTGTATTCCTCATAGCTATCCAAGGCATTGGACCGTTCGGTGGCCGCCAATAGAGAGCGCCAGACTTCAGTGTAATGTGACCCGAAATCGGAACGTTGTTCCACTTGCAGGAGGACAGCGGTGGCATTGATGCGCACTTTAAAATTACCATGTTGGACAATGAGTTGTGACAGTGTTGGAAAGAGTAAGTTGGACATCTGGACACAAGAGGATGGCGTTGTGAACAGGGCACGATTCTTAACCAAATTGCCAAGAGCATAACAAGCATTCCATTTGACCTTCGCACTGCCAGCATTGCGCACACAGTCCAGCAGTTTGATCAGAGCACCTTCCCGCTCTGCCTGTGGAGGCAACAGTTGCAGAAGATTGCCCAGCGAGCGCACAGCATTGGCTCGCACCTTGTCATGATCGCTGCATGCCTTGGTAGCTGCCACAATGAGACGTCCAAGCAGGTCATCCGAAATGCGTTCCGTTTGAACAGAAGCCACCAGGAGAGCATCACTGATGTTGCCCAGAGCCCAGGCGGCTTTAATACGAACAGCCAACTGGGTATTGTCCGTTAGGCGTAGAGTCGACTCGGCTGCATTCTCGATGAAGACCAGGTCGGACCGCAGACTGGGATGGAGCACATAGACGGCCAGCGCCCGCAAGGCAGCACTGCGTACCAAATGCTCCTCGGCATCGTCACTGCTGCAGCCGCTGAGAAAGGCCAAGAGGCCATTACGTTGCGGTCTGGGGAGACGGTCAAAGCTATTGCTTCCCATATTGGCCAGTGCATCGCAGAGGGAGCATTTTAGCGAGGCGCTCGCCTCATTCATGTAGGCGGCATAAATAAAAGGCAAAAGCCGTAGCCAGAAGGCGAGATGTTGTTCCTGCTCCGACGACTGTTGATCCTGGCAATAACGGGCCATTTGATAGCCCAAAGTGTCCAGACAGCGAGCCGCATAGAGTCGCACATCCTGCGAGGGATCTTGTAGGCAGGAGGCGATCACACGACTTAGACGAATCAGATGAAGCTGGAGTAAGGCAAAATGCGTCGCCATGGCCATGATAACCTGTAGGCACTCTAAACGCAAGGGTGGAGTTGTTGAGGAGGTTTCCAAATAACGGAGTACTTGTCGCAGGAGCCAGGAGTTGCGTGGTATAGGCGGCACGGGCACCGGCTGCTCCAGAGTCTTCATCTGCTCGCCCAATCTATCTTCCTCAGACGCCTCGATTTCCTCTTCTTCATCGGAATCGCAGAACTCTTTTAGCTCACTTTCATAGGGTTGCTCTGTTGGCAGTGGACGCGTTGTGGCCAGTCCCACAGCACAGGCCATTTCCTGGGTTAATTTGGGTGTGGCCACCAGCATTTCCATCACCAACAAGGCGGACACTGCGACTGGAGTATCATTGTGCTTAGCCAGTTTCTTTACGTAAGGAACAAACTCATAGACAAAGCCCATTTCCAACTGCTCGAAGGGAGTAGCTTGCACCAGGACAGCCAAACATTTGAGGCACTGCGTCAATACAGGCGGCACATACTCACGTTGCAAGATGGTCGAGAGATTCCGGTAGGCACACATCACCGCACTGGCCAAACTGACAGCAAATGGTGTATAATTACTGGGACCCTTGGCACTTGCCTGATTCAAGTACATCTTGGAGCCGTACAGCAATTGGGCAGCCACCTGCAAAGCCATTGCCCGGCAACGGGGATTGCCATCCAATTGACCCATGGCAAGTAAATTATCTCGACGCTCCGTGTCACTGGGAAAGATTGCATGCCAGTAGCCATAGAGCTGGCGTCGAGGCAACTGTTTGGCTAATGCACTAAGCAACTGCAGTGCTGCCACTCGTACTTTGGCTTGCAGATGATGGATTTGGCGCTGCTCTGGATGGGCCAACTCCGTTTCGGAGGGAGTGAAGCCTTCAGAGTCACCGGTGCGACATCCGTAGTCCAGATTCCCTTGAAGCAGTAATCTGTCCCTGGGTGATGTTAATGCTGTCTCCACTTGATTGTCTACTTGTTGGCTGGCCTTTTGCTTAGTCAGAGAACGCATTTTTCTGGCCTTTGTTCGTCGGCCACCTTGATTGTTCTTGCTGTTGTTGTTGCTCGATCCCGGCTCGTCGTCGCCCTGCACATGGACGTGCGATTGCTGTGCTGGTTGCACTCTCCAGGGCAATAGACGTTGTTCACTTCCATACTGAAGGTTAGCTAGAATGAAACCCATCAAACGGGAGGCATGCTCCTCTGCATAGTCTGGCCGTAGGGAAATTATCTTTACCAGCAGCTGAAACGTTTGTGTTAACTGTATGGGCACCTCCTCTGCCTGCGACTGTAGCCAACGACCCTCGAACTGGGGTTGCAGCAGATTGTCCGCCAACTGGTCAGCCAGGGGCAACGTATCGACATCCGATTCCAAATCTAGTTCCATAAAGATGACATCTTGGCATAGCATAAGTAACCAGGAGGTCTCCACAGACATGGGCTGCTTAAGAATTGCTACCCTTGGCCAATAGTGCCTTAATTCCGTGCCAGGAATCACTTTTAGTAGGGTGACTAGGAAAGTCAGCTCAGCCGGCCGCAATTGTTCCACCCGGAGGAGCAGATATTCCACCAGGCGATGGATATCACCCAGTAGTTCTAACTTTTTGGAAACCAATAGCTCGTTTAGCCATGTTAACCAGGCGACCAACAGGTTCTCTCTTTCCGTTGTCGCTGTTGCTGCCAACAGCTGTTCGAGTTCCTCCACTCTGATGCCATGCCCATCAATTGTGGCAAGCTGTATATTTCGCAATAGCTGGATCTGGACTTGATATGGCCCGGAAGCTGGCTCAAATCCTTTTGAGCATTCATCTATGACGTGCAAAAGCGCTTCGCAGGCCTCTCGCTCCTTGTCCATTAGGAAAACCGAAACAGTGTGCCCGTACTATTAGAGTAAAAATAAAGAATTCCTATGAATCATCTTGAACTCAGAGCGAGCGAACTAGTTCAAACGGTTGTTCTTTGGCGGAAATTTAAATTGACAGAAAAACTAAAAAATTATTAAACAGCATTTGAGGAATTTGTATTTGTCATTTATTATTGAATACAGAACATAATCAGCAATATTATTAGTTTTAAATCGTATATATAGAATTTTATGAGAATGAATGACATTCCCCCTCCCCTTCATAATTACGAACCCAATATACATACATACAAATATCCATACTATACAATAAAATATATATCATATTTATCCCTGAGCAAACAATATTCAATACTGGCCAACAATAGTTTACTTCGAGTTCGTGCTACCTGTATTTAGGTGTGGAAGGGGAGGATTTGCTTAGAAGCATTTAAATTTTCATACATATATTCTCTCAGGCGGGCATTTTTAATGAGATTGAACAGGGGAAGTCATATATTGGTAGGCATATAGGATAATTTGTACAATATTTTGTTGGTTTTTTTTTACAATATTTTGTTTTGTTATATAGTATATAGTTGTCGAAGTCTTTTGAAAACACACATAGCCAAAATGTGAGCTCTGTAATGTATATAATGTATATGTATATAGATCTAATATAATTTGAATCTTTGGCAAGACCGCAGATATATCATCACAAGAATCGTTTTTGTTTTGTTTTTTGTTTTAGATTTTTATCATCTACTACGTCTTCATTATAGTATATATATATATATATATATAATATATTTAGTATGTATGTACGTAAACCTATAAATCCGTGCAAAGTATGTATCTAAAATGTACCTAAAATAATTTGGCTAAATCTGGAGCAGTGTTTTCGGGTACTGACTATAATTATGCATGAGAATGATGATGATGATGATGATGACGATGATAAAGGAATATATGAATTATGTTAAAGTTGACTTGGGTTGATGCTGGGGGACGGTGACATGGTTAGACTAAGTACCAACTGAGTTTAAATTCTGATTTTGTTCATCTGCACCAATTGGATAGAGATGCACTAATATCGCATAATAATGACAGGCCGCTGCTAGCACCACAAACAAATGCCATATGGCATGGGCCATGGGTATCAAACCGTCCGATTTGAAAAATATAATGCCCAATATATAAAAAGCACCACCGTATTTCAATTGTATCATTCCATTGAAATCATGTCCGGTTAATATCACAACCAAGGCAGGTCCCAGACCCATTATCAAATAGAAAAATGTTTCCAAACATTTGTAACGTTCATGGAACATCTATGAAATAAACGAAATACAAATTTTGTATATATAGATATAGAACTTGGACTTGGATAATTATTTTAAATACCAACCTGCTGATAGGCTATGCCTATGCCAGCCATTAACCAAATTAACCATTCCATGCAAAACAATATTGCCGAATGATCAGTGTTCTCAAGTGTTATCCATGGAAAATATGAGCCAGCAATGAAAACATAAATCATGGCTCGATCGCAACGATGAAGTATATTCTTTAATCCCTGATACGTATGCCATCCCAATGTGGGCCATGACTTGTAATTAGCTGGTGGTCTGTGCAAAAGAATTAACATTAACGTATAAAACAAATTTGCCCTCTATCGATCCTTGGTATCTCTCTCTCTCTCTCTCTCTCTCTCTCTCTCTCTCTCTCTCTTACTTACTTGTGTTCCGCACAGTAGCAGGAGCAATGAAAAAAGGTTGAAACGGTGAATAGCATACAAAGGGCACCGCCATATACCCAGGATACCAAATATTGATTAGGGCTAGTCGAGCGTTCAAATAATTTGATGGCCGCAAATAGAGCGGGTACAATCCAAATGCCATGAGTTATTACATTTGCCATCTGTTCGATCTGAGAATAACAAACAGGTAACAAAAACAAACAATTGAAACTGTATTAATAATTAAACACCCAGAGTTTTGGTCAACAAGGTAACGATTTATTACTCATTCTCTCCCCATTCTCTTAGACATATGACGTACATAGATGATAGACGATTCCAAGAATACTCCGACATTTTAGTTCACCTGTTTCTAAGTATAACTCGGCTATTTCATTTTCTATTGTTATGAAATTTTATAGGCCAATTGTTATTAATAGCAAATATTATAGAAGATACTAATTTGTTTTTTAAAAGCCATCTTTGGAAAATTAAAACTTGATACTTCAATTCCAAATCGTTTTCGATGTGTAGATAGACTTATCGGTCTTATCATCTTAACTTTATAGGTAATTGGGGACTTACCTCAGTTGGCTGATATGCCTGACCAGGCTTAGCTTTGGCATTTTTCCATTTAATATTTCTCAATTGTAATTTGAGTGCTAAATTCGTTTTAATGATGGATTTCCAGAATTGATTGAATAGATTATCCAGAAATGAGTATTTCTCTTGAATATCCTGAATTAAATTACGGTAACTCATGTTCACGCAGGTGACGTCCACTGGCGGGGGAGCTGCAACTGGAACTGGAAGTGGTGCCTATGGTGGTGGTGGTGTTGTTGTTGGTGTTGTTGGTGGCAGCGGCAACGTCGGTTCAACTGCGGATACATTTGTTGTTCTTTTTGATAAATTGATTGCTTATAAATAATAGTGGAAGCCGTTGCTATCTAACAACGGGTAGCCTTATAGATAAGTGGGTAGACGACATTTTTATGATACTAAGGTAGACAGGCAATGCAGGCAAGGCAAAGTTGTTTGTATATGGCCAATTAAATGGTCTTTATATGTTATTAACCGACTTTTTAGGACTATTTAGGGGTATTAGTACCTAAAGTAAGGTCAACTGAGAAGAAATTGTTCAAAGTATTTGGATATTTTTTTTGATTAAAAGCTCTTGAATCCATTCCACTACCCATTCCATATCTCTCCACGTATCAAATCATCTCATCATCATCATCATCATCATCATCATTTTCATCATTGTGGACTTAATTGATTGATTGACTTCTTAATAGTTTATATACAAATGGATTTGCCAAAACCCCTGACCTTAATATGAAATTCCATAATATTCTATAGTGTATAAAATGTCCAATTGAATGCGAAACCAGTTTTAAAATCAGTAAATTCATATACATAAGTACATGTGTAACATATGTATATATTAGACTTATATATACATATGTCTTTACGTACAGTCGGATCTATCTTATCTTATGCTAGTCGAACATTGGCTCAAAGTTCAAAAAATCATTGCGCACAGTGGTCCAACAGACATACAAACAGACAGAAATCTCTTTTTACGGGGGTAGATAATCAATGCCAATTAAAGTCAAGTTTCCATAGATTATGCATTATCAATTTGCTTGATTAGAAAAACCTCAATTGAAATATTTGATATACTAGTGTAAATCTTAAAAATTGAACAAGAGTTAGGGGAATTCTAAGGGAATGATCCAAGACCTTATCTGTAAGAAAATTAAAATATGTATTAACTTTTGAAAAAACTACAAGTTCTGATCTCATTTCCGAATCGGTTTAGAACTAGACACTTAGAAAGCGACAAAAATTTTCTTTAAATTTCCATTTGCAACAAATTTATTCTAAATCAAAAATAGTCAAAAAACTATATATCCATGATTACCTAAATAATGTTGTTAAAATTCAAAGAGTCCAAAGATGGGGGTAAAAATCTTGAATTTATAGTTCAAAAATCTGAAATCTGAAACTTAACCAAATTTGTAAAATATGTCCTAGTCTTTTTATCCAAAAGTATGATCTCATAATGAACATAAAGAAAAATATGTGATGGTAATGCTTTTTCCCTTTATGTTCAATTTTGGCTCTTGGCCATGTTGTTCAAGCTAGGCCCAATTAATTTTGGCCAGTTGCCCAAGGCAACGAACAAAACGAGAGAATGAGAACAGCCTCCGACGCAGTCATCAATCTGTCCACCCCTTTGTTTGTGTCATGTGGGGGATGGGGGATAGTGGAGGCGACAGCCCATATACATATACATCTATAATATATAAACAGTTAATACACCCCATCGGCTGTTTTCAATTTTCAGGTTATAAACGATAGAAAATTGAGCCTGTATTCCATTTCGAGTGTCGACTTGCACATACTCTATATAAAATATATGATAAATTTCTTAGATGAATCTGTGCATGACCGGAACTAGGGTACATTGGGATAAAGGGTAAATATCATATGCTATTTGCTAAATCTCAATATACCCACCTCATTCTGGGCACCAACATAACAAAGGGTAAAGGAAGGGTAGCCTTGGCAATGATGATAGCGACATGGGGGGCCATTTTAGTGAATGCGGTGAGGGGAAAGGGCGAGGGGGGGTGCCATGTGGAGCACAGTATGTCATCTTTGTTTACATCGCAACGTCTTTTTGGGGATGGCGATGGGTGTGGGTGGCGAGATTCTCGTCATTGGTTAATCCAATTTGTACGAGCCAAGGCGGTGTAAGGGAGGGGCTCAGATGGGGTTCTACTCGATTCCCGGGCTAATTTCTTATGCAAAATATATCATTTCCGCATACTTAATGTTTATGTAAGTTTCGTTTCGATTTGCAAAGAATTTGATTTGAGAAACTTACGGTAAACAAATGTTGAGAATATAATTATTGTTGTTGTTGTTGTAGTTTCTCTTTATCCCCCACATTTGAATTATTTAGCCTCACGTGGAATCGTACTACAACAGGTGTCTGTCTGTCTCAACTTAATTACAACTTCTATCAAGTTTGTTGTGGTTGTTTCTCAAAAACAAGAAAAGCAACAACTACAAAAAACGAATATCTCAGACACGGCACGAAATATATTCTCAGACGACAAAAGAGAACAAACGGACCACCACAACGACGACCGCTCGCCACGAAACTGAAAACAACAATGAGGCGAATACAAAATGAAACGAAATAGACCAGTATTTCCCCAGCTCCAAGTATTTTGATACTGGTTCTTCTCAATCCTACACCCCCACCCCCACCCCCACCCCCTCTGGATGTAATGTGAAATGGCGCACAATTTGAAAAGTCGGTTTTTCGTTTTTTTAGTCAGTAGTAGTTCATTCTTTTCCCCCCTTATAAAGAAGTATTTTAAACAATATTTTGAACACATAACAACTTATCCAAAGTATTAGGTAAATAGGTAGCATCTATTATTATAATCAAGATTGACTTCCACTGTGTCGTTCGAAAGTCTGACTGTGCACCAGCTCACGGAAAATACCCTGTTCCCGCTGCATCAGTTCATCATAGCTGCCTTGCTCAACAATACGGCCGCCATCAAGCACGGCAATTTGATCGGCATTGCGTATGGTGCTCAGACGATGGGCAATGGTCAGTACAGTTCGTCCCTGACTGACCTTTTCCAATGCATTCTGTACAATTTGCTCCGAAACCGAATCCAATGCGCTAGTCGCCTCATCCAATATCAATATGGTTGGATTCTGCGTTCAAAAACAAAACAAAACTTATGAATAAAAGTACGATTTTTAAAGTTGATCGACAGCTGGCTTACCTTAATAAGAGCACGAGCAATAGCCACCCGTTGCTTTTGTCCGCCACTAAGCATCATGCCACGCTGGCCAACTAACGTGTCAAGGCCATCGGGTAGTTGGCCAATAAATTGACTAACATTTGATTCGTGAATAACACGTTGCAGCAGCTCTTCAGTGGCCTCTTCACCGGGATTTATTCCATAGAGTATATTATCACGTATTGTGCCAGAGAAGAGTATCGGCTCTTGGCTAACCGTTCCCACCTGATTGCGTAGCCACTGTGGATTCAGTTCACGCAAATCCACACCATCCAACGTTACACTGCCCGTTTGAGGATCGTAGAGACGCATTAGTAGTAATGCTATTGTCGATTTTCCAGAGCCAGATCGACCCACCAAAGCTGTCATTCGTCCTGGACGAACAGTGAGTGAAAAGTCGTTAAGAATTTGACTTTCGGCACGCGATGGAAATGTAAAATTCACAGATGAAAAGGTCACTTCACCCAGGGGTCTAGTCAATGGCACTACACCCTCATCGATGGGTATACTGCATTTACGATCATAGATCTCCCAAATGCGTTCCGACGCTCCAATACCCTTATTCAATTGAGTATAAAATGTTGATAGACCGTTTATGGAAATGGCCACATAGCCGGCGTACAGCAAGAACGATGTAAGATCACCAATGGTCAATGCATTGTTCAAAACGAGAGTGCCGCCATAGTAAAGCACCGATATGATGATAAAGTTACCAGAGAAGCCAGTCTGCAAAAAAGAAAAAAAAAGAGAGGAAGAAAAATAAAATTCGTATACATTGACAATAAATTTAAAATCCTGTTGAATTTACCAGACCAAAAAATATGGATCGGGCACGTGTCTCTTTATAGCCAATCTGTAGAGCCTCATTCAGTTTGTCATCAAAACCGGCTAACTCATGTTGCTCGCGACAAAATGTTTTGACTGTCTTAATATTTCCCAAGCGCTCCTCAGCAAATTTCATAATTTCAGCATATTTGTCCAGTTCCTGTCGCGTTATGGATCTCACATATCTACCATAGACAATGGCCATGCCAGCCATTGCTGGCACCACCAATGCACTGACCAGGGCCAGCTGCGGTGATGTGTAAATCTGCAAAATGAAAGAATGCCATGAGAAAAAGTATAATGTGCCAGAAGTGGAGAAACTAACCATCATGCCGGTACCAGCGCCTACCATTGCGACAGCACGCAGGCCATCGGATACATTCTGACTCAGGGAAATGCCCACCATGTTGGTGTCATTGCTCAATCGATTGACAAGTTCACCAGTGCCTTTTGTATCAAACCAGCCCACTTCCTGCAACAACATTGACCGGTAAAGACGATGCCGCAATAAGCGTACAATACGCAGGGCTAAAAGTGGATAGTAAGTAGTGGATGGAAGTTGGATATAGATTAGTCTTTTATAAACCTCATGCTGCTCATACCTACAGGCTGTGCCGAATAAATAGACACGCGCGAAATTAGCAATTCCACCAATAATAAAGATCGCAAAGAGGGCCAGTGAATAGTCCCTCAGCTTGTCCATAACAGCTGAGTCCAAGCCAGCCTTATTGAAGACCACATCCACCACTTTGCCCAAAAAGAATGGCACCGACATAGTTATGGCCGATGACACCACCAGGCAGGCAATTCCCACTGCAAGTTTCAAAAGAAATTAGTAAGATTTGTATGTGGATTTGCTCTTTTCTCATATTCATACATGTTAGTGTCCATTTTTCTGATTTGACAAGTGCTAACAGGCGGCCATATTGAGATTTGGCCATTTTTAAAGGAGTGGACGTCTTCACACCAGCCTTGACATTGCTAGGCAATTGCTTTGCTATTTTAGCCAGGCCACGTCTGATGCAATATCCAGGCAAATACATGCGGGAACGATAGCAGCTGTGTAGAAAGTAGCCACCTTCTCGACCAGTCCTCAATGGTGTGGGCTGAGGCGGAGGCGGGGGTTTTGCTGTTGGAATGGTTCGGTGGGTATGGGTATGGCTCCTTCTTGTCAGATTACTACAATTTTTTTGTGAATGGGAATTCAAATTGAGTGTTCCAGTTCGAGTATGTGTGCCCGCTCGTCGTTGGATTTGCGAGACACATTGACTTAAACGCGTGCAATTTAGTAACATTGTGATTGGTGATTAAAAATTTCTCAATTTCATTGAAACAAAAAAAACTCCTAAAAAAAAATGCAATTTAATAAATATATAACCGACGACGACTAAATAATCATAATAGTAACCAGTGTGGCCGCATCTTCAGTTTTTAAAAAGGTCAAAGTCTTGGAAGCAGTATTAAAAGCAGTATTAACAGCTGATCGGTAAATACATATTTATATTTATTTATGTTTTCCCGCAAAAGGTACCCCCACATTTATGCATTTTTCTCGAAAACGTTACGAGGAATTTTGCTGAAACTCTGTGAACATATTCCAGAAAGTCAGTGTCGGTAACTTGGCGGACATTAATTTTTTATTTAAAGCCAAACATCGATATTATCGATATTTTATATTTTATTCGCACTCTGGCAGCGCTTTT
This sequence comes from Drosophila willistoni, assembly GCF_018902025.1. NCBI lineage: Eukaryota > Metazoa > Arthropoda > Insecta > Diptera > Drosophilidae > Drosophila > Drosophila willistoni. The sequence continues at coordinate 11,088,402 of NW_025814052.1, forward strand.
CTATCGATTTAAAAAAAAAAACAAGTGCTGCCAGACAGTCGGAACACCGAAAAACAGTTGCAAATTTAAATTTGATTAAATTTATAGTTCAAATTTGCAATTGAAATTAATAACGGTAATATGATAATCTTAGAAATTTACTGCATTATGAATTTCCTCATTCCTCCCCATCCTCTGATAAATTCGAGGTCTTGTTTATAGGTAAACAATAATAATACGATCAATTCAATAAATGACTTTTGTTCATTGAAAACAGATGTGGGCCGCTTAATTGTTTTTGTGCTGTATAAATAGAGTTCGTTTAAAACCCGAAATATATTATTTAAACCCAAAATGTCAAAGCCATCGATTACGTTATTATGGCTTTTCGTTCTCAGTCTGGGTATATGCCAGCTTATGGCCAACCAGGAAGCCAATCGACCAATTCAATGTGGTCCCCTCGAATGTGACTGGCGGCAGAATCCCTTGTGCCGATGTGAGTCATTTTGTGTGGATTTTAGTACTCGTTGCTGGAAATTGCCCACAGGTTGCCATTGCCAACGAGGCTATGCCAGAAATGCACAAGGATATTGTGTTCCTTTGGCTATGTGCAGATGATAAATTCAATTCATAAATATATATATTTATTTTGCGTTTATGCCCATAAAAATATTTGAAATACTTAGCTGAACTTGTGATGGATTATTCATAATTCATTGCTTTTATTTTTGTAAGATTTTTAAATTAACTAATCGAATGCTAAAACAATATAATAAAACTTTGGATCATATTTTTTTTTTTTTCAAATTGGAGAATGAAACGGTATGACTTTATTAAATTTTTGTTAATTTAAAATTCGGATATTCTGAGATTTTTTTGGATAAGAAAAATATCTTCTTATCAACACAGCTTATATCCCGCTTATTAATTCCTGAATAAAGTTAAATTATTCTCGTTTCAATTTTGAGAAACAAAATTTTGTTCTTATGGTAAATTATTCTACATGATAAATCTGGATTAAAATACAATTTCTCCTTTAGGTGCGCAGCAATCGCAGACAATTTCTGCCCGATCTGCAACAGCCACCGCCGCAGAGGAAAGCCAATCCCTCGCGTCTGGCTCGACTGCAGATAAATGGCGGAACAGCTCGTGTGCCCGGGGTGTAGCACAGTTGTTCGCAAACTGTTTGTCCGGGCTTAACGGGAAATTTCACCAAAGGACAATGGCCGCCACCAAGAATTTGGGCAAAACTTGGCCGCAGGACGATGGCCAGCACGATGATAAGCATCGGCATCAGGGAGGAGATTTTTTGTCGTGCCCTAAACATGTTTGGTTTTTGTTTCTCCTCTGGCCTGGCAAAGGGCAACCAGCTGCATTTTATAGTCGACAACAAAAGCAAAAGGCAAAGGTGAAACAAAAGGCCGCAGCGGCAGCTGTTTTTTTTCTTGTTGTTTTTTGTTGTTTCTTTTCGTATTTTTTTCAATTTGCACCAACAACAATAAATTATGAGCTTGAGATAAAAAAAGAAAAAGAAAACCAAATCCAAATTAAACTGGGCGTAAATTAAAAACAAAAACAAAACGGGCAATATTACGGAAAATAACGACCGCAGCAGAGTAACGGTAGAGGAACCACCTGACGTGCAGACAACAAAAACTAAAAAGCATTTCGATTCGAAATGAAACGCAGCAACGACTTTGTGATACCCTGTGATAAGATTATGGCAAGTAGCTGGAATGGAAATACAGTGAATCCTCTCTTGGGGGCATTTAGTGATTTGTCACCTGTTTTTTTTGTACCCTTTTGAAAGACTTTTTCTCGTAATTAAGAACACAATTACCACATTGCGTATACGTGATTATGATTTTTGTCAGAGTTATCGTAAACAGTTTCGCTAATCCACATTCTCTACCATTATTTACTGAGTCCCAAGTCGTAAAAAACACACACACATTATTTTTTTATTTTTTTTGTCTTTTAGCAAGGAATCGATTCACGAATTGAGGTAACTTTCTTGTAGACATAATACCCATGGAACATGTGTTGCATACTTCTCGGGGACACCAATGGACCCTTGCATTTTGGTCATTTCTAAACACGAAGTATATCCCGGACGGAAAAAAAACAAAACTAAGAGCAAACAATTTCTCAGGACGAGCCTGCGTGCCGAAATCAAAGATAACGACTCATCAACGGCGTCATAAAAACGTGACATCAATTTGATAGCTTGAGACACGACGACGGAGCAGTGCGAGAGGGGGTTTCAGATGGGGTGAGACTTGTGGCGGGGGGGGGGGGGGGGGGGGGGCTGGCGAGGCATTGGTGACCAATGTCGACGTCATCGTTCACGCGTCGCCAGGCAAAAGGTCACGGAAAAGGCAAACGGCAAACCAGCCATAACTACAACAACAACAACAACAACAACACGTTGAAGAAAAGAAATACAGCAGCAGCAACAACAACAACAACAACAACAACAGCAAAACGATGAGGCATTCTCTACATGTTGTTGTAGAGGAGTGACAAACAGACTGAGAGACCAAAAAGGCAACAACAACATCGAAAGAAAGGAGAAAATAAGAGGACCCTCCCCTCCCCCCCAGCCACAGAGACACGACATAGAGGACAACAAATATTTTCACAATAAAATTCTTATTGATGTTTATTCTTGTTGCTCTCGTTGCCGCCGCTCCCGTTACCTACTACTACTCGTATCCTGCTGCTCCTGCTACTACTGAGGCTGCTGCTCTCTTGGCCATAGCCATGAAGGCGCCAAACAGTCCAAACACTCGCAAAAAGCACACACACACACACACACACACATTTACATTTGGGGATAAACATATTTGAGGCACAACGAACTCTCGCTTCCCTTACTCCCTTTTTTGGCTTCAACTTTACATTGCTTCTTTTTTTTTTTTTTGTTTGTTTTACCTTCTTTACCTACGTCTTGCTTTTCTCTATCTCATCTGGTTGTTCGACTGTTTATCAGGCATATGTTTTGCTTTTTGTTTTTGTGCGGTTTTACAAACTTATTACTTTTAAGTCTTCGTCAGAATTTACTTGCACTTCTTTTTGGCATTGGTAAAGACATAACTTCAAAAATTGTAAGAGAATAATTTTTGAACCTTGACTTTGCGAAATACATTACCCGAAACATTAGCTCGAACTGCATACATTTTGAGAAAGGGTATCGAAAAAATATGAACAAATGTAATGGCATGGTAGGCGACAAAATTGTCAAAACTATTTTCCGTTTCAGTTACCAAAATGTGGTCTTTCTTGTTATAACGAATTTTTTGGTTGATTTTACAAATTTGTCTCTTCATTTTCTTATTGGAAAGTAATTTTTTAATTTGGACCAAATGTTGGCCATCTTGTGGTTATTTTCTTTTGGCTTATTTCACAGTGTTTCAATATCATTTGAAATTAAGCTTAATTCTTAACCAATTGGCAAAGGACTCATTGAAATCGGTAGGAAACTGGCCTAAATAAGTTCGAAAATGGAATTTGTGGACTTGTTTATTGTACACAATTTTTTTATATGGGACAATTTTCCAATTTATTTCCAGATCCACACAGAAGTAGAGTTACTTTTTCTATCGTTTAAATAAATTGATATGAAATCGTTTTCAGCTCATCTGTAGGTAAGCGTAAGGTGAACCTTGAAGTTGTAATTCTCAACTAGTTTTAGCCTCAATAAAATAATGAGAGCCTGCTTATTCGAATGTTGTTTCTAAAAACATTATATACATTATTCTTTTAAAAACATTGACTTCTATAAGAAGGTTTTGCAATATTTATGAGAAGGAGATTTGCTTCGGTAAACTGAAGTTAGTTAAACTTGCTTATTTGTTTACAAATTTTATATATATATATATTTTTTTTTTATGTATATTTGTTTTAATGTATTAAGTTTTTCGCTTGTAATTATTCATTTATCAAAAAGTCTTTGTTTGCCATTTATATTAAAGAAACGAGATGACAAATAATTTGTTCGCATTGAACACATAAAACTCCATTTCGTTTTTCAATAATTAATGTGCAGGCAAAACCGAAGGGAAAAGGCATACAACAACAACAACAACAACAACAACAACAACAACAACAACATTATGAAAAACAAGAAGAAAAGGCCCAGGAAAATATTTTCGCTACGTTTCTTGCCGTTTTTACTTTTACTTATGGCCATTTGTCTGATTAATTATTGAAACTTTCCCCATGGACGAGCATTAAAATTCATTTGATGCGTTTCTTGTCGCCTGGCCAAAAGCCCGGTATTACCAAAACTCAGTCGAACTCTACCCCCCTCCACCCTCCTCTCATTCAAGCACCATGTCTCGAAAGGGGAAACGGGGTGTGGGGAATGGTAAATCGCTCAAATAAGACTGTTGACATCGGAATATTTCAAGTATTTATACAAGTTTTTGCGTTAGTTGCAGCATAAATAAATAAAAACTGGAGGATTTTCGATTTGGTTATGGGAATGGTTATGGTTTTATACGGATCAAAAGAGTGTGGGGGGGGGGGGGAGTGGATGTTATAGCTGGCGCCAGTTGTCGTTGGCAATGTTATCGCTCCTTGCCACACCTACCCCATCCTCTCAGGCATGCACAGAGTTGATTAATCGTCGCTCCAAATCACGTACAACAACGAATGTCGCAGGTGAAAATGTCGTCGTGGTTTGAGAAGGGAACAAAACAACAACAAAAAAAAAAAAAAAAAAAACAGAGAAAAACTGAACATCAGAAGGGGAAGAATTCTTCACCAAGCTACACCGTAAACAAAATCAAAGCCCAAGAAACAATCAATTCCAGAAGAATTCATTGGAATATGCGGGCTTATGTATGTCTGACTCTCTTCTAGCAGGCAGATGATTAGAATGAACTGCTTTGTGTGAGATTAAGTACTTATTAAACCACCCTCTTGCTGAAGTAGTAGAGAGATGACAAGTTCTAATCAAAATATTCGAGGGCATAAGCTAGTTAATAATACTTAATAGACAATATTAATTGAAAATTTTTGCCAAGCTTAATACTCTGTTTGGCTTGTTTCATGTTGTGTTTGTTTGTTTTGTTCTTGGTCAACGTTTCGGGCAGTGTAAATACTAAGACGTTCAGTTCGTTTGCTCTCTGGTTCTCGTACGCATTAACATAAATAAATCACTTGCCGCCATCAATCAGTCTGTTTGCATTTGCGCAAGCAGCCGCAACACCAGCTACTCCAACTTCCACAAAACTACAAAGGTTCAAATGATGCCCATCTCTCTCTCTCTCTCTCAGTCTCTCTGTCTCTTTTTCAACCAAAATTAGTCGAACTAGTCAGAATTTTGTCTAACTATGAGATTCTTTGTGTGCTTTGTTGTCGCTGCTTTTATTTTATGCTTACGCGCATTTTTGTTTGATTTATTGATGTCTCGACTATTAAGCAATTAAGTTTTGGGCCAACCACCTTGGCTATGCTGACAGTTCCACCCACCACACACCACACCCAAAATGTTTCTTTTTTTTTCGTTTTTGCTTTTCCCTTGAGACATTTAAAGGCTTAAACAAAAATGGCAAATAAAATGTAACCGAATGAAATACAATGTGACAGAAGGCCAGAAGAAAGTTTGACCAAAAAACTTTAAGAAACAGAAGTATCGAAAAATAAAAGTAAAACTAAAGAATGACAAGAAAAAGGAAACCACAAAGCAAACAAAACTTGTAAACTGGCCCAACAGAACAGAAAAAAAGAAAAACCAGAGGGCCGGGGCTAACTTCGACCGCGTCAAAGTTTGTATACCCTTGCAACTTTTATGGTAACTCTTTCCTTACCTATAGCCATCAAAATGGAAAAACGCTCAAGCTAAAAAGGTTAATGTTTGCGAAAGAACGGCCTACAATCTTAGCATAGGAAAAAACTAAGATATTGATCAAAGTCACTGTTTTCCACCGATCGTTCGTATGGGAGCTATATGATATAGTAACCCGATATTTATCAAATTCAGCACAGTCATTAACAGATATATTAAACTAACAAATGTTTAATTTGAAAACAATCGCGTCAAAAGTAACGAAGTTATTGACAAAAGTCACTGTTTTCGAAAGATCGTTCCTATGGGAGCTATATGATATAGTCACCCGATCTCGATCAAATTTGGCACAGTCGTTTATATGTGTAATTAACTCACCAATATTAAATTTTATGACAATAGCTCAGAAAATAACGAAGTTATTAAGAAAAGTCACTGTTCGTGACTTTGTCATTTGTATGGGAGCTATATAATATAGTGATCCGATCCGGCTGAATCCGAGATATACAACGCCTGCAGTATATACAAGCCTACATGCAAAATTTCAGCTCTGTAGCTCTTACGGTCTAGGAGGAGTTTGCGTTGATCCAGACGGACGGACAGACGGACAGACGGACGGACGGACGGACGGACGGACGGACGGACGGACATGGCTATTTGAACTCGTCTCGTCGTGCTGATCAAGAATATATATACTTTATATGGTCAGAAATGCTTCCTTCTATGCGTTGCACACTTCTGACCAAAATTAATATACCCTTTTTGCAAGGGTATAAAAAACTGTATAAACTTGAGGCACGTAAATACATTTGATTTAAAAATATACAGCATTAAGAAAAGAAATTAAGGAATTCAAGTTATTTGCTGACCAACGCCATAAATGCAATCATAAAATATATTGGCCAACACTTTTTCTTGACCAAACACTTGGCCGGAAGTGGACAGCTATAAAATGTGTGCATTAATCGGCTACCGAAACATAACTGGAACACAGAAAAAACAACAATAGCCACTATAACAATAGCAACAACAACAAGAACAACAAATAAACGGAAACTTTAATCATAAGCAAACTCGGGGGGATGGGGATCCCCAGCCCCATGCCAACGACTTTTGCTTATCAATTGCCCAGGAAAGTATGCTACGAAACACACACAACTTAAACATGGCGTGTGTGTGTGCGAGTGCGAGTGAATGTGTGCGTATGCGTGCTTGTACAAGTGTGTAGATTGGCCGATAGCCTAGCCTGAATTCATAAACAATATTCTACATGAATTGTTACGCCCTCGCTTCGTCCTCGCATTCAATTGCTAAGCTCCCTCCCCCCCCTCTCTCACACTCGCTCACCCTATCAACTCGCCACCTTCGTGGGCATCACCTATTACACATTCCCTCCCCCTCCCCATCCCCATCCCCATCAGTTACGTTTTGACTTTTATGATAAACTTATGTATGTACTTCAAGTGCCTACGGGTGGTTTGATTAATTCATTAAGTTTGCACTTAATGCATCAAATTTACTTTGCCATCGTAATATCAAGCAATTGAATTTTCAATCAAGTAGAATCAAGATATCAAGAAGCAAAATGCAAAATTTGCAGAGTAATGCAAAATATTTGCAATTTTTATGCTAAATATATATTTCAATGGGATGACAAACATCAGTGAGAGAGAGAGAGAGAGAGAGAGAGAGAGAGAGAGAGAGAGAGAGAGAGAAGGAGAGAGAGAGAGAGAGAGAGAGAGAGGCATAAGTATCGATTACCAGAAGTTAGTCTCGGCTTTATTCTTTAAGCTTTAGTCTTGGCTTAGTTAAATGCTTTAAAATATACTTGTTGATTATTTTAACAATAAAAAACCTATTGACTAGCAAATAGACATGAGATTAAAGTTCAAAACTAACAGCCTAAAATCGAAACTAAATATCAATATCTTTAAATAAAATTTTGAGTAAATCTGTTTAAATTTCAATTTAATAAATAAAGATTAGTTATGGCCCTTTTTCGCAATCTTTCTTATTATTACATAGTTGTCTAATTAATTAACAATTGATCTTGAATTGCAATTCTTATTTTTGTTTAAGACAAATTTCAAAAGTCCAAACGAGTCATTCAATTTTTGAAAGGTCTGACAAACTCACTTTACTTTTCATACTCGAAAAACGAACAAAAGTTAAGTCTTTAAGTTGGATGTTATCGAGTCAAATTACATAAACTACTTAAAGTGAAAACTTTAATTACCTGAAACTTACTTAGTTTATATATGAGTTGACTAACGAATACAAGGAAACATGTTTCGAAGCAAAATGTAAACAAGTTTAGAGCTCATTGAGTTATGAAGTATTTATGAAATGAAAAATGAAAAATGATGAAAAATAAATATTTAAGCTAACTCATATAGGCTTCCTAACGGGAAATTGTGGAATGAACAAAGTAAATTCATAAAAAAGATTCTCTTTAGAGTTCAATCTGCAGTCAATACAGAATTGAAGTGGAAGCTTCAAGGATCGTAAATATAGAATATTTTGTGGCTAATGAGGTTCCTATCTATCTGTACGATATAATGAAGAAGCAAATGGACTTTTAGTCATACTAGTAGTAATAGATAAATCAAAATATATAGCTTAATAAAATCTGACTGTTAAATTAGTTTATTATGATCATTATTTCATTTCATTGTATTCGGTAGCAGTTTTGGTGAACTTGTTCTTTCTTTGGTATTTTGAATATACTTATGAATATATATTAAATGTAATGAATAGTAGGTACATACATATGAAATACGAGTCGAATATATTACATGAGCATGGAAATAAAGTGCATAAATCTTGCGGCTTTTCACAGATTTCATTTCCTGTTTGTGCTCACTCTCTCTCTCTCTCCCTCTCGCTCTGTATTTGACTCTGTCTCTTGTTCTCTAGACAAGTTTGTTTTGTTTTTGGCGGGGGGGCGGGGGGCCAACCTGCGTGCCGAACATTGAAGCTTTCCAGTCTAGTCTATGTTGTAGCAGGACCGTTTGAATCTTCTTGTACCATCTCCTCTCCTTGTACCCATTCTGGCGTCTTGCCGCCTTCTTCAGTTTATGTAGCAGCACTAATGGCGCTTTATTATTGGCAAAGTTACTTCGAACAGCTCCATGTTCGCCCCTAAAGCATTTGGGATGCTCCACTGCTCTATTGCTCTACTCCAGCCATTGCCACTGCTCTCGCTATTGCTATTGCTATTGCCATTGCCATTGCCTTTGCCTTCACCTCACGCACACGACTGTGTGCTGAGAAGGAGGAACTTTTCTCTGCCTTCCATTGCGGGTTAGCCAATTTATATGGAAATAGATGCGCGGCACATTTTCAATGCGGATTTCACTCATACCAGCAGAGAAGGAACCAGGAACAAAAACAAAAAAGCAGACAAAAACCAAACGAAAAAGGAACGCAAAATCGATTGGCCCGGAAGTTTAACGGATTTTACTTTTATTTGTAGCTCTTCTTCTTAGTAGCTCCTCCTCTCTGTCTCCCGCTCTGCCACTTTGGGCTGATGTTATCCTTACACTTTCTTTTTTTTTTTTTGGTCTTTTAGTGTGTGTGTGTGTTCCTTGCTTAAATACAGCAAAGCCAAGGCAAATTCCAAACAAAGGGCTACAAATAGTCATTAAAGTGTGACCCTGGTCAATTGCTGATGTAAAGTCCCAAAAATAGAAAGCGACCAAATCTTATTCTCTTTCCCATTCTCGCTTCTTTCTCTTCTTTTCTTTTTTTTTTAAACAAAAGTGCGTACGTGCGTTGTTTTATATTGTATGTATCTGTAGCTATGTGTGTGTGTGTGTGTGTGTGTGTGTGGATTGGCTGATGGTGCGATGGGAATGGGTGAAGGGGTGGGGGGATATATTACCTATAGCCTCCATTACCGCTATTCTTCTTTCCTTTTGCCACTGATCCGTTTCCTTCTTTTGGTAATTGGTTTTCGCTTGGCTAGCAAATAGCTAAGGCAGCAACTTCTACTACCATTTTCCTCTCCCCCTCTCCCCCTCTCTTTCCGTCTTTTGGCTTTTCTATTGATAAAATCAATTACACAATCATATGCCAAGCTCAGCGGCACGCCCTACGTCACCTATAAAGTCCGACTCAGTCTCGTCCACAATGTTTCTACCCCCTCCCCTTCTCCACACAGCCCTTCTGACACTTACCACACGACTTTCAATCAAATCAACCGCGCCAACAATTACCCATACACCAGAAGCCACGCCTCCCACATCACAAAAATAAAAAAAAGGAAATCTACACAGAACAAAAAAGGTGACCCACGCGGAGTTGATTGATCTGCCAATAAGTGCAAATTGTCATACTTTTAAATGGGTTAAACGATTTTGAACAGTGTAACGAAGGGGACCCAAGCCAGTCCCTGCATTTAAGCGTAACAAATGAAGGTTAAATTTCCATTCGCCAGGGTTGGCAAAGCTTCCCACAGAAGATGTGATATTAGAAACTAAAATAATTAGACATTCAGATTTACTTAGATGGGTAAAAACAATGCATAAAATATATGTTTCTTTGTTGTTGTGTTTTTTTAGTTTTAAATCTCCATTTGTTTGGGCAACCCTGCCAATAAAAAGCAAACACATTGGCTCATTTTTTGGTTCTATTCTTTTATTTTTAGCACTCACTGTGCAGTCATTCGAGCTGCTGCTGTTGCGGCCACGCAAGCGGTGGGGGCAATAATTGGTGGGTGTGGGAGGAGGGTGGGTGTGGGTGGGTGAATGAATTGCCGCATGGGGTGCGAACATTTTAAATGAATTTTACGCTTGATTTTGGTTTCAATTTCAATTTGGTGAGCTGACTTTGCTCCGCTTCGTCGGCAGGTGCATTCCTCGAGATGATGATGATGATGATTTCAATGGCTAGAAACTCACAAAACTTGCTGCAAATAAAAGTTCCAAGTGTTTGCCAAACGGACAGACAAATTGTGGTGGTGCTGCTGGATGTGTGGGAATGGAAATGGGTGTTGAGGCAGGTTAGTCAGGTAGTCAGTTAGTCAGTTAGTGGCAACTTTAAATTGAGTGACATTTTGCCGCAATTTACTGTGCCGCAAACTTTCTCTGTGTGTGTAAAGATCTTAGTTTTGATTCTCTACATTTTCCTTTCTCTTTTACTCTCAAACTTCATCATCAGCGAGCGAGAGAGAGGGAGAGATGGAGAGAGGGAGAGTAAGCAACATCCATCAAACTCTGCAATTTGTAAGGACCTTGTTGCATGTGGCAAGTGTCACTTGTGTGCCAAAGTGGAGTAGAGAAAGAGAATTGGCAAATTGATTTTGCCCAGCAATTGTTATATAAGTACTTTTCCCATATACATACATATATAAATGCTACATGATGCAATATCAATTACAAACACACAAATTTGTCTACGCTAGCAAAATGCTATTCATCATCATAATAACATGGTCAACATTATTGCTGCAGATGAATTTGTGTCGGAGCAATCTATTTACCATAATAATAACAAAAACTCTTGGCCCAAAATACATTTATGACATTTCAAATAATAATAATAATAATAATAAAAATATTAATTGGAAATCTTAAATCAATATTGTTTAAATTTTAGTCTCAAGCATGACTCATGGCTTGGATTTGTATAAAGAAGTCCTGGAGAGACTCGAGCATCTTCAGTTACTTGGAATGACTCATCTTCCGCTTTGCATTTGTATAAGGTTCAATTAAATGGCCATTGAAGGATCCCTGAGCATGTCCTTCTTGTATCTCTTGAATCGAATCAGCAATGAAGCTTTTTGTGGTTTGAACCGTTTAAAGTTCCAGTGACTTGGCTAACTAATACATACAAAAGTTTCTATTGGTGCGTGGATTTTAAACACATTTGCTGCTTCATTTCGTTTGTAGAATTTTCGTATTTATTGATTGGTTTCTGTCGTTTTAGGTGCTTTGTTTTTTGTAGTTGTTGTGGTTGTTGCTTGAAGTCATTTGGATTGGGTTGGGTTACTTTTTTTCTTCTTTGTTTTTGGTTGTCCTTGACTTTTGCCTGGCGCGCACTTTGCAAATACTTTTTGGCAGCCTCGTCGCCATCAACTGACCCTTTCTCATGACTCCCCGCACCTCACCCCACCTCACCTCACCTCATTCGAACTCAAACCCCAAGTGTTTGAAAATAGTTTTCTTCTTCTTTTGCACGTTTTGGCCGAGTGACTTGGCTTTGTGTGTTTATTTCGGCTTTGTTTCCGTTTAGTTGCCTTGAAAAATGTTGCACTTCTTTTGCTTTCTTTTTTTTTTTTTGTTATAATTTTGTAATTCTTTTTCTTTCTGTTTCCTTTTTGTTGTTGTTAGTTTGAGTTGAGAGACCATTGTCTATTTTGGAAATTTTTATGGAATAAGCAGACACACACACACAAACACACATTTTTCGCACTCCCCCGCCATGAAAATGTTTGTTATTTAGCCCTTGGACAAACAGTTTGTCGCAAAAGTCATTGACATTAATTCTGGATTAGAAATAGGCTGACTTGAATATGGTTTGTCCTTATGATGATCCAAGCCGCGAGATGCTTTCACAGGTGGCAACACGAGTCCATCTGTGAGAATAACCTTTGCTTGAGAGTGAAAAGAGGCGCTCATTCTCTCGCTTGCACACTCATGAGCAAATGGCACGAAACACTTTTCGATCGAGTTTGGACTAGAGTTGATTTACTCTACTAACCACAAGGTGGTGCAATATATTTATAACTCACTGTATAACTGTTTGCTTGGCTGCTTTTACTCCTGCTGCTGTTTCTGTCTTTTGGTTCCTTTAAATGTCTGTGTGTGTGTGTGTGTGTGTGTGTGTGTTTTGGTCTTTTTCCCAAAGACATATGCCAGAAAGCAAAAGTTATATATATTTTTTTTAAAAGCGTTTTGCTTGAATTGCCCCAACACACACACACACAGACAGACACATACACACACGTATTAAATATAAATGCTTGGTTTATGTGTGTGTGAGAGTGTTGGGTGTGCTTCGAATATGAAATTTGTGGCAATAGTGAGTGTAGGTAAGTAAATACATTTTTTTTTTTATACTATTACAAAAAATGCCTGTCCCTTTTTTTTTAGATAGATGTATAAAAAATTTAACATAGCTAGAAAGTGAAAAGTTTTTCGGTTTTTATATGTTTTTTTTTTGCTAAAAAATTACCTCAAAAATGTAGAAATATGTGTATGCAAGGTACGTGTGTGTGTGTGTGTGTGTGTGGTTGTGTGTGTGTGGTGCCCTTATTATTATTTATTCCATTTAATTTTGTATTATGTTGTTTTTGTTTTTGCTTTGTCGTTTTTGCATCCTTTCTGTATTTTTTTTTCCACTGCTAATTATTAAGCTTATTTCGTTTTGGGCACTCGTTGCTTCTCTTCATTTGGGTGTTTTTATTTATGCATGTTTTGAAACACACACACACACACACACACACCTTCTACTTACACACGCCCACATGGCGTATGCGTTATTTGCCCGCAAAAGTATGCTAGCAAAAAATATATAAACGGACAATGTTTGAGCTCAGCTTTTGTATATGTGTGTGTGCGTATGTGTGTGTGTGTGTGTGTTCTCATTGTCGCCTAATAAATTTGCTTGCCTATAAATAAATGGACACACAAGGTTAATGTGAATCCAATGAAACAAAAAAAAACATATATATTTATGTGTATAAGTATATATAAATAAAAGGGCGTGGCTCTCCTACTATGTATTAATGCTTAACATGGCAAACGATATCAAAGCATTTATTCATTATCCCTGAAAATTACATTGACCAAGAAAACTCGATGGCAAAACTCATTTTTCATAAAACCAAACCAAGCCAGAGAAATTGAAGAAGGAAAATCATCAGCAGCAGCCGTAATATTAGAGATAGAGCGAGAGACATATTTAAGGAGAGCGAGAGAGAGAGAGAGAAAAGAGAAGAGAATATAATGGGAAATGCCTAGAATCTTGCACATTCTCCTTTATTACCACTTCCAGCAATCATTTTCCATCATTCCACCAAGTTCTACTTCATATTCATGAAATGACTTTTCTGCCGGTCGCATTAAAACAAATTTGCATTATCATTTGATTTTCCTTCTGACGTTGTGGAAAAGTGTAAAGCAATTTAACGGACCATGCCTAAAAGGCATACCACACACACACACACACACACACACACACTATGTAATCACCGTTGACTCGTTTCTCCCTCCTCCACATGAACTCCCCACCCCCTTCTACTGGCACATAATACAAACTCAATTAATAAAGTTTACGGCCGCAATGAGCGGAAAAGCGATGTTGATGAGGCGCATAAAAGCGTGTAACCCTTAAGCAAAAATCTACCTCAAAGGATGGAAAACCTTTTGCCACAAAATTCTCTTGACAATCGCCTTCCCTTTCCCTGTGTGTATGTGTGTGTGTGTGTGGGTGTAATTGTTCTCGCCTCGAAGGGGAGCCGCTATTGAATGGTCAAGCAAACATTGATGAGGCACTCAAAAAACATGAAAAAGAAAAAAACAACGAAACAAGGCGAAAACAAAAAAGAGAAAAATGTTGAGAAACACCAAAAATTATGTAAATGAGGCGAGGAAAACAATGCAAATCCTAAATAACAATAACAATTCACTGCTGATAATCTAAGCCAGGTAACAAGCCTAAGCCCCGGATTCCCGACAAGCGCCCCCTTCCACCCATTTCGGGGCATGGTGTGGGTGTTGAAATGAATTCGGAGGGGGGGCTGGTCCGGCCATTCCACAAGTAACCAGACTTCCGTCACGCATTCCTAGGGCAAAAACTGTAACAGAAAAAGCTCTTCCGCATGCTTCCTACCATTTACATTTCACTTCTTTCTTTTTCCTTTCTTTTTTTTTTGGTTTTATTTTGTTTTGTTGTATGTTAATGAATTTATGTATTATTATTTCTCTCTCTGTGTGTGTGTGTTTTTTTTTCTCTTGTTGTTGTTTCTCCCCTGGCAAACTCACGCGGTCTAAATTAATTTAGCCACCAAGGAGGAAACCAAAAAAAAAACGAAAAGTAGAACCCAAAATGTAAGTCGTAAAAGCCAAACATGCGCCAAGGGGATATCAGTCTAAATCAACGACATCATTTCAGGGATACAATGCCAAAGAGGAAAAACAAACCTTTCTCTAGAAAGTGACTTTGCTTGAAACTAGTTGAGAATTACAATGAAAGCAAGTGACAAAGAGAGGCGGCTAATACAAAAGGAGACTTTGTCTTTGTTTATCAAAAGACTTGATTATGATTAAAATATATAATTCATACTCATTCAATTCGACAGCCCTGGTTAAATAACTCGTTCACACCAAGACGGAACAATAATATAACCAAAAAACCCTTCAAAAACAAAATAAAAAAAACACGAAAAAGAAAACAAGTGGGGAAAAAAAAGAAATACGGGCAACAAAAATGTCTCCCTTTGGACGTTGCACGAACGCAAGCTAATTACAACAACAATGCCATGCCTCATGCCCGTTTCTCATCACCCCTTCACCAGCCCCCCCCCCCCCTCCCCTCTGGCTAACCCCTGTACCTGCACCTCTTATTTCTCATAGTCTGTCCCTGCAACATACTGAAACAACAACAACAACAATTCGTTGCTGCTGCTGCTGCGGCTGCTGCTGCCCGCCCACATCAGCTAATTATTTAAAATGCTCACAGACATTAAAAAGCACTTTCGCCTCGAATGATAATCACAAAACGCCTGCCTGCCTGACTGCCTGACTGCCTGTTGTCCTTCTACGGTGTTGTTGTTGTTGTTGTTTTGGTGGCTTTTTTGATAATGACGCTGATTAGTCAGCGCTTACGACAACTTTGAAATGTCTTCTTGTTTTCATTTCGTTTCGGTCTCTTGTTGGGTTTTTCTTTTTCCGCATTTGGAAATTGTCAACGCGTCTAAATGGGAGCTGCTTCTTATCTACGATGACACAAGTCCCAAGCTATAAGAAGGATGTTGTTAGGGGTGTTTGAATGGGGTGGAGGGGGGGTGGGGGGAGGAGAATGAAGACAGGGAGTGTTTGGCGCATAAAACTTTAAAATCGAAACATTTGGGAAATGCCATGACGCCATCGAGTTAGTTGGCCACAACAGATGAAAGTAGTTATGCCACAATTGATAGAGATTCAAAACTAATGCAACAACACCGAAGTTCAAATGCCCTAAGATTGTGGATAACTCAGTTAACACGGCTAAAAGGTTACCCTTTTTATATTATCATAAATCCTTAGATAATCGGTTTATTTTACTTTTAAGAATTATGCTCGGAATGTTACCCATCCTTAACTATATATCTTTTCCATATACTCTATATCATTAGATTACTATTTTTTACCATTTTTGAATATGAATAAGGCCCACTTGAGATAGTGAGTCTATAATAATATTCGGATTTTAATATCTTCTTAATCAGAATGAAAAGTTTAGATAAGGAGAACTTATATTCGAATAGATTGTATCTGTAGCATTCATTCATATTTTAACTTGTCTTAGAAAAATTGTTTGTTAACATGGTTAATTGGTAAAGTTCGTGTAAATAGAATAATATTCTTTCCATTCGATTAGAGTTCATTTTAAGAGAGAGAGAATGCTAGAAGAAAGTCAAATGAAATTGAAAGCAATTAAGTAATTTTCTCACCTTCCTCAGAGCAAGAGCAAATATCTGTTCATTCTTCTTCATTCATAAGCACTTACTCATCAAAAAGAAATGTACGATACCCTGTAGTCATACAATGTGAAAGAGTATATCAAAGAGTGACTATGCCAAAACATTGAGCACTCGTTTTGTATTGGAATTAACATGAATATAGGATAACATTTAGTCAGTCAGAGACATTTGGTTTTTAATTTGCAAATTCAAAATTTGAATTTATTTCATTTGTCTGCAAGTCGTTTTCTATATTCATCTGTGTGTGTGTGTGTGTGTGTGTGTGCTGTGCGTGTTTGTGTGTTTACCCATAAAATTGAATTCACAATTTATCAAATTATAATTTAAAGCATTTTACTTGCAATTAGCTCACTAGAAAACGAACAGCATCTTTGTTTGTTATTCTAAGCTAGCCTGAAATATAAGCAAATAAGCAAATGAAATGTTTGAACAATTTTTGTGTTTTTTGTTTATGCCCATCAAATAAAAATAGTCTTGAGTCCATTGGCAGGCACTTCAGGGCTATACATTGTGAATATTCAGATAGATATAATATACATATGTACATATATCATTGTCGATGTACGTTTGTATGAAAAACTAAGAAAAACAATTTTCACCATTGAGCGTCAATCACACAAAAATATGGCCAAAAGAATTGGAGTAATGGAAATTTTTAGTTTTTTCTCTATAGTCATTTGAAATCTAGTATATAAGAAATATACATATTTGTCTATTGAAGTTGTCACTTCATATATTAACTAAATCAATCAGAATGGTTAAAGAGTTGATCAACAGAAAAGGAGATTTTCTATAGACAAGAAGAGGTATAGAAACTCTTTTGAAAAAAGAGATAGATAGCGATAGAGAGAGAGAGAGACAGACAGACAGATACTATTCAACCTGTAGGTTAAGTAACCTAAATTTGTACAATTTTGTTTTATGTATGCTACCTGTAGATATTGCCCAAAAATAAGCATTAAGTCAGAGTCACATAGTAAGCAGGAGACACTCGTCATTCTAAGTAATTACATTTTTCTAAATCGTGGCAACTTTTGGGCACGCAATAGGCCTCAATAAAGACCTACGTAAACATATATACCTGTATATATATATATGTATATATATATATTTGTAAGTATTATATATAACGTCATGCTTTGGAGCCATTTCTGGTTCGCATGGTATCTAATACTCTGAAAAACACACAACCTCAACTAAGTGAAAATGGTTTTGGGTTTTCCTCGTGTGTTTGTGTGTGTGTCATTTGAAGTTTATATAGCTAATGTGGGCCAAATCGAATTAAAATCGAATTTATTGAGAGACACTTAAATTGAAAATGCATTAAAAATTAAGAGTCCTTCTTTTTTTTTGGGCAAAACTTTACCATTTCAACCAAATTAACACCTCATCGTGGGGGCTAACTATCTCTCTCTCTCTCTCACACACACACACTTGTTCTGTTTAAGTGTGTGTGTGTGTGTGTGTCTGTGTCCCTATACGACTCATGGTGCTGGTCGAGTCATAAAAAGCTGACGCGGCCACTGAGCAATTAACAAGCGTAGCACCACCAACAACAACAACAACAACAACTAAAACAACAGCGAAATGTAAATTTCTAAACTGAAACTCTGCAGCCAGGAGAGGCCACCCACCCAATCAAAACGTAAACCACTGGAAACCACCAAACCACCCACTAAGTGGGCCCCAATAGAGAAATTCTTTTCTTTTTTTTTTTTTGCTTTCTGTTTTACTGTGCGTGTGTGTGTGTGTGTGTGTGTGTGTGTGAAGTTACGTCATTGAAAGACACGCAATGGGCGAAAATGTTTTATTTTATTATTATGATGTGTGTTTGTTTGTAATTCTTTTCATTCAATGAAGTTTATAGTTTTTTTTTTTGTTTCTCTTCGTTTCGTTTCTCTTCTTTTTTGGTTGTGGCTGTGGTTCATTAGTTTTTTGCCATTTGATTCTAGAGAGGATACCTGCTCTATGGTTGTTAACCTGCTCTGGCTTGGAGTAGCGTAACAAAAGGCTTTCCCATTGCGATTTTCTTCGTTTTTTGTTTTTGGTAGCTCTTGTAGCTTTTAACACATATACCAATGCAATTCTAACACACATACCAAGACACAGTAAAAGACACACATGCACACAGGGTAAGCATCAACTAAAAAGAGAGAGGCACACACAGTGAGAGACAGAGAGAGAGAGAGAGAGAGGTGAAAAGCTTTCTCTCTCTCTATTTCCCGCTCGTTTGCCAAAGACTGTGTGTGCTCTGTAGCTCTGGCCTGCATTAGTATGTGTTATATAAGTCTCTCTCTCTCTCTCTCTCAGAAATTCACCACTTGGCAGCAAACCACCACAAGCAGGAGCAGCCAAGATATTCACCTTTGAACAAGAGTAACAACAACACACACCATTTTGTTGATAGTCGCGTTGCGAGTTGGTTTTTCTTTACTTTTCCTTCGCTTCTTTTTTGTGCCCATTGCCTTTTGTTGTTGTTGGTGTTGCTGTTGCTGTTTTCGTGTTTTTTGGTTTTGCCTTTTCAATTTCAGTTTCAGTCGTTGATTTGACCGCCAAACAAACGCTAGGCCAAAACGCGTGTGCGCTTAAACCGAGCTACACAGTTATAGCACGAAACCCAAAAAAAAAAGAAGAAAAATAATAAAAAAAAATTTACCAGAAGGCTCACACAGAGAGAAAGCCAAAGAGAAATAAAAGAGTTAGAGACAGCAAATAAAAATATTTAAAAATTTATTTAATTTTAACAATAAAATAAAACCAAATATTATCAAAACCTAAAAAATACCCACAAACACTAAGAGTCAAAAACTCAGAAAACCCAAAAAGGACGCAACAAATCGCATTTTTTTTTTAATGTTTTTTTAAAGCATTCAAATATTTTTTTGTTTTTTTTTTTGGTTGGTTTTCTAAAAAAAGAAAAATGTACAAAATAACGAAAAACAAAAACAAAGCCTACTAAAAAGGCCAAAACTAATGCAAATGAGTGGAAAAACAAGTTAAAAACTGAAAACAAAATAAGAAATAACATAACATAAAATCGCGTGAAAAGTGTAGCATACTTCTGTGCGCAACTGTTTTGAATATTTTGAAAAAGGTTTTCAGTTTTGGTTAGACGTTGGAGCGGTATGTGGGGATAGTGGCGAGGTCTGGCAAAAACTTGACCCAAATTTACGTTTTGCATAGGTAGTTGGAAGAAAGAGAAAGAGATATAGAAAGAGCCAGCGAGTGAGTGTAAGAGAGAGGTGTGTGGTTTGCTTGGTGGGGGTGGTGGGGGGGAAAGACTGTGCTGCGGGCTGATGTGAGACAGATAGACAGACAGGCAGGCAGACAGACGGGCAAACGGACGGACGGACGGACGAGCAGACAGACAACGTGCAAGGATTATGTAAACACACAAATAAGTTGTTTCTTCTCTACCCTTCTCTTTGTCCCTTTTTACCCATCTAACTGTCGTCTCATATACTTGGCTTTTGGACTTCGTCAATGGACGCAATCATCTTTCTAACACACACACACAGACACACACACACACATGTGTATATTTATAAAACACCTACAGACAAGCATCCTTGCAATCATAAATGCCTTAAAATCCCTTCAAAATCCCAGCCGCATTTCGACATTCATTCCTCTTCTCTTCTGTTTATCGAGTAAGCCCTTTAAATCTGCAAATAAATTTAAATTATTTTCAATTACTTCAATAATTGACAATAAAGAAAAAACAATTAAATGCCGCAAATCATTCAGGGTACATAATGTTTATGGAATGTGCAAAAAGAAACTGTTCTTGAACTAATTCATAAAGTTGAAATTGGAAGAAAGAAAGAATGTTCCAATCTAATTATCGAGCAGTAACAATTAAATGGCTTTTGGAGTTTATCGATTTGAATCTTAAAAATTTCACAGTTTATTCTTGAGATACATTCCATCTGTAATTTATATAATAGTTTACAAAAACGAGATAAAGTGTCTTTAGATAATAGTTGGAGTTACTTCTAGACGATAATGATTCAAAAGTTGTTAATACTCGATTTTCTTTATTTTAGTTCTAACTAAAAAGGGAAACAATCTTGCATTTCGATTAAACGTTAAGGAAAAACATCATAGATAAATATATATATTTATTTATTGATATAATTCTAAAAGAGAGTTAATTCTGAAGTGTAAAAGCTAGAGCGACAAATGTCTTTAGGCTGAAAATTCATTTATTTTCTTAGTTATGGAAGTATGATGAAGCTTGTAGCCTCTCGGTTTCAATAAACTCTCAATTCATAAAGTGGTTTTTATTTTTAATTGATTATGATTAACATAAAGTCGCTTTTGAGATCAATATACTAAAAAAATTATCCCAAAAGTATCTTCTTTTCTGTGTCAATTTATGCTAACTACGTAATATATCCTAAATATTACTTAAATAGCTTGTATGTACATAATTTGCAGATTTAATAATAAATATCTTTGACTTTAGTTATTGGTTTTTGCAAAATTCAAAAAAAGTATAGTTTTTAAAAATCTAGTTAGAGATTACGACCTATTGAAATTTAAATCGAACTTAGCCGGCTCGAGGTCAATCTTACAAAAGAAGATTATTTCAAAGGCAACACACAAAAAGGTGAGCAGGTTGTCTGTATAGCTATTTCAAGAACTACCAAGTTCTATTATCAGCAGACTTTGCTAAAGAACTCCAGAATTGCAACGCTAAAACTAGTTGGGAATTACATTGCAACTAAATGAAGCGAACAATACCGAAGACCACCTTTTTGTGCATACCCTTAGGCGCTATGAAATGAAATGAAATTTTAAGTCATAATCGAGTGACAAGAATTAGAGAATTAAAGTTTTTAATGTATCATCTTATAAAAGATAATCCTTTAGTAGATATCAGTGGCGGATCTAGAACTGTGAAATATGAGAAAGTTTGCTATAATAAATATCTTAGAATTTTCTATATAGAAAATTGAATAATTTTAATTTTTACATAGGGATTTTAAGTCATTAATCTTAATTCTATAAATCTATATATCCAAACCAAGAGATGGAAAAAATATTAATAATTATTCAATATGAGATTAAAACTTACAAATGAAAAATGTCTACTATTCACTATTTGTTCTTTCATTTTTGCTCTTTACTTCTATATCAATGTCCATATTTTTCTATTGAGTAGACATTCTTCAACTAACAATGTTGGATATGCATCAATCAAAAATACAAAATTGTATTGTACATTGATTTTGGTATTTATTTGATTTAATGTGGACTTGGGGAATGCAATGCAATCAAATGGAGAACTATTCAAGCTTTGTGAGTTACATATGAGAACATTGCCGTTTTATATAATCCGCATAAACAAAAACAAACCCTTCTCAATGCCATAACGAGGCTCACATTATTTGATATGATTGCAAGTCTATATAAAATACATGTGCATAAAAGATTGTGCTTGTATTTATATGTATATGTGTATATGTTGATTATTGAGCTGGGTTTCTCGTTACTGATTTCTATATGCTTCGCATTCAGGTGGGATTTGGATTTTTGTTTGGTTGTTTGGTTTTGGTTACCTTTTTGTATGGAATTTGCTGAGTGAAAATTAATTTACCACCGTTGGATACTCTGTTTTGCGAGTAACTCAAGTATCACATATTTACAATCCATTTAATGCGAATAACTGTCTTTCCATCAGAATGTGGGGACAGGACAGAGAGTAAACCGAAAGCGAAATAGAAAACGTGTAGCATACTCGCAGGCTGAAACGTTTTTGTGTTTTATTTTTTTTTTCTTTTTTGGCGTGTGTGAAGAGGCAAGCGAAAAAAACAGTAAGAGATGCAGTGCAATAAAACTGCACAGAGGCAACGGTAAAAAATAAGCACAGCAACAACTGCAAAACACACACACACACACACACACATACACACATGAATCCCGCACACAAGGACATACACATACGCATTTAGAGACAGATAAAAGAGTCGAGTTACACTTACAAGTCCCGTTATCTCTCTACTACCCTCTCACCCTTCTCTCTTTCCCCTCTTTGCCTTCACAGTAACCTCTTCTCTCTCTGTCATCCTTTATCTATCTGTGTTGCTCACACTTGGCACTGCATTAGCAGCCAGCTGTGAAGGAAATAAAACGTAAAAATATTTTCGTTTTCCTTTTTTTTTTTTCTCTCGCTTTATTTATTTTTTCTTTCTTTTTTTTTTGTCAAGTAAGACACACAATCACACCGACGCGAAACACATACACAGACACACCTGGTCGTGTTTAGTTAGCAAATGCCAAAAAAATAAGACAAAAATTCACAATTTTGAGTCGGTAAAGTGAAGACATTCCGGATACCCTAACAAAAGTAAAACTCACAACTAAACTTCAAACCCTTTTTTTGTTAGAAACTGACGCCACATGGCGAATCAAAAGGAAACATCAATTAGAAAAGATCTCTTTCTTAACATAAACTTTGGCATTATCTCAGATTGGAGATATCGAAAAATACATATCTTTATTGATGTTAACCTAGATTGTTATCCATATAAAATGGTGTCTATTCTATAAATCGTTGAAACTCTTAAAAAATATATAGATTTTGTTACATCAACTCAAACACAACTCAAATTTTACCTTTAATCCTTTAACTGGGTGTGATTTTTCGCGAATTGAAGTTAAAAATGTTTAAAATCTATATTTAAGAAAGTTTCAGTTTCTTATAAAGATTTTCGCCAGAATAATATGAGAAATTATTGAGCATTTTGAATTGAGGCAACATTTTCCATTACATTAAACTTTTTTTGTCTTTAGTTACGAGGTATTTGAACGCCTGAACGAAAGAAACAAAGTCAAAGCAACTGAGCCGGGATATTCCTACATGAGTGTGGGTGTTTGTGAGAGTTACATGTGCGTGTATGTGTGCGCGTGTGGGTGTATGTGCGTTTTGTAAACAAAAACAAAGACTTTTCTTTTCGTCACAGCCAAGAAATAATCATTTACAACAAACATTTTGTTACCCTAACCCTTAACTTTCCAAATGAAATAGGTTGACTTTATTGCAAAAAGAATACTTTCGATTTTAGTTAATATAATCTTCATGGATCGAAAAGTCACAAAGAGATAATGTGAAAGGAAACGCATGTAAACTCGTACTATTGATTTGGCCCACTTATATCTTAGAAATGGATATCAATTTACCTTGTCAAAAACTGACAATATGATTGCAATTTATTGATTTAACATTTCTCACCTATGC
Source organism: Drosophila willistoni (assembly GCF_018902025.1). Taxonomy (NCBI): domain Eukaryota; kingdom Metazoa; phylum Arthropoda; class Insecta; order Diptera; family Drosophilidae; genus Drosophila; species Drosophila willistoni. Next base: position 11,112,105 of record NW_025814052.1, read on the forward strand.
CTTGCATAGTTAATCCACTGTATTAAAGTGGTATACTTAGTCATCTACTACTCTTGAATGCCAGATTTCGTCGCTTCTGTAGCTGAAATAATTTACAGTGTATAAGTAAAAATCGTTAAGATGTTCTCAAATTGTTTCTTTCTCCCAACTTTGGATCTCCAAGTTGAAGAGGATCATTTATTCTGCTTTCATTTATTAGTCTGTCAGTGTTAGTTAACGTTTGTTTCATTCAACGTTTGCTTTTAGCATCTTCGTCTTCTGATCTGATCTGATCTGATCTGTTTGTCGTCGCTTGACTAGAAGTTTACAATCGTTTAACAACTATTTAACATTGTTTTTATGTGCTGGCAAACAAATCTCATGGCATTTGCAATGAGATTGCTCGTGGGCAACTCGTTTGCATTTTATAGAAAAGTTACCACCAGTTTGCCAACTCTAGTTACGGGCGTATAAAATAAAAGCAAGTGCTAAATTGAGTGGCGTAAATCTTTTGTCTAGTCCAGGTGCTTACGAGGAGTATCATGGAGCTCTGTCTTTTAGTGTAGCAGCTCTTATCCATTGGCATTGGCATTTGCTTTCCGTTTATGTTCTATGAAGTGAACTGAAGTGCTTTTGATTTTTGGTTTGCAGTATTTGACAGTTTTGTCTCTTATCTGTATATATACATACATATGTGGACATACATACATACATGCATGTGTGTATATAAGGCCTGTTGTTGTAATATATGCATACTTAGTTGTTGCTGTTTGTGACTGAAATTAACAGCATTTATTTCATTGCATTTTTATGCGGCGCATTGCGGGCGACATTGTTGTCCTCAATGTAGGTGTGTGTGTGTGTGTGTGTGCGTCTATGTGTGGGTGCTCGGTCCATATGCATGTCCATGCTTTCCTCTCCTCCTTCAGTGTGTCCTGCTTCTTCTCCACCTCCTTATTATCACCATCATCATCCTTCTCCTGTGTGGCTTGTGTGTGTGTGTGTGTGCTTGTGCCCAGGCAAAACAATGGCAACTTATTTTTATGCTCTTCGCGTCAACCGCAGAAGGCGGCCCCCTTCCCGCCCTCCACTCATCCCCCCGCATTTTCCACACTTTTATCTACAAACCGCCCAGTGGCCCATCACTCTTCATGCACAGGGTTAAGTTTTTTATGCGCTTTTGTTTGCAGCTTGTCTTCTATCACATCCCACGCTCGACCCTTTTTTATAGTGTGTGAGTATGAGTGTTTCAGTCTCTGTGTGTGTGTGTGTGTGTGTGTATTACGCTTCTACTTGTAGTTCTTTTTCCTTTCGTTGCTTTCGTTTTTTTTTTTTTTTTATATTTTTGCCTTTCTGTTGTTGCTGGCAACTGTCATGAAAAGTTCGAGTCGAGAGTTGACCTGAAAAGTGGCGCTCTGTGTGTATTTTTATGCCTTCGTTTGTTGGTTCATCATCATGATAGGCATCATCGTCATCATCATCATCATCATCATCATCATCATCGTCATCATCTAGGTCCTGTAGCTTGGTTGTTGTCTAGGCAAAATCACTAATTGAACAGCAAGATAGTGGTCACGCCCACTAACCAACATAGACTCACACAATTTGTTATGAAGTGGACTTGGGTCTCTAGATATGTACATATGTATGTATGTAGATGTAAATGTATATGCATGTATGCTTGTATGATTGATGGGTTGGTTCCCTTTTGGGCAAGAAAATATGGAAAATGTAAGAGATCCTATAATGAAGAAATGACAGTTGAAAGTTGTAAAGTTGTCAACTTATGATGATGAAAAAGGGCCATTTTTGTCGCTTTCATCGACAAAGTACTGGAGGAGGTTTGTTATTTTTTTCTTTTTCTTTGGTTTCTCTCGTTAGATCGAAACTTGTGTCTTTTTAGTTTGAGGGCCAATCGAATAGACTTAACAACAACTTGTCAATCGAATTGATGGAATTGCTAAATTAGTGTCTAGTTTTTGTTTAGTCTGCAAAACAAAATGAAAAGAATTCCTTACTCGTCACTCGTTACTCGTCACTCGTTACTCGCCCACGTTACTCGTTATAGCATTGCTAGACTCGTCGTACTCCAAACTTCACGTGTTAGCCAATCAATTTACTTAAAACTTAAAATGAAAATTGTTCGATATCGAAAGACATTTAATGATAATAAATTTATTATGTGAACTTTTGTGCATTTAATTTTTTATTTTCGGGCATTTTCTCTATGCTTCGTCTTCTTGTTATTCGTATTTATTTTTGGTTCTTCTCTCTCTTTCTATTTCTCTTTCCTCCCCAAATGCCCTCCTCCCATTCCTCAATGCACAAATAAAAAGGAAGAATTATAAAGCATATTAAAATACTTATGAAAAAGTTTTGAATACAAAAATATATAAACGAACGAGAGGAACTTACCGTGCAACAACGACAACAGCAGCAGCAAAAACTTTGGCACTTAAAAGCAATAGCAGTCAAGTGTAGGTAAAAGGAGCCCAAGGAGGATAACAGCAGCAACAACAACAACAGCAACAGCAACACACAGCAGCAGCAGCAGCAGCAGCAGCAACATGGGAAAAAAGAGCTCGAAATTGAAACAGGATACCATCGATCGTTTAACAACTGACACATATTGTGAGTAAATCGAAATAGAATGAACAATTTTGTATGGCAAAAGCTTGTAATTATTTGATTGCCTATTTATTTCGTATTTTCATTCATATACAATCAATCAAAGTGAAACATTTAAGCAACAGAAGCGTTAAATGGTTGAATGGGGGCGGCCCGAGTGATATGTGTGGCTTTGTGTGTGTGTGTGTGTGTGTGTGTGTGTGTGTGCTTTATATTCAATTGCCCAAAAAGTTATTCATCAGAAAGTTATTTCATGAGCTTGCCAATCAATGAATGGAAAATATTTATAGGGCACATCATAAAGTTAAGTTGCCTAAGAGAAGCTAATTTCAAATTGTTAAAAGGCTCTTGCCATTAATTTCTACCATTCATTCCATTGTTAAATGAGAAATGTATATTTTTTTATCAATAATAAGTTTTAAAATTCCCATTTATGATATGTAGTTCTATATCTAAAACGAAGGAAATCTTTGATGTTTGACTTCATGTTCTTAAACCCTCTTTTGCTTCTATTGGTTTTCCTTTGACTGATATTGAAGCTTGTTTTACAATATATCTGACTAACTATATAGGAAACAATCTGTGAGAGACTAAATCATAAAGTTTGTGAAGGCAACAAAAGAGCAAAATATAAATCTCGATTACTTTCAGCTTTAACCAACAATATTTGGCCAAAGTTTAAGCCAATCATTGTCAATACTTAACAAAGTCGCAACAAAGTGTAAAAATAAACTTTGCTTTAACCCAAAGTTGACTTGGTTCGAGTTGTTGGCTAACTTAAGACATCGTCTTGGCTTCTAGACCGTCTCATCTAACGAATCTCTCATCTTATGAGAGCCCTCTGTCTGACATCTTGACTAAAAATAACAAAGTGGTGCGTAGGGAGGGGGGGCGACCATACTGAAGAAGACACTTGAAGTTCAAGACCCAATACTAATCAAGATCATATGTCTGCATCTTGCTCAAAAATTATAACCAAAATGTATGGCAGCATCTTGGAATCCCCAATTAAAACTGATGCAAATCAATTTGAAGAGCTTATACTAGACGAACCTTAATTGGTTTAGTTAAAGGTTTGTTTTTTGCTTTCCAATTAAGCAAAGTTAGTTGTTTGAGACAACAGCATACATATATAGAAATTATCGGCTAATGCTAGAATGAACAAAACAAAAAATATATACGATGTAGACACAGGATCTTAGACTTATTTTGCACTTCTTTTCAATGTTTATCTCATTTCTTATCCATGTTATTTTCTTTCTGGTTGGGCTTGTAAAAAATGCAAGTCACAAACTTTTTAGAGCCCCGAAACTTTGTGACTAATTGCTTTTTTTCCACTCTTTCTCTCTCTTTTCCTCTCTCTCGCTTGCTCTTAGTCAGTGTTTTTGTCTTTGGCTTGCCCTTCTGGGCAAGAATTTCTTCTTCTGGGCCTTTTTGCGGTCCGCATCGAGGAAGGGTAGGGGCTAAATAATTACCACTGGGCCACCTGGGATAATGGCTGGTCGAGCCATACGACTTTCAGTTTGATGGGGTTTGAATGGGAGTGGCCAAGTGGGTGGTGAAGGGATTGGGGGATTGGCATTCTAAAGTGTTGACAGATTGCTGCCAAGTTTTCACCTTGCCCAAGCATCAAGTGTAATTTATCTTCAAAATTCATTTCACTAAAAAGGCTTCATCAACTGTAAATAATCCCCTTTTTGTTTTTGTGCCCCCGTTTTGCAATCTGCTGCAACTTGGCAAAACAGACGTAAAGACAAACAATTTTTTTTTTGTTGCCAGTTTCCTCTGCTTCTTCTTTGAAGAGGAAAAAAGAAAACAGAAGGAAAACAAAAAAAAAAAAAAAAACTGTAGCAAAAATTGTCTGGCAAGCAAAGCAAAAGCAAATCGTAACCGAATCAATATTTATTCAATCGGTTCATCAATTGGATAAACAAAACACTATATAAATAAATAAATAAATAGCTAGAAATTTGATTAGTTTCTTGGCCAAGAAATCCCTGTCTCTGTCTCTGTCTCTGTCTCTGTCTCTCTAACCCCACCGACTTCAGGCTATCTTTAGCAAACGAAAAACAATAAAATGTCAATCCTCCATGGATATAAATTAGGGTCAAGGCAATTTTATTGAGAAAGGCCCGAGTTCCGGGTCTAGGCCCACAGGTGCTTGCTTTTATCATCATTGGCCTCATCGGTAGGCCACCTCTTGCCACCTTTGGCTGTTTCTTTGGCGTCATCTTGTAGCCCAAATGTTATTAGCAAGATTTAATTGATTTCACAAATTGCCTTAAAGCCAAGAAATATTCATTTAAAACGAAATAAAATTTGATTAGAATTTGCCTTGAAAGGGTAACCGCAACAACCGCGATTAGCAAAACAAATGGCAAACGAAAGCCAAAATGAGTACCATTTGATGACTAAGAAATTATTTACTAAAATAACTATTTCTTATAGCAGATGCAAGCCAATATTATTCTAATAGTCGTCAATTTTCGCCTTGATTCAGCTGTAATTAATAAAAATAGAATCCTGAAACCAAATCGAAACAAAAACTTTATTTAACAGGTCTAAAATGAATTACCAAAGTATAATTTTAACCATGTATCTCTTGATTCTTGTATTTCAAGGAAATCCGCAAAGAATTGTTGCCATTTGTTGAAAATTCTTCTCAACTTTCATAAGGAATTTTGTTTGGAGTGTGCGAAATGCTTTTAGTTTAATTGATATTTGATCAAAGAGACTACTTGAGCTTGAATCTTATTCCATGTGTGTGAGTTACATGGAAATAACAGTTCTAAGAATCCTTATTTATCCCAAAAAGTATGCAACATTTAATAGCTTAGCCATAAACTTCTTTAGTTTCGGTTAGTTTTTATTCACTAAAATATTAAACAAAAATGAAGTAGAAATTCAGTAAAAAGAAAAATATTTTTGTTTATTTTGTTTTTAGAAATGAAAACAAATGATAACTACTAATTGAAAAGCAAAACTAATCAATGATCATTTGAATATTTCTTTAATTGATGGAAAAATATAACTAAGTGCATACGTTTCGATCCAATTCGTATTCGAAATTCAATTCAATGCGTTTCAGATGAGCTCAATTCTCAATACTCAATTCTCATTGCAATGCGCAGACAAAATGCAATTAAAAGCGCGTTGTAAACATGCATATTGATTGCAACGATTAAGCAAATATTTCATGTACCCATGGCTATTCTCATGGCGATGTATACTCACACACACACACACAGACACACAAAATGGTATTTATGTATACATACATATATATATAAATATATACAGTGGATGAGAAGGGAAAGTCATGTTGGGTTCGGTTGGCTCTCTGTATTAAAAATGCAGCTCCAGTTCCATATGGGACCCAGCAGCGGTTCCAATGGCATGCCAATGACAATTGCCGTTGAATTCTCGTTGCGGCTGTGGGACAAAAGTGCAGAGAAAGAAGACAAAAAATATAAAAAAACAAAACAAAAAAACGTACAGAGAAAAAATGTACCGAGATGTCGTTTCCAAGAGAGGGTGGCGACTACAGTATACAGGTTGATGATGCCAGCCTTGACTATATAAACGGATAACGGATACATTTACACATTCACATACGGTCAAAAGTCCCTTGAATCACATGAAAATTTGAGTGTCAATGGAAAACCTACTAAAGCCCGAAAACATGGCTAAAGACAGTCAGTAAAGACAGACATTGCCTGATCAGGAACATATTCTCAACTTACTTGACACACATACATACATCCAGATTGACATATCATGAGTCTATTACTTCTTTGCAAATCTCTTAGAAGAATAAGTTTAACGGTCTAAGATGTAAATAAGATATTTTCTATTTAAGTGTCAGTTCTAGGAAACTTCTTTGAAACGATTAAACTAAAGCTTTTTCAATTTTACCTATTACATTTTGTTCGTTGTCTAGTAGTGTCTGGACCACGCCCTTTGGCAATAATAATAAAAACAAAAAGAGCAACATTTTAGTTGAATTTTGCCTTTCCATGCATAACAATTTTTGTTCTTCATATACATAGATAGACAACAAAATAAATTTTCCTTCATTTTGGTCATCGTCATCGCCATGGACGACGGGTCGGGATGGGACCAAACAGACCTGGGTCTGGGGTCCGGACTGGGCCTAATGGCCATTTACAGAACGTTTAAGCAGAGTGGATATATAGAGAGAGTGAGTGTGAGAGTGGGGGATCCCAAGGCGATCCGTGTGAATGGCGCACATGTTGGTGGTCATGATGATGGGGCTGTTCAGCTGAAGGCAGAGAGAGACGTTGGACGTTGGACAGTGGACAGTCGAAAGCGGACAGCGGAGGTTCTATGTTTGTATATATGGTCGACCAACAAGACATAAATTCACGCAAAATTACACACATTGGAATTGCTTTTAAGGCATTGGGCATTTCGGCCTACTGGGACTTAAAAATGGTCTATTGACTCTATGGGGAAATCACTCCCACAAATACACTTAGAGAAAATGATTGCCAACGGCGATGTGTAAGAACGGACTTTTCTTAACGTTCATCACACTTTCACTTAGACAATTCGTTGAACTAAATCATAGACAATCAACTATAATATAATTAATCTTAATGACTTTCGATTATGATGGAATTTCAATTGCAAACACCAAAAAAAGACATTACAATTTAAATGAGATACTAAATGATATGAGATAACGATGGAGAAATAATTTGCGTATATCTTTTAATCATGAAAATATAGATTTTTTTGGAGAAATTAAACGAATTTCTTTTCTTTCAGTGGATGCATTTCGCTTTTAATTTTTTGTATTTTACTCTTCGTGAAGATTTCCTATCATATTTCATTTTGCTGTCATTGTTCCTTTTTTTTGTTGTTGTTTTTTTGTTTGCTATTATCATTTTTCATTTTGATTTGCTGGCTGCTGCCTAAACAACGAGAGAGAAAACAACAAAAAAAAACCGAAATCCATAAAAGTATTTGCATTTTAATTAGCTCAGTCACCTAACTAACTGAGCCTAACCCATAGACAATCCACTCATTCGCTCTTATCAAGTTATTCAGCTCCTATTCCTGCCATAATAGCCTCGTCTCCCGCCCCTCTCCAGCTGTTCCATGTCTCGTGTTACCCTACCCAATGTCGTATTCAAGCCCGAACCAATCGTATGTCAATTGAATGAAGTCAACAATTGCTAAAGCCGGCACAGAATTGATGGGTAATCGATAGCCCTGACTAACGGACAGAAGGACAGATCCAACACCCCCTCAACCACTTGCCCACTTATAGTACAATCCCTCCTCGTACCCCAACCACTTGTATGTGCCGTTGTATTATTGACGTGTGGCATGTAAAAATATAACGGCATTTACGAAGAACCAATGTGAATGGATAGATGGATGAATGGATGGATGGATGGATGAATGGGTGGAGGCATAAATAGATGGGGGGGCTGGATTTTGGTTATGGGGCTGTGACACTGAAGTTGGGCTTGCGATGTAAATAATGCGCATATTGCTTATACGACTTGTTGCCATTTCGCATGCATGGCAGTGAGTGTGTGTGTGTGTGTGTGTGTGTGTGTTTGCGTCAATGGATGTTGCCAAACCAGGATGTCTGTTGCATTGTTGCACCACTCTCTCTCTCTCTCCTTCTCTTTCTCTTTCTCTCTTGAATATAAAAGAAAACAAGAACAAATCTGTAATCTGCAATTTTCATGACATTTTGAAACCAAATTTTGATTGAAACAATTTGCCAAAAATATCAGATTAGGCAACATATTTGTGGGGATTTAAGGAATAGATATTTTTATGTTTATTTCTATTTATTTCACCATTTATAGGATACAAATACATTTACAAGGCAGTTCAATAATTTTATTCACTATTTTGTTGTGTATAAATTCATCTATATAAAAAATTTGTGTGTTTTTTATATAAATATAATGGTGTTCAAGCCTTTCCGTCGTTTGTGGAATGATATATATAGAATTTGAAAAATCAACCTAAATAACGATGATTTATGGGAAATATTTTGAAATATTAGATGCCTCTTATTATTACCTTTTAATATTTCCCACATATCATATGATTCCTTATCAGTTCGTCATTTGATAAGAGGCATCCCATATTTCTGTATCCATTTTGTCCTGTTTCCGCCAGATAAAATATAAATATGAATTGTGGTGTCTAAAATAGGTAAAAAACTTTATTCCAACTAATCTATGCATAATGAGAGCAAAGTATCAATAGATGCTTATGCCCTGTGATCTAATCTATGCTGAGTTTCTTTAAAAATTTGAATAGATATGGCAGGATACTAGAGTAAAAATTAATAGTATGTACTAGATTTTATGTTTCTGAAAGATTTTAGCCCTTTCAGAACAGTGGAACAAGATATCTAGGATCCTTAAATTAGATTTGATTAATAATTACTAAAAGGCCATCAAATGTTTTGAAGTTTTCTTCAGTTTAATTCGCTTTTGAGTGGGTTAAATACTAGAAGAGTATAGAAAATCTTCCATTACTCCACAATCGGTAGACTAAAGCCTATTAGATGGCTATATCTGGTCTTCTGATTACTTGTGCCATAGCTATAGCTGTTTTATTTTTATATTATAGCATAGATTCAAGATAAATTCAGTCTTTATTTGGATATATTTTCCATTGAAAACTTTTTGCCCTGCGACTGTATTTGCTTCTCTTGTACAACAACTTTTCAGAGAAAGTGAATTTTGGTTTTCATTTCAGTAAATTTGATTCGCTTTTGCCAGTAAATTGACTTTTAGTAAATACATATACCTAACTTAAATTCCTTTAAAACGGTCATAAAAATTGCATATTTCATTTCATATGAATCAATTTGTTTTAATTTGAATTCAAGTTTGGTTTGCTACGTTTTGTCGTGTGTGTGTGTGTGTGTGTGTTGTGTTTTTTATTTTCATTTTATTTTTTAAGTGAATTCTTTTTGGCACTGATTAAATTTGCATACATATTATATTTGGTCATTGAATAATGTGCATAATATAAATGCAATTTTCATGACAATTGAATTTCGATTTAAATAATTGTTGGTTAACAAATAAATATATGTATTTACACTTACTTTATTTTGTATATACATTTCTTATATATCGTTGCAGTTACAGAGAAAGAAATACGTCAATGGTGAGTTGAGGCAAATCAAATACAAGGAGTAAATGAAGTAATTTTCTAATATGGCAATTTCGTTCAACAGGCACAAAGGATTTCTTAAAGACTGTCCTAATGGATTACTCACAGAACAAGTACGTATATACATACTACATGCTATATAGATTTGGTTATGATCCCATATAAATCATGGTGAACATATTGCGTAATTCCATCTAAATGCAAAGCGCGTCCTTGCCAATTCATTCAAGTCAAACAGTTAATTAAGTTAATTTTCTCAATATATGAACACTAATTTCAACATGCACGTCCTGAGCCCCCCACCCAGACCATCCCCTCTCTCTGCTCTGCTCTGCTCTTCATGCCTTTTGCTCATTTCCAGCCGGAGGTCCTTCAATATAAATGGGGCGCCATTTCCCCTTTCTACTACAACTACAACGACAAACACAACAAACGATGCCGACGACGGCTGCTAATGACATTGTTGTTGTCGTCTACTGTTGATAATGAAATTTATTAATGCCTTCGAATTATTCAACACACACACAGTCACACATACATACATAAGCATATATGCATATTCCTTTTGCCACGCCCCATAATCTATTTGTTTAAGCCCAATGTCTACAATATATTTATCTATTTGTGTTTATTTCTTTTTGCTTTTTTTTTAAGGGCTTCATCAAAATCTACAAACAATTCTTTCCCCAAGGTGATCCCAGTAAATTTGCTTCACTGGTTTTTCGTGTCTTCGATGAGAATAATGTAAGTATCGGTTGATCTACCCAATTAATTGCCTTCCTTCATTCACCCACACGAACACTACGTATACGCCATGTGGTCCGAATTGATATCAGATATATGCGGGTGAACTGAATGAATCAGTTAACAATAAACTCAATATTGAAATGCAATATTTGTTAGTTTTTTATATTCCTTTCCAAGATCCATAACTTTATCTCTCCACGCCAAATGCGTTATATGCATTTGCCTTCTGTCTTTCTGTCCTTGCTCCTGGCCATTTGGTTAGCCAGGTTGAATAAGCGATTCTATGCGGCTGTCGCATTTTAGCATTAATAAAAATGAAACTGTTGGCCAAGAACTCTCTTTCAATTTACTTTATTGAGATGCAGATAAACGAACAAAACGAACAGACAAACAAATAAACAAACCACTAAAAATGAACTGATTTAAGCAGGTTAATGCCTCACAAACGTCATTGGAGAGTTATTATTATGTCGCCCCAGTTCACCCAGTAGCTGAACCCCAAGCCCTCCACCATCTCCACCACCCCCACATATACACATACACATACACATACTAAAACCTCAAGCCAGCCAGCCAAAGGGGCCGCCTCTCTTTTCCTTTCTCTGGGGTATCATAAATTTTTGTTCATTTTTATTATTTATGACTGGCGGTGGCTTCTTCGGTTGGTGGCGCCCAGTCAAAACTGTCAACTGTCTACCGTCTGCACTGATTTTGTTCTCCTCTTTCTTCTTTCTCCTTTCTCTTACATTTGTCTTGTTCTATGTGTGTTTTTGTGTGTGTGCGATTTGTTTCTTTTTCACCCTTAGGATGGCTCAATTGAGTTTGAAGAGTTTATACGAGCCTTATCCGTCACATCGAAGGGAAATTTGGATGAGAAACTGCAGTGTAAGTATTTCATTTAATTATACTAATAGAACTCGTTAACAGCTCTAGCAAACAGCAAAATAGAAGTTTGCAAAAGTTTCATTAGATGGTCAGAAAAAGTCGAAAAGTTTGAAACATTTATATGAATTTACCTGTAAATGGAATTCAATTGGAGCACACAAACAAATCATTGTGAATTAGTCTATTTAATTATTTAATATTATAAATGTTTTCGTATATCTCCATATATCTCTGTAAGACATTAGATTGACATGATGAGAATTTGAATTCTTTTTTGGTTTTCATTGACAGGGGCTTTCCGTTTATATGATGTGGATAATGATGGTTATATAACACGCGAGGAGATGTATAATATAGTTGATGCCATCTATCAGATGGTGGTAAGTTATTGTCTCAATCCCCCTCCCCCTTTTAGTCTTGTGTCTCTTTCCTCTGAATAGAGAGAGAAAATTAACATTAAAATATTTTGCATCAAAAAACAGGGTCAGCAGCCGCAATCGGAGGATGAGAATACGCCGCAAAAGCGTGTGGATAAGATTTTTGATCAAATGGATAAGAATCATGATGGCAAATTAACATTAGAAGAATTTCGTGAGGGTAGTAAAGCTGATCCACGTATAGTTCAGGCGTTAAGTTTAGGTGGTGGTTAAAACGAATACAACAACAACAACAACAACAACCGAAATAAAATATAATAAAACATGATAAGAATATATACCAATTACAAATACCGAGAAATAATACCAACAACAACAAAAACTACAACAACAACAAATATAATAAAACAAAAAACCCAAAAATGAAACAAAACAAGAAAAAGTAAAACAATTTGCGAAAATATATACATATATTATATATTATAAAATTCTACGAAAAGCGCGTTCCGAAAATCTTAAAAAAGAAATCGAGAAAAAAAAATTAATCTACAAATCTCTTCATTTTTTCCTCCTACTACCCTCGCCCTCCTTTCGGCCCGCCCTTTTTTTCAACTTGAATGCAATCAACCAACAAAAAAAAACAAAAAAGAAAACAAAAACAAAAAAAAAAACCTTAAAACGAAACGAAACCAGGAAGATCAACAAAATTTTTTCCGTTTTGTATTTGTTCGCGCATCGATGATAATAATTTTTTGATATAAACCAAGAAACAAAAAAAAAAAAAAACAGAAGAAAAAATCAAAATAAAAAAAAGAAAGAAAACAATTTTTTTTCGAGGCATACACCAATTATTAATATTAAAAAATTAAATTACGAAACTTACGAAAAAAAAAAAAAAGAAAACAAAAATCTGTTTAACGAACGAAGCCTTCGAAATATTTATAAAAATTAATATAAATGAATTATAGATAATTAACAAAAAAAAACAAAAAATGAAAGCGAAAAGTCAAGTTTACACTTAAGCTAATTGTTGATATACAAAGCGGATGAGAGGGGAGGAAAACAAGAAGGAAAGAGGCGAATCCCACAAGAAGAAGAAGAAGAATTAACATAAATTATATTATACACATAAACAATATATATAGAGTATATATACATATATATGTATACTGATGTATGTATATGTATTGTGCGACATGATTCTGATAGCGGCAGGCAGTAAAACGTCATTAATTAATCGATTAATCAACAGGCCTATAAATCAATGACATAAGCAAACGCTGCGAATAACTTTACACACATACACACACACACCCACATACCTCCACACACACACACACACACACATAGTCTCATACAGTAACCTTACTTATACATAGATGAAATTGTCAGGGGATCGACATATGATATACCCCATTCTTAGTATCCTGATTTAGAATCAGGCGCATAAGCAGATCTATCTCTCTTATCTGTATGCAGCACCAAACGATTTCGTTATTCTAGCTAATAGAGGCAAAAACCATTTTCAACACACACATTAATCGATAACCAAAACTACTCATTGAAGTTATTGCCTTAGCCAGAGTTAATTTCAGAGTTTTTTCAAATCCAATTGTCATGATAATTTCTTGGTTCAGATTTCGCAAAGAAACAGCAGCAACCAGCAACAGTCAGAGAAGAGCTAACATAAAATTTGTAATTTTCAATCAACATGTTGCCTTAGCTAGTCGAAGATTGTCGATAACTAAAATGGAAAGCAAATATTCATTCAATTTGTTGCCTTAGCTAGCTCAATATCAATAGAAATTTCAAAGTTACTTATTAATAAATAAATAAATACATACATGCATGTATGTATATTGAAGCTACTTTTTAAGGATGTCACATAAAGTAAACGAAATTGCTTTCTAAATTTTTGCAATGAGCCGATTTATGGGCTTATAATTCGCTCATTTTCGAGAAACTTTTGCGCTAGAAAGTTAAAGGACTAATTGAAGAGTGTCCAGTAACTTTCTTTCCACACTTACACACACACACACATACATACACACAGAGACTCCAGGGTAGCCAAGTTTTGCTTATAAACAAATTTGAAGAAAAAACCCATTGCATACCCAAAAGGCGCAAACAATATTTGTACAAATTTTTAAATTAAATTATTTTTTTGTGTGGTTTTTGATTACATGTTTTTATTTTTTGCCCATTCTTTTGGTTTTTATTTTTCGAAAATGTTTTTGGAAAAATGTTTAAATTTTGTACGCAAAGAAACGAAAATTTGACAATAGCCGCCAGTTAAAAAGCAAAACTTAACTTAGCTAAAAAATTTACATATACATATATTATTAACAACAACAAAAAGTAAATAATAATAATAATAATAATGATAATAAAAACAACAAAAAAAAAAAAAAAAAAAAACAAAACGAAACCTAAAGTAAAATATAACAAAACAACAACAAAAATAATAAACAAAGCACATTTTTAAAACAAAAACAATTAAAAATCAAAACAAGCCAAAAAAAAAAAAAAAATTTAAACCAAAAGACAACCAACAACAACAACAGAACAAACAACAAAAGGGCAAAACTGTTGAAATTGAACATCATAGCTACAATTGGTATTACTTATTTGTATATAGAGTAATACTTCTATATATACATATATGTACGTATGTATGTACATATATGTGTGTCTCTCTCTCTCTCTCTCTCTTTCTCTTTCTCTCTCTTTGTATATGCATTATTATGTATAATTAACAATAAGAGCCTGCTACAACAACCACAAGAACAACAACTACAACTACAACTCCAACAGCAACAGCAACAGTAACAGTAAAAACAACAATAGCAACTACAGTTACAACTACAACAAGCAAAAAAAAAAAAAAAAACAAAAAAGCAAAAACGAAAATATCTATATATCTATATATATATGATCCATCATACGATTTAATTTCTATTCTATATGCGGTTCAGCTTTATTATTGCATTGATTTATTATCTATAACTATCTATCTTTATAAAATGAGTATATACAACTAACTATGTTCATTACATTCACACACACACACACCCAAACACACACACACATACACATAAACACATATTGCCTACAAAACATATAAGCATTTAGCTAAATATAGCCAAAAAATAAACATGGCTTAAACAATAACAACAACAACAACAAATACCTACAAAAGTAAATGCCAACGAAACAAAATATTGAGAAACACTTTCCTTTCACTATTTCTATTTCAACTACTTCTTCTTCTTCTTCCTACTATTACTTTAAATTTTTCAATATTTTATTGCATTTTTTATTTTGCTTGCCTTGAAGAAAACATAAAGTCAAAAACAAAAATATTTTCATCACATTAATCGGAGGCCTTCTTGAATATTTCAAAGCACATCTAAAATAACTAAAAATCAAAACAACAAAAACAACCAACGGGGATCGGAAGTAGTCATAAAACTGTTATCTGAATTCTTTATGTCATATATATATATATAATGATATATATAATGTGTCAAGCTTTCTTCAATTTCATAGATAAGAATAGCCATTTCAATGGAAAAAGAATCTCCTTATATTGAATTGTTTTGAAAATGATTATTAAAAAGATTATTAGAAGATGAAATTCCGAATTTTTAATGCTTCGTCATATATTGCCAATAAACTTTAATATTTTAAAATGCTTGCCATATCCTGATGACTGTTTTCTAAGCTTTTATTTGCCATTAACCATTTCTATATGCTGATCGACTATATATCGTAATCAAAATCAGAATCAGAATAAGTTTTGTGTTTTTGATTTGCCGATCCCTGTTCAAAAAAAAAACTTAACTAAATAATTGGATTTAAATAAACAATAACTTAAACAAATTGTCTTAAATTTGTTTAACTTTTCTTTTAATTTTTCTTTACTTTTCTCATGCACGATAAAACCACTTACGGAATAAGCCCAGTACACAGAGTACAACAAAAACATAATTCCCTTATGTAAAACTTGGGAAATCAATATTCAAATGTATCTACAGATATTCCTGATCCAACTATATAGTATAATAACTTCAAAGTGCTTACTTTTCTTTGATTTTTGTATGAAATTGCAGATTCTCAGATTTCTCGAGTATCCTATTTAAAAGAAATTTAAACCTAAATGCACAATTGTTGCTGTGTGATTAACATTAATAGGTATTTTAGTATCTTTACTACTTGTTTGCTGGGCATCAGATAATCGTTCTTAGCTACATTTGAAACTGTGTACTGGGCTGCTAACTAAGAGAAATCAATTAATCATAATTCTAAATGGCAAAACATAAATCTACTAACTTGAAGTACTATAAATAAAAGAAATTAATGAAAATACTTCTACTTCTATATATATATATATATATATACATATACATATATATACCTATATATAAAGTAAGCACTACAATCTAAAACAAAAAAATGAATATGAAACGAAAACAAACGCTTCTAAAAACCTCACTGAAATTCTTCAACAAAAAACCAAAAACAAATAATTTAACATAAAGAATACTACACTCGAGTATATATAGTAAATATATATATATATATATATATATACACAATAAATATATATATATATATATATAATAAAAATAAATTTAATCAATAATTAAATAATTCGAAAGTGATATAGCTGACAAAACAAATATGTCTGTAGTCTAGTAGTTAAACAAGCAAATGAAATAAAAGTAAAAAATTAATACAAACACAAAAAAGCAAAAATACTACAAAAAAAAAACAAAACAAAACAAAATATGTATATATAAAATATTATATGATGAGAGAACAAAAAAAAAAAAAAAAGAAATACATAAATAAATTTTGACCTTTTTTTAAAGTTGTAATAAAACACAAAGCGAATCACGCACATACACACAAGTACACTCAACTTAAAGCACACACACACACACACACACACACACACTCATACACATATATTTATATGTATATGAACTAAATAATAAGTTTATAAACACCAAAATATAACGGGTCTTAAGTAAAGAAATAAGTTTTTTGTTTCACAATACATTTTCAGTTGGTAATTTTTTTTGATAACAATTCTTACTTATATATATATACACATTTTTTTGTATTCTGTTTATTTTTTAATATATTGCCAAGTCATAAATAATAAATAATAAAGTAAAAAGTCAATTGTAAACAAAACAAGGAGAAACCAAACAACCAAAACGAACGTGTAAAATGAAAGAAACAAATTGCATGAGAAATGAATATGCCCACAAAATTCACGCCCCCTCCCCCTTCCACCCATCCTCCCATCCAAATACCGCGGGAGGGGGGTATGGAAAATCAACACTAAACACACACAAAATGTCAAGTTAAACGTTTCACAAGCAATATTTTACATACTTATATATAAATATATAAAAAAAGAAAACAAAAACCAAAACTTATATACACAACAAAAAAACAAAACAAAAAATAAGCATAAACAAATAATATTAAAATTCTAATAAAATATTTCAACATTAAGAAAATTTAAAAAAAAAAACATTATCACTTGCCACACACACACACACACACCCACATCGACACACACACACACATTTTCAGTGATATTTCATTATTAGAGAGAACAACAAATTTGGAATCTAATTTCTTTGCTAAAAACATATAACAAAAAGTATTGAAAACAAAACATAATTAAATACTACAAAAAACTAAAGAAAACAAAATATTTTTGCCTAAAATATTTCAATCCTTTTTAATTTCTTTTTCGGCTTTTTTATTGCTTTTCCCTTTTTGTATGTTTTTCGAATTATCAGAATGACAATTTACTTAGATATCGAAGATAAACCAAAGTATATATCTCTACAAAAAAAAAGCAAAAATGGTTGAACTAAATTAAATTATTTTAACGAAAATGAATATTATGTCATAATTGTTTTTTTTTTGTTCTTGTCTAATTTTATGAAAATACTTTAATAAAAACTGAAAGAGGGAAAAAATTAAAACCAAAATTTATCTTGTTACTGTCAAACAAAAAGAAAACAAAACTAAAAACGAAACCAATCGAGAAACCAAAATCAACAATGAACAAAATATAACTTACTTCAAATAAAATAATTTTAAACAGCGAAATGAATTGAAATTTGTGTCAATTGATTGATTCTCCTCTATAAAATGTCGATATTGGACATACATATTCGGGCATCATTGATTACATGGGAGGCCATTTTAGAGTAAGTATCTTGGACACAAAGTGTCCCATGCTTCCACTCTGACAGATAGGACACAACATGGTCAAAGGTAAGTGCCAAAGTAAGAGCCCTTTTTATATTACATGTTCTACATAATTGTAATGGGAATGGGAGCAGCTGCTTGGGGGACACCATAAAACCGACATGCACACCCACACACACACACACACACGTACATATCCAATCAACTTTGCATTGTCTGGAGAAGTCACAGATGAAAGTTTCAACTTAATTGTTAAGCACTTAATAGACTGAAATTACTTGTACACTTTAGCTGGCATGTGAGCGTTTTGTTTAATAGCCATTAACAATAATGGAGACCACATTCAGCCGTCATATATGTATGTACATATGTCTGTGTAGGTCTGGGGTTGGCTGGTTGGATTCCCGGGGCGGCACGAAGCCGTAGGTGACCGAAGAGACCGAGGAGATTGGGACAGACAGGCAGGACACGTGCCGTAGACGGACTACATGGAGATTACATGGATATAACATTTAATGCACTTATTCACGGCATGCTAACAAATAACTATTGTGAATATAACTGCATTTGCTGCAATTGTTGTTGTACAATTAAATACTCTTGTCGTACACGTAGGCAATTTAAGGTTAGTCAACCATAATTACCATTCGTCGTACACCTAATTGCCGCACATCACCAGAAATCCGGGGGCCAAAGGCGATTAAATAGATTATTTCGCTAGATTGACTTTCATCAAATGTCATTTAGATTTCCAACCATTGTCAAGCACTTGATGTGGCCAAAAACATTTTATATTCATCTAACAGCAAGCCTAAAGTTTTTAAAAAGTTCCAAACTTTCTCATAAGAATCTTTGTAAGTGAAATATAAACATCTGTTGGTTTGGAAGGATTTTCATTCAACTTATTTTTAATTGAAAACTTTTTTTATTCAATTTTGTTGTAATAAATTCAAGTTTTATATAGTTACATATATGGAGTTTATAACATATTCTATTGATTTTATATTTTAACAATTATTAACAATCCAAGGCACAAATATATACATAAATATGCATGGATGGATGTTTGTATTAGAGAGCTTCGAGTTAACAACATTCAAAACCAAATGAATAAATTGAATGACTTTGAAAATTGACTTCAAGTAAGTGAGTGTGCGACGTAAAACTCAGTCGCACAACATTCAAATGAAACAAAACGAATTGAATGAGTTATTTCCCTACATTTTTGATAAAACAATTAGTTTTTGTTGCTTTTAAACATCCCAATAAAAATGAATCAATTCGATTAATTCTAATGATTCGAGTGCCTTAGTACATTTCGATGCTTTGACACTCAATTCATTGCCTTTCATTAAACAGAGTTACGTATTTTTAGAGATATGACAAGTACTCACTCTCACACTTATTCATTTCATTGTGTAGTTGTCACTTATTCATTTGAATTCAATTCGAATGGATTCATTTGACTTTGACTTTTCTCTCATTCATGCAGCTCTCTAGTTTGTATGTATTAGCCTCATATTGATTGCAATCATAAGTTTGGTCAAAGTACAGGAAATCCTTTACCCTATTAACCTTAAAGGTCAGTTTGTTGAGTTTAAAACGTTGAATCTCTGAGGAATATATAGATTTGTGGTCATCATTGTATGTACATCGAGGCAATTTCAAGGACTACCATTCAAAGTCTACTCTTAAGTTTTTTCTAAAGAGATTGTTGGAATTCTATGTTTTATTTTTTTGCTGATTAGGCCAAATTGGTTTAAATAGACCAAAATAACTAGAACAAGAACAATTTGTAAGCCAAATACAACCTATGAAAGATATTTTCTTCAAGTTGCAGAGTATTGCAAAGTCGTATGAAATGTAGCCATTATTATGAATTTCAATCTTTCATGTTAATGTCTCTATTTGATCAATTCACTGGACATTCATTTGATAGAGCTATCGGATTGGCAGAGAGCAGCAGCCAATAATTGCTGGCAGCACATAATAGAGAACTACAGAGAGTGCTAGTCTAGCGCGTCTGTTTATCTAGGCACACCAACTATTTATAATGAAAAAGGCTGCCAAATCAAAACGAAAATAGATTTCATCAGCTTTCATTATAGATGTTCTATAAAAATGTTTGCTGCTGCTGCTGCTGCTACCGTATTAAGAGGCTAAACAAAGGCTAACAACGAGCAAATGCTTATTCTTTTTTTTTTTTTTGTTTTGTTTTTAAATATTAAACTAATATTAACAGTTTTTATAGTATTTTGAATGCCTGTTGCACCTCCCCCCCAGCTCTTGCCACTGGGTGGTCTCCTCCCTCGGCCCGCGGTCACCAAGGGAAGTTGAATAAATAAACAGTAATTATAATTGGCTTCGTTCGATTTCGTTTCATTCGGCATTGTTGCCGTTTTTATCGAGGTCTGCTACGAATATACATAGTTGAATGACTAACCTCTGCCTCGGTTGCGGTTTCTGCCACAGCCACAGCC
The DNA here is from genome assembly GCF_018902025.1 of Drosophila willistoni. Classification (NCBI taxonomy): domain Eukaryota; kingdom Metazoa; phylum Arthropoda; class Insecta; order Diptera; family Drosophilidae; genus Drosophila; species Drosophila willistoni. The sequence continues at coordinate 11,132,620 of NW_025814052.1, forward strand.
GCTGCCTCTGTTAACGTCAACGGCAATGACGCTCTCTCGCCAATAGCAAATATAATCCAAAAACAAAACAATCCGATCTAAAACTCATGCGTTCCATGAGTTTTGCTTCTACACACATACATACATATATGTACATACATACACAGACACACACATACATAGGTGCCCCTCCATAAAAATGCTTGCCGTGTATTTAGGCAAATTTACAAACAAACACACAAGAAATTTGTATTCTTAGCGCGTTCCATCTTGTAGAATTTTTGGCTTTCGGCTTTTGGGGAATGAAACTGAATGAGAGATTAGTTGGTTGATTTTGCCTTCTGCTATCAATCCAACTTCAAATGCTTAAAGTATTTTTCAATTTCATATTCAAAACAAGGTTCTCACATACTACAACCAGAGTAAACCTTCGTCAAAAAGATAAATTTGCTAATGAGAAAATGTTTTAATTAAACTCACTCGGAAATTCATGAAGGTTTTTTTTTTACCATTCTAATCATTTATAAGACCAAATTCATAGGCTAACTGATTGACCAAGATTTGTTGTAGTAGTCAAGATCTCAGCGTTTATATGGAAAACCGACTTTACTACACTTAAAGTGGGTTTGGCAAGTAAACAAAATTAACTTGACTAGCTTAAATACTAAACAAATCTATATCCCAGATTTCCTAGATCTATCTTTTACAGTCATTGAGCTATCCTTACTTAAACAGACGGATATCATTTTCTACTCGCAGTAATAATTTGTGTAATAAATTTTTAAAGAGAAAAGACTTGCCTTTTTTTTGTGACAGCAAAGATTCAAGATATTTAAGATGTATGGGCCACAGTTTTTGATCCAATTTTGAGGATGTGGGGGGTGATTTGGTGAGGGGCAGGAAATTGTACAAATGAACTTGATGCAAATTCTGTTTAGTTTGGCTATCGGTAAACCTAATATACGAAAATTATTTAGATTGTTGTGGATTGTGTGTGTGTATCGATGTTTATGCAGTATAGAACTTGCTATATATATGAATATATATATATATATATAGATATATGTATTGTTAATGTTAATGTATTGTATTTGCATTTGTAGCGTCTCGGTGATTCGTCATCGTCGAATTGAATTCAGTTGAGGCATGCAAATATCTACAGCACATAATTCGCTTGGCTAGCTCTATCCATATCTCTGAATCTGTATCTTTATTTGTATCTAACTTCTTCTATCTCTTTCCCTTTTGTTTTTGTTTGAATTTCTTTTTATTTGATTGTTTATTGTTTTAGAGAGGAAGGCACAGACCAAACCAGAGAGAGAGTGTGAGAGAGAGAGAGAGAGGGCAAGAGAGAGTTGGGGATTTTATTATATTATACTATATTTAGGCAAAGCTCGTACACATCGATCAACCAATGAGGGAAACTACATACTCATATACACCTATAGATGCTGATATTGTTGAAAGGAGCGTAAAAAAAGTGTGATGATGGTGGTGAGGGGAGGGGAGGGGTGGGGAGAAGACGCCACCTGCCTGCATTAGCAGGCGGCAACAACGCCAACGATGGGCATCGGCATCGCTGTCAGCGTCGTCGGTGGCGGCAAATGTAAAGTAAATTCTCTAATTCTTGAAAAACAATTTTCTTATTGTAGTTCCGCCTCTGTCGGCGGCAGCAGACACAGTATCGCGACGACGACGACGACGACGTCGGCGACAGCGAGAGACCCCCATAGACCCGGGACCATTACCATACCCATACCCATTTCCATTCCCATTCCCATTCGATTGGCATTCGCACAAGTTGCATGTTTGGGGTACGGCACTGTCTGGGCACACAAAAAAATTTGGTTTACGGTTTTACGGTGTTGTTTTCGGTTTCCTTTTACTTGTTGTTTTTATTTAATTTCTTGTTTTCTTTTTTGTTATTTAAATTAAATATTATTCGCGCTCACCTTGTAATCCGTTGACTTTGTTTGTACCCTTTTTTCTTTTGGTGTTTTTTTTTTTGCTGTTTTTGGTTTTCTAATTAAAATGTGCGCGCTAATGCGTTAAACGGTTTTAAGCTTCGCACAAAGTGTCTACGAAAAAATCTATAAAAATATATATATATACATATGTATATATACAACTGTGCCTTTTAATTTAAATTATCTTAATGCAGATGATTTTAGTGTTTGTCAATGTGTGCAACGAGAGAATAATAATTAAATTAACCGCTCTCTGATTAAATAGAAGGAGTTATATTTAGTATTACCCTCTCTTTCTCTCTCTGTGTGTGCGTGTGTGTGTGTGTGGGTGTGTGGGCTTTAAACCGCAAATGCCCAGCAGGTATGTATGTATGTTGTTTGCCTGTTTGTTTTGGCCAAAACCACGCTCTGTGCGTGGTGTCAGAGCATTATGACCCATCTAATGGCCAGACATAATGACAGCCCTGGCAGCCTGTGGAGAGCGGTTTGGTGTCGGTTTTAGTCATATCTATATACATACAGACCATTTTAACCATTCATAGTTCTGTGGTTTCTGCAATTCAACCACTTCAAATTGCCATACAATATTAATTTGCTTCAAAATGTTTGGACAGTAACCGAATAAAGCATAGATTAACAATTCATATGTCAATAATGTAGCAAGAAAATCGAAAATAGTAATTGGTGTCTTTTTTTTTAATGTTGTGCTTTCATCTATAAAATCTGTGTCACAACAATCACCTGGAAATCGTTTGATCCTTTCCTTTTTCCGATACTGCATAAGAAGCATTAGAAAAATTAGTCTAAAATTAGACTTCAAAATACGATCAAAGTCGAAAAATTTAAAACAAAAGTTGTCGTTTCAGTAGGAATGTAGGAAATATTTTCTCTATCCAACCCAAAATAATGATGAAAAAACTGAGTTCAGATTCGAAATAAATATACTCAAATAAGTAAACAACTGTAAAAAAAACTCCAAGCAAGAACAAAATAAATATTATTTTGTTGTCCTGTTTACTAGCTTCATGACTTTGCAACTCTTTTCAATCAACCTATTACCCATCAAACAACAGTGGTGGTCACCAGGTTAGCCCCTTTTTTTTTTATCTTTGAATTTGATTTTTTCGGCTCCTAAGAAAGTTAATGAAGAAATTTTTTCAGTAATTTGTTGGTTATTGTATTAAATCGATCTAATTTTTGTCGGATTTTTATGAAACATGTATCATTTGACGGGAAATTCAATTTACTTTCATACTTAGATTAAGAAAAATGAACTTTAGTTTAAATTGGTATCGTAAAACGGCGTCAAACCAAGAGACCTCAAGAATTACATACAAAAACCCGAAATTTCGATGGGCCCCAAAACAAATACTGGGGTTAATATGAAAATTTTTGGTATGCAGTTTATCTTAGATTACCTAGATCTGCAACTTCTATAAAGAATACACATGTCTAACTATAATATTAAAGATTTTGGAAAGACCGGGCTAAGCTAATGACCAGCATTTGGGAGCCGATTTTCGTTCAAACGCACCTGTAAAAAAAACGTCGAAAGCTGACATGACAATAATTACGGGTCATTGTCTGAATACAATAACCAACAAATTACTGACAAAAAAACAAAATTTCTTCATTAACTTTCTTTAGGAGCCGAGAAAATCAAATTCAAAGTTAAAAATTCTAGGAGGAAAGAAAACTTTTCCATTCTTCTTTCTGATAGAATTATTATACACTATCCCAACTGAGCTTTAAATATTCCAATATATTTCTTAGCTACTCTCTCTGGTCAATTATAAATATTTGGTCCAAACTTTGGACTCTAAAGTTCTTTTTTCCCCCATTTACAATTGTTTACAATTGTTATACGAATCACTTTGGAATTGTAAACTTTCCACAGTTCGCTGTTTTTTTTTTTATTTTAATTTTTATTGTAAATTTTAGTGGTTTTTTGACTTTGAAGTAGTTTGGTCTATATAAATATATACATATTTAAATATAATTTGGAAAAAATGTGTGTGTTTTTTTCGTGTAATTTTGTGTTGAATCGCGTTCTCTGTTTGAAGGTTACGGGGCAAACGATGCCAAAAACGACAAGAAAACGAAAAATGAAAAAAATGAAGAAAAAAAAAAAAAAAATACAGAATCCAGAAAAGAAAAATTGAAAAAAAAGTATATACAATTACGTGGAGAATACAATAAGCGGCCGTGCCAGATGTTCCAAATGAACGAAATGGGCCAAAAAATGTGCCATAAACACCTCGTTTTCAACATGATTGGTTTATATATGTTTTAGTTGGTATTCCGATTGAACGGGTTGCGGGGGTGTGGATGGGGTGTTGGGGGTTTGTTGGCCAAAAACTAATGGAAACATTGTATGAAGACGTCACAGAGTAACTCCTGTGCGGATAGTTCCATGGGATGTCCCATCTGTTGGGCCTGGTAACGCAATTGCTGGGCACGACGAATCAAACGTTGAACCTCCTGAGTTTCCGGCAAACGTCCAAGTAGCAAAAAATCAATGGCGCTTCGCCAGTTTGGACCTAATAACACAAAAAAAAAAAAAACAACAACAACAAAAAGTATGACAATAAGAAGGGGTGATGGGGTGAAAACTTGGGGCATACCTGCCGCATCAATGGCTGTTAAAAATAATGAGAATGATGCCACAAAACGCACAACATGGTAAGCATCTTGCATTAGCCAAGTGGCAAGACTTGGCCAATAATAATACAATGTTTCCGCCCTTTTTGCATGGCCCACTGAATGCAGCATATGCTCTATAATGCCCAAAAATGGTTGCCACATTTCCAACTCAATCCATTCGGTCATATATAAAAGAATGACCAGCTTAATGGGTAGTAAAATTAATCTCTTTCGATGGCCATAACGCTTAAAACATGTGGGCCAAATTTGTAGGATGGCCACAAGGAGGCCAATATTGAAGAAAACACTCGACCAGGTAAAGGCCACATTCGATAGTCGATATAAACAATGCTCTGCCTCCGCATCCGTATCCGTATCTGGACAATTGAATATAGTGATAAGATGCCATTGATTCCATTGCAGAAAGAAGCAAACTGTCAGTAGTAGCCACGATTCATATAGATCACGCTCCAATTCTAAGGCTCGTTTATACATTGAAATCTTATGCATAATCGGCAATCGATGGGATTGGGTATTGAATTAAAAAATGTACAAAGCTAACAACAACAATTTCGTAAACGTTTATGAATTTTGTTGTGTTTTAGAAAGAAGGCAATAACAAAGCTTGCCCATATCAGACAATATGATTCGAAAAATTCAAAAATTGATTAGTTTCCCTTTTTAAATTAGAAATTTAAACATAATGTCTAAAGAGTTCTAAGCGAGATGAAACAAAAATAGATTTAAGTATGATTATGTTTTGTTTCTGATCTAAATATAAGAGATAATAGATGATAGTCATCCGATCCGGATGAATCCAATTAGACTGATTATAACCTATAGCTGGCATATCAACCATAACCCATTACCATTTCAATTTCCATCAGTAGTCGGGGGTTGTGGAAGAAAATGCTGAAGAGAACGTGCCATGCAAATGATGCCAGAATGAGAATCTATGTATACATATATGTATGTATGTATCGCATACATATACATACATATGTATGTAAGTGTTTGAGTACCCCTAAGTACACACACTCGCCAAGCTTGCAGGCATAATGTGCCTTCAGTCAGTTAGCAGCATGTGCGCCAAGTCGCCATCGTCATCGTCATCGTCATCGCCATCGTTATCAACATAGTCTAACATCGCCAACATCGTTGTTCCCTTTTACCCCCCATTTGCCCCCTCTCATCACCCTTGATATCTTACAATGGATGTTAAATTACAAAAAACTTTGCAAAAAAAAAAATAAGAAGAGAAAAAGTAAAATCAAAGTTTTCACGATTTGTATTGAACTATTGCAAACTGCTTACTTACATATGTATGTATGTTCGAGAGATGGAAGAGTGGAAGTAGGAGAAGGAGGAAAGAAACTTTCAAATGAAATGACTAAGCCTTCGGCTAGCTCATACACACATACTTATACAAATAAATAAATATTGTAGATTTTGCTTTTAGTTAGTCAAGCAATATTTACACATTTATCCAACTTATCTGGCTTTAAATCGTCACTATTGTTTTGTTAGTGAGTCATATTTAAGATGAGACTGAATGGCTACAATTGGACTTTAATGAAATCGGGTTGGGCTTCTTAGTTTTTAGAAATAACATCGTTAAGTTCTTGAATTAATAGAAAAACATGAAACTAGTTGTTCATCTATATGAGACAAAGAGACTCTTGAAAACTATAAAAACTATTTAGATTGCTCACTTAAATCAATTTAATTTACTTTTTCAAATTCTTGATCATACTTGCTCTACAGAAAAACGAAAACCGGAATAGAGATAAGAGTTACTCGAAAGGGTTTAGATTATTGAGTATCGATTTTCTATACTAATTGACAATGTATTCCAAGGTATTTCAATCGATTCCACTGTGTCGTTCGAGACTACCCATCCTCTTGGCTTCTGGAGAATCTCTCTCACGCTCTCACTCTACCTGCCTTGCATTGCCCCCTCCCTGTGCCATATGCCCATGCCCCCTTTTGGTACTGCTCCGCCTTCACCTCCGCCATCATCATCTCGGTAGTCGCTTTGCTTGAAGTAAACAGCATTCGAGGGTAGTGTAAACAATCATTGACCTCGTTCATATTTCTCGGAGAGAAAAAAAAAAGCTCATTTGCCTCTAGAGACACTGGCGACGAGTCTAAGAGACTATGAGACCATGCCACTGCTTTGGCTGTTTGCAATTAAAAATTGTTGTTTAGTTAGTTGCTAACTCAACTCTTCTCCCATCTCTCTCTCTCCCATCTAGCGCCACAGAGTCTTGGAGTGTCTTGTAGTTTGCTTCTCATGTTACTTTTTCACTTATTTCGACAGTTTTCAAATCAATTAGCTATAGTCGAAAATGAAAAGAAAATATCGAAAGGCAATATATATATATTCACAGAAGCAATTGTAGCCGATATTTTGTTCTTTTTGTGTTTTTTTTTTGGTTTTCGCTTTCTTTCATTTTTTTTTGCTCTTGTTGGTCGAATGATGATGAGCATAAAGTACAAAGAAACTGAGAAAAGCGCCAAATCACGATAGCGCCAAAAAGGGAAACAGTCGAAAAGTAAAATCATGACAGAGAGATGAGAAAAATTTAAGCGGCTTGTTTGCTGCCGCCTCATATCCTCCATATCGTGGCAGGCAATCAAGGATAACTCGCATTATCCCGAGGCCCACACGGCCCATACGTAATGGAGTGAGTTACTGAGTAGAGAGAGAGAGAGTGAAGAAACTTTGAGCATGACGCCAGTGTAGCGCTGCTTTAACATTTTTATGTGACTCAACTTCCCTACATCCCCTCCCTCCCATCTTCTCTACCCTCACCGCACCCCATTCATCCCATTTACTGGCGTAGAACCCACCCAATCAGCTATACCCCTGCCTTCTTCATTCTGGATTTGCTCATTTCTTTTGGCCTACAGAGACATTATGTAGTTGGCTTTATCGCAAACGATTTGCCAAACACAATATGACGTCGACCAGGACCAAGACGATGTCAATGGCAACGACATCGACCACAGAAGCGCGCACACACACACACACACACATACACACACAGAGGGAACACTTTGCCTGATAGTTGACAGGCGACAAAATGTTTCAAAAATGATCCAAGATAAACTTAAACGAAATTTTTTTAAAAACTCTTGCAAAACTTGATTAGCTTGCTAATTAGTTGGTAAAGTGTTCAAAAAAGCTAAACATCTAAAAAATTTGGAGCATTTTTTCCACAAACTTTTGGAATTGTCTCTTAAGTAGAATCCTTTTTTTTCCTTTCATAAAGTCTTAGTCATTGCCTTTTGATAATTCTGAGTTGTTCGTATATACATATACCTAGTGATCAGAAAACGTTACTTACTACTAATCTTAATAGATATTCTTCTTTTGTTGTAGATTCCAAGTAGAAGTTTATTTTCTGAACATTGAATGTGACAAATCTGTGGGTTGATCATCAATTCTAATTCTTTTTGCTGTTGTTGTAATTTTTGCTCCCTTTTCGCTCTCTGTAAATCTCTGTGTTTGTGTGTTGTTTTTTTTTTTTGTTTTTGTTTTGCCACAACAGCAGCAATTTTTGTGTTAGTCCAAAAAAAGAAAAAAAAAAAGAAGACCGTCAATGGAATAACTGTGGAGGCTTTTGTTTACAGGGCAATGCTTGGTGACTTTTTAGGCTCTACTCCTACCGTTTATATGAGGCATAAAATTAATGACAACAATAGGCAAGAACAACAGACAGACAGTGAGGCAGAGGAACTGGCGATAGGACAACAACTAGACCTAAAGACCGTCGACCGACCTCATCTCATAGAGGTCGGCTTTTGGGGTTAAGTTTTTCTCTTTTTGTTTATTTTTGGATGTATGTAGTTTTCGTTTTATTTTCGCTTAGTTTGGGGGGGCAACCGCCCGCCATACTTTTCTGCCAATAAGCATGTGTAATAACAACACTGCCCGGGGGCAACCAGTCACCACATTGGCCGCATCTCACAAGGCGGACTAGCCATCCTTTTTGGCTAAAAATTGATTTCATGGATAGTTCGTGGATTTGGCTCTACTCAACGATCTCTTTTCCAGCACGTGCGTGAAAATTTATGCGAAAATTCGCAGCGTTTTTATTTTTGCGCACAGAGGGAGAGAGAGAGGAACAGAATTCGGCAAACAAACCTCGAACTAACTAAAAACTTTAACTTGGCTTTGGTTTAGAATTCCCAACATATTTCATAGCATACTTTTGGGCACACTAAACAATTTTTTAGCAAAGTGCCAAAATGTGTGTGTGTGTTTTTAATTTTCCGTTTATTTTTTCTTATTGCTGATGTCTTAATTGATGTCGAATAAAATATTTGCAGTTTTTTTGTTATTGCTTTTCTTTTTTCCTTTGAATTTTCTTCACACTAAGAAAATTCATCCTAATTAACGCTTGATTTAAATTTGATTTCATTTGAATTATGGTTGATTTCGTTACGTTTTCTTTTGTCCATTGTTCGAAGTGATTTCAACTCCAAACAGTTGGCACTTTGACAGGCTGCCAAATCTGTCGCAATGGTTGTTGTTAATTTGCCCTTCTCCTTTAAATATTACGCATACGCCATGTTTTCTGTATGTCTTGCCATTCGCGTGCTCCCTTCCTTTGCTACTTTCTATGTTTTTCTTTCTCGTCCCATCTCTGTCTGATTGCCTTCCTTGCATGCTTCTTCTGTATGTGCGTGTGAGTGAGTGAGTGTGAGTAAGTGTGTGTGTATGTCTGTCTGTCTGTCAGTCTGTGTGCTTCATGCTGGCGCCGGCATTTGCCAAGTGTCTGGTAGCATGTCGCCCCTGGGCAGGGCCAAGTCACACGCCACTTTCCGGCCAGACACCCCTGGCCCCCTAAGTCGTCCCCTCTCTTCGTCATCGTTCGTGTTCGCAAAGGCTCCTTTTCTACCCCCCCCCCCGCCTACTCCCTAGTGCCTCTTGAGCTACTTTGAAGTGCGTCTATTAATTTTCATATGGCAAGCAGTTCACAATATTTATGTTTGCATCAATGGCCTCCGTCTCCAGCTGCTGCCACACAAGCAAACACACACGCACACTCACACACATATACTTATACGCCTATCAAATTAAATAATTATGCGCTTAATTATTTTTTTTTTTTTGGGGGCGGCGCGTAATTTTTAATGTGCAGTTAATTTTGCTAAGCCAAAATGAGCAGCTTCATTGTGTCTCTGCCGTCGTCTCTTTCGTTCTTTGTCTATGCCACATCTTTAATTGTTTTTTAATTTGAATTTAAATACAGAATTTCAAGCACAAAAGTCTCACAACTGTGTTTGTGTCTGTGTTTATCTGTGTGTGTGTGTGTGTGGGGTTGTAAAAAGCTTCTGGCAAGGATTAATTGCCAACATTGCTCTGCCACATAAGTCTTTTAAAAGTGTAGATGGATGATTGAAACGGCTGTTAGTTGGGGGGAGGAGGAGCTAGTAAAAGTCTTGATGGGCAAGGGCAAGTGGGGGGCGGGGGGCTTGTGTGTTAAATTGAATTTCTTTATCACATTGCCCTAATGCTCAAGTCAAACATTGATCTATCTTCTTCCCCTCTCTCAATAACTCTAACCAACTATTCCTTCGTTTTCTTTGCAGACGTGATGGAGCATAAATTTTCGGTTTTCCACATTTGCACTTCGATTTATATATTTTCTTTGACCACATTAGGAAGTTGTTTCTGGACATTGTCAGTTCGTTTATTTACACTCCCACTCACAAAAATATATCTTTTAATTACATCCATCTATATATTTTGCATTCTTTGGCATCTTTTCTTGTCATACATATATTGTCATGTACTTTATAGTTAATTATAGAATAAATATGCATTGTACTAAGTTTTGTGTATAAGGACTGTCTAGCATATTGTTCTCAGTTATCTTACCATATTTTATATATAAACTTTAGTAAACATCTATAAAATGCATTGAATTGAATGAGGAAAAGTGTATTCTACTACCTGATTTAAGCGAATTTGTTTTGCATTTTCTTCTGGATAGTTGGCAAGTTTGACCATCACTTTGCGGGTTCTATAAATAGTTTTTCCCCGCAAACATCCTTGCATATATTCAACTATTCGTTAATGCCATACAAGTTGTTTTGGGAGATTTTCTAATTCAATAAATAAATCTTGACTTTTAAAGCAGCTGCAAATATTGCATGCTGCCTGCAACTGGAAACTGGGATTGAAATTGAGATGGTTGCTGTTGGTTTTGAGTTGTGGGTGCTAAGCCATATCGTTTAACTGCCTCAAAGCCATTGTTAATTAGTGCACCGACCTTGTCGTAATTAGTGCGCACATTGCACGTTGCAGCGTCGCATGCTGCACATGGCCCAGTCTCAGTCTCAGTTTCAGTCTTAGGCCCAAGCCCAGACCCAGGCGCAGGCTCAAGTCCGTGCAAGGGCCCGAAAATTTCACGTTGCCTCCGGCTATGGCTTTTGTCGATGTGTGTATGTGTGGGTGGGTGTGTGTGTGTGTGTGGGAGCAAGGGCTGATGCTGGATGAGTGGTAGTGTTGGTAGTGTTCAGCCTCGTAAGCCTCGCAAATGCGCATAATAAGTTTTGCATTAAGCGTCAAGTAGAGCTAAGTTGCCAATGGGTTATTAGGAGGATGGGGGGGATGCTGGGATGAACGAAGTGAAGCAATGTTATGTTTTTGGTTGCGCCTGTGTCCTAGGATCTTTCGGTCAGAGGAACGAACGCTAATGAGAAAAGTGTCTAGTTAAAGTTTCCTTCAAAACGAGTTGCTAAAAAAAAAAACATTATTTCCTTTTAATGTTTTCCCCCTTTGTGATAAGATTACGAAGAAGACGTTGAAGATGACTTGCATAAATTTGAATAGTTTTTTTTGGTTTTTTTTTTTGTGCCATGAAGAAGTAAATGTTAAGCTAGTTGGTAGTTGGCATTAGATTTTTGGAGTTGCTTTTTATTTAACTAGTTTTATAGTCTTCCATCGAATAATTTTCCTTTTGAATCTCAATTAAAGCCTAATAGACAGCATCATGAAACTGTTAGTTAGTTTGGCCGATGGCGTTAGAAAAAAAAGAAATAAATAGTCTATATGCTAAAAACTAAAACTGTATTTCTTAATGTGGAGTTTGTATTGATGGTTGATCAAGAATATATATGTACTTAATACGATTCCTCCATGCTATGCATCTATACTACGAAAGGCGAAAGAAGGATAAAGGATAAAAATATTATTGTTCTGTTCAAATTAAAGTCACTATAGAAGCTAATTTTATATAGATATAATGAAGTGAAAGTGTATTAGTAAATTGCTTAAATAAAACCTAAATACATTTCCGGTTTCAGCTTCGAGTCGCAAACATAGCATACTTTTTTGGGTTAACAACTTTTGGGTTTTCATTATCAGTCAGACAGATTAATTTTTGGGTTTCCAGTTTCTGGCGCCAAAAACAATTTCACCCAGCTGTTCTAACGGTCAAAAGCTAAGACTCAATGCAGCTTTTTGACGTAATCAAAAAGCTTCTTCCCTTGTGTGTCTCTCTCTCTCTCTGTATTTCTCTCAATCTTGGTGTTTATCTCCCTTGTGTGTGTGGTGAATAATGAACTCAAAGAGAGAGGGTGTGAAAGCGAGCTAGTATGACAGAAAGTGAGAGAGATAGAGAGAGAGAGAGATAGAGATGGGGACAAAGCGGAAGAGGAAAAGAGGAAGCACAACATTGCTTCGCTTACCCAATACGCTCTCCCTTTGCTTTCCTACCTTTAAACGAAGGGTCGCCTGGCGTGGGAGTTAATGCTCGTAATGTCGAATTACTTGGGTTCTAAGTCTTTTGTCCTGTATATTTTTATATTTTTAAGCCTCGGCCTTTTCTTGTCAGACAAAAGGCACAACAAACACACACACACACACAAGGACACAAATACATATATTTCTACATTATATGACGTATACGCCACATGGTCGGTCGGGTTGGTTCACAACAAAAATTAATGAACATTAAAATGAAAAATTATGTTTTTAGCAAATACCAAACAGAAATTACTTACTTTCAAAAATCTCAATACATCGATTAATTCAACTGATTTGAAAAGTTTTCAGGTCGCCAAATCCTTTATCCAAATAAAGCAATCAAACAAAGTGAACAAACTTTTAAAATTAAAAGTCAAATTTAGCCAAATTTCTTTAGATTAGAATCGAAATTGTTGTCATTCGATATTTCTTAAGAACTTTACTTGATATTAGTGATTTTAGTTAATATTTTAATATCTTAATATTTATATTAAGAGCATTAAATTCCCAAAAGGTGAGATCCTTACCTGTTCCGACTTTCTTTACAGTCACCTCAAGACTTACTAAAAGAATTTTAGTAGAAATTTGAATACGAGTATACTAAACCATACATACAACTGAGACGCAGCCTAAATTGCTTAGCCAAATTGCTAATTTACTTATCCAAAGCGCCATTAAAACTGAAAGTGACTTCTGCTTAAACTAGATAAATTGTTGAATGCAAATAAATCATGCCACAATCTCTCAGGGTTGCTTATAACCAGAAAACCGGTTTGATTTATTAAGTGAGTTGAATGTTTCCGAATATAAACGGACGAAAGGAAGGAAACATTCTCTTGCGGAAATACATATATATATATGCTCTTTCAGTTAAGTAGGAAAACAAATGTTTTCCACTTTTGCATATCATTGTCTCAAATGTCAAATTACTTTTAGTTTACTTCAAAAAACAAACAAACAAAACAAAAATCAACCCAATCGACATCATCCATTAAAAATTATTATCATTCGGTTTGAATCATCTCTTGGATATGAAAAAGGATTTACTTAAAACTTAATTCCCCATCAATTATTTATTATATGTAAGTACATCTCGGACCAAAGATATCCTTTATATAACATATCTGTAATCTTCTCACATACTATGTTGTAGTTCCTCTCGAGGATCAAAGTAAATTCAAATTGGTTCTTCACTTTCACTTCACGACTTTCACGCCATTTTTCTGAAGGCATTTTCAAAGAATTTCCAAATACCTTAATGGATTTTTTAAAACTCAACTGCTTCGAAAATTGTTTTGAAGTTCTCATTGAATTGAGATAGGCGGAGAGAGTCTCAAAGAGTGGAAATGAAATAACCTCAAATCTAAATTTTTATGGCCATTAGTGTGGGAATTATCTGAAGTAAACTAGTCACATTCTAAATTGTTCACTTTGTATAGCTTTTTGACTGAACATACTCTTAAGTTAGATCTTCATGAACTTGATTGCCGGCAAAGTGTCGCAAGTTATGATTAATTTTCCTTGTTTATTATGACAATTGCAAACAAATTTTGAAATCTAATTAGTATTAACTTTTCTTCTAAGAGGCTTTTGCTTAGTTTCTCCAGTAATTTTTGAAATTCGGAGTGTATGTGTGTGTGTGTGAGTGGGTGGGTGGTTGGTCGCTTGTGGGTGTTGTTGTTATTCTTGATGGTTAAAAGCTCGCTCCAGGCAGGAAGCTTGCCACGAAGTAGATGGAAGCGGAACGGGACGAAACTTCACTTGATGTGTGTGTGTGTGTGTGTGTGTGAGTGTTTGTTCGGGAGCTTCCTTGTCGTATCAACAAGGACATTCGACCTACTGTTGATTGTCAGATGAAGCTTTTCAGTTGATTTTCAGACCGTGCCACGTACGGAACAGAATAATTTTTTGTTGCCACACTCATACATATGCACACAAACACACACACATACACACATAGACACATACGTACGCAAAAACCGACAGTCCAGTCGAGTGTTGTTTTTTTGTTTTTTTTTTTTTGGATCATTTTCTTTTTTTTTCCTAACAATGTAAAAACAACAGAATAAAAAGGAAACAATTTAAGCGATAAATTTGCAAAGAGCATTAAATTGGCAAAAAAACAAAAACATAAATTAAAACAATTAAGAGACAAAAACAATGCAACGGATTTTGTAAAGTGTGTGTGTGTGTGTGTGTGCAACAAGAGAACCAAAAAAAAAAAAAGAAGAAGAATAAAACAAATCAAACCAAAAAAAAAAAATGTAAGCCAACAAAATATTATTTACAGCAATTTCATAGAATTAAATGTTGAATTTTTTTTTGGGATTTCGATTGTTGCTTGATGCAGAAATTGAATCTGAAATCTGATAAAAAGTGAAAGGAGCCAAAAAACGCCGCTTCGATTGATAAAGCCATACACCTGCTCCCACACACACACACACTCACACACACACCCTGGCATACATAAAACCCGCTCTCTCGATATACATATACATATATATAATAAAAAAATAGAGTCAAGTCTGACAACTTAACGACTTACTTAGTCAAAATCTACATTTGCTGAAGGGGGGTTGAGAAGGGGGTTAAAGGTAGAGAGAGATGTGGTGTGTGTGTTTGGATTTTGGTTTGGACTCAAGATTCAATGTAGTGTATGGGCCACTGCCATGGGGTTGAGGAGGTGAGGTCGAGATGCTAAAAGTTATAGACTGCCCAAACAGGACATAAAAGGGTAACTCTTGATAAAATATTCAATTTTTTTTTGGCCTGGCTGCTGCCACATTTTCTATCTGCTCTCTGCTTTTAGCCAACTTCCTTCTCATCTCTGTTGCGTCTCATCCCAAAAGCCGCAGACGTCAGCGATTTCATCTTGTTGGTGTTTTCAGAATATAATCAAATCAAAAAAGAAAAAAAAAAACAAGACACAGCCAGGAGAGGTCGAAAGAGAACGCGATGAGGAATAAAGAAAATGTTGAAGATACAGTCAGACAGAGAAAGGTGGAAAAGATTTTTGGTGGAACGGGGAGGAGGAGGGTAAAAGAAGTAAAAGAAATGAAAGAGGTTATGTAAATTTCTGCTCACGTGTGAGACTTTTTGTAGGTGTATGTGTGTGTGTGTGTGAGAGTATGTGTTAGTGTTTGGACCAAAAGTAACTTTTATTACTAATTTCTAGCTCTCCTTTTGCCTGCCAGTAATTTGCATAATTTACAGCCGCTACACCAAACCCCACACACCTGTATACTCCTCTCTCTCTCTCTCCCTCTCCCTCTCTTTCTCTGTGACTTAACCTAGGCAATAGTCTCTGGTCTCCATCTGCTTTTCTCACCCACTCTTTCTCTCTTTCTCTGAGAAAAAGTTAATAGCCAGACATACATATATGTGTACGTAAGTTGGGGCCAAAAGTTTTTTGGGTGCCTAAATAAACCTACATATATGACTGAGATGAGGACAAGAGATGGTTGCGGGGGAGGGGGTGGAGGTGGTCTGACTTATCTATGGTAAATAATGGTTACAAGGATACGGTGTTGCTTTAGCAAAATAAACATTTCTTTTCTTTTTGTTTTTGTTTTTATCATTTCCCTGCTGCTCCTGCTGCTGCTTCCAATGTGGGTGATGGCTGAGGAGGGGAAGGGCGGAACGTGCGATGTATACAATCCAGGGTGAGGGGAGGGTGGTGTTGAGTGAATAAAAATGAGTTTTGTAATGAAAATTGACTTCTTTTGGGGGTTGTCTTTATACCTGGTTAAATTGTGACATAAAAGTGATGCTAAAACCTTTTAGTTAAATAAAAGTCAAGCCTTAAGGGAAAAATATAGATGAAGATGAAGATATAAACATTAAAGTTATCAAAAGTAATTTTTATACAAAGATTAGCCAAAAGTCAACAAAGTTTCTAAACAAGACAAATGAGCTTCGCTCTTGGTGTGCGCTATAGTCAATCCTTAATCATTCCATCATTTTGTCGATCAGTTTAGAGGGTAGATAATTAAAAGAGCAAACAATTCAAACAAGTAATTGTTAAATATATTAAACAAAGAAAAAAAAAGTTATATTAATGCAGATAGCTTTTAAGGTTCATTCTCAATAAGTTTATAGATTATAGTCAGAGCAATTTCTGGTCAAATGGAAAGAGTTTTAGCAAAATGCAACCAATCAACTTGTCATTCATTCCAAAAATGAAAACATGAAACTGTAAATGGTATAAATCAATCAAACGAGTCTAAAGAGCAAGAGAGAGAGAGAGAGCAAGAGAGAGCGAGTGGGACAGAGAGACATAGAAACATTGAAATAAACTTGCTAGCAGTCACATTCAATGAACGTGTCCAAGACGAAAACCTTGATGTGGCCAACACAAATACATTCATATATCCCATCCATATGAATCACATATTTTGGGAATTTCTCTCTATTTGTGTGCTTTTCAGTTTTGTGCTTGGAAATGTTAGCAAGAAACAAAAACTTAATAAAAAAAAACAAAAACACTGCAGAATGAAAGGAAAGCGCAAAGAAAACTCTGCAACAAGACGTAAGACCGACAATTTCATTTTTTGCCAAATATTTCAAAGTTCTTTACACCAATGAACAAGAGAGGCATATACAAATGGCTGATACTCTTAGCTAATTATTAGAGAGATTTCTAATTTCTATGTCTAAGTGAAGATATAGACTTTATCAAATTTAAAAAACGGGGTTAGTCTAATTTTCTTTTGGCCTATTATAGAGTATTATTTGAGTCTTTATAGCTCTAGTTTTTCTTTCCTTTTGGGTTGGGTTTCTTGTGTTCCTTTGAGTGACTTTGGCGAGACGCCCGAGACACATGAATGTTGAAAGCTGGTGGGGCACTGGGTATGGGTTAGGTGTCCTGTGCAACAGAAATGGCGTAAATAATTGTTTGCTTAAAAATTCCATTAAAAAAGTGAAATAAACTGCGACGTGAACTGAAGGTGAAGATGCAATTGCAAACTACAATGAAATGACGACATGATTTATAAGTAAACAAAAAGAACCCATTGAATCCGAAATGTAATTAAAACTTTTCAATGGCTTGACTGCATGAGGGGGCAAAAGCATTATCTTTAAGTAAATCCGTAATCAATTGCATTTGTAAACAAAGTAATATTGTTTATATGGACAGAAACTTGGGATATTTGTCAATTACATTAAATTGCCATTCACTTCCTTTGCCATTGCCATTTATATTAGGTATAATAGGGATACTGATTTATATTTGTTGTAGTTTGTTTAAGCAAATCTTTATTATCTTTGCAGGGTATCTCTCATAACTCATCATAAGCAACCTTCTTTAACCCCATAAATACACAGACACACACAGACACAACCAGCTAATGCAGAGTAGCCAAAAAAATTAGCATTAGAAAAGAAAAGTTTTTTCTCTCTCCCTCTTTCATTACATTTTGGCCAATCGCTTCGTTGAGAAAGTAAAACTTGTTTACAAGTCGTTTGGCAATTATTCAATTAAATGGCAAACGTTCATGGCAATTTTATGTAATTCTCCCAAAACGTATACAGTCCAAAGTTGTTAAATAGAAATTTACATAATTATGATATAATCGATCAAGTTTAAAGGAGTATTTTTCCTAGACTTATGTGATTGCTAAAGGCATGAAACCTTAACAATAATCAATTGAATTTCCTTTCATTCAGCATGATTTTGCCCCACTATTGTATTGACTGTGGAAGTCCTTGAGTTCCAGTGCAGAAAATTTTAATTTTTACTTTGAATAGAGATTTGCATTCTACAATAAAAACTTAAGCCAAGCGAATGGGCATAAAGTTTATGAGTTTCAAGTGCAACAATTTACTTTAAATTTCTTTTTTTGAAATTTAAAATGTTCTGCACTTTAATTGTTTAATTTGCAACGATCTTACAGTTCAGATCTGTTTTAAGTGGGAGGTTAGGTTAAAGAAATCTTCTTCAGATAGTATTGAATTTTCAGGGTTAATTCTATAATTAAGTATAAATATTTACCAGTCCAATAGTGCTCAGCCGTTTAGTTTTGTTTTAAGTTTTCCGCATATTATTTACCTGCAGACATTTTCTGTGCAATTGGTTGTGCCTGGCGGGCGCCTTAAAGTATGCTCAATTTTTTTCCTTTCATTTCAATTTCCGACACTGACAGACACAGACACGAATAAGAACACGAAGCAACAGCAACAGCAACGGCAACACGAATACGGACACAGCCCTGAGCCTTTGGCACAAACAACTTCCGACTTACACACACACACACACACACATGGACATGGTGGACGTGGTGCACCAGAGACGAGGAATCGAAAAGGGCAGCGAGCAGCAAGTGACTTGACTTGAGAACTGGGAGTTAGGAGTTGGTAGATGGTAGATGGTAGTAAAGACATGGACAGCTCGTTAGCAATTGCATCACAGAGCAGTCAGCGTCATGGTACTGCCTTCATGTCCATCTTCAATCTCCATTTTCTCTTCGTCTCATCCGCCTCCGTTGATCCCTTCCCCGGAGGCTGTGTGTCCCCCTTGTCTGGCTTCCGCATCATTTGTTCGCGTCCAACTTGCGTGACAGAGTGGGCGTGAGATACACATATTTTTCTCTTCTCTTTTTTTCTGCTGGTTTTTTTTTTCTTCCAGCTTAAATTCAAGATCAAATGAATATGTACATACATATCGCTTATATGGAGTGTCATTTGGGAATCAAGTCAAGATAAAAACGTGACTTGGAAATTGGTGCTTATGCAAGATTTTGTGTCAATGAATCTTCCCAAAAAAAAAAATGGAAATTCTGTTTAATTTGACTCTGTCATCTTTTTGGCCCCGCTTCTTTTCTTCATCCATTTCCTTTTCCTGTACAGTTGCTCATCCTTGGAGAATTATTATTACTGGCATTCAGCTGCTTCTTCTACGATTCCGCCTGCTGTTGTCATCGTCATCGTCATCGTTGCTGTCGTTGTCGTTGTCGTTGTCGTCCTGGTGGTGGTCTAACACGTTGACAGCAGCGCGACGAATTGTTGTGGAAATTTCATCAAAAGTTGCCCATTGGCTGGGCCATTTCTTGCTTCATGGCCATCAAAATTTGTCCGCAACTCGTAAAAAGCGGCGAAACCGAAATGAAATGCCAAAAGATGGCACACAGCATCACAGCGCACTGGGTGGGCCTGGTCTGGCCAAGTCAGGCCTGTTCTGGCCGGTTCTCTTCCATCTTCCCCCCTCTCTCTCACTCTCTCACTTTTCTTTTGTGGCCATCTTTTACGATTGCGTTATGAAAGTTGCGGTTTTTGCTCTTGTTGTTGTTGTTTTCTTTCTTTCATTCTCTAATTTGTCATTCGCATAAATATTATTTATGATTCTCTTTACTGTCTCCTGGTTTCCCTCTCTCTCTCTCTCTCTCTCTTTTCCTTCTCTAGTTCTGTCTTGTCCTCTTAATTATGACTTGGATTCCATTTCATAAATTATGATTATTGCATTTTAATGCCATGCATGAGTAACGGTATGTATATATATATATATAAATCATATAGGTGTATATACAGACTTTGTGGCTTTTGCTTTTCGCCATTTGCCAAATCAAAGTCAATTAAAGTCTCGCGCAATTTGCTTGTCAAGTGGCAACAACGAATTTGCAAAACTTTTCTTCGCCTCCCACTGTGAAAAACTTGCCTAGGAAATTATTAAAATTTTAATTACGTAACTCTATAGAGAGAATGAGTATAATAGAGAAGACTGATGAGAGGATGATGATGATGGGGAATAGTGGGGGGAGGGGGGGGGGGGGGAAAGTTGTAGACATTGCCGGTTGTCGTCAATTCAGCAGCCGCAAAGGTAACGAAAACAAAAAGTCCCCAGGAATGCCGCAGCCAAGTTGAAGATTGTAGCTCCTTCGAGGCAAGAGGCCCAAATGCACTGAGAGAAATGCCCTTTTTAGTAAAATGAATTCAAATTACATACCAAAAATACACTTGGGCTGAAGTTTTTATTTGAACGTTTTTGGGCTAACAGATTTCAATAAACTCAAATTCTTGCTTTGGTTGGCAAGCAATTTTTCTTCAAGTGGAAATTAATTTTCCTTTCTTTCTTTTAGTCTCTGTGTCGATAGCATTTCCTCATTGCTATTTATACTGATATACATCCTGGGTAACCTGATATAATTTGATAAGCTTGTGAAACACCTGTTTGGCTTTCCCCCACCCTTTAAGAGTAGGCAACCATGAGCCGGATACTATTTCAATCGAACTCAAATTAAAGGCTTGTAGGCGGCGGCATTGTTGAATAGTTTCACATGAAACACCTGAGAATTTCATATGCATATGCATAAGTAAATATGTATACCACCTACATGTACATACATTTGTATGTATGCGTTGCCAGCATGTAGAACAAGAACACGCCCTTGGCAACCGACTGACTGATAGACTGTTTCACGATGCAATATGCGGCCAAGGCGTCACCTCCACTGCAATGCTGCGGTTTTCCTTTTTCCTGTGTTGCGGCCATCATGTTTGCTTTGGGTGTTTCATTTTTCTTTTTCTCATTTCTTTTTGGGCTTATACTCACACACACACACACACACACACAGCTACACACAAAAGCAGCGTTGACGTTGTGCTTAAATATCAAAGTACCTTTCCCTATTTATCAAGAGAAGCTGCCTCGGGCAGCAGCTCTCTGACCATGGCAGGTAGTTGCTTGTGGTTTATTTTTTTTTTTTTCGTATGATGAATGATGTGACGGCTGTGATGGTCCATAGCATTTGTTCGACTCTGAGGCCCCCTCTACACCTTGATGACAATCTTATAATCTTTCTTTTGGGGCCACTTGTTTCTCATTCACAGATCGAATTAGAAGCAAATCGGGATAAGACACGCGCCACCCGCCGCAGCATACAAAACAATATCCTTAGTTAATCTTGTCTAACCTACGACTACTACAGTTAAATACTACCTGAAACACGAGCTGACCAGAGCAGAGCAACAAGCAGCAACAACAACAGGCAGGACAATGGGGAAGAAGAACTCAAAATTGAAGCAGGACACCATTGATCGTCTTACAACGGACACATACTGTAAGTACTTACTTCTCCTATCCTCTATACATACATATATCATCCTTCTTCTGGAATTCTGAGTGAGCCTTGAACTCTCATTCAAGCTCGACCATAAATTACTATGTAGCAGGACTTATTGTTACACACACTTGAAAGCTATTTTGGCACACGCCAAAACGTGCCGCAGTGCCGCATCTTACAACCAACCACACAAAAATACGATATAAATTAAATGTAAGTGCAAAGTGCGTAAAGAGAGGATCTAAAAATGTGAGAGCCTACCCAGCCAGCCATCTCTTTCCTAATGGATGACATCATGTAGGAAAAACTACTGAATGCAATTTAAAATGCATTGATTTATTTGCTCCCATGAAAGATATGAACAATTTCGGTTTCTTTATCATAAAATGGAGGCATTTACCAACACTTTACGCCCACAACAACACTAGTTTTGAAGCGAAAATGCATGCGCTACACTAGAGTGTACATAGTTTAATCAAACTAGTAAAACTATTAGAAGATACACACCCAAAAATAGTTAAGTTGAGTTAACTTTTGTTTCCACAAGGGAACTAAGTAAAGAGTTAAAGATTTTCCTTGTGCAGAAACTCAATATGTAGTTATATAGTTTTTGTTAACGCCTAATTGTCGGCTCTTTATATTTAGTTTTTCTCTATTTTGGCTAGACATTGCCATTTTTTTTTTTTTGTATCCCAATTTAGCCCTAAGCTATGGATTTGTTGAACCCTTTATTTGTGAGGATGCTCGGCTCTGGCTTTGTGTATGTGTGTGTGTGTGTGTGTTTGTGTTTGTGTGTTGGGACTTTCCACATGCCCAGCAATAAGGTTATTTTTTATGTCAATTTTCTTAGACCGCTTTGGGGAGTATTTCGTTTAGATTGTGGGTCATACAATTTTATATTTGCTAATAGTTGCACATGGCAAAAGTTTTGTCTTTGCCAGCAAAAATACGAAACTACCCAAACCCAACTCTTGCCTCATTGCGTTTCGATTGCAGTTTAAGCTGGGCGAGTTTCGTTTTATATTGTTTATTGCCTGAAGTGAGCACACCATCCCACCATCCTCCCCCTAAAGTAGACTATGGTTATTGCAATTTCACTTTAATGTTGGTCCAAAGTGTTCGTCTGAATGGCAAGAAAGTTTCCTGCATATAATGAAAGTTATTATAGTTTATTATAGAAATAACTATGGAATAGCGGATAGAACTTTGCCAATTTGAATACAGAGTGGCACAGGGGGAAAGAGGGGGAAAAAGAAATCTTTAAGAATTTTGTTAATGAAGCAAAAGCTTTAGATGGACATCAGGACATAAAGAAAAAAAACATTGAGAGAATCAATGCTGTCGATTTGTTCGATCTTCTTCTATTAACTTGTTTATGTTAAACATTTTGAAAACTATTTCAAGATTTGTTTAGGAACTTTTCAAACTGTAACTCGGCAAACCCGACAAACTTTGTGATACCTTCGCTTATAGCCGTATAACTACATAATGGCTATTATGGCCTAATTTATGGTCGTATATTGAATACAAATAAAGCTTAAAAATAGAAGCTGCTGTCACGTTTTGTTAGTTTTTTATTTTTAGTTTTCTGGTGTTCCTTCTTGTTTTTTTCTTTTTCCTTTTCGTCTTGTCGATGTGTGGGTTTTGCATGCATTAGAGATGGAGATGGAGTAGAACTAACATGTTGAAATGTGTGCAACATTTGATTACTTTTAGCTACCCTTCAGATCCACCAGCATGCCATCATGCCATATGCCATGGCTTTCATGTCAATTTCTGTTTGTTTTACGCTTCGACAAACATTCATGGAAAATGGCTGTGGCAACGGCAACTGCGACGACGACGACGACGACAACGCGTCGATGGTAACTGTGACTGTGGCTGGCTGGAGCAAATCGCTTATAAAACTAAAATGCAGACAGCGCCCTCGCTTGCCCCTAGACACACTCCGAAAAAAGAACATGCCACCCATCTAACCACCACACATCCCATCGCTCTATCCAATCTTTAGTGTACTCTATTTGCTGTCGCAATGTCATATTGCAATGGCATTTTGAACCACATTCATTTCGCTATGCAAACACATAGACAAATGGTGATTGATAAGGGAGAAAGCGAGGGAAGGACAGAGAGAGATAGAGGTGGCTGGCTAAGAGAAAACGTTATAAGGAATTGGCTTGTCTGGAACTCATCGGGGACCACGATGCAAATGCATTGGCATGCAGTCAGTTGGCTTGGCACTTAAACCTGACTTCAATGTTGAAAATATTATTGAACTTATTGTTTGCTTTCTTGCCACTAAAACTACAAAGAAAAAATTCAAAAGCTCTTCACATCATGACCAAAGTCGGTAGAACAAAACTAAGCCGAAGCTTATATACTCTTTAGAAAAATAGTCATTCTAAGCCATTTAGCACTGAGCTGAGATTAAGCAGATCCAAAGACCTCAAAATATATAAGTTACCTTTGAAAAGATTTCGAAAGTATCATCTTATTTTTGAAGTGTCCCTTATCTCTGATACCCTTTTGATCATTCACCATTCTGCACATCTTCATCTCCATGGTCGGTTTTCTACAATCCATGACCCTCTACTCTATTTGTGTTCTGGTCAATGTGTGCGTGTGCACTTAGCTTGGCTTGTCCTGACATTTTGTTTGGCATTTGGCTAGTGGAAATCAAACGTACACACAACAGCAACAAGCCAATAACGATGACAACAAGCAACCACAACGGCAACAACAAAAGCAACAAGCATAACAATAAGAACACAGTGGGTCGAATAGTAAAAACCATTCTCACCATATTGGCCCATCTTAAGATAAAATGATTTCCATCGAAACAAATATAGTCATCAGATGGATAGATTATCTTTAATTATGATCTTAAGACTTTAGATTTTTATCCAACCACTAATATGGTTTTCTACCACAGTAACGAGACAGTGCACTGGCCATCAGTGTCCCAGACCAAGTCCAAGTTCGAGCGAACATTGCACATATTGTAAATAATTTGCTAATGGCATTGCAGGAGGACAACACGCAGCTGGACGCGTCTCTTTTCCCAGAGTTACTTACTATTGAGACCATTTATTCATTGAGCCATTCAGACAGACAGCCATTTAGAGTCCATTCAGTTGGTTAGTTACTCGTCTCTCAAAGGACTTTCTGCCATATTTATACAGACAAATTGATAATGTTCGTTGTATTATTATAGTCACTCTAAAGGCAGAGAGCAAAAATTAAAAAGAAAATTGTCAATTGACGTCAAATTATGCAAGTGCTAGGGGAAGAAGTTAGGAAAGGGGGGGGGGGGAGGTTCAGATCGGAATAACAAATTTAGCTTTTAATAGTGAATCACAGCTGTAAACTGAAACAAAGAGAGAGAGAGAGAGAGAGAGAGAGAAAGACAACAAA
This sequence comes from Drosophila willistoni, assembly GCF_018902025.1. Classification (NCBI taxonomy): domain Eukaryota; kingdom Metazoa; phylum Arthropoda; class Insecta; order Diptera; family Drosophilidae; genus Drosophila; species Drosophila willistoni. The sequence continues at coordinate 11,157,441 of NW_025814052.1, forward strand.
TTGCACACTTGGAAAATGTGACCCCCTTCCCAATCTTTCTCCCATATACATACATATGTGCTTCTCTTCATCCTCTTCTTCATATTCATGCCATTTGTCTGCCGTCTGTTGTATGTGTGTGTTTGTTGTTTGTGTGAGTGTGCGTGTGTGTGAACTAATTTTAGATATGATCAGTGTGAGTGTTTTATGGCTATGGTAAAGGACCCTAGATACTAACCTCTAACCAACGACAAAGTTGTATATGCTCGTTAGTTGCAGCATTCAACTCTCTTTACCCACCAATGTGCAAGCAAAAACTGTTGCATACTTTGGAGGGATTCAGTTTTCTTAATTTGCAAATCATTTTAAAACTTTGATTATAGAAAAAGTCAATGATAAATAAATTGTTTTCACTGAAAAATGATCAAAAAAATAAGCCCACTATAAATAAACTTTTAATTTTTCATTGAGTTATAGATTGTTTATTGTAGATAAATCGTAAATATTGCAAGTAAATTAGAAAAGTTTAATTTACCTTTGTTTAGTTTTAATTAATTTGAAGGTAAAATTGTTGGCAACAGAATAAAGTGTGTAATTGAAGTAAGTTGAAAGTGGTTTAGATGTATGTGTTGTTAGTTTGGCTCAAAACGAAAACCTTGATAAGTTAACCAAAATTAAGCCGAAACCGAATTACAAGGACGAAAAAGTTATACACGCACACACACACGCATCGTACACTCGCCCGCATGCAACTTTGGTTGCTGTTTTTTTTTGTACCCCTTTCTCTTGGGGTGGTGGAGGACCCTCCCCCCTGCCATTCATTAATTAGCATGTGGCCACACCCAGCTTAGCCCAGTAAGGACCTTGTCGTGTTGGGGAAAAAGTTGAAATTAAATCAGTTTAAAATTAAATTAAATAAATAAAAAAAGGCAAACTCCGAAGGTCTAACCCAAAAAAAAAAAACACCAAAAATGCTTAAATAAATGCTGGGGGCCAAGAAAGAAATGCAAATAAACATTTAAATCGAAATAATTCTTGGAGAGCAGTGGCCTTTAAGTAGCGCCCTCAGTGTGGCCGGGCTATGAACTAATTTGCTTTACGGCTGCCGGCTATGCACACACACACACACAAACACACAGAGAGAGAGAGAGAGAGAAAAAGCAAAGATGGCAAAGAGGGAGATAGAGAGAAAAGGCAGCCTTACATATGTATTATTCATGTAGCCGCAGTAAAAGTCGTTTCTCGCCGCTTTTTGGCGTGCGTAGACTTTTAAAAGGCGTTGAGGGACCGATGCGGCGCCTTTTACCATGGATGAGAGGTCTCTGTGGTTGTGGTTCTTTCGCACACACACACCCACACACACATACTTTTATATGAATATGCTGTTGATGGCATCAAACTTGGTTGGCAGCAGGCAGGCAGGCAGGGTGAATGAAAGATTTTTCAATTTCAAGCTAAACTGGGCTGCATTGCCAACCAGAATGATGCCTCCTGCACTTGGTGAACCAGCACACGCACATGGCTTTATAGTCAAAATAAGTTTTAGTTCCATACACACTTAAGTAGATTCTGGCGAATCTTGGCGAATCGACCTAAATTGCCATGCCTCCTGCTTTTGGCGAAATTATGAGGATATCCTTTACGAGAACTTAGCACACAGATTGCCCATATTCTAGTTCTATATCACCATCATCATCAACATCGTTTCATTTTTCTCTTCCATCTCATACTAAGTTCGTTTTACTACATTTCCTTTTTTTTTTCTTGCCTTGTTTTTGCGTTTTTGCTGTTTTTCATTTCGAAAAGTGACACACACACACACACACATTGAAAGCGAGAGAGAAAAAGAGAGACACGAAAGTGTGGACCCTGCCACGCCTTGGGCTTACCCTTTTTACCATCCGGTTTTGCAACTACTTACTCAAACATTGCGAACATTGCATGCCATGCACGCGCCTCAAAGTATACTATAATTATATAAGTATATTTCTCTATGTTATGTACGTGCAAATGGCATGTGCCAGTGCCAGAGCCAGAGCCAAAGCACGAGCTAGTGCCAGTGCCAGTGACAGTAGTTGAGGCTCCTTTGACTGCGTCTTTGCCTACTGCCAGCTACCTGGTAATTAATTAAATGATTTATTAAATGATGTGCACTTTATGCACTTGGCTTCAGTTCAATTCAAATCAGGGGAACCTTCCATACTCCCTGCACACTGCAAAACGATGTGTGTATAGACACATTTTTGATAGCATATTACTCATACGCCATGTTATTCGGTTGGCGACCATTCAAGACCAAAAGCCTTCTCTTTTTGGTGAACATCATCAATCTTTGGACTGGAAACTTAAGCCAAGACTAAGCTGCCATAACTCAGTAAGGCATAGAGAAAGAGAGATAGCGAGCAAGATGGAGACTTTGTCTAAAAGGAAAATGCTAAGTTACACTTTGTGACTGTTGATGGTAAAGGCCAGTGGGAAATGTTGATGGGGAATTTCCTCAAATAGATAATGATCATAATAATAGCTCTCATGGGGGATTTGGCCAGAACTTATCAGGGGGTTGCAAATAAACATTGAAGTCGGCGGAGCAAATTCAAGTATTGGCTTTAATTATTATTAAATTTTGCAAAGTATGCAACTAATTTACATCGTTATTCACACACACACACACATACACACACATACACATAGACACTCCAATAAAATATTGAGTCTTAATCAATCGAAATCCTCCCTAGATTAATTGATATTTTTTTTATCGTTTCGTTTCAGTCACTGAAAAGGAGATTCGTCAGTGGTAAGCAAACAAATTTGAATTCATATTGCATTCTTGGTTTTTTTTTTTTGTTCTCTTTTTTTTTTTGTAAATACGTATTTTTATACCCTTGCAAAAAGGGTATATTAATTTTGGTCAAAAGTGTGCAACGCATAGAAGGAAGCATCTCCGACCATATAAAGTATATATATTCTTGATCAGCACGACGAGACGAGTTCAAATAGCCATGTCCGTCCGTCCGTCCGTCCGTCCGTCCGTCCGTCCGTCCGTCCGTCCGTCCGTCCGTCTGGATCAACGCAAACTCCTCCTAGACCGTAAGAGCTACAGAGCTGAAATTTTGCATGTAGGCTTGTATATACTGCAGGCGTTGTATATCTCGGATTCAGCCGGATCGGATCACTATATCATATAGCTCCCATACAAATGGCAAAGTCACGAACAGTGACTTTTCTTAATAACTTCGTTATTTTCTGAGCGATTGTCGTGAATTTTAATATTGGTGAGTTAATTACACATATAAACGACTATGCCAAATTTGATCAAGATCGGGTGACTATATCATATAGCTCCCATAGGAACGATCTTTCGAAAACAGTGACTTTGGTGACAAACTTTGTTACTTTTGACGCGATTGCTTTCAAATTAAACATTTGTTAGTTTAATATATCTATTAATGATTGTGCCAAATTTGATAAGGATCGGGTAACTATATCATATAGCTCCCATAGGAATGATCGGTGGAAAACAGTGACTTTGATCAATAGCTCCGTTATTTCCTATGTAGGCCGTTCTTTCGCAAACATTAGCCTTTTTAGCTTAAACGTTTTTCCACTTTTGATGGCTATAGGTAAGGAAAGGGTTACCAAAAATGTTGCAAGGGTATACAAACTTTGACGCGGTCGAAGTTAGCCCCGGCCCTCTGGTTTATTTATTTTTTCCATCCAATCAAAGTTTGTATATTTAAATTAATATTTACTTATATAAATGTGTCTATTTCATTCACATTCTAGTTACATATATTCATATCTATCTATCTTTCTGTGTGTGCGTGTGTGTGTGTATGTGTGTGTGTGTGTGTGTGTGTAAGTTTAAATTTGTTCATTTAAAAATTTGCTTATTTTTTAATTAAAAGAAATGATAAATCGTGAGAGTGAACATGAATGAATGTCGAGTTTTCTAGATACATATGTACATACAATATAATATTTGACTCATATGTATGTATGTATTTAAAAGTATTTAAATGATATACTTATCTTTCTTTATTAGCAACCACGTGAAATTTAAGTCACGTCTTTTATATATTTTCAGACCATCTGTGTCTCTTTTCTTACATTTCATAAATGCATTTTCTATATATGTATACATTTATGTACATAAATCTATCTTTATTCTATTTAATAATAAAAGGAAACGCTATAAGATTTTGCTAAACCGATTTTCAGATACCCTTGCATTGTAGTCATAGTTTATTTTTGTAATTTATTTATTAAGACCTACTAAGGACTATAACAATCTTTGGTGAAGAAAAGGATCCTTTCTGATCCCGTTGAAGCGGCTTATACGATTCCCCGTCCAATTAGATATTTTTTTGTTAAATTTCGCTAAAAAAGGAACTTGTACCTGCTACCAAAAATAAGAGGGAATATGTTTAGCTCATAAATACGATAAAGCCTCAATATACCAACTAATAGGAGACTGACAAAACTGTGTACTTTGGTATAATATTTTAGTTGTCGTTATATTGTGTTTTTGGAAATAACCAAGTTCATTAAAGAAAAGAAAGATTACTTATGCAGTTTTCAAAAGAAAAAGTAGTTAGCTAAAACCGAAGTATATATGTATATATAACAACTAAATCTTGATTTCTAGTTTTAGGTTATTAGAAAAAGTTTTTTAAACTCTTTCGATTAGCTATAAAAAGTTCTAGAGCTAAAGTAAGGCGACTCCGCAAGGGTATGAGAAAACATATTCATTTGGTTGTGTATTTTTATCAATTGTGTCAATATTTTCATTTAATCTGTTTCAATTCATTTCAATATTTCTGGTTTCTGATGTTTTATTTTTCTTTGAGTGTTTGTGTGTGTGTGTGTGTTTGTTCTCTTTTGTTATATATTATTTTCTGTGTTTTGTTTTGTTAAATGATTTTTCGTTAAATTTACCTGGGCTAATCTATCGTTTCTTTTTTTTCTTCCTTCTCTCTCGCTCGCCTTTTGCTGGTTTTCACTTGTCACTCTGTCACTGTCTCTCTCTGTGAACTTTGAACTACTGTTTCAACTGTTTTCAACTTTGACTCTGACACTCTGACATCAACATCAACAACATCAACAACAATATATGTATATGAAAAACCAAAAAAAAATAAACTAAACAAAACACAAAGGCACAAAGGTTTTCTCAAAGACTGTCCAAATGGTTTGCTGACTGAACAAGTAAGTACCCAAAATCCTATTAGAAAAAAACAAAATGTAAGCCAATCTAAAAGAAAGGAAAAAAACAAACCAAAAACCTTGCAAATTTATGTACTTAACCGCAAAAAATAGTTTGGCCAAACAAGAAAAACATCATACATACATACATATGTATTATATATGTATATATACCTAAACATGTGTTCATATTTTCTGTTAATTTTTTTTTTTTTATATTCACATTCCTATTTTTATTTTCATAGACGGTTTTTTGTTTTGTGGTTCTTTTTTTTTTTTTTTTGTTTGGCTTAGCTTTCCCTCCTCTCCTTGGAATTGTGGTTTCAGTTTTTGCTTTTCGTTCGTTTTTTTTTTTGTGAATTTTATTTGGAATTTATAGCATACTTTTAAGCTGTACACAACTGTACTTCATAAATTTTTACAACTTTCTTTTTTGGTGCCGCTCGTTTGTTTCACTTAAAAATAATAAAAACGAAAAACAAAACGCAAAAATCTCTGGTATTTTTTTTCTGCTTTTTCTTCTTCTTGTTTTGTTTGTTGTTTGTTATCTCAATATAATGCTATTTTATGTGCGTGTATTTCTCTCTCCCCTCTCTCTTCTCTCTCTCTCTCTCTCTCTCTCTCTCCCTCTGCCACATATGGCTGACACCTCGACAAATAACAAATGCGAATCCGTTGTGACTTTAACAACTCCCATCAACGCCTCCTGCCCCAATCCAAAATAAAAAAAAAAAACCGCAGGGCTTCATCAAAATTTATAAACAATTTTTTCCGGACGGTGATCCCAGCAAATTTGCATCGTTGGTATTTCGTGTATTTGACGAGAATAATGTAAGTATATTGATTACAATGATTACAGTCAATTATTATAACAATAAACCATTTACTCTTTTGATCGCAGGATGGCGCCATTGAGTTTGAAGAATTCATCAGGGCCTTGTCCATAACATCGCGTGGCAATTTAGATGAAAAATTGCACTGTAAGTTGACCAACTAATGAGTCGTAAATGAACTTCATATTATAGAACCAAAGGCACCAATCCTGAGGATGCCCACTGTCTTTCTCTATTCACTTCAAATATCCGTAGAACTAAAGTTTTCTATATTTTGAATGAATCGAATATTATTATACTCTCTCTGGATACTGAAAGATATGTTTTTGCCTTTTCAGGGGCCTTCCGTCTCTATGATGTGGATAATGATGGCTATATAACACGCGAGGAGATGTACAACATAGTTGACGCTATTTATCAGATGGTGGTACGTGAAATAGAATATATCCTTAGTGTGATATACTCTAATTGTTTTTTTTTTTTTTTGGTTTAACAGGGTCAACAGCCGCAAACAGAGGACGAGAATACGCCACAGAAGCGTGTGGATAAGATCTTTGATCAAATGGATAAGAATCACGATGATCGTCTAACGCTAGAAGAGTTTCGTGAGGGTAGTAAAGCTGATCCACGTATAGTCCAGGCGTTAAGTTTAGGTGGTGATTAACCGCAAGCCATGTAGTTGCGTTGAAATTCCCGTTTGTCCCATGTCAGAGATATGTGTGTTGTGAAAGTGAAAGAGAGACACGAATACGCTGAAGCTGAGTGCAAGAGGGAGAGACAGAGAATGACAGAGACAACGAATTCACGCGCAATGAACCCTTAACCCATGATCTATCTATATACATATGTAGAGATTTATATATGAACATAAAAGTGGTTTAATCTATTGAAAAGGTTAAGTTTACTTTCACATATACACACACACACACACACACAGACATACACAGACTCACACACAGAATACTCCGTATCCCTTTTCCACCAACACTAATGCAGCCGCCGCCAAGAACAAAATTCTTAAATGAACATTTGTCTTAAGTGAAATTCCAACTAAATAACTAACATATTCTATATACCTATATACATATTCATATACATATATATATGTAGAGTAAATCTGAATAGAAGGAAATTCAATTACAAACCGCCAGAGAAAATGTTAATGCCGAAAAACCAAAAAAAAACAAAAAAAAAAACCCAAAAAAAACTTAACACCAATTTAAATTATAGAAAATGTTTTTTTTTTTTTTAATATACATATATTTACCATATACATACATGCATATATATATATATCCATATGAGAAATCGATTATATATGTATATGTATGCATATATTTCGAGCATTTGTTCAATGATGACAATGGGCATTTTTATTGAAATGCTTGGGCAAAATTTATAGTTGGAATTTTTGCAAGAAAACCAAACAAAGAAACCAAACAAAAAAAGAAGATATAAATAAAAATTTAAAAAAAAGAAGTAAAACTTAAAATTAAACGCCATGCAATCAAGTGTTAAATTAAATCCTATACAATGCTACTATTATACGATAATTATATATATATATATATATATAAATATATATATATACATATTACGCTTAAAAGCTTTCTCAACTCGATTGTTACTAATTAAATTAACTTGACAAATTTCGCCTATTTTAACTATCCCTCGTCCTTATTTATTTCTTGCCTTTTTGTGACGAGCAAATGAAAAAACCAAAAACTGTTGATAATCGAACGTGTTGATAATCGAAAAACTATAAAACGATAACGATAACGATAACGATGGCGCTTTGCTCACAAATGCAAAATAAAACGAAAATGAAAACAAAAAGAAATAAATAAGAAAACTTTAGAAATAATATTGATTGATAAACTAGCAAGTCCCAAAAGCAAAAACTTAACTAATCGTATTCTAAAACTAAGATTGATATATGCTCAACACACACACACACACACCACACCACACCACACACACATATACACTAAGCTATGCCAATATTGGAATAGTTAAGTACAAACTTAGATCAAAAATCAATAAAAAGGTCACCAAAATGCTTATTGCGGTATGTGGTATGTGGTAGTTGTTATTTTGCTTACTTCCACACATACTCCCCCTCCCTTTCACCCAGCACCCTCTCATTCCAAGTTCCACCCTTTATCCATCAGCAGTCACAAGTCATGACCATGTCTCTTGGTTTCTATTCGAAATTTCCTCCAGTATTATTACAATACAATGTATTAGGATTAGTCTGGTTAGAAATACGAGTTCAGTGTATAGCCCCAAGTCTGGTTAGAATTCTATATAGCTAAGATAATCACACCTCACAAATTACAACACACAGAGAGCGACATAAATCCTCTTTCAATATTCCTGCTTACTTATTAGAAAAAAGTCTAAGAGCTTATGAAATTCTCAGAATTTTATATTAAAAGTACTACTAAATATATATCACTTATTTCATTTAACTATATAAATGATTTTGACTTTTAGTCTATTCGAAATACTTTTCATTTGATTTCAATCGAGTTTTGGGCTTCCTGAAAAAGAAAACTAAACTAAAAGTATTATATTTTTCATTATAAATTAATTGAAACACGGGGAACTCGTCACAAAAATTTCTTTTAAAAAACTATAGCAATACTTATAGATAGTTGTGACCAGAATGTTAATGAGTTGACAACACATTAGTATATATATATATATATATCTTGAGATCGGGCTATTAAACATTTATCTGGGTATCTCAAAAAATATCTCATATCAGCTAACAGAAGAATCGAAAGCAGCTTTCGACAATCGTTTTCCAAGGGACATTTGATCTTCCTCTCATAACCAAAGACATGCATACATACATACATATGTATATACAATATATTTATATATATATATATTTATGTGTGTATGTGTATACCTATATATACATATACATATTCCATATGCTCTATACATTACAAATTTGATATGATAACTATTTTTCTGCATGCCTTATACGATGAACAAACCTAAATACATATATACTACTCCTATATACATACATACATGCATACTCTTATGTATGTATATACATATGTATATATACATATAACAGTTTTTCTATTCAATTTATTTTATGCCTTCTTTACTGCAAATTAGAGCTTGCTAAACTGTTGCCAAAAAAACTAAAACTTAAACTAAATGCAAATATACTATATGCCTTAAAAAAACCAAAAGATTTAACTAAAATTCATTACGTCTATAAACATATATATTCTCCTATATCGCTTAAGACTCCATTACACACACACAGAGACACAAACACATCACATTCACTCTCTATCTTTAAACGATCCACCTTGACTTTTCTATGAGAATACGCTCCATGCTTTCTGATAATCCATTACAATTTGTATACCATGCACCCTTTAGGATGAAAGGGTATTTTAAAGTAGACACAATTGTATGTAAGAGCCATAATAAACCTTTTTTATCTTTATTACGTCCCTTTGTCCGTCCGTATTATCAAATTTAAACTCCTTCTAAACTCTTTTATTTACATATGTCTATTGAATTCCAATTAAAGGAAAGAAAACTATGTTTGGGAAAGTGAGAGAGACAGCCTATATAGGTCCTTTAACTTTGGGCATGTTAACCTACCTTATTTCTATTTAAATTGATATTTATTTCAAATGATTTGTTAACTTTTTCTATTTGCTTAATGAATGAAAGATAATAATAGTCAACTTTCCAGTTAGCCTCTAGTTAAATGAACTTTTAATTAGGGTATTTATATATTCCTTCTTTCCTTTCCCCAAAGATCTTTGTCTGCTTTATTTTCAAATGACTTTAAATGGGGCTAAGATTATTCTCTTCTTGTCCATGTATCTCTACGCTTCTCTGTCTTTCTTCTTTTTGCTATCGAAAGGATCTGCCATTTGGTTTACTATAACTAATGGGAGAACTTTAAATATCAGCATATTCTATGTGCAGTTAATTGTTTATTATTTTGGTTTTTCTTTTTCGCCGTTGCTGTTTGTTTTTCTTTTTCGTTTTATTGTGTGTGTGTGTGTTTCTTTTTAGATTTTTGTTGACATCGATTATCATTACTTTTTGGATCACTCTTCTTCGTATGTGTATCTTCCTCTACTCCATTTTTGTGTTTTCTTCTTCAACTCGACATATTAAAACAAAACAAAAAAAAAATCTAATCACCATGCTAAAATAATTTCTATTTTATATGTGGTTCAGCTTTATTAAACAAACAAAACCCAAGGAGCATAAAAAATAATGTTTTAAAAAAAAGATGAATATGTAATTTAAAAAAAAAGCAAAGAAACATGTAAAGGTATCACCGATTTTTCTAGATTCTATTTACATACTATACCTATATATATATACACTCGAATTTGAAATTACTTTTTTCCATTCATTTAACTTTCTTTTCTCATAAGCTTTTGCACTTAATATTAATTAAATAGTTATTAAACAATTAAATGCTGAAAGCGTTGCTCATCTCATTTCAACAATTGGCTGGTCAAAACAAATTTTACACTTTATTTTCTTTAAATCCCACAAATTACATTAAATAAAAGAAATTAATACCTATTCTGTAATTTTGCAAATTGTTTTTGCATAGAAAAAAACAAGAGAAAACAAAAATAAAGTTCTTCACTAAAGTTAGTTTATTAAAAGTTTAAACAAAAACAAAAAAAAAATATATATATACAAATTGCACATTAAATGATAAAATTAATTGAAAATGTTTGCATGCCTTTTTATCCTCACCGAAAAAAAACCCAAACTTCTGCAAGAAACACAACATTATATCAATTAAATGACAAGAAATATCGTCTATATATATATATATATATATATACACACACATACATACAAATCCACAACAATAATGTCTACAACAACAGTTTTAGAAAAAAAAGAACAACAACTGCAGCAACAATCAAGTTTTTTGCGCTTCTTACACTTGAAAAGAAAAAACAAACCATTTAAAAAGAAAAAAAGAAAAAAAAAGTATTGTAAATACCAAAAAAAAAAACAAAAAAAGAACAAAAAAAACTTTAGCAGCTAAGCAAACTAATACAAATCATGGATCGAGGCTTAACTCGGCTGGGCCGATATTTCTAAACACTTTAAAATTTGTGTCAATCATCAAATTCATTTTAAAGTAAATCCATATCCGATTTTTATCCAAAGAAACTTTGGTTGTCCTCAGATAAGAGAACCTGAAGAGTCTTTCATAGACATTCATTCCATAAAAAGGATTAAAAAGTTGTTGAAAAAAGAAACCAATTATTCTCCGTTATTTGTCATAGACACGATCCTAGAGTTTCCTACTCTAACTTAGATCATACTGCTTAAATAAGAGCATAAACTAAACTCTTAGACTTTGAAAATTCGTTTCAAAACTCAAAGCAATTCCCTTGGTCTGTTTTATCAAAAGTAAAGTAATTCTTGATCTTCGACAAAGTGTATAGAAAGAAGCCTAGTAAGAGCCAAATTTTCAATTTTATTTAAACAAAAAAGCTACTACATATATAATCGAAAACTTTTGATTTTTTTCCATATATACATATAGATATGTATGTATTATTATGAAAATTAAAAAAATGAAATGATGAAAAGAATTCAATCATAAGCAATATTTAATTTAGCATTAAAATGCATTAAGTAAAAAATGTTTATTATTATTAAAGTAAATTAAATTCAAAAAAGAAAAACAACAACAACTATTGAGTCCATCAAAAAAAAAAAGAAGAAAACCCTGAGAGAAAAAAAACTGTAAGTCTTATGGGGATCGGTAATAAATCAGTCCTAGAAACTAGATAAGAAATTGATTAATTATATATGGAAAGTACGGATTGCCCAGTCAGGCCATTGGAAAAGATATTGCGATGCAAAAAAACTAGCTCCGATTTGATTGCATTGAGAAAATCAAAATGATCAAACTGAAGTTCAATTATAAATCATTGAACTCATTCTAGAAAACAAATACAAGTAGTTTATCAACTTTATCTAAAATATTCATAAAGCTCCCCAAACTCTTAGGTTTTTGGTCTTTGGACACTATTAAATATTTCAAAAATAGACTCTATGAGATGATAGGCTTGGTGAAAACTATCAAACTTACTCATAAGGTATACTCAAATGAAGACTGGCCTACTATTAAAGGTATTGTTACTATAATTACGAATTCTAACCAAGTCCTAAGCCAGACAACTTCTGGTAGAATCTGTTTGAAGACCTCAAAAAATGTATCATTTAGTTGCTTATTGTGACTTTGAAGAAAATGTGAGACCTCTAAAGTACATTGCTGAGACCCCCGCCAAAAGTGTTCCATTTGGAGGTGTTGTTGCTGTTGTCGATGCAAATGATGAACAGTTAGCTCCAAAATGTCAGCCTTCTCCAGTTTGGCCAATGTATCGGCATCCTGTGGAAGCTCAGTTGAGAAAGTAATCACTAAAATTGCCATCAATTAATCGTATACCATTTCTATTAGCTCCATTATGAGATGCTTAAGCTCGTCCAGACACTTGTTGATCCCAGCACGACGTTTTATTTCCAAAAGTGGTTTCATGACCTTACGATATTGATAAGTACGTGACGTGGCCAATGGCGGTGATGCCATTTCGTCACCTCGTCAAGTGCCTTCGTGTAGTTCGAGATGATTTCGCTTTCAACTTCCAAGCGATTGACAAATGGAAGGGATTCCAACTTCTCGTCGCTTGAGCTTACGGAAGCCGCCTAGAACTACATAATTTGGAGATACTCTTTATTACTATTATCAGTGAATATATTTTAAACAGTGTAGCAATAAAGTCTTTTTAAACCATTGAATTGTAACAAATTGAATTTCTCTTTGTACATTTATATTTCTCATCCACTGTTGGTACTTATTTCTCAGTCAGTGTCAAGAGTGGCAGATGGTTATAATTCTGCCTCCGATATCTGGCACTTGGGTTCTTCTCTCGGCTTCTGTGGGCAATCAAGCGCAACGTCAAGAAAGAGTTGAAATTACAGCATCAACTTTTTTCTTTCTTGTTGGGTGGTGATCTTTCGTCACTCCAAGCTGGGCAAATGGCCTTATTGTGTCCCTCTCTCTCTCTCTTTTCTTCTTCGGTTTGTCTTTGTCTTCGTCTCGTGTGCTTGGAGTTTCCCACGCTTTAGCAAATGTTGCACGCGAGATGAGACTGAGACTCAGACGGGTAGCTGGATCGACTGCGACACTATCTTTGGCGCTCGTAAATGGTTGAGAGGGGAGTGGGAAGTAACAGGGGGGAAAATAAACAAAGGGGGAAACCAACATACATACATAGAAAACACATGTTTGCTTAAGTTGTCTTCGTTTAAGAAAACACCAAATTATAATTGAGAGTTGGGCTCGATTACTTTTTCCTCTATTTGATAGTACAAATCTAGCTGATTTTAGTCTAAAAGAAATTTGTCTTGAAATATATCAGTTTTGAAAACACTTGTGCAATTAACGAGATTCCATTTTCATTATGAAGGGGAAACTGATGAATTTTCCAGAATTTTAAACAACCGTCAACCAATTCCGCACAAGTCAGAGCTCATTAACAATGATGATGCTGACAAGTTGTCAGAGACATTGGGGGTATCTCTCCCCACACAAAAAACACAATCACAATCCCCGGCACGAACTTTGGCAAGCGTGAGAAATTGAAGGGGGAAGAGTCTCCAGTTCAAGTACGAGTCGAAAGGCCCCCACCGAGAGCGAAACAACTTTGTTTCGCGCCAAAAATGTGAAAAGCCCCAAGCACTGCGTTGGGCCCTTCCATAGAATTGAAATGAAGATGCAACAGGAATTGACTTATTACTGGGTCACTTGCATAGAGAGAGCAATTTACCTAATTCTTTTGTTTCGGTTTCGGTTTTATAAGACGGAAGTCCCAAAATAGAAACAAATGTATCGATTAGCCTCCCGACCATACAGATGGATGTAAGTATGTATGCGCACTTGTTTGACCTCATACCACAAAACACTTTACTCAATATGTGGGAAACTCATTCTCAGTCAAACACACAATGGCTAATTGTCGCTGAGGGTTGTGCCCCTCTCTCAATCTCTCTCGCTCTGTCGTTCCCCTTATCACTCTCAGTCTCTAGTTTTTCCAAAATTACTTTTTAGAATATCAAATCCAAGTGTGTCGCCTCACTTAGGAATGAAAACAGTCTGCCGCACACGCGTATAAAACCGAGACTTGAACTGAAAACTGATCTTAACGCGGCCTTGCTGATTGACATTGGTACAAAAGACAAAGAAAAATGTTTCAATTTCATGTAATTGTGTCTAAGAGCCAATAAACTGCAATAATTTTTGAGAAAAAACAAAAGATCATCATAGGAAATATGTATGTATATTTTAAATATTGCCTAAGATAAGGCCATTAGCAATTCTGGAGTCTGTTGATGATCGAACTTAGTAGTTCTTGAGCTCTACACAATCGTCTCGATCTATTATTGTTATCTAATTTACCTTTTGTTACGAAAGATTGCAAAGAAACATTTTCATTAAACAATTTTTAAAGTTTTAGAAACACTGTGCTTGGTACTTCTATATAGTCTAATGGCCTAGCAACATAGTTGTGTGACTCCTAAGTTGATCATTAAATATATTAAAATGTTGGCAGGCTCAGATGGATGAGAGGAAAGTAAGAATGGGTGGAGGTAATACAACTGACTTTAACCGCCTTCTCTTTACTCATCGTTTACTTTTCTCTGTCGCTGTCGCTGTCTCTGTCGCTCTCGTTTTGTTGACTCGCCCTGTATCGATGCGATGGCAAGGAATATTTTATTCCCAAGCAGCCAAAAATAGATGAAAAATTTTAACGCACTTGAAGTGCACTTTGAAACACATCTTGATGCTCAAATAAATCCACAAAAAGGCATGACAGGCATGTGAGAGCATGTGATAATACAAATACAAATACATTACATTACAAGCAGCAACACAGCAGGCAGTTGGTTGTAGGCGCAGGAGAAGAGTGAGGGATGATGACTAGGAAGGCACAGAGCTGTGTGTGCGTGTGCGTGTGTGTGTGTGAGGAGTTCAAGTGCATGCCATGACACAGACACGCTCAGTTGGAATGTGCCTGTGTCTCTTCTCATTCTTTCTGTATGTAAGTGTGTGTGTGTGTGTGCTTGCTGCAAAGTGTTTTTTCCCAGACGCTATTTATAACAATATCTATATGTTTATATACATATATATATACGTATTTGTATGTTCATTAGTTCAATCGCATAGATTATGAGCATTCACTTTTGCATCTTCATCTTCATATAGTTTAGTTGCAATTGTAACTGTTAATAATCAAAAATCGATTGATTAATCTCGACGGTCGTCCTCTCACTCTCCAAAATGTATGCAACAGAAGTTCCAAACAAGCTCCTACCCCAAGCAGTATAAATAGATCTAGAAGATCGTATGAGCTATAAATCCTAAATCAGCAACATTTAGAATGTCCCTCAAACATCTTTTTGGTTGGACTTGAAGGACTATCGATTGAAAATAACCCACAAGCCATGTGAATCGAGTTTTAAAAAGTTGGCATTAAAATTCGTTAAATTCATTTATTAAATAAATGAACTTTTTTCATAGTTTTTAAACATAATCTTAATTAGACATTGGATTACTGCACAAAAGAACAACAATAAGTCCCAACTCATTTAAAGCCGCTTAATTGAAGGCCTAGAGATATTCCAATATTATTGGTGGATTATCGGGTCAGAAAGGTAAATTGAAATATTTATTAGTTGCCGACGATGGATAAGTACATTGAATTATTCATAAGAAAACTTTAACTTAAGGATTGAATTTTCACTAAAACATCTAAATGACTATTCTATTTCTTTAAATCTAAAAGTTATTACTTAATATTATGCGGTCTTCTCTCTAAGGACAACTGGACAACTGAAAAAGGGCGCCAAATTATTTTGGTAACCCACAAATATTGATACATTTTCTGGGATTTCAGTTATGGAAGCGAAAGTGTTGCAGTTGCACACAACGAGAATGAGTGAGAGAGGGCTACAAAGGGAAAAAGAGAGAGAGGGAGCGAGGGAGAGAGAGAGAGAGAGAGATCTATATTTAGTTTGCTGGCACATGTGTTGGCCAAAGGCTTTGTAATGAGAGCAAAAAATAGAACTCCACTTGAGCAATGAAGACTCATAAAGCGAAGTTGAAGTACACACAGAGTTATGTTTTATTTTTAATTTTCCAAAAAAAAAAAGGAAAGAAAACGATATAAGAACAACTACAATAGCAACAGCAACAAGAAGACCAACATATTGCCTCTTGTTGTAGACATTGCTCTCACCCCTCTCTCTCTCTCTCTCTCTCTCTCCTTCACTCACTCTGTCTCTCTCTATTTTGGTGCAAAGAATTCATATAAGAGGCAGATAATTTTACCAATTTCCAACAGTCTTTGCTTGCCTCTCTTAGTGTTTAGTTCGATCAAAGAAAATTCATACAAATGGGTGTCATATACAAGATACTAAAACAGCAACGGCAGCAGCAGCAGCAGCAACAACAACTACAACAACAACAACAACAACAGCAGCAACATCAACTACAGCAAGAGCAAATATTTCGCAAAAATTTAAATATGGATATAAATTTAAGTTCGAGTACAAAATGCAAAGTTCAAGCAGCCATCAAACAGAGACAGCAACAGAAACATGAATATCTAAAACGAGAACAATATCAAATGCTAGACGAGTCACAGGAACAGGAACAAGAAAAGGACAACGAGGAGCACGATGATCACGAACAGGATAAGATGGCAGAACAACAATTGCAGCAGCTTTGTCGATTTCTAGCTGAAAATGCGGCACGTAAAAAGGTACAAGTTTTCATTTAAGTCATACTGATTGGCATACTTATTGATTACCCATTGAACTTGCAGCGTCAACGCTTGAAATTGCAATATCACCAATTGGATTTACCCTTGCAACAAGATCAAGAACAACTGCGACCGCTTTCTCAATTGCCACATGGTGTTAACGATAACGATATGGATTTAGATCTGATCGATATTGATCAGTTGCAGCACGCCAAGAACCCATCAGCTCCAAGAGATAGTATTCTATTGAAAATTCGTCATCAGATCTTTGAGCGCAAACGACGACGTCAACGGCAATTGGCCGAGCTAGTGCAGCAGAGATTGGTAGTCTGGCGACCTTGGTAGAGGAGATGAACCAGATGCATGTCCAGGAGCAGAAGCAGAGTGATCCACTCATTTGAAACTAGTCTTAGTAATGTTTAGCTCGATAAGAACACGCTGTATTATTCCTTTTTTATTGCTATGTGATCTTCACAGTGGCCGCTCTTCCATTTGGCTTTGACAAACAAACAAAAAACAAAGCAAAACCAATTATATTTTATATGTATGTATAATTTCTTTTTTTTTTTTGTTTTTCTGTAATAAGAATTAAATAAATTTAATTTCAACGATGATCAAGTGAAAATAAACTGTTCCACACGGATTAACTGAAAGAAAGAAAAACCTGTGCATTCTTTAGGCCAAAACTAGTTGAGAATCACAATGAAATCGACAGAGAATTTTTGTTAATTTTTCATTTGCTTTATTTATTGAACATTGACACCAATTAAAATTGTTTATGCATATTGTATATTTCATTTTGTTTTTGTTAATGCTGATCGTTTAGTATTTTTGGTTAAATTTTATGCTTTCTCATTTATTACTTTCTTTTTGGACTCTCCTCTGCTCAATGATGATTGAGTCAGTGGCGAGAGTTCTGTTTGTTTTGGGCATACAATTGAATTTGACATCTATATGAATGAAGTTTATATATCTATATGTATACATATATATTGTATATAGTATCTGTAGGTTTAAGTATCAATATCCACTATTCGCCTTGGTGTCTTCAATATTTCTTTCTTTTTTTTGCTTTACTCATTTTTTCTTCTCCGCCTTTGCTATCATTTCATTTGAGCTGAGCTCTCTCTCTCTCTCAAAAAAAAAAGAAGAAACAAAATTCAAGTATGAACATAAATTGGATTTAAATTCTAAAGAATATAATATACACATAGACGTGTATATCTGTTTTTTATTTTGCGACACAGATTTGTGTCATTATTCATGTATAGTATATGTATATATGTATATATATTGGGTTTTTCTTTGGTTTCAACTTTATTCCTAGGTACACACATTTAGTTGGGTTTATTTTTGTTCTCTACGTTTGGTTTTTCGGTTAGAATCAAATTGGGTGGATTGAAAAATTCAAAATTCTTCTCTCGAACTTATGCAATGTTAACTTAAATTCTTAAATTCTTTTAAAATTAATTTAACAATAAAATGTTTTCTTTGTTTATATTTTGATCTTTAACTTAAGACATTTATTCGTCAGACGAAGTTTTTTTTTTTTTTGGGTTCTTGGTTTGGTTTTCATTTTGCATACTTATTTAAATGCTAAAATTTCATCAATCGATAATATAATATATATATAAATATATTTTGACTTCTATATAAATACATCGGTTTACATAAATATCATTCATATATGTATGTATGTATGTTGTATGTCTGTATGTATAATACGTATGTATATTCAATCATGTCTTCTGTCTGTCATCATTCTTGTCATTTGGAAATGCTTCTAAAAACTAGAGTATACGAGCTCATATCTTCATAGACATTCATCATCATCATCATCATCTTTTTCTGGCCATCTTAATTGTGTATATCTGTGTGTGTGTGTGTGTGTGTGTATGTGTTTGGTAGTAAACATGGCTTGTATCTTAGGAATACGTATACATCGATATTTAATTTCATTTCTATTTCGTACTAATTTTCTTGTCTCAAGTTTTCTAAGCTAAGCTCATTTGCTTTGGCCATCAATCGAAATGCAATACATTTAGTATTTAGTATATATATAATATACTGATAGATGATCGCAAGCTGAATATACACGACTACTGCTAGTTATCCATCTATCTAAAGAACTTATCGTTAATTGTTACACACACAAAAAAAAGGACACAAAATCCAACATGATTCTTCAGAGCGAACATTTAACGATTACAGATCAAATTGAATCTCTTACTATCGTGTCTATAGTTTATGTCAGCCATTTAACTTATGTTTAATGAGACAATCGAACAATCACACTTAGCACACAATACACATTAATAAGAATAGTTTCTTGAACACATGAATGCCATTAAAACTAATTACCTACATAGACATTGACAAAGAAATATGCCTTGTGGTTTTAATTTGTATATCCTTTCGATCCTTGATGATATACGTTAATGTGAATAGATTTCGGTTGCAGCTCTCAATTTAGCAGGGAAATGCCAATGGGTTAGACGGGTCAGGAGAGGACGAATGGACGAATGGTGGTCAGTGGTGGAGTGGAAGTGGGGGCTAAATACTGCTCGAACGTCCCAATCCGAATGTTGTATTTGTAATGTGATGATGACATCGATTCGCTGAATTTAGCTTATTAAATCGCACCATTGGGACACCTTTTGTGGTCTGGAAGGGGGAGGATTTGGGTGGATACGGTTTTGGTCTTGATCTGGATCTGGGTTTGGGTCTGGTTGTGGGTCTGGGTCTGATTATGAGACAAAGTCTGTGGAGTAGGTGCTGGTGTGGCAGCTGTGGCCGCTGTGACCGGTGGACTAGCACTCACCTCAGCCTGCTGATTATGATGCTGATGATGGTGATGATGATGATGATGGTGGTGATGATGATGGTTATCAATTTGATGACAGAATTTACTCTTCAGCCAGGGCCATTTAATGGTGCGCATCAATGTATTCCGGAAATCCTCACTAAACAGGCAGTAGATGTAGAACG
Organism: Drosophila willistoni; assembly: GCF_018902025.1. NCBI lineage: Eukaryota > Metazoa > Arthropoda > Insecta > Diptera > Drosophilidae > Drosophila > Drosophila willistoni. The sequence continues at coordinate 11,177,305 of NW_025814052.1, forward strand.
TTAACGAATAGTTGATCAATTCCAATAAATTGGCACTGGCACGAAACACCTGAAACGGAAAGCTTGGATAGACCTCCGATGCGATGGTCATATGCAATATGGCCATCGGTGAGACGCACACCAGAAACAATATAGAAGTGCTGCCCAATAGCAGGAACAAACGACGCTCTTCGGCAAATTTACGGGGATCATCGTCCTTCACATAGTTGGCATGGGCTCGGGTCAGTACCATCTGACGGCGTCGTTCGCAGGTGCTGCGATACACCAGCATGATCCTCAAATTCAGGCCACCAATTATGCATGTCGGTATCAGCTTGAAGATCACCTCAAGCATTATCTTATAGACGCGATAGAAGAGCGTCTGTTGGTATATCGTATTGTCCCTTCTCAGATAGACAGGCTCATTCGAGGCCAGCATGCACTTGATCAGTTCACCGCGGAAAATGCTTGGCAAGTATATAATAAAGGTCACAAAACATGTCAGAAATACCACGACCCTAGAAAAACAAACAAACAAACAGAATGTGCACTCATTACGCCACGTGTTTTGTCCTCTTGGCCGCATTCTTTACTCACACTGGAGGACCCATTACAGGACGGGTGAAGCCCGGATGGCATACAGATACATAGCGTTCAACAGTGAGTACCAAAAGCATCATAACACCGACACCTGCAAATGAAACATAAAGTTTAAGAACATTAGAGTTGAGTGGATTACTTTAAGAATGGCCACAAATCTCCCCATGAAATAATTCAACTGTTTCTAGTTTTTAATTTCCTTTGCCCAATTATGGTTCATTATTATTCATATTCATAGTAAAATACAAAAAAAAATGAAAAAAAATACAACATCATGCATTTAGTTTTAGTTAGTTTCATTTGATGCAAGTTTACGCAGCTCGCCAGCAATGGAGTCGATAAGTTCCTCTACTTTCTTATCGTCCGGTGGGTTTCCTTCCTTAGATGTAGCCTCGTTCGGCTGGAAATATTTCTGCAAAAGTAATTTGGCCACTTTCGAGATGTCTGCATTCTCGTCCTCTTGCAGAGCCTTCAATTTCGTCAGTCCATACATTTCCAGCAGCTGCACACAAAGATTCTGTGTGCCAGTGAAACTCTTGGCCTTTTCGAATAGATACTCCAGTCCCTTAAGGACAATGGTAAGAACGAAAGTATTCTTCGCATCCAATAGACGAATGAACGGGCGTAAGATCTTGTGGTTAGTCACAAGATGAGCAAGTTGACCCGGAGTTCCATTGGCTATTACAGCATAGACTATAAAGACGGCGTTCTTCTGATCCACAATGTCATTCTCTTCTATCATCATTTGGATACGTTGGAAAATGCCAACCTCGATAACAGCCTGAATACGCTTCTGGCTTCCGGTAATGATATTACCCACAGCCAGGCAGGCTATTTTAACAATTTTCCGATCCTGGTGGCACAGCAGAGTTTTCAGAATCTCTAGGACACCAAAAGCAAGAATCGTCTCAATCTGCTCATTCGAACCCAAGACTAGAGCTCCCACACAGTGGACGGCTGCCAGCACAACGTCTGGATCGTCATGTTTCATTAGATTCACCAGACGGGGCACTGCTCCCGAGTCCATCACGGTTTGAATCGTTTCGTCAGTCTCAATGTCGGTAATGTGGAGTATGGTCTGGCAAGAGACTTCCGCTATTTCAGGACGGGGACTTAGTAGAAGCTCCGACAGCATGGGCAGAAAACGTTTCACCTTCTCAAACGGGGGCGATGGGTGTTTATTGTTGCACAGACTCATCATAAGAGTCACAATATAAAGCATCACCGGCATTTCTTCATAGCCATGGAGTCCCAGAATGACATCAATCACGCCGATTTCGATCATCTCATTGCGAGCAGCATGCGAGTCCAAGGCAATAACGCTCATTGCCCAGGCAGCACGTTCCTTCAGTTTTAATCCAGACGATTGCAATAGGACAAGCAGCACAGGCAGTGCCTCATGCTTAATCACATCGCTGCTCGGATTAAGAGTGCCCAGCGTAATGTAGGCCAACAGACGGGCGGCTTCACTCTGCACTTCCGGAGTGTTCTGCTCTTGAATCAAATCCATGCATTTGGAGACCAAATTCTCCACATCTTCAAAGGGTAGATTGTCCTTCAGCTGGGGGATTTTGCGGATCTTCTTCATAACCTCTATTTGGAGACTCACATCTTGGCTGTTGAGGTCTGCCATTATCTCCTCCATGGACATGGGGAATGCCTCGGCTCCATCCGTATCGTTTACAGGATTTTGATCTATGGCCATTTTTATTTTTATTTTTATTTTATTTTCTTTTTTTTTTTTAATGATGTGTGTTGAAACGTTTGCAAACGAATTCTAATTGAGTCTAGCAAATGTGAAAACTAGATGACTTGCAGCTGTGAGCAAATAGAATTCTAATTGAGTCTAGAAAATGTGAAAACTAGATGACTTGCAGCTGTGTCCAGGGTCGAACTAACTGTCAGTCTGGCCACGTGGCAAGGGCTGCAGAATTTTAATCGAGAATTCGAGCATTGCCCAATATTTTTTTTTTTAAACTTTTTTAGTAAGTCTCTTTCTAAGAATACGCTGGAGATCTGCATTCCAGCTGATGTTTAAAAAAAAGTAATGATCTGCTTACATAAAGTGCGATCACTATAATGATCGATTAATTTTGCCTATCGTTTGACTATCGTGACACTATCACCACTAGCATCCATACACAATAAGAAAACAGATGTGACTTAGATTTGAAAGCAATTTGAACATGATTTCTTATGAAAATACATGAAGAATCAAAAGTAGATAACATTTTTGAATTTACATTTAATAAAACGAAAGTATTCGCTTTCCTGTTAATGCATAATGCTCTTTTATGAGATCTACGGCCACCAGGGATCACAATTGGAACTTGCCTTTGATAACGGAATTTGTTTTGAATTGTGACAGAAAGGCAAAGGTTAAGAGCTTTGAAAGCTTTACCACTTACCCAAACATCCGTTGCCCAAATAAAGCTCCAAGTGGGCCGTATAGAAAGCCGGTCCGAACTCCTCCCATTGTCCTCGATCCTTGTGAACCAGCATGCGTATGCCAAATGGTATGGCAAAGACAATGGCAAGCAGTGCGGCCGTGGAATACGCTGAAAATAAAGCAGATTCAGGATAATGGATAAAGGGATAAATTGAAAATGTAAACCGACAACGCGTGCGTTTTTATGGCTTTGGCTTTATGGCAAACATGTAATTATGGCATCATCATTTCCGCTTGACCCGTCGCCACAGGATGCCAAAGGCTACATTCTCAAAATGAGTTCCTGTTACTTTTGTTTGCCTATTTTATCTTTAGATATTTGGTTTATTTTTCATTTTTAGTGTTGTTTTCATTCCTTTTGCAGATGCTACTATTGATTTATAATATCGTTTATGGCTCTATAATTACATTATTACTTTTATCACATAACTCTTAATGCCTCTTGTGGACATTCCATGCCTCGACGACCACTTAGCCAACATTATGAGTCTGCTTCTGCTTCCTGCCACAAACTCTCGGCCATATAAACTAGATACATATATATGTACATATGTATGTCATGGATATATGAATGTTATGTTGGCCATCTAATTGGGCACAAACACACAGTCAAGCACATCGCGTCAATATAAATGTCAGTCAAGTGTCTGTCACTTGATTTGCTCATCAGTATTGTTTCTCCCTTCTCTTTCCCATCCTCCTTCATCACACAATATTATCTCCCTTTTGTTCCTGCCCCTTGATGGGCATACCAAATTATACAAATCTTTCTTGTTGTTTGCTGTCAACACATACAAGAAAATTTCTACTAGACATTTTGAGCTGTTGGCTAAAGGAAATGGCTTAAAGGATTGCACAACTTCCAACAGTGTCCATGTGTGTGTGTGTGTGTGTGTGTGTGGTGTGTGCTTTCCTATGTGTGGGTGTGTGTATCTTGTGTTTGTTTATAGCTATTGGCAAATTTCTTCGAATGGCTCAAATTACAAACAAACGTCTTCTTCTTCTTTCTATTCTTTAAGATAAAGCAAGCGCAAATAGATTTATGGCTTCTATACGTTAACTGAGATTTGGATTATCACCTTAATATAATTAAAATTTGTATAATTTCTTCTAACAAAGAACGACTTTATGATACCCTGTGAGACAAAGGGGAAATACTTTATACATACATACTTATGTATATTTTGTTAACAATTTATACAACTTTATAATTAAAATTGGTTAATAAATTTGAAATGAAGTTGCCATAAATCTGATATTTATTATATAAGCTATAAGCTTTAGCTGCTTTTAATAAACTTTCCAATTTTAAATTGGGATAGTTTACTATATAATGGACTTGACTTATCGTTTGCTCGTTCTTTGAAAAAGGACACTTAATTTTAAGCTTTTCGTTTTGTAGGGTATGCAAATTACATAATTTAATTGATTTACTTTTTATCTTTACCTCCACCCACTTTTTTTCGGGTCACCATTGTAGGAATTCAACTTGGATTTCCCTAGATGATCATAAAGCATTTTGCGTATCTTATTGTTAGTGTGAATTTTGTTGTTGTTTTTGTTGTTGTGGGAATACGCCTACTATGAGGTGCCAAGCCCCTCCATTCCGTCCCACTTGATGTCGCATATAGAAAGTAAGCTAAGCATAACAGAGAACTTTTTGGTGGCAATGACCGCCAAATGGCAATAAAATTAATAATCATAAAAAAAAGAGTAAGTATATATGAAAAGGCTGCCGGCTGGAAAATATTTTTGTTATTTTAATAAAAATGTGGCATCACAACAAGATGCTGGGCGCTCTCTGATTTCCTATATTCGGTTACCATTGAGAGGAATGGACCGAGGGAGGGGGTTGGGAAGCCTCTTCACAATTTTATTTACTGCCATTTGAATTGGGGCAAAACTCTTTTCAGTTCGCCTTTTTGCATTTGCACAGGGCAATCAATTATGCGGCTGCCCCTCGAGCATTTTACATTTCGCATTTTTTATTTTCGGGGTTTTTTTTTCTCTTGTTGTTGTCGGTTTTCTCGACTGTTTCGACGTCGTTTCGTTTCGTTTCGTTACGTTACGTTACGTTTCAGTTTTGTTTTATTTTTGTTTGGCTTCCTGTTTTTTGGTATCTTCATTCTGTTCCGTAGTCACATGACTGATAGATGAGGATAAAAAATTGCCAGCATGCTGTGACAAGTTCCTTTTACTAGCCTCTTTGGTCTGTTTACCCGCTTATACTCTATAAATGAGGCATAAGAACTACATAACCATTTAGATTCATGCGTGAGGCATATACCAAACTTGAATTCGTAGGTACTTTCAGTTGCTTTCAGTTCGAATGAAATTGAAAGAGTATTTGCGCGTTCTGCATTTACTGCGAGTCTGTTTTTTTTTGGGCGTAGGGAATGGATGGGCTGCTCATTAATCAATTAAAATGCCATAAAGCAAACGAGTGCCTAATAGAGTTAACATACCCGCCCACCCCAATCCGTCCGTCCCCCTCCGCAATCCTTCCAGCCACCAGCCCTATTTGTTCATGTCCCTGTGGCCGTCTAATAAGGAAGCTGAAGACACAAGTAGAACTCCGTGAGCTTAGGCAATGGCTTTGCATAAATTTACGTAGCTCCGTTTAATGAAATCAACTTTCATTTTGGTGGGAAAGATGGGCTTGGCTGGCATGTGCAGACAATAGAGTTGAGTAAAACTGATTAGATGCTAAACTCATATATATGATAATTATATAATTCAATTCGAAAACTATACAAAAGAATGGAGTCATTCCATACAATAGAAAAGGAGCAGGAAACTGGTTTTAGCTTCTTTAACTTGTAGATCTTTCAACTAACTAAAAATGTCCCCCATCTAATATTCCCTTGAAGTCGATAAGATTTATTATTATGATGTCACTCACCTCTCATGTAGATGTAGGCAGTGCCACGCATATTGCGTCTGGTGAGTACAATTAGATTGAGCACATTACCGATGATGCCCATTGTGCAGATGATGGGTAATAGGAGACCGTAACAATATTCTCGTAAGGATTCGGTACGGGGATCCTCCACATCCTGTAAATCCAAAAAAAGAGAGAGAGACTGAGAAAATAAAAGCTTAATTCTTTTTTCTCTTGCCATACATATAGAGAATAGGTAGCCAAAAACTCGTTAATCATTGCCATCTCTCAGTCAGTCAGTGGAATGACTGGCTCACACCCTAACCGACTGACTGACTGACTGACTGAATGGCAGGTCCTTGATTCTGGTGGCTGTGGTCTGAACATGTGCAGATTTGTTTTGTAGCTTATGGAAATGGCTATGGCCGGATGTAAGTTCGGATGCTACTGATAAAAATTCAATAGTCAACTTGACACATTTATTTATTTCAAACTGTGATTTCTCTCGCTCCCATTGTTAATATGTTTTTTTGCCTTTTGCGTGATTTTTAGTCAGTTTTCTACTATATCTTCATACATAGTTTCTCCCTCTCCCAGGTGCCCTTGCCAATGCATCTCATTTGGTTTTTTGTTCTGTTATTTTTTTGGGGGATTTTTTGTTGTTTTGCCTACTTTATTCTTTTTATTCCAGTGAAAAGTTGCAAACAAAGCAGCTTTTGGTTGGCGTCCTTGTTGACGTCGTCGTCGTCGTCGTCGTCGTCGTCGTCGTCGTCGTCCTTACATGTTGGTAAACTTTTTCAACGTGATGTGTTCTGAAATGAGTTATTTCATGTCCATTGTCTCCCCCGTCCTGTCGCCTGCTGCCCGCGCTGTTAGGGAGTAAAAAAACCATTTCACAGCGGGCAGCTTTTAGTCATTGATTGGGTTATACAAGAGTTTATATATACATATATGTATAAGCATTTATGATTTATGAACCAAATGGTATTTAATGTACGATTATAGAGAGAGAGGCCAGCATCGCTATTAAACTTTTCAATCGTGCCAAGACTTTACAAGCCACACCAGAAAGGACTGAAGGACACATTGCACTTGCACTTACCCTATAGAAATCATCACGCAAATCGCTACCAAACACGGATGTCTCATTTGTTGCAGTAGCCAGAAGGACATCGTTGGTGCTACTTAGATTGGCGCCCCAAATGAATGAGCAATAGGCGGGATCCTCTTCCGTGTTGTAGAGTCTTGTTATCATAGTTTTTTTTCCTTTATCCTTTCGGTTGTTTGCTGTTGCTGCTGCTGCTGCCTCGGTCTTCTTGCTTTGGGTCCTTGGGCAGGTTCAATTTGTTTAAGTAAAGAAAAGAAATTGCGTGTAATACTGCTTTCTATGGAGGGGGGGAGGAGGGAGTGGTAGAGTGGGTGGTAGGCTCCTCACAAGGCGAAACAATGGAACAGAGGGACATATTATTTAAATAGGAGCAACGAGCAAACAGAAGGAGCCCAAAAAACGGAAGTGTGCGAGCAGCAGACGCGACTAGCGGAAACGGAAGCGTTCACTTCTACAGTTGGCGATAAAACACAAGACCAAAACTAAAATGTAAAAGGAAAAATACCAAAATGAGAGGCAACAAACCAATTCCTCTCCTCTCCGCCCCGCACACACATCTCCGTACAGCAAAGAAAAAAGAAGCAAACAAACAATTGATGCTTTGATTGCGAGTGAGTACCCGGCATATAAAAACAAATCAACGAAAAGAAGAAAATTGTAGGCGTAAAAATAAAATGCTGGAAATAATTGCGGGCTCTAAATAAGTTGGAAATGAATGGGAAACGATAGAAAGTAAAGCTCCAACAGTTGTCACAGCCATTATCATCATCATCATCATCAGCATCATTATTATCATCTTTGACTTAAAGTCAAAAGCAGAGACAATATTTATGGCTGAGTTATTTCGAGCCTTAAAGGCAAAATCAAATTTAAAAGTATCCTGAAAATACCTCCACGAAAACATTTAATATTTTCGCCCCCCCCCAAAAAAGAGATCTCAGTCTCTTACACTTTTGGTATCCTGTATAATTCAAATTCAAACTCAAATAAATGTTGATTTCATTGAATTTTTGTTAAATTTTAAGCACTCGATTAGCATTTCACCTAATCAAATTCTTCTGCTAATGGAATTAGTTTTGAATATAATTTTAATAATTTATGACAATTCACTCACCTGTTTATTGCTGTTTGATTCGCTATGATTGATTTGTTTATCTAAACGTTCAGTTTTGCATTAATTTGTGGTATAATTTGCCGGCCAACGCACTTCGCCATTTGGTTCATAGAATCTTTGCAATTGAAATGCTCGATCCACAGTCGAGCAAATTCCGGTTGAATGATTGAAACGACCCTGACGGATAATTGCATATTGCATTTTGATTTTATGGCCAAAGCTGCTTTCCACATAGATAAAAAGAAAAACGGCCAACGAAACAAATGAAAAATAATTTTATGAAATTATATTGCAAGGAAATGGCAATAGAAATATGTATGTATATATATATTCTTTTTTATTTGTATTTTATTATGCGACAAGGACCTAGAAAACCCCAAACCCGTATACGAACTCAAACTCGAACCGTGAACACAAACATCTAAAAACCAAAAGCTCATGGCATGTGTCACATTATTGACGTGTGGCAAGAGAGATGGAGAGAGAGAGAGAGAGAGAGAGAGAGTGATGACAAGTGGCGGGAGAGGTGGCAACAGGTGTGTTTTATTTGTCCACCCACAAACAGAACAGAATTCACCGCCCACTTGCTAAGCGCTAAAATCAACGTTGACAGGCGACAGAGTTTCGTATAGAATATATTTTTTTGATAAATTGCCTCGACGCGTCTCATAACCTGCCAGCAGGCAATCGTCTTTCAGTCGCTCTCTCACTCTATATATATATACATATATATATCGAATCTTTAAAGAATAAACAAAGGCGCGTTTCATGCCAAGGTAAAGACTTTAAAAACAAATTTATTTTAGCCCTTAATGGATTTTGCTTTATGTCTGTGTGAAAAGCAACAAAAATATTTTCAAAGAAAGAGTGAAAACATCGATCTCTGATTGGATTATATGTATGTGCCACACACTATTTGGACTATTTCGACTATTTGGCATTATTTTGCATATCACACATACGCACTGTGGCACTAGCAACTTAGCACCTCAACTCAACTCAGACGAACTCAAGCAACCAACCACCTCACCAGTTTAGGTGACACAAACATGACACAAACTTAATTTCCCCAAGGCAAACATAAAAGCTGTTCCTCTATTCCAGTGTGTGCCTTTTCCTGTTTCCTCTTACTCCATCGAAGGACACTTCAAAAGACTCTACTGCTGAGCTACCTGAGGAACCGCTGTGGAGACCAAATCCAAGAAAACTCTCACATGGCAGCTGCTTGTGGTTAAAGTGAAGATTGTTCATTATGTTTTCCGATCTGCTGTCTATTGCTTTACAATTTCAACACCAAAAACCTAAAGTAGATTTGAGTATGTTGAGATCTATTCACTTAGTTTATTAATTAATCTATATGCGTAATCAAATGATTGGGAAACAGCTCTGATTGGATAATGGGAATGTCGAGTTCAAACCAGGAAGGAAAACTTGTTGGTTGCATTTAATGGGGTCACACTGTAATTGGTAAATATGCCGCATAATTTATGCTTGCGATTATCATAATAATTCGGCACAGACCAGTCGAAATTGTAACACACACAAGCACATGGATGACTGATCCAAGGGAAGGAAGAAGATATGGGGAAATTTGTGTGTGACTCTGAGTGTGTGTGTGTGTGTGTGTCGTGGTTGAATGGTGTAGGCGTTGTCTTTGGTTTTGTGTGTTTGCTGAGCACTTACTATTATTGCGGTTTAGTTTTCATCCGGTAAATAAATAAGGGCCCCAAAATCTTAGCTCATACTACCGCACCCTTTGGCTGTCCCCCCCCCCCCCCCCCGCCACTACCCAATGCACCCTTTTTTACCCATTTGTTTTTTTGCAAATTTTTTTGAGGTTTGTTGTATTTTCTGTGTGTGTGTTTTTTTTTCGTTTTGGCTAACAAACAACAGTTTGTCATTTAAACAAACACATGTGAATGACTTTGCCGGTTTATCTTCTTCCTATCTGCTCGTTTTTTTTTTTTGTTTTTGGCGAAAAGGACGTTAGAGCGAGACGCAACGTTAGCCTTAATGGATAACTCTCTCTTTCACTCGCTTAGTTTGTCTCACTCAGTCCCTGTCGGGGCATGATTAATGCCTTTGTTTACATTTCCCGTTTCACTTTGCCTCCGCCCCCCTCTAGCTGGGAAAATTTTTCTATTTTCTTTTCGTTTTTTTTTTTTTCCCCCCGGTTGCGTTTGGTTTTTGGGCCTGCCAGTCGAATGATATGTTTAACAAAAAAAGTTTAACGCAAATTAAGTCAAACTGGCAGCGCTTAACGATGTGCGACATAGATGAATATCACCCCATCTCATTCACTCTTTCTCTCTCTCTCTTTCGCTCTCTTCCTATCACCATCTTTCTGTACATGTGTGTGTGTGCTGGCCCTTAGACAACCCACTGTGTGAACAGTTTTATCCATTCGAAGCAGCAGTTGAAACCCGTCAACGCCTTCTTTGCCCACCCAACTAAACAGCAGCAACAACAACAACAACAACGAAAATTGAACAACTCTGGCTTTAATTTACAAACACACACACACACACACACACACACACAAACGATGTTGGTCTTTCAACCAAGCGACCAACAGGCTTTGGGACAACCGAAACAAAGACAGAAACAGAGACCGAGACCAGGATCAAGACCATGACCAGGATATGTAGGGACACTCACACACTCACACACACACAACCACACTGACACACACTCGTGGCACAGAAAATTAAGTTTGCTACAGATTGTTCAGATTGTTGTTTATTTGGTTTTTGCTTAAAGGAAATCAACTGAAGGCAAAGTTTAAGTCGATTTCTTCGTTCGGCCAAAAAGCGGCAACAGGAGGACAATGGGCTAAATGAGAAGCTAATGTGATTAAAAGCCAAAGTAAATAATTTCTTCAAATTTGAACCTAGTAAACTTTAATCGATGACATTATATATTGATAAATATAAATTGACATAACTTCTTTTGAGTTAAAAGCTTAAAAGTTTTGGAGAAGTTTACAGACTTAAAGTGAAGAAAATTTAATATTTACTCAATTACTTTAGCATCACTTTGCGTTTGCCTATGCAACAAATGGTCACCCTCCGATTGAAATCGATTGGCCCATTATTATTGGTGACCCCGACGGGTTCAGATTTTTGATGGAATGCAAACGAAATGATCCAACTGTAAGGTAAGTTTTCTAAATAAAATGTAAAAAAAGTCATCCGATTATTTGTATTATTAGATTTAGTATAAATGCTCCATCTAAATCAAATAACAAGTGAATGAATTGCGGTGGATATCCTGAAAAGTAGGCAACGTTTTTTTGTTTGACTATCGCAATCTGATAGAAAATCTTAAATACATCAGCATAAAACTTTCTTTTAAATGGCTAACTAAGGCCTATTCAATTGCAATCTACAATCGGCTTTTTATACATATATTTGTATGAGTGTGTATGTGTGTGTGTGTGTGTGTGTGAGAGTGTGGCTGACCATTAAATTTTTGTAATTTTTGCTTCTTATTCTGTTTTTTGGCTATTATCTTGATAATTTTTGCTCGGCTTTTGCTTTGCGCCCACTTGGTCGGTTTTAAGGATATTTTCAAAGCTGTTTGCTTTTAATTACGCTAACCATTAAGTTCTTTAATTAAAAAATGTGTTGAGCATAACACAAAACAAAACCCAACCAAAAAAAAATGTATATAAATATATGTAAAAGAAAACGTTAATCGAAGGTCGAGCTCGAAGTAGAGTTCGAGAACGAGGACGAGGTCATGGTTGACGTTGAGGTTGAAGTTGAAGTTGCTTAAATTGGAGTTGTATTTTGTGCTAGCCGCGCGTGCGCCAGTCGATTAATTTTCAATTTAAATTTACATTTATATGCAAAGCATTAGCAACAATGGCAAAAGGAGTCAGGCCCATAAATTGGCCTGACCAGTCGAACGAACGTTGACGTTGTCGCTACGCAGTTATCGAAATTGCTTAACGACATTTTCGTCGTGCTCCTTTTGCCATTTGAATCAAGATAAGCATGCAAAGTGTTTTTTTTTTTTTTTTTTTTTGGTTGTTGTTGTGGGCCAGTGTCCTTACGTGTCCCTACGTCCGGCCTCAATGTAGGGCCAGGGTCAATAAAATGCGATTTGTCTTCAGGGCATGCCTGCTGTCGCCTGCTGATTGTCGTTTAGCATTTTTTCCTTTCCGGAATTCGAGACCTCCCACAAGCAAAAAAAAAAAAAAAAATACATGTCGATGAAAAGGAAATATTTAGAAAGTAATTTCATAGAAATAACACAACAATAGACTTGAGCTAGAGACACGTTAGGCATATGTATATTATGGACATTGTTGAGAGCCATTCAGACATTCATTAATTCGGTTAACAGTTGTGAATCATCTTCTCGATCTATATTGATAATTGGGCCTAGACTTTGGTTTCAATATAAATAAATATTTAAATTCATTTTCCTCAACTAAAGTTAAAAAACGGTCAACATTGAAATTTATCTAGATTCAAAATCGCCTTTTACATATTTTTAAATTCAATTAAAACTTTGGAATTTTAATCAAATATTTTCTACACGAAAATCAGGATTGTTATCCAAAATTTGATCGATAATTAGATGAGAATGATCACTTTCCAATCGCCTTGATTACAGATTCATGCAAGGTTAAGGGTTTTTATTTCAGAATTTAAATAATTTATATATCAGTTGAATTTGATTGCAATTGATCATATAATGTATGTATATATATATATATATTTTTATGATAATTAGCCTTGAAACAATCTAAATATAGAGAAGAAGACTCCACGATGCATGTTCTCGCATGGAATATCAAACTTTGATTCTTGAAAAAATGCTTCGTAATTTTGAATTAACTTAAAAATTAGTTGGAAAGACAATTGTTATACTTTCTTCTAGATAGGCCTCTCTCTGTCCTCTTATTTGGCTTAAACTCAAAGCCAAAGTCATTTATAGTTGTTGTCCTTAATATTGTTGTTGTTGTTGTTGTTGTATATTTCTTTCTCTTGCCATGAATCGAATGTTTGTCCTTCGGCAAAAGTGAAACGTGACTTTTGCCGCCTCTGAACTGAACTGCAATCCCCATTGGGGTTGGATGGAGGGTGAAAAGTCGGGATGTGGGGAAGAGGATTTGTGAATCAGTTTTGCTGTTGTTCTTGTTGTTGTTGTTGTTGTGCACGCATAACTTGTAATAACACGCTGACCCCGACAGCAACCAAAGCACCCGCAACCGCACCATAACCAGCACCCATTCACTCCGCCCCACCCCCCCATCTATTCACACTCACGCTGAGAAAAGGACAAAAAACTGCACTCAAAATGAAAATGAAATGTCAACTTACCCACACACACACACACACACACTCACCCAGAGAAATGCACAGAGCAAGAGCAAACGAAAGAGAGAGAGAGTGAGGATGGTGGGAGAGGGATCAACACACACAGACCCCACAAAGGCGAGACAAGGCGTACGAAGGGCAATGATGACGTCGACGTCGACGTTTGCTATCCTCCAGATGCTGCTGCTGCGGCTGCTGCTGTTGCTGCTGAGGTGCAGCAACACGTTGTTGTTCTTGTTGTGGTTGTTGTTGTTGACGTTATTTTGCACTTTAGCTGAGAAACTTCACCGAAACACACAAACAAAAAAACAAGACAAAAAATCACCAGCACCAGAGCAACAAACAGAAAAACAAACAAAAAAACAACAACAAAAAAATATGAAACTTTTTTTTTTTTTTTTTTTGTTTTTTACTTTTGCGCTTTTCGCTTTTTCCTTTCTACGTTTATGTTTTTTTTTTTGTTTTTTGTTTTTCTTTACTTTTTGTTTTCACTTTTCTTTTCTTTTAATTGGCAATGTTCCCGACGGGTGGGCAGTGTTGGTTGTAGGCGTGGCAGTTATAACGTTACGTTTAAGTCGACTAAAACAAGAACAACAAAAGACAATAAAGTTAACGCAGTTAATAAAACAAACAACATCAAAGTGCACTCAACATCCCTCAAAAATAGAGTTTTCATGGCGAGGCCAAGTTATTTTTTAAAAAACAAAAAATAACTCTTCAGCATTTTTTGTTTTTCAGTCACGATTCACAATCTAAAAAGTGTAACAAAAAAACAACCCAAAAAGAGAAAAATAAAAAAATAATTAATAAAGAAAGTTCACTATGTTTTTCCTTTTTTTTTTTTTTATAAATTTAGCCAAATTTTTTGCATAGTTTTGTTGTTGGTTTTCAATTCCTTTCGCTTAATTTCTTTTGTGGCCAATGCGTCGGCTTTCTGCTTACTTCAGCTGGCTTACTTGGCCTGGCAATGCGGTTGATTCTCGTTTTCAAAATAAAACTGCTGACTACTAAATAGCAACTGCTGCTGCTGCTGTTGCTGATGTTGCTGATGTTGCCGTTGCTGTTGCTGTTGCTGTTGTTGCTGATGGTTCAAGGCACTTCCATGCCGTTCGACTGCTCGCTGGCAACTGAATGGCTACTGGCCAAGGCTGAGACTCTTATCCTCATTGAAAGAACCCAAAAAGGGAAACCTTTCAACCATTTCAAATTGAATGAGCAGGGAAATTTTAACAGCGTTCAACAAGATACTAACATTTGGCCAAATGAGGTTTGGTTTGGTTATTTTCGTTTTGAGTTTTGTCCTTTTGAAATTATTTTAGTGCAATATTCATAGAAGAGATGAAAGGTTTTTTTATGTACTTTAAGTAATTTACTAAAAACTAATGCGCTATGCAAAAGTCGATTCAATGCTTTTCAATCTGTTAAAAATAGAAGATAATTTTCATAAAATTTATAACCAAAAACATATTTATTTTAATTTTATCTGAATAACTTGAGACTAAACTGAATACTTTATCACAAATTTTTGGCCGTTGCTCGGACTTTTTAAACAGCAAATTTAGAAGTATTTGTTTTTAATAGTTCTAACATATTTTTCGAACATTTTTTACAGAAAAGTAAGTATACTAAAATGAAGTTAGTTAGTTAACTAATTTTAATTCGGACTGAAGCTGAACTTAGCTAGGAAAAGAATATCTTAAAATTGGTATTGGATTAAGAGAAAGATACTTATAAGGGACATTGAATGAATGTCCTTTTCTTTGGTAGAAATTGAAATCGAATTCTTGCTGGTAAAATTTTCTAAGAAACTTTTTAGCTAAACCCATTTCGATTTTTTGAATTGTTTAATATTTTTGCCATTATCGTCTGTAACTTGTCTAAATTGGTATTTAATAAGGAAACCAAAACCATTGCAAAGTGGGTGTATGTGTGTGTGTGTGTGTGTGTGTAGTCAGTCTATATCTATATTGGCATTTTCATTTCATTTGAATCGCATAACAGGCAATATTTGTTATCGATATACCTATTTTGAAAGAGGAGCGGCCTCGACGGCCTCATCCCGGGAAACCGCCAAACCGCCAACCCCCCATCAGACATTGCGGTTGCCTGCAAGTGATACTCTTTGTCTACTCCAACCACTCCTAGTGCTCGAGTCTCGCCCTCAGCCCCCCACCAATGCCGCCCACCAATGCCGCTTGGTTAAGCTTCTGCCTCCCACCTGCTGCCTGGCGCCGCCCTGCATCCCCCCGGCCGATTGCCGAATGCCGACTGCCGACTGGGCGGCATCTTTATCATTTCAGTTGGCATATTTCTTTCTCAGTCAAGAACAGGCGAGAGCAACAACAACAACAACAACAACAATCGTTTCACAGGCGCAAGTAACAACGCATAAAATCAAAACAAATACCACACGGCGATGGTCACAGATGCAGATGTTGGACTATATATACACACACACACACATACATATATAATATCTGGTTTGTTGTGCCCCCGCAAAACAGGTCATGGGTGAGGGGTGTGGGGAATGGGCAGGGTAGACTGGGAAGTGCGAATGGAACTTGAACTGATCCTAGGGTACTGGAGGAACTGCGACTAAAGCTGTTAAGCTGGTGCTTATCTTCTTTTGGTTTTTTGTTAAGCCTTTTGTCGGTCTTAGGGATTCTGCGTATTGACATGCTCTTGTATTTCTTTCAGTGTACCAATGTTACTTATCCTCCTTTTCTCTCTCTCTCTCTCTCTCTCTATCTCTCTGTCGCTATTCTCTATGTCAATTTGTAAGCCTATGATTGTGATTCTTAAATTTTTTCGGTTTTGCTTTCTCTTGTGGTTTAGTTCTGATTCAGATTCCTTTTTGCCGTATGCACTTCACTTGGCATTGAATGATGCATGCCAAGTTCTACGTTTCCGTCTCCGTCTTCGTCTTCGTCTCCGTCTCCGTCTCTCGTCATGCGTTTTCCCATTTCCCGTGGCATAGGTTCTTAGAGAAGCCAACGCTGACAATGAATGAACGGAATGAGAAAAGAGAGAAGTGAGTAAAGTGGAGGAGGAGACGAACGAGTCGATGTCGAACTCACTTGAGAACTATTTCAATAAGCGTTATGCACGCATTGTCCTTCACACTATTTTTTGTTCCTTCCCTCCTTCCCTTCCTTTACTCATTTCTTTTCTTTTTTTCTTTGCACTCTCTCTACCTCTCTCTCTCTCTCTCTCTCTCTCTCTGTCCTCTTAGTGACTATGCATTTTGACGAGAACTTTGGTTGCTTCCTCCAGTTTCTGCTTCCATCCGTCGTACAAGCAATTTGCGGCATTTTACATTTTTGCATTTTGTGATTCTCATTTTGATTTTTCTCTGCCAGCATCGCTGCATCCGTTTCCGTAATATATGTAGGTGTATTGCTGTCTGTGTTAGTGTGTGTGTGTGTGTGTGTGAGTGCATTGTCATTGTCAGCATTTATGCCCAAGCCACCAGGTTGCAGTTGGCAGGTGACAGTTGTCGTTACCGCCGTGTGTCTTGCACCTTTCATTTGGCAATGTACTCTCTCTCACACATACACACACACACACACACAGATAGTATCTGCCTATATATGTATATGCACATTATATATATATTCCGTGTATACCGATTTTAAGTCAGTCGCAACTTTTTAGCTTTATGCCATGGATATGTCCAGGCAAATCAAACAAAAGCGAATAGAAGGGCGCTCCCCCTTTCATCAGACACACACAAACACACACACACACACACACCGAATCAACCGCCATCGCCATCTCCTATGCTCTTCCCACTACCCTCTATTCCCCCCCCCCCCCCATTCACCTCTCTGCCCAGCAAAAGCAACCGCTCAAGCAACTTACTCACACCAATACGCATAGACTCAGCCATTTTTCGGTAAGTAGGTCAGTGGCAATATTTGTAAAGCGAGGGGCGTTCCAGTAATTTCAGAGACTGATGCAAGGACCTTGGCGTATATCACGAACTGAAACATTGCCAGGATTGAGTAATCTAGTAAAATGTATTTTTAATTTAAATCGTATAAAAATTAGGTCTTATAATCATTCTTCTTCTTTCTATTTGTTATGTTCTGTATTGTAAGCTGGTTTATTAGTTAGATAAATGGGACATTGTGACTTTTGAGAGAAGGTTTCTCGTCGAGAACAGATTCCAAGAGGAAGAAAAAAGATTTAAATGATATATAGTAATAAAAGTGCGAGATTTTTGTTTCTTTGTAATTTTTGGTTTCCAATTGACAAACATTTTACACACATCTCGCTTTAGTCTTCTCTTTTCCTTTGTTCCCCTCTCTCTCTCACACACAAACACACACACACAAACACTATCGTACGCTTCTTGTTCATCTGACTGCCTTCTGGTTGTTGGCTTTTGTTATTGCTCTTGTTAGTTGTTGTTTTTGTCGTTGTCTTTTGGTGCTTATTGTCGTCTACATCCTACCCAAGTGCTCCTGGCCCCATCCCTATCCCCATCCCCATCCCCACCGTCCCATCAGCCGATTTACCCCTTGGCAGCTGCCGCTTGAGTTACGCTCAGTCACCCGTTTCTCTTACTCTATACGTACAAATATAATATGTTTGTATGTACATACATCTATACGTAAGTATTTTCATTTTTGGTTTTTCTTTTTTCTTTTTTTTTTTTTTAGTCTTTTGCCGCAAAAATGCCTTGACGCAGCATGTTCTACATTCAGAGTGAAATGGGAGTGGGAGGGGAGAGCGAGAGAGTCTAAAGAAGCCGACGTAGATTAGCCTCCTGCCTGCCTGCCCGCCTGTCTGTCTGCCTGACGTCGTTTTTTGAATGTAAATCAATAGTGTGTGTGTGTGTGTGTGTGTGTGTGTGTGTGTCGCCTTATGAAGATGATGCCGGGCCTGGGTCTGGGAAGGATAAGCAAAAGGAGTTGGGCTTCTACTCCTTCTACTGCTGGCTGCAGTTCATTCTAGTCGCCATGTTTCGTAACTTGAGTTGTTTTATGCACTATTTCTGGTTTCCGACCCAACTTTTCATCATCCACCAACCATCCACCACATTCCCCCCCCCTTCGTCGTCTTCGTTTCGCAATGTGGCAACCACTGAGTGATGCTGATGAACATGGAGGATTACAACTGGGGAAAATAATTAAAATAGACACAAAACATCCTTACAACTGCCAGCAGTTGCATTTCTAGTCTCGCAACAGATTTGTGCATTTGATTTGAACATTTTTGGTTATTACTCCTCAACATAAATGAATATCAGCTTTGTCACCATAACCACACACAGGGGAGAGAAGGGGAAATTAAACTCTTCGATGTTATTACAGAGATTAAGCGTGAAGGAAATGTATTTAGTATTGTGATGGAAATGTTTTTTGGCATAACTTTTGTCGCACTTGGACAAGAGAGAGAACTTTTTTTTTTTTGTGGGATATGGGAATTGGGATTGTAGTAGTTTTCTTTAACATTTCAGAATCAGTTAGCATTTTTGACGTGCTAACTAATTTAATTGGATTTAGTTTTGCATTTTGTTTCAGTTTTAATTCAATAATATCACTCATACGACAAGTTGTGCAACTAGAGAGAGGCTCTTTGCCAGCGACTGCATGTCGTATGAGTGATATTTTATGATGAATCTCCTTAAAATTCGTTAGTGTCTCTGCTCCTCTCCCTCTCTCTCTCTCTCTCTCTCTCTCTCTCTCTGACTGGTATTGTTATAGTCAAATGTATTGCATGCATAGTATTTTTGTGCACTTTTTTGTCAGAATAAAACCAGGCTAACTAACATGCGAGTATATGTGCCATGTATTTATGTATGTGTATGTGGTTATAAGCGGCTTTATCTCATCTCTTTCTAACTGTACGACTGACTAACATGCTGGCAGCCATAATAATCACAATCTGTCAGAGCAAAAGACACTTACAAATGTATCCATGGACGTATGTATATGTGTACATGTGTGTGTATTGTGTTTGTGTGTTTATATGTAAACTGCACTTTCCAACAATATAAGTTGCAAAATAATGTATACCGTGTATGGGAAGAAGGCCACTGCAGTGGCACACAGAGGGGAGATCCGATGACAAATCAATTGAAAAGTGTTGTGTTACTCCAATTATATTGATCACACAATGAAGGGAAAATCGTATATAATTGATCTTTGAAAACAAACAAATTGCTTGCATACTTCTAGGCTGATGCCTTTTAGAGGATTTTTGTCATTCTCTTTCGCACAGTAGTTCAAAATTCTCTATTATGACAAGGTCAATGTGCCTTAAGATAGAACTTAATACTTTTTTAAGTGTATTCCATTGGCTGATAATTATTAATTAATAAATTGTTATTATAACATGTTGAGTGGTTGACTGGAATCCCTTTTTATTGCTGCGCCGCTGCTGGTGTGGCTACCTTTGCCTTATGGCAGCCAATTACAATTATATCACTCATACGACAAGCTTTACGTCCTTGGCAGCCAGCAGTCGGTCAAGTCAGTCACTCAGTTGGCTATTTCAACGCAAAGGGAAGGATAACGACCCATGGATATCTCCCTGTTTCTCTTGCGCGGACTGGACTTGACTCGATGGCCACTAATTGCCAGTTCTCGCTGCGCGATTACTCATTATTCAATCTGGTTGCTAAATGCATTAATTACGTTTGTTTTGCCAATTAAAAACAACAGAAAAATAACAACAAAAATAAAACGAAAGAGAAACAGAAATACACAACAACACGTAGAATTAACGCAATGGAACGTAGGGAATCTAACGGAAGACGAAGTAGACGGAAGGACATCGCATTGCGCGGTCATTGACCCTCGTTGCCATTGCCGTAAGCAGTAAGCAGTAAGCCGTAAGCCGTACGCTGTACGCCGTAAACCGTACGCTTTACACCGTAAGATGAACGCTCGCTTGGCACGCAGGTGACGGACCATGGCAAAACGATTTAGTGTATAACAAAAAAGCATAGAAAGAAAATCTTTCGGTAGCTCGTCAACAGTCAGCACTTAACAGAGAGTTCAGAGAGCGAACCAACAAGTGCGTGCATGTTGTGTATGTGTGTAAGTGTGTGTGTGTGCGTCTCACCCCTTGGCATTAAAGTCGCCAACAACCCGCTCTTAACCCCCTTCAGCTTGGCGCATATTTCACGCCGCACAGCTGCGACGACAACGACGGCTGCCTTTGAGAAATTACGATGGCCATTGTTTGATGAAAGTAAGAGGGCCACCGAAAGGAGGTGAGCTGAAGGGGGGCAATAGAGGCGTGAAAAACCGTGGGCTTAGTGGCTTGGGAAATATAATGACAATGTACTTAAGTACCGTGATACAAGTAACAATTAACTCTCCATTAGATGAAACCAAAATGGTAGAGTGCCTTTCTCAGATAGATCACCACTCAAAGGTAGAATGAGATTTCAGCAAAGATATTAACTAACCATAGAACCAGTAACTGCAAGTAACAGTTGCGAATTGATCTCGTACCACTGTGACAACTTCATTACAAATGGAGCCAATGCGTGGCGTGCGTAGGCTGAGATTTATTCAATTTAATTTGAAATCGGCGTCAATGGGCTGATGTTCAGTTAGAGCATGAGAAATAGCAGAAATAGTGTGTGTGTGTGTGTGTGTGTGGGTAGGAGAGAGAAAGAAAGAGAGGGAGAGTAAACCAAGCCAAGGCGGGCATGTGATTAAAAATTGTTTACAAAGTTCATTGACATTACGAGAGTGAGGAGCCAAGGCCTCTTGTTAAGTTGGCTGCGAGGGGCATATTAGGGCCAAAAGGAACTGATGCTGCGCCAGTGGCGGAAGCCATTCAGTTCAAATCAAAGGCTGCCTAGCAATTTGCCACCTATTTTTATTTTGATTTTGCTTGGTTTATTTTCTTCGTTCGTCGTTTTTGTTCGTTATACTTTTCCACTTTCTTTTTTCTTTTTTTTTTTGGATCTTTTTCCTTTTTTGCTTGTTGGCCAAAAGCTGTAATTGATTTTTCCCATGAGAAAGCCTGTGTGTGTCATCATCTAAAAGAAAGCAAAGCGAATCTCAGTGGATGGTTGCTCTAAATGAAAATTGTCCATATACCCTTTCATATGCAGAATTAGTCTGAAACTATCTACATAAACTCGCATTGGGGAGATCTTAAATAACTATAACAATCTAACAATCAATATCAAAAATTGGTTTATCAGTTTATAACATTTGCCTAACCAAATCCTCATTCCCCGATCTGTGTGTGATCAATATGAATGTACCCAATTTGTTGTAGGGTAATACACATACAAAATAAAGTTGCTGCTTTATTTTTTTCTTTTAGTTTGAAGTAGTTTTGTCTGATTGCGGGATTTATAGCTGGGCATGGATGCATACAGATGGAAATGGAGATGGAGATAGAGTCAAACTCCAGCTGTGACTTTTGGCGCTCCTTTCCCCCTCTCCAGCACCTCGTGGTCCGGTGAAATCATACATATATACATAAATGGCTAAAAGTTTGCTAGCATTTCACTCTCTCTCTGCCCTCCACTCTGTCTTAATTAAATTGAAGTCAATTTGAAATAAAGTTTTCGTTCAAAGATAAATCAAATTTGGTCATGTGAATTTCATTTTGCTTACCATTTAACGAATCGAAATTAAACTGACAGCATTTCTCTTTATATTACATTTTCAACCATATTTTTTGCTTTTGGTTTAAATCCCCACCCCCCATTTCCGTTCCATGATTAATTTTTCATGCATTTGCAAGTATTGAGGCATTGACAGGACATTTCCATTGCTTGTGGTTAAGCCATTTGCAACCAAGAAAAGCAATACAAACTGAATAATATTCAGTCCGTGCTCTGTAAGCAGCACGTCTTTCATTCTTCTTCGAAAAACACTTTCGTCCCTTATCTTGGCGGGGTTGGGGAATGGGGAATGGGGGGTGGGCAAACAAATTGCTGTCAACGACAAAAAGAAGCCCATAAAAGTAACGCAAATAAACAATTTCACTTCAAATATAAAACACGAAAATCAGCTGGTGGCTTAGTTTAGTTGCTGATGCGGTGTCTTAAATGGGGGGTAAGGAATTAGGGTGGTGGGGGGAGTGGGGCGGAGGACAGTGGTTTGGCATTGATGGTCAATGCTTGTTGGGGGTTGAATTTCCGACTCGTTTAGACGGTTGATCGATTTCCAAAACGTGGACAATTAGTTCACAAGCAAATTGCCCGCATCGCCAAAAACGGGGCAAGTCGAAAATGCTTAGCACGGTGCTGTGCTGTGCGATGGCCCATCGCGGTGAGGGGGAGGTGGTCGGGTTTGGGAAAACCTCCACTCAAATTAAGTGACAATGGCAACCAAAATACATAATGAATTATTCCTTAAGCAGTTAACCACAGAGCCAGACGGGCAAACGAACGAGCGAACGAAACTGGGTCAACTTTCATGGTGAGTAGAGCATTTGCCAACTGGCCCGCGGTCGGTCCCTTTGGGCATGTGTTTTTTTTTTTGTTTTTCCTTGTTCGTTTTCTGCTTTTTCTGCTCTCTCTCTCCCTTTCATTTTTCTGGTTCCTGTTCTTGTGCTTATTCTTTCAAGGGTTTTCCCTTTCATTTTCTGCTCTGGTTTGCTCGAGGGGGACAATTATGTGTGTTATTTATCGCTTTACTCGCTTAACAGAAAAGAAAAAAAAACAAAAATAAAATAAAACATAAAAGAAAGCGAAACGAAACGAACAGAAAAATAATACATACATACATTTTTATGATAAAAAAAAAAAAAAACATAATATTATTAATAATGATTCAATCCATTGTCGTTTCCAGGCATTAGCCCCACTGTCATCATGTTCACACTCTTTCGCTCTTTCGCTCTATCTGTCTCACACTCTCTCATTATTGTCCTTTTGAAAATGCCTAACAGCTGTTCATTGCCCATCGGGCGTATGAGTGATGTGGCAGAGGAAGCCATGTGACAGTTATGAAGCCGTTCGAAGATGCTGTGGGCCAACGGCCAGAACAACTAAGCCAAGTTAGTAAAAATAAAAACTTGAGCATATTTCATAGCATACATTTGAGCGCGCATCATGGTGGAGCAAAAGAAATATTGTTTTCCAAAATGAATTTTCTCGTAAATTCAATTGAAATTCATAGGCAAGCTCTCTGGTACACACACACAGACACACATGGACTTACATACATACATATTGACTTGGACTTACATACACACATATTCGAGGTGTAACAGTATATATTGTAGATATTGTATATTAACGTTAAGCAGGAAGGAAGTTGCTACAGCTCCTAGCTGTTGCTGCTGCTATTGCTGTTGCTGCTGTTGCTGCTGCTGATGTTGCTGCTGCTGTTGGCCTTCGGTTTCGCCTTCAATCTCGCGCCATCCTGTCGCATCCAATTAACTTTGTTTGCCTAATCAGAATGCAATGTGCGCACCTCCTGGTCTTTGCCTTTGCTTCTCCAACTTTTCGTCTTGGTCAATGTCTGTGACTTTGTCTTGGAGCGTGTGTGTGTGTATGTGTGTCTATAGATTTTGCCCTTCGCCTTAGCTCTACGTGTGCGTGCTTGCCCTTGCTTTTATTTTATGTCCAGATATACAGACAACTTGAGGCCCAAAAAAAAAAAAAAAACAACTCCGTCTATTGACGCCGAGGGAGAAGAAATTGAAGTTGAGGTTGAAGTTTTTCGACTTCTCTCTCTCATCAAAGTTGACCCAATTTTGGTGTTTTCCCGTCCCATTCTCCCTTTCCCCTACATCTCTACTGGCTTCAAGCCTAAAACGCATTCACGTGAACGATTGAGAAAACACTACCTCACCCCTAAAGCGCCTTTGAGACAAAAGTTTTGATACCCTTTTACACACAGAAATGAAGGTTAAATGTGAAGACGTCAAAGTAAAAGTAAAACAAACAAAAACACATCAAATTATGGAGTGAGGCAGCGAGTAAGAAAGTGAAGAAAGTATGCCAAAAATATCGCAATTGAAGCAAATTCTATAACAAATCGAAAATGAGTAGTCATATTTACTGAAATCCAATTAACATATTTAGATTTAGATGGGGGAGTCTGGGGGAATATAAATCACTATAGTTTTTTGCTCACTTGTGTTTATCAATAATTCATTTAGTTTTCTTTAGGCCCACTGTGCACTGTGCCCATCATAGCCTGGGGGAATTCAAGTTTTCTGCCCACACTATATATAAATACATTCATTCAAAATACGCTTTGGGGGGCAGTCAGTTTGGGGGACTCTCTTGCTTCATAATCCGTGGCAGCAAATCAAAAGGAGAAGCAATCCGAAAGCCTTATTGCATTATTTTACCAAATCGTATACAGGTAAGTAAGTAAGTAAGTAAGGTAGTAAGACGTTGTGTGTCTTGTAAGTAAGAAAGACATTATATTGCTGTCTCTCTCTCTCTCACTCTCTCTCTCTCTATCTCTCTGTCACTCTTTGTACGTGTGTGTGCACTTGGATAATTGGCCAAATGGAATGCTCTTGCTATGTAAATTGTATGCCTAATTGATGCCATAAATGGCTTAAATTGCCCTAATACCTTTGTTCGGGCGGCCCCACCCATTCGCCTTGCCGCCTTAACCGCCTTTGGGCTCTGACGCTCACTTTGACTCTGGCGATGGCCAACCGCACAGGTACTTAATGAAAACCGCTTAAGCAGCAAATATTTTATAATCTACCTATTTGAATTGTTTTGAAAATTGCTTTCAAGTACAATAGAAACTCAATGCTCCAATTAATTATTTAATACCTTTTGCATCAAAGAATTAAACAAAAGAAATTTCAAGTAAATTTAATCCATTTAAAATCTCATTATTTGCATTGATTTGAAAATGAAAATAAAAAGTAGTTTACTTTGCCATAGCGGAAAACGAAAATTGAGAATTATTTTTGTAAATATCTCAGAATTGATATTGGATTAGATTTCGATTTCATTCTATTGATCTAATGCCTTAGAATATAATGAGGGTCACGCAGCAGAGGTTAGAGCTCGGTCAGTCAGTCTTCAGTCGTTCGGTCAAAGATTTCTGTTGTGTGAGTGCGTTTTTCCCTTTTTGTTATATCGCTCAGGCAGCATTTGCTATGTGCATAATTTAGTGAAAAAAAAAACTTTTAGCATTTTTTTCTCTTGCCTGGAACATTCGCATGTAAATGCCCCTCAGGGTCGCACAAGGCTGCTGCTGCTTACCTACTGCTCTACCAGTCCCTTCAGCCCCCTCTATCTATCTATCTATCGCCACATCCTCTTGCCTTTTCTCATACCTTCTCAATTGCCCTATGACTTGGCTATGCTCTCAAATATTTCAGTATATCGTCATCGTCATCGTCAACGTCTTTTGGTCGCCCATGCTCAATTTGTCTATCGCTTCACACGTAGCGGGGTCAATGGGGTTTGGGGGGTCGGGGGTTGGGGTACACGGATGCGGGCGGGTGACGTCTGTGGAACGAGAGACGAGGGGGAAAGCTTTTCTCATTTCTATTCATTTCAAATTGCACTCATTCACGAAGTAAGCAAAATTAAACTACGTGCTCGGATGCATTTTTTTTACGCTCTAGCTTTTACTTTTTACCATGCCCTTTCGCAAAGAGTACATTCACTTGAGCAGTCCTTAAGACACATAGAAATCGAGAATTGATTCGATTTACTCTTTTCTTTCCATATTATATAGAACTCAACATTTTGACTATTTCGTTAACTTGCATTGTGACGACTTTCCCATTGCTAATTTATATACTTTGCTCTGCTCTTTTACTTTGACGAGCGCAATAACAAATACATACATATTAGGTATATATATATATTATATAGTATATATAGTGTTTTTTTCCGATTTCGATGGCTTTGTTAAGAGTGTCGATAGTGCGTTGCCAATCAAAGTTTTTTATTTATCTAGTTTTTGCATTGAGATTGAGTGTGCATACTTGCGCGTGCCTGTGTGTGTGTGTCTATGTGTGTTTGTGTGTGTGCAAGGATAACAGCAAAGGGATTTTAAAGCTGACCAGTAGCTTTTTGCATTCGGCAAGGGTCCGGCTGTAGGTGCAAGTTGGCAGGTGTTAGAGACTATTGCACAGCGCATATATCTATAAAATATTCATTAACTCGATATTCATTAAAAATGTCGTCGCCTCGTTAGGGTTAATGGCGCCGCTAGTGCCCTCCAGTCGGTCGCCAGTATTGTAATCATGGTGGAATAGAGAATGCCAAAAGAGTGAGACGTGGGGCGTGGGAAGTAGTGGAGAAGATGGTGTTGGGGCTTGGTACTGACGTTGCCCAGACAGGAGACAAGAAACCGGAGAACACTGGAACAGAGAGGAGATAGGAGACAGGAGACCTGACCCAATCCAATCCAATCCGACCCGACCCGACTCAACCCCAACTTAACTCGCACCGACCCCGTTTATTATGTAGGGCAGGCAATCCCGGGCTTTGGCTGCAGCTGTGCTCACTCCTTTAACTGCCCCGCCATCTCCAGCCATTATTACTCCTACACCTATCCCAAACACTCTCGCTGGCTCAAACTGGGCGCTAATCCACTTTAAACAAGCATATATCACAATGAGCACGACAGAGATAGAAAGCCAGACATATGTACATATAGACAGACACAGAGACAGAAAGAGTGGAAACTTTAAGAAGAAAGGGACAATAAGCAAGTGGCCCAGAACCGATTTATCCAAAACTTCTTGACTATTCAAGCTAAAAGCAAAAGTTATCCCTCTTATTAAAACTAAAGCGAAAGGGAAAGCCAATCAACTATTCTCTTCGAACACTTTGATAAATACGTATAGCTATATATATACATATATATTTATGTATAGTAAACATATATTAAGGATATCATCAACTTTTGCTCTAATATCAAGCCTTTGTGGGACAAGTAAATGACTAAATTATCATCTTATGCTATGCTACTAAGAATTAAACTAAAGGAATGGTTTTCTTTATTTAGATCCCTAGCAGAGTCTGTAATGTTTTATACCTTGATCAATCGTCCAGTTGGAGGATATGGAACAGTTCATTTATGTATATACCTACTTAAAATTTCCATCCTTTTACCAATTTGAATTGCTCTAAATTTTCATTGAGTAATTATTGGTAAGTGTAATGTAGTTAGACGTTTCTAAGAAAACTACAAAATAATAATTGGATATAATTATACATACGCACATATGTATATAGAAATTAACCATATACTATGTACATATATATATGCCTAGAGGAATCTAATATTGAGTTTTGTGTTGTTTTTTTTTTGCTGCCAGTTGATTCATTAGACCTTTAGCTGAACAGACATGCGGATATATGTATTCATGCCCAAACGCCCACAATGTCTATGTGTATCTACATATACATAGTCATAGATATGCATGTATGTGTATATATGTATCCAAACGACAACAAAATGAATATAGATATAAAACTTTCGACTTTCGAGTGCTTTGGCGGTCTTGTGTTGACTTTTGTGAAAGGTGTGACAATATTTACAATGCCTTGTTAATTGAATTTAATGCGTCCTCTCAAAGTATCTGTGTGTGTGTGTGTGTGTGTAGGTGTCTAGGTGTGTGTATGTGTCTAGGTGTGTGCCTTCTCTAGTCAAGAGTTTTCGAGCGAAAGCAACAACAAAAAGTTAATTCAAATTATTAATGGACGATTTGCGAACACTTTGTGCTTGAATGTTCGTTGTCATCGCATTATGCGATTGATTGGGCAAAGACATCATCCCTATAATCCCTTTCAAATGCCACCATTAACCAAGTAGCATTCCGACCACTAATATCACTACCACTCATCCGCTGCTCCATTCATCATCTAATGCACACTTTGGTGGAAAGTGTGAAAAAGTCTCAAGTCAAGCTTGAACCTTGAACACAATTTGCTGGTTCTTCTTTTATTGCTGCTGCTGCTGATGGTCGTTCACATGGCCGAAGGTCCATGAAGAGGGGAAAAAATGTCCTTTCAATGGAAAAGGATTTTCATTGAAAGGTGGCAATTGAAATGGGCAAATTGAAAGGTGCCATAATAGGGAAATCGTCCTTGTATAGCTATAAAAAGAGGGGCACTGCTTATTAAGTTTTGCAGGGCAAGCAGTGCAAATTGCATTGATAAATATACGAAATTTCATACATTTCCAAGTTAAGTACATGAAAATATAAGAGCGTTTTCTTAAATAAGGAAAATATTTAAGAAATGTGACCAAGTATTAAAGATATCCTTTTAAAATACTTGTATGAACAGGTAGGTTTCAAAATCGAGCCTAGAGCCAAAGCAGATTGGTCTGTATTTAAATTCTATAGCCAATTCTAATCTAAATAAATCAACTAAATGTAAAATTGCTGCCAACTCATGGGAAAGGCCTAAACTGATAAAAGCTCATTCGAGTTATTTAGACAACAACCATTCTAAGTGAGGGAAATCGTTGGCTCAAATTGCGTAGCATACTTTTAGGCAAGTGGTAACTAAAAGGCTCAGAGAAGAGCACACTGCTTTAATAAGTTCTCTCACCCTTAGGACTATTACTCGCACCCTTAGGACTAATAAGTATAAGACTATTTTACCCTTAAATATAAAACTGCTTTTCATATAAGAGAATGCAGTATAAGACAGTCCATATAATGTAGCAAATCATTTATCAATTAGGTAATTTTGTTAACTATAAATAATTGTAAATTGAATGGTAATTTTTGAAAGACTTAAGCATTTTAACTACTAGAAATTAATACAAAAAAAAACCAAAACTACAAAAAACAATACAAAATATTGATCCTAAACTAAAAAATGTTCTTTGTTTGGCTTGTTTTGATATGCCAGTTATTCGACTAAGTTAACGACATTTTTAATCAACTTAAGCAGTTGGTTTTATTCATATGCTTTGAATTGAACTCTTTGGTTACCTCTTTGGTCTTCTCTTACGAAAGAGAGGGATAAACTTATTTATTGGAAACAAGAGAGCTATCAATGACTTTATCATTCTTATATTTATTTTTTTGTTTTTTCCACTCGACAAAACTACTTGAAAGCAGTAAATATTACGACCTAGGCCAACTATTTTAATCCCTAGGTGAGTAAATTTGTGTGAACAGATCGATGTGGACACTTGCGAGGAATCCCCTCTGGATCATATGTTTACTCGATTCATTCATACATCGAATATATATATTGCATTCTTGAAGCATGAATAAAAAGACAATCAAATGGCTTTCCGGCAATTGATAAGGTGCCAGTTAGCATCCGATAAGAAGCTTCTTCATTCAACTGCAACTTCCTCCACTCTATGCAGGTTGAGTTGAAACGGAAATAGGCTTTATAAATTGTTCGACAAAATTTACCTACATACACATTTTTAATATGTATGTATTATTGACTTTTCAAAAAGGTAATTGCCAATTGGCAATTTTTTTGTTTTATCTTTGGCATTCATATTTCCAATTAATTTATAAAAGGGCAATAAATTGATTTGAGGCGATAAGGTTCGATCGGAAGGAAGTATACCTCCGCTTCGATTGTGTATATATGTATGTTTATGGCAATTATATAAATTAAGCCATTAAAATTCTTGTTCAATCTAATCGCAACTCGAGTTTAGTTGCATTATTTTTGGATCACATTTTAAGTTAGTTAATCTGTTAGACACAGTTGTGAATGCATTTGAAATGTTAAAATAGTTTGTCATCTCACATTTTCAAGAGTCTAGATAAATCAAAGCTAATGCTTATAGACATACATATATACAAATATAAGTATGTATATATTGCATTTCCATTCATTTCAGTTTCACTGAAGAATTTTGTCAGTTTTTACTTACTTCAAATCTTTTCTAAATGGTTACAAGATCATTTCTTTTTTTTTTTTTTTTGTCTTTTCCTAAACATTTTCTTTTAGGAATTTTATTAATTTACTTTAGCTTTTCTTCATTTTGTATAATACTAAGGTTTACAATCAGATTTCTCACTAAGAACTAGTCAAAAAAATTACTTAAATTAAATCACAGTTAAATATTTAAGCATTTTTTTGTTTTGTTTTTTGTTTTTGTTGGTTCCTTGGTTGGTTTTTGTTTGTGTTTTCGTTTGTTAGCGATTGGATTTTTGTTTGTCTCACAGAGTGGCAATAAATAATAAATAAGTAAATAATAAATAAAATAAATTACTAATAATTAGTGATAATAATTTAGGCAAGGCAAAGCTTGAATGCGATTTGGGATGTGATTAGAGAGATGCACAATGTATAACGGATGGTTAGGATGGAAGGGGGAAAGGGGTAGATGAAATTTCATAAATTAAGGAATGTGACAAATATATGATAATACTAAAATACTATAGATGGAAATAAATATATGTTGATAGTCATGAAAAGAATACTAAAATAAATACTAGATAAATGGCAATTCGACAAAAATTCTTATGTTTTGCATTTGTATTCTTTGGCGGGGGTGTGTTTTTTTGTTGGTGGGGGGAAGGGAAATCCGTGCTGAGAGAGGGAGTGTCGGTCATAGGAACTGGGCATCATAATACTAGAGAGGCAAACGGATTGAAGCAATTTGGGAATAGGCAAATACTTGGTTGGAACTGGGACTGGGTTCAAGACTCTGACGAACCACTCAGATTGCTGACCCCACCGCCGCTCTCTGCACTGTCCGTGTTAACATTTACTAACGCAGAGACTGAGGCAGATGCTCCTCCTGTTGCTGATGCTGCTGCTGCCGCGGCATGATGATGCCTTCTCTCCATGCTATTCTTGAGCTGCTGTTTGCGCAGGGCTTTGCGTAAACTCTTCCATATATTGTCCAGATATTGCAAATACATATCTTTGCTCATTCTCAAATCCCGCTCACTGGCCTCCTGACTGCCATCGGGCTTGGTGTGAAACTTCAATCTGTCCATCATGGTCTCCCTGCTGATTTGGGTCAACTTGGCCCCATTACTGTTCGGATAGGAGGCATTGATGGTGGTCTCCAGTTCGCATAGCATGTTCCTGGCACTCACAAGCAATTCGTGTAGCTCGACTGTGATGGGTCCCAGGTTTTGTTGATGTCCCTTGCGGTATTTGTATTCGGCGCGACCCAAATAGGCGAAACCACCCACAAAGGTCTGCATGTGACGATACCACTTCTTTAGCTTCACCTATAGAAAGAACGAGAGAGAGAGAGAGAGGCGACATTAGCAAGGGCTGACAAGATCTAAATGAAACTGGTCTAAAAGTAAGACCCTGGGGCGGAGCCGGTTCGATCGTTCGATCCACTTACCTCACTTGTGGGACGCGTCATGTTTGGCAGGAACTCGTACTCATGCTGGCGATGATGATATCTTGAGTACTCCAATTTGGCATTGTCGCGTACGAATTGGTATTCCCGCATTGTACTATTACGCAAGTGGATCAAATACTGCAATACAAAAGCACTTTGATTAGACTTTGCTGGCCAAGGCAAGACAATCTTTTTGTGTTGGGACTTACCTTCTTCTTAATCACACGCCCCTGTTGGCTGGAATCCCTCTCCTGTTCGGATTGGGCATCCTTCTCGTAGGAGCCACCGCAGGGATTCTCCCATTCGGGTGTCTCGGTGGATTTGGTAAACCATCTCAAATTGTTGCTACGCGCATGTCGTGTCCTCTGTCGACGAAATTCACGACGCGCTGCCCTAAGAGCCGCCTGGGTAATCTCCTCATAGCTGCTCTCACTCAGACTCAGATCATAGGAGCTATCGTAGCTACCCTCGCTGGCAAAGGATTCGGCCAGGCCATGAAATGGATCCGCATGCCATTGAGGTAATCTGCTGCCCACATCCACTGCTGATGACGATGATGATGATGAGCTTGAGGAATCCTCGTCGTAGGCATAGTCCAGGGCCACCTGATCGTGCAGATGCCTGGCCTGGGCCAGTGGCATGACGAGAGCAGCCAATGCCATGATTAGCAATAGCAATTGCTTGCTGCCATTGCTGTGGCTGCTGTGTGTATATTTCCTACTACTACTGCACATATTTGTTGTTGCTGCAATGGCAAAGAGAAGAGACACAACATCGTTTAGTCTTTCAAATGTCACACACACAGAGATTCAAGTTTGTTTGATTACCGTTTAAACTAAAGGCTAGCATATTTGGCTATAACAAATTTTTATCACAATTGTTTCAATCTCTAAGTAAATGGGCTCGTTTGGTGTGTGTCTGTTTGTGTGTGTGTATGTGTGGGTTTAACTGTGCGCTCTTGTCGGCGTCTGTTCACTAACTAACTTTAGTTGTGCTGTAAAATTTTAAACCAACCGCCGCGCACTCGCATCTCACTCACGCACTCGCAAATAACTCACGATCGGCACTCGCCGTGGTTGTGGTTGTTGTCGTTACCACTCGTAATCGCACTCAATTGATGTAGAGAGAGAGCCATGGAGTGGGCGATCGTTATGGTCTTTAACTATTTCAATTGCAGTCAAAACTCTCAAAACAAAGTGAAAACATAGAACCAACTCCAAAAGATTAGGACATCTATTAGCCTATATAGCTTAAAATTTGATCTCTCCATGTTTGGCATACAGTATTTGTCATGACTTTTTGCTCATCTCCTCCTCCTCTTTTCCTTTTTTCACTTATTATTTTGCCATTTACTTGAATTTCACCAGAATTTTGGTATTACTCATAGGAATTTGGTGGGTTTTTTTGTTGTTTTTGCGGAATTGAGACTAAAAACACTGAGGCCGAGACCGAGACCGAGACCAAGACGAAACGAGACAAAAACTAAAAGCAATAGCAGTCAGACGCTGACCAGACAACTCTCAAATCGATGACGTTTGACTTGGCTGGCTGGCTGGCTGGCTGGCTGGCTGGG
This sequence comes from Drosophila willistoni, assembly GCF_018902025.1. Classification (NCBI taxonomy): domain Eukaryota; kingdom Metazoa; phylum Arthropoda; class Insecta; order Diptera; family Drosophilidae; genus Drosophila; species Drosophila willistoni. The sequence continues at coordinate 11,210,560 of NW_025814052.1, forward strand.
TGGGTGGTTTAGTTTGCTTGTTGGTTGTCAAAGGGCAGAGGCAAGCCGGCCACACGTCGTATGAATAATTCATATACAACGAACAAAAATTCATTCAAAACTTAAGCAGTTCCGATCTCCCTTGGCTGCTCTCTCTCCCACTTGCTTGCTCACTCGCTCACACGCTCTCGGTGTCGGTCTCGGTCTCGGTCTCGGTTGGCGCGTTGCGCGCTTTGTTGTTGACGTAGGTCAGCGACTTGATAGCGCGGCAACTGAGCAGTCAACAGCGACTGCGATAAGGCACGTGCCTCCGAGTTTTGCCTGCTGCCTTAGTAAGTTTTATTTTTTTTCTGTCTTCATATTCTCTTCAAATCTCAATTAAATCGATCAAGTCTTTGTAATCGTAATCGAAGAAAGTTCTAGATCTAATTCGTGCAGGGTTTTGGATGATTAATCGGGCTATAAAGAATTTATAAGGCACTTGAGACCTTTTTATTAACTTTCTATGCAATTTTCTAGACCAAAACCATTTTATTGGCCATATAAAAACTAAAAACCCACACACACAATTCAAAAGTTATGAGTAACTTAAAATCGGAGATAAACGCTGCAGAAGATTCCAATTGATTTGATTTCCTGGAGGCAAACTCACGTGAGTTCACAGCAAACTCATGTGATCTACTGTATCACTTCAGATTTATGGCCAATAATTTCAAGATAATCACACTTCTAGATAGAGAAAGAAATTCTTTTTGTTGATTACCTATCGATGGCTACTTGAAATTTGATTTGATAATATGGCCAATTATAAGTAAATTTACTTGAATTTTCATGCTAAAACATGTCTTCAACTTTGATTTTCCTTTCGTTTACTCACAAGTTTCATTTTATCAGAATTTATGACTACTAATTGCCATATGTAATCAATCTTTTAACTATGGAAGGTTAAAAAGGGAACCCCCTTTTGTTTCATTTGCCGTTTTGCTTGAAATTCTTCTCTCTGTGTCAATTGTGGTATTGAGAAATCGAATATTTATAAACATTTACGAATTCAGCCTATCATTATCAAACAAACAGAGACTAAGAGTCTATATATTGCCATATGATTTAATTTCACACAAAATTGTCACACAAAAACCATTATCTATCTTAGGTAGTAAGTGCTTCTATCTATCTATCGATCAACTGAAATTTACTTGTCTATAAATAAACATACATATCTTTATTTTAAGGGACTGATTTTACTTACTTTGTTGTTGTTGTTGTTGTTGAGTTTGTTGGTGGTTTTGTTGTTGTTGTTGTTGTTGTTGTTGTTGGCACATGTTCATCATAATTAATAATTTATTTAAAGTTGACTTAGAATAATACTGTTGATATAATACTGCAATAAGAGATCACTCTCGATGCGTTTTTTCTTTCTCAATGCTTGATTATAACTGATTCCAAAACATATATTTATGTATATAGATTTAACGATATTATATATATATATAGGTTGATTTTCCGATTTCTATACGCGTAAGCCAAAGACAATTAGCATTGGCGTGTGTCTAAACGAGACTGATTCATGATTTTAGGTTGTCCCATAATTTTATATATATACCAAAATCGTCGCTGCGGCCCGACGACAACGTCGCAGTCGACGTCGCAGACGCAGCCGCCTGGCCGACTGCGTGTGTGAGGCAGTCCTCGGTAACGGCGACGTCAACCTCAGCGTCGATAGTTCCCTTAGCTTGTATGTGTGTGTGTGTGTGTGTGTGTGTGTGCTGAGGTCGACGTCAATGCGTTGCGTTGTGCAAAAGAATTGGCACCATATCGATGGAGTGTCCGAGTGCGAACGAGAGAGGCCAACAACACTTCCAAGAGCGAAAGAGAATATAATGCTTATAATTATTATTTGATTTATTTTTATGATTGCCAAAGCACGGGCAGCAATCGCCACCTCTGCAACCACCTCCACCTCCACCTCCATGTCCACCTCCATCCCCCAACTCCATCTCCCAAAAGACGTACTACCAACACGTGTAAGACCAACCCCAATATCAACCCCACCAACCTCTCCACCCCCCCCCCCACTCCACACACTCCATCCCATCATTCATTAAACTTTGAAATTTTTATCAATTACAAAGCTCCCAAGTTAACCTCCGCCACCCTTACAAACGCGATTACCCTCCATCATCAATATTATGCGGGGATTTTTCTTGTCCAAACAATATGTATTTCTATATATATAGTATCTCTATATATAAACTATTTGATACCTTCGCTTAACAATTTCAATGTTAGGGGGGAGGTTGGAGGATGGTAGAGGCGTGGTCTATACAGTTTTTTGGCTTCGAAACCGAAAATTAATTGCAGTCAAAACAAATGAGAAAAAAAGAGAGACAAAAAAAAAACACAAAAATTGTAGGGGGAATTTTTTATTTTGTACCATGGGAAAACGAGCTGTGAGAGTTAGATGCTTGGTTGACCCACTAAAATTGGACAATAGACGCCGATCCCCAGAGATAAGGCCTATTAAATTTGACCAACACACACACACACACACACACATAATAATAACAACAACAAATAATAACAAAATAATAAAAGCAGCTAACAACCAAAAATACAAAACGATTATTATTTAATTCAATTATCATCGGTAAATTTGAAATATATTTGCAAAAAACTCAAATAGTTCTCGAAGCTCGAGTAATTGACAAAAGAAATACTGAAAAAAGGATTATGTTTGGATTTCATTTGCCATAGCTTTCCCTCTCTCTTTCCCTCTTATTTCTCAACGACTAATAGTCCTTAACTCTCTTGAGTTGGATTTTGAATTGGACGGTCCATTTTTATTGGTTGTTTCTACAATCGCTTGAACGTGCTGGGAAACATGTGTGTTTCAAGTTAAAGTAATCACAATCTAGATCGAAAATAACGGTTAACGGGCAAACGGTTTTGGTTATGACACAGTTAAAAGAAAATGAAAGTCGATTTCGATAAGAGAGAAAGAGCAAGATAGTCAGGCATTTCGAATCATAAATTTTCGACCATCAAAATAATTAGATCATCAACTTCAACTAACTTGAATCCATTTGACGCATAGTTTTTTTTTAATTTATAGATCCTAACGATTCCATGTTCCATCGGTATTCCCTGAACTAGTTTGGTTTGCTGGCCATAACGAAGCTTTAATGCCCTTTCCTAAAACTGATGAAAACATATTAACTAAACCAATTTGATTTTAATATTTAATTCTTATTTGATTTTACAAACAAATGTAGCTATATAATTTAAATAAACCATCAAATCATGACGTGATTCTGTCGTATATATTGTCTTGGAGCTGCCCCAAATAAGTAAATATTACGTATACGCAATATTACGAAAATAAATAACTGATGTGCGAAATGAGCAAATTCAGGGAATGTGTTCATTGCTAATAGCTAATAATACATAATTATGTGCTATATTGTTTTTCTTTTTTGTTGTTGTTGTTGTTTTGGTAATAGATCAAAGTGCAAAGAACCCAAAAATTGAACTACTGGCGTCTATATTGTCGGTGTGTCAACGATCGAACGAACGAACGGCATTTGAAAAGACAAAAAATACCTGAGACATTCACCAAAAAATTGTTTGTCTTCAATTTTGTTGATGACGCGTTACTCTACATATAATTTTTTAACGATAGCGATAAGGTATGACATGGAAAACTTTTGTTTTCCAGATCTTCATGCTGCAGTGTAGCAAAGAAGTCATTCAAAATGTAAAGCGGATCGCAACATTTAAGCGAAATCATTTGCTAAAAAAAGGAAAAATATAGACAACAATCTTAACAATTTGCCAATACTTACAAATTTTATATTCGTATATAATTAAAATTGTTTAATTTATAGCCGATTTTAATGAAAATGGTTAATGGTTTCAGAAAAAAGTTTTGTAAAATCAATTAGTCACGTAAAACAGTGTTGGACCAAAAGATCCCAAGCACAAAGTTGCTGGAGATTATCTTAGGATATTTTTATAACTAAACCTAAATAACTAAAGATTTTAAAAATAATAAAGGTGCTGAACATTTGGCAAGCCCAAAAGGGTGTGGGGGGGCACACACCACATTTACGGTTCATTATCTGTGAATATAATAACCAATAATATCTTGAATTAATTAATTAAATGGCAGCCAAGAAAATACAAAACTAAAGAGCGACTCGTAAATAAGAAAAATATGCAATACACATTTCATGTTTTCTGTCATGTAAAATATAAAATATAAGATATTACTTAACTCTTTTCAAATCAATTAACAACAGTTTAAGTCATTTATTAAATTAAAAAATTACAACTTAAGATTCTAGTTAGCAAATAGGCAGAGTGTTTAAATTGACATTCGTTTTTTTTCGTTGATTGGTTCCACTGTTATCAAGAAACAAAAAAACGAAACTGAATGGTGCTTAGCCACTTATTTTGTGCGAATAGTAATTATCAATAGAAATTTTGATTTAATGCTCATTTTACTGGTAATTTGGCCAAGTTTTCCACTGAACAAATCTTATCAATCGCCAGCGTTTATTGAGATTGAACTTTGATGTTCAATTTTGGTAATGTTGTCCGGGGAAGGGGAAATCACAATTGTCTTGAAAGACGTTGGTGGGCGCGTGTGGTGGAAACCGTTGACTAATGCCCATTCAGTGAATGAATAATCAAAGTTAATGCCACCACCCTCCCCCCCTGCTCTCCGCCGAAAACAATGACAAAAATGATAGCAATGGAAAAAAAGAACGATATACGTTCATTTGTAAAATAGTTGTCTGCGGATGGATAATAATTCAGAACTTCAGCGGGTTGAGTCATCCACCCAAAAGTCAATTCATCCACGCGACCGAACATACAGTTCATATGTGGAAAGAAGAAGAGGTACGTGGCAACACAGCTGCAGAATGATGGGCAGTAGATTGCGTAGATGGCATAGATGAAGGGGACCTTTGTGTTGCTGGACTGTGGGAAATGTTTCTCTCTTTGTTTATTGCCGGCACTACAAACGGACTACTACGGACTCCATGTCCGGCTCCGTTTCCGTCTCCGTCTCCGTCTCCATTTTCGGTTCTAAATTTAGCACTCTGCCAGTGACTTCTTTCTACTGTGTGGTGTGTTTGTGTGTGTGTGACGTAGGTGTCGCCCGCCTGTGACGTAGGCAACCAATTGCCAGTTGCGAAATTTGCTGTAATTACCATTCAACCTTTCGAATAGGCGACTGACTGCTTATCTTGGCGATTCAGTTCAATTGATATTCTGCCTAATGCCAACAAATCGCATGGCTAACGCCTAGGCGTTAAATACATCTACAAATACAATATATTTAGATATTATTATTATTATTATTATAATTGTTATTAATAAAGCACCTTGCCTTAGATACTTACGTCGATACGCATAATTGAAATTGTCGCTTATCAGACAATAAATGGCAACCAGCACTTCATAGACCAGGGGGCGGGCATTAGGTGGGCCTGAAGGCAAAGGCGTTCATCAATCATATTGCGAAATCCTTCTAAAATACATACCAAATGCCCAATAAACATTTAGGCCAAAAGCCATAACCACCCATTCTCCCATCTTTGTAGAGTTTTATGAATTGTTTTCGAAATTTCCAATTAAAAACCCACCATGTGTGTTTTTTTTTTTTTTGTTTTCTTTTTGGAATTTTAGTCATATATTTAAGTTATTAAGCAGCTATTTATACATGTATTTTTAAATTAAGTAATGAGAAAGCTAGGCTTACTAATATAATCCATGTAGAATGTATTTTTCATATATTTAAGTATAGTTATATTGACTTTAACTTGTGGTCTATTTATCTGATCTAATAGATTAAATTTGGGGAAAGAATTCACATATATACTTGAAGCTGATCAAGAATATATATACTTAATGGGATCGACAATGTCTCCTTCTCTGCGTTAAAAACATTTGACCATGAGAAAAAAAGGACTAGACTCCTTTGAATACACCAAAGTTGATATACATACATATCAATAATATACGAAATTATTTAGTCTAACTAATTAGAGACGCCTTAACCCCCCTCCGCCCGTTTGAATGGCTTTGAAGCTTTCGTTAAGGACTCTTCGTATGACTAATTGATAAGCATTCACGCCTAAGCGGTTTTCATTTAATTCAATTTTGTTTTTGTGTGTTTTTTTTTTTTTGGTTTTTATCGCGTGCCAACGTCAACTCCATGACGCGCGCCTCATCAGCGATGCCTTCTAATGTGTCAACAAATGTCGCGTGCGGTGTTTCAATGTGGTTGTTGTGGTTGGTGTTGTTGTTGGTGTTGGTGGTGGTGCTGCCAATGATTATTGACATATTGTCCAATTGACAAGCTAAGCGAGAGACACACCGTATGAGTGGCAGTTAGATGATCGGATCAGCAAGCGATTTCAGTTAGTAAATTAGTCATCTAACTAGCATTTTTAATCTTTATATACAACCATTTGGCCAAAGGCCCAATTTAGCGATGAATCAACCGTTTCCCATGCCCCCACCATATTCATTCATTGGCTTCACTCTCAAACAGACATCATAAAAAATTCAAGCAAACACAGCGAAAAAAGAAGAAGCAAAATTCAAGCCAAAGAAGAAGATTGTTCGACCACTTGCTTGGAGTGCCGACAGCCAGTTACCCTAATCCCTGAGTGTAAACAGAGTGCATAGAATTCCGGAAATTCTAAAATTCCAAATTTTTAGTGTTTACAGATCACAATATTATTGAACACTACTTGCTTACATTATCTCTATGATAGTCATGGCTTCTCAAGAACTAAAACTAATGATTTAAAGAGGGGAGGGAAAGTTCTCGCCCAAATTATAAACAATTCCATGGAAATTTATTAAACAAATACATTTTTATAAGTATTGGAATGCAGCTAGATCAGAGTGTAAGGCAATGAAGCTTTAAGGAAATTCGTATAACTACTTTAAGATTACTGAAAAATTCTTCAAGAGAAATATTTCGTGGTTCATATTAGCCCCAACAACTTGTTCAGTTCCAAAATTAGAGTTTAAGACTCATCGCGTGTGATATTTATTCTCTGTCCTACTCGCTCTCACTTGAGCTCGAGTTGATCGAGTTATGGGTCCAACGTTGCGATTTCGGCCTTGTCTTTGAGGCTTTTGGGCATCTCTTACACATCGCACAAACACTTCCGTTTTGCAGCAGCAGCAGACAAAACAACAAAACAAAAAAAGGAAAGGCACGCCGAATATCCCATGAGCGCTGATGATGAGAATCGTTGCCAAAAATAAATATGAAAATTTGCATAGGCGCACAACGAGCGAAACCCCCCAGCCAACCCCCCAACCCCCCAACCCCCATCACCTCCTTCCGCCATCGAACTGAGCAACTCATGACGTCGCTGACAGCTCCCATTCATCCTCTGTCACCCCTCAAACACAGTCAATTGCCCGCAAATAGTGTTTATTTGTTTGGGGTCAATTTCGGTGGTATTTCTTCGATGAGCAATTAGTATAACACACACACATGTGTGAGTGTGTGCGTGTGTGCGTGTGTGTGTGTGTGTGTCTGTGTGTACAACATATTCCCACTCAAATTGATTCAATGTTACCGGAACAAAACAATTTGTTTTCAATCCGAAAACAATTTCATCCGCTAAACGTTTTTCAGATTAAATTTTATGCTTAATTTAGGGGAATTTTTACTGCACAGTGGGCCACATAAATAACTGGTATATATGCTAATTGGATGCATAAATATAGACATTACAAAGGACTAAGTTCAATTTGCTTATGTACATGAACCTGGTAAATAAATTGATTCGTACGTCATTAGTTAATAAATTCCATTTAATTTTTGCAGTTAAAGGCAAAACTAATGAAAGATTTGTGTTGATTTTGAAATTATTCACAACATTATCGAAACAAGCTATTGAAAATATTTTTCAAGTAATTCTCATAAAATAAAATTACGCATACGCAGGGTGAGCCCATATAAATGTAGATTAGTTTCCCTATAAACTTGCTACAATTGGACAATTGGACTTGGACAATTCTGAAAATTAAAGAAAACCATAGAAAAACCATGTGAACATTTTCTAGCAATAGAAGATTTCATAGACATATAACATATGAAAGAAGATTCGACTTTTATAATTTAATTTCCAACTATTTGTTCAGCTTTTCATCAGTTTCACAGACTTAAGTAAATAAAAAAAGACTTGGACAAACTTGTCCAAACAAATGCTTGTCCCAATTCTCGATTTCATCATATGCACTTGCCATCAAAATCTCAAAGATCTCATGTCATTTGGCCTTATGATGAATTCATCACCCACCACAGATATTTGATATGGCAAGACCATTGCCCGAGGAAAACGAAAACAAAAGACAAAAAACAAATGTTAAGAGGTTATAGCTTTGTTTAATTTCGGTTTATTTATATACACATATATGTATATGTATTTGTGCTTTAAATGTTGGTTAAATTTTTTGCGTTTTACCTTCAAAGTGCAAGTGCTGGCGGCATCGACTTGCACAAAAGTTTTGCACTTGAAAGTATTTTGTGTCTTGTTATTGAAATTGCAATTCAAGATTCTTCACGTACACGTATTTTATGTATGTACCTACAACCATCCAGTTGATGATTTACATATAGAGAGTTGAGCCAGTCGGTCGTTTAATCGGTTGGTCAGTCTGTCAGTTAGTCAGTCGGAGTCGAAGGCGAAGTTGGAGTCGCTGTTGGGTCGTAAAAAACCGCCAAGTCTTTTGGGGTGGACTGTAAAAACAACCTGACCATATCGTGCCAGCCTTTTCTTTTCTATCGTCATTATGAACATCATCATCATCATCATCACCATTGTGGTTATTGTTGTTGTTGTTGCTGTTCTAGTCGGTGGCGGCGGCGGCGGCTTCAAATGTCACTCTCGAACTGTGGAGCACTCAAATTGGCAAAAATATGACCCAGAAATTTGAGTAAGTTAGCACAAGAGAGTTTAAGACTCGGAAGACAGAGAGAGAGAGGGAGAGAGAGAGAGAGAGAGGGGCAGAGGGGCCAGAGTAGAGGGTGTAGACACGAAGGAGACTGCTGGGCGGCAACTCTTGCACGTTCGATTTTTCTCTAGGGAAACTGTTTGCCTCAGCAGCAGCAGCAGCAGCAGCCAAAGGAGCCAACAATTTTGTGTCTGGCTCCCACAGTTGTTGTTGTTGTTGTTGTTGGTTTTCTTATTGCCGTGATTTTATTTTATTCTTTTCATGTTTCTCTTTGCAGAGGCGTCTGCATCATCATTGGCATTGCCATCACATCATCCCAATCACTGCCAGCTGCACCACTAGCTGGACCGTAATTTGAGGCTAATGAGGTGGCCGCTAAGCTGGCTAACAGGTCGCTCTCTCTCATTCTCTCGTTCCTGTTCCTGTCCTTGTCCCCCCCATAAGGCCATCGCTCAGGAAGAAAGCTCAATTGTGTGAAATCTGTCAACTATCGTTAAGCGATTTCTTTTATTTTCATAGTAACTTTTAAGTGTTTCATTTAAACAAATTTAATTTTAATCATCCAATTTATGGATGTTCCGCCATATGAATGGGAGCAGGATAAAACCTAGGCAAATCAGGATAGGCTTAGTAAGTTAGTGTTTATAAAGATATTTGAATTGGTTAGGAGTAATGAAATCTTTGCAGCGCTCGTTTGCAATTGCATTAATGTAGGTATGTTTGTTTATATATATATATATATATGTATATATATATGTACAGTAAATACATGATAGTATGTATACATTGTAAACAATTCTCATTATGATCAATCTGGAGCTTTAGAGGCATGCAATGGCCACCATCAAAGCTGAAGGAAATCACGTCTAGCTGCTGCTGCCGACGAACAGATGGACCGATCGACCGATGGACAGACAGCTGGGACACACAGATACGTAAATAGTTGTAAGTAAGATGCGAGGAAAAGAGAGAGAGAGAGAGAGTGTGTGTTTGTGTGTGTGGAAGAGGAAAAGAGATAGATAGAGAAAATGTATCGATTTACAAGTGCAAAAACAACTTGACTAACAACATGAAATGAGAGCAAACACAGAATTGGAACGTTGACAAGATGCCAACGCAGCAAAAGAGCTTACAATGTTGGAAGGAATCCGAATCCATGTCTGGGAAGCCGACAATGCCGACAATTAAACAAATTTGATACAGAAGAAGAAGTCGGCGGAGCGGCGGGTATTAGTTGCCACAATGCGAGAGGATGAGGTTTTTGAACTGTAGCCGCCACCGCAGCGAAAAACAAGTTGATGGCTGGACGTACCAAGAGATGTGTCCACGCATAATTTTAAGTTGACTTTCAATCACATGTAACATTGGTGGGATAGATAGATGACAGATGGACTGACTGTGGAATTGTTTTGTTTTGTTTGACTGCTGTTGCTTGTTGACTAACTAGTTGAGTAAAGATATATGTACAATATATCACTTGGGTACTTATCAATCAATTAATTAGTCAACACTTACTTCGCATCTTATCAAAGGTCGAGCCGTATGAATCAGCCCCAATAAGTTGTAGGTTATGATTTTCACCTACCCATGTATGCAAACAATGTTACATGCATAGATCAATAAACAGGCAGCCAGTCGTGTTAATCATTTGGCATTACGCCCACCCAATCACCCAATCACCCAACCACCCATCGCCCTCACTCACACAAATGCGCCCGTGCAACAACCTTGCCTAATTAAAAACAAATAGAGATATGGTGAGCAAAAAAAAAAAAGAACAAGAATACCAACTGGGTCGACCATCTGTTACCCACGACATGCAAATGTCCAGTGTCCAGTCCAAAGTTGAGCCATCAATTTTTGACAGAAATCAATCAAAAATATTATCACATTTCGGTGGAAAATAGAAAACGAATCACTTAAACGAAAACGAAAACGAAAACTTCTAAATGTATCTACCCCTCGAACCAGTTATAACCATGGCAAATGCCAAAAATATGAAAAAAAGCGCAAAAAAAAAAAAAAAACAAAATAAACCAAAAGCAAACAAAAACAAACTAAAAACATTTGTCGCGTCGGCGTCGTCGTCATCAAATCATTTCCTAATAACCCAATTAGACTCCCCACACATACATACACACACGACCTACGCAATGGTTCAGTGTGGCAAAGGTAAACTTAATGTGGATGCGTCATCCATGCGTGTGTGTGTGTGTGTGTGAGTGAGTGTGTCTGTGGCACATACATACTTAGGCAGTAGATGACGCCACAAGTTCCCCAAGTCCAGACTCCAAACACGCGCCTCAACTTCAATGACGTCACGAAAGCCAAGTCTTGACCTACAAAATGAAGAAGAAAAAACCATATATATAACATGAATAAATCACCCAAAATTCAATGTGCCGATCTTGAAATACCCTTCTGTTTGAAAAAGTTAAGAGACAGTTGTAAAAAATAAAGTACAATTTTCACATCTTTTCATTTTAATTGCAGAATTCTTTAGAGAACAGGAGAATGTTAATTAAACCAAACCTTTATTATAATATATATACGCATTTAAGTAGGTATTGGCATCTAAAATAGCTTTAAAAGTGGAGTTTATATTTTAAAATTCATAATCACTAAAATTGCTATTATAATCGCTTACCAAAACTAATGCATACATTTGTAAAGGGTATAAAAAAACACGAAAACAAAGCAAACACATTCAGAGAGACAGAAAATGCCTCAAATTGGCGTGAAGAAGAGGTAAAAATAACAAGTTGGTTGGCAACAAGATATATAAAAATAAAAACTCAATTGATTAGCCCCACGACAACGGCAACAACAACAACAACAACAACGAAGACGTCGACGACGGCTACAACAACAACAACAACAACAACAACGACTTGATGGCAATTCGACTCATCAGGAAAAAATTTCAACTCTTTTCGAAATTAAAATGTGAAAATGATATGACAACTCTAAAAAAAATCATAATATTAAGTGTGAGAAATGAAACAGGTTTCTTCTTGAGATTGAGAATTAAGTAAGAGAAAATATGGATAGGAATTCATATAATTAGCCTTGACCCAAATTTCAATAATTATAGCAGAATTCTAGCGAAAAAAAAGGAAAATCAAACTTTATCCGAGCCCTCAAGACTCTATAATAAAAAGCTGAGAGGCCAGAAAGTGAATATGACAAAAACTTACTTTAATATTCTAGCAAATTTTTCCTCTCAACACATTCACGAATGTCGAACAAAAAGTTATTTCCTTGTCGTGGATACAAAAAACCTTTTTCTTTTTCGGTTAGATTTTCCTTAACCCAATTCACATTTCTAATGGATTCAAAACTTTATACTAATTTATTTAGAATATTTTATAAACTGATTTGAATTATGAATTAAACGAATATCAATTATTTGAATATTAGGCAGCATTATTTGAATATAAATGAATCGATTTGAATTGAATTGAAATAAATTGAATTCTAAATTTATAAACAACTTATTTCTAAACATGTAAATAAAATATCTCAGCTGATCAGACATAAGTTAAGTCTAAACTCTGTAAATAAATCAATAAGCTAGTTTTAAGCTAAATATAATAATATGGAAAAAAAGCAATGAAAAATATAAATTTAAATCTAAATAAATGAGTGAGAATAAGTACATATATGTACATATATGTTCTTATTAAATCTCCTAACGTTCATAAGAATGGGAATGAGTCTAGTGGAATGAATACTATTTAGACTATTTGAATAGATCAAATATATAAGCCTCTCCAATCTTGGAGAGTTTTGGAGTCGTCTTGAAATAAAAATAACTTAAGAGATTTTACTTTTCAAAAAGGAGTAGAAGAAAAAATAGTCAAGAATACTTTTTTTTATATATTTTAATATATTTATTTTTGATTTTAGTTTTCAAAAATCCAACATTAGTCCTTGAACTAAAGTTAAAAAATCAGAAGACAGAAATTTTAAATTCAGTCCTATTCCATTTGACAAAGAACGTGCCATATTTACATATTTTGTATCCTCATTTGTTATATTATAAATATGTGTATATATTGTTTATTAAAGCATTTTAAATTTATAACATGTTTTTTTTTCATTTTACATTGTTTTAATATTAACTCTTTGTATTGTATATTACACAAACTTGATAATGATTTCACAATATATAAAAAATGATTTATAAATAGATACTGAAAATCCCTAACCTAACGCAAAATATGGAAAAATACTTAAAGCAAATAAAATAACAACCACAACAACAACAACAACAAGATGAGGCAAAATGAGAAAAATCACCTTTACCTTTAACCACAGATCGTGACAAATGTTCTAACACTTTTTCATTCATGAAAAATTTTCCCAATGAATTTCATCACATGTCTCATTAAGTGTGTAACAAATACAAAAGCAAAACAAATAAAAAACTTTTAAAAGAAAACGAAAAAAATCCCGCTGAAATTCTTAAAAATTATTAAACTGTTTGACGTCGATGAATGTAGGTGGAGGAGTCAGTCAATCAGTCAGTCAGTCAGTCAGTCAGTCAGTCAGTCAGCCAGTAAGTCAGTCAGCCAGTAAGTCAGCCAGCCCTATGCCAACTTCAGTGGAATTTCAACCTTTGCAAAAAAAAAAAAATACATGTTAAACAAATGTTGTTGTTGATGACGTCAAGGCACGCGACTCGCATTTGTTAATTGGAATGGGAATTAAAATTGGAAAAGGCCAGTCAAACAGCCAAACAAAATCAGATTGCAAATGAAATAGTGCCGCTTGCTCGACAGGGCAACCACCTGATGAGTCATCTGAAATGGCAGTCGATCGACCACCACCAATGATGCGGTAATACAACAACAACAACAACAACAACAACAACTGACACTTACAGTTATTACAATTTCAATTACAAACACAAAGATGACTGGCAGGGGGGGGAAATACAAAAAGGTGCAATCGTATAAAGTAGTTTTTATGAGTTGCTGATGCAACAAGGTCGACCGTCGCCGTCGTCAATTGTCAGTGAGCTTATCATTGAATATGGTTAGTTAGATAGTTAGATAGACAGATAGTTAAATATGGGTGTTTATGGGGGCATTTGAGGGTAAGTATATGTATCTTTTGGGTTATCGGTTTATGTTGTAAACACGCCCCCGAAAAAAAAGGTAGGCTCGTCCCCGTATACCTTAATACATATTGCTTAATTAAGTCATTTGACATTTAATTTATTGGCCAGGGCATTTAATATTTAATAAATTTAATTGGGCAATCAATCGCATCAGTTGCAATTCGGAATCGTAAATCGCGGACGTTAATCGTTTCGCGTTTCGTGCGTCAATGGGATGGATGATCAATCGGTGGATCGAAATATACTTAGTATGATGATAAGTATAGTATATATTCATTTAGTTGAATGGCAAAGTAAGTGAAATTTAGGTTTCTCCTAACCAGCAACGAAAGAAGCAACGCGGTGTTTCAAATGTTGCACTTCGACATGGGCAGGACTATCTATGGCTGATGAAAAGGATGTCGTCTTCATTTGGAAGCGGAGAACTTCAAACCAATCAATCTGGCAGAATGGAGACAAATCAAAAGTATTGAAAGAGATGGAGCCAAGTCGTGTTCAGGTTTGAATATTTAATCTTTTAAGTCAATATCCTTAGAAGTGTAAACTTTTCTAATGTGTTGAAAAGATAATGTTCTGTTTGGGCGAACATCGGTTTTTTACTTTCAATAAAAACTTTTTATAATCTTATAATCAAGGAGAGCAGAAAATCTAATAATGAATAAGGATGTTACATCTAAACTTAGATCTCTAATATATGTATTTCAAGGACATTGGGCAATGTGCCTAAGGGCAACTGTCTAGAAATAACAATCAAAAAGACATTTAAATTTTGGTATTTGATTTGATTCTGTTAGTTAAACATTTGTATCATTTTTAAGTTTTCAAGCGGAAAAAAAGGATAAGAATCCTGATAGTCTTTTCTCTCGTCGATAATTATTAAATTTTAGTAGTATCTACAGAAATATTTACAGCATATCTTTATCGTCTTAAGCATAAAATATTTCTTACGACTATTTTGTAGTTTAAAAAACTGTTTTAAGTACTTTCAGAGCAGTGTCAAATCAAGTGATAAGCGGCTCTTCCTTTATCTTTCTCTTAGTATTTTTCTCTGTGTCTCTCTCTCTCTCTGTGTGTGTTAAGAACGAAAGTGTTAACTTTCAGCTTGCTTTTACCATTTCATAGCGTGATGAAATGGAGGTAAACTGATAAATACCAGCACGTTGACTTTGACTTTGAAAGCAAGCGAAAACGAGTTGAACGCATGGGAAAAGTATTTTTTAATTTGTATACATAAATAATAATTATGAGCGATGCTTCCTAGAAATTTGTTGCGGTTCATCGATAGGTTAGGAGCCAAATCGTATCGGAATCAAATACGAAAGGGAAGCGGCAAAAGGTTCTCAGAATGCAGCAGCCACAGCAGCAGCAGCAGCTGTCGGTTTGAGAATGAAACTTTTAGCCGATGATAAATCTGTATCTATATCTCTCTGTATTCGTATCTGTATCTGCAAAATGCAAATCAGTTATGGCAGCTTTTGTTATTATTCAATCTAAAGCTAATCATCTAAATTAAATGATATGAAATTATGTTATAAACATTTTTACGACCACACAAAAACCGAAACTGAAACATACAAAGCCATATCAGAGTCGCACATTTAACGCCGTTTTTTGTTTCTGTTTTTTTTTTCTTTTTTTTCCTTTATGTTTTGTGTCGGTATCTGTTTTTTTTTTTTTTTTGGTTTTTTTGGTTTCTGTGGTTTTGGAATCTGTGTCCATATATGTATACACGCAGATTTTTGTTGTCGTCTTTTTTCTTTCCTCTTTTCGGCGGCTCCTCTTTGCTGTTAATCATTTTGTGGCCAGGTCTTTTGTTGCTCCCTGCCTCATGCCTCCTTCTGCCCGTCTGACTGACGACTGACTTAACTTGACTGCTTCGGCGGTATCATCGAGTTAATCTTGTTAAAACAAACCGTTTCAATAAATACAGCGATAATGCAATTTTAATGCCATTAAGATGAGTACCAATTATGGCCAGCACCACACAACACAACACAACACAACACAAGAACACCAGAGAGCAGAGAGCAGGGAGAGCAGAGTAGCAGAAACCAGAGGATAACTTACGGAACCCAGAGAGAAGAACACCAGAGCATCATCATCATCATCATCATCATCATCATCAGCAGCAGCAGCTTAACCATAGCGTCAACTCGTCGCCCCCTCTTGATTTCACTCAGTCCATCTTCAGCTTCATTTCATCTTTGACCGCAAAATCATTTTGTGTGAATCCTTTAAGCCGCAACGACGCAAACGAAGTTTTACATGCCATCCCTCCCATATGATTATCATTTTATACTCTAACCAACAGATGGGTATATCCCATTCATTCAAAAACGAATGAGCAATAATATTTTTCATTTAATTCAATTTTGAAATAGTTTATTATTTATTTACAAGTAAAGACTTATTATTAGTTAGCTTCGGTTACAAAATTAATTCATCGACAATTTAAAAATGCAAACAAATCGAGTTCTACGTAAAACTAGTTAAACTACATTAACTAAACAAGTTATTTGCATCTATTTAGCAAATAGCATTTATTATAATAGGTTAGAGCTAAATTAATTGATTTTCATAGATGATAAAAGGTTTTATTAATCGACTTTCTGAAACCTATCAAACGTTTGACTTTTCTTCGTGTGTGAAATCGTGATAAGAGGAAACTAAAATAGTTTGCTAAACTTGTGAAATTTATATCATAAATAAACAATTTATTATAACGTACATTTCTTTATTTAGTTTAAACATTGAACTGGCGGTTTGGGATTACAGTTTGCTGATGCTTCTCGTTGAAAAACTATATAGAAAATCTACTCAAATCTTTTTATACCATACACCCATAGGGTGAAATGGTATATTAAAGTCGCCAAAATGTATGTAACAGGCAGAATGAAGCATCTCCGACCCCACAAAGTATGAATATTCTTGATCAGGATCAACAACCGAGTCGATCTAGCCATGTCCGTCTGTCCGTCCGTCTGTCCGTCTGTCCGTCCGTCCGTCTGTCCGTCTGTGCGTCCGTCCGTCTGTCCGTCTGTCCGTACGAACACCTAGATCTCGGAGACTATAAGAGCTAGAGCCACCAAATTTTGTATGTAGACTCGTGTAGTATGTAGAGTGATCAAGTTTATTTCAAATTTTTGCCACGCCCCTTTCCGCCCCCGCAATTTAAAAAAAGCGTTTATCTCCAAAACTATTCCAGCTAGAGACACCATATTTGGTATGTATATTTGCTTAGTAAATGCACACATTTTGTATGTGTAAAAATTTTGCCACGCCCTTTTCCGCCCCCGTAATTTGAAAAACTTGATTATCTCCCGTATTTTTTTACCTTATGCAATCAAATTTGGCACACTTAAATTTAATACTAATATCTAGCAATACCAAATACCAAATTTGATCAAAATCGGACAAAAAATAGTCGAGTTATGCATATAAACGTTTTTCCATAAGGCCGAAGTTGGCCGTCAGCTGGTGGGGGCGCTAGGGTGCTCGTATGATTGAGTGAGCGAGATACTAAGATATGCTTGTAAAAAGCATGTGAAAATGCATTTGTTTAATAAATTTTAAATATTTGCTTTACTGGTGTATGGTATACCTAAGTCGGCGAGACGACTTACTTACTTCATTAAAAATAGGTCAGAAATTGGCAAAGTTAAAAATTCTAAAAGTTAGGGGTTTACATATTTTAAAGAATTTAACAACCTAAAATCTTCATTCTCAGACTGTGTTACTAAATTTTTTATCAACTCTTAGCATATACCAAAATGTCATTAAGCCGTTGAGAATTGGTTATACTGGAAACGTGAATATTGCCAAAATTGGCCAAAATATAAGTAATCGAGTCTTAAATACAATTTTAAAATCACTTTCCAGAAAAAAATGTACATAAACGTTGAAAATCGTGCAAGAAATTGCAGTTACAGATTTTCAAATGACAAAACTTACTAAATCTAAATTGAAATAGTCGTAACTAATAACTTTATAAGTTTTAGCTTATATATTTGTACATATACTTAAGTATATGAATCTATTAATAACAATTTATTGATAATTTTATCAAGACTTTTGTCTTATAAATTAGAGAATCTTAAACGCAAAATCGTATTTATATATATTTCATTTAGGCATTTGCACATTTTTAGTAATCGAAATCCCAAAGAAAGAATTTGGAATTCATTTGGAAAAGAGTCAGAGTATTAGTTATTCGACGCGTGAAAAATAACGCATTTTTGGTTTTGTGTTTTATTTTATTTTGTTTTCTTTATACTTTCAAACCGTTTTCTTAGCCTGTTGCCTCTATATTATTGGTTATGCCCCCAAATCTCTGTCTCTCTCTCTTTCTCCCTCTCTCTGTCTCTCTCTCTCTCTCTCTCTATGTCTCTTTGTTGTACATTTTGGTTTTTTGGCGATCCAATCATCTATAACCATTGGAGATTTTTACTTAATCCGGCACCACAGCCCACAGAATTTGATCTTGGATGTGGACTTGGACCTAAAACTGAACATGGGCTTCGTCTTGAATTTGGACTCGGACTTGGATGTTGGACTTGGATAGTCGGGGAGGGGGGGCTCTTGTTGTTATTGTTTTTTTTTTTTGTATTTTATTGTTTATTTAAGATTTCTGCGTTGGCCATTTTAGTCGGCTTCGAGCCGTGTTTCGCTTTGTTTGTGCCGTGTTTCTTGCATTTTCATTGTTCTTTATGATGCTCATTTAAAATTCAAGCTTTGTTTCATTAAGAAACACGTTCGTTTCACAGCGCCAATTTCGACATTAACGCCGCCGACGGCGCTACGCAGCTTGTTAACGTATTTTAATGCCTCCTGCCTCGATATCAAAGCAAAAGTTTAACAATCAGATGGCAGGCAATCGACCAGATCAACACCAGAATCTACCTCCATCCACCAGCCAGTCAGCCAGCCAGCCAGCCAGCCAGCCACCTTCTCCTGCCATTGATAAGACACGGCGGCGCTCATTAAAATTAAATGTGTAGACCAAGAATTTGCGCAGGGTACTCTTCCCTCTACTTCGTTTCCATCTCCATCTCCTCCATCTCATTCTTTTACCCATTGTAGTCGTGGTCAACGTCGTCGTCGTCGTCGTCATAATCATCGTCATCATCATCATCATGATCATCTCTGTGGCTCTCGCCGAGGCACTTCCATCTGCTAATCCTCGACCGTGTCAAAATGCTCTCGAGCCCTTGTCAAGGCCCCCGCCCTCCTTACCATGGCCAGCTGCCCACCTTGCCAGCAACAGCTGCAGATACCAAAAACTAAAGACAAAAATTGTAAATTATATTGCAAAGTATGGACTCTCAGATACCCTATATCTTTAGCCCATGCCCATAGGAAAGACACTCTTAGTTCGATTTTGATTTGTTTCTTTTGCTGTTCTTCAGGAATTCAATATACCCCAAGGCCAAGGGACATTTCTTTTATAGAGTACGAAACAAAAAAAAGAGAAGTCAAGGAAAATGATTTGTACAATTTTGTAGTGCATAATTGATGTCGATTGTCCGCGTTGCCCTCACACAGACAGACGACGACAGCGACAAACAAGGACGAAAGCGAGGACGAAGCGAGGATGAAGAGGAATACGAGTGGATGCAATTATGATGGAATTGGAGAAGATCAGATCAGACTTTCAATTTGATTGCGCGAATTGGGTGGGCACTCTGGGTGGCATTTGAACTCTTTCTCTAGGAGAGACAAATTTAACACTTAATGGAATCTTTCTATCTCTATATTTCCATCTCTCTCTCTCTCTCTCTCTCTTTTTTCTCTCTGTCACTCATAGTTGTTATTGATATATCTAATAGCTCAATTCGCAACTCCTTTCAGCAGCAGGGCCCGGCTTCTGATATGCCTTTCGGCTGCCCTCACTCTCATAATCATTTTCAGCTCAAAATGCAGCTCCATCATCAGCTCCAGCTCCAGGTCCAGGTCCAGGTCCATATGGACTGCAGAGAAGAGTCATAAAAATAAAAGTCATTGACTCAATTTGGAAATGTCTCACACACGACGACTTTGCTCTTGCCTGTTGATGATGACTGGGTCCAGGGTCTTTGGCTCGATCTCTTCGCTTCTCATTGCGCTTTTTCGGTCTCTTATTGTGATGGGAAGGGGGCGTGCCAGCAGGCGCTTGTGATTATCCTTTCGCACGTTCGGCGTTGCTTAACAAATCATAAATATTGTTGCCATCGTCGTCGTCGTCGTCGTCGTCGTAGTCGTTATTGATGGTGGCGGTCGCAGCAACAGCAGCAACAGCAGCAGCAGCAGGAGGAGTTGGCGGAGAACGACAACAACAACAACAAAAACAGAAGAAAACAAAAGGAAACAACGAAAATCGTTACCACCTTTTTTATGGGGGCCCTCAGCTTGAGCTGCCAGCTATAGCTTCAGCTTCAGCTCCAACCGCAATCACAACCGCAACAGCTTCAACTTCTCTCCTTGCCGACCTTCCATCCCCACCACATCGTCTTCAATCATTTAATAAGCGCTGGAGCCAACGACAAAGGTAGTCTTCCGCCGTATTATTAACTTATTCATAACAAGGTAGTCTGCCTGCTTTTGCCGTTGCCTCTGCCCTGCCCTGCCCAACTGTCTCTTCTCTTCTGCTGCACTCTTCTGCTGACTTTTGTGCGAACTGGCTCAGAGTTTTGAGTTTTGGCATATTGAAAAAAAAAAACACACACACACACACAAACGCACACAGGAAAAGAAATTGAACTAGTTGCAGTGCCCACGGACGGGTCAAAACGCAAATAACCATATAAGCTTGCGTTCTGGCCATCGTCCGTAATGCGCTGGCCATTTTACTTTATATACATGTTTCACATTAGCCAAATTAGAACAAAATAAACGTTGAGGAAGATCATCGTCATCATTTTAAAGGCCCCAACTATAATTACGGCCCTGGGAAATGCGTGGACTGCCAGGACAACGCGTGGGCGATGGGGCAGGAGTTGGAGCTGCGGCCAATGGCAAACGACAACGACTATGATATATCGGATTATTTAATTGAGTCACTGACTTGGATAACAACTGTAACAGAAGAGCATATAATCATCATCATCATCTTAAGTACTTTGCTTTGATCCTACCTTAAGATCGTGAATTGACTTTTCTTCTGATTTTATGAGACTCTGAATAGCTTTTTTCATCTTTAGATTATTCTATAGAAGAGAGAGAGAGAGAGAGATCAAGTTTTATGAATTGATTAAGTTCTATAAGTTCAGTCCAAAATGGATCGTATCTACTTTAAGTTTATGACCAACTCACTTCGATGGCAGTGTGCAAAGTGTGCTCACTAACTGAATGACCATCCATGGCAAAAGGCATTCTGCAGGGCGGCAATTGCCAATGTTTGGCCTCGGCCAGCGATTGAGATGGCAATGTGAATCGGAATTGGGCGACATTTGAGTCCTGTTCTCCGCATTCCTCACATCGTTGTCGTTGTTGCTGTTGCTGTTGCTGTTGCTGTTGCTGTCGATGGTAAATCCATTGTCTGTGCGGATTGCTAAAGAAGTCATCGTCCATCACATGCTCCAGTGCGGCAATATTCTGGTTAAGTCGACGATGATGGCTGAGGCAGCGTTTTACGCTCTCACTGATATTTTTCATGTCACTCATTGGATTTAGTTATCAGCTTTCGGAATGGCCACCAAAATAGGGAATTGAACAAATTTGAAATTTCATTTAATGCACGTGAGCAATTGATTTAAAAATTTTTGTATATCCTTGGGACTGAAAATTTTAGGCCTGCTATGACTTCATCCTTTTTTTTTTCAAAATATTTGCCAAATGAGTGTGCAGAAATTCAAGTGCGAGATAGAGTAAGAGAGAGAGAGAGAGAGAGAAAGGGCGAGAGTAAGAGTGAGATGGTAGGTGTCATCAATCACTTGTAAAAATTTAAGAGATTCGACAGGGAATATATGTATGTATGAGTTATGATTAGCATTTGGTGCAAGACCGTCTCCGTCTCTACCTCTCCGCCTCTGACCCTCATTTGAGGTCATTTTGGCAACAGTTTTGCAGTTGTTTTTTTATATACGACGAAGACATTACGTTAATATTTAAAATCGATCTAACACCCAATAAATCATATATTTAACATTTATTTTATGACTACAAACGGGCAAAACGAATGCGAAATTCATTTCCATTTTGCGTTCGCTAATCTTCTCAGCTAATCTCTTTTGAATGCTCTTTTTGATTTTGTGCCAATGAGCCGACAACAAGGTCAAAACCGAGAATCCCCGGACTCTCTGCCCAGCCGTCGGTCTTTCGCATATGGATTCTCCATATGATATTTTTGACGGTGACTCTGACTCTGTGGCTTATGCAATGGGTCAACTTTTTTTTTTAATTCGGGCGAGTCACCATAGCAGCCATAGCCAAAGCCATTGACATTGAGAAATTGTGCCGTCAAAGAGTCCAGGGATAATGAATTGCAGCATTGTTGATAGTGAGACACGGTAGTGGAGACAGGAGACAGGAAATGTCTTTAAAAACTATTAACATCCTTTGCTATCATAGAAAGAGAAAGGGCAATGGCGGCAGGGGGAGGGGAGGAGAAAAAATTTCTTTAACTACAGTTTTCCCAGCGGCAAAAGTCGGCAAAGTAGAAACGAGTAACAACAAAAACACAGTAACAAAACGTAAAGAGTAGGAGTAGGAGACGAGAGGCAACAATGCCCATGGGCTGAGTTAATAGAAACATCGTTTTCCAAACTCGCTGAAGTCGGAGTCGGAGCCAGTCAGTCAGT
Source organism: Drosophila willistoni (assembly GCF_018902025.1). Lineage (NCBI taxonomy): Eukaryota > Metazoa > Arthropoda > Insecta > Diptera > Drosophilidae > Drosophila > Drosophila willistoni. Next base: position 11,233,429 of record NW_025814052.1, read on the forward strand.
CAGTCAGCCAGCCAGCCAGCGTTAATTCCTTGGAACTCCATAAAAATAGTTAAACGTGCCGAGGGGCCGCCCAGAACCAGAACAAGAACCAGAACCATGAACAACCAGAACCCAGAACCTATACCAAATACTAGAGAGGCTGCCATCAATTCGACTCTACTCGACTCGACTCGACCCGACTCGACTCGGCCCCGGCCCGGCTCTATGGCTCAGTCAACTCAATCATAGAGCCACAGGGCGAAGGCGAGGGGAGTCTGGAGTTCAATTGACCGAAATTCACTTTCATCTTTTTGAATAGAATCCGAACCTGTGGCGAAGGATCAGATCAGCTGGTTGTGTGTGTGTCCTCTTTCGCTTGCTTTTTTTTTTTTTTGTTGCTTTTTTGTCTTTTAATGTCTAAATTCCTGATGTGTCATACCGCCCAAGTATTTTGTTCTTTTACTACTTTGACCTGCTGCTGCTGCTGCTGTTGCTGATCCTTTTAGCCCATTGTATGTCCTCTAACTGTTTCGGGCTCATCCCTATTACTTGCCCTCTCGCTCTCCCTCTCTCTCTCTCGGTCTTTCCTGCTCTCTGTGTCTACCTTGTTGACCTTTTTGTTCAAGTCGTGTAAATATTTTCCCAGCATCCTGCAAACGTTTTGACAGTTTTTATTAGATCAAATAGAGAAAATCTCTCGTTCTCTCGAGTGGCGTGTGATAAATTGCGGCCAAGTGTAAGAAGAGATGCTTGTGTATAGATACTTTTATGGAACCAGACAACGATAAAAGTGTGTAACAAGGTGAGAGAGAGAGAGTGAGAGATCAATGGGAGCGATAGAGCAAGAGATCGCCAGAGATCAAGTAAATCTCAATTCGAAAAACCGTGTGGTGGCAAAAAGGTTCGTTTGGCTTAATTTTAAGGACTTACACAGGGTACCCATGCTCAAAAAGTCTCTGACTTTGACACAAAACACACACTTGAATGGTAGACAAATAGTTCAAATTCCTTAATTGAATGTGTCAATGAATCAATTCGTAACCTAATTAATTCTAACATCAATTGCATTTGAATTGCTAATTGCTTTCCATTTCTTATAAAATTCTTAGCATAATTCTAGGCTTGGCCTTGCTTTCCCCCAAAAACCTTATCCCGTGTGTGTGTGTTCTCTCTTATCGCTTCGCTCGACTCAAAATGCTGGTAATACGAAACCCTCCATCATCCAGACGATAAGCGTTACGACCCTCAGCGACCGAAACTGTGCGCCTAATAGACGGCAAATAATTCTAATTTTAACATAATTAACCCTTTTTGCTGCAATATTGCCATCAGTAACATCAGCAGCAGCTGCAACAACAACAACAACAACAACATGAGATGCATAAAGGGACAGCGGGTGGTGGTAACCACATTGTAACCACAACAATAATATGAAAAATAAAAGACAAAGCGTGACAGAAAAGCAGAAAAAAAAAGAGGAAGTTAATCCATTGCCATAATCGCTGCATAGCGCCACAGCATGAGGCACAACTCCAACTCCAACTCCATCGACTTCATCTGAGCCCCCATTGAAGTGTCAGAAGAGCCACCACAATAAGATTCTTCTGTCTCTCTCTATGTGTGTGTGTGTGTGTGTGATAATCTTCTTCTGCCCTCCATTTCACACTCTTTACCCTCTCTCTGGTTTTTATCTCATTCAAAGATGTTCTAGACCTAAAATTGAAAGTGAATATTTAAATAGTTATATAACCTTATATTAAATGCTCTGACTTGATTATTAACTAATACTAATTTTATACTTAATTGGTAAACAGATATCATCCAAAGAAACTATAAGACCTTTCAGCTAATCACTTTGAAAACTAATCATAGCCTTTGTCTTTTAAGGAAATAAATGTAAATAGTTTCCACTTAAGCCACAAAATGGGTCAAGTTATAATTCATATTGAGATATATGGAATTTAGCAAAGAGTATAAAGACTTTTGCGTATCGAAAGAAGAAACTGACGAGGAAAATACTTGGCCACGAACAATACAAAAATGTATCTACTTATATGAATATGTTTTGCCGTTTCTCTTATTGTTGTATCATTTTTGGTTTATTGTAGAAGATACTTCAACATTTAACATTAACAATAACAAGCGATAAAATAAACAAACAATTACGATTTTTATTCTCCTTTTTGGTATTATTGTTGTCGTTGGGTTTGCTTGTTCACCTTGCCGCCGCTGCCGTTGCCTCCCACCAGTCCACCGCCTGCTCCGCCTGCTGTTGCACCACCAATTTCAACTCCAACTCCAATTGCAACTCCAACTCCAACTGGGCAGAGACAATTCTTTTTGCCAGGCATTTTTTCCTGTGCCCACAGCGGGGAGTAAAAATTTTTTACTAAGCGATAAGGCGACAATGGAACTTCAACTCCAACTTTAACTTCAATTCCAACTGCAACTTAAACTGCAACAGCAACAGCAACAATCATTTTTTAGTCCTATCTTTGTAAGTAAATCTCTTTCAATTGTTTTTTTTGTTTTTTGTTTCTGTTGCCCTCCCCTTCCCCAAACTATGCTTGGGTTTGCATATGGCGTAGAGCTGAATTGTAATATTTGTCTACTTGTTTAACTAATTGCAATATTAACTAATTTCGCAAATTATTACCCATACGCCCCGTGTATCGGGGCAACTACAACATTCATCCCACCACCGAATGACCGACAACATGAAGAGACAAACAGAACAAGAGGCCGGCTCAAATATTTGTTAAACTTGACACCAAACAAAAGAATTTTACCGAAAGGATTTGAATGAACCTAAACCAAAACAAAAAAGGAACAAAAAATTGACAAAAAAAAAAAAAAGAACGCAAACAATGTAAACTGCGCGGCATGGTTGGAATTTCGAAAAAGAACAAAAAAAAAAACACAACAACGACAATCATTGAGCAAGGGGGGGGCCAAGGGCAGGATGGTGGGATAGAGGGATAGGGATAGCGTATACGAAGAGGCAACTGAGAGGAGGCAGCAAATCAAATACAACAAATCGCCAGGCAAACACCAAAATCAAATTGTACAACAAAAGGTACACAAGGAGGCAACAAGCAGGCAGTAGGCAACAGGCAGCCAGCAGCAAGCAAGCAGTGGGGGTACAGTGGAACAAGTATTGGCAAAATGCACTGCAATTTAATGTCAAAGTGACAACTAAACTTATATAGCGTATTGAGTAGTATGTACTCGAAGTTAGTCAGGAAAATAAATTGGTTTTGGTATGATTTTACTTTACTTGATTTGGTTATAATTCACAACAAGTTCTTGCAAATGAGAAGAAGTAGTTTACTTACACGAACTTAAACTTTACACTTTAAGTGATTAAACAATTCATTAAACTTGAATAGATTTGCCAAAGGGTCTAAGCATTTTTGGTATTCACTGTTCAAATTGTCTTGGCAGGGTTCGAGGCATCTTCCAACTCCTCAGCCTCACAGTTTCGCCCTTGTCCAAGTGCTGACGCGCGCCGATCCTGAACCCTCTGGCCGGCTCGCTGGCCGATTGCCTAACGCAGTTATCAAAAGCGTTGAATTATGGCCGCGCCTGGGCTGCCAGTTAAATGAGCAACACGTTGCCCACGTTGGAGGACAACAACGAAGACTCCGACTGGCGGCTGGTGGCTGGTGGCTCGTTGCTTGGCGGTGGTTAGACGCGCAGGTTTCCTTTTGGTTTTTGGTTATTCTTTTTTTTTTTTCTCTTTTATTTTCTTTTTTTTTTTTTTTTGTGGCGCTATCGCATTTGATCTCGTTTGCTTGGGATCGACAACGACCCGCAGAGACGTAGACGGAGCGAGCTAACAATGCCCCATGATATCATTCATTTCTCATTCTCATTTAGGTTTCATTCATTGACCAAGTGTCGTACCAGTCGTGGTCGTCGTCGTCGTTGGCCGCTTCTTGGTCGTGTTCAGTCTAATTTCATAATAAGAAACATCTTCAGAACATACAATAAACGAAAGCAGAAACACCAGCGGCAGCCACAGGCATTGCCACTTCTTTTTACCTCTTTATATATGTACCTATTCGCGTATATCTGTTTTCTTTTTTTTTTTTTATGGTTAACTGGCTTGGAATGTCAGTTGGAATGTCGGGTGTTTCCGGTTAGTGACGGCGTTCCCTATTGGGTTTAGATTGAAATCAAAAGAAAAAAAAGGGTGGAGATTGGCAGCCAAGCGCCTAGTTGCGGGCCTGATAAGAGGGAATGACGGAGAGCGGGTGGGGGGGGGGGGGGGGGGCGAGTGGAGAGCGGCGGTGGCGTTAGGTAAATTGGGGCTTCTCACTCTAGGATAAACAAAAGTGTTCACCTTATGACCGCCTTTTGTCATTCCTTTCTATCATAGCTATCACATAACGTGTCGCTAGAGTCTTTAGGATGACTCATCAGCAATTTATCCAGGGCCGTATCCATCTTTTAAAGGAGGTTTCTTCCTGTATATCTGTCTAGTAGGCATAGCAAGATGTTGGTAATCCAGAAATTCCAATCAAAGTCTAAACAGATTAGATTTGAGTCAATATCACTTAATCGTTTATACCCAAGTGGGCTTGCCAAGGCTTAATCCACTCCTGTGTGGATTTTGCATATGTCTAGCGGAGTTGTGGTCGCCGGCAATCCCTCATCAAGATCTCTTTTGCTTTCGTATTGTGCGGAGTTTCATATTTCCTAATTACTGTCTGACCGGGATACATTTCATTCATCATATGGCACATTTTTGAGCCCTTTCTTTCTTTAACTCGATCTATCTGTCTCTCTCTCTCTCTCTCTCTCTCTCTCTCTCTCTCTCTCTCTCTCTCTCTTTCTCTCTCTCATTCTCTCAAATTTATTTATATCGAAAAACATATTTTACAAAAAGTTGTCTAAATATTTCGCAGACGGCAAAAGAAAAAAAGACCATCACAAGAGCCACAAACGAAATATTTGAATAAAATGTGAGTGAGACAGAGAGAGAGAGAGTGAGAGAGAGAGAGAGAGGCCAAGCCAAAGTTTGTTTGATTGGTCTTTTTAGTCGGCGTCTGTTCACACGCCGACAATGATGATGACCATGATGATGATGATGATGATGATGATGTTGATGACGACGGTCGGCTGATGGCCACGTACGTACCCAGAGAGCTCCTTTAGCGATCCTTTTGCGCCGTGTTGCTCAATGTGTTGAAACATGAATGAATCTTGTTCACAATTTGGCAACAACACACACGTTTAGCACGAAAACTAAGGACGACAATGGACTTGCATCAGTTCACACAGCGGCAAGTTTCGTCTTTTTCTCCTCACCTTCATCCATTGTTGGACTTTTTGGGTTGTTCGTCGGCGGCATACACAAATTATTAGCAGCCTCACCCGTTCTGTCTCACTGTCGATCTGTCTCAGCAGTCCCCAACCTCCATCCTCCATCCAATGTCGCTATCCCTGTTTCAGTTGCTGTCGCTGGTTAGTAAAACATCATGTCGCTGCTAAGGGTACCCGGTACCCGGTGCACAGCAGCCACAGCAGCCACAACAGCCACAACAGCCTCTGTGGTCCAATTTGGAGCCGCTTTTACGTTCATCTTCGTCGTCGTCGTCGTCGTCGCCTTGGTCTTGGTTTTTCGTCTGCCTGCGGTGCTGCCTGCCTAGAAAATTATCTGCTTATCTTGTCTTGTGCTCGTTTCGATCGGCTGCTTATTCATGTTCTTGTTGAGGCCAGCTCCTTCACGGAGATGCACTTTGTTTTTGTATTGATATATACTTTCACATTTGTGGGCATGAGGACTTTGACAACAAATATGCCATCAACATTCCAAGGGGGGCGGGGGGGAGGGCGAGATGTTAAGTGTATCTAATCAATATTTTATTGCAAAATAGTTAAACAATTAGTCATTTGTGTAGATAACTGCGACTTAACCATAATCTCTATGACATTTAATAGATACGATTAAAATCACAGAACAAATCATAGAACACAAATTACCTCAATTTTCATTGATTCCAAACGTTTTGTCATTAATTGTGTACACTTGTACCCAGTTAAGGGTATTTACGACTTCGTTGCTTTACTTTTTGTTGCTCTTGTTGTTGTTGTGTATTTAATTTATGTGCTTGACGTGACACTTGCTATCGCTGAGTTTTTTTTTTTTTCCAACCCAGTCTGTGTCTCTGGCTCGTCAGAGGCTTTTCTGGAGATGGCGGACTGATTGGCAGGATGAGGAGCTGCAAAAGCTTGATGAGCGTAGAGGGGAGTGCGGGGTAACTGGACAAGATGGTCATGTGGCCGCCTAATATGCGACAGCCGCCGCCTGTTAACACATCGGTGAACCTCAAAATATGAAAACCGAAACCAAAACGAGCGCGCCTGTGCTCCTTTTCTTTCCCCCTTGCTGAGAGGTATGGGGGGGGCAGTAACGGAGACCCCACACCGAAATCCCATTCTGGTTACCTCTACCTCATTCCTTACACTTTCGCCCACACCCCTCCCCTTGTTTGGCCATTTGCCATTGCCTTAACGAGGTGTCCAGGCGATGTTGATAACGATGACGATATTCAAGCCACGCTAAGTGAGAGTGAGACGATCATCCCCCATACCGCCCCCCACATCCCCCCGCCACAGCCCATTGATTGCCCTCTTGGCGATTGAATTTCACACGTGGCTTAGTGTCCGCCCGCATTAAGCACGCTCCACTGACTAGAGAACGAGACACACACACACACACACACTGAAAGAGAGAGAGAGAGGAAAAGTGAGATGGAGAGACTGTGTGGGATAGAGATAGGGAATAGAGTGTGCGAATAGGATGGCTATACAGGTGGGTTGTTATGCAAATTTCATTGCCATCCACGCCATCTTGGCCCTGACTGTTGCACCACACAGACAAAACCCACGACAAGAAGAAGATGAACAAACCAAAACCAAAAAAAAAAAAAAAAACCCCGACGATGGCTGATCTCTTCGCCATCTTGAACAGTCAACCTTTTGCCGGGGTCTCCTCCAACTTCTCGGCCACCTTCACCTTCTGGTTTTTGTTTTTTTTTGCCTCTTTTTCGGTTTTTTATTTTTCTTGCCACTTGCAGTCCCATTGTTCTGTGTGTTGGTTGTCTCTGTGCCTCCGATGAAATTCCACAGATTAGTCTACGCTGCGAATGAGAGAGAGCGAGAGAGGGAGAGAGAGAAAGAGTTGCCACATATCCTGCCACAGTGGAGAAAAACCTAGCCAAAAACACTCTTAAATGAACCACGAAATAACTTTTTCACACAAAAAGTGCATACGAAAAGTGCATATTTCGAATATCAATTAAGTTAACTGAAATTTCTGCAAATTTTAATTGTGCAAGTAATTGAAAATTTCTGACAGTGCACAACTGCCATTTCCCAGGTTAGCTCAACTCTAACTCCGTATGAATGAGTTATTTCGGACTTAATCGCTGAGTTTGCATCTTGCCCAGCAACGACGACGACGACAACGATGACGATGACGACAATGTCTTTTACCTTTAGCAGGCTTAACTGTGTCTGATCGTCTCCTGGCCACGTTTTGTTTTTAGCCACCACCATCTCCATCTCCTTCTACTTCTACTTCTCCTTCTCAGAGACTCTCTCAGTCTTTTGGTGTCCTCCATTTGATTGAACTGCTCAATGAAATATGCAAATTTGTTGCCGACGCTTAATCAACTGCAAGGATGCTGCCCGTTAAAGTTGTTGCTGCATCTTTTTGGTCTCTGCCTCCTCCTCCTCATCATCATCATCATCATCATCACCATAATGATCATCATCAACGTGATCGTCATCGTCATTCTCATCGTCATCATGTTAGTCTCGACCGTCCAACACATTTGTGGTCTTTTGGGGCAATCTTAAATATATCCTGCTGGTGGGTAAATTTTTCTCTTATATGCTTTGCGCCTGATTTTTGCATTTTTACCCTACCCTACCCTACCCCACCCCACTTTACTTTTGGGTTTATCGGATCGCAGGCGAGGGTAAGTCACGAATTCTTACACAAAAACAGAAAACACATATATGTAGATATACACATAATATCCAAATTCGCATATGCAGTTTATGCTTTGCTTTATTTGTAACCGAACAAATGTACCCTGCAATATGAATACCATGTCTGACCATAGCCACTGTTAATTGTTAAGAAAGAGTATACGAAAGAAAAACTTTGCCAGCTGCACTTCACTTTTTGCTCCAATTGAACTGTTCTGGCTAATTGCACTTAATTGCCCATAACAAAGCTGGCAACAAAATTTGGTAACTCAATTAGCAAAAATCCATCTATAAACATTACGCAAAACTCAAAACTAAAAAGGTGTTGGCAAAGTCGACATTCAAATTGATCAAAGTGTCTATCAACATTTGGAAAAGTGTTGGCATTTGATTGAAAACCAAGTTAAAACTGAAAACGAAATTGAGAGCGACATGTGACATGCCATTGGCAATCAAATCACCTCACAAAACAATTTCAAATATGAATTTATCTAACACACAAATAGATTGCCGACTAGCAGATACCCTTTGCTCTAGTCAATTTTCTACTCCTTCTTCATTTTAATTAATCACTTCAATCACTTTTAGACGTGTGAATTGACTTCTAAGATGTTGATTTAAAATATATAAATAAATAATGTGCAGATATCTAAATCTACTTATGTTCTAAATTTATCAGAATAATATACCTAAATCTACCTAATTCAGAATTTATTAAAATTTATTAGAATTTCAATTTCCATATGAAGATACAGCCCTTTTCTCTTTTGACTTTTAATTAGGGCTATCAGTTATAAACTGAAACGCAAAACCATAAGAACAATGTTAACGACACAATTCGATTATAAATTATTGAAAAATTACAAAAAAAATTTACTTTATGTTGAATCAACTTGGCTAACATCCATCAATTTAAGCCCATTTTTGGAGATGCAAAGTCAAATTTGTATGTTATTCTTAAGATCGCAAATAGACGCTCTGAACCCAAAAATTAAGAAGATCTATCTAAGAGCTATGAGGGTTTAAAAATATCTAGATGTATTAACTAAATAGCATAGTCTCACATTAAAAAATAAAAATCAAATTAAATTGTTATTCAAAAACTTTGTTTGAGGGGGGCTTCAGGTCAATCTTACTGATTTATTTGTAAGATTTTAAATCATAGGCAGCACAAAAGGTGAGCACCTGCTGTATAGCTATTTCAAGAACCACCAAGTTCTATCATCAGCAGACTTCGCTAAAGAATCCACAATTGTAATTGCCATACCATATCTTCAACGCTAAAACTAGTTGGGAATTACATTGCCAACTAAATGAAGCGAAAAAAGAACAGCAAAGCTTGCAACTGCAGATTCCACCTTTTTTGTGTGCATACCCATGGGCGCCAGCTGAATTAGTGTAAAGGGCTTCACCTAAACCAACTAATCGTCGCGCTCGCCCCGCTCAAACAAAGTTTTTGATTAACTTCAATAAGGTCGAAATCTAGACAAATATTAAATTGTTATAAATAAAACACGAATGCAATGAATTTGCTGACTAATTTCAATTGCATTTTACATCCGAACACAGAATATTAGTAGATTGTAATAAAATTACACTCTTGGAAAGCTCAAGTTCTTAAGTTAATTGTATATATTATATTAGTAGCTATTTATATGTATATTTAACTAGAGATGCTAATATTAAAGAACACATTAATTTCATTTTTTCACTCTATTACATTTATTGTTCAATAGTTTTTAAAGTAATTAAACAATTATCACACCAATGAAATAGAATAATGACAACAATAATAGAAATAGAAACAATTATCGACTCAGAGATGATGAAAATAACAAATATTTGTTTGTTTCATAATGAAATTTAGTTATAAATTCTGATCACTCACCTTGTGGCCTCCTGGGCATGGTAACGCCTCATTTTGGCCTTCTTGAAGCGTCAGTAAAGGGGATCAGATGGATGGCGGCGCGCCGTCACTTCATCATCTTCATTATGATCTTTGTCATTATGTTGGTCGGCTTAGTAGTTGTAACTAGTTATGTGTATGTTTATGCAATGCGTATCTTTCATATACAAGATATAAACATACAACTTCAACTTCAACTCCAACTACGACTACTACTAAAACTCAAACTGAAAGAAACTCTGACTCCAACTCAGATTGCAGCTATCGATAACGTGACTCTTGGCTTAATATTTGCGTTTGTGTGGCGTTAATTATGGGTTTAGCAGTTTCTTTGATTGTTTATTTGTTCGCTCCTTGGTGCAATTTATTGTTGTTGCTCTTGTTGCTGTTGTTGCTGCTGCTGGTGCTTCGTGTAATTCCGGTTCGTGCAATGATAATTATATTAATTTGCCATTCGAATGAGCTGCAAGTGATATCGGAGTACCCGAAGTGGTTATCGACATGGCAGCCAGTTGCCCATGTTGTCCATGTGTCCGCTTTTTGTTTTTGCCATTACAAAACAATTGAAGAGATTGAAGAAGGAAAATCAAATCAACTCTGACAAAACTACACATAAGAGCACTAGTATAACAAACTATGTGGTCGTTTGTAGACCCACAAACAGCTGACATGTCTATAATTATGCGAATGTTTGAGTCTCAAAGCTTTCTGGCTTTCTCGCAACTTGTTGGCCAAAACGAAGTGGTAATACCCTTTGCCCCTCAAAAGGTTCACTATCTCAAAATCATCTATCTTACTATCATTTCTATCTATTAATCGATCGAAATTGATCTATTATTAATCTTGTATTGATCTTTTCAATTTTCAAATTTCTTTTCCATCAACAAAAGAAAACTTTCTTAAAAATGGCACTAAAACTTAAAGTCTTTTTCTTTTAAATGGCTTCAAACATTTGTATTTAACCAGAGCTTGAGACCTTTAGTAATAAGAGAGTCAATTTTAATAGATTTTATTAAACTTTGATTATATCTATGTATATCTATATATGTAAATACTTGATTCCTATACTCGTTAAGAAAATGTGTGTTTGCCACATTCGTCTCATAAATTTAAACTTGCCAGAAGTTTGTGTAGAGTACAATAACAATTGAGATCATGGTATTTGGATTTGTATCTATGCATATGTATCTGTATGTGTGTGTGTGAGTGTGTGTTTTTTTTTTTGGAATGCATCTGAAAATGTCATTGCATAAGCTGGACAGAGGAGCGAATGTGTGAGTGAGGTGCAAAGGCTCAAATCAATTGCCAGGATATTCGATATATTAATGCAGGACTAGGGTTTAGTTAATACCCCTTCCAAACGACGAATAAGAGGTACTCAGAGAGAGACAGAGATAGAGAAAGGGGGAGTCTTAACGAAATCCCCCGGCGCTGTCATAAAGTATTTCAATGTGGGCATGAAACGCATGTAGTCCACTCTTCAGATACAAATACCTGCCACCGACTGAAACGATTGTCGCTCCCGTCCATTCCCCTTCCCTTCCCTTTCCGACCCTTCCTGGCCAACATTCGTTTCCCTTCCTCTTCACTACATGCTGCTCCTTGTTCACTGCTCACCTCACCCTCACGCTTGCTTGTCTGTTCTTTGCGTGTAAGACAAATGAGCACTCAATTATCATATTTCTGCTTTAGCTGCTGCTTCATTTGTCTTCAGTTTTACGTGTGTTTCACTAAGTGTGAGTGCATGAGTGTACATATATACAGTATATATCTATATATATATATCTGTACATGAGTTTGATTGTAAAATTGTGGAAATGAGGCAACTGCTGCCTTTATATACCTTTTGATGTTTTCCAAGAGTCTTAAAATTTTTAAGTTAAGTCCAAACAAATTTAGCTTAAGTTTCAGCAAATTAACTTTAAGGAAATTTTGAATTTTTCAATTGATCCAAAAGTGTAACTTGTAAAAATGTCAAGTTACTACAAAATGATTATGACTTTGTCGTTACTTTGAATATAAAAGATCAAACTTGGAAATGAGATGCGAAAAAAGATCTATTTGGGAAGTTCTTCTTTCCCCCAAGGAAACCTCGCCAACTCAGTGTCGAACTTAAGCTACTTCCATATGAAATTAATCAAAGTCTAATATATATTGTAAAACGTTAAGTTTTTAATTGTTAAGAGGTATAAATAAGCAATTTCAAATAGATTATCTCTAGAGAAGTGTAAATGAAATGAATTCATGTCAAATGAAGGAAAAAGAGGAGAAGCAGTAGGAGAAAGAGGAAAACAAGGAGCAGAAGTTGAATGGTGTGTGTTCAAAAGTGTCAAATGGCACACGAATTGAATCTTAAGCTCTGTATTGAAGATGGTTGGGGTTATCGATGGATTGGAGGGGTGGGGAAGGGGGAGAAGCTCTACAAGTGTTGATGGCGCCCAAAGTTGCCTGATTAATGTGCAGCCATTAATCTCGCCCCACAAATGGAGCTAACAAGATGGAGCTCTGTCTCTGCTCTGTCTCTGCTCTCCACTGCTCTGCTACTGCCACACGGCTTTGGCCACGGCCATGGCCACTGACACTGACACTGGAGAGTCGGACACGGAGGGGACAAGACCACACAAAGTGTAAGTAATTGCTTCAAAACAAAAAACCTCAAACCAGATGATAATTATGTAGGATGATAGTTCCTTTTTGTTTCTCCCTTTATTTTTATTTTTGTGTGTGTGTGTGAGTGTGTTGTTTTTTTTTTTTTGTTTTGTCTTTTTGAAGTGTACAATTTCACAACATTTAATTCAAGAACAGGTTCGAGGAGCATTGAGCGACAGGTACACATAATTCAATATGTGTTTTTCTGTGCCCTGCCCGGCTGTCGTTGCTCACCTTGTGTCTCTTCCTTTGGCAGCATCGGCTGGGACAGAGGCCAAGCCAGAGACAGCGGCGATCCTCGCCTTTACAAGACCTCCCGCACATGTAAAACATGCCGATTCATAATTCTGCATTTTATTTTTTAAAGAGGCAAAAATGAGTCTTGGAGTTGGAGTTGGAGTTGCAGTTGGACTTGGATGGAGATGGAGATGGAGAGTTGATGCCTCACACAAAGGTTGAATGACAGCGGCCAGGAAGAAACAGAAAAAAACAAAAAACCAAATCTCAACTGAACTGAACTGAACTGAACTGAGATAAGCATCGGAGTCCAACTCCAAGTCCGAATCCATGTCCAAGCACGGAGTCGACCACCCTACCGGCAAACAAAAACTTTACACAGCGAGTGAGAAATAAAAAAACCTCATACCCTTTCCCCTCCAATCTTTCTCCTCCCTCACTTCTTTTGCCGTTGCCAACTGTGTCCAAAAAAAAAAAAAATATAAGCAAGCCGTGTGGAATGACAGATTGGACCACCATTTGCCCATGTGACGAGGATGAGACAATAATATACAAATCATTGAACGTGCTGCAAAAAAAAAAAAAAACACCAAGAAGAAGACGAAGACACACACACACACAAGCCAGCGGGATACCATTAGAAAGAGATGCCATGGTCCTCAATTATCGAACTGATTTCAAGCTCCAGTCATATTGGGGAAGAAAAAGAATTGGAATATGCAGAGCGGACTCTGACTGTTAACCGTAATTATAACCGATATAAATAAAGTATTTTCATTACGTTGACACAGCAAAGATTTGCCACAAGTTAGCCCTGATTATGATTCATTTGGTTGAGAATGAAATGATATGGCATTCATTTGAATTTGAACTTTAATTATTAATTTTAGTGATTTAGTTTAGTATTAGAACAATTAAAACGAGTTTACTAAATGTTGCTTGTGTGGTCTTTGGGTACGAGATTAATGGCTGCGCATTAATCAGGCCCATCCAACCAAGCCAACTCCAGTCCAGTCAAGTCAAGTCAAACCATGTTGGGGGCGCCATCAACACTTGCAGTGCTTCCTGTACCTGATCCTTTCCTCTGGTAGTCTCCCGTCTCTGTCTAACTGATCCTGTGTTTCTGTGTCTCTGTGTGTGTGTGTCATTTGACACTTTGTGGAGGCGCCATCGTCGCATTACTTCCACATCAAATAGCAATCTGGACGAAGTCGGCCCCCGCCCCCTCCCCCCCACCCTTTCCGACGCCATCCTATTACCCATTCTTTGAGCCTATGAAAATAATAACTGTGGGAACTGACCAAGAACTGGCTGGGCAACTACTTCAGACTTTCAGCTCGCTTCATTGCCGTTTTATTGGTTGAAAATAAGTTAATAACATGGAGGCCGACACCGCTACTAACAACAGCAACAATAGCAATAGCAATAACAACAACAACACCAACAACGACGACGACGATGAGTATCCTTCTTTCTTGTTGTTCTTTTTGTTAACTTGGTGCTTGGACCATATAACAATGCAACAATATTGCCGACTCCCGACTCCCGATTTGGAATGCCGCCGACTTGAGACTCGGGAGCGGAAGCCGCATAAGTGGGCTTTTCAACAGCTAAGCCAACAGCATCGGCCCCAAAGTATATCATCACAACCACCTACTTTTTCTCTCTCTCTCTATCTCTATCTCACTCTTCAGTTTCAAACAATTGGTATGCCATGATCCTGGGTCTCAGGCTCAGAGGCCTAAGACCAAACTGAAGACCGGGCTGGCCAAACTTTTGGGGCAACTTCCAACCGACGCCCTAAGGGCAACGATGATGACGACGACGACGACGACGACGCCAGAGACGCCGCCACCGATAATGATGAAGGTGTTGGCGATGATGATGCTGATGACGCGGATGCGCTGACGCCAAAGCCGAAATGTTTTTCTGTCGGCGACTTTTTGTGCTTGTAGTTTCCGATCATTTCAATCACCTGCAATCGAATGGCAACCAAAAACGTATCTCACTTTAAACTATTTTCCCCACCATCGGATTTATTCAGATTATTATTGGCAACGGTTTTAGTTTTGTGCTTAGTTTTTCGGTGTAGCGCATACAATGTGTCTGTCTGGCCAATCGGACGGATTGACTGACTATGGCAGTGCCAATGCCAATGCCCACCGCTGGATGCGCCGCTAAATGGGATCAGTTTTGGTAACGAGTTAACGAGTTGATTTCACTTCAGCGATTGCCGCCGCAGACCCGAACCGAACGCGCACCGCGAACTCAAAGACGAACCGGATTAGCAGTTTGCAGTTCTTCGTTGTTGTTGCTGCTGTGGCTGCTGCGGCGGCTGCGGCGGCGGCGACTGCGGCTGCTGTCCATTTGTCCCGTTTGCCCATTGTCTGTTTTCTTTAGCTGCGCGGTGGCCATGGCCAATGTCTACACAACAAGGTGACGGCTTATAATGACGGGCCATGGTCAAGAACGGATTTGTATGATGAGAAAGGTGGGCAAAGGATGGGATGGAAGGGGGTTAGGTGGTTCTTCTGGTGCTGGAGATGAAGTTGCTGATGGTACTGCTTTGGCTGTTTGTGGTGCGGGTGCGGGGCGGTGCGGGTGTGGGTGCGGGTGCGGGTGCGATGGTGAATCGGATCGCATCACATTCGGATAGCCATTGAGGCCAGGTGAGAGGCGTTTGCACCTCCCATGGCATGGCATGGCATGGCACACAGAGGCTCCAGCGCCCGCTCCTGTGGCGGCTTTTGAAATGCTCTCAATATGAGGTTTATTTTTTGTTTTTTTTTTGTTTTTCCTCCTTTGGCGTTTTCTGTTTTGGATCACTCTGTCTCGTCGTCAAGGGGCGTTACCCAGTGATCATCACGCGTTTGCGCTCCTCTTTTTTGTGTTTTTTTCTGTTTTTTTTTTTTTGGTGTTGCCTTCCTTTTTTTGTTGCCTTAATGGGTGTTATTTTGTTTTGCCGTAAATATTTTTGCAATGGTCGCTAATTAAGTTTGGCTCTTTTGCGGGATCTTTCGGCTGCACATCCTTCGCACTTTGTTATGTGTGAAACTTTTAAATTTTCGGTTCGGCAGTCGGCAAACATGAAAACCCTGGCGCAGCGTTCGAGCCAAATTGCCGGGCATTAAAGTCCATCCTCTGCCCTTCAATCCACCGTAAGTCAATGAAACTGACCGCTGACCGGCTCAACTGATAGCTGCTGATGACCACGGACCGTGTGTTTTAGTATGTGTGTGTGTGTGTGTGTGTGTGTTTGTGTGATAGAAAAAAATAAACACGACTGCATAAAATTAACTAAATAAATATTGCAATTTTACGAATTTACCTACAATTTGCTGCTTGAACAGAAGGTTTAAAATTGTCAGATTGTAAGTTGAATTTTAGGATTAATTTGGATCGTAGAGTATTCATATCTTTATTTTAGGAGAGTCGAATCGACCTTTATATAGAAATGTTGCCAATCGATACAAATCTTTTTTCTATTTATAGCTAACATATTGAGTTAACGATCGTTCCACTTTTTGGATTTTCTTTTCACTTTTTTTTTTTTTTTTTTTTTTTGGCAGACAATATAAGTAATTGAAAGGTCTGCAAACTGATAAGCAATTTTTATTGTTTTTGTTATTATTTTTGTTTTAATCACTTTAGCGGCATTTGTGCCAGCTCAGCGTTGCATGACTTAAGGTTAAAAAATGTGTGACAACACACGAAATACATTTTCTGTAACCGCATAATGCTAATTTATTAAGCCATGGATACTCAATACAATTAAACAAGACGAAAAAGATGAAAAACCAAAATGAGTCATTCGAATAAAACTGCTAAGGAATTTTCAAAATGCTGTAAATGTCAATAATTTTCAGCTTACACAAGAGGTAATTGAATTTTTATGATTTCTGCTGATGTTAAATGTTTTTCTCTACTTTAATTTTTAAATTCACTTGTAGTAAATACTTTTGGATTGTAAATAAACATTTTCTTTAGTTTTTCAATTCCTTGTCCTTGTCTAACAGACTCTAGAATTGGTTTGAAAGCTGCCGAGTTATAATAAATGGAAACCTTTTCGATTTCCAATGAAAGTCTCTACCATATATATTCGGAAATTGTTGCATCTAAATACCAACATTTTCCGCTTTTCTATGGCTAATGAGCTTAGAGGTTTTTCAATGGCATATCGTGTGCACTTGTGCCTACTACTTTTACGAATGTGTAAACCGATGAGATTATAATATGTATGTGTTGTGCATTTCCATTTCATTCATTGTGAATTTCCATTTCATTCAATTAAAATTGTATTTATCATGGCATGGGACTTATTCATTGGCAGCAATGTTAGATTATATAAATATACATCATCATCGTGATGATGAGAACATGCATCAACTAGCCCGGTCATACGTCAAATATTACTCATACGCCACCGCCATCGTCACATATTACCCACAAGGGATTTACACACACTCACACACACGCATACGCATACGCATACGCATAAATATATGTGTAGGTAATCATGCAGTTGAAGGAAAGTCTAAATAAGTAACCACCAAAAAGACTGTCACTCACATATGCCTCACATTCTTACCAAATCAAGCAAAAAAAAAAAAAAATAAAACTCCGCAACGACCTTAGACCGGCCAAAAAAAAAACAAACACAAACACATAAATGCACACACACACACAAATTACCTGAGAAAACCCAACCCGTACCAATTGGTTGCCCCGCTCACAACTTCGACAATAGTTTATAAATAGATTGGCCCAATCATGCGCTACGCCCGCGCATTTGTGCCGGGTACGGAGGAGTCGCGGCCACAATTCGGCCTCTTCCGCCAGTGTCTCACAGTCAATGGCCAACGGAGACATCTCCATGGTTCCCCTCACCTCACTTCACCTCACCTCACTTCACTTCGCTACGCTTCACTACATCATGAGTAACACAAGCTCAACAATTTTTTTATTGATCATGGCGCGCAGTGAAATTTTAGATCAGAAAATTTTATGAATGAATGTGGCGAATGTGGCGGGAAAGAGCGACAGAGAGAAGGGGCAACAGAGAGGCAGTATAGCTAATCAACCCAACCTCAACAACGACCCCAACCCCCCAATGACAAGCAGAGACAAGCAGCGTCTACGCGGCGTATGAGTAATAACTGAATTCTTGTGAAATTGAACGGAAATAGCTCAAATTTTGCAGGGAGAGCGAAACGAAAAGCAACAACTAACTGAGTTAAAGTATGGCAAATGATATGAAGCTGAGGGGGGGAAGTGTATGTGTGTGTGTGCGCCATTATTATTATGGCATCGGTTGTAGGACTACAGTAAATAACTGGCATGTTCTTTTAACAACTTTGTTAATACCACCATAACAAGTAAGTATTAAGTAATTAGTAAGTAAGTAGTTTAAAGCCCATAAACAAAATTTGAGAAACCGGCAAAAAAGAAAACAGCAATGCAATAAATTATATATACAATTTGTTTATTCGAGAGAGCAAGGCATTTGGCTCTCAGCTGTTTGCTGTCAACAGCTGATCGCACGATCCGTCGTGAGTGCATGTGTGTGTGTGTGTGTGTGTGTCACTATCAATATGAAATAGAGTCGTATTTAAAACAGAAATCAATGTCGTGGTCAGTGCGCAATCATTTAACTCAACACTCTGAGAGAAACAGCATGAGAGAGCATGAGAAAGAGAATTAGATGACTCTCTCAGTGTATTTTTTTGATCGGCCTTAAAAGGTAAAGTTGAAGATAATGACTAACTAACTAATATAACTAAAGTAGGTAATGTCTCACTTTTTGAACCCTCTCATATGGTCAGCTGTTTCAACGTTTTTGTCTCTCATATTGAGTGAGTTTTCTCAAAGAAAAAACAGCTGTCTGGCCTCTCTCTCTCTCCCTCTCTCTCTCGTGCTCGCTCGCTCTCTCTTTAGCCTTACTTGAGGGAGCACTTGAGAATTTTGCCCACATGGGGAGGGGAAAAAAAGTTGGTTAGGGTGTTCTGGAGAGTGAGGTCAGATTGCACACTCATAACAACTAACACACACTCACACACAAGACACTCTCCCGCCTTGTTTGAGGGTTTCATTTTTGCTATGTGTGTGTGTCGGCCTCCGCCTCCACACACGACCGAAAACCACGACTCTACGTCAACGACAACGACAACAAAACGACCGAAAAGACGAAGACGAGAAAGCCAAAGTCAGATTCGATCGGATCGCCCGGCAATCAAAATCAAATCAAAGCAGGCAGCCAAACGCAGCGCGTCGATACAAAAAATTTGCAGATACAAAATAAATAACAATATTACAATTTTTCGTCTTTTTTTGTCCGTTTTGGCTTTTATTTTTTTTATTAAATACAACTAACGCGCGTATCTCAACTCTATATACTAAAATATATATGTATATATAGAGTAATCCTGACTTGCATAAATTTTTAACAATTACGATCAAAAAGAACTTTTCCTCTTGCTCTCTGTCTCTCTATCTCTCTCTCGCTCTGTGTATGTGTGTGCGTGTGTTCCCGAAACAAACTAATTAAAATAATCAAAAGACAATTTACAAAAAGTGATATAAACATTTTAAAGGATTTCCTAATTGGCTAATTATATGTAAATGGTAAGTGTTAAATTTTTAATATTTAGTTTTTTTTTCGACATTTGTTATTATTGTT
This sequence comes from Drosophila willistoni, assembly GCF_018902025.1. NCBI lineage: Eukaryota > Metazoa > Arthropoda > Insecta > Diptera > Drosophilidae > Drosophila > Drosophila willistoni. The sequence continues at coordinate 11,252,880 of NW_025814052.1, forward strand.
GTTATTGTTACAATGTTTAGGGAAGGGAAAAATAAGTGTTATAGTAATTCATTTGCTTAATTTTTTGTACATTTTTTTTGTCTTGGCATGACGCATAATGATGATGAAATGAAATGAAATAAATGCGATTTGTTAGAGCTATTAGACAAATATGTAACTAACACATTGACTAACACAAGAAAGTTAAATGGAAGTTTCAATCTGGAAAGTTCTTTAACAACATTATCGTTAACTATTTAAAGTTCAGATTGATTATCATTAATTCTCTGAAGGATAGTAATATGGGTTTATCTAAAGATTAACTCCCTATGTAAAACCATTTTCTGAGACTTTCCTTCTCTTTTGAGTTGAGTTGGATTGAGTTGAGTTATCAAGTTTGTTCCCATTTCATTCAATCAAATTCCTAGAAAGCACACACGTTATCAACTTGCAATTGCAGCCGAAACACAACAACAATAAAATTATAAAAAAAAAAAAGGGGAAAACAAAATTATCAAACAAATCGATATACTAACTAACTACAATGTTCGCATAAAAAGTTGGCATAAAAAATAAATCAAAATGTTATATTTCAATACAAATGACAAACATGTGAAATTAATTTACACGTTTTCAAGAAGCGAAAGGAAAGGAAAGGGGTAGGCTGGTAGGCTGGTCGGCTGATTATTTTGGTGGCAGGTGTAGGTAAAGGCCAAAAGCAAAAACAAAATAAGTAAAGAGTGGAGAGGAGCCGGGTCGACAGTGCGACGATGCGTCAGCAGCAGCAGCAGCGGCAGTGTTTTGGCCTGGACAAGGTCCGGGAAAGAGAATGAGGCGACGAAAGAGAGAGAGAGAGAGAGAGACGCAGCGAAGAGTCAAATCAAGTTGTAGCGAATTTCACAAAAGTTTGCAAGAAGACAAACGCGTGGCAACATGTACACATAGCCCAGACGGTGGTCGAAGTTCGTTGACTTTGTAGCGTAGTGTAAGCGTTTTTTTTTTCCTTATATATATATATATATTTTTTTGATTTGGGCCTACCCCACCAGCCGTTTGATGATTCAGCCAAAATCAAAAAAAAAAAAAACGAACCAAAAAAAGCAACACTTTTTTTTCCGGATTTTTTGTTAATTTTAAATAATTATGTCAGCCAGATAACAACAATAATAACAATTGCCAGCAGCAATTGTGTCGACATACACGTACACATACGTGGGCCTTTGCATGTGCGTGTGTTCCTCTCTCTAAATGTGTGTGTGTGTGTGTGTGTCTAACGGGATTCCCCCAGTAGTCACACTCATTCATTCACTCACATTCAGAGACTCACTCAAATGAAACACACTCATTTACTTACGGTCTTTCCATTCATTTATATCCCCCAATTCACTCTATTTAACTCTCTTTCTCCCTCTCTGTTTTCTTTTTTATACTAGACGAAGCATCTGGCTTGCAAAACGGCCAACACAAGGGAAAGAGTCCATCAGCAACAACATTACAGCTTTGGCTCTTTGCTGTTGACTTTGTTTCTCATGCATCAAATGCAACAGTTAGCCAGCCGTGAGAATGGCCAACCCTATGGCGTGGCAGCCACCCCAATTCCATCCACATCCACATCCACAACCAATAGACTACACAACACCAACACAAACACCAACACAGACACACTTGCACCCACCATAGACCCAGTTCTAAGTGGGACAAGTAACAATACTTTGCGACTGAAACGCTATTCGGACAAATCGCTAAAGGAGAAATTCGGTTTGGCCTTGAATACAACCTTTCTTGACTGGAGTCAAGCATGTGGAACGCCAAGGAGCAGTCTTAATAGATTAAACAAATTGAAAATTAGAGAAAAAATCAAAACATTTAAACCGCACAAGAAGCGACAATGGGTAAGTTACAGATAATCAATAATTAATTCATATATAGAAATTCAAATTTTAATTTCTCTTTTTTCGCAGCTGCTGAAACTAATGCAAAATCACACACGTTTCGTATATCATGACTTGGTTGACGATGACCTTAGACGAAACATTAGTAATGTAAGCACCGATAAGGCCAATGATGATCTCAAGGCCTTTGATTATCGGGAAATGAATAGTCCAGCTTATGATCTATTTAGAAGTCAATATCAAAACTTTTTGCCCAATCTACGTGCGAAAAAGGATAAGAAAGTAAGTAAAAACTTGGTCTAGTCATTCATCATGTCAATCATTTTGGTCAAAAAATCAAATTTTTAATAATCATCAGGCAATTACATGCCAGTTTATGGTTATCACGTGAAACCAAATCCACTTGACTTTATTTTATTTTGTAGTTTTTGTTGTTCTTGTTGTTGTTGTTGATGTTCATTTTCGGCGTAGGTGCAAAAACGAATCATTATCACAAGTTTAGGCAGTCATATGAGTCCATATCAATATATATATATATGTATTTGAAAAAGTCCATGGGTTGGCCCAATACATGGAGATTCGTTCATCGTTTGTCAAAGAATATGAGATCTATCCAAAAAGAGTTTTCAACTCAACAAACTCATCTCGCAAGTGCCTAATTAAAGACGTGCGCCGGCCTTGATAATGAAATCCATCACGTTTTATTAGAGCCTCTTGAAACAGCTGGCCACACGCTGCCCCAGACCCAAAGACCTTATTCCTTTCAACAAATTAAATAGAAATAACAAAAAGTAATGCCTCGATGATGCTGGCTCCCCGGATACTTGGATAAATCATGAGTCGAATTAGCATTTCCTCCTCTTGCTTTTCCTAGAAATTCCTCAACTTATCGCTCTAATATGAGGATAAGAGTCAAAGTCAAAGCCGTTTAGGATGTATATAGATTGGCACAGTTCATCGTACATTTACGTATATATACCTACATATCAGTATATATATATATACATATATTATATTTGATTTCTATTGTGCCACTTGCTGCTTTTTTCTTTGCTCCAAAGGTGTTAATTGCAAGCATATATACTCATATATATATATTTTCATAGATCGAAAAAGGAAAAATCTAAAAAATACTGCATGAAAAACCGGTTATTGTCAGTATATATTGAATATATCTGAATAATTTTTGAAATCATCAAATTTTAGTGCCACATTAAAATATTTTTTTATGAATGAATGATATTACAAGAAATTAGTAGGTTTTTTTTTTTTTGTTTTTGCCAGATGCTTATATAAATATATATAAGGAATATATAATATCTTTTTGAATTTTCTTTTTTTTTTTTAGTTATTTACTATTTTGTTTTGTGGGATTCGCATGAGTTTGCTTTGTTAACGTTTTTGTTGAAGCTTTTCATTATAATCTCTCTACTATATACATACATATATATATTGCACACATTTGGCATAAATGTTTGCATATATCGATTTAAAAATAGACAAAAGCGTGATCTTGTTATGAGAGTTTTAAATCTATAAATAATAAGCCAGACAGACTTTGTTTAGTAGCAAAACGGCAGTAAATTGCCAACTCACCGTGTAAGAGGCAGAAAAACAACAAAAACTTAAACTAAAACTAAACTAAACTTTGCTTAGCAACCAACTTCATCATCATGATCAGCATCATCATGATGATATTGCTCATCTCCATTTGATCTTTCACTTGTGTGAATTTCTCTCTCTGTCTATCTCTGTCATTGGCGTCATTAGAAATGGTTTCGTTTTGTGAGGGGTAAAAATTTTCCAAGATGAATAATAATATTTGTACAAGAAATCTAGTCAAAAAAGAAATGATTATTAAATATTTTCATATACGTCAAACGGTGACAACTAATTGTTAACATTGACAACCATAACCGAAAGGGAAGTAGAAGCAGAAGGAGAAGCAGAAGAGGCAAAGCGAAGACAAAATACAAAACTGAATGACGAAGTGGCAACTCTCTAGCCGACTGACTGACTAAATGACTGATTGAAGACCTCTATTTTTAGAGTAGATGATACCGATACCGATACCCCGAACCCAAACAGACACCCGCCACAAGCCTTTCGGAACACCAAACACCAAAAAAAACCAAAACACACATGGCAAGCAATTAGCCAGAAATCGCGGCCTTTTGACGTCACAATATTTCGCACATACTTAAAAATCTGATAATATGTATAATCACACACTCACAGTGGGCAAATTGAGTGACAGAGTAGACAGAGAGAGAGAGGGAAATGGAAGGGCATAGATACATAGAGAGTCTAGGTAGAGGGAGTGCGAGTGGTTGTGGGAGTAGGAGGGAGAGACGCGTGTGAAATGAATCAGCTATCGACGAGTCAGAGTCAAGCGTATCGCATGGATTCCCCGGCATGAATGAAACGCAAAGATACACGAACAAACAAACGAGCAAGCGAGCAAAACGAGCAAACGAACGAACGAACGAACAAACGAGCGAGCCAGCGACGTCGCCGACATCACGACGTCACTGGCAATAACAGCCGCAACAACAACGACAACCACAATATCAAAATAACAGTTAGGCAGCGAACGCAACGCACCGCGTCTCAACACTCGATTTTCACTTTCTGGCACAACGAGGCGTATGATTAATTTCGCTTGGCGCACGCGTCTTGTCCCATTCCCTCCCTCATCCATAATTGCACTCGTATTTTTGCTATGCTCTCGCATAGCCACGCTTGCGCTCTCTCGCTCTCATTTAGATAACCAGCTCTAGGTGAAGGCAACTTGCCCAAGTGGCCAAGTTCAGTCACCTTACAGACCAAAATGATTGTTTTTAGATTAAGAATTTATAGTTTTAGTTACAATTTATACTAATTGATTGTTTGTTGTCCCTCTCTCTCTCTTTCTCTTTTTGCAGTTACAACTACGTAATATCCATCGTAATCTGGAGTTTTATGTGGCTGCCTTCAGTTATCTTCGGCATGCTCAACTTTTGGCCGATATGGAAAGCTCCAATTATGAGAGCGTCATCTCATCAGATCTGGAACGTTTGCGTTCGAGTGCCCGTTCTATGCTCTGTAATGTGGATACAACCATTATGGAAATAAATCGTCTAGCTGTCCAAGCAAAGCGGCAAAAAAATAACATAATACAGAAAATACCCCTCAAAACCATGCCCAAATTGACAATGGAGAGGCGGCTGGGTAATTTCAAGACCGATATTGTGGAACTGCATAAGTTGGCCATTGATGTGGCCAAGCACGGAGCCAGTATACCGCCCCAGATGCTGGAGACCACTCAGCTGGCGCTCGATGTGAGATTTGTTAAATACGAGTATATAGAATATCTAAATGATTTGCTTCAGCTATTGAACAGACAAAGAAAAAAGTGGAAATCACAAAAAGTTTCGTCTACCATTATTCGATCCTAGTTAGATTCTATTTTAGACATTCCAAAAAACAAAAAAAACAAATTCGAATTGAGAAAGTATATCCAAGACATAGAAACCTCTAGAGCCTATACACAAATACACACAAAAACACACATCCACCTAATGCCTCCGACAATTGAGGCTCATTCCATTAATTATTTATTCAATATTTATTTATTATCGAAATGCCCTATCGATTTTTATATACATACACACACAAAGGCTATGAAACCCTGAATCCAATATTACATAAGTATTTATTTCCACAAATATCATTTTGTATGCATCTTATCATTCAGTTCTTGATGTTTTTTTTTCCTTTTTTTTTCGTAATTGTAAGACCTCAAGACGTATTATGAATAGTATTTATTTATGGAACATTTAGTATTTAAGTTCTCTTTTTTTTTTTGTATGCACAATCTTTTGCCCTGTATTACAAATGCTGTGATAGTAGTTTAGAAGAGAGCCCAAACAATCCAATCGAAAATTGTATACTTAATACACCTAATATACATGCATCTACACCTTGAATTGTGTCCTTTTATTTCTGGGAAATATGGGTTGAAAAAAAAAAGGAATTTCAGGAGTCAAACTGTTAACTGAATATATGAATGGCTAACTTCTACAGGTAAGTGTATAACTCTAGACTTGGTTATAGAATTTAATTTAATTGTCTTTTCAATGAATTCATTTGATTGTGAATCAAATGGGATGCGTATAAGTCAAATAGTTCATCGAAAACATCAAATCATTCTTAAGGAAACAGTAAGAGGTAATTTCTATATCTAGGAAAATATTTAAATCTTATCGAATATAATCTTATCTGAACGAATCTTTGCTTATCTTGATGTCGTTCATTTGAAAATTATGCGACTATCAAGTGCACTTTCAGTTGCTGCTTCCTGTTAACTTTATATCTTTATGACATTTCTAAGAAAAACTCAAGTTAGCATTTAAATTGATAGTCATTTAATTTCGAGGTGAACAAATGCTCCAAATAAATCCATAAGTCATAAGACATTTTGTATTTAATTTAATGAGACATGGACTAACTTTATATAGAAGCAAAATCAAATAGATTAAGTTAAAAGAATTTCAGAGTTAAAATTTGTAAAGATTCATTGGATTCTTTTTTCCACTTACTTCCTGCCTTTCCCCTGGCGCCATATCAATTTCACGGGCAACAAGAGACAATTCAGTTAGTCGCCCCCCTCTCGTATTCCATTCCCTCTGTTATAGCTCATACGCAATGTACAACAACAACAACAACATCAACAAAAGATGGCTATAAAGAATAGGAATTGAAATTGGTGGAAGAAAAGCGAGATAGACTAAGAGAGAGAGATAGAGAGAGAGAGAGAAAGAGTGAGATGCAGTTTAATTGCAGACCCGCAAAGTAAATTACGCGGCATTTATAGACTTGTACAAATATTTTATGAGCCATATAATAATTCTTTAACTTATATTGTTAAGCGGTCATATCGTGGGTTCCATAAGCAACCAAAAAAAAAAAAAATTAAAGAAGGAGAATCAACATTTTACGACAATTTTGTTGTTGTTGTTGCCCCTTATCGAGGTGAAGGAATCTACGTGCACCTTCTATACAGCCTACAACGGCTTTGTGAGACTTTGTGTGAGTTTTTGTTCCCCTCTCCCTCTCTCTCTTCCTCTCATTCGGTGTCTCACTCTTTCATTTTGGTTTGTCGCGTTTTATCGCACACAATCAGCAATTGTCATTAATTTCGGACGCTGTGTACGTGCTCCGATTTGTCTCCGTTTCTCTCTTGCTCTGCTCTCTCTCGCTCTCTCTGTCTCTCTTTCTTTACATTATATCACTCTCTCAGTGTTCTGATTCAACAATTTAATATGCCGAGGGAGATGATTCTCCATCTCTATATCTTTAGCTCCTTTAAAGTTGAAGCTCACAGGGCCAACTAGAGATCGCTTATCGGATTTTTATTATTGTTGCAGCAGCAGCAGCAGCAGAAGCAGCCTCCTCTGTGTGTGGACATGCAACTATGCAACTGATCCATTCACCATTCACTGCGACACACACAACAAATAAAGGCAAGAAGTGCATTCATTCTCTTTCTCTGCTTTGCATGCAGTTTGTGTGCTGTCTTTCTCCCCCTCTCTTTCTCTCTCTCCCTTTCTCTCTGCAGTTTTGCCCTTTCAACCCTTTTTTGGGTTACATTTCTTCAGGTGCACGTAGACGACATCTATCTTTAGTTTTGATAGGTTTTTATTAGCCTGACCTTTATTAAATTGAAAATTATGTCTTTCTATGAGAAATGTCGAAATTTTTTTCTCTCCTTCGTCTCTCTGTGTGTCCATGTGTGTGTTACCAGAAATACCCATTAATTGTTAGTAGATATATAAGTGTTCCAACTCCGCTTGCACATCTAATGGCTACAATATAGTACGATCTATTTTCTATAAGATTTACATTTTACCATTTCTTAATTTAATAAAAAGGCATCTAATCTAATAATATGTATAGCCTTTCCATTGAGTTTAGAAACCTTTTTGAGTTTTCCAGGGTATCAGTTAGTCCAGTCCAGTCAGTTAACTCGTTTCCCCCTTCACCTTTTTCCTTTTTGTGGTTCACTTTTTGGTTTCTTCAATGAACTTTTGCGCCTGGAACTCTTCTTCTCGGCCAAAGATATGATCTAAATGCTTTTTTCGTATTTTTTATTTTGTTTAGTTGTATACATTTATAATTTTTGTTTCAGTTTCAGTTTTTTTTTTTTTTTGTTTTTAGTTGCTTTCGGTCACGTGCAGGTCTTCAGAAAATTGTTTTTGTCTTTGTGGCTCTGACAATTAATTTAAAATATCTTATTTCATTTATGTTTCTTTTTCTTTTTTGTTTTTATTTCATTATTTTTCCTCTTCTGTTTTTTGTTTTTTTTTTTGTATTTAACTTGTATTTTTGAGTTATGTTTTCCGCTGCAGATTTACTGATAATGGCGTTACATTTATGGACCCTAAATGCGATCAACAATACCAACAACAACAACAACAACACGAAACACTAAAGTAAAGATTTCAACACGCCCCCTAAGTAGTCTAAGGAATTGTTGGAAAAACTTGATTTGTTTTTTGATTTGTTTATAAAGTTTTGTCAACAATCTGTTAGAATTTTTGAAAACAATTTTGTTATTTAAATTTTGTTTAGATACCCTTCTATATATTGAGAAAAGTATCGTGAGATTTGATAGATCACCCACAATATATAGATAAGATCAGCCTTCTTAGACTTTAGAATGTAATGAAATAAGTATCAAAGCAAAAATGATTCATCTAAATTCAATTCTCATTTCAAAAGAAAGTAAAAAATAAATAGGAATTAATTTTGATAAGTGTAACTAACGTTTTTAACTTCAACCTTTGGATGTTGAATACTCTATATAAGCTCTTCTTTTCAAGCCTCTGCAAGAGTGTAACAAATTCGAATTTGGCAATTTTCCATTCGAATCGAAATAGATTTCATGTTTATACTTGAATCTCACGAGATTCATAATGCTGGATCAGCTTTTTCTATTCTTTTATATGATGATGTGGGAATAAGTCGAGAGGTGTTGATGAAATCTTTCCAACTTCACTTCACTCACACACTTAAGTGCCTCAGCAGTTTCTTCTTTCACGGAATTAATTGCAGCTGCCCAACTGTTTGTTGGGCAATTGGTTCAATTCAGCTGGACACAAATAGATATATATGTATATATATATATATATATGGTTTTTTTTTTTGCAAATTGAGGTTGAGGAAAAAGACTTGCATAAATGCTGACACCCTTTAAAATAGAAGGGGCAGGAAAGAAAATGCATTGGAGGTAATTTCCATGGGAAATAAATAAAAGCTGATCATAGAGAATAGTAAAAAAAAAAACAAGTATACCATAAAAGTTCTCATTGTAGACATTTAAAGAATCGAATAAGAACATTAAGGTTACTCGGCTTCAGCAGGAAGTTATTTAAATAAAAAGAATTTGTCAGTCCTGAGACTCGGAATATTTCTCATTTCAAATATTATCAATTGGTCAAGAAATTCAGAGATTCAGGAATCAGAGAGTTTTGACTTTGTTTACCTCTAATTGTAAGTCTTATTTGGTAAATTCTTGAACCCTTTTGATTTGAGACAATGTTTCGTCGCAATTTGAGTTTGTCCCTAGTCTTGAAAGTAGTCAAAGTCTTGCTTTTGATAAACTTTGAATGTTAGGAAAGGCAAAAAGATAACAGTCCATGTTAGGAGGCTTAACTTTGGCGACATCTGCTCGGGTTATATTATAGACAAGTATTGATTTTTGTGTTCGCCACCGTTTTGGGTTCTAGTTTAGGTCTTTTTTTGATATTTGCCGTCGGGCGCCTGTTTTATTCTATATTGTATATGATTTGTACCTAGAGGAATGTTGGATTCCTTGATTTTATTTTTCTATTTTCTTCGTTCTTTTTTTTGGTATTTGCAGTCGTCGAACGAGGTCGTCAAAGCGGCGCCTTGGCCCATATAAATTATGCTCACATTAACAATGAGCCTTTTGTCCCTTCGATTGCACTCCCCGTGACTGACTGACTAACTGACTGAGTGTGTGAGTGTGTGAGTGTGTGTGTGTGTGAAGAGATTTCCGCGTAATACGGTTCAAAGGTGTTTCAATTGCAAAATATCACACAATTGTGCTGTTTGTGTTGTCCGGCGAACCGAAAAACCAGAAACGTAAAGTGACAGAAATTATGAAAGAATCATGAGCATAAAGGATCAAAGGTCGCGCCCACTTTGGAAAAGGACAATTGCATTTAATTCAGGACACACACGCACACTCGAACAACAAAAGGACACACTCACACACATGAACATTTTGGACAGTTTTGAAATTGGTCAAGCCTGGGCAGCTGTTAGACAAAAGCGAAGGTTTTTAATTGTCAATGAATGGCAATGAAATGAAAAAGACAAACAAATATCGACAAAAAGAATTGGGAAAATTGAAAAATTTGAGAAAATGAATTTTGACCCACCACCCAGGTGAGAAATGCACTTCTGTATATAAAAGAAGGCCTCTAAATTGGGTCTCTGTGCCCCTCACTCTCTCTCTCTCTCTCTCTCTCTGTCTCTTTTGCGTGTGTGTGTGTGTGTGTGTTGTCTTTGTCTTTTGTAGTCATTTTTATGTTGTTTTTGTGTGAGTGAAACAAAAGGAAAAATCATATAATTAATGGGCCAGTTGGCGCCAGAGATTCCTGAATCTGATTCGTGTTCAGTTCAGTGTCAAAAATAAATGATATCCTCCTGATATACGAGTACGCGGACAAAAGTACGTGCTTGGTTACATATAGAGATGTATGTATGTAGGTATATATCCATCTATATATATGTACATATGTGTGTATGTATATTTAGTCTTGAACTTATCATATACGAAAATCAGGGTGCAAACATTCAATCAGTCAAATAAGCAAGGCAATCACTCAATGGGCACACACACGACGCGATGCGACTTTTGAGATGATCGGCCACGGGACATGGACATGGATATGGACATGGACATGGACACAAGTGGCTTGTCAAATATTGATATAACCCTTTTTTGCCCCCCCTCCTATTCACCTCATTCACATCTACAGCTTCATTCTCATCACCCATTCCTTTTTCTCATTCTCAACTAGGATCACAAAATTTCACAATTGAATGCTAAGCGTAAATATTTAATTTCGTTTGTTGTGTGTGTGTAAGTGTGTGTGTGTGTGTGCTCTTTCTTGTTTTTCAAATCTGCCGAAGTCAAACAATTGTAAATTCATTTGGTATAGATCTAGTCAACTGATATGGGCCCTGTATATAGTAATCCTCGGACAACAACACAGTTCATTAAACTCTCCACCTCTCTGAAGATGTTCAAGTTTGGTTACATCTACCAAATATGGATTGCGAATGTGAATGCATTCACAAGCCATCAAGTCGACCATCAAATGAACTAAAAGAAAATTCCCAACAAAGTGAGAATAAGCTAAAAATCTACTTAATCCAAAATCATTCTCATTCGTATGTGAAAATATTTCAATCCAATGAACAAATTTCAATTGTTCCAACATGCTTGTCGTCCCTTTGCCTTTGGGGCTCTTTTATTGGAAACTATAGTAAATATACCCCAATTTGCCTAGTGAAGAGAATGAAAGAAAAAGGAAAAAAAAAAAGGCATTGATTTTGTTCAGGTTCAGTTCATGTCCATGTCTCTCATATTTGATTAACAAGTTGAAAACGATGATGAAGACGCGAAGTTTGTGGCCAAGTGTGGCGGGCTGTACGAACAACCAACCGTCTAGTGATCCATGTCCATTTCAGATACGCAGCACAAATAGACTAATTGCTGCAACTAATAAGACATCGTTCTCATTCAATTAAAATATCCATATCTAGTACAATTAGACAGACGACAAATGCCACATTGCGGCGACTCATTAAACTTGCACGAATTATTGCACGCACTTTGTCATACATTTTAATTTCAGTAAGTAGACTGAGACTGAGACTGAGAGTCTCTGACTCTGTCTCTCTGTCTATCTGTATCTGTATCTATCTCTGTCTTTGTCTCTGTCTCCGTCTTAGCTTCAGAAAGAGCTACTTCAACTCCATCTCCATTTCCATTTCCACCTCTGACTGTGACTGTGTCTCTAGTTTGGTCTCCCAACTCCAACTCGGAGGATCTTTTGGCACACACACACACACACACACACACACATTAGCAATTACGCTCATTACACTTAATTACAGAAAACTAGGAGTGCATGAAGATTTCCAGATGTGGACGGACCTGAACGGAACGTGAATCGAGTTCGAGTTGGAGTTTCGAGTCTCGGATAGTAAAGAAACTGAAAAGTTGGTAGGTTGATGAGTTGGTGGGTCGCTGTATTGCTGGATTGGTGTTTAGCTATCAGACGACCTACTCATCACAGTGGTTGCAAATTCTTCCTTATCATATTGAATTCGATTTTCCTTTGGTATTAACTAGAATTCCAAAGTTTGTCCATGAGATCAAGTCAAACTACTTTACTGGCTATACATATGTATACAAATTTTTGGCTAGTCCTTGAACCACTATGCAAGCAAGAGCTTAGGAGTGCCCAGGCGGGTTCTGGGCCACGGTTTGGCTTGGCTTTGCTATGCTTGGCCTGGCCTGGCTTGGCTTGTGTCTTTATATGCGCTCTGACTGGCCGGCGGCCGCCGCGAGGATCACGAGCGATGCAGAGCAAGTGAATTATTGCAGTCTCATTATGTGCGATGAGTTATGTATGGCGTATTGCTTTCGTCGGCAGCTCAACTCAACTTGGCTCAACTCAGCTCAGCTCAGCTCGTCAGCGTCTTGGTCGTCGTCGTCGTCGAAAGTGCTCATGTAAAGCCATCTGTCAGCAGTCCACACACACACACAAATACGCACTTACACACACACACACACACACACACACAGGGGGCTTCTCATCTCTTCTCGTCTCGAAGAATGTAGTGCGATGGTCGCCTAAATCAAGCGTACTTAGCGAATGATTTACATTCCAAAAGACAGCAAACACACTGCTGCGCCGTATGTGATGTTATGCGAGCAGCAACAACTGAAAAACACCTGAGTCAGGAGTTGGAGCCTCAGTTGGACTCGGAGTCCAAGCCCAAGTCGAAGACGGAGTCAGAGTCAGAGTCGGAGCCGGTGTTAAAGTCGGCAGTCTCAGCCTGCTGTGTGTATATGAGTCTTATTGTGTGTGTCTGTGACGATGTGTATGTGTGTGTGCCCCACAACGCTTCAAGCTGCACAACAACAACAACGAAAACAACTGACAGCCAGTGGGAAATCGGTTTAACTTAACGAATCTTACAATCACCTACATCTAACAAGAAACTTTGACCAAAAATATATATAGGAATTACAGGAATTAGTTTGCTCACAACTTCTAAGCAAACATTCCAAAAATAATCTCAAACAAAAACTTAATATCAGCAAATAATACTTCGCCTTCTAGGAATACATTCCTTAGGCTAAAGAAGAAGTATTTTCGAATGAAATTCTTCTATACTTCTGCTGTTCCGAAATTATCCCAGCTTCAATCCTATCGCAGTTCTTCGAATATATCCAAAAATACCATTTAGGTAACAGTAGAATGTATAATTATGTACTTTGTGAGTTGGTGAATCAAGATCACATCTGAAAAAGCCTTGTAACTCATCCAGTTCTAAGTAGATTTCATATTCATTTGGAATTTTTGCAAAAATAAACCGCAATAAAAAGTCATTTTTCAGAGAATCTCTATTTAGCAATTTCTACGTTATGAAACACTCATTGCAAAATTCAGAGACTAAATTCGTTTTAGTTTATACATTGAGCTAGAAATAACGAATGCTTAATAAGCTATGATGAAGGTTCTTGAAATAATAAGGGAAAACCCAACTATTTATTATGCGTTACTTCCTATGAGTTGCAAAGGAACTGAAGGAACTAAGAATATGAGCAATTTGTTTGTTTGCCAATAGAAATATGTGATTTCCGTTTTGGATTATATATCATTGGATTCGGAACAGTCAATATGCCATAGGAAACGCATTGTGGGGGCAAGCGATAATAAGCAGCACCAGCAGCAGCAGCAGCAGAAGCAGCCGCGTCACAACCACAACGTCAGAGTGGAGTCTGAATCTGAATCTGAATCTGAGAGTCTCTGGGAGTCTCTGGGACGTGAACGCTTCCTCGCATAAATATCACCAGCAATTACTCAGTCATAAGTTTGCCGCTTGCTCGTTTGCTGTCATGACATGAGTAACTTTTGCTTGTCCGATGGCTCCTCAAAGCTTTATAAGGTAGGGACGATCAGGCCAGACAAGACCAAGACCAAGACCAAGATCAAGCCAGACCAGACCAGACCAGCACAGACCAGAGCAAGACCAGAGAGATCTTCCTTTAATGCCCGCCGTTGCGTCTCTTGAAGTCGTCAGTGTGCGCCCAAAGTTGCCGCTAGGCATAAAATCCACAAGGAGCAGGGGGTATCTACACTGCAAAAAAATAAAAAGAAGGGGAAAAGTTTCCTTTTCTCCAACCTATTCATAAATTTCATCAGCTATCATCAGTATATAAATTCTCAGTTACAATGCTAATTTATAATATTATTCGTCTATAAGTAGTAGTTTTTGTTTCAGTGTATATTCTTTTCAGCCTGGAAAACAGGGTGGAGGCAGGGGGTGGTGGTGGTAACGGGAAGTTCACTTTGGTGATGGCTTGGCAAATTTTTACATCTTTTATGCTGGCGCAACAACTGGGCGGTAATTTGTTAAAGCTTCCTTACTTTTCAACACTCGTAGTAGATGGAGGAGCAGGAGCAGCCCAAAAACTCCACACACACAAAGAGAGAGAGAGAGAGAGAGAGAGATGGACTTACACACACATTTTAATTGTGCCCCTTGACTGGACCTGGAACCTGGCTCTTCTTGCATTGCTCTGATCCTTGCGCCTGCTTCCAAAACACTTTGTCTTGTTGATAAATTTCAGCGGCCATCCATCTCTTAGCACAGTTTCATCATTATGAAGGATCATAATGATGCTCTGCGGTCATCATCATCAGCAGCAGCGCCCTCTTTAAGTAGGTCTGCCGTCATTCATAACACTGAAACAGAAGAGAGAGACTGAGAGAGAGACAGAGAGATGGATGGGGATGGAATGGGGAGTGAATGGTGGACATGAGCACTTGCTTTCTCAACACAAATCAAAGCCAAGATGACGGAGTCTGACACCCAAAGGCTGCCCCTCCTAACAGCAGACAAAGGAAGCTGGAGCTACTACTAGAGACGAGACCCAGCTAGACGCTGAGCCAGAAGATCAGAAGCCCAAGCACACAGTGATTCAGTCTCATTTCATTCTCAAAACCGAATTTAAAGATCAATTTCATGGCATTTTCAGCATCATCCCAACCACTGTGCCTTGCACCATTGACTAATGCCCTGGGGGGGACTTTTGTTGCATTTTGTTGTCTTTTGACGTTGCCAAGCCCAAAAAGTGCTGCAGACTCTCCTGACTTTGTGGTGGACAGGACTGAGTCAATGAAAATGTTAAGCATCTTTCACTAACATTAATTATTATTTATTTATAGCTTGAATTTTTATTTATGTATTTGCTCAGTTATCGTTTTGGTGGGGGCTGACTACTACTCTCCTGCCAGTTGACTGCTGACTGCTCCATGCTGACTCTGACTCTGACTCTGACTCTGACGTCACTGATAAGCTCACCCAAAATGTTGCAAAAAGGCACTTTGAAAGACTCACTCAATACCCTGTATTAGAAATTATACACTTTATTTCTTAACAATTATCATCTATATGGATTAATGGCCAATCTCCAAAAAGTCAATACTTTGAATTATTTTTGACTTTTTGGGCTTATTTAAGTCCCAAGTTGGTCATTTGACTAGGCAATTACTTTCTATTTCATTCGTTTACATTCATTTGATTGTAGCCAATATACCCTTCACCGTTTGATTACAGGGTACCAATGAGTTCTACTATAACAAATTCTGATAAGCCAATTATTGGCGTTGCTTTATGAGTTATCACAATTCATGACGTCGTTGTCAATATTTTCGTCATCAATTTGTTAATGTTTCTTGTTTTGCTATTATTTCTTATGGTTTTTGTTTTTGTTTTTTTTATTATTTTATGTTGAGTCAATAACCAGCAACAAGTTGTTGTTGTTGTTGTTGTTGCTGTTGAGGCTTGTTAGTCGTGTGTGCGGTTATATATTTTGGTTTTTTATTGTATGTTTTTGTTGTTGTTTTGTGTGTTTTTTTTTTTGCTTTTTGCACAAAGATAACGAAAAATTCAATGAATTTATCATAAAATTGCGAGAAACTCTGGCGTTTTTCCCAGAAAAATTATATGTGCGATCCAGCATGTGGTTGTTGTTGTTGTTGTTGTTGTTGTTTTTACTCTTAATGCTCTGAGCAAAGGGCGCCTCGTTGCCATTTTGGAATGTGGCCAAGACATTATTCTGTTGCTGTTCTTGTCGAGATACTCTTTTTTTTTTGTTTTTGTACTTTTGTTGGTTTTGGTTTTTTTTTTGTTGTCTTTTTGGCGTTCTTTCCCAAAAAGGGCAATACCAGACAAGGTCGTTTGTAAATGTTTATAGTAGGTACATACATTTATATACATTGTGGACATAAACATTAATATATTTATTATCCAAATTGTAAGCAAATACCAAGGTACAAAAGATTTTAGATTGAGTAACAAAATATTTTAACTAAGGTGCGCGAAATAAGTAAATAAGTAAATAGTGGATATCGATAGAGAAAAATTACTTCCTCTTTGGGATGCGCTGATATTTTATTTGATATTGGGCTATCAGAACGGGGATTTCTTTCATAATTTTCCCGGTCTTTAAGTCATTTTTCACTGTGTTTTCATTTTCGCCAACATGTTCTGCAATTTTGCTAATTGAGATCTCCACATCACACAGTGCCAGAAATCTTCCACGCTCTCCATCGGATAAGAATGCGAAACTTGCCGTTTTTTCATTAAAAAAAAAACAGTTACGAATAGCAACAAATATAATAAAACCTGAAAATCAGTTTTTTTTGTTAAATTTAAAAGATTTAAAAAAAATTTGTTATTCAAAGTACCAATTTCATGTGCTTATCTAATCACAAATGAAAGCAAAGCAATCTGTCCCATTTACTTATTTCGTTCGCAAAACTCAACATTAACTTCTAAAAATTAATGTATTTGGATAACCCTGTAAAACTTTTTCACAAATTTTTGGTCATCGCTGAAGAACAATACAACTAAAATATAAAAGGAAAAGAAAAAACGAAAAACTGCATATTTTGGACAAAATAATGTGATAAGTCTTTGTCCCACTTACTTATTGCGCGCACCTTATAAGAATATTTGGTTAAGTCATACTACTACAGCAACTTTTTGTTGTCGGTTTTCAAATAGTTTCCTTAATCAAATGTTAAGCATTTATAAATGTATTTACTTTAGTTGCATTTTAATCTTTGGTTCTTCTATTTTCAGTATAAACAAGTTAAGCTCAAGTCGAGCTCTAATTAAAAGATTATTTTTCATAATTTATAGAATTTCACTTGATTAGCCTAGTTTTTCTTATAACTAGTTGATATCTTAACTAAATGAAACACTCAATAAAGTTCAAGAAAATTATATTCCTAATGTGCTTATAACAAATAATAATAATCAAAGAAAAGAAATTGCAAATTATTATCATAATATATATAAATTGTTGCACTAACAGATGGGAATCTGTTAGTCTATATCTTAGTATATAGTACTTATTTAGTACCTACTGATATGTAGGAATTTCTCTAGATTTGAATGCTGAAAAGTTTTAAGATTACTCATTTTAATATATCAAATAAGTATATCTAAGGATGAGAATGAGGAGAATGTAGTAAACTAAAATGGACAAAGTATTTTAGTTAATATCTTTATTATAGTATTTCTTTATATTTCATTTGTTTATATATCAATAAATGAATTGAAATGACATTTAGCTTTTGAGTGTGGAATTTCATGAATAGAGGAAACTACTTTAATATGGAATATTACGATATCTCTCTCTCTCTCTGTTTCGAGCATATCATATAATTATAATAATCAATCAATAGATACATCTTTCAAAAATCCCTTTAATTATTTAATAATTTGTATATACATATATGGAAATATAATTTTATGAATAATATATTTAATGCATAATTTTTGTGTATTTTATTTGGTTAGTGATTTCATTTTCGTTCTTCTGTGAATCCCATTCGAAAGTTTTCCATTTGTGGCACAATAGACAATGTGAGTTAATTAAAAAGTAATTGCTTGGAACATGATTAGCATACAAAACAAATGTTCAATTTGATGGATGGGGGGGGATGGGATGATGGGACGATGGGGTTGGGAGTGGGGTTAGAAGAGGAACTGCGACTGGGACAGAGTATGGGACTGGGGCTTTGCCCTTAACCACTCAAAAAACTATTACAACAACAAAAAAAAATCACACTCATTTCCCCCACAGCAATCATACATATATATATATGTATACATAGATGTATGTATATACGTATATCAATGATAGATATTTAACTATAGCCGATCAGCTGATCACATCGACAAAAACTTCCCCTCTCTTGTTAGGTTTTTGGGCATTTCCGACACACACTTTTAGAAGACTCTGAGGGAGGAATGGTGTGGAATGGGGGGGGGGGAGGTGGTGGTGGCGGTTAGTGTGGATTGCTTGCACAAGCAAACCATTTGAACCGTTTTTAATTTCGTTTGCTTTTGTCTAAAGACGGTTTTTTCCGTTTTTTTTTTTTTTTTGTGTGTTACTTCTTCTTTTTTTTTCTTCGTTTTGGACTTTTGGACCCTCAAGAAGCTGGTGTTGCTGGTGTGGGCAGGGGGCGGGGTCAAAAGAAGGAGGTTTGGGTAAGTGGTTAAGAAGAGTGCGGTATGGCGAGTGGGGCGAAGAGGGGGTAAGGGCATACTAGCCGGGGGTATGGGCCTTTAAAACTGAAGCTGAAGACCAAGTTAAGGCATTTGTTGTTGTTGTTGCTGTTGCTTTTTAGTTTTTTTTTTCTTCTCTTTCATTTTATGATGGGAAACATTTTGTGTTGCTGCTTAAATCATGTGAATGTGGCAAAAAGGCAACGGCTTGGACATTTCCAGTGTTAACTTTGTTGGTGGGCAAACATCATCATCATCATTATTATCATCGTTGTCGTTGTCGACGTCGTCGTCGCTTTTGTCGTCATCATTATCATGGATGATCATATGCCACAGTCTGATCAGGGGCGTCTCCAAAGAGGGGGCCAACGAGCCCCATTGAGCTCATACCCCTCTCCCCCTGTCACTGCCCTCCGCCTAGTACTCGTCGTCGGCGTTGCTGTTGTTTTGCCTAATGACAAAGACTAATATTTTCTTCCTGTGACATATCTCTTTGGTTTTTTTTCTTTCTTTTTTTGTGTGAGAGGCATTGAAATTTACTTTTTGTGACTTGGGCATTTTGGAGAGTTGTAGTTGTAGTTGTAGTTGTTGGTGTTGGTGTGTTGGAGTATATGTCTCTATTGCCTAGGTAGAGAGGGCCGTGTTGTGGGCCGTGTCGCTCCATTTAGCCAAACGTCTTCAATGCGTCTTGGGAGTCAACTTATGGAAATTATTTGTTGCATTGCGCTGCTAATGTGTTAAAACAATATGCCTATAGGCACTGCTTGTTGTAGTGCAATAGGTAAGTAAGTGGTAAGGGGCAGGGGCAGGGGCAGGGGTTAACTATGACCGCCTGCACATTTTCTGCTTCTTTTATGTTGTGTGTTGTGTTGTTTTGTGTTTTGTTGTGTTTTGTTGTGTGTGAAGAAATATTTACACAAGCCGAGGTAAGGGAAACGAAGGCGGCCAGCTGTGCACGGCAAGGCACGCCCCTGCCTCTGTCCTCTATCTCTCTCTCTATCTCTCTCACTCACACTCTTTCCGTGTCTGACAGTCTTGTTAAATAATTTGCAAGGCAAAAAGACAAAATGTCTAGGCGGTAATGTTAGTATTGAAGGAGGTGGACCACCCAGACGGAGAAAATTTTCTAAATTCCCCGTCAGGTTCATCGAGCCTGAAAAAGTTCATCAATTAACTCCTGTGGAGCCAGGTGACCATGTGTCTCTTAGTTTTCGTCTCGTGGACCGTTTCAAATTGACCAAATTGAAATGTTTCACCTCATGATATTTTTTTGCAACAATTTTTCGAGGCAGATCTCACCATGGGAAACCGAAACCGAAACCGAAACCAAGCCAACCAGAGTCAGAGGTTACACTCCATTCAGGGTTTGTGGTTCGGTTTAGATTCTCTATCTCTCTCTCTCTCTCTCTCTCTCTCTCGTTTGGTCTAATTTAAATGTTTGTTTTTTCTTATATCTAAAGGGAATCTAAATCAAATGCCTGTTAACCCATCGATTTGTTTTGAAACTACACAGAAAATTCAGTCCCTGTTAAGACTGTTAACACTTCCGTTCTATGTGATACCGATTCCGATTCCGATTCCGACTCCGACTTCCACATTGTTCAAGTGCTATTTGTTGTGAATAGAAGAGGCGAAACAAATATCAGGAAATGTCATTATTTGTATGGCAAAATAGTTAGAGAGAAGGATGAGGACGAGAAGCGATGTAAAGGACATGAAATGACATGAGAAAGGACATTGCCACACATGGCGTGAGAGTGCCCCAGCGTGTGGAGAGAGTGGAGAAAGAGATAGCGACTGCGTGAAAGAAAGAAGCAGACGAACAAAAATTGAAAAGAAAAGAAAATTGTCATTGTCAGCTTCCCAAAATGTTAGCCCCGACCCCGTCGACATTTGTCGCCGACCTCGGCTTACCCAACGCTCCTTCTCACCTGCCCTTCCTTCCTTTAGGCGATCGCCCGTCGAACATTTGTATGTTTGTGTGTTGTATCAGCATCTTTTCTTTCTTCTTCGGGGTTTCATTTTTTGTCTGTCTCTCTCTCTTCTTTTCTTTTTCCTCCTTCTTTTCTTTCTTGTTTGCATTGTTCTCGCTCAACAGATTTGATCAGATTTTAATGAACTTCATTCATGTTTGAATGACTTTGATCAGTTCCGCTTTTTCTTCGTCGTCTTCTTCTTCTTCTTTTAAAGGCGAGTCGAGTTCGAGAGCAAATAAGTACACAAACCTTTTGAACGCGTGCGCCGATTGAGAGCAGGAATGCGACAGATGGAGAGACATAGAGAGAGAGAGAGAGAGAGAGAGAGATAAACACACACAAACACACACACAGTGTCGCAGAGACAGAGACAGAGCATAGTCGCTTGTAGAAAGTCCCACATGGCGCATGGTTAATATTTGGTACCCAACTTCTTGGCCTGCAGCTTTAGCTAATCCCAACCACAAAAATCATCTTTCGACTCCAACTCATCATGTTTTGAAAACTCAACGAGGCGTAAAAATAGATTTCAATATATATATTTTTCCTCTTGGTTCTCATTTTGGTTTTTACCTCTCTGTCTCTCTCTCTTTCACTCGTCTCTTTCTTTTTCCACCAAGTGCCGACACAGACACAAACACGGTGAGTAGAATCCCTCCACCCTGGTTTTGATTGAGGGTCCTTCAAAAGGGTACAAATAATCATCATCAGAAAATTTTATTAAATGTCCCACATATAATGGAAATGGGAAAAAGAGCATCTCTTTTTTTTTTTTTGTTTTCATTTTGAGATTTTGATTTTGTTTATTATTATTCAGGTTGTCAGAAGATCTCTGGCCTTAAGACGACAGTTGCTTCATGATCGTCAAGATGATTATCATTATTGAGGCACTCTTGCTTTGATCTTCGGTGTCCATCGCCCTCTCCTCTGTCTGTCCCCCCCTCCGCCCATCACCCTCTCTCTCTGCCTATCTCTCTCTCTCTCTCTCACTCACTCGCCCTCTGGGCGCAGCAAGTGCAGCCAAAAGTTGACGTTTGTGTCATTGTCAAGTGTTGCGCCTTGTTTTTTCTGAAGAGAATCAGAATCGGTTTGCCTCCACAGAGAGCTCAGTGTAAGTCTCTCTGTGTGTGCATGTGTGTGTGTGTGAGGGAATTCTTTAATCAGCATCTGATCCGGGTGATGGGAAACAAAACGAATATCCACAGTTGAATGCTTGTAACTACAAATGGAATCTAATCAAACAAATAATGAAAAAAAAAAATGAGACACAAAAAAAGGTGAGAGATTTTTCACTTTGATCAATCTTAGAAAATTGAATTGGGAATTATTAAAATAATACACAAAATATTTCAAAAGTTAGTCCTAATACCACTTAATGATATTTCATATCTCATAGAATATATTGATAAACAGTTAATTTGGTCGATATAACGCATAACTTAGATTGCATCTTCTCCAAATATCGAAGTTACTTTTTGGCTCATCAAGAATCTTTTACTAATCGAGAAGCGATAAGACCAAAAACTTATTATCAGAGACAGAGACAAAAAGATGATTCTTTAATAGATTATGATGCTCCAAATCTGAATATGTTTTCGAAAGAGATTTTGACTTTTTGTTTTTGGATCTCTTTAATTTTGTGGTCATCGAAATTTCTTAATTAATGAGATTAACATTAAGCTCTAAGTCATTTAATATCCAATTAAAATCTTAAGTATATTGATTGCTATGGCAAAAGTTCATAAGATTGTTAAAGGAAAATTTCTTTATATGGTAATTAGCTAAAGACTAAAGTGAATTTCATGAAAACCGGCAAGTTGATGAAAATTAAAACAATCAGTTAATAAAAACTGCAACAAATCTTCAGCGCAAAAAAAAAAAAACAAAAACAACAAGAGGAACAAACGACACGGCATGACACGGATGAGGATGAGGGTAAGGTGCAGACGAAGACGAAGCAGACGAAGATGTAGAACAAGAAGAATGAGAGGAAGGAAGGCAGAAGGAAGGGAGAAGAAGGAGGAGGAGGAGGAAAACTAACTTAAGTAGCGGTAGCAAAAGGCTACTAACATGTTTATGCTACTTTTATGAGGTGGCAATAAAATCGAACCAAAGTACGAAAATAAAAATAAAAACTGAAAAGGCAGAAGGCGGCGGGTTCTGCGGGTCTGCTGCGGCTGCGGCTGCTCCCTTTACCCAGGATTGCAATGAATACAACACATTCGGACGTACGTACGCTCGCTCGTACGTACACACTTTACGTGTATGGTGAGTTATATTGAGGTACGGTCTGAGGTCTGGAAAGGATCGGGTAGGGTAGGGTAGGGTAGGCATGGCATTCAGGCACAATGACTTCATCGATTTATAGCGGTCACGAGTGACGATGTCGATGACGGCAATGACGACGACAACGACAACGACAAAAACGACGACGACTGTGTTTGGGTTTCTCGGTTTTTGGTTTTTGGACATGGTTTTTGGACTTGCGATGCGTTTTTCGCCGTTTTTATGGTGATATTGTTTTGCATTTTGCCAACACACACACACACGCACGCAAGGAATCTCCATCATGTGTGTGTGTGTGTGTGTTCGTGTTGTGTGTTTCGGTTTCGTTTTTCGTTGCGTGCGTATGGATTAAGTCTAGGAGGAGTATATAGTATGGACCAGGCCAACAACAATGATTCCTGGAAGCCACGGAATAACTCGCCGCGGTCGCATCCTGGACCTGCATTTTATGGTTTGTCGTCATAATCACCATCCCAGCATCTCTTTAGCGCTCTCTCTCTCTCTGTCTCTCTGCCCCTCTCGCTCTCGCACACTCGCTAGCTTGAAAAACGCATCGCCGCATACCTTGCACCAGTGACACACTCAACGAACGCCGCGGCGTAGATGTCGGCAACGGCGACTGTCACTTGATTTATGCAACCGAGTAAACGTGACTCGCCGGCAAAAAAAACACCAACACCAACAACAACAACAACAAACAGAGAGTGGGAAAAGCTGGTGCTCTACCTTGCGTACTTATCATCTACTTACTTACGATTTTATGTCACCTGAAAGGATACACCCTTTCCTTTTAACGGAGAACAACCGTAAAATAATCGAGATAATCGATGATTATCAATTTGAAATATCGTCTCATGACAAATTAGGCAAAATACCATAATGAATTGCTGTGAAATTTGAGATAGAAGCCAACGGAAAAAAGAAAATCTTCTTATAATTTGTTTATGTTTGCATGTGCATAAAGATAATTGATTGATCGATTTATAGTTTCAGTGGATATCAGTTTGTTTGACCTATAGTCAAGTGGTTGCATTTTGATCTGACTCTTCAGTCTATATAAATCTAACTATATTTTTGAGCAAGTGTCTCAGTTATTTGTGAGGTCGTTAAACATGTAACATTAATTCGTTAATAAATTATTAAATTATTATATATGTTTGTATACAGTTCTGATCAGTGTTGGTGGTTAGATATACCTATAGATTTTATATTATTATCTATTATATATACCAAATATTACTATATAGTAATAACACAGCTCTAATTGGTATATTTGATCATAATCTGAATACTTAAAGGAGTCTAAATATTTAGAAAAAGAAATCATACCCAATCATAGGGTAATATATATTCTTTCAACAAAATTATTTATGATCTTGAAAATAGACTCAAGACTTAATCAAAATGTGGATCCGAAAAAGATTCGTCTCTGATCAAATATTATTTAAAGTGCTGGCTCGATATTTAAATCAGCAAACAACATGAATAGATATTAATACAAGTCTTTAGGTATATAACACTGTGATAGTCGAAAAATAAAGACGTGGCAAAATTCGATGGTTTCACCCTATTTCGGGTCCTGCGAATCGAACTACATCATTAGTTTTTTAAGTTATCACGATGGTTTCATACAAAATTTTTTCCGGAAGTTTTTCATCAAAGTTGCCATTTTCTCGAAAAGGATGTTTTTTTCATTTGCTTCTAACTTCTAAAATATGAATTTTTTTTACAAACTTTCTTCAGCAACGTTTCTTAGAATTGAAAGAGCTACAAATGTTGGGAAGACATCCAGCCTCTAAATCCGTCCGTTCCCAAGCTTTGGGACAAAATGTAAAAAAAATCGAATCTGGACCCAATTTTTTTTATGTTTTCTTTCTCGCATTTTGCTAATATTGAAAATTTTCCATTCGAATCTGGATCATAATATGAGAATTTAATATGCTCAATGGCAGCAGAAGAAACACCAGAACTATCTAATTTAGGATTTATAATATAACCATTTAATGAAACCATCTAATTTTGCCATGTCTTTTTTTTTTCAAAAACTATCACAGTGTAATTAAATAAATTTTTCTAAATATTTAGACTGTTGTTTTAAAAATTCTAATATATCAAGACATTCAATATATATTTTCTACCAATATTTCTAATTTAATTTTCCATTTGATTCGATGAACTCTAATAAAAACAAAAACAAACTCTATAAGTAAAATCTGTGGAATATTTTTTGACAACTTTTGAAGAATCTATCTCAAAAAACCTTTACCTCTGACTATTTGGTATTCCTTCTTGATCAATAAAGAATCAAAGATCAAATAAATAATATGAATGAACATTAGACCAAGATTATTTAAGTCGGCCCTGTTACGTTTGACATAATCCTGTCCAGGATTACAGTAAGTTTATATGTTTGTATTTTCCTCATTAGCCAATGGAATTGACCTAATAAAGTATCGAAATTGGATAATAGATAATTACTACAAGTCTAGACTTGATTCAATTTATAAACTAATTACTCTTCTTTACTTGGCTTTTCGTACTTACTTATCGCAGTTGGTAAAGAGTATTTAGATATCAGATACCAAATTCTTTGTCTCTCTCAATGACGATGATGTCTCTGAATGGCGGTGTTATGCTCTTCTCTCACTCCTTCTTCTTCTTCTTCTGCTTCTGCTTCTTGGTGGTGGTTATGTTCTTGTGAAGTTTTCTTTTTCAGTGTCAAAGTGTAATAAAATATTGCTCATGGTAATTAAAATTTTTGTGTTTCTGGTTTTGTTTTTGTATTGTCGGCTCAAGTTCAATGTGGCGAACCAAAAAAAAATGAAAAAAAGATGAAAAAGAAAACAGAAACCAAAAAAAAAAAAAACACACACACACATACACGCTTGCACAAAAAGAAAAAAAATTAAAACAATTAAAAAAGCGTTTTGTTGAGGTGCTTACTCGTAAAAGCCGCCTCCTAGGCAGGCTCGTCTGTGCCATAAACCATTTAAAAACTACAACAACAACAACAACAACAGCAACAACAAAACGCTACTGGCGACAGTTCAACGACATGTTTATTAAGTCATAATACCTACACTTACTTTTTTTCTGTTTCGGTTTTAGGCCTGAGAACTTGCTGGAGACATGGGCGGAGATTTATGCGAAAATTACATAAATGCCCATTAAAAATGTATGCTAATAAAAACAAGATATGTCCAGATATACATACATATATATATATGTGTATATATATACGTATCTATGTGTACCCTAGACCCAGACAAATTATATAATTAGAGAGAAATGTGATTTACATTTTTTGTTTTGTTGTCACTTTTACGGTTTAACCAAGCCAAAGGCGAACCAATAATAACACCAAAAAACAGCTGACGCCAAAAGCTAACTTTGAACAATATATTTGTGTGGATACATATTTAAATATATATATTTCATTTCTTTTGATTGCCAATTATAGCACTAGGCAACAAAATGTTGGAATCATTTAATAAAATGGCAAACAATAAGAGAATTGACATTGATTACTTTCTAAAAGAAAGTCAATTTTACAATTCTTCTCACTTTATTAGACAATTATCAAATGGCAATTCAAATGCTTTAAACTTAATTTTTCTGAATACTTTTGAGTCCGAACTAATGAATTGCATTTGCTTTCATTCATTTTCTTACATTTAATTGAGAATAGGCCATAGGCCATGTCTTAGATATTGTATAACACATTAAACTGGGCATTATCTTTGACATTGCACTAGGCATTGTATTGGTCATTGTTTTGGGCATTGTACTAGACATTATATTGGTCATTGTTTTGGGCATTGCACTAGACCGTGTCCTAGGCGTTAATACATTAGATAATGTATTAGTCTTTCCATTAGACATTGCATTAGGCATTGTATTGGTCATTGTATTAGTCATTGTTTTGGGAATTGTACTAGACATTGTCCTAGGCGTTAATACATTAGATAATGTTTTAGTCTTTCCATTAGACATTGCATTAGACATTGCATTAGACATTGCATTAGGCATTGTATTGGTCATTGTTTTGGGCATTGTTTTGGGCATTGTACTAGACCATGTCCTAGGCGTTATTACATTAAATTATGTATTAGTCTTTCCATTAGATATTGCATTAGGCATGGTAAACTAAATGTAATCTTCTCTCATCTAAAAGTGTTCCAAAGTGGCTTCTGAATCTCTATTCTCTATTCCACCCAGTTAGATCAATCTGGCAAACTTCGAAGATGTAAGTCCCTAACCTTGTTGCACAGTGTTAAATAATACATGTACATATATCAACAAAGCCAACCATCAATAGCTTTGAATTGAGAAGCTTTCAATTTGCTTTCAAGATAAACAAAATACAAAAACTGAAACTGAAATTGAGACGTCATGGAGTGATTCCAATAGCACGAGCTGCCTGCCCCACGACTGGCACACGGTCATAAGTACATACATACATATATACTTAGACATTTATCATCGGAATAACAATAATAATAATTGCTTATTTAAGTGTATTTGTTTGTTTATTGAAATGCGAATGCTTTCAAATGCAAATCGCACTCGCAAATTGACAAATTAATTGAATGAACGAGTTGTAAGCAAATCGCCCACCAAAGGCTACAGAAGGGCAGAGAGCGAAGTGAAGGGGACTTGAAGGGAAAGTGTTGAAATTGCTTAAATAGCTTCTGTATAACTTATTAATTGTTTGGAAATTCATTAAACAAAACCAAAATTAATGGAAACTGGAATGAACGCAGTTTCTTAAGTCCTGGCTTGAAAATTAAATATATGTATAATTCGTCCATCTTCTTTACTAACGATCGAAGCGGATCGAAAGTGAGCTATAGGGCCTTAAAATCGAACGAACATAAACGTGATAATTGAGTTAGCACTTTTACAAACGATTGAGCAAAACAACTGCACATGGAAACAGAGCGAGAGAAAGAGAGAGCGAGTGAGAGAGAGAGAGAAGGACAGACACTGGGCCAAGAACCAAGGGACAGACAGGACCGCAAGGACACAAACCAAACCGTTCCAGGAAAGGTAATACAATAAAAAATAAAATGGAAAATAAAGAAGGAAATTTGTTGAAATTGTAAAGAATAGACAATGGCAAAAAAGAAAAGAATAGAAACGAGAATTGAAATGAGAAGAGAAAAAAAAAAAAAAGTGGCAGAGAAGCGACCAGAAAAGATACAAAAATGCAGTTATCTTGTGCAGCAGCAGAAAGACAAAGGGCAATGGTAACAGAGAACGGAGCCAGAAAATGATGGGTTATTAAATACTGTTAATCTTGGCCAAAAGAAGAAGAAGAGATACCGGACGACCCGACCTTTAACCGACCGACCGAGCAACCCAGCCAAGGCGACGATGCAACAAAATATTCTATATTCAAATTTCAAACCAAACATTCAGGTAGGAGGTGGTCCGGTCCGGTTCGGTCCGTCTGTCGTCCAATTGAAACGATAGAGTCCCTAAAAATCTCGATTTTGGCTTGGTACTCTGTGGTCACCGCCTAACGGAAACAATAGACTCACAAAATCCAGACGAACGACTGCAGATCGAGCCTCTTTGCCATTTGCCTTTATTGTGCACGCTGTTTAAATATTTACCAAAGTTTTACAATATTTATGACAGCTAAAAACATAACAACCGAGCCAAGAAAGGACGCACACACACACACAAAAACCAAGAACCTACCAAAAAACACGAAACGAAAACGCAAAAGGTGAGAGAGGACACTTGACACGGTGTATGAAGTCTGTCTGGATAGCAGGTCTAGGTCAGGCAGGCAGCTTAACGAGAGATACTCAAACTACTTCTACACTCATATACATACTCATATACTCAAACTGGAACTCGAACTGGGGTGCTAAGCCACTACTCAGCGGATCTGATTGCAATCAATAAACGGCTTAATATTCAAATATTTTTGCAGACCCTCATTGCTAATCCATTTGCATGTCAACACAAAATGTGTGACAACAGGCACGGCACGGCACGGCACGGCAGACATGGACAATCCTTAAGATCCTGCCAATATCCTGACAATCCGTCGAGTCGTCGAGCAGTCAGACTGCTTCCGTTCATCGGACATTATAATCTGCCATTTAAGCTCCACTAAACGAAGCTCTGCTCGGCAATAAGCCAAGGCATTAAAAAGTAAATTTGCCTAAAGCCGGATTAGACAAGTGCAACCAGTAAACCGGGCCTAAGTCTCTCAGCTCAGCCAAACACTTGCCAAAAATGAAGCAAACTGCAACAACCGAAACAAAAACATCCAAAAATAAAGAAAAGAAAAGATCAAGTAAATCGTTCAATGAGTTAACCAAATCACAGCTACACATTCATTTCGTTCATTGATAATAAAGTGAGAGCATTGCATTTATATTCACCTGCTCGAAATGGATCAGTCGATCAGCTGGATCAGGTAGGCACAATTGGAGACTCCTCTCCTTCTCCAGCAGCTGTCTCTGATCTAATACAAAATGGGCTAATACACACCCAATATCTTATGGATGGGCGGTGGTGTTAACTAACTAACTAGCTAGCACAATGGAAAAATATTTCAGAATCAAAATTGAAGTCAATCAATCAATTCGCAATAAAATTCGTTGTCTTTTAGAGAGAAAAACGTTGTTGGATATTGAAATTGGAAGTTTCATAGGTAAAATCTTGGTTTTTATGTGGAATTCCCTCAGACATTGCGTCACCGATAATATATGTATATATAGTTTCTTATTCCACAACGACTTTAAAACGAACAAGAAGATGGCAAAATATAATCTTCTACCAGAAGAACCCCAAAAAAAAATCATCAAGAAAACATTATTTTAGCTTTGTGGTTGTTGTTGTTTTTTAGACATATATATAGTATTATTTTATTATTTCATTCGAATCAGTTTCGCTTGCCAATAACAAGACATTATTATCCAAGTATATCCAAGGTAAAGTTAGGTATTGGGAAAAAAAATATATATACAATCGATTACAAATATGATAAATAGAAACTAATTAAGCATATTGCGATTAACACTCATGACTATATCACAGATTTTAACGTAATCTAACTAAACAGAAAAAAAATCCATAATAACTTAATTTAAATTGGGCACAAAAAAAAAAGGAGAAACTTATATATATATATCTATCATAAGTGTGTGTGCGTGTGTGTGTGTGTGTAAACCATAATACTTTCAAGTAGGCTAACTAAAAACTGTTGGAATGTTATTTGAGGGGGGGAGGGGGGCTGACATTGGGTAGGTGGGGAACTGGCGACTAGAACAACAAAAACTGTAGCATAAGTTAGTTAGGAGCCAGGGACTTACAATTACTTTACGCGGTGTACTTAAGATTTTTGGAAAATAAATACTTTTTTAAAATAAGAATTCCTAAAAGTGAATTAAAAATGTAGGCCCAAATGGAAATGTGTGTGTGTGTGTGTGTGCGAGAGAGAGAGAGAAGGGGAGAGAGAGTTAGTGAAAGAGAGTGAAAGACTTAAAGATCAATCAAATAATTTACTTAAGCAAGGTTTTTTGTATCTCTGTGTGTGTGTGTGTGTGTGTGTGTGTTTTCACTTAATTCACTATTCTTGTTTCCGATTTTTTGTTGTTTAGAGAGGCTTTTGATGAGGTGGCCGGGGTACACGCGGGCACGGGAAACGTAAAAGATGTGTTTTTTTTTGGGGGGGGTGGGGGAGACTTTCACGTGCGCAGCACGCGACGTTTTTGTTGCTGATGTCGTCGACTACCCAGAAAGTTGGATCCCGTAGTCTTTGATTGCCTTTTACCACGTCGTCCAACACCCTCCGCCGGTGGCTTGGATACCTCATTGAACTCCTTACGATTGCTGCTCGACGACGACGACGATGATGATGATGATGATGACGACAACGAAGGCGACGACATTAATGACGACGACGACGATGAGGATGACGACGATGAGGACAATGAGGATATTGCTGTTGCGGATGCCGAGGCTAGATAGGCACTATTTCTCCATTTTGATTTCCTAGACAAACCGCGTTGCTTTTCACGTCTGCCCTCCCGACGCAACAACTGCCACATGGTGCTCAGGAACTCGTAGTAATGATGCTTGACGAAACGCATATCCATTGAGTCGACCTCATCGATGGGAGTTTTGTTATTGCAAGGCGTTAAAATGTCAAATGATTTGCGTTTGCTGCGCAATTTTAGGCGCTTGTTCATCTCGTTGCGAGAAATTTGCGGCAAGTGAACATTGCGACCCATGCCAGACACTGCATTGTGGCCATTCCGGCGATGCTTTTGCCTTCCATTTATGGGATATGTGTGATTCACAGCCATTTCCAGTTCGCATAGCATACTGCGGGAACTGAGCAGGAGCAGGCGCAACTCCTTGGCGGCTGGCGACTCGCGCTTAATGACCCGACGATCCCAATTGATTTGCAGGCGTCGCAAATAGGCGAAACTGGCCACATAGGTTTGCATGTTGCGGTACCAGCGCTTCAAGGCAATCTGCAAACAACAAAGGGTGGGGAAAACGGAGGGGGAAAAAACAAACGATAAGTAATTGGTTGTAAATGTGATTGTGGATGGATGAGGGTCAGGAGATCTGGTAGAAACTTACCGTTGAGTTGGGCTTCAGTTTGGGTAAAAATTTATATGTATGATTGTGCAGGGAATATGAAGTCATATTCCTGATATCAATGACAGAGTCCTCGCTGGCATTCAGGCCACGGAATTCCTTAAAGGCATTGCGCTTTAGCTGATTAAAGCTCTAAAACGAAAGTGTGAGAAGGAGAGAGAGAAAGGGCATGAAGTTTAAGGAAGTTGCTAAAAGTTTTCGGTTTCGTGATTTGCTTACCTGCCTAGGACGTAGACGATGACGACGTTCCATGTTTCCTGTTGGCTGATAGAGGCCATTGCAAGGATTCGACCATTCCAGGGCCGTTGTGCTTTCATTGTAGTTACGATAATCAATCCAATTACTATTTCGTTTGCGATGACGTTTACGCTGGGCAGGCATACCAAAACCAGATGATGATGATGAAGATGATGATGATGACGACAACGATGATGACGATGAAGATGATGACGACGACGACGACGACGATGTTGATGATGATGCTAGAGAGGCGGCTGCTAATGATGAGGAATCACCAGCTATGGATGAGGTACTGCTACTAGTTGTTGTTGTTGTCGATGTGGCTATTACAGTTAAGCCCCCACTGGCGGTGCCCATGGCCAGGGTCATTTGCATCCGATAGACAACCAACAGGAGCAGAAGCAGCTGCAACGAGGAACACATATCCGCATTGTCCAGCCGCACCACTTCCCTTCTCGATGTTCGCTTCCTTGTCTGTTCCGTCTTGTTGGCTTTAACTTTGGTTGCAGCCTGATGGCAACCAACTGCAAATCATATATATATATATATATAGATATATATTTTTATTATTAATTATACTTTTTTAATTAATATTTAATTTATCGATATTATTATAGAGACTTGTATTATATTATTAAAGGATTTCTTTTATATGGTTTTTTGTCCTCTCTTTTGAAATATTTATATTGGTGTTGGTAGCCAAAAAGAATATTAAGAGAAAAAAAGAAAGAAAAAATTGCAAAACAACAACAACTTCTATATGTGTGTGTATGCAAAATTGGGTGAAAGAGAGGACAGTTAGTTGGTGAGGGGGTAAGGTAGGGGAAGGAAAATTGACTAGTTTTGGGTTAATATCTTTCAGCACTCGCACACACACACACACTCACGCACACAAACAAACCATAAGGCTGGGCAAGGCGGGAGAATGGGGCGGAGAATGCTTGGGCAGGGCTGGCTGGTGGGTGGGGGGGACGGGGCTTAGACAAGGAAATGGAAGTTCGCTGCGTTTTCAATACGTTTCCTTTAGTGCAAATGCAATTGCAATGCCTTCTTCGTCTGGGAAATTGCCAATGGTTTTTTTTAACATTTTTTTTTCGATTTCGCTTCTTTTGTTTTTGTTTCTTTGCTTTTCTTTTCTAGCTTTGTTTTTTTTTTATTTTGGCGTCTGTGTGTGTGTGTGTGCGTGTGTGTGCAGTTTTTTGTCGTAGATTTTTTTATCTTCTTATGATTATATATATTTAAAAAAAAAAATTTTAATTTATATTTTATAGCTGTTTTTGTTGTTGTTGTTGTTGTGGGTGTAAAGAGTGATTGAAAATTTTATGCTAAATTTTTTTTTGTCTATTTTAATTTATTTATAAATATTATTATTATTATTTTTTTTTTTTAATTTTTTGAGTTTTTTCGAAAACTTGATAATTTAGACAATAATCTCGAGAGTATCACGAATGAGAATTGTGTGTGAGAGATAGAGAGAGAAGAGAAAGACAGTAAGCAAGAAAAGTAAATTTTTCTATATATCAATATTTCAAAAAGTTTAAGATGAGAAATTGAAATATAAAAAATTTTTGTAATCTCAACAAAGAACATCAAAAAATTCGAATTGCAAAAAAATTCTCAAGAAAAAGGATCACATTATTCATGAATTAAATTGAAACTGAATCCTAGAATTTTCTAGTTCTATATAGAATTGGTTTTTCATTCTTCTTCTATTCTTTGCGTTTCTTATGTTTTTTAAATACTTATAATTTAGAATATAAAATCAAAAATAATACACACACCGCATTATAGTTGAAAAAGTTCCAAGTTGAATTGAGTTTTGGGGTTGAAACCTCTATATAGAATATATATATGGTAGATTCCACTTGTATTAATTTGCCACTTGCACTTAATTTGTTAATTTGTTTGTTGTTTTTTTTTTTTGCACTTGAACAAAAAATTGATTGCAATTTAAATGCAGTTGTAATTATTCTCTTTTATTTTTTTAGAATTTTGCGCGTATTATGAAATAATTTCAATTGAATTGGTTTTGAAGAAACTTTAGTTAGTTTTTAATTTATATTTTCCCGTTTAATGTTTTTTGAAATGTTTT
Source organism: Drosophila willistoni (assembly GCF_018902025.1). Taxonomy (NCBI): domain Eukaryota; kingdom Metazoa; phylum Arthropoda; class Insecta; order Diptera; family Drosophilidae; genus Drosophila; species Drosophila willistoni. The sequence continues at coordinate 11,286,872 of NW_025814052.1, forward strand.
CTTATGTTTCGTTTTTGGAAAGAGCTCACTTCGCGGTCAGTAGTGTTCACGTCCAGGTATGGAACCGAACTGATCCAAAAGTTGCGCTGAATTTGACCAGCTTTCTTTGTTGAGAGGCCAGCCCGAAAACCGAAAACCAAAAAAACAACAACAACAGAAATAATAAAATAAAACCCAACCAATATAAACGAGACCAAGACCAAGACCGATACCGAAACTGAGGCGAGTCTTCTCTCATATATGTGTGGCAAGCGAATGAACGAACAAACGTACAAACGAACACTAAAGACCTGAAGAGATCCCCGGGACAACGGGACCAGGTCGAGCTCGAACATGGTATTGGTGTGTGTGTGTGTGTGTGAGCCTGATCCGTTTGCTTGCCTGTCTACTGACCTGGCATGGCTTGGTCTACCTGCTTCGTTTTGTGTCATGGACCAACCGAAGAGGCAGGTCTGCCTCTTCAGCGCCATTGTGGCTCACTTTATTGTCACTCCATCCAATGAGAAGAATTCACTCACAGAGACCCATGGACAAGGCAAGAAAAAGATAGCGCGCTTCATAAGAGAACAGAGAACGTGTAAGAGAGAGAGAGAGAGAGAGAGAGAGAGAGTGTCTCTCTCTCTTACTCTCTCTCTCTCGCTCTGTGTCTTTTTTATATCCTTTTCTAGGCCAGGTTTTATTTTCATGTCTCTTTCCTGACCTTGATGCAATCTTTATATTGAAAATTCTGCAAAAAAAAAAGAAGAAAATGTTAACAAATTATTAAATTTTATGCAAATCAATCTCATACTCAACAAAAGGGAGGATGAAGCAAAGTAAACATCATTGGAAGAGTTGTCCTTATTCTGAGCCACATTTACACCGTGTCATGTTTGTTATGAAACTGTTAACTTGCCACGTTTTGCATTCCGATTTTTATCCTGCGCAGGCAGCTGGGCGAAAGTTCCTTTTTTTTTTGGGCTAGGCCAGGTCAAGTTTTTGGATCATGGTTTATGACCTGGATTTACCCATAGTTAGGTAGGTATCCATATCTCCATTACCTATAGACTACCTAGACTTGGCCTCTCTGTCTCGTGTCCTTTTTGTTGTAGTTGCTGTTGTTGTTGTTGCTGTTGTTGTTAGCTGCACAATTGACAAGCTAATTAAATTTAGTTGCTGTTTTTGTATACAAGAAAATTATGGCCACATTGTGTTGAGAACACAGCTGTGTGGGATCGATCCATCGTTCGATCGATAGGATCTCGGTATGTCCTGGCACAGTTGTAAGGATATCCCAGGGCTGGACCTTGCGTCTAACCGTAAGTGCAATTGTGTGTGTGTGTGTGTGTATTGCCCTTTTATGTTGGACAGCCGGAAAGTGCAGCCGTGTTGGCACAGCGGGCGTACTTGCCTTGATTTTTGCCGCGCGCCACACAGGGCCAACACACAAGCACACACACACACACACACACACACACACTCAGAACCATCTATCTATAAAACACAAAATTCCTTTGTATGCTCCTTTGGGAATCGGGCCGAGACAACACAATTCGCACCCGTAAACATAAAAGATCGACAACTTCATTTCGGCCAGAACTAAAATCTGGGACCAAACACACGATTATTGCATTGATGAGCTCCTGCTGCTCCTGTCCGATCTAAAGGCTATATGGATGTATCTTTCCTCTCTCCCCTCCCTTTCCTTCTCTCACTCTCTCTCTCTCTCTCTCTCTCTCTCTCTCTCTCTCTTTCTTTCTGTGTTGATTTGCAATTCGTTCTGGACAACAAAAATATTTTGCTATACGAAAGAAAAGAAAATTGAGCTGTTCTCTGGGGTTCTCGATTCACTGGTGTGTGCGGTCCTTGTCTTGTTTTGTTGCTGTTGCTGTTGCTGTTTCGTGGTGTTGTTCTTTTTACCACCTTATCGGCGTATCGAATGCCAAAGGATACGGTTTAATATGTGTGTAGCCCCGAGAGAACGGTTACGAAGGTTAACCCACACAGCACAGCACAGCACACAAACATTCACCTCGCCTCATTATACGCTGCTTAGCTCCTGTCGCTGTTACCTAGTCCGAGTCCGAGTGGGACTAGTTTGTTCCATCCGACATGCATACACCTTCCAGACATTATCCTCTATCCGCTATCCTCTATTTCTATCCCTATCTATTGACCCTCGTTGTTTTTGTGGGCGTCCTTTTTGCCGGAGGTGTGAGTTTTTAGAGGCTAGTGCTGTTTTGATTATGCGTAAAATTGCTGCACTTTATCATTGATTTTTACTGCCAATTCTCACTTTGACTGACTGACTGGCTGACCGTCTATCTTCTTCTTTCTGTCGGCTGTATTCAGGTGCAAACGGTTAGTCATGTTTAGCAGCTTATCGTCTCAACAAACGATAAGGACAATTGCCCTTGAAAATTCACATTAGTTATGCAATTACATAGATCTTATAATCCCAATACTTTGTTGGCAAAATACAACTAGATTATATCTGTGACCAATTTCAATGAATTAAACATTTCTTTCAGGCACATTTCAGGCATTTCAAGTAGCCAAAAAGTTAATTGAGTGATTCCATTTGCTGGTCTTAATATGCTCTAAACAAAGTTATTGAAATACCTTTTTGAACCTTTTTTTTTGGGATGTGAAAGAGAACTAGGGATGATTTATTTTGTAATTTTTAAGAATGATTATTTTAATAATATTCATCTATATTTGAGTGAGAATTTAGTGTATTTTAGTTTTTTTATTTTGTTTAGGTTTAGTGAGTAGATTACAGTTAGAAAAAACACTCTAAATCAAGGGAAATTGCAATTCTTTTCGCACTCCTCGTCTTTTTACTGAATTCGTCCTTTGTCCTTGTGAACTGAAAGCTTTTTGATCCATCTTAGCTACTTAAAATAGAAGTTTGATTTATTACCAGGTATCTTTGATTATGTTTGTGTTGAAATCTACAAAGAAAGCGCATTTGGTATTAAAAAAAACATAAACTTTTAGATTTTATTTAACTTAAATGCCATAAAATGAAATTAAACTATATAAAGAAGGCTCTCAGTTTGATGAATTTGTAATTTTCTTAATTAAGTATGAACCTAAAATGGAAAATGAAAAACCATAGAAAAACAAAAGCGATTTTAGCTAAAATATAAATTTTAAGTATTAATATTATATTTGATTAATGTAAATCATTTATTATTGATCAGAACAACTAAAAGAACATATGAAAATATTGATTAGCTTAGATTTTCTCATATATTTTCTTGATTTTTGATCACAATTACAGCAAGGCAATTTAAAGTTGATTCATAATTAAAAAAAACTTGTGAAATTTGTTGGAAATTTGTGCAATTGGAAAATTCATTTGAAACTAAACTATCCCAAAGGACTTTTGAATGTGGTGAATGTGGGGAAAGGGTGTAAAATAAATTGGGCATTTCGATATGTTTGGGAATTTTTAGTTATTCTCAAGCAACAAATATGCGAAATTCAGCTAACTTCGGTTAAGCCCCATATCTTTGATAAGAAATGGGGGAAAAAGTTTCTGCAAAAATATGTACAAAGATTTGATCAACAGCAAATCAAATAGGCGGGTCCTCAAATCATTGATAAATAGCGTTCGAACGCTGATTGGCTCAATGGTTATTTGAGTTAGGCTTACCAAATGAGTGGACACAAAACAAAATGACCAATTGGCAGGCATTCAAAGCACTCAATGAGAGAGCGCAGAAACACACATACACGCAGAGAGAGAGAGAGAGAGAGCGAGAGAGAGCGAGCATGAGCATGTGGTGTGGCGTGCGCCAACAGCAACAGGTTGTTGAGCGTTGGCTACATGTATCCAACGAGCAGCGCGCAACAGGTGAGCGGGGCCAGTGAGCGAGTGAGTGAGTGAGTGCTCCCTCTTGCTTTCGCTCTCTCACTCTCTCTCTCTCAGTCTCTTGATAAGAAAAAATTTCATTCATAAAAATCCGTATGACGCTCAAGACGTTGCTGCTGCTGCGTCGTCGACTGCGGCTGACTCAGTTGCCCGGGTTGAGGGACCGCTTTGCTCTGCTTTGCTTCTTCGTTTACAGTTAGATGTGCTCTGCTTTTTTTTCTGTTTCTTTTTTTTTTTTTTGGCTGTGTGGGGCGCCATTGCCACGCGCAGCAGCCAACCGCAGAATTGACCAACTAAACTGATCCGACTCGAATCGACTCCAATTTCCAAGTCGCCCCCCTCCCCCTTCTACGCTCTGACCAAAAAAAGGAAGCCCTCAAAGTGTTTGAGGAACAGACGCCATTGGCATGCAATATCAATGTCACCTAGCCCCCCGATCTCCGACCACCCTCCACCTCAATCTCACCAACAAGCGAATCACCCTGCCACAAATTTGCTTAGATAAAGCATCATAAAACAAAAAAAAAAAAAAAAGACAAGAATCAAATAAAAAGTAAAAATAAAAATAAAATCAAAGCAAATACTTGGTATGAGTCCATTATTATGGTCCATGAGTCACACAGTCACACGTTCAACCGGGTCTCACATGGGTTTTTCACCTCCACTCGCAAATATACGTACTCACATATATCTAATGGGACGTGCCTAAGGTTTCGTTCACAAATTTCTCTATTTTTTGTTTTGGGTGGGTCAAGGTAATTGCATTAATTATGGACATTTTTTCCATGTTATTGTCATTCCATTAGAATTTTGTGTGTGTTTTTTTTCGGTTGCTAAGCTGAACTGGAGCAAGTTACTCATTGGAGACCCATCAATTGTATTTCATCAGTATTGTGTGGAAATCCATGCCCAACAATTCATAATAAATATGAAAATTCCCAACTTTAGCAAACAATTTCGATTTGTATTCCAAGAGAAACTCCATCTCTCTCCCTTTCTCCCTCTCAAAAGATAAATCCATTTGAAGATTTCATTTGATTTCATAAAATTTTGTAATATCATATATGCAGTTAGTTAGTCGTCATGTTTAAAGCTTAAAAGAATTGATTTTCTTATAATGCTTGGAAAATTTAACTTGCAAATATTGAGAAACCGCAATTATTTCCCATAATTATTGATTGATTCAATATATTTTTATTTCACCACGTCGATGAAATCAAATAACTCGAGATTCTGCTTTTTCTTTAAAATCAATCGGTCCTACAGAGCGTATACGTAATAAAATTATCTAAAATGCTTACTTCGTTGATTTTAAGGTGAAAATTCAGAGAAAATTGTATTAATGAATGATTTTAGTAATTAAAATTGAATAAAAATTGTTTTAATTAATGAATTTACTTATCAAAGCAATTGAGCATTGAATGAATTCTTTTAAAAGATCAAAATTGTATCATAATTCACCTCAGAGGCATTGCAAGCAGTGCTCAACTTCAGCCAGCTTAGGCAAGCAGTGCTTAGATCATTATTCACCTAAAAAAAAGATAGTTTTTCAACCCCCAAAGATGCCATTCAATTGAATTGTTAAAAATCTTGAACTTAAGTTTCAAATGGAATTACAAATTTATTGAAAGCCTGTTGAGGCTTTTTGTTTTGTTTTGAAACATTTGATTCAGAAAATGCTTGACAAATAAGATGAGATGATAATTGAATGAAAATTGTATTAATTAATGAATTTACTTATCAAAGCAATTGAGCATTGAATGAATTCTTTTAAAAGATCAAAATTGTATCATAATTCACCTCAGAGGCATTGCAAGCAGTGCTCAACTTCAGCCAGCTTAGGCAAGCAGTGCTTAGATCATTATTCACCTAAAATAAAATAGTTTTTCAACCCCCAAATATGCCATTCAATTGAATTGTTAAAAATCTTGAACTTAAGTTTCAAATGGAATTACAAATTTATTGAAAGCCTATTGAGGCTTTTTGTTTTGTTTTGAAACATTTGATTCAGAAAATGCTTGACAAATAAGATGAGATGCGATAAATAATTGAAATGATTTCATAAATAATAATAAATTAATAAATAAATAATTAGTTAAAAAATAATTTAGATGAGTTGCTTTGTTGGCGGGTTGTGGGGGTGTGGGTGGGGTATTTTGGTTGTGATAGGTTGGCAATGGATTTATAATAATTTAACTAATTTACGCATATGAACTATGAGTTATGGCATGGATTGTTAGGACAATATACATGTATATATATGTGTGTATGTGTGTATGTGTGTGTTGTGTTTGGATGTATAATACATATTTGTTGATAATCTAAGTACTATAATAGCCTGCCTTGAGAATTCATAAGTTTAGTTTTGGTATTTCATTAATGGAACTACTACATATTTGAGATGGCTTCTTCGGTTCGGTCACGATTTCAGACATCATCCAACAAAAGTCCTTCACTCTCCAGCATTAGCTCATATTTGCCCTGGACAACGGTTAGCAATTTGATGGCCTCCAGGCCAACAGCATACATAACATTGGCATGATTGTTATTATAGGTATAGCCGGATCTATCGCATTTCTCAATACCCATGGCCGATGTGGCCATAAATATGTTATGGGTCATTTTCTCGCTAATATGGGTAAAGGTGTCTCGCCACAATTCTTTTGGCATTTTCAGTGAATTGATCAAATGCCGGACAATCTCTAGGGAATCCAAAATTTTGGATAATTCCTCAACGGGTGCCCCAATCTCAGATGTTTCGAATGAAAAGTGCACCGAATCATCGTTGTCATTATCATTGACTTTCACCGTCTTGATGGCCTCCCGCAATGGATGCTCGAGATCCAATTGATGCAGACTATAACGTTGGATGGCCATTTTGAGGCTAAGATCATGATCACGTACAAGCTAAAGAAGGGAGATTAAAATAAGCAAATAGAATATTCAATTAATCACTAGAATTCTCTCTCTCTCTATCTCTCTATATATATATCTCTCTCCTTCTCTCTTTCAATCTATCTAAGTTTTGATAAGACACTTACCCATTCCTCGAGTAGACATTGAATGGAATTTTTTGTCTGTTCCGTGGTATTTAATGCATCCTCAATACTTTTACGTGTTGGCTGGGTTGTCATTTTGATTTTTAAGCAACTTTGTGATGTCTTTTTAGCTGGATCTACTTTAATTAATATCGAATTGATGGCTAAACTATCCGCTGAGCGTAAATGTACGTGATGTTGATGTGGCAATATTAAGTGTCGACCATGCATATGACGCGGCAGGGCAAAAACGCCGGACAATGGCCAAATCGAGCTGCTGGTTAGGCTAAGAAATAAACCGGCTAGTAGCAAACACTTGGCAGGAGCTGTAAAGATGAGAATTAATCAAATTTAGTTTTAATTGCAAAAGGTAAAGCGTATCATATGCTTATTACATATATATATATATTGAGTTATAGTTCATTGATATCTATGTATATTTTAATCTAATTAAGTCTTTGACTAAAAATAACTTGCTCTCTCTCTTAAATTGATTTCTACTAATTGGGAGTTCCTTCATAATTGGTTTATTATTATTATATTTTGTTGTTGTTGTTGTTGTTGCTGTCTATATGAAACGTAATTAGATTATTTATGGAAAAATAAAAAGATGAAATTCACACAAGAGAGAGACAAGGAGCCAAATGGCCAGACATGCCAGTCAATCAAAGTGGGATTTTCTAATCGCCCACACCCCCTTAGCCCACCCCCTTGGCCAAATGATATCGATGGTGATGACGTCGACAAACAATATCGATATCTCTTGTATGACGTGCATACCAGGGCCATAAACTCTTGGCCAAGATAACAAACGAAATATTCCCAACAAGAACTGAACTGAGAACCCTGAAAATTCAACTTACATATATTCTTTTGGCCACAATGAAGACGATAATTTGCATTCGCATTTGTATTTGTATTTGCATATGTACATGTTGTTAGGACTATTGATGATCCTGTTGCTGCTGCTGCTGCTGATATTGTTGGATTCTGTTCATTTGGATCAATATCCTTTTGACTTAGATTTTGTTCAAGTTTGGCTTGATTTTTGGCCTGCAATTTGGCCACGCGACGTTGGGCAAAACCACCGCAAGGCGATGATATCGATGATGATGATGATGATGATATCTTAGCCATGTTTGACGTAACTCACAGACACTCTCACACACACAAAGAGAATCACAGACAGTGAGATTAATATATATATGTATTTGAAACGTTTTCGTGTTCTTGTTGCTCGTTGGTTTTATCTTTTATAGTTTGAGAAAATCCCAAAAAAAAAAAAACACACACACAATACAAATTGGCGATAGTAGGAAGGAAAAAAAATTAACGTATCGTATCGCAAAATAAACCGTCAAGTTAACTCGTCAAGATCTGTAAGTTATTTAATTTTAACAGGTGTATGGCATTTAGTTTTATAGGCCGACGACTTGGACAGCGGCTGCGGCTGCGGCACGAGCGACGATGACAACAACAACGACAACGAGACAACGATGAGACGATGAGCCGAAGTTTCACACTCACACACAGAGAGACAGAGAGGGGCTCACACCCACACACAGTAAGACCAGTGTATGGGTGGGGAGGGTGGGGAAAGATACTTATTAGTATGAAGTTTGTAAGTTAAGGCGAAAGCATCTCACAGAAACAACAACAATTTGATGACGACAATTGAACGCTTTTTAAGCTGAACTTTGTTGTTTTAGTTCCATTCTTGGGCTTTTTGGCATTGTTGTTGTTGTTGTTGTTTTTATTGTAGTAGTAATTGCCAGCCAATCGTATCTGAGCATAAACGACGACGTACTAAGATACGAAACTTTACGAAGTACGCAACGCAAGATGACTTTTTGTTTCTCTCTCTTTTTTTTTGGGCCACGCGCTCTGTTTCAATGGGGCGCAGGGTAAATCCCCATTTGCGAAGGTGTTTTCAGAGTGTGATGGAAGAGGCGGGCTACAAAGGGGGAGGGGGATGCGATGGAGCAAATAATTGCAGCATTGTTGTGATGTCATAATTATTCAAAGTGTGGCATGCATCAAATCGTGTATGTGTGTGTGTGTGTGTGTGAGTCATTAAATATGCAATGCACCTACATATACATACACCCCTCTCCACACCCCTCCACCCACCACCTCAAAACCCTTGTCATGGACTGACTCAGTCAATGCTTGCACTATACTTGGCCCATCGAAATTGTAAGTATATACATTTGTATATATATATATATATATGTATTAACTTCTTTTTGTTGCAACGCTCTTGACCGACCAATTGCAAATTTCCCTTTTTCCCTTCATCATCGCTGTTGTTAGTCTCTGTTTTGTTTTCTTCCTGTTTCTCTAATTTATGCACGCATGCTTCTTTGCCCCAAAACGGATGTCACATTGCATATTTTCATATTACTTGGCAACAGTTGAGCACAGTGTGTGTGTGTGTGTGTGAGGGGGGGAGAGAGAGAGAAAGGTTGTTAAACGATTTCAAAATGTTTCATCAAAACTCCACTCCAGACATTATTTTTCAATATTTTTCCCAAACTCCAAACATTATTTTGGGCCAAATTTGTGGTAACCAAGAGAAATAACGGTTTATTGCTTTAAAAATTGGATCAATTCCAAGGCTTGACAATATCAGTATGACTCATTAGTAAATTTAGAAACTTCAAATCATTTCAAATTATTTAGAAAAAAAACTCAGAATTGAAACCGGAAAACCTACAACTAATATATGCCAAAAACATTAAGCTAAGTAAATATTGAAAAATTTGTTAGCATTTTCAATTTATTTGGCTGATTCCTTTTAGGGTTTCGAAAGTTCAAAGACAAAACGAAAACAAAAAAAATATCCAAAAACCGAAAACTTCTCTCCACACGGATCTTGAAAGTATTTATCTAATCGATATTTATCTTGCAATTATATACTTAGTTTTAATATCCCGACACTCTGTCTTTACACTTGTTATTGTTGTTGTAATTGTTGTTGCTGTTATTGTTGTTGTTATTGTTGTTGTTGTTGTTGTTGCGGTAATTGAAGTTATTGCCGCGTCGTTGCGTAGGCATTTCCGATCCGTTGCGATCCGATCGCGGCCAGAACGTGCGCGCAATGGAAACTGAAAGCCAAAAGGCAAACAAACCCGCCAAAAGACAAACGTACATACATAAGATACATATGTAGCTGCCAATGAAGTACGAATCAACTGGGTATAAGAGTCAGAGAGTACTCATCCACTCTCTGATACTCACACACACACACACAAACCTACGAATAAGTCGAATAATAAACAATGTGACTAGCCATCGTTTAGTTATCAAAGAAAAGTCTATTTCACTGTTTTTCTCTCCTCAGCAATTTCACCAAAAATCAAAGGGAAAGGAGATTTGCATATGCATTTATGGTATGTATTTATTAAGTAATTATAAATCTAAAATATTTTTCTTTGGCTTGCATCGTTGTCTTTGGCTTGATTTAATATTAAGCTTATGTTGTAAACTAGAATGTAAGAGAGAGTATTTGAGCTTAGCTAAAATACTAATAAGTCAGCATCTTTGGTTAAGTACAAGTCCGGCAATTTGAATACATTTGAAGTCCAATCAATTTGTGGCATTCAGTCTGTTTATCATCATGTCCAGGCGATGATCGAAGTAGTTCGTCAATTTGATTGCTTCCACAGTTATGGAGTAGTTGAGGTTGGTAAGAGCTTTGGAATCAGTGTGACTATAGCTTGAAAACGGCCAATCCCACGGGCAGCCCAAGACCGACCTAATTGTCTTCCAAATGTTTTCCATTTTCGAAGGAATCATTCCACTAGTTTGGTTATATTTATGGAATGTATATGACAAATTTGTCATTATGTCAAATGAGTCTAAGAACTCCATCAGCTCCTGTTTTTCTGTGAGATTAGACTGGATCTTGGCTCCGTTGTACTGAAGTTTGTTGACATCCTTGACGTAGTTCTGATGGCGATGCGTCACATTCAAAATAGAGCAGTCAAATGTTTTGTCGAATCTGCCGAACTACATAAATGAAGGTTTTATGGATTATTCTCTGTTTCTCGTTTTCGATCCACTGGACTTACCTCATCGTCAAAGAAAGTTATCAAATTTGTCTTGGAGTCATTCACAGTTTTACGAATTTCTTTAAGCACCTTCACATTAATTAGTGGATTTGATTTGCATGAATATTTTGATCTGGCGTGGTTGGTAACGGTTATTGTGTCGAAAGGACCATTTCTGCAATCTGCAGGATATGCCACAGTCATGGCACAGCACAGTAGGAAGACTACAAGGCACTTGAATAGAGCTTTAGTGGAAAGTTGGAAAAGTAAATTTAATATAAGTAACTCTTCCAAATATTGAAATTGAGGAAGGATCTGTAGTCTCAGATCGTCTTTATCCTTTTTTGAGTTCGATTTGGGAATCCACTTACACAACATTATGATCGATGAAAGGTTTTGAATGTTTTAAAAACTTGCGAATTTGTAGTTTCGATTTGGGCTTATAAAGTATTTGTAAACGATGCTAACTCTGCAGAGTCCGTTTGTTCTTTATGTTGAGATTCGAAGTGGATCGACATTTTATAGCCGCCTCCACACGTCGACATCCAATACACAAGATTAGAGGCGTTCGCCGGCCGCAGAGGCAAACGAGAGTAAAGGGTGATGGGGGAGAGGGGCTTGATAAAAAACACAAAAATAATATGAAAGAAACTAATATTGAAATCCGTGACGACATCAAGCCATTTCAAACCGAGGCTCGAGCGGTGAAATTGTGATAAGTGTTGAGAGGAATGAAGTCCCCATTCATAAAATCTAAAGGGAAATGGCCTACGTAAGACTCGTACTCGCATATAGTGCGGTATATCTGCGGTATGTATTTCTGATGGCGATGGACATGGACATGGCATGGAGCTCAGTGGTCAGCAAATGATTCACACACATAATTTAGATGATCCTCCACTTGATGGAGAGATCATAATACAGCTCTGAGTGGTATTGGGAACCAGGTGATAATATGATAAAATGATGCAATGAGCTGATCCAAAGCGGCTACCGACGCCTCTCAAGAATATATTTGCATTCTCATTCAGTATACTCAATCAAGCGATTCAAATTGAAATGCTTCCCAAGTCCCAAAGGGAATATTAATCACAATTTCAATTTTGATTTGCCCACAAAATGTTCACTGGATTTTTCGAACAATAAGAAAAAACCAACTCAATGAAAAGCGAATCCAGCGAATCCCAAAAACAGAAAGGGAAGTTTTAACTCAATTTAGTTTCTGAGGAATTCCACAGAAAATCGATAGAAACCATCATTTATCCATATTTTCTTTGTAAAAAAGATTAGAAAGAAAAAGATTGAATTTCAACTATGATAACACACATAATATTTAATATTCATACCGTAATTAAATTATACATCTTATAATATTCTGCATGATAAATTCTGACGAAAAAAAGAATCCTTTTTGTCAGGGGAATACTTTCTTCCAAGATGATCTATAATGATCGAATCAAGCTAATAAATCAGATGAAAAAATATGTTGTCCTTGTAGTTACACAAAATTTTGCAACAGTTTAAAATTTTCAGCTCTCTCAATTTTCCCTTGCACGAAAACGATTTAAAAACCATTTCATAATCAGCGGGAAAATAAAGCGATGAAGCGTGAAGCGTTGTCATCACAGATTCTGATGGAAAATGGCACCAACATATAAAGTATATTTCTTTAACTTCAGGATCAAAGGACCCTTTTCTTCATTATATATTTATTTATTTATTGGATTTGTGGCATTTGGAATACAGAAATATAATGAGATATGAAATGTAAAGTTCACTACATAATACATTGATATTTTGACAGTAATTGATTATTTATTTTTAATATATAATAATATAGATAATGATTTATTGTTATTTATAAATTTGTCTTTAGAGTTAAGCAAAATAAAGCTGTGTCTTTAAATTTAATCAAAAACCTGAGGGCCGGGGCTAACTTCGATCGCGTCAAAGTTTGAATACCCTTGCAAATTTTTGGTAACTCTTTCCTTACCTATAGCCATCAAAGTGGAAAAACGTTTTTTCTAACAAGGCTAAAGTTTGCGAAAGAACGGCCTACAATCTTAGCATAGAAAATAACAAAGATATTGATCAAAGTCACTGTTTTCCATCGATATATGCGCTATATGATATAGTTACCCGATCTTTATCGAATTCGGCACAGTGATTACAAATGATTACAAAGTTACAAATGTTTAGTTTGAAAGCAATCGCGTTTAAAGTAACGAAGTTATTCACAAAAGTCACTGTTTTCAACCGATCGTTCCTATGGGAGCTATATGATATAGTAACCCGATCTTTATTAAATTCGGTACAGTAATTAACAGATATATTAAACTAACAAATGTTTAATTTCAAAGCAATCGCGTTAAAAGTAACGAAGTTATTTACAAAAGTCACTGTTTTCGAAAGATCGTTCCTATGGGAGCTATATGATATAGTCACCCGATCTTGATCAAATTTGACTTATTCGTTTATATGTGTAATTAACTCTCCAATATTGAATTTTATGACAATAGGTCAGAAAATAACGAAGTTATTAAGAAAAGTCACTGTTCGTGACTTTGCCATTTGTATGGGAGCTATATGATATAGTGATCCGATTCGGCTGAATCCGAGATATACAACGCCTGCAATATATACAAGCCTACATGCAAAATTTCAGCTCTGTAGCTTTAACGGTCTAGGAGGAGTTTGCGTTGATCCAGACGGACGGACGGACGGACGGACGGACGGACGGACATGGCTATTTGAACTCATCTCGTCGTGCTGATCAAGAATATATATACTTTATATGGTCGGAAATGTTTCCTTCTGTGCGCTGCACACTTCTGACCAAAATTAATATACCCTTTTTGCAAGGGTATAATGAGGTTCTTAATAATTTGAACTCTAATTGGAAGTTTATTCCAACAGCGAACAGCAATAAATTAAAAATGGTTTGTCTCTGTCTCCTACCTATATTATGCGTTCGACTAGAGGTTTTATTTCAATTTGTCCAAATAATTAGCATATTCTAAATTTAATTAATTTTTGATCAACTAGATTTGGCACCATCTATCTGTAGTTGATAATACTCGATTATATTCTACTTTTCTCTAATTGTATAAATTTTATATAGTTCAATGTGTAATCGAGTCTAACTTCTTTGATATAGATGGAAACATATAATATAAAACTGTAGTATAACAATTATTTCTGTTTGTGTAGTAACTTAATGAATGAAAAATATTGCTATTAAGGATAGCAGAAATATAGTTTAGCAAATATAAAAAATTATATATTCACTAATATAATAAGACCTAAAGCTATTTATTGGCTTGCCATTTAACCAAAGACACAAGAGTACTCCAATTTGATGCTACACTCTAGACGGATATAAAATAGTCATCACAACCTTTCAATGCATTAAAAATATAACCATTAAGCATTCTATAAACTCAACTTGGCTAATGGTCCGAATTCAACAAACTGCTTAATTGGATTTTGGCTACACGGACATAGCAAAAGTACGAATTGAACAATTTATTTATTGAATGAGTTAATGTAAATCTAAAATACTTTTCTTTGGCTTGCATCGTTGGCTTTGGCTTGATCACATATTAAGCTTATGTTTTAAACTAGAATGTAAGAGAGAGTATTCGAGCTCAGCTGGAATACTAATAAGTCAGCATCTCTGGTTAAGTACAAGTCCGGCAATTTGAATACATTTGAAGTCCAATCAATTTGTGGCATTCAGTCTGTTTATCATCATGTCCAGGCGATGATCGAAGTAGTTCGTCAATTTGATTGCTTCCACAGTTATGGAGTAGTTGAGGTTGGTAAGAGCTTTGGAATCAGTGTGACTATAGCTTGAAAACGGCCAATCCCACGGGCAGCCCAAGGCCGACCTAATTGATTTCCAAATGTTTTCCATTTTTGAAGGAATCATTCCACTAGTTTGGTTATATTTATGGAATGTAGACGACAAATTTGTCATTATGTCAAATGAGTCTAAGAACTCCATCAGCTCCTGTTTTTCTGTGAGATTAGACTGGATCTTGGCTCCGTTGTACTGAAGTTTGTTGACATCCTTGACGTAGTTCTGATGGCGATGCGTCACATTTAAGATAGAGCAGTCAAATGTTTTGTCGAATCTGCCGAACTACATAAATGAAGGTTTTATGGATTATTCTCTGTTTCTCGTTTTCGATCCACTGAACTTACCTCCTCGTCATAGAAAGATATCAAATTTATCGTGGAGTTTTTCACAGTTTCACGAATTTTTTCAAGCACCTTCACATTAATTAGTGGATTTGATTTGCATGAATATTTTGATCTGGCGTGGTTGGTAACGGTGTTTGTTTTGAAAGGACCATTTTTGCAATCCGCAGGATATGCCACAGTCATGGCACAGCACACTAGGAAGACTACAAGGCACTTGAATAGAGCTTTAGTGGAAAGTTGGAAAAGTAAATTTAATATAAGTAACTCTTCCAAATATTGAAATTGAGGAAGGATCTGTAGTCTCAGATCGTCTTTATCCTTTTTTGAGTTCGATTTGGGAATCCACTTACACAACATTATGATCGATGAAAGGTTTTGAATGTTTTAAAAACTTGCGAATTTGTAGTTTCGATTTGGGCTTATAAAGTATTTAAAAACGATGCTAACTCTGCAGAGTCCGTTTGTTCTTTATGTTGAGATTCGAAGTGGATCGACATTTTATAGCCGCCTCCACACGTCGACATCCAATACACAAGATTAGAGGCGAGAGAGTAAAGGGTGATGGAGGAGAGGGGCTTGATAAAAAACACAAAAATAATATGAAAGAAACTAATATTGAAATCCGTGACGACATCAAGCCATTTCAAACCGAGGCTCGAGCGGTGAAATTGTGATAAGTGTTGAGAGGAATGAAGTCCCCATTCATAAATTCTAAAGGGAAATGGCCTACGTAAGACTCGTACTCGCATATAGTGCGGTATATCTGCGGTATGTATTTCTGATGGCGATGCCTAAGCTTCGGCACACGCCATTCTGGACATGGCATGGAGCTCAGTGGTCAGCAAATGATTCACACACAAGATTTAGATGATCCTCCACTTGATGGAGAGATCATAATACATCTCTGAGTGGTATTGGGAACCAGGTGATAATAATGATGCAATGAGCTGATCCAAAGCGGCTACCGACGCCTCTCAAGAATATATGTGCATTCTCATTCAGTATACTCAATCAAGCGATTCAAATTGAAATGCTTCCCAAGTCCCAAAGGGAATATTAATCACAATTTCAATTTTGATTTGCCCACAAAATGTTCACTGGATTTTTCGAACAATAAGAAAAAACCAACTTAATGAAAATACAGCGAATCCCAAAAACAGAAAGGGAAGTTTTAACTCAATTTAGTTTCTGAGGAATGCCAAAAACCTCCATTGTCAGAGATGATATTTCCTTACATAGTTTTGAAATTTGCTTTGCATCTCAAATTTATTTGGATCCTGGTCTTGAAGTCTTTTTCAAATCAGATTTTGTTCGTATTGTTGCCAATTAATAAGAGCTAATTTAGTCTTTACATGTTTTGTAGGATATAAATTTTATCATCTGTCTTATATGTCATAGAATACCAATTCATATATTTTTGCATATCACGAACTATATTTGCATTTTCATCCATTAAATTGCTTAGTATGATTAACTCAATTCTAAATCTACTCGACATGAAAATAAAAGTCTTCCTTTTGCAGCGTTTCAGTCAAAGAATTTTGTCAGAATCAAGTATACGTCATGTTGACACGCATATTTGGACGAATTGCGTAAGCGCGGTAGAAAAACTTTATTAATGTCATTAAAGTAACAATTAAATATAGAAAGCTTAATAATATTCACACAATTAGCTTTAATTTTTCCACTTAAATCTGTATCGAATACAAACTTTTATAAAAGATGTAGATCGTTCTATTATAGAAATTCGAACCTACATGTAACTTTTTCACTTTGAGGACTAAGGGAAAATGGTCAGGCAAGAGATATGGTACTTATATAATGAGTTGAAATTCTCAACTATATGTGTGATTTGGCCATTGCAACTGTGGCAAAGTTTGCTGATGATAAATCTTAATGATTCCTGAAATAGATATACAGACACACTGCTCACATTTTTGTACTGTTTTTGAAACAATCTTGTTTTAAACGCAATATTTGACTCATGTGATGGCTGCAGTTTGCTTTTAACAATTATCAATTGCTTTATTTATATCAACTGACGATGTAAATTTATATTTAGATGCATTATGCTAGTTAAATTTCTACTGTAATGTCGCTGAGAACTTTAACAGCATTGCTAAATCGGAAAACAAGAATCTATTTGATTATCATCGTTTTAATCTGTGTTGTAAGTGTGTGGGTGTGTGCCTACGACATTGCTGACGACACAGATTGTTAACCCTTGACGCTCCCACAGCCCATCTCATGTTCACCTAGTGGGCCTCCCCCTTAACGTTATCACAACAATAACGACAAGAACAACAACAGGACCAACTATGCTGTCATGACAACTAACTAACTGACTGACTGACTGACCGATTGACTTGACTTGACTAACTGCCTTGTTGTTCCCTGCTAATTTTCGCACTTAAGGTGCGAAATTATGTATGTAGAGATTGAATTCAATTTGAAACGTCAGCAGAGGCAGAAGCCGAGAAAACAGCCAAGCCGGAGTGTGTCTGTGTGTGTGTCTGTGTGTTAAGTTAGGCGTGTTACTTTTTTTAGATATGACCAATGAACATGAGCATACACACACACACTCCTATATTCCCCTGGACTTCCACTGTGACGTATTTGTGTATCCGTTTGTTGTCCAAGTCGGTTTCTATTGATCTGCTGGGCATGTGTGTGGCATACGTCATCGTTTGTAGTAAGCGTGGATAGTAATTTGTATTTTTAGTAATGAATGAAAACGGTTTTTATCCATAGCACTTGAGTCAGCTTCATAATGCAAAAATAAAGCTGCTCTCTATAAATTTATACAACTTCCTCTCAGAGCTTGATAAGAAAAGTTTCTAAAAATATATACGTATATATAGGAAATTTGGCTCTGTGGTCGGGTTTCTATCAAAATCATCAAGTGGTTAAAGAAAAGAAGATGTACATAAATTTTGATTTTTTATTTTACAGGCTATATATACTCGGCAGGACCTTTCGATTTATTTAAATCGGCGATTCTCACTTTGGGTACTTCATCTGTAGAATAACTTTTGCCAGACATGCAAAATCAAAATCTTTCAATGATTTTGCCCGATTTCAATGCATCCCAATTGATTTGTTATGGAACAACAAAGTTATATGACAATTTTTCAAAGCTTTTCGCAAGATTTTTGCTATTAATTTTAAGCCAATTTTTTACGCTTATTACATTTTTATATGATAGGAATTTCATTTGTATCGAGTTTATGGAAATTTCCAAACGACAAGACAACAAAAATATCTGTTCTAATTAATTTTTGAGTCAATTATGGATCAATGAAAATCATAAAGCTAAGCATAAAATTAATAAGAGAAAAGGGTTGGAAATAGTGAGAATTCCCTTCTTAGGTCATTCACATAAAAATTTCTTTGATTCTGTAAATTTTATTTACATTTCAGACCCAACGAGGAATCATAACTGATATTTTGGTTAAATTTTCTAATCGTCAAGCAAGTCGGTACATACATATATGTATATATCTCACCTTTACTCATAAACATATACTTGGAAATTAATATTTATGTTTAATGTTTATTGAATTTCAATGCGTCACATTTCAAAGTACTCGAACCTCGCACCTTTTCATCTCACTCACCTTTGTGGACACAAACAAGTACCCCAAAAAAGATGAATAAAAACGAAGCAGTATATGAAGATTGGCAGTTCCAAAAATAAAAGGTGGCCTAATCCCACACACAAACACACAGACACATTGATACGTTCAAATACACGTGCTTTTGTATCTCTAGTTTGAGCAATTATTAAGGTCTTGTCGAGTGCTTCCCATTCATAATTGAATCGCTAAACAAATGAGTGTGCCAGGTATCTCTGTGTGTGTGTGTGTGTGTCTATGTGTGCTGCCATCAACCAAGAGAAATGAACTTCTAAATTATAAACGCAAATGGCAGTAGCTGATGGTGATTTACACCAAAAACCTAAGATTCGCGATTAGGTCAGAGAGTGTCTATGGTCAGTTAGACCGGTTTAGACTACAATACAAGTGCGTGTGTGTGTGTGTGTGTGTGTGTATGTGCCTTGTTTTTAAATGAAGGGAATTTCCTCGAAACATTCGATTCCATTTTTATTTTCGTGTCATGAATCGTGTCGTTAGCTTTGCCACAATACAAAAAAAAAAAGAAGCTGCATGACTTTCATATCCGGGGGAGAGCAAAGTTCTCAAGCACACACATAAAAAACTAAAATAATAGGATCGGACCACCTTAATTTCACAACATAATATTATTATATTATTAATTTTGTTAAGTCATTATGGTGATGCTGGCTGCGGTTTATTCATTTTGACAAACAAAAAACCAAATAAATCAGTAGCATTTATATCGTTAACAAGATAATGCTGTCAAACGAATAATTAGTCATGCAATTTTCTTTCGAATTAATTTTCAATTTACTCTAAATAAACAATATAAATATTTAAAGCGATATTACCTAATTGTCGATCTATATGTAGAAGTGTTTTTTTCTGCACAAGGATCAGACAACAAAGAATATGGCTAAATCCGTTTAGTGACAATTTAAAACTGATCTGGAATATCACTAACAAAAAGTGAGATGGAATATCAAGTGAGACGGAAACACTTGAGTCGCTCTCTTTAATAAAGCTATTTTCGTAGATCTTATGTACCATAATTAGTTGTTAAACTTTTCAACATATCCCATATATGTATTACAAGATTTGTTAAATTATTATTATAATGATCCTTTTTTCCAACAGTACTTGCAATCAGATCTCGATGCGTTCTTTAATTGGTGCCACGTTAATAAATTACACCTTAATGCCTCTAAGTGTTCTTTTATCGTTCAAAGACTTAGGCGTTATGTTTGACCCAAAACTTTCATTAATGTTCATATTTATTCAATTGTCAATAGAGAATGCAGCCTTCTTGGCTTCATTAAACATTGGGCCAAAGAATTTTGATGATCCCTATATAACAAAGGTTTTATACACTTCGATCTTCACCAGCGTAGTATTGAATCGGTACAGAAGCAATTCCTTAAGCTTGCGTTACGCGGTCTTAATTGGGACCCGAGTCTTCGCCTACCTTCTTAATTATTATTAATTAATCTTCCTTCACTTTACAACCGTAGGCTCGTTTTTGGCATTCTCTTTCTCCATAAACTAGTCAACGGCAAAGTCATTTCTACTAATTTACTAGATACGCTCTATTTTTGTATTCCCTCACGTCGGACCAGAAACTTTTTTCCTATTCACCTTGGTAGATGTCTGACTAACTACTCTCTTCACGAATCTTTTCGTGTTCTTTGCCAATCTTTTAACAACCTTTCTCACCTAATTTCTCCTCATCTTTCTGTCACTTCTCTTCGCTATACTTTTTAATCATCTACAGCGAAACCAATGAAAATATTCTGGACTTGGATTGACATCCCTGACCACATTGGCTGTGAATCGGGGCAGAGCTGGCATCTTATGCAAATGAAACACCTCCACCGGGTCGGGGATGTTTAGTTGTGTATATATCTAAGCTATCTTTTTCAATTAATTACTATGTGTCTTTAGCTTAAGCTTTTTTGTCGACTGCTGTGTTAGTTGACGTAAATAAATAAATAAATTGTATATGTATGTACATACATATATAATATGTATTTAAATGCAACTTATATGATCAACACATTCACATACATACGTATATATTGTGAGGAACATTTTAGGTAATAATAATGTCCCACACAACAAGCAAGCAGCATCACAATGTCAATGATAGAAATTGCTATGGCTGAATCCGTTTAGTGATGATGACAAACTGATCTGGAATTTCACTAACAAAAAGTGAGATGGAATATCAAGTGAGACGGGAACACTTGAGTCGCAATCAAGTGCAATAAAGTGACATTATTGAGTACGAGTACGTACAATGATTACGAGTGAGACCAAGCAAAAATGAGAGGATAGGCTTCGAATGTATTCGAGTGTCAAAACGGTTGAAGTTGTCCTTTTGCTCTGCAAAAAAACGAAATATACCACTACTCTATACACATTCATTCATTGTGTGCTTCTCACTTATTCACTTCTATTCCATTCGAATGTTCTCAATTTTGCGTATTGAGTTAATGGAGCCATGCAGATAGTATATAGTATATGCATATAATTTTACATTTTACTCCATATCTATTCTATTTTGCTTCCATTATTTTGTTTGCGTCACTTTCATTATTATAATTATTTAACAAAAAAAAAAAAATAAGCAAGTTAAAAACGTTATGCTAATGAAATTATCAAACTACTTTCTGTTCTACTGTGACTACGTCACATTACAATTTTCCGGTTTTTTTTTTACGGGCTTCTCTCTCATCAAAACTCACGCCTAGGATGAGAACAATACCTAAATGGTCGCGATGGCGTTGAAGACGACCTTTCACCTCAATCACAGACGGAAATATAAAACAATAAAAAGGAATAATGCTTGGAAATTATAAAGGGAAGTGTTAGAAAGCTAGCACGTGATCTAGAAATTTGTTTGACTTTGGTGCATCATTTCGACAAAAGCTTCTTTTAACCCAAAAACCGGGTTTCCTTAGACATGCCAAGTGGCAACGTTATGAAACGGACCATTAATGGCGACAGGAAATGATTGTTGATAATCCTTGGAATGACGAATGAAACACAAACCAAAATCGAAACGTAAGCAACAGCTAACTAACAGGACCAGAAAGGAGCAGATTTCGAATGAGATTTTATAAATACTGTTGAAGATTATGAATTTTCATTTTGATTGACAATGTAAGACAGATGGAGCTTTATACACTTAACAATTTTGTTTATGTTGTGGCAGCACAAATAGAAAAAACAAATATTTTAGACGGCTAAAAATGATAAGTAGGAAAAAAACGTAGCTCTTATTGAGAAAACGAGAGAGAAATAGAAGGCTATGAGATTACCTTCCACTTATCAAGCGAAAGACAAATGGGCGTGACTCAGATTTGCGCATTCTGCCAAACGATTGCAATCATAGATCGCAGATTCATTCATTTGTTGAGTCGAAAATTCTTGACTTCCCTAGTGATCAAGAGAGAACAAGATATAGAAGGGCCAACTGATAAGCCAACTGAGAAACAACAATTTTGGCTGATAATTACATAACGGAAAAAATGAAAGCACCTTGAATGTCACTCCTCATTGCTCTTTCTATAGATGCCACAGTTGTTTCACATGGAGTTTGGTATCAACAAAATCGTTGAGACGATAACAAGACAACAATTTGTAGATAAAATGATTTAAGGGACGGGAAACCAGATGAAAGTTTGAGTAAGGGGATTCCCAATGAAACACGTGTCTTTTCCTCATTTAACACATAAACATACAAATTTAAACGAGATCAGAAGTCTTTACCATTATTAACACGAAAATTAATCACTGCCATTATATGTAGAACACAACCGACCACTTTGCCACACAAAAATAAACTAAATGAACTAAATGCAGCTTGTAGGCACCTTGCAGTGAGCGCACAGTGCAAAATGCATCACATAGGGGCGCCGTGTCTGATCTAGCCATGTCCGTTCGTCCCTACGTTTGTACTACAACAAAATCACTTTGGATCTGCGTTTCATACAGTTAACTTAGCGTTGCGTCTGTGTGTCTATGCATGTGCTTAGCTGCTCTGTGGGTTTTTAACCCATTTTGGACCAGGCTGATTTTAAGTTGCAAAATGACTTTTTTTAAAAATAAAACATTCTGCCTGTTTTAGTTTGGAATAAAATTGGTTAAAAAGATGGATTTGAAGGTTTATTCAATGTAATTTTTGCAACAACAACAATCTGATGAGATAAATCATCAACATCTTAGTAGCCACTGCAAGATATTTATTGTGCAACTAGACTCAGTTGATCGTTATAATAGCATCTCGTTGCACAATCAATAACATTTTTGTAGCTCAATCATTTCGTCATCCCAACATGGGTTTAAAAACTATTGCTATTCACTCTTTTTATACATGATAGTGGTAGTGTCACATTCTCGGGTGCTTATGTACGCGTCATCCCAACATGGGTTTAAAAACTATTGCTATTCACTCTTTTTATACATGATAGTGGTAGTGTCACATTCTCGGGTGCTTATGTACGCGGATGATGTCAAGCTTTGCCCACTTCAATCGGATCTTAATGATCTTCAGAGTTAGTGATGGTGAAACAAACCTATTAAACCTTAACGGCTCTAAATGTAAAGTTATGTCTTTTTATAGATGCACTCCATACTTAGCAACTTATTATCTTAACGACACTGCCTTAGAGCGGTTAGATAATATCAATGATTTAGGTGTTCTTATGGACCATAAATTAACTTTTAATCCTCATATTTCTGCTACAGTTAGTAAAGCTATGAATGTTCTTGGGTTTGTGAAACGATGGTCAAAAGAGTTTGACGATCCGTACACAACCAAAATTCTGTATACTTCTTTAATCCGTCCTATCTTAGAGTACGGATCTTGCATATGGTCACCTCAATATGAGACGCACCAAAGTAAAATTGAATCTGTTCAAAAGCAATTTCTGCTTTTCGCTCTTCGCGGTCTAAATTGGGAGCGCAATGTCAATTTGCCATTATACTCCAGTAGGCTTCTTTTAATCAAACTTCCTTCTTTAATTAATCGTAGAGTAATGCTTGGTGCTATCTTTATTCATAAACTTTTAATAGGTGAAATAGACTCTCCTGAGCTATTGAACCAGTTAAACCTATCTGTACCCCGTAGACCTACTAGAAATTTTATTCCTCTATCCTTAAAACACTGTAGTTCTAACTATTCTTTGCATGAACCTATGTTCGAGTCCTATGTTCTGATTAAAATCTTCTGTATCCCGTAATCAGATCAGGAGCCTCTCTTTCCCTTGTGAAAACTTCTATTTTAGCACATTTAGCTCGTAATTAGCTGTAGTTAATCATATTTTTAATTGTTTGTCCGTTGAAATGAAATGTCATGCTTAGCCTAAGATTCTAGGCTTTTCTTTTGGAATTTTCAATAAAATGTTTCTATCGAAAATGTTTGAATCGAAATGCTGGGTGTACGTCACCCGGGGGGTATGAGTGCCGGGCCACAAGTCTGCGAGCAGAGTATTCAGTTGGAGAACAGACACAAAATAAAGTATCAAACTATTAGATCTTTAATAAGTAAACCGTATTTTTCATTCGGTTATAATGGTATTATATGTATTTACTAAAAATTGAAATACTTTTCAAAAACATTAAAATATTATATTAAATCAAGCATTTGGCTTACCTTAGCATGTAATTATTTTCAATTAACAGATTTCTGTAACAACAAAGAATGAATTATTCATTAGTAAGGTTTATATAAATTAATTCATGTGATTAAGGTGTGTTTAGGTTTAAGTAGCTTAACCTGTGTTTAGGCTTAGCCATTGTGATAAACAAATTTAGACAAACTCGAAGCTTTTTTTTATGCAAAAAGCTTAGTCGGAAGTGTTTATCATAGAATGAAATTCTAAAGCCAACTTTTTGGCATATGAAATAAAAGCTTTTACACTAATGTCCAGCAGC
Source organism: Drosophila willistoni (assembly GCF_018902025.1). Taxonomy (NCBI): domain Eukaryota; kingdom Metazoa; phylum Arthropoda; class Insecta; order Diptera; family Drosophilidae; genus Drosophila; species Drosophila willistoni. Next base: position 11,311,581 of record NW_025814052.1, read on the forward strand.
ATTGAGCATTGTATATAAACTTTAATAATTATCTTTTTGTTTTGTTTCATTGTATTCTTTCTATTATTATTCCAATCTAATCGAAGAATTTTTTTTTGTTTTGTTTTCTAAAATTTCAAGTTTTAAGTAAATGTTATTGATTTACAATGTTGTGGGAAAAATGAGCATGAGAAAATGGCCATAACCAAATGGCTATTGCTTGGCAACAGAGCTAGCAACAATAGACCCAACAGGTGTTTCAGCCCAGCAAAGTAATATCATTAACTAAGGCATTCCCAAAATTGTTTGCCATTAGCCAAACAAAATGGAAAACACAAAAAATCAAGTTGATAGACTCAACTGCTATGCAAAATACACAACTACCAACCTACCAATCTATTTGGTATGTTCAAAAACGAAAATCAATCTCTAACAACAATTATCTCCAAAAAAAAACGAAAATAATTTTTCAACCTTTTGCATTATTTTGAAATATTTCTTATTACGACAAGTACCTAACAGACTTGACTATCTAATATATCCACTTTATGGCAATTCTCTCTTAGATTAGACTATCTAAGAATTTAATATCATATAGCATATGATATATGGTGAAATCTTAAAAACAGACTAACAGCGATCCCATAAAAACTTTTGCAACTTTAATCTAAAATTTCTATAAGAAGATCTTTTAGTAGAATAGAATAAGAAATTTGCTAAAATATTCTGATTGTATAATATACAACAACAATACAACTTTTCAGTATTGAAAAGTAATGAGAGCAATAATATTTGAATTATAATTTATTATTTTCTATTGATCTTTTGACCATTTGCATTTGCTTGGCTAAAGTTTTTCGGAATGCTCTGTCCGTTTATACCGACATTTCTTCTTGTTGACTCTGTCATATACACGTTCTCTTTCTCTATTTTCTCGCGTTTGTCTGCTGTTCTCTATCTCTCTGTGCGACTCTCTCCCATTGGATGCTCTCTAATTCTCTCTCTCTCTCTCTCGTTTTCTCTATACATAAATATATATCTCTTGCTGTGAGTGATTGAATTCTAAGTTCACAGAGACTCACACTCACCTGTCAACGATCGGCATGGGTTGTCCAAAGGCCTCCAAAATGTGAACCCACATGGATTGAGCACCCAATTTGTCTTGAACAAACACTCACAACACACAAACTACACGATAAAAAAGGCCCAAATACACAAGAGCTCAATAATTATATATGTTTTTATATTTTCTTTCTTTTCGAATTTTGTTTTTATATTGCTGTTTCAGTTGGTGGCACGCGCGTGTCGAAACGTTGATGTCGAGCGTTGAAACTTGACTGAATCTGTACCTTTGGGTTGTGCCTTCTATTCCCCATATCCTCTGGTCTAGTCAAGGCGGCATTGTACTTGCTATATATCACTTGAAATCGGGCCAACAGCAATGCAGTCGCAAAGATAAATACAAAAAAATACACAGATTAAGTGTAAACTGATTACCTTGACTTGACTAAAGTAAAGTTTAATGGCTTCTGATTCCTGGTAGTGCTTGGCTCTGTATCGTTTTCCTTAGAATTTTTCAGCGTTTATGCTTTCCCAGAGCGAAGAATGTACAAAATTAATAAACAAATTTTCTGCATAAACAAATAATGGCACCTAACCCTAATACTTTTCATGACACTGTATAGGCCTCTCAAACTGGTGCAAGTCTTGGCTTTTAGCTTTAGTCGAACTTTGACCAAAAGCTTTAGCTGTAGGTCATACTGAGCTTTACAGCATCGAAATGATTAAAAGATGATATATCTCATTGATTTAGCCATTAAATCTACAAAATTTCATAATTTATTTTAAACTAAAGTTTGTTAAGTAATCTAATCTACTTTTTGTTTCTTTAACCCTTTCAGGACCATAGTAAAATGGGTCCAAACAAAGGGCCCACAAAATGTTGCCTCTGGGCAAAACTGCTTCTGTTAACTTTCAAGCATCATTGAAGTCTGGGACTAAGAGTCTAGACTAAGTCTAAGACTAAGACTAATTGTAAGACTTCATTCTAAACAGATACTGTCCAATTTTTATCAGTCTTCTGCTTACGCGAATAACGAGAAGATCGTCAAAGTTTTCTTAAGCAGGGACAAGAATATTCAAAGTATTAACTTTTTCTACCCTAGCCTGGTGATAAGATTTACAAACGATCGTTCCAATGGAAAGCTACTATAATTAGTAGTAGAGTCATATTTCATAGTTTTCCCCCAGCCCTAAAGTAATTGACAAAAAGTTTATGAAATTTGGTTAGTCTATTTTATTGTCTTACACTAAACCGAAAACAAAATTTTCAAATTTAAGCTCTACCTCGTTTGAATAGACTGCAATTTAAGGAGAGGCACACTAATTTAACGTCTATGGCTATCTTTTTCTTTGCGCTTTGCTTGGAATTAAGAAATTAGGCAATAAGTTAAGTAGCTGGCCTTTAACTCTATCTGGATTTTGTGCGTATTTCCTTCAGGGCAGCAACCAGTTGCCGTTAGAGTCCAGAACGAGAGGTCACTCTGGTTACGGGTTTGCCAATGCCAAAATTTACCTTATTCACTGCCCACAGCATAAACGAAAGAGCTGTGTGCGTATAAAGCAGTCGAAGCGTTAGAATTACACGCTTGACATGCAGCAAAAAGCAAAAAAAAAAGAAAATCCCAAAATAAAAAACGAAGCGAAGCAGGCCCAGTTTCTGGACGGGATTGTTTCCCCATCCACATATACATACATACATATACGTTTCTTTTTTCATTTTTGGTATATACCATACATAAATTTGACGTGGATGCGAGTATGTGTTTTGATCCAAGTGTGTATATGTGAGGCGCTCATATTTCTATGCCACCACACTGTGGAGCAGAAAGCCTAATTCAAGGAGAGTCTTACCCTGTTTTCCATGCACTTAAAGAGTTTACTCATATTAAATCAAGGCTCTGGACCTGAGCTTAGCAGATATGACAAGCTCTCGCTTGATTTTCAGTCTAGGACTGAACCAGTTGTGAATTACCAGCGAATTTAGCCCACATTCTGAAATGATGATTAATCTTCTACTTAACAGTATTTCAGACCAACTTATTTTCACCGCTAATCAACTGAATCAACTTTGTATACAATTTAATCGAAATAAAAGGGAATCATTTTAACCACTGTGCAGAATTGTGGTGGTGGTGGTGATTCGGATGCGGTCCAAGTGGTGTGTATATGCGTACGTTTGGCCAGTCAAGCGTTGCATAAAGCGCATTAACATTTAATGCCTGGCTCCTGGTCTCTCTCTCTCTGTGGGTCTTTGGATGGACTACCTCGATTCTAGCACTCACTCGATGCCGAAAATTTGCATTGCATACATCTAGGCGAAAGTCGGCTTAGCCTAGCAGCAGCAGCAGGAGCAGAACATGAAGATGGGGGGGGCCCATAATGTTTGATTTATGGCTCTCATCGCTTGTGGGCATTCTGTGGGGCAACTGCATCTGGCAGACCACTGCGTATATTGCGGCTTAGCTGGCCTTCACCTTAACCCTGGTGGCAAGCCAAAAGAATTTCCATTAATCATCATCTAGACATTTGATGCATTGCTAAATGCAAACGAAATGAAAGTGACTTAAATATAGACCACAATTGCACTAATATACATTAATAAAACTAAACAGATAATAACAAAAAGTAACTAAAACTTGTCAAAGAAATACAGTCGACTCTCGTTAATTCAAACCTGCGATAAGTCGAACCTCTCTGTAATTCGAAGTTATCACGAATCCCCTACAAAATCTCTTGATATTTCGAATTTTGTCCATACATTTTTATACACTCGGTAATTCGAACGAAAAAATCATTGGCTACGTCGCGGTAATTCGAACTCATATGGTCAAACCCTCGATAATTCGGAGAGCTGTAACACCCCAAACGATTCTCAACTGCTTTAAAAAATCGGGGCTTGTAAAAGAAGAGCAGGACAATTCTCAAATAATTATGGATATTGAAGAACCAACTATTGTACCAGTAGTTGACTTCAGCGGTGTAAATTTTTCTGAGTATGTTCAAGTGGATGAAGATCACTTAGCGATGGCGAAATTTTATCTCTGACCGATACAAATGAAACGAGCAACGATGAAGGCGAAGACGACATTTCAGAACCTTTGGAAGAAGTATCAGTTAAGGTAGCAAGAGACTCATTTGAGAATTTACAAAACTTTTGTCTACAAAACGAAACTGATGAAACAGCATATCAGGCACTTTTTGTACTTAAAAGAATTATTGATAAGTCTGAGCACCAAAACAAACACTTATTAATAAGTTCTTTTCAAAGATTAATTAATTGACATTATAAATATGTAAAACATTAGCAGTTAAATAAAAACTTGATAATTCGAAGTTTTATTTATTTTCACTCAAAAATTCCAAACATTTAATATTTCGAACTCTCCATAATTCGAAATATTTTAAAACTCCCTTGAATTTCGAATTAACGAGAGTCGACTGTATATGGAATCAACTTATTGCATGAATAATCTCTGAAAGGCTCGAGGTCATTTTTGGTTATCTCCAAATTGTTGACCAAAGATGAAACATAACTAAATCTTAATATAGACACTTACCTGTGAGTAAATTACCCAAATAAATGCCAATAACAACAAACCACATTTACACATAAACTATTTATTTTCGATATATATGTATGTATAAATATATATATATATATATATATATAGATATATATATTAGGCATATGTGTAGGGCTAACTCGTATGTTTCTTGCAGTTGCAGATCAATATGAATGCCAAAATATTTGATGTCAATCAAATTGAGGCATTTCATTATCTTTATCAAAATCTCAATTCTTGTGAATGGATATCGGGAGGACTCACATGTATGTATATATATATATATATATATATATATAAAGTATATATAGAATATATATATAATTATGTGTATACATTATATAATAGTTGCAGATTACTTTTTGTTTTTTGTTTTTAGTTTTAAAGTTCATTATGTGTCATCGTATGATTGTTACATTCAGTTACAATTGGATTTATATATTTTTTTTGTTTTTTTTTTGTTTCGTTTTGTCAAAAAAAAAAATATACAAAGAAAGAAAACAAAACAATGTCACTTGAAGTTTTTTGTTTTGTTCTTGTTTTGCCATTTTGCTACTATACAATTACTGATATACATATATATATATGTATATATATATGTATGTATGTAAATTTATAGGTATGTATATATTCCAACATTATTTACATTGATAAATATTTACTTATTTGCATATGCTTGACATTTGCCTTTTCGATATAATCGTACTGCCTAAAAAAATTATGCGTAGTTTTGCCCACTTTTCCCCCGGATTTTCGGAACCATTAACCATCAATCTTGAGCACGCAATTTGTGTATCAGATTCAGTTTCTGATCGATTAAAGTAATTTTTTGTTCATCATCATATGCTTATTACTTGCTCTACTCAATCATTCGATCTTGATTTAGTCGGTGGTAACCGCTTGCTCTTATTTCAATAAATATGTTTTGTTTAATCTTAAGTCTTCAAATTGTACAACATTTACAACAATTCAATTCAATTACAACAATCAAACATGAGTTACGGGTTTAACAGGAGTTCTTCAAAGTCCTGAAAGCTGTAAATATGTCTGCATTGCCTGCCAATGAAATCATCTCAATCCCATCAATCATCGTTAACATCGTTGGGAATCGATTTGAAATTGAATTTCCAGCAAAGCAGTCGAATTCACAGTCTTCAGTTTTATTAAGCAGCTGCCCCATTTATTGGTTTTGTTATATAATTATTATTGGTATTCTGAAGCCGTTTGGGTTTTTGTTTTCTTTTGTTTTTGCTATTTTTCTTATGAGCAGATCAATAATTATGAGCACAGATCAAAGAACATCAGGATTTGTTAAAAAATCAGTTTAAAAAAAGAATTTAATTGGAAACTTTGGAAATAAGAAATGGTTTATTTTAAATCAAATTGATTTCAACTTATTTTTCAGTATTTAAAAACTTCTAAACCAAATCCAAATTGATTGGGAAAAGTAACAAAAAGAAGAAACTTCTATCTTTTAAAGAAAAAATTGAATATCTGAATATATGTCGAGCAATTTTAAACCAATTTTAAAGAAAATTGAAATGTTTTAAAACAAATTGATAAAAAAAAATGTGTATTCTTTCAGTTTCAAATGTTCTGTTATGACAATTCTATCGATCACTAATCGTTGATTACTGAAATGGAATCTGATCTCAGTTCAATAACTAGATCGACTTGATATATGTATTTATTTGCCTGGCATATTGAATAGTTTTGCTTTATTATTGTATCGGTGCACATTCAGAACAAATTGAATGCTAGTTAGGTAGGTACACATAGTATTTGTATAATATATATATATATATATATATATATACATATATATGTATACATACGTATTATATAGATTATAGTCAACATAAAACAGTAAAAGAGTCACATACACATTATTAAATATATATATATATATGTAATATATAGATGTATATGTAAGAATTCGAGTATACACAACTATCAAAAATAGGACAAATAGAACATTTCGGTATTTCATTTAATAACAGTTGAGTTTTTTTTCTGTTTTTTTCTTTCTTTGTTTTCATTGGGTTTATTTATGTTTTTTTTTGTGTGTGTTTTTGGTTTCTGTTCTGTTCTGGACATGTAGAAAAAACCACAAAAAGGACAACAATAGTTATTTGGTTTTTAAATTTATGTATGTATATATAGAGTATATAGAGAGACTGCGATCGAATCGATATTGACTTGTAAATAGTTTTACTTATTTGTTGTAATCCCCTCCATTTTAAGTCCTTACTTTTATTTTATTTTCTTTTCTCCAGTTTTTGTTTTGTTTTTTTTTTTTAGTTCAAATACATTGAAATTGAAAGTTAACTTTGGGTTACCTTATTGATTCTGCTTAAAGTTTTAATTTTATTAAAAAATTTTTTAATCTTATTTGTTTTTGTTTTTTTTTTTATTGTGTATTTTTATTTCTACATTTTTCCATTTAATAAATTTCCAATTTTATTTCTGTTTTTATTATTGGTAAATTTTTGGAATTTTTATTTCTGTATTTTTTTGTTTTTAATTTTTTTTATATTACTTTTGGATTAAATTTTTGTGTGCTTTTTTAAAAGTTTTTATTTAGATATTTTAATTTTTGTTTTGTTTTAATTTGTGTGTGTTTTTTTTTTTAATTTTTCTTTGGTATTTTAGTTTTTGTTTAGTTTTATTTTGTGTGTTTTTTTTTTAAATTTTTTTTGTTGGTATTTTGGTTTTTGTTTAGTTTTATTTTGTTTTTTTTTTTTCATTTTTTTCTTTTTGGTTTCAAATCAATATTTCTATGTTTTATTTATGTGTTTTAAAATAATTTCAATCCATTTTTCGTTAGCTGTAATTAATTAAAAATTTGACAATTAACCAACATTTTATTGCTTTAAAATATTATTATATTAACTTTTGCTGTCCATCCAAGTTTTTTTTTTCTTCTATTTTCGTATAGCCATTTCATTGACATTTCAATTTATTTGCTTTAAAAAAAAAACTTGTGTGGTGTTTCGTCTTTAAATTTATTTATAGCATGTTGCTATATGATTAAATTTAAGTTATTTTTTATAGTTTTTTTCTTTCATTTTTATGACTCTACATATTTTGTTGGTTGAATTTAATTTTTGTATTATTTTATTTGTATAATCTTGCAGGTCATCAGCTTTTAAAGCCATGTCTATGAATCTTAATCTGCATTTTAAGCAATTGTTTTGCCAAGATTACGCCTTGGGAGTTGGGACGCCCGAGAAGCCCGCTAGTTCTTAAGTGATCATGACCCCAATTCCACCATGTTCGATGTTTAGGTTTCAAGACAACCCCTAATCAAATGTGTGACTATATGGTTTTTGGCACTCTACTCTTGGCAAATATAGAAACTTTGGAACAGCCAAAGTTAAATTGGTTTCGTTTTGTTTTTTGTTTGCTGAAACACACATGGATATATCTAAAAAAGATTTTCGTTTTTCATTTTAAATTTAAGTTTTGTTTTGTTGTTGTCAGTTTTTAGGGCACATTGAGATAAAGTAGATATATGTATGTAAATGTATATAGATTTGGTGTATATATATGTTTATGTAGAGTTGAGCCGCTTTTTGAATTGACCAAGCCAAATTGATAGAGGAAACACACTTGATTGATCGCAATATATATGTAAGTATATAGATTTGTGTATATATATTGACTGATTGTTTGGCTTTCTGTTTTGTTTTGAAAGTTCAACAACAAATATTGATATATAACATTTAAAAGTTCTTAACGCTGTTTGTTTTTCTTTGTAAGCTCAGATTGTACATACAAATTACATTTATTGTAGACATGAAATATTATTTAAGTAGTATTTATTATTTTGTTTTGCTTTTGATTTTAGTTTTTTCTTCTTGTATTTTTATATGGAACCTTCAGACCGAGTACCATGTATAGATATATATATATATATGTATATAAGTACATGTAAATATATATTTTGGATGTAAATGTATTTTTGTTTGTTTTTTTTTTTTGTTTTTTTTGTCCATCTGATATGCTTACAATTTTCCCAATACAAACACACACATACACGCACACACATTACGTACACATCTTTGATTAAAAAAATCATTATCATTAGCTTTGCATCTAAAAAAATATTTCATTTTGTTTCCCCTCAATTTCCATTTTCTATTTATTCCTGCCCTTCATTTTGCACTTTCAGTTTCAATTTAATGCTTTTTATTTCGTTTTGTTTTTTTGTTTTTTTTGTTGTTTTTTTTTTTGTGGTTTTTTGTTTTCTTTTTTTGGGTAAAAATGTACTTTTTATGTATGTAAATATATGCTGTATGTCTTGCCTAGATCTAAATATTCTCCTCGGTCTTCTCTCAAACGAGAGCAACAAAAAACAAAAATAGAAGCAACAAACTCACCTGCAATCTTGCCACACCACAAAAAAAAAGCGTTTCTCGCTTCTGTTACCGTTGACTGCACCTTAATTATGGGTCATATTAAAGGGTTACAGGTTACAGGTTACAGGTTACAGTTACAGGATAACGTTTACGGTTACAGCTTCGGTTATGATTACGATTACGTCTATGGTAATGTTTTTATGCTTATTGTTCACGGTTCACTGCTGTTGTACGTTTGGGTTTGTTCCATTTTCATTAGCATTTGTCGGCTATCAAATATTCGTTTTATGCTTCTTTCAAAGTTCATTTCGATTCAAATTCAATTAACTTCCTTTAGGATTGGTTCACAGAGATGCAAGTAGCTCGCTGTAAATGAAATAAGAATAGAAAATGCAAAAAGGCATTTAACTTAATGATACTACAACTAAAGTTTAGTTAATCTTACGAAAGCAAAAGGGTTAAATCTAAGGATCGAATGCCGACTTGATTGCCAAACAAAAGGATCGTTCGCAACTCACCCATTTCGGTATTCAGTATTATTGTTGCCGCCACGTCCCACTCTACTTGCGCCTCCTGCCCCCGACCTATTTGACAAACAGATCCTTGAGGGTGGCGCACAAGGAGGCATCGCATGTATCTTTGGAGTCGTCCTCGTCACCCTTGCCAAACCAATTGAGAGTGGAGCGCATGGCCCGACCAGCCTGAGACTGGGCTGCACTCCCCATCGATTGACGACTACGTCGTGCCCCGCCAGGACTGCTGCTGCTGCTGCCGCCGCCACCGCCAGAGGCGTCTTTGGGTATGGCCCCCTTGCTGGAGCTAGACGAGCGGGCAGCCGCCGATGTCGAGGGGCCGCCGGCCATGCTGGCGTTTGAGCTCTTACGCAGAAATCCCTCAATGGCGGTGCCCAAGACTGTGGCATCGACAATGTTCGCCTTGGTGGTATCGGCCCAGCTCTTCTTCTGTTTGCTGCGTGGCTTTAATTTCGGTTTGCCCGAGTCACCGCCCAAAGGGTCCTTCTTCTGCAAACGATCCAGCATATCCTTGGACAAGGCCATGGCTGTGCTCTTGCTGCGCACACTCTTCTTTCTGGCCATGGGTTGATGACGCTTGGCAAACCATCCCGATAATGCCGCTGAGCTATTATCCTGAGCCTCGGTCACCAGTTGCTTGGCATTGTTCAGTATGGACACATCGAAGCTGTTCGAACGTGTCGATCTGCCAGCATTTGGATCTAACAAAGCGCCCGAGGATGGTGCGGCACTTGGCGTGGGCGTGGCACTAGTAGTACGCCCACGGGCAGCAGCCTAAAGAAAAAAAGAAAAGCACGGAAAAACAAACAAAGGAACGATTTGGCATTGCATCAAATGAATGATTTTGTGTACTGGTATCCCACCTGAAACGTATTACTCAGAAATGGACTGCTGGTGGTGGCTGCCGATGAACTGGAACTGCCACCCTCTGGCTCCGGTCTATGCATATCCATGGCCGAGCTGGTCAATGAGCTAAATATGCCGGCCAAATCAGTCCGGCTGCCCAATAGACCGCCACCGCTGCCCGATTTTTTGCGACGTGTCGATGCCCGTGCCGATGTTGGCGGCTGCGGCGAAATGCTGCTGGTCACCTGTGGCATTCCTTGCGGATGCTCGGAGGCCCGCCGGTAGGCATTAGCCGCAGTAGCGCCCGGCTGTGGGCACTCGGAGTAACGTCTATTGGTGTAACGACGTCCCGGAGCCCCAGCCCCGGCCTCATCGACAGTTTGCACCTCGCAAACCTTCTCATTGCTGGATGTCCAAAGCTTCAAGCGAGCCTTACGCGACTGCAAATAGATGTCATCCATAATGTCCAGCTGCAGATTGTGTATGCTGCCAATGGGATCTGTCGATGGGGGTCCAGTATTGCTCTCTCGTCGAGAGTTAAGGACACGGCTACTGCTGCAAGTTGTGTCAAATAGACAAATGGACGAAAAAATTTGACAATTGGCCAAGCTGGCAAATTTCGCTCTTACCCATTATTCGAGGGATATGCAGCGACAGATTCGCGACGCGAGCGACCAAACAATGTGGTCGGAACCTTCGATATGGTGACCACCGAATGGCGACGACCCGACGGTGCTGGAGCCTGTGACAATGTGGCCAGAAATGCGGCCTCTTTTGGCGATGGGCCCGAGCCCTCGCCACCGCGCTCAGACAGACGACGCACTTGACTGGCGGTTATACCTTCGGTGACCTGTTGCGATGGTAGGGAATGTTTGCGTGCCTCGCGCGGATCTCGCCATGGTGATAGTAGATAGGGATTCACTGGTGAATCTATATCCAAACTGGCTCGATTCGAGAATGTTGTCTCTGAGCTATCTGGTTCAAGTTCTTCTGGTAAATTTGATTCCTCAACAACAATTAGTGGCTCCGGTTTGCCATGTGCTTGTGCATGGGGATGTGGATGTGGATGTGGATGTGGATGCGGATGGGCATGGGGATGGGGAAGGGGATGTCCTGGTGTGCTGGATGATGTGGAGGAGGATGATGATGACGAATTGCCACCGAAACGTGCGAATGATGTACCACGAAAGCGTAGCGCATCTGTTTGCAAAGGGAGCAGAAAACAAGAAAAGGGAAGTGAGTGGGTTTCCTTCATCCATCTCGCTCTCTCTCTCTCTCTCTCTCTCTCTATCTCTATCTCTTACCCATTTTTGCCGCAATTGCTCAATTGCTCGCCAGCGGGGAATAAACTCAATAGTCCTGCGTCCTGTGCTCCGTATGTGTGTGAGTGTCCTTGCTGCAAACCAAAAAGGAAACGGAGCGATCAAATAAATGTTCACATATGTATGTATGTGTGTATGTATGTGTTTGTGTGCTTGTGTCTATGTAGATGTATGTTTGTATGACTCAGCTTAAATTAAGACCAACTACACTTGACAAAAATGGGACTCCCCTTAATAATATGGGTATAAAATTCAAATACATTTGAATTATTTCATCGAAAATTTCATTAACAAAAAAAAAACACTTTTATATAGTTTGTCATTTCGTTTAAGAACGACCTTATAAATTTACATACTTGGAAAATGTGTATTCATAACGATTCAGAATGAAATAAATAAAAACTCTCACTCACTTGACTTGGAATCGTTCAAAAATCTGTATAACAAAAGAGAAACTAAAAATTCAACATTTATTTCTAGAATTTGCGACTGCTGGCCCTTTTTTTGGGAATCGTGAGTAGGAAATCATACCAGTAAATATCCCAATTAACCAGAATTTATTGCTTTAAACAACAAACGACAAAGCCCATGTGTCGTATACTTGATATGCTTGCTAAAGTATTAAGTTCTGTTTTGTCTGTCAGTTAAGTTTGGAATATTAGTTTTTTTTTTTAATTTTATCTCTCACTGTAAGAATTTGAGTTTTTCTTGTTTTCTTTCTTTCTTTTTTTTTTTTGTGGAAATTTTTTGTCCACTCATTATCGGTTTCTATATATGTATGTATGTGTGTATAATTCATACAAATTGCAAATGGCAGGCAAAATTGTGGCCCTGTCGGTACTCCCATCACGTCGCTAACAAAAATCATGCATCAAAGTAATTAAAGCCTCTGTCCAGGGATTTAACGCTTGGCTGGAGCTCAACTCTCGGTTGTATGTGTGTGAGAGATGTAACACAGGGACAACACAAAACCGATTTACCCCCCTCACACCCCTTTGCAACCCAAACAATATAATGAGCAGAAAATTATGCAAAAGTTGAAATGAAATTTCATCATAACTCAAATACCGCAAGACTTTGTGTATTTGTTGTGTGTGTGTGTGTCCCCTCAGTGGGAGCTGCAAGCAGTAAGTTCCCTCGTCGAGGTTTTCCATGGACTGCGGTGGGTTGGAGGAATGGAAGGGACAAGCGTTGGTGGCGGCTGGTGTCGACAGGAAATCGCGACCACAGCCACCACAACTTTTCCCTTTGAGGTTAACTACAGCTAAAGGCAAACCAACTGAATAATGAGTTTTGTCCCATATTAGTTGGCCATTGAAGCCATTATGAAAGTAATAGTAATAGAAAAAACAAACACAAATAATAATAATAATAATAACAATCATATTGACAGAGTTGTCAACTCGTTTGTTTTATTCATCCGCGAACATTAATGTCCAACAAACCAGACGGAAAATGCCGACAATTTCCACGGATATTTCTATTATTTGACCTACATATATACATAATTAGGTTTCAAGTTAACAAGTATCAATTGATGCTTAAGTATATGTATTGTATTCCCAATGACTATTGTTATGTAAATTATGACACGATCTAGATATACGCGTAGACATTTTCCGTGTCTAGTCAAATTAGCACATTGAAAATTTGATAATAATTTGTATTTGCTTGGTTACTTCCTTTCAGGCATAGTTCGGTGCTAGGCTAATCTTTCATCAAATGCTCACAAATGGCAATCACAAGGACAATTGTCACGAAATGTCCAGGCTTAGATGACTTTTACAATTATCCGCCACAGAGCGCACAGACCTTGGACACGGTGTGCCGTCTGGCCACGCCACGCAAATTACATAAATAGAATGGCCAGAGAGACAGAGGGACACTGGGGAAGGGTGGGCTAGAGTTGGGGATGTGGAAAATTTGGACTTTGTGTTGGCTGTCTTTTTGATTTCATTAAGCACCAGCAGAAGGGACTTGCATTTGTCCTTTTATATGTCTGTTTGTCTGTTGGTTAGTCCGTCTCTCTGTCTGTCTGTCTGTGTGCTCTTTGGTTTTGTAGTCTTTAGTCTGGTTGATGATGATGCTGCTGCTGCTGCTGCTGGTACTTGGTGGCGCTTGTCGCTTGGAGCTGGCTGCAATCCTTGAGCTGAATGCTTGAGTCTAAGGAAGTTTCCAAGTCGCAAGTTCATTAAGCTTGTAAATTGGCAATCAACACCAAAGTTGCGGCTTTGTGTTAGAGTTAATTAGCCCGTCTATGCCACTGACAGGACGCACTGCTTGAATATGGTAACGCCCACGAGCAGCAAACCGTCAACTGTCAGCAGCGGTTGCCCCACATCTGCGACCGCCCCCATTTCTCCCACAACCGGAGCCTTTGACATTCGGCGGATTGTGGCTGGTCATGCTTCCCCTATGTCCTGTTTTGCTCTCACTCGCTGTCACTCTCTCCCCCTCTCTCTCTCTCTCTCTCTCTCTCTCTCTCCCTCTATCTCTCTCTATATTTCACATTCTGTCTATATCTATCTCTGTTTGTTCGGGTTTTTCAAGAGTCCCAGCGTTTCAAATTCAGGTTTGGTTTACGGTTCCCTTTTTGGTATTTTTTTTTGTTTTTTTTTTTCTCGTGTTTTGCAAGTCCTGACTGACAGGATGACCTTCACCCATGCGTGAACACTGCCATGTCCTGCGGGGCCGTCTTAAAAAAAGCAAAACCAAAGAATAAACCTAACACGAAAACGATGGAGTACAATGAAAGGCTTTATTTCAACATTATTCCACTTGTGCTTGCAGTCATTGAATTGTGCATTTGAATGGAAATCGTAAAGTGAAATTAAATGTTCTATCTAAAGTGAAAACGAATTCTCTATACACTGCAATTGAACAGAAATCTTTGTATCTACGATGATGATCAGAGTTTCATCTTGTGTATTATAATGAAATAACCCGAAGGATCTAGCCCGGATGTTTGTATTAGAAGTCCTACTAACCACTGATTGGCCAATGTTAAGCTAAACTAGGTTTGCTTCAACCGTGTAGACAGTAAAGTGAAGTTGAGTATGTTAAACATTTTCTATACTCGTCGTCATGGCATCCATTTTTATTGCTCTTGTCATCATATTTGTGACATTGTGAATGAAAGGAAAACATTTTATCAAAGAACTTAATGCAATATTTCTCCAGAAATATCCATATGTGCGTATATGTATGTGTGTATATCCGTTTTATCGTTTTTATTTTTTTTATTTTTCTCAAGTCCATTTACAAGCGAATGAAAAGCAAATAAAATGTCCTTTCAATTGCCATCGCACTCTTATTAATATATACGATACATATCGTATGATATGTATAACATATGCCCCTCCTCCAAACACACACACACACACAGATAAACTCCATTTGCATGCGAGTATTTGTCCAGTTGATTTGACTTTCACTTTAATCTATCTCTTTCTCTCTTATATTCTTCTTGGTATGTTCATCTCTTTGGTGAGTGATTGATTGACTCACGCTGACCAGAGACATCAGAGAACCAGGAACCAGCAACCAGTAACCAGCAACCGAATGACAACGGATAAGATGGCCAAAGACGAGACAAGAATAGGTGGTTGGTGGTTGGTGGTAGGTGGAAATAAAAGCTAGTGAAGCCACTCGATTGATAGATTGACGCATTGAAAGATGTCCCTGTTCGCTTCGCTCAATTTCAGCTTAGCTTTGTTTAATGGACTTTCCCACACACACAAAAGTTTACAAACCACTTTGACAACTGCAAAGAAGTTATATAAATAAACTACGTAAACATTCATTTTTATTCGAATTCTTTAAATTTTTCCATCGTGCCACATCAAAAACATCATTTAAATGCAACATGGTATCCGTAGAATCCTTCTAATTAGTCAAGGATAATACCAATTAAGTATTGCAATTTCAAGAATTCTTTCGCAATTTCACTCTAGTGATTCCCTTTCTTTTTTTTTTAATTTTTGCTTATTTTGCATTCCATTTCATCTGCATCATGGCACTCCAATTAAAACGCCAGATACATAAACAGGAATTTATAAATCAACAATTCTTAGTCATTCAAAAGATTAGTGGACTGAGGAAACTTGCCCAGTAATTAAATCTTCCATTTCAATTCACTTCTAGTTGTTGTTATTCAAGCGAATCAAATTAAAACAGGGATTAAACCACAAGGATATAAACACTCACTGATCAGTTAACAGTTTTATCATAATTTTTAGCTTAAATATTGAAAATTAAAAATCTAGCATGACCTGGAAGCAACCTATTTACAGGGTGGACTAATATGAGACCATTTGACCCTATCAACATTGAGTGCACAACACTAGACAAAGCAGTTTAATTATGCTATAACACAGCATGATATCCAAGCTGATTTCTCTTCTCTATCAAATAAGCTCGAACAACTGCAAGTGCTTTGCTCCTCTCTGTTTTGTGTTATCCTCCAACTGTGTGTGTGTGGCAATTAAAATTCAAAGCAAACACATTTGAAGTCGCTTAGTTTGGATTTTTCCACTCGTCCACACAAAGTACTCAATTTTGGCTGCTTTTTTGCAAAGTTTTCAGAACACATTTGGTTAATGTATCACTATAAACACTTAAGTTGATAGAGTACAATTTTTTAGTATTTTAGAGTTTATAATTAGAATTAGTTATTAGTGAAGTCCCCTTTAGAGTTCCCCAAAGAGAGAAAAAAAGAGAGCAGCAGTAGAGATTAGGGGTTACCATTTTATCCCAAGTGCTAAACAACAATGTTTTTAGTTAGCAAAGTGTTGGAAAATGATAAATATTCTGCAATGGTATGTTATCAATACATTTATGTTAAGAAACTTTGTCTTAAACATTCTTAGTCTTTGTCTACAGAATTTCCCGTTAGGTTAATTACATAATGTGTTTGCCTGTGTGTGTAGGCTTAGGGCTCAGATATATGTAAGTACATGTATATATTAAGCAGCGCGGTTAAATGAATGGCAGTGAAGAGAGGAGGAAGGGGGGGCAATGGAGCAGATGTCATGACTGCGGCTTTCTCTTTTACTGACTTTGACATGCAGTTCACCGATTCTCAACGCCCAGGCCAGGCAGTTGCATATGGCAACGGAAATGAACATGTATTCTCCATTCCGGAGAGCAATGCGTTCACATTCCACAACCACCAACGACCCACCATCAACTATTTGGTCCCTTTCAAACCCTTTCCATCCACACACACACACACACACACACACACACACTCTGATGAATGCAGTCAAAGCGCTGCAGGTGAAATATTTTCCACACAACAACAATGACTATGCCAACGATAATAAGCAGCAAAATCAGTGGTAACCAGGAGAGAGGACACAAAGGGCAGAGGACAAAACTTACTGGGGAGTGCGAGTGCCATATGGGTGGGTGGGTGGTTGGTGGTGGGCTGGTTGAGTGTGGAGTATGACATTATAAGCTTGTTAGTGGGGCATCAGAACTCAAAACTCAGGCCATGTTTTCCCCTTTTTGCCTTTACACGTTTTTTATCTCCTTTTTTATTTGTCAGCATGACATTTACTCTCGCTTTGTCAAATGCAAAACGAACAGAATGAAGAATAAAGATGAAAAGAACAAAAAAAAAAACGGAAAATGCGACATACAAAAAACTTGCTTTAATTTCAACGAGTAAGTGCAAAAAAAAATATATATAAAACAAAAATGAACGCAAAAAAAAATATAGTAAAACGAATTTCATACTTAAATAATGTATTTTTATTCCACACACACACACACACACCACACCAAAAATAACACAGAAAGTAACCCGAACGCAGCTGAAGCCCAACTATTAGTTGACAAGTTTTTTTTTCTCATTTCCAAATTCTATTTTGGTATTTGACCTTTTGAAAAAATGCTACAAATCTATTAAATATGCATACATTCGGAAAATGAACAAACTTATTTACTATTAATAATATTTGTTTTATTCCAACTATTACATTTACAAGTTCCAGTTTGATGCAGATGGTAAACTTAACTGCTTTATCCTTCCTCTAGGACTGTTAGAGTCCTTGAGAGATCTTGCATTTGGCCACTTTAATATGGGCAGAACCAGACTAGGCCTGAATCCGTTCAAAAGCAGTTTCTGTTTGTGGCTTAAGCTGAGATCGCAATTTCAATTCAGTTATCGTATTACCTGTCGCCTCATTTATTGACTTAAGGTAACCTATCGGTGCAGTTGGAGACGATCTATCTAGTTATCCCTTTGCCCCATTAGCTCTTAGTCGATGCTCTATCAATTATGCTTTACATGAAGCTTTTAGGATCCTCTGCGTTTCAGAGTCTTCTCCTGTTTTATCATCTATCATTTCATATTGAGCTTAATAGCTGCTTATATATTATGATCTGTTTGTCTATCAGCTTATCGATCAGTCCGGTGGCAGGTGGTTTACTCGTAGGGCCACTTGAAGCTATTTGAAGATTAAGAACGCTTCATTCATTCAATTTTTATAACCATAATTCAATATATTCATTCGATCCTCGAAACAGAACTTAAAGAATTCATAAGCGCGTCTTTTTTCAGTCGAACATTTTATTAAATTGAGTTCTTAGTTCTATCTTAATATAAAAATTTGAATAACTGGTTTTTGTTTGTTCAGTGTATTAACACACACACATACATACATACATACATATAAAAAAATAAGCATAAATTTGTCTTTCTTTTAGTTTTCTGCCTTTTGTTTTGCAATATTTGAAATGAAATACTTGCGACTTTTGCATAAACCACATATGCCGTGGGCATTTTTGTATTTAAAATATGAAACTCTTTGACTCTCTCTCTCGCTTTCTTGCTCTCTCGCTCTTTTTCTACTTCTCCTTCTCTAGATTTTGTCTGACTGTTGAATATTTCTTGCTGTTTGCTGTCACATTTGTTTATGACATGCATCAGAAATGTGGCTGCGACATTGGACATATTGCCCGTGTTTCTGGCTTTGGTTTCTGCAACTGTCCATGAATATCCTCTGAATGGCTTTAAATAATATTTCTCATAGTTTCTTTCTCACTCGTATTACGTATGTGTATGTGTATGTGTATGTATGTATGTATACTTGGTGTTTAGGTATGCCTGTGCGTATGCACTTCCGTTTAGAATTTCAGGAAGAATGCCAGGGTTTCCTTTCAGTAGCATAACCATGTTATCGGTATACACCCAGATGCAGTTTTTGTCATTTTTCCATTGTTTTCGTTTGCCAATTTATAACTAAAAAGTTTTCCATCGAGTCAAAGGGAAACAGAGAAAGAGAGAGAGAGGGGTGTGAAACAGGGAGAGAGACAGAGCGAGAGAAGGGAAGTGACGGGGTGATGTATGCATTGTTGTGAGGAGCAGATTGTTGTTGCATAATACATTAACGCGGCAAGCGGAAACGGAAATGTCACACATTTGCTGCCGCTGGCAACATTGTGTGAGGCTGCACAGGAATTGCATGAGGTAGAGGAAAGTTGCAAAATCCTGGGTACCGGGTACTGGATACTGGCAAGCAAGACGTTGCTGGGCAGACAGGAAGCGAAGCGAAAATAGCAATCAAAACTTAACTGAATTGTAGCACATGGCCGTCGTAGCATCACCATCACCATCACCATCATCATCATCATCATTACACCCTTCACAAATTGCAATCCTTCAGCCACTGCCATAGCTCTTGGCCCTGGCTCTTCTCTTGTTGCTTCTGTTGCTCCTGTTGCCGTTGCTACTGTTATTCCTGCCCGGTTGACAACTACCTACAAAGTTGGTTTGCCGTTGAGCGAATTAAAACATAAATGCATTTGGAATAAGTCAGAATCAGGCAGCAGAAACAAGAAGCAACGAGAAGCGTATAATAAATTATTGCATAACAGACAACATGACTGTAAAATACTCTATCAGATCTGACTGGCTGTCTGTATGACAACTGGCATTTACAAATACTATTAATCAATTAAACAACTTGCTTTAAATTGTCTCTAGAATTTCTCTTTTACTCTCAGTCAGAGCAATTGCATAAAAACGTGGTAAAGCATAACCAACCCCTGCAACTCTTAAAAGTATGCTATGAATTTTTAAATAAATTGTACTAATAAACTTTAATTAAACTACTAACTATAAGTACATATAATTTTACTTTCAATTAAAGCAAAAACAACTAAAAGACTCTGGTATTTATCAGCTTTGCCAAACTTTTTGTTTTTGCTTCATTTAGTCGCAATTCCTAACTAGTTAAAACAGACAATTTTCTCACCTCGATCTTCTTCTTAAGATTGAACTCGAGTCGGCTTAAACGTTAGGTGTCAAAAAAAAAACCAAAACTTAAATAGTTAGTCTGCTTAACACAGTTTTCTTGCATTGCTTTCCTATTGAAAGTATGGATATTGTATAGGCATATCTTCAGGACAACCCTTTCAGCTTTTGTCATTGTATGATTCCTAGAAAAAAAAAATGCAATTTTCCATAAAACCCAGCTCAATGTTAACAATGAACAAAAGACTATTCTCTTTAATTGATATTTATACGCCTCAGCTGGATATAGAGACCCACCATATAGACCCACTTTTTTAGCCTCTCTCTCTCTCTTTTTTTCCCAGTCTCTATCTCTTCGTCCAATATGTACTATATACAAATTTGCGCCCATTGCAATGAATAGTGGGCAGAAGTTCATTTTGTTTCTGTTAACTCTGTCGCCCTGGCTGGGGCTTAGACTCTGTACTCTGGTCCTGGTTAGAGCTGCGTCAATTCAATCAAAATTGAATTGAATTCAATTCGAAATGTTGTTCATTGAATTTCTACTAGATTATAGCTAAAATCATTTTTAATTTCACAGACACTGGAATACCATCAGAAGAGGGAGAGAGAGAGAGCGACAGAGGGGAGGATAGAGAAAGGGACATGGGGACAAAAGTGTCCAAAGGCTGTATAGTTCTGGGCCCAGCAATTGATTCTGACATTTGCGCATTTTCTATTATTCAATTTTTAAATGAAAGGCAATTAAAATGCAAAAAGTGATATGAAAGGCTGACTAACCCTAGTTAGCCGAGTTGTATGTATGTATGGCATGGAATGGAATGGGACTGGAGATAAATCGTAAGCAGCTTAACAATCGACCAACAATGCCTGTTGTCGTTCATTATTCCAGAAATCTAAAAATTTCTTATGACATGCATCCGACTAAAGGTATCACTACACGCATTGAAGTTAAGATGTTGATGAGTAAAACAAAAGAAGGATTTATTTATCCCCCTCAAACCTTTCTTTCCCCTGTCCCCTGTCTCTATCAAGCTTAAGAGTTCAACTTTATAATGGTTTAATGTGTGCTTCTCTCTCCCTCTCTCTTTCTATCGAGTTATGTCTCTCTTGTTTTGCGTAATTAATTATGAAAATATATGTTTTTACCTAGAGACTTTTAATTCAATTCAGTATTAAATTCAATGGCCCTCAGGGCTTGAAATGCATGGCATTTACACAAATACCACACAGACCAGCCCATCACACATACATACATACATACACACACATATGTATGTACATGTGTATGCCGCAAATATGTGAAAAATAATGAGCTCGACTGCATTATATGGGCCATATTGCATTTCTGTGGACCACACACTAATGAATGGAAGCCAATGGTAATATTTTTTCACCATCACTAATATGTACATTGTGATAAAAATGACTGAAATTACGCATAAGTCCGAGCATTTATTGTTATTAAAGGAACTTTTAAATTATGAACGGTAAAATTACAGATTATCTGAATGCAGTCCTTAACGTAAATGTTCAGCGATTTCATTTGCATGTAATGAATAAAGTCTTTGATCCCTCTTAGCCTCATAGAGTTGAGACATATATCACGGTCAATGAATTAAGGTAAACGAAAAGTTGGCAACGTTTTAGTTTTTAATTTTAGAGGGCATAAGAAATAAGCCTTCTCTAGCCTGGACATTCGAATTCAACAAAAACTTTCAATTTAATTAAATCAAGATTGCAAATAGTTGTACGTAGAAGAATGCTTAATATGACTTTAAACTTTCAATTCAAATTCCCCCTCCATTTGTCCACCATTCGTGACTTTGGGAAATCTTTTCCATTTTTTTTTTTTTCGTTTACATTTTGCAAGTTACGAAGTGCAATAACAATATACACACACACACACACACACACACACATATACAACGCAAAAAAGCAAACAGAAACTAAAGTACATAACTGAAAATGAAAATAAAATTTCAAATATTTTGTTGTTGCAATAAGTGCAAAACTTTACTTATTTCGAGTCTGAAGGAA
Source organism: Drosophila willistoni (assembly GCF_018902025.1). Lineage (NCBI taxonomy): Eukaryota > Metazoa > Arthropoda > Insecta > Diptera > Drosophilidae > Drosophila > Drosophila willistoni. The sequence goes on from NW_025814052.1 coordinate 11,333,547, forward strand.
TTTTAACCCATTGTGAGCTAAAAATAAATTACAAAATTAAATAGTGAAAAATTTAAGCAATGGTCGCACATTGCAATACACTATAATCTACTCTAAATTCCTAATCAAACGACGTTTTTTCTATAGATTAAAAATGTTAATAACAATTTTCAGAAAGCATTTCAACTAACTAATTTTCTGTAAGTCAATCAAATTTTTAAATGAAAACAAAGTGATATTAATGTGTGTGTGTGTGTGTGTGTGTGAGTGTGTGAGTGTGTGTGTGGATGAAAAGAAGTTGCCCCATTGCCAACTGAAGTGGAAATTTTATTATTTTGTATTAACCAAAAAGAAATTCTTGTAGGAAAATTTAATAATTATTCCAATATCAAATTTCAGTTGGCAACTTTAAGCAACTTTTAGTCAAAATGAAAGCCACAAAATTCATTGGTAAGTACAAATTATTATTATTGTTATTGTTATTATTTGTTGTTGTTGTTGTTGTTTATGTTGGTATTATTGTTATTTCTCTCGTTGTGTTTAGTTTGTTTGCACTTTGATATAAATCTTTAAAAAGCACAAAGCGCTCCCCTGCCGAGTGTTGGGCGAATGTCGTTTCGTTTCGTTGGGCGTTTTGGGATGAGGTCGCTTTTTTGAAGGCCATGGCCAATGTGTTTGGGGGCCAAAATCATCTCCAAGGACCAAAGAAGTCGTGGTACAATATTCAACAATTTACTTATTTATGTTTGCTTAACAAACATTCGTAGAGAAGCAAATAAAATAATACAAAATGAAAGAAACAAAACCAAAAATGAAATCGACTACGCTTTACCATGCACCAGTAGAACTAACTATTTGGAAGATTCTTATAATAAATGTATGTTAAAAATTCATTTGAAATACTACTTAGCATGCGTAGGCTATCTCGCTCACTCTTACATGTGGAAAGGGAAATTCATACCAAAAATTTGGTAGCTCTAGCTCTAAGCTTCAATCATTCTGATCATCTATATCTGTATATACTCTACGAGGTCGCCTGCTTGTTATACATATTTTTTGTAAATTGAATATACCATTTTTACCCACTAGATGCAGGGTATAACAAATAACTAGAACAATCAAAACAGAGAAAAAAGAGTGAGAGAGAGAGAGAGGCAGAGAGAAAGAGAGACAGAAGAACAACTGAATGATTTGAGAGTGGGTTCGAGAATGTAAGTTTCTATTATTATTTATTATTTGTTTTGCTTGGTGCCTGCGCATCGCCAGCAAAAGTTGATTTGGTTTCCACTTTCTTTCCACTTTTTGCTATTTCACTTTTTGTTTTTGTTTTTTATTTCCTTTTGCCAACTTTCACTTGAAATGTCAATCAAGGCATCTCCATCTCAGTCCTCCTCACACACACACACTTACGCACTCTATATCCTAGATCCGTTCACCCCTTTTTGAGTAATAAATTTTTAATTAAATGAAGGCAAGCAGAAATCTAGCCGGAGATCCAAGATGAGGCAGCAGCCTGGCAACCAGCTGAGCCACATCCGTAGATGGCGGAAGTTTTGCGGTTAGCCAAGAGCACAAGCATCCTGGAATCCTTGGCAATTGGCAGGATGGCATTCTAGCCAAGTTAAGCCAAGCCATGTCAAGTCAAGTCAAGTCAAACCAGACAGGAATCTAAATTCCATTTGGTTACACAATCCAAAATCAAAAGTGCAAAAATAACAACGATAAATAAATGATTCAACTTGCAATTCGTTCTTACAAATGCATTTCACATTAATATTTATAACTACATACATACATTTGGATGTGCTTAGTGGGGGTGGGGGAAAGTGGGAGTGAAATGGAAATGGCAAATTATAAATTGGAAATTGATAATTGAAAATGCAATGTGGCAAATGAGTTTTGGCGTTAATTCAGCGAAAGGGGAATTTGTAGAGGGAGGGGTAACTGTGATAACTAATTGGCTCTATTTTATTTAATGATTAATTTACATTTTGGTTTTAAATATTATTTATTTATTTTGCTAGTCGTTCTTTATTTTCTTCTCTTTTTTTTTTGTTTTGTGTTTATTTTTTTTTTTTGTCATCATCGCTTTACAAATGTAAATAAATATCAACTGATAGACAATTGAACATTATTTGTTTCCTGATTATTCTCACAATTATTGTAAATACGTGTTTGAATTCTCCTCATCCTCTCTCTCTCTCTCTCTCTCTCTCTCTTGGATTAATTCTGTTTTATTTATTTTCAATTATTCAAAAGGTATTTGTGTATTCATAAATGTATAATTCACATACTCACTTTATACCCTATATAAATATATGTTTATATAGTTTACGATTATGTGTATGAAGGGTATTCAATATGCCTCGAAACTTTCTGCGAATTTTCGCCCTACACACCCATCTTCACACACACATACCCATCATACATACATATATAATTGATGATGTCATTATGTCATATTATATGTACATAAATTCATTACAAATTACAACAAAAATAGACCAAATAGACGACTAATCATACAGAGAGTACAAAACTTTAAGAATAATGAATTATTTAATTCTCTAGGAATTCGCCATTAGGCAATAGTCAAGAAAAGTTCTCACTGAGTTCTAATAGAATTTCAAATCAACTCTCTGCAAAAGGGGGAAATTCAATCTGAGTTTTTCGCTTCACATTTGCCTCGTGAGGTGAACTGCAACTAAACAGAAATTATTGATTTTTGTTTAACAAACACTTCAAATTGAATTAATTATTATCGAGAAAACCTTTCAGGGAACTTGTTCATCGAGAAAAACTAGCACAGGAAAAGTGTTTTACATTAAAAGCAATACAAAATACACCGGAAAACTTTAATAAAGTTAATTACTCGTAATTGTATATTTTTTTTTTTTTAAATGTATCATAGACCGAAATATGGCAGATTGAAATAAAGTCTGTTAATTAATATATCGAATATAAATTCTTTAGTAGCAAATCTATTTGGCATTCGAAACGTTATCCTCTAGAAATTAAGGTCGACACTTTAGCTGGAATATGAGCAATCTGTAGCCAAAGTGTTAGTTACTTCATTTAGTTATTTGTTACACACCATTTGCAATCGAAACAACAATAAAACCTAATCGCCCATTTAACTGTAATTTGATAATGGAATTAATTACCATAAGTAAGAGCAAATCTACATAGTTGGCTCCACTCAGACACTCAGACAGTTAAATCGCTTTAGCCCATGGAAAAACCATGCATATTCTATGTATATTAAAATGTTGATGGAATAACAAACAAAAGAAAAACAAAAAAAACTTTTGATATTTGCATAAAGTATCCACCGATATTGACAATAAACTGTAGCATCATGTTTTGCATATTTCACCTCACATCATCATTCAGTCACACTCATACAAATACACACATACCTACACACACACTCGCACATTTTGCACGTTTACTTTCTACCGTTTCTTGTTTATTATAATGCCCACTTTTTGGGGAACTGGAATTGCTTTAGAAGGACTTTGGCGAGCAGCTGCTCAAGTTACCACGTCCATCAAATGCTTAGATATTTAAATTGCTCAATGAAACGTTAATTATGCGTTCTCTCTCTATCTCTCTCTATCTGTCTCTGTCTCTTTTCGATTCACAGCTGTCTATATAGTGGGGCAAACCTTTGCTAGGCTTAAACGTCATAACTTGGTTACCTTTTACCTTTTCCCAACCGGCTTTTCGTTTGTGCATGTAACTGCCTTCAAAAACATGTAGAACATTATGTTGCATATTTATGGTATCTGGCTTGTTAATTTGTAGTCAATTTTCCTTCAATTACCATTTATCGATACTAACGTGTGTATGTGTGTGTGTGTGTGTGGGTGAGTGTGCACGTGTGTGTGTTTTGTTTCCGCAAAACACTTAATACACACAATGAGACAAAGTTGGTTTTTCTCTCTCATTTTTGCCACATTTTTGGGTTTGCCTCTAATTCGAAATCACTTAATACATTTGCAAAGAGTAAAAGACACAAAGACAGATAAGGATGGATGGCTACAAATAAATATACACACCCACACACTAACACACTAATACACTCACACCCATTCGCACACAAATACACATGCATTCGCATTATATGTAGATATGTCCTTACATAATAGACACTTTATTACCATTAACTTAATTTACATTTTATACAAATGCGACGCGAGTGAAGTGGCAAAATGTGAAAGGGTAAAAAGCATCTATCTTTCTCTTTTTCTCTCTCGCTCTTACTTTTTCGACATGTATCGTTCTCTTTTTGCTCTCTCTCTCTCTCGCTCGCTCTTTCTAACTCACTGGAGCAGAGTGGGGCTTTTGTGGTCCGATTTACCAGCGTGTTTGTGTGTGTTTGTGCGTCTGTGTATGTGTGTGGTGTGTGTGTGTGGTGTGTGTGTGTGTGTGTGTGTGTGTAAGCCGGCCCGCACATTCTAACTAAAAAGCATTTTCATCAGCATAACAAATATAAATTGGCAAAATATATAGACCTTGAAAATACCCATTTCAAAGACAAAGTTACCCAACCTCCATGATCCTCCATGATAAAACTAAGTTCTTTTGACTTGTTTTTGTAAATACTTTTTGACTAACTAAACGCTATCAAATCTGTTTAGCCCATATCTCAATTTTGACTAGTCTAATTGGAACTTCTTGTATCTCTAAACCATAAAAGGGTCTAAATTGAACACTCTGCGTATACGTAATATAGCAGCGGTTTTTGTAGTTCTTTTTGATTTCACTTAAAACCTTTTAATGTTTGTTATTAAAACTTTCTTTTGTAAGAGGCTTTTACAAATAAATCTTATTATTTAAGAAGCTTTTATAAATCAATCTTAAATATATTTAAATGTATTAAAGTTTCCATGGAATATTTTGTTTAGATAATATCCCTTTTAGTTTCCATTTATAGGGTATGAAAATCACATAAATTCTATTTCTAAAAAAAATTCAATTTTATTTAAGCTGCCGTTGATGTTGTTGTTGCTCGTTGGACCAGAAAGGCAGAAGGCAGCAGCAGCAGCAGTAACAAGAACAGCAGGCAATGGCCAAAATGGCAGGGTGGCCGGGTGGACTGGTGGGCTGGGGTCTGGCTGGGTTTTTTGTTGAGAATGGCGGTTAACGGCAGGCATAATGCTAACTGCTTTATCTGGCTAAATCTCATAATGAGTGTGAATTTATGATTACATGCATTTAATGTGCCATATACAAAGTAAGGAAGACTGTAGACCAAGCATGGGCAAGCAATAGCAAAGGCGGGCCCGCTCTCTTTTTAGCCAGGCTTAGAGTCATGCAAATTGAGACACTTGTGCGTGCAGTTAACCAGATAGATAGACCGACAGACAGACCGGGGGAGGGTTTCAGCATTTTTCATCAGCATGTGAGGTCCAGGGCCAGGCTGGAGGACGACGACAACAACAACAACAACAACAACAACAACGTTTCTGCTTGCCGAAGGACATCTCGTGCTCTCTCTCAATGATTCTGTCAATTTGAGTAAATCTTTTTAATGGATCGCAAAAATTAATCGTGTGGAATATTCCTCTCCCTCAATACATACATATATGTATACACCCTAGACCCACTCTTAACCAGCCATGTTTGTGTCTGTTTCTGTGTGTGTGTGTGTGTGTGTGTGTGTGTACGTGTGTGTGTATATAAACTGCCACTTAAGTTATTTGTCAAGCGGAAATCGATTTTAGTTTTCAATTTTTGCTGCCAACAAGCAACGAAAGATTCAGAGCTTCCAGCTGACTGAAAATGGAGGCAAGAGTAAGTACCACCCAACACCACCCCCACCCCCACCAGCACCAGCACCACCAACAGCACCACCAGCAGCAGAAGCACGAAAAGATGGCAAAACTGTGGGAGTCCAATTTTTATTTGATTTTTATTGCGCAGCATAATAAATAAATTAATATGCCAACATGTATGTTTGTTCATATACTCAACGACACACACACACACACACACAAAAAAGGAAACCAAAAATACATCGTACACATATTGAATTGTAAATTAAAAGTTACAGATTGAAAATTTCAATATGATTTATTTAAAAAAAAAAAAAATCTTTTTAAATGCCATTAAAAGAAATGTGCAAGTCCTGAGAATTAAGTGATAACCCTTTGAAACCAATTATATAGAGAGGAAGGTGAAACGATCCGAAGATTGATAGGTATCCTAAGGTAGACTATAGTTGAATAAAATTTGTAGACTTCGTGAAACGATTTCGTTTCCAAGTCCGAATAAAAGAACGATTCAAACGAAATGTGCCCAATTCTCACCGATTTCTAAAAACTGTTAGATTAGAGAATCTTTAGAGTATGACTAACTAAAGTTAGGAGATACATATATTAAATGTGCGTTATCCCCTTTTTCAATTTTATCTCGATTTAGTTTTGACATCCGAATTATACACTTTGTTAGTGGAATAGTTTGCTCTTGCAGGAAATAGTTAAATTTAATCAGAAGTAGACGATGACTTCTATGGACTTTTAGTCGTTAATCTTGAACATGCTTAGGACCATAAATGGCCAAGTAGAGAAATAATGAACTTAATTATCAAGTGACCGATAAGTTTAATTAGTTTTCTGTTCTTGGTAAGAAAACTTTAGCGGTATCTTTGTAGATTATGATGATAAATTCATAGATTTCTTTTTCTTTTTGGTTTTTGTTTTTGTTTTTGTGCATGTTATAAAGCAATTTGCAATTCATTATTTTTCCATTCTCAATTTTAATCCTGTTTTATTTTTTGTTCTTTTTTTTTTTTTGTGTTGCTTCTATATTATTTGTTTTTTCTTTCGCTTTCTTTTCTTCTCGCTTTCACTCTCTTCACAACTGTCATCATAATGTTTCATTTTGCCATTGCTGTCCCTTCTACATGCCATCAACATCAACTTTTAGCCGTAGATACACTGTCGCCAAGTGCCGCATTCTACGACTCTACTCTACCCATTCAAGTGTTTGTTGAGCAGCAGCTCCGAGTGGCTTGCCACAAGTGCCACCAACCATCCAGCCAGCCAGCCAGCCAGCCAGCCAGCAAGCGAGCATTGAGCGAGCTAATAAAAATGGATGATAAGTAGAAATTATTACAGCCAAAGGAATTTGTATGGATTTCAAGTGGAGAATTTTGTGCGAAATTGAAAATTGTGTGTTCAAATTACTAAACCAAAGGGCGAAACAGAACTCTAAAAACTGTAACATAGAAACCTTACAAGATTATCAAACACTTACGGTAAACTTTTTACGTTTACGTTTTATCTATTATGAAAACTTGGATACTTGGGATACTTATTCGATCAAGTCAATTGATTTTTACTACGTAGTTAAATTTATATTACTTTGAGACCTTAACTTTATGCACAAGTATATAAACTAAAACTAAATGGAAATGCCCAATAATAAAACATAAATTCAAAATGAGAAACTAAAATATAGCATACAGGGATCCTTAATAATCCCGGCGTTTGGATCAGGGCCAAGTTATATGGAGAAGAAACTTTAAATTAACTACAGACTACAGAAAGTGCACTTTTTGCCTGTCAGATAACAGAATATCATCTTTCACTTTGCTTAAAAGTCTTTAAGAAATAACGAAATAGAACTAGTCATATCTTTATAATTAATCAGCCAACTATAAAGAGTAAAATGCCGATCATAAAGAACGCATTAAACTGTTGCTTAAACTTAAAAATTTGAACGAGACATTGGGAGAGTGAGGCCAGGTATATGAAGGCCAGGGGAGTATGGGAATAGAGAGGCGATTAGACGATTAGATTATTAACAGAACAATTCACCTCCCACGCATAAATTAAGTTATTCCCATGGAGAAGACGTGAAAAAAAAAACGCAAGTAGATGAAGACGAAATCCAATCCCACAGAGTAAAGAAAATTTAGGCATGTCCTAAAGGCAACCACAAAAAACCATCAAAGCAGCTAACTGACAGCCTGACAAATTGACAAAATGAGCGGGGATATTCAAACGGACCGACGGACGGACGGATAGATGGATGGATGGATCGACCAAGGGGCGTCGTCGTCATCGTTGTTATAGTCTCAGAGACGCATAACTTTAAGAGCCCCACAAACATGGCCATTACATGTGAAAGCCTCAAGCCATCAATAAAGCACAGCTTCTGTCTCCGCCTTCGCCACCGCCACACCGGAGGCTCCATCGTCGTTGTCTGGATGGCCATTAAAAAGCGCGTTGGCTAAATAAACTGGCCAAAAATCATACAATTAACCGACCGTCGCTTGGCCATTAAATGAACATTAAACGAGCTTCGCAAAAAGTTGTGGATTATGTTCGTTCAGGTGAAGCTATATAGAGGTGTATAGCTGCCATATAGATACCGAGTTCTATGGGGATAGGGTGGGGGTAGGCGGTGGCGGCACAGGTGCAACAGCCAGTAAAATGATGGCATGCTGGTGGGCAGGAAGGTGAAGGGGCAACAGACCTGGGTGGGCTGAGATAGCTTGACTGTGGCACAGTTGATAAGCGTCGCTTGGTCACCTGCGTCTCTAAGCCTTTTCAAATAAATTGAGGGCACTTTCTTATAGGATTTAACTTGTTGTTAATTCCAAAGCTGTAAAATAGGTAAATAATAAGTACAGGTCCTTTCTCAAAGCCTTTGACTAAACGATTTAGAATGACCCAGCTCTAGCCCACCCACACACAAACAAACCGAGAGGAGGGCTTTCCTTTTTAAGTTTAAGAAAATTTCTTTATTCACTTGTGCGATTTCTTATATTTTTCACACATTTCAAATATAAATGTAAGCTAAAACACTTGGTAACATTTTTGAAAGTGGATGGATGGAGGGGAGGGATAATAAAACAGACTGTAGCAAAACGATTAAAAATTGTTTTCACTTTTTCACTTATTTTCCCCTTATCCAAACAAATTGCAGCCATCAACAACTGAAATAACCTTGATCTTGATGCCAATTTAATGCTTGCTTTCTGGCTGGCTGACTGACTGACTGGCTGGCTGGTTGGCTGGTTGGCTGGGATTGGCCCAATGGGTGGGTAATGTATAAGAAGGGCATTTGACATTGGCGCTGGGAAGAAACAACGAGAGAGAAAGAGAAAAGTAACGCAAAAACAATAAGGGCAGGCGGTGGCTGCAGGCAAACGGCGGCAACCTTGACCCAAATGCAACAGAAATTTAACGAAAGAGAATAAAATACGAAAGGAAAAATGGGATATGGAAGCTGAAATACATTCAGAGAGTGGGACAGAGTGAGAAAGCGAGAGAGAGAAAGAGAGAACGAGAACGAGAACCGAAAATGAGAGAAATAGAGTGCTGTGCAATAACAGGAAATGTTTTTGAACGTGTATAGGTGGGCGTGTATTTGTTTGTGTGCGTCTGTGTGTGTGAGGGGAGGGTGGGCGGGTGTGTAATTTTTGCCAACTGCCATTTCAACACTCGTAAGCGCAACTTGCCTCATTCACATTCCCATTCGTTTGCCTTTCATTAAAAGTAATTGCGAAAATCTGTTTGCCATATCAATAAGCAAGCAAGCAACAGACAAAGGGACCGAAAAAAAGGAAATCAGAGGATGAAGAGGATGAAGACGAGGAGGAGGAGGAGGAGAAGGGGAGTGTTACCCATTTTCCTCCAACCATTTTTCTTGTTTGTGAGAGTAAATTTTCTATAAAATGTTGTTTTTGTTCTACATTACTTTTGGTTAATCAAACTAAGTGAGCGTAACCCAAAAAAGTATGCTACAGATTTTTGTTAATGCAAATATTTCAATAAAATGCGTTAAATGCTTCAACTTAACTTTAATATATTTATAATATGCTTGAACGCTTCAACTGAATACTTGCATAATAACAACACCTCTTCGCACACACACACACACACACACACAGACCCTCACACTCAAGGGTCAAACAAACTTTAATACTCTCTAGTCAAGAAGACTTGGAAAACCTCACATAATTACACAGAAAATGTTGTTAAAAGTGGTATAGTTCTATTTTCCTCTCTCTCTCTCTCTCTCTCTCTCTCTCTCTCTCTTTCTCTCTCGTGCTTTTTCTCTGTTTCCCTTTTAAAATATTGATGGAAACCTGATCCTCTGTGTATAGATGAATAAGTTGGTTTGAGTGGATAAAATGGTGCTGCACCAGAAGGCCCAAGATAAGTGCCCTTAATGGGTGGATGGAGAGAGGGAGGGAGGGCTTAAGGGGGCAATGCTATTGCTCTAGCTGCATTGCAATTACAAATTGCTTGTGCTACTGGTCTGGGTTTAGGTTTGAGTTTAAGGGGATGAGCGACAACAGGTATAAACATATGGCGAAACAAGTTGGCTAAAATTTAAATTTCTTTTATGATTTCTTGTTCTATGTGAAACGAAACAGTAATCGATGACTGCAATTCGGCAATGACATCAATTGATCGTATTTTCCCATATCGAGGTGTAAGATAATACTTATTAGTTATGGTAATCCAATAATAACCTTAGTTTCTACGTATAAACTTTTGTTTTGCTTTCAAAAAGGGCTAATTGACAGTGAGGAAAAAGATGTTTCACCTCAATAAACTCTCTGCTAAGATTTTGAAAAATATTCCATCTGATTTGATTATAACTCAAACTTTTGCAATAGTCTGTGTGCTAAGCTATGCTTAGCTAGAGCTAATCGAGATAACAAAAGAGAAAACTTCTTTTGTTTTGTGCAAGTAATGGCAAAATGTCTTAAAAATGCAAATGCAATGTGTTGAATGAGTCAAGATAGTAAAGAGTTCAGCTCTAGGATAGTTACTCTGATTAAATGGTGATGATTAGCTATTATCAAAGTTAAAGTTTACAATTGGTTTTGAGCACGAAACTTTGCTGAAAGCCATTTTGATTTCCATTTTGTAAATGAATTTTTGTTTATGGCTAAAACAATAACCAAAGTGTACCTGTGTATTTGCCTAGAAAATATGCTTTTAACAATTACAAGTATGTCGAAATGCCTTTTCATTCATTTTCATTTAAACTGCTTTTGGATTTTCTGTATTGTTTGCCAAACAAAGCAAAGGATGAGGTGTAGCTTATGGTAAATTTTTACTTATGATGTTCAGTAATTTCAAGTTGTTTCAAGTGTGCGTGTGTGTGTGTGTATGTGTGCTTGCCTGCCTGTGTATGTGGGTAAATAAGGATAACAAAAGTTTTGGGGCGAAAAACTTTTGCCTCATTGATAGGGCCAATTGACTTTTGCAACAATTTAAACGGACGACTAGACCAACTAACCGCAAAATGCTTTACGAAAAGCTTCTTTTACTATACCGCTACACAATCTCACTTTCCAAACCTCCCCCCCTCAAACCCCTCTTTGTGATTTCTGCCCTCTCGCAACGTTTTGTCCTTCTTTCTTTCTTTGTGTCTGGTATGTCTTCATCATCATCATCATACTACTTTTTTGGGTACGTTGTCCTGCGGCTGTTTATCTTGCGTGTGTTTTGTTGATTTTACCGATTTTCTCTCGCTTTGCTCCACTTCTATCAGGCATTGTTAACTTTTTCACTCTGCTCCGCTCTGGCTCTGTTTGGCGGGACGCGAATGACGTAGCCGGGATTGACAATACAAAAGTCGTAGTCGGAGGGATGTGTAGTAGCTGGCTGGAATTTTATTTGATATTATTTTACATTGAAGCTTGAAAATAAAAGTTAATTTTCGCTTGTCGCTCTAAGCCAATTAGTGCGGCTCCTCCCCAAAACCATTTCCTTCCAAGAACCTTTCGTTTTACAAAAAAAACAGGGCAACACAACAGAACAGAATACAAAAAAAAAAAAAAACAGACGAAAAAGAGGAAAGTAATAATAATAATAAAAATAGGGAGAAGGACCTGTTCTTGCCTTCGGGATCTCCAGCGAACCAGCAAATAACAAAAACAACTAATTGAGTAAACAAAGTTGCCCAAAGTTTGCTTTTACCAGTTCTCCCCCCGCCCTTCTTGTCCTCCATCCGAGTCTCGTCTTTATATTTTTTGCCACGCAGGCCTTTTTATGAGGCATCCACTCCACTTTACGTCTCTGCCACTGCCATTGCCACTGCTTATCCTGGCTATTTTTAAACTTATTTTATTGATCCCTTCAAAAAAACGGAAAAAAAAAACTCGGAATAATAATAATTGCAAAAGCCTGCAAACAGGAAGAAATCTGCTCAAATTTTTTATCAAAAAAAAAACAAAATTTGTTGGTAGTTTGTCTTCCAATCGCAGCCCGCACTGCGTCGCGCAGCCCGAAACCCGCAATCCGGCATCATCGTCATGATGAGAAGCATTCTCGTAATGAAGCCACCGCAAAGCAACCTCAACCCAAGTTAACCTAACCGAAACCCATCATCGACTTCTGCCTCGTTCTGGCTTTGAGTTGATTTAGTTTTACCAACCAAACAGGCCCAGACAAGAGTCGGGCAAGAAATTACGGGAACGCGGCAAAGCGGGAGTCGTGAGGCGTGAGACGGGTAAAATAACTTTTCCAAAATATTTGCCTTAGCCTCTGCGCTTAACTTTACTTATAAATTTTGATGATTGTAAAGAGCTCACGCCAAAAAAAAAAACGAAGAGACGGTGGTGACGGGGCGGGAAGGCAAACCCAAAAATAAAGCCAAAAACCGAAAAAAAAATCGCGAAAATGGCGAAAATGGAACTACCAAAGGCAAAGCAATGGACCCTACATTTAGATATTAGGGTATAGATTCAAGTTTATCAAGTCAAACACAAAAGATTGAGAACTAAAATGCAAGAAAAGTAATGTAAATTTGATATTTTTGTAAATATTTACAACATATTTAACTCTTATGAACATTTCAATTCAAATCCCTCTTTTTTTTTTTAAATTTCATTTGAAAATATAGAAAGCCCTTGTGATAAAAAAAATTTTGACATTTTGACTAAATGAAGTCAACAACAACACGATAACACCTTAATTCAAATCGAATGAGTGAATGATTTATGACTATCCAATGAAATGAATATGTGTGATTATCAATTTCATTCAATTCATTCATTTTATATCGAGTATCTCTAATTCGTTACAGGTCTCTCAAGATTCTCAAAAGAGGATAATAGTTTACAAACAATTTTTAAAGTCAACTTGTTTAAGTTTTCAACATTGTTTTTTAACTGTAAATTTTCAGGTATTTAATAAATCAACTTGAAGTATTTGTAAAGATAAATTCAAAGCCAATTTTCTAATTAAAATTAAAGTGAATAAATGTTAATGAAATATTATCAAAATGAATATTCAAACAACAACAAGCATTTACTTTTTAGAAATTTATGTGTTAAGGATACTTTTATAGACAAGCATCTGGTTAAAATGTTGCTAACGGTTTCTTCTTTTTGTTTCTTGTTTTATGATTTGAAAAGAAAAAAGTTTCAAAGTTTTGTCTATCTATCTTATAGGAATCGATTACAATATTTCTCTATACAATTGTCCTTTAGTATGTATTTTTCTTTGCGCTTCTTCTACATCTATTGATGCTTTGTCGTGCTCCCTCCTCCAGCCAGCAAGTGTGTGTGTGTGTGTGTGTGTGAGTGTGTATGCAAACTTGAGAAGGACGAGAACGAACGCGTGGCAAGGCATGGCAAGTATCGAAATCGACCTCGCAATGTGGAATGTTACTTAAAATGAAACGCAGCTGAGCGCCCGCCGGGGCAGTGATAATGGTAAGAATCAACCATGCCCCCATTTTAGCTCCCCGTTTCCATCTCCACCCCCTCTCCCCCCCATCTGTATCTCTATCTGTATCTCAGTCTCTCTTTCTCTCACAGTGTCACTGTGCGTTTGCTTGTATTACACTTTCATTTTCTTACAATTTTCAGCTTGTCGCAAGTATTTTTCCTGCTTCAATTTTGTTGTTTTTCTTCTTTTTTTTTTTTGTGTTTTGTGTTGCTCGTCACACAATTTTGTATGTTGTATTGCTTACACACTCAGTTAAAGTTCAGTTTGTGTATCTGTTACGCGACTTCTATTCGATGGAAGGGCTGCCAGATGGTTGGGCGGAGTGAGGTTGAGGGTGGTAGGTCATGGCGTTATTTTGGAATGGAACGGGTGACGTTGGCGGGGGTGGTGGGGAAACATTGCCAAAGTTATTTCATAAATTGTTGCCACAGCAGCAAACAGACAAAAGGAGCAGAAGCAACACCAGATAGGCAGACAGTGGGGCATACATATTCCTTCTACTTCTTCTTCTTCTTCTTGGTTTTCTTCTTGTTTCTTTTTTGCCTGAGTTTTTTTTCTGCTTTTTTGGGGGGTTTCTCTTTATTGATAAAATGTTGCTCGAGGGTAAACACAAACAGAACAGAAGAGGACAGAAGAAACAGGAGCGAAATCGGGTGTGGTTTGATGGCAAGAAAAGGGGATTGGGGGCGGCGGCATAGGCGTCAGTTGCCTTGTTAAAAAGGCAGAACGAGACATTTTGGCATTGCCCATTGTTGATTGAGCTGTGGCAGGGGAGGGGCCAAGAGAGACACGCAAAAGGCGCAACAGGCAGAAGCAACAACACACAAAAAAAAAAAAAAAAAAAATACACACGCACACACACATACACACTGTAAGAACCAGCTTTGCCCAAGAGAACGAGCAAAAAAGACAGAGAGAGAGATAGAGAGAGAGACGCACCATAAGGATGAGAAATAGGTCCTGAATGTATACAGTGCTTTCCCTTATTGCGGCATTTCTCATCGTCGCCATCGCAGCTTGTTGCTTTGCCAACTTTTCGATGGTTTCTTTTTACTTTTACTCTCGGTTTTTTTTTTCTTTTTTTCTTTTTTGCAGTTGTGTGCGCCTTTTATTCTTTACGTGTGACAGACAGACAGTCAGTCAAACAGACCTAAAAAAGCAGATAAAGCAGAAGTGCAAAGCCAAAGATGGTTGACGAGAATTGGCCCAAAGAAAGAAATCCGTAATACCTTTTAGACCCAACAACGACTTTGAGTTACTCTAAACGAAATTCACTAACTTAAATTAAGAAAAGGATATATATATATATATATATACCTCACTTCTATTAGCCTAATGTAACCTTTTACCTTCAAACACACCACACACACACACACAGAGAAAGAGACAGAGAGAGAGAGAGAGAAAGAGATAGAGTATGTACCTACACATAAATATGGAAATTTCAAATTCATTTAACAGGAATATTATAAATAAAATGCAAATCGTTTTAAATAAGAATCAAAGAAAATAAGTCAACTGAAAATTCAGATTTTGTTTACAAGCTTCTTGTACCATTTTTGTGAAATTACTCATACGACAGGTAGACCAAATGATAGGAAAGGAAATCTTTCAAACTTTAAGCTCAATGATGAGTGTATAACAAAAATGATGATTCTACTTAATGTCTTTGTTGAAGTTTGCGAGTTAATTCTGAAATTTCTATAGTTTTTGGCCTTATTTAGAGAGTGTATGTTATTTTTGAAAAATAATTTCTTTTTTTCTGGAAAATTGTCCTTGTTTTGAGATAGAAAATTGCAGCAAAGACCCAAAAACCGCACCCTGTTCACTAACTCTGTCCAATAGCTGTCAAATTTGTGCAGAAATTAAACGAGCAAAACGGTCAGTCTATCATCCATACAAACACACACCATTCTATCCCTCTCTCTCTCTCTATCTTTCTCTCTCTCTCTCTCTTCCTTTCTGACACTCTTCCACTTTACGCTTTTCGTTTACTTTCTTCGCATGAAGGGCATTCTTTCATTAAATCGCATTAGGGTAGCCTCAACATGGCCATAAATTGTTTTCTAACACACACACACAGAAGAGCCCGATTTAAGGGAGAGAGAGAGGGGGGGAGAAAAGAAAACACAACCGTTTGGGGAATGCATTCAAGAGGTTTTTGATGCTTAATTAAACGAGACAGAAATCAGTGCAGGATATGGCCACGAAAACGAACATCAAAAAGACGACAGAACCCAAAAGCCCCCTCCAAAACCCCAACCCCAACCCCAACGCCAATCCCAAGCCAAATCCCAAACCCAAACTTTAACCTCCTCCTCATGCCAACATCTACCATCATATCTGTTCGCATTTTATCAGCTCCTTCTTTTGATTATTAGCATACGCCAGTCATGCGAATACATTTTTTGCCTTTACTCAAGTACACGGTAGACGGGCGTCACGATGTCTGGAAATCAGCTCAACAGAGCAACAAGTTGACGAAAAGAAAGGCCAACCAACACAACAAGAAAGAGAAAGCGCCAAAAGATATATGCAGAGGGGGTGAGCGGGTGAGGAGGTAGAAATAGGAATAATAAATAATAATAAAAATGGAAGAAGAAAAAACCAACCCAGGAATGAAAGAAAAGCAACAGCAATGGATGCGTTATGTTAAGATGTGGCAGAAATGGCCACGACAACGATGTTGGCAATGATGGCGTCGCCTGGCTACCAGCTGTGTCCGTGTCCGTGTCGGTGTTGGTGTTGGTGTCGGTGTCCGTGTCCGTAACCGTGTCTGTGCCAGTGTCTGGAAGAGTGTGTATGTATGTGTATCACTTGGTATGGGGCTTTTGGCCTTCGCTTAACGCATTGCTTTAATATGAAACACCTTTGCTTATACATACATATATCTCGGTTTATGTGTGTGTGTGTGTGACCATGTGCCTTCGGGGGAATGACTATGCGAACACAAGATTTCCATTCAACAAGTTCTTGAGTGTGAGCACAGATTGCTGGCACAGAACAACAACAAAAAACATTGTTAAAGTCAGCCACAAATTCAAGTAAATCTTTAGTTTTTGATTACAGCTACTAATGGACTTAAATTTGCGTTATTAAAGTTAACTAATTTTCATTCGTTTTGGTGACCCCGACGTACATACACACGCCCACACAATGAAAATGCCCTGGGCATGAAACATACATATATTCAGTTGTGTTTTCTATTTAATATTAATCAATTTCTGCCAGAAAGCATTTGCCAGATATTTAATTTCAATTCTTTGGCAAATCAACTGCCAAGTTGTCAGAAGCATTTAACCATCAATGTTTTATAAATGTTTAATAATAGTTTACATACACACACACACACACAAACACAGTGCAAATTGCTAGAAAAATACACATATAGACAAGGTATAAATTCTCTAATATTATGATTATAGCCAAACAAAAAAGAAAGGGAAACCAAAAAGCATACAAAGTAATTGAAGTTGCCTTGTATCTGGCCACCAACTGTGTGTAACTGTTCACTTAATTGCCTTCTACCTGGGGCTATGTAGGAGAAAGTGCATCATCATCATCATCATCATCCACCTCATCGTTCGTGTTCTGTACTTTTCTCCTCTTTTTATTTCTCGAAATTTATTGATCGAAAATAATGGCGGATCTACCGCGGTAAAAGAGGGCGATTATTTTGTCCCCTAAACTATGCAATTCAAGAATTACCTTTTATAATTATTAATTAATTAACGAAATTATGAAATGCCTTGAGGTTTAAAAACAGTTTTCAAAGCAAACATTGTTCATAATAAATTCTTGAGTTACAATGGACGAAAAGTTATAAATTTGTTCAAAACCATGAACATTTTCCAACCAATTGCATACTTTATGGAGCCAAAGATCTTAATTCCAAGCCCTAGGTCAGCTCATGTGATTCTATTATAGCTCTTCAGTTCAGATAGATGCAGTTTGCTATAGTTTTACTGGTTGTCTGTTTTGATATCATTTCAAACTTTTTTTGTCATTGCGTTTTTTTTTTGTGTATGGTGTTATTTTTGGTAAGGTGAGGCTCTAGAGATGGGCGCCAAAATCTCATTATGTTGCGTAACGTGATGTGAGGCGTGCTTGAGCTTCGCTTTGGCTACGTGTAGCCAGAAAATGCAATGTCAATGCCAATGACGATGACGATGATGATGATGACCATGATGATGATGATGATGATGCTGGTAGGTAGCATGGCATCATTTTGGCATCCTTTTTGGCATTTACCACATGCGTGTTCAGTTTGCTGAGCTCGTCAAAATGTTCTCTACGGTTTCTTTTTTTTCCTTTCCAACAGGGTGAGGCAAAGGAGGAGGTGCTGTAGCAGCAGCGGTAGCCTTGCAAAAGCCAATAAGCTTATATTAAACTTAAGCAAGCCAAGTTAGTAGTAGGGTAAAGCTAAATGACGGTGGCGGTGGGGGGAAAGACAAATGAGGGAAGTCACTTGCTCACTTTACTAAATTTCATGTGATTTCTTTTATTCGCAGCGTTTGCTTTGTTTTTTTTTCCCCCTACACTTGGCCCCCCTTCCTCTCTCTCTCACTCTCTCTCTCTCTCTCTGCTATTAACTTATCGCCTTAAATTGAAAGCCATAAAAAGACTGGGCGTAAAATTGCTAAGGGGGAGCCACCATTGTGGGCGTGGTCGCCATCATCCATAATACATACACCATGTGCGTGTGTGTGCATATGAAACACACACACATACATGCACCCACACACACACACACAGACAGATATACTTTCTGGTCCAGACATTATTAATATGTTGCAATTATTTTTGGATAAATGTTTGCATTTCTCTTTTCGCTTCCCCCCCTCATTTTGTTGTTGTTGCTGTGTTGCTGGGAATTACTTATTGAAATTGAACAGGTTGAGTGCCTCATAAAATCTGCACAGTAATGGTGTCAGAGGGCTACAGGGAGGGGTAGGGGGGACCACCAAATTGGTAGTCAGTGGGTGTAAAGGGCATTATACGGTTCAATATATATAAATACATACATATATCTACGTTTGTATGTACGTAGGTGTATCCTGGAAAAGTCTCCTGAATCGAAATTCATAGCATACTTTGCCGCGTTGTAAGTACGCAAAACTGAACACAAAAACCACACAAAATAATAGATTTTTTCTTAACTTTCACTCAATATAATAATATCGAAAGTAAGGCATAGGCGATTTCTAAATTTCTAAAACTGCACCTCGAAAACCTTGAAAAACTTATCATAAAAGCATATAATTCGCCACGACCCAAGCTATTTTTCCTATAGCAGACTTAAGAAACATATTTTGAGTTTGAGACCAAGCCATAAAAATTGCTATACAATTTCCAGTTTCTAAGAATACAAATTTAGTTTCGAGTGGCCTAAAAACGAGTTGTTAGGCGAGAGAATTTCGTAAAATTAAAATATTAAAAAAAAAAAAAATTCAACATCTTTCCTAGAGCGGAATATAAAATGTGATTTAAAGCAAATGTTTCTTAATTTTATTATCTTAGCCAACTGAAAGTTAAAGCCCAATTTACTTTAAATTCAAAAGGGGGCTGACAGGAGGCAAGGCAATGAGAAAGAGAGAAAGAGAGAAGGCGAAAGGACACCAGATCTAAAGCACAACAAACCAAAACTAAAACTAAAACCAAGACCAAGACTTTGCCACTCCATAAATTTCCATCTGCACGGGATGTGCAAGCGAAGTGAAGAAGAGTGGCCAAAGGAGAGTGTTGACTGCTTGATGCTTAGGTGAAGATGGGAATGGAGATGGAGATGAAGATGGAGATGGAACTGGAGCTGAAGGAGGTGTTGAATGTACAATACTTCATTCTATGTCCAAGTAAAATGCACTTGGATTGTTCTTGTTGTCTTGCTGCTGCCATTGTTTGCATTTCTTGTTGGTGTTTGTTGTTCGGTTTAGAATTGTCCTTGTTCCTTCAGCAACTTCCAACGCCATTGCCATCGCCATGCATTTCACAACCCATTCACAATCCCAGTTGAAGTCACAGTTTAAAGTCATCACACGAGGGAATGCTGTTAGTGTCCTTGCAGTCGGCTAATATCCTGTATATTCCTGTTCTAGCTAGCTTTTGCTACTCTTCCATTGTATCCTATTTTGCGTTAATTGTTTCACGTTTCTAAACTGCGTCCCCCTTCCCATTGGCCCCCTTTTAGATATCTCTCTCTCTGTTTTTATACGAGTCCTGGCCATTGTGGTTCTGGCTGGAATTGTGGTTAACTCGATTAGTTTTAATTAAATATCTGAGGCGTCTAGCAAACTAATTATAGTGAATGTCCAGTTCCAGTTCCAGTTCCAGTCGTCGAATTTTAATCATTGTAATTAATGCGCGCTTGTTTATAACAATTAAATGTTTCGTCTTACTTCTCTGTTCAAACAAACATCTAACATACATATAAATTTTTTTTATTTTCACTTTCTGCCTGGCAACACAATTAAGCATTTAATCAATACAATTAAAGCCCTCGGCTCAGGCTCAGGGCTCAAGAAAAGGAAACATCATTAAAAGAATAAAACGCCAAAAGACAACGAAATAAACTTGAAGGCTAGCTAGCAATAAGGACAAGGAATAGATGATGATGATGGCAACAAATGGATGAAGAAGAAGCCACCCGAAAAAAAACAACAAAAAAAAAGCCTTAAACATAAAACAAAGAAACAGCGCTTAAAAACAAAAAATAAAAAGTAAAATACAAAATAAAAATGAACAAACGCAAATAAGAATGTGTAGAGAATTTTTCAAGGCATAGACCGAGAATGAATACTGACTAACTGACTGACTGACTGACTGACTAACTGAGAGGGCTGTATGATAAGTACTTTTGTTTTGGCCTTTTTGGAGTTACCTTTTTTTGCTTTCCTATATTACAAATTGATTTCATATTTCATTAGAATTTCTCTTCCCTAAGTCAATTATATTAGCCAACATATTTAGATTGACATGTGCTTTTGGCAATGATCTATCACGGTCTCTTTCTCTCTCTCATTTATTGTAATCAGAGTGCAATTAGTTTAAGATATTTCGCTTCTGATTGTGAGATACTTGAGCAATCTCAGATCGATTAACAGGCAAATCTAATTGTAAACAACTAAAGCATTATTTGCATTTTCCAATCTATGTCAATCACTTTTGTTGGTTGGCAATTTATCAATAATATAATTGTCGAATTGTATTCCATGTGGGCACTTTGCTATCCAGCAATATATGATGAAATTCAGAAGGGCGAATGGGCAAAGGGACTTGAATGATGGTGATGGTGATGATGATGATGAGGAAGTGGCATGGGGACACAATGGGCGAGAGAAAGAGCACTATAAAAAAAAAAAAAGGCAAGAAAGAAAGCAAGTAAATAAAAAAAAAAGAAACAGAAAAAGAGATACAAAAGCTGGATTAAAACTTTTTCTAGGAACCAAATTTAAGCCGCACACAAGGATGCTGTTGGAATAATGGTGGGGCAACTGGGCGGTAGAGGAATCCGGCATAACATTGCAGCAATTGCCAACCAACCAGGAGTCCCTCACAGTGTACTATACCACGTGTACCATTCCCGTACCATCATCTTTGGCAACTAAATCCCCAATGCGCGCTTCATGCTACCAGCCAACCTACCTATCTATCGTCTTTTATGCCATCCGAGAAGAGGAAATCCAAAGCGGTAAGGGAATAGGTAAGCGATAGGTGGATGATAGCCAGCGGGAAGGGGGTTGTCAGGCAGAAGGCCAGAAGCCTAGCAGCCTGCCAGCAAGTTTTTACGCAAATAAACGCACGTATTTCACAACTTTGCGCCACTTTCATTTTCATTTCGTCCATGCCGGATACCTTTTTTTCCGTTATACCTTTTTTCCTCACTTCACCTTGGGATGTATTCATTTTGCCAAACACCTGAACAGCCAAAGGCAAAAGACACCATTAAAGTCTTAACTAGGCTAGAATTGTGATTGAGAAAGTTCAATATTAGCCAGAACTAGTTGGGAATTGTAAATTGTTCATGACCGACGGCATAAAAGTCTTACAAATCTGTAATTACCTTGTATTAATAGCTAGTAAAGGGTATACTAAAATCGGTTTGCAATGGCATAAGCACAAATATTTTTTGGCACCCGCTCCCCCCTTCCACACACCAAAAAAAAAGGAAGAACACAACAAAAAAAATGTATCTTTTGTGGAAAGAAAGACCAAACGATGAAGGAAAAACATTTTTTCTCGACTAATGGAAAATAGTAATTACAATAATTTTCACCTTTTTTTTTTTTTGCTGTTCGGGCTTTGTTGTTGTTCTTGTTGATAAGCCTTGCCTTTTTGCATTATTTAATTTTTATAAATGTCTTGGTGTAATTGTGTGTGTGTGTGTGTGGACAGGTGGACCGAGAGGCATACAGACAAACATAAAGCTATTATGGCCTTAACGTTTACCCCTCCCCCGACCTTTTTCTCTCTCATTCTCTCTCTCTCTGTCTTGTGCTGATGTCCTTCTTGTGGAGTGGGCGTGACCCTGCCCTTGTGTCTTGTGTGTCCCTCTGCCACTCCCCACTCTCTCGTTCTTTTCTGTCTCGGCTTGTGCGTGTGGAAATTAATAATAAATCAAAATTAAATGTTTGCTTACTTGACACTTTGGCTTCCTTTTCTATCTCTGTCTCTCCTCTCCAATTCCTTTTTTTCTCTCCTTTTTGCTTCTTCGGCTGTCCGTATATGTGTGTGTTTGTTTTTCCGTTTTTTTGTCGTTCCTTCTTATTTTATTTTTTTGTTTTTTGTTTGTTTATTTTATTTTATTTTTTTTTTGGTTTGTTTGTTGCTGGTGGGTCGACGGTGCGTCGGTGGTGCGGGGGGGATTTTGTCCTGATGGCCGGTCGACGTGCCTTTTATTTTATTACTTTTTCGCTTGTTGCTGTCCTTTTTTATTATTATTTATTTTTTATTGTTGCTCTCGTTGGTGTTGCCGCTTCAATTGGCTTAAACAAAAAACAGACAACAAAAAAATCAACACACCCAGTTCCAATAACAACAACAACCACAACAACAACAAATATGTTTAACAGGCAATTAATTTTTGCAATCAAATGCAACAAGAAGACCGAATTGAACCAAAAAGGTGAAGACGAAAACTGAATTTCCCTTTTCAATTGATTGCAAAATAGAAATAAAATGATTTCGACATTTTTTTCTCTCTTTTTGTGTGTGTGTGTGTGTGTGTGGGTGTGTGTGTGTGGGTGTGTGTTTGCTGTAACCGCAGTTCAACCATGCAAAATTTTGAATCCACTTCTTCTTATTCTGCATTTTCTTTTTTCCGGTAGTTTGATTCACATTTATGTGCAATAAAATATTTTTGGCTTGTCATATTTCATTTTGTGCTTTTATTTTATGCTTTGATTTCAAAGCACAAAGAGTTTTTAAGGCATTTACTTTCTGTTCTTTGAGCCAAATAAGTTTCGAATATTCATCTAATTCATCTTGTTTGCTTTGTACATATATTCCTTTAACATTTCTCTTACTTCTTTATGTTCTTAGCTTTCATTCTCCCACTTAAAGTGGGATCGAGGGATCGAAGAAAAGAAAAAGTCGATTTAGGTCATCTGCGTCTGCCTAGGCACCTAGATCTCGAAGATTGTTAAAACCGTAACCACCAAATACGGTTTATATACTTATACATTTGCAGATTGAGTTTGTTTCATATTTGTCACTCGCGCAAAAACCGAATCTCCTATAAAATATCTAAGCTATATCTATAAAATTTAATTCACGAATATCTGTTAACGATATCTAACGATCTACTAAATTTCATAAGAATAAGAATAAAAATAGATACGTTTTTCATTATCTCTTTGTGAGAGAGATAGCCTATGTTTGCAACTCAGCAAATCAACTAAATCTATAAAATCGATCTCCCCCTCTTGCAATTTTATAAACTTTTCGTTACTTTTTTTTGGTTTTTTTCTAATTCTATAACCTTTCTACAAAAGTATTCGAAATTTTTATACAATCAGAATTTTGTCTTTTACAATCAGAATTTTCTCTTTTACTCAATATTTTGCTACTCCTTCCATCCTTTTTGATTCGATTTCGGATTCGTTTTGAAAATTATAATCAAATGCAAATATGGCAACAAGAAAGTGCTTTATACTTAGATACATTCAAGCATATGTATGTATGTATGTGTGGGACAGATGCTATGTCGAAGCATACCCCCTTAAAGTAGGCTACATTTTGTTTATTTTTGTCTTCGCTGGCGCTTTCATTGCAATTTGAAATTCTCATGGTAGAAAAGACAATTGGCAATTCCCAAAACGACTTGGAAATAAATTGTGCAGACAAAGAAAGACTTTCTGTTTTCTTCTCTTCTTCCCTTCTCCTTTCCTTTCTCCCTCACTCAATAGCTGCCTCTCCCACTCCCTCTTTCTATGTACGATTTAATTTTAGTATGATTATTATTATAATTATAATAATAATGCTTGATTTGTCTTTGCTCTTCTCTGGCCTCTCCTCTTACATGACTTTCAAATTTTGCGGAGTACTTCAAATGGAATGAATATATCAAGTTGGCCATGTGGAAAGTGTGTTAAGCTTATTAATGTTATTTACTATTTAATTATTTAAGCAACTATAAAATCTATTTAATATTTTAAGTGTATTGCATATGAAGTTGACAACAAAAGTTGAACAAAACTTATTTCATTTTCAACAAATGAGCAATTAATGTAATTACCCATCTGCTTAAAAGTTAACAATATTTTTTCCCTTTTTTTTTTTTTTGTTGTTTGTTTTTTAATTCAATTAAGCAAAACAAATGTGCAAATTTAAGTATTTTACAATTCATTAGTTTCTCTTATACAAATTGAATGCAATTTAAAATGTAAATATCTCTAACTTTTCAATTTTCAAGAAAACATAAATAATCATCCCAATTTACAAATTAGCCAAAAGCAAAGTTTTCAAAAATCCTTTGTTGAATTTTTTGAAAAATTTACACACTTGGCCATAATTGTAAATGCTTTTCATTTTATTTTCAACTTCACTCTATTTATCAAAAAAATTAAATATATATAAATCAAAAAATCTTAACTAAATGATAATATTTTGGAAAGTTTCTTGTTTCTTTTTGCCACAAAACACACAAATTTGTTCTTGTTGATTGTTGTTGATTGTTGTTTTTGTTGTTGATGCTGCTGCCAAAGCAAACAGCAAAGTGCAACAAGCCAACCAAAAATTGTTGTTTATTTTATTTTTTTGATTATTATATTTATCACACAGTAAAAAAAAAAAAAACAAAATAGAAATATATAAAAATGCCGAAATATGTTCACCATAAAAAAAAAAATACTATTAAAATTTCTGTTTTATGTTTTGGAAAAATATTTTAAATTTTGATGTTTTGTTATTTAGCGGCTTTTTTTACTCTAGAATTTTTACGTTTTTGTTTTTAGTTTTTTATAATTTTTTTCTTTTTTTTTTGGAGTAACTTCAACTGGTTGTCGCGAGGCAACACGGAGCAATGAGCGCCAATTTCGGTTCGAAGTTTTCGTAAATTTTGTCGAGCATATATATATGTATATATATATAGATATATATATACAAATATACGCGTATGGAGGGTGTGCGTGTGTGTGTCTGTGTGTGTGTGACCCAGCAACGACGACGATGTGAACGAGAATGAAAAGATGCCGAACGTGGCAGGAGCAGAACACAACGATAAGGATAACGACTACGAGAACGACGAGGACGACGACCAAAACGACAAAGTCCGATGAGGAAAACGATGAGAACGATGGATTTTGTCGTGTTGGTCGTCTTCATCGTCTCGCAACTCAAATCGCTTCAATTTTCAGTATATGGTAGACTGGGACGGTTAGATATCTATGTGTGTGTGTGTGTGTGTGTGTATGCTGCAGCCTCATCAACGCTTTCGCATTGGTATTGGTGTTAAGGACATGGTCTTGTGTGTATCCAGCAGCAGCAGCAGCACACGAAACAACAAGTGGAAACTTCATTTCGAGTTCCAAACTCAACAACCATTTTTTTCTTTTCTTTTTTTTCCGCTGCTGCTGCTGCTTCTTCCTCTTCTTTTGTATGCGTTTGGTTTATATTTATTTCGGTTTTTTTTCCATTTTTGTGTATTCGAATTCAACTTGGGTCTTTGGCAAAGCTTCCGCTGGGTGGCGCCACTCAAAAGAAACAAAAAGATACATGCAAATAAAATTAAAATGATTTTTTGTAAAACTAAAAAGTTGCAAAGGCAAAGGTAAAAACAAAAGAGAAGAGATAAAACAACAAAGAAGAGAGAAAGGAGAGAAAAAACGGCCAAAGAAAAGAATGAGAAAGAGCAAAAATATGCATGTAATTTTTTGTTAAACTAATTTTTAATTTAGAAAAAGCTTCTCCTGTTAGCCTCTTAGTCAATTCAATTAGGGCCTCTTCTTATAGCAACGAAGAGAACCAAAAGCAATGTGCCGAGAGACACGATCAGTAAAAATAGCTCTGCACAAATTTCAATTGAAATGTTTCCAACATTTTTTATACCCTATAGAAAAATAAACAAATTAAAAACAGAAAATTAAAGACTTTCTCCAATGACTTTGCATTTACAAAGTTTCTTTAAATGTTTCAAAGAGGGAAGTATTCTTCGAATACTTATGGTATACTTAAATTTCCCTTAGATAGACACTATATCCGCCTGTGCAGATAAATGTTACCAACTCTTCTAGGCTTCCCATATGCCCAGGTTTTTTCGGATTTACAGGATATCATTAACTAAACTATATCATCTCAAATGAGTACTATGTTTTGTATACGTTTTGAAAACTTTGGCCACAGTTTATTTTCAATTTTGAAATGGATTTGTTATTCCTTAGTCGGCGTATTTTTTTGGGCGATGGCAGCCAAGACGACGCAACACTGCAGGGCGGCATTATAGTGGATACAGAGGGAATAATACGTAAAAGTAAGCTTAATGCGCTTTGAATTCATTTATACTGGAAAGAAAAAGTAACATAGACACAATTTAGAAGGAAATTCCATAAAAGTTTTAATAGAGCAAAGCAGTTGCGAATTATAAAGAACATTATATTAAACATTGCCTACTTTAAGGGATAATCATTTGTTAAATCATATTTTGCAGTACTTCGTACACCCCAAGAGGTTAATACTCATCTATACAATACCGAATCGGAGGCAGTATACGATTTTGGTGATCTTGTCTTAATGCCCGGTCTCATCGATACCAACGTACACATCAATGAGCCGGGACGTAAGGATTGGGAGGGTTTTGTGACGGCTACGAAAAGTGCAGCGGCTGGAGGATTCACCACAATAATCGACCGACCAACCAATGCATGTCCAACGACAATCAGTGTGTCAGCTTTAAAGGCCAAAACATCGACTGCAAGAGGTAAAATCTACATTGATGTCGGTTTCTGGGGTGGTCTGGTGCCTGGCAATAGAGATCAACTGCAACCATTGTTGGCCGCTGGTGTAATGGGCTTGCAGTGTTCCCTCTGTAATGCAGCTCCGCCAGTGGGCAAGGAGGAATTTGCTGCCATCACAGAAAGCGAACTGAAAGAAGCCATCAACCTTGTTGATAATGAAGCCGATGTGGTCTTAGCGGTAAGTAGGTAAAGAAAACAATAATTGAGTCGCTAGCTCATATTATTTTTGTGTCTCTTAGTTTCATGCCGAGTTGCCAGTCTTAAAAGAGATATCCGCATCAGCGGATTCCTCACCAAAGTGCTATTCTACATTTCTCACCACCCGACCCCATGCAATGGAGGTGAATGCAATCAAACTTATCAGCCAGTTGGCCATTCAAAATGTTAGACATCGTTTCCATATATTGAATTTAAGCAGTGCAATGTGTTTACCACTTTTAAAGGACGCCCAACAAAAGGGGGCACAACTAACGACAGAAACGTGTCCGCACTATCTTAGTCTAAGTGCTGAAGAGATTCCCGAATGTGGAACAGAATATAAGACCTGGCCACCCATAAGAGAGAAGGCCAATCAAGCTGCCCTTTGGCAGGAACTGAGAACAAACGGAAAGGGGGCAGAAGCAGAAGCAGAGGCAGGAGTCATTTCAATTATTTCCAGTGATCATTCACCAGCTACGCCAGGTGCCCGTTGCCTAACCTATGGCAAGGGTAGAGGAAATTTCCTTCAAGCTTGGCCAGGCATTAATTCCCTTCAATTGAGTTTGCCTGTCACATGGACCGGAAGTAACGAACGAGAAAAATGCCTCACTTTGGCCGATATACACAGACTTATGTGTCTAGAGCCAGCTCAATTGTGTGGCCTTTCGTCGTTCAAAGGACGCATATCCGAAGGCTATGATGCGGACTTTTGCATTTGGAATCCCGACGAAGAGTTCACAGTGGCTGCCGAAGATTTGTTGGCCTCGAACAAGGCCACACCCTATAATAAGAGACGCCTAAAAGGCGTCGTACATGCCACCGTAGTGCGTGGCCTACATGTCTATCAGCAATACGAAGGTTTTGGTCAGCCCCTGGGTAAAGTTCTACTACGAAAAAGTCGCAACAAGGTGGTCAAGTTTGTCAGAATGTGAGAAATTCTCCACACAAAATTCATATTTTTTAAGGGGAGCAAGCCGGGCGTGGGGTTAGCACAAAAACTTTGTTAATTAAATTCATCAAGCTGGGCTATGTCTGTTTTTTTGATTTCGTTTTTTTGGCTTACAGCGAATGAAAATGCTTTTTCATTCGCATATTTAATGCTAAAAATACACTAGATAATATTTGCTTGCAGTTTTTAGAATTTCCAATTAAAATAAAAATATGGTCGAAGCTCTTTTTTTTATGAATGAGAACCGAATATTTATTTTTAAAGTGCTAAAGCTTACGTTTTGATTGTGGACTTCCCCCAAAAAACTTTAAAGAACAAAACTTAAATGCAAATGCAAGTCAAATCAAACATTTGTGCATTTTTAATAGTCTTTCTTCAATGCATCTTTAAATTTGATTAATTTCTTGAAGTTGAATTTCCAATTTTAAGGTAAGTATAAGACAAAGATTTTCAATTGATTCTTTCAGCCTTTCCTGAATGCACGAGAACTAAATTTCGAAGTATTCAAATAGTTTTTAGAACACTCTGCGGAATTTTATTTATTTTATTTTTATATTCTTTATTAAAACTAAACAAAATTGAATAGAAAATGTTAAATTTCAAGGGGTTTTCTAGAACCGTTTATTAAACTATTATCTCAATGTTCTTAATTGGAAGCTCATGAAATTCTTGCTTTTAGCTGCTGGTTTCACTTAATAGTTCAAGTGATTTATTGCTTAAAAGCATGTAAGAATCTTAGGCTGGAAAATCGGAAAAGCTTGCCATATGCTATAATGGTTTTATCCGATTATCAAGCTTGATATTAATCTAAGCCATAAAATGATTAAATACCAAGTTTCATTCTCCTAGCATCCACAGACGGACATGGCTATATAAACTCTCTCACGCTGATCAAGAGTATATATGTATAGTTGCGTCGAAAACGTTTTCTTCTCTGGGTTTCGAACATCTGACTAATTTTATAAGAGGATATAGAAGAAGGGTGAAAAAAATAATAGTTAGTTAAGCTGTTTGAGTATTAAAAGTTGTTGACTTATTTCAAAGAATTAAGTTTCAAGTAAGTGAGTGGACAATATGAAGGAAGATTGCTTTATAAAACATACATATTAAACGGTTTAAATTGATATTAAGTAAATTTCATTTATTTGGTTTTGGCTTTACTTTCAGTTCTTTGGATCACACTTTAATGTTTGGTGGATCTTGTTCAATGCAAACATACTTATGTGTTATATGTATATATTTTGGAGTATAGATTTAGGAATATATGTATGTATGTATATTTAAGTGTATATATACATATAGGTGTATACTTTCTCGAGTGCACTTCCCTGCCATGCCTTTGTTGTCATCAAGAAGCGAGCGTTCTTGTCGTCTATTTCAGTCACTTTGAAGACGTGCAACAAGTTGTCGTATGGCAATGCTGAGTAAACACGACACCAATCTGCCCCAAGCCTCCACATTCCCCACCAGTGCCCGCCAATCCCGTCAATCCCCACCAATCTCTGCCATACACGTTGGTGTATGTGACGCCACCGTTTGCCTTCTCCAGCCATGAAACGCCCACTGAGGCATGTGTATGACAGCTTAAGTCAACTCAATTTTTGTTTCCTTTATTCTTTGTTTTTATTTTTGTCTTTTTCGCACTTTTTCCTCTCTCTCTCGCTCACTCTCTCATATAAGACGTGTTTACCTAAGCGTATCTTAAGGCCGGGACAGGGAAGCAAATTGAGTGGTGGCAAGAGGGGAATGCCGTATGCCTATACGTTAGGTTAAGGTTTATGTCATGTTTTAGTCAAGTCAATTTCGTTAGCCACAACTTTTCCTAACTTCCTGATGAGAAAGCTAGCGAATATCCAATTTTTCCGATTAAATTTTTATCTAAACAAAAATTCTGTCAAGTAAAGGATAAATTTTCAAATGCAATTTTAACTTAATTTATATGAACACGTACATTGCAGTAAACAAAATCCAATGTTGTGATAACAACATAATAATATTGTTCTTGTTGTTGGTGTTGTTGTTGTTGGTGATTAAAAAAGTTTAGATATATATATGTATGTATTTGTTGTTTGGCTTTTGTGTTAAATATGTCACAAGTTAATTAAACCAACTGATCAAACTAACTAGTTTCTCATTTAGCAGGTTCAGTTTTATTGACAGAATTCTCGATAACTTTCTGCGTTTCGCAGAATTATTCGCTGATTGAAAATTCACTGGAATTTTGCTCTGACTTTGGAAAGAAAGGAAGCAAAATCAGTTTGCCATATTTGTCTGTCTTACCCACGCATAAACTGTGGAACGCTTTTTGACTTTTATTTCACCATGGCTTCATTTCATACACTTTTCCCATAGATTGAACACCAATTGGGGTTGGGTTAGTTAAGTTATAGCACAAGCATATCTAGTAAACTTTAATGTCGTTAAAAGCGTTGCTAATCGTATTTTATTTATATAATTTTTATTTCCCGCAAAATTGAATTTTGTACCACAGACAAACCTAAAAGTATGCAACACCTTTTCTATTTGCCAATTCAATCCAATATTCTTTGAATAATTCTGTTGAAAGCAAAAAATGAATCTGTTCGCATTTCTATATGCCATCTCTGTATTGGCTTAAGTAAGGGTATACAAATTTTCATAGGTCAATGCGAGTGTCTGTTTCTCTTTTATTCATTTCTTTACACCTTCAATGATGCGGCAGGTTTTCCTTTTCTTCTACGTAGACTCTATTTTCTTTTTTTTTTTGGAGTGTGTTTGTTTACTTCCTGCCTGTTGCCAGAGTCCTTGCGTCATCGATGCCCACGCTCTTGCTGACTTTATGTGGCTTGGCGTTCAATGTTGGTCAGAGTTTGTTTTTTTTTTTTTCTTTTTTTGTTCTTCCTTATATTTTCCTACTTTTTTTTTTTTTTTTGTTATAAACGCATTACGTAGAACGTTTTGCGCGCTTCAGCGCATTTTCCTATTAAATAAATGCCAGAAGCAGATCACACACTCACATAGAAATATACATAGATAGAAGTGACAGAAAGCGAAAGAAAGACAGAGCGAGAGAAAAGATGGAAGAGTATGCAAGAAAGTTCCAAATCACATTAGGTCTGCTGTACGGAGAGTTAAATGTATGCATAGCTTATTAAGCATACGTCATGTGAGCCATGCTCTCATGTATAGAAAATGTAGTTACATATTCTAGCGCCTGTGCTTGCGTGCGCGTGTGTGTCTCCTTCATGTGTGTGTGTGTGTGTGTGTTAGTTTCGAAAAGAAACTTTAGTCTCTCTGCCGATTCTTTTCTCCCCTCCCCACATACACACACCCATTGCTTCGTTTCGTTCCGGAACTGCGCCTCCAAAAGGTGGGTTAATGGTAAACATTAGCTCTTCCTTTTTCCTCTTTACAAACCAAAATAAAAATAAAAAAAACAAAAAAGAAAGTAGACAGAGTGCGTGAAAAATCTGGGATTCAAACTGTATTCTGTTTGTTTAGCTTACTTGGATTGATGTGTGTGCGTGCATTAAAAGCCGAAAAGTGCGTTATCAACCTTGCCAGGCCGGTTACCTCTCACCCCTAGCCAACGTAAAGTGCTTCTTCTCGTGTGTGGCAGATGGCATGAATAAAGTTCGGCCTGAATCTATATTGCAGGCATTGGCTAATACTTACTGCAACCATACTCAAACCAAACCAAACCAAACCAGCCCAATCCCGTAAATGGGATACCCAGCAAGTTGATTCTGTGCCAATGAATGGCATTTCAAGGACCAGCTCTTTCCTCTTTGGCACAAAATCGAGAACAGACCGGAAAACTTTCTGGTATCTATGTATGTGAGTGCTCTGTGTGTGTGTGTGTGTGTGTGTGTGTGTAAGTGTTTTTGGCTTTCAAGGTAATTCTCAATGCAATTTTTTAGGCATTACCTCTACTTAGATTTAGATCTTTATTATTATTACGATAGCAACCGTGAAAGTTTAATTTTCAAAATGCCTTCTAGAACATCATCAGCTTTCAGTGACTTAGAAAATTGTTAATTTTAATATAAAAGTAAGCAAATTCTAGTAAATTAAAAAGGACCCAAATGAAATGACTCAGACTAATTTGCTTTGCTTCATTATTACAGTTAAATACTTATTAACCTTTCCAGTTACCTTTTATTCTTTATATTCTTTTTATACATTTTACTTTACTTTCATACTTTTTTTTTTAGTTGATTTTCTACGGCCATTATTTATTGGAATATTTAAAACGAATTAGAGAGAGATTAATAAGCTTTTGATAGCACCAAAAAGTATGCAACAAAAAGTTAAGGAAACGGCACATAAGATGGAGAGCGGACTAGAATGAGAGGCGAATAGTGCAGCGATCGCTCTCCTCTCATACGCCATAACTGTGCGCTAAAAAGAAAAAACAAAAACAAAAAACAAAAACAGTGCCAAAGCACAAAGCGATAACGGCACAATACAATGAAAGCTGCTACGTCGTGGCTTTATACACATATAAGCAATCACTCATATACATATGTATATATATACATATATATATATATGTATATATATACATATATATATATATGTACATATAAGAATATGTGCATCTCACTCGCACCGTATTGGAAGTGTTTAAAAAAAAACAGTTTTTGTTTTTTTTTTTTGGTGTTTTTTCGATATTTTATTTGTGTATGGGTAAGACAAGAAGGCAAAGAGAACAACAGAAACAACAAAAACAGACCAACGACGTTGACTTTGAGTTGCAAATTACGAAACAACACTAAACACACACGCACACCAATACTTCTATACACACAGATAGGCAAGCTGTTGCTGCCTCTGCACTATGGTCTGGATGTCGATTTTTTTGGCATAAAGTCCAAATTTTCATGAAAAGATTCGGCGGTTTTGGTAATTGATTATGAAAGTAGATACCTTGAGCACAAAATATCCATAAAAAAAAATTTTTTTAATAGCATCCCTGGGTTCGTAACAGGGTCTCAAAGTCAGACATGTGCTTTGTGCGTAATCGACATTTGGAAAGTGAAAAAAAAACCTAAAGTTTAAAGTGCCACCATTTGTGGAATTTTGCACATAAAAATAATTTAAAATATGGAAAATATACATCAATGTATGTAGTTTTTAATGTATATATTTATTTTATGTGTGGTCTTAGGATTTAAGTGTTGTGTAATGTCCAATAAATGTGTATTTTTTTAGAAAATTGTTTTGCGTTCTCTGTGTTTCGTGGAATAGAACTAACGAGCTGACACCTGCTGACAAAAAGTAATGACACAAGTTGGTACCTATATATGTCGTCTTTGATCGCAAACTAATGCCTTCGCCCCGTTTTTCCCCCTTTTCCATTAATTTGATAATATTCAGGCAAGTTCGAATTTTATTATAAAGAACTCATCGATATTTGGTGCAGCAACAATCGAGAAATAAAATGTGTATCAGAATGGATCTACAGTAAAGTCAACCATAACCATCTGGAATACGAAAAAAATTTTAAACTGTCTATTTTGTGCATGTTTATAATTATTAATTGGTCAAAACAGTTCCGAATATTTAAAAATGCAGCCTGAAAGTATGCAATCGGGTCAAATTTTATAGTTTTCGACAAATCGCGGTAAAGCCATGGTGCAATTCCAAAAAAAACCAGAGGGCCGGGGCTAACTTTGACCGCGTCAAAGTTTGTATACCCTTGCAAGTTTTTTGAGTAAAAGGTCTAATATTTGCGAAAGAGCAGCTTAGGAAATAACGAAGTTATTGATCAAAGTCACTGTTCACCACCGATTGTTCCTATGGGAGCTATATGATATAGTCGCCCGATCTTAATCAAATTTGGCACAGTCATAAATAGTTATGCTAAACTGAGAAATATAAATTTTTATGACAATTGCTTCAAAAGTAACGAAGTAATTGACAAAAGTCACTGTTTTCGAAAGATCGTTCCTATGGGAGCTATATGATATAGTCACCCGATCTTGATCAAATTTGTCATAGTCGTTTATATGTGTAATTAACTCACCAATATTAAATTTCACAATAGCTCAAAAAATAACGAAGTTATTAAGAAAAGTCACTGTTCGTGACTTTGGCGTTTGTATGGGAGCTATATGATATAGTGATCCGATCCGGCTGAATCCGAGATATACAACGCCTGCAGTATATACAAGCCTACATGCAAAATTTCAGCTCTGTAGCTCTTACGGTCTAGGAGGAGTTTGCGTTGATCCAGACGGACGGACGGACGGACGGACGGACGGACGGACGGACGGACGGACATGGCTATTTGAACTCGTCTCGTCGTGCTGATCAAGAATATATATACTTTATATTGTCGGAGATGCTTCCTTCTATGCGTTGCACACTTCTGACCAAAATTAATATACCCTTTTTGCAAGGGTATAAAAAATTGAAATTTTCTTTTAGTATTTCCAGCATGCTTGCAATTCAACTCTCTAGCATTCAAACTGTAGTTTATGCCAAAAAAATCGACATCCAGACCATAGTGCTCTGCTGCTGTTGCTGCTGCTTCTGCTGGTGACGTGTGCGTCGACGTCTTAGTCAGAGTCATTTCAGTTGTCTAAAAGCGTCGTTGTCGTTGTCGTCGTCGCGTCGTAATCGTCATCAGTCGGCCGGCAACAACAAAAGGTGACGAGTGCTAAACAATTATAAAAATTTCTTTCCCAATTTTCAATTTTTTTTATTTTTTTTTGGTTTTTTGTTTTGTTCATTTTAATTTTTTGCGCCAAAATAAGTTTTTCCCTTTTTAACAGTAACAATAACAGAGTATTTTTTACATAAATATAACATTTCTTCTCTCTCGCTCTGTTACACTCTCTCTCTAGATGTGTCCCTCTCTTTCGCACTATCTCTCTCTCTCTCTCTCTCTCTCTCTCGTTCTCTCTCGCTCTCTATGTGTCTCTGACTTTGTAATCTTCTAAAAAAAATCGGTAAAATAACAAAAATCTTGACGTAATCGTCAAAACAACAACAAAAACACAAACGCAAAAAATTAGAAAACGTTCAAAAAGCAGCAACAACAATTAAGCTAAAGCTGTTTGTTGTTTTCTTTTTCTTGATTTTTTGCTATTTTTTGAAACTTTTTTTTGTTTTGGATTTTATTTTACTCATTAAGAAAGGCTTCTGATTAGTCAGCCAAAAAGAACCAACAAATAAAACATTCAAAATTGTTAAAAATAAAAATCTTAAAAAAAAACGGGTAAGTTAGCGCCTTATGATTGACAATAAATCAAGGGGAGCTCCAAGTTCACTTATTTTTGATGACAACATTTCAAGTGATCCATAAAAGTAAAATATGACAAATAAGTGAATGATCTGAAATAAAATAAAAAACGATAATAATAATATTACTTTGTTGAAATTAGTAGACAAAAATCTAAATTCCCATTAAGTCAGAATGTCGGGATAAGTACTAAAGATCTGGCTTAATACTTAACAATTTACAGGCTTTCCTGCTTTTGGGCCATGACGAATCAGGCGCCCTTTTGTTTTGCCTACATAACGTATACGCACGGTGTGACAGCCAAAGTGATAATATTTCGCTGATAACTGTTGATTGTTGTAAATGATTAAGAAATTGAAAAACTTTATATTTCGGTTTTGAATTCCCCCAAAAAACCGTGGCCTAAGCCTAAATGCACAACTAACTAGAAACTTATATAGAAAGTAACTACTTAATGCAGGCAGACAACTAAACATATAAAAATTTACTTATTTTAATTCGAAAATCTGTCAGCAATATAAAATTATATGTATTTTATCTATAGTAGGTACAATCATAAAACATGGTTTGCGAATATAGAGTTCATCATATTGTTAACTAATAGTTGATATTAGCTCACAAACTGTACTTAAACTTTATTTTCTAATGGTTTTAAAGTTGGCAAACAAATAAGACACAAAAGATCTTACCAATTATCTGCATCAATTGGGTTTGGGATCAATCCAGATACTTTACTCCGCAATGGCAATGTTTATTGAACATATAAAGGAGCATGACTTATGTCAAAGCAATTAACAATTAGTCATACGAAATGCTCATATCCATATGATAAATGGATCTCCCGATCGATACGTACATATGTACATATATATATCTATATATAGATGTAGGTGGGTAGGTTCGAACTACAAATACACAGATACCGATGTGTCAAACAGAAAATGAATGCTTATCGCAATGTCAAGTGTATCTTTGTCCAAAAACATAATGGGTATTAATATGTACATATAGACCCATATAGACATTTAGAGCTTGGGCCATATCAAAGAGGTATTAATGCAGAAGTGAGACTAATCAATAAATTTTGCTTTGATAATAAAAATACATAGTTGAATTTAATATGTCCAATTATCAGGTTGTTCAATTCGAGGGGAATCACCTGAACTTACCATACATATATAAAACATATAAGATTTCTACATAATACATAAGGTTATTTTGTTTGTGTATTGAATGATATATATTCTTGATCTCCTGATTGTTGTTTGTCAAAGCGTTACATTAAATTATGTATAAATGAACTAACTTACTATCAGCCGAACTAAGCAGTTAATATAAAATGTGACTAGCAATTGCTGTAACAACTTAATGTTTTCTCAAGAAAACTTAGATCGCTATAGATCTTAAAACAGAAACATATATACATACATAATTTGTATATATATCTTTGAAATGAAGCCAATTTTTCACCAGTGTGTCAGCAACAAGTAGTCAAGGTTACCTGGACAAAAGTCCGGACTATACATACATATAAAGACTTCCGCAATAAAACTCCCGACGGGTCTGTAAAGTAACGGGCAACATTTAGAATACAGAAAATTATCCATCAAAATTGCTTAAATTTAACTTAACTTATTTATTCGACTGAATAAACACAAATAATGAAATTATCATCTTATAAGTATTGACTTGTCAATTGTTGCTAAATTTAAACCATCTATTGTAGGAAAATTTGTTGAAAATTTCAAAACTACACAATACCGTTTGTTTGGCTGTCAAATTGACATTTATCTGTTCCACTAAAAAGGGACAATGATAGCCAAAAAAATAATGAGACTGCTCGACTGCTACAACGAAAATAAAATGGGGATATATTGGGTGGGAAATTGTCATGTTTTTTGTAATGAAAGAAAGTTATTTATTTCATTTAATTTGCACATATCCATGGCATGAATTAACAGCTGAGCGATAAGGCG
This sequence comes from Drosophila willistoni, assembly GCF_018902025.1. Lineage (NCBI taxonomy): Eukaryota > Metazoa > Arthropoda > Insecta > Diptera > Drosophilidae > Drosophila > Drosophila willistoni. Next base: position 11,371,034 of record NW_025814052.1, read on the forward strand.
AAACCGCACAGCTGATAAGAGAAGGCGAAAAAAAAAAAAGAATGCAAGTAGGCGCCAGTAAATACGCATTTAATTATTCACACCCACCTCCCCTCCCACTCAACACCATCCCCATTGCCCATTCTATACGCAACCCTCATTCATGGTTTCACTTGTCATCTTCTTCTTCTTTATTCTGTTCTACTCCTTCTGCTCTCTGTTATTATTGTTATTCTGGTTATTTTACCTCAAGACAAAAAATAACTGTTCTTGTAGCATTTTGTTTTTGTTGCACATTCATTTAGTTTTAATTAATTCGGACAGAACAAACAGAGCGAGAGAGCAATTGAGAGAAGAGGAAGAGACTTGGGGAACCGTAAGTGAGAGTAAGAGCAAAGAAAGGGAGTAAGGAAAAAGAGACAGAGACAGAGTGAGAGAAAGAGAGAGCTACTAACAACAGCAACGCATTGAAAATCGAGTAAAAATAAATAATGCTGACGTCAATTTTGCGTACGCAGCTAAGTGGCTAAGGGAAACAACACGTTGGTGGGAGGGGGACGACCGCGGGAGAGCGGGCGGCATTGACTGCCATTGAAGACGGTGATAGAGTGAGAAAGGGGGGGAGATGTAGAAAGGCCAAAATCAAAATGCAAACTTAATTGGAATTGATTGAAATGCAACAGAAACAAAAAGTGGCAGCTAATGTCAAAGCAACAACAACAACCACATTGACAAGGGCGTTCAACCAAAAAGAGAACTCTACAACGAATTTTGAATACACTTCCCCAACCAGAACACATACTATAGTGTTTGAAAAGTATTAGCTTAGTGTGTTTAAAATTCATTCAAGGTGTTATTTCATAAATATCAAATATTTCGATTCCCATCATAAATATACACATAAATGTACATACATATAGTACATATGTATGTAGTTGCATATATTTTTTAATCGATACATAATTTTCATTTTGGTAAATACATTCAGTGTATTCTCGAGCAAATGGGGATAGGAAACACATCGAGAGGCGTGCAATCGGATGAGTCAGATTTAGTTTAGGGGCAGACTGCGCGTCGTTTTTGAGCCAACCGCACAAGTGGTGGCTTCCCCCCCTTTCCCTTGCGTCATTACCACCGTTGGCGCGATACTCCCTTCAAAAGTACAGTAGAACCTCGTTTATCTAAATGCAGTGGGAGAGAAGAGCTAAGCGAATGAAAAAACTAATGCTACAAGTGAGTTTAATCACATAATCATTATTAACGATAAACTAATCGAGGCTCCACTGTTAGTGGGTTTCATTTTTTATTTGTAAACTGCGACGTAATTAAACGGCAATTAGGTATAAAAAAAAGAATAATTCAATTTGCGTTAATGTTTGCATTCTGAGCTCGCTAGCTTGTTACCAAAATTGACTTAATGCCGCCAAAAACAACTCTGACGTCATCAATTAATATAAGTTTCGGTCAAATAAATAATTTCAGTGATTTATGTATTATACATTAAGTCATTGTTGCCCCGTCTTTATACAAGAAACATATAGTTGATATAATAATAAATCGCAACATTCGAAAATATTTGAAAAATTTACTGGTCAAATGTTTTCAGTAGTCTGGCAGCCCCATTAGAGATGTGTAATAATCTGACTGAGAAAAAAAAATGCAGGCTATATAAAATGAATATTAATTACCTTATTTTCACATTGAAAAATAAGGGATTTACTAGTCGTTCCGTTCGTGGCATAATTTAAAAAAAAAAAAAGTCATGTGAATTTTAATAGTTAAATTGGCCATGTTGTTGAATTGAAAAATTTGACTTAAAACAACAATATGTTACTCAGTTTGCAAATTGTCAAATATTATAACAAACTGTAAGGAAAATAAAAATGTTATAAACTTTTAATTTAAAAAATTTGCTTAAACTTTTTCTCTGTATATTCCATTTACAGATTAAGTGACTCTCGTCGCTAAGTTCACCAACAAATGGGCCATCTCTAGGCCACATCGTCCACGAGAGCCGATAACCGATAAAAAGGGGCAAAAGTGTAAGTGTGAGCACTTAGTAGCGAGCGAGCGAGCAATATTTTTGCGCAAAAAACAGAAGAAACTCTGCAAAAAGCCCTAGAAAACCGCAAATTGAACAACTATTTGTGTTTTAGCAATTGAAATTAAAGCCAAAAACAGGCGACACCACATTTTAAGTGAATTTAACTCAAGTTGGTCCAAGAGAAAAGAGAACGAAAATTTTGTTTGCCTGTGTGTGAGCGAGTGAGCGAATGCGTGTGTGTGTGTGTGTGAGTGTAGGTGCGTGCGTGCGTCCGTGTGTGTAGAGCTGCCAACTTGTCACAAAAGAAACAGAAATAAAAATTGAATTGTTTGTTTAAATCGTTTCTGCTCATTAGAAGAACCATTTTAAATAGATGAACAAAAATTGTTCAATAAGTTAAAATAAAATGTTATATTCCCATAAGTGACACAACAATTGAAATTTTCAACAAGTTGCCAGAGCTTAAGGCGCGCAAAATCACACACACACAGACACAGCGACATAGAGTGAGTGAGTGAGAAAGATAAAAGCAAGCGAACGAGCGAGCGAGAGAGCAACAACAACAAGCAACGTTTTTTAGTGATGTCATCAGAAAGTAAGTTCGAAATTTTCCCCTTCCTTTACTCTTCCCCCCAACGAACAGACCATAAAAAAACATACTCCCCTGTGACCATCCTCCTTCTATTCATCGTGCCAATGTTGTCATGACGTCATTTCCATAATAGAAAAAAAAAGAATATCATAATTATAATACGAACAGTTATTTTGAAGTTGTTGTTGCTGTTGCATGTTAGGGAGATACATATGATGTAGATGTCAGAGAAGAGACAAACATAGAATTAATAACACAAAAAAAAAAGAAAAACAAAGCCTTGCAACTAAATCAATTTCTTCTACTTCTATCGGTTTTGGCTACATCCCTATTTCATCTGCTTCTGCTTTTACTTGTGCCATTCACAGTCCCTGTTGAAATTGTAGAAACATCAACAAGCTGGCCAAATTGAAACCAAAACGGAAACGGAAGCCACCAAACTGAAGCATCTGTGTCGGAAGTCGAGGCGAGAGCTGCTCAAAGAAAATGGACAACAGCATCGTCGTCGAGGAGAATGGCAATTCATCATCTGTATCGATGCCATCCGCAGATCCAATCCAATCAGTAGCAGTGGCAGCGGCCTCAGCAGATTCAGGAGGCGGCCAATCTCAGCAGCAGCAACAACAACAGAACCAACAAAGTACAACAAATAACACAAATAGTGCATCTAGTGGCGGAGCGGGTGGTGGTGGAGGAGGAGGAACTGCATCCGTATTGACCACCACAGCCACTGGCAATTGCAATATACAACAATATCCCATACCAGGACTGGCGCCGCACGGTTTACAGGTGACTATTTATCCATTTGTTATGTGTCATGTCTAATTTACGGATTCCACCTATTATCATTTACGTGGCATTTGGAATACATGTATATGTAATGAAATGTTTTCAGTTCTCTATTTTTAACTTAATATCGAATTTATCGTTAATTTAATATGCATTATTGAATTTCAGGTACAATCCGTGATACAGGCTAATCACTCGGGTGTCATACAAACCGCCGCCGGAACGCAACAACAGCAACAGGCGCTGGCCGCCGCCTCCGCGATGCATAAGGGCAGCAGTAATGTTGTCTATGTATCCAAACCGGCCAATTCGACGGTGATACACACAACCTCCGGCAATGCAGTGCAAGTGCGTAATAATCAAGTGCGTATCATGATCATCATCGTCATCGCTTTGATAATCCTGAATTCACGAAACTGTTCCTCCCTACACAAAAGTTGTATCCCATTCCATGCTAAATCTTGTTTTCCATTTCTTTGTATTGCCACAGATCCCTCCAACTTTTCAATGTAAGATCAAACCCGAACCGAATACACAACAACCGGAGGATAGTGACGAGAGTATATCGGATGATGATTCTCAGCATCATCGTAGCGAGCTGACACGAAGGCCTTCGTACAATAAAATCTTCACCGAGATCAGTGGACCTGACATGAGCGGTAATTAAGATTATTTTCCAAAGTTTTTTTTTTTTTTTTTTTTTGTTATATATAGTTTTTGAGCCGGACATTGTAAACCATACATATATCAATCGCCTTTGTGTATCTGTTTCTACGCTCTTTTTTTTTCTACACACCACGCACACCAGTTGTACATATGTATATACACACACAACCTCACAATATCATGAATTCTATAACCCCCTACTTAGACTCATTTTGAAAGTGTTAACATAATGTGGGCCAAACAGATTGAATGCGCAAGAAATTGACATGAACAATCGTAGATAAACTCAATTCGAATATGTTTGTATATATCGAACTTGTATTTCAAATTTAAGATATGAGAATGCTGAAAATAATTGAAAATGCATACAATTTCTATAAACAAAATGCAATTTGGATAAATACAAGTGTCAACAAAAAATTATATAAATTCTTGATAATACCCGAACAGAAATCGGTGAAAATGTCTTAGATAAAGCGTATTCAATGCTGAAAGAAAAAGAATAACATCACCTGTACATACATACATACATACATCAAATGTACATATATACTACATAATCATTCATTGAGAATCATTTCATTATCCTTCATTCATGTAACGCCCATGTAACAAGTCATTGTTCTATCTCTTTCATACTGCTTTCGCATTCTAATTGGAAGCTACAATATAACCCGTTAGCAGAGTTATTATATACATCCATCTCTTTCACTTTCGTCATATTTTTGGTATGTTCTGTTTGTTTCTTGCTTTCAATTAAAGACGTTGGACAAGGGAGGGTCAAGGGGGATGGAAAAGGAGAGAAGGGGAAAAGGGAAATCGTGGCAAGGCAAAAAGAAAACGTTACAAAATAACTAAAATTTTTAAGAAATTATGTAAATAATATATTTTAATCGAATCATATCCATTCAATGCTCTCTCTCACACACACACACACACACTTGCACACACACACACATGTACATTATGGGCAACAGTTGTTGTTGTTGTTATTGCTGGCTGGCTGGCTTGTTACTCTGTTGTCGTTGTTGTTGTTGTTGCTGCTGCTGTTGCTGTTGCCGCTGTTGTTGTTGTTGATGCTGTTGTTGTTGCCACAACCTACTCCTACTACATACATATACATACATATATATGTATATATATATATGCGCCATATCTCACCTCAAAATCAAGTTTCAATCAAAAACTAACCCAAACAATCGTTCTTCTATCTCGCTCGCTCGCACTCACCTCACCAACAAAAAAAAAAAAAATCAGAAAAAACAAATTCAAATTGTTTTTTTTTTTTTATAATTTTTACTATTTTATATATAATTATGTTTTTTTTTTCGTTTTCTTTTTGACTGCCCGATAATTAAAAAAAAAAACAAACCAAACCAAAAAAAAACTATTATGCAAAATTTCCAACAACAACCGACAACCAACAATAAATACCTCATCAAATCCCACAACAACAACAACTACCAAATATGCCCCGATTATCGGCTTTCGTTATATCTATACGTTATATACATATATACGATATACGAATCATGACAAAATAATGTCATGAAACCAAAAGGCTCATCAATGCAAATGGGCGACGGTGTCCTTGGCTCCCAACTGGCTAGTGGAGCGGGCGTAGGAGGCGGAAACCCAACCGGCGGAAGTCCACTCCTGCATATGGGTCCAGAATCGGCCTACTATATATCCAATCGGATAGCCTACCAAACCAGTAATATCCATACCAATTCTAAGTCTAGGGACACAATGAGCCAGCCTGAAGTTCGGAAATATCAAAAAGGGCGCATTAGTTTTTGAAAATTATATGCAAATGACAAATGATTTGGAGTTATAGTATCGGCCGATCAATATTTTCCGAACTTCAGGATCTCATTGTTTTGATTCGAAAGAGAAATGTGATAACAATTGTCTTCTAACTATGAAAATCTATCAATCTTGCTATAAATATATGTGTATATAACCAATTACCTCTGTTCGTTCTTTATTATAGATAACAGCGGGATTGCAGAGGATCAGTCGCGCAAGCGGGAGATACGTTTGCAAAAGAATCGGGAAGCGGCACGGGAATGCCGGCGAAAGAAAAAGGAGTACATCAAGTGCCTGGAGAATCGTGTGGCGGTGCTAGAGAACCAAAATAAAGCGCTTATCGAAGAGCTTAAATCGCTCAAGGAGCTCTACTGTCAAACAAAGAATGATTGAAGTACACTAATGATGAATATAATAATGACGTCGATGATTATTGTTGTGGCCATAATATTTACGAGACAAGAAAACAAACAAATTTTTGGGATTATTGGTGTTGGACGCTCAACGATGCAACGCGCGGAAGGACGATTAAGTATCGATTTATTGAAACTGATTTGTGTGATCGATCGAATTAGACGAAGAGAAAACCACATGGAGAATGTGTAGATTGTTAACTATATAGCGATATATCAGTAGACAACTCTCTCTATTTCTCTATGTGTCTCTCGTCTTGATTCTCCAAGACGAAATGCAACAGTTTCTATACGATACAATCGCCATATCGTTTAACGATCGTCGATCAATATAGGGAATGTAGCCGGGAGGACAGCAGAAAGTTATTCTTATTCTAACGATAACGAATCAATACTGTACTCATTACGGCTGCATTCCTTTGCGAATGAATAACAATAATCCCTCTCGATTTCTGTTACTGTTTGGGGCCGCGCATATCAACTGATGGGCTATATCCTCTAATGTTGGTATATATAAATGATATCTATATATATATACAATAACTATGTATATGATAAATCGGATAGCATACAACTCCTTACAGAGACAGACGAGACAACAAATTGCCACACTGACAGAACAGATATACACTCTCTCACACACACACACACACACACACACACAGATACACACAAAATTGTAATAAAAGTTTTGTTATTTACAACAAACAACAACAGCAACAAGAAAAAATGAAAGTGTAATATTATGTTTATTCTTTAGTTTATTTTTAAATTTAAATACAAATTTACTTATATTTTTTTATTATTATTATGATTATTATTATTATGTATGTATGTATGTACTATTTTCTTGTTTTACTTAATTAAATTTGTAAAATGCCCAAAAAAAAAACAAAACAAACAAACAAAAAAATGGTTTAAAAGTGAATTTAGCGAATTGAAACAAACAAATGATCAGATGTGTATATATATAGATATATATATATATTATGTTAATGAAAAGCTCTAAACAAATTCTAGTAAAATGAGATGCAAGATAGTCTCATCTCTTCACTCTAACACACAATCTCCTAAAAATATATAGGGAGAAGAACTTTTTTTGTACTATGTATATTAAAATTGAAATGTGTGCTGGGTTTTTACAATTAATGTGACACGAACATTGCAAATAATAAACCAAAACAGTCCAAAAGACTTTTTTAATACTTTTCATAACAGATTTTTGCATAAGAGCTAAAAAATTATACAACAATTCGATTAGAATAAAGCGAATTCAATAAATCGATCGAAATCAATAATGTTTATACCTTTTGAATATTATTTTTCCTGGATTTTTTCTTAAAAATTTTCATCACTTCATTTTCTCAAATTATTTGTTAGTCGTCGTGTCACATTATCCCACATTAGCCCCCGATTCCCTCGCCCGATTCGTAAACAAACAAATAATGCAATAAGAATGAATTGTATTAGTTAAGTTTTATTCAATTATTATACCTTAAATTTTTTTAAATCCTTTTTTTTTTCAATAATTTTATTTTAAGTGTAAAATGTTTGCAAAATCAATGGAGAAATGAAAGAAAAAGTAAATCTTAAATGTCTATACGGAATTGTTTTTCACTTTCTTTCAGACACACAAAAATTGAAATTCAACAATTCCGTAAAAAAGATGTATTAAAATTAATGAAATTATTAAAGAAACAATTTTGTTGCATAATTTTAAATGAAAACTTCGAACTGCGTCAACAAAACAAAACTGTCTCCTCCACCTTCGCCTTCTCCTCCTCCTCCTCTCCCCTTTCCGCCCACTCCTATTTAGCATAGGCTACAAAAACAAACAACAATTTATATGAATATATATATATGAATATATATATATGTATATATATATATATATATATGTAGTTAGCAAATATTTGTACACTATTTGTATTTTAAACGGTAAACACGACTTATGAGTTTGTTTCCTCCTTAAAAAAAAAAAAAAAAACAAACACAAACGGAATCAAGGCGTAGATAATACCTAGATTATAAAAACATATATGTAAAGATACATAACATTTATCGGGAATTATTCACTTTTCCGTTTGATCAATACCTTAAAATTTGGCAAAATAATTCAGATTTAGACGTTTTTTCGAGCAAAACGCAAATTTTGAACAATTTTTTTTGTGATTTCTGCAAGTTGTTAAAAACGATTTCGTATAATATTTGAAATACTTTGGTAAAATTTTCGTCAAATTTCGAAAAGTATTTGATTAGATTGATAATTTCAAAGCCCTAAAGAGAACGTTTTTGTTTGAATTTAGTATTTTTGTAAAGTTTCGTAACCACAAAATAAATTTTCGTCAAGTCCATTCTTTGCGGAATTATTAAAGAAAGATTCGGAATGCCTTTTTAGGTATTATATTATGGAATTTGGAATAAAAGCCCTTTGAACACACACACTTTCACACACACACACACACACACACATACACACAAATTGTTCTGTATCTTCAACGAAAATTAAACAAAAAAAAGAACGGAAAAACAAAAGTAAAACTCTCGTTATCTCTTGTGATCAACTCAGTTGTTGTTATGAAAAACAAAAAAAAGAAAAAAACAAAAAAAAATGAAAAAAAAACAAATACAAAAGAAAATCAATTTTTTATGGAACTAGAAATGGAAACAATGTCAAAAAGAATAAAAGAAAAAAAGTGGAAAAAAATGCAAAATCAAGGCGTATTTATAAAAGATAAAAAAAAAAACCAAAAAAAGGGATATATTATTGATATATATATTATACAAATGCATTATATATATATATATATAAATATATATATATATCTATCTATTTTTGATGTCAGAAATCAGAAACTGGGCAAAACGCAAAAAAAAACGAAATTCTTAAAAAAAAAGGAAATTTATTTAAACAAAGAAAAAAAAAACTTTTTTGGTAGTCAAGTAAAGAAAACAAAAAAAAAAAGAGAATCGGGAAAAAATAAACACAAGGCAAAGGTAGCATTAAAAAAGAAAAACAAAAAACAAACATATTTTTATTGTCTTTGCATAATTTCTAAGCTAGTAATTTTAATATTTAAAACTTAAGCGTGAAAAACAAAAACCCTTGATGCAAAAAACAAAAAAAAAAAATAGAAATAAAAAAACAAAACAAAAACAGATGAAAGAAACAAAGAAATGCAGTAGAAATAAACAATATTGTTATAAATATTTGTCTCAATGAGAAAACAAAACAAAAACCAAACGAAAATGAAAGAAAACAAACAAACAAAACATAAACATAAAGAAAATCAATGAAAAAAATAATAAAAAAAAAAGGAATTAAATCAACTTGTTGAAATTTTGTTTGGCGGGTAAATCAAAAGTATTGAAATCGGTTGAGGTTAAAACATTATTCACATCTGCTTTATATGAAGTGTATATTCACATTCTGCTGTGATCGAATTGGATTTTGTATTATCTTTTTTAGCAGCTATTAGCTATTCTTCACGAGATCTTTAGTCCTTTCCTTTGATATATATTTCAAAGATATCTTTAAGTTTATTCCCAGTCATAGGAAATTGTGGCATATATCTGCGAAAAAATTGGATGAATTTTCTTTTGTATATACAATATTAATTATATATTTTCAAAATGTAAATTATACATATTATAGAAGGGGCAGGCGAAAGGGGAGGGAGGGCTTAGTTTATTGGCTATACTTGGAACATAAGAAATATATTAATGTAACTAGCTAACATCAATGATCGAGTGCAAATTCGGATTTTAGACTTGTAACATCGGTCGCTTCTCCTTGGCCTGAAGATTATCATTGGTGATGGCATAGCCAGTGCCGCCCTAGAAAGGAAAATGGCATACATATATAATCAGAACTTTCAACTGGTGGCTAATGTGGACTTACCCTTTGCAAGGGTATAATGTCCTTGTCCTTGAGCTTACGATCGGTCAGAGGATGAATCATATCCTTGCGTATTAGCTTCTCAACACATTCAAGCGTGACGACATCGCCGCTGAAAAAGATTATGGGAGAATTCTTCAAGTGGAATAGGCCATTTCAATGTCAAACTCACGTGGGACGAAGTACGGCACAGGGCACCGCATTGCTGAGCACATCATGGGTAATGGGACACATGTATCGTGCCTCTTTGGCGATTAGTGAACGCTTTGTGTCCCCATCCTTGAGCAGGGTGAATTTGATGTCGATCAAATCTTTCACCTTGAGGGGCTGCTGCGACACCGGACAGTAAATGGTAGAATCTGGCTTCTGAGCCTTGGCTAAGCCAGCATTGGGGCACTCCGAGGGTAGCCAAAAGCTAGGTAAATTCTTTTCGTGTCCATTGGCCATGTTGGAAATTGACGATGAGCCACTTGCACTTCCCTTGGATTGCGATGTAACAGGCGTATCGTCTAACTCCGTTTGCCTGGCTGACGATTTGAAGGAATACAAAGATGATGATGATGATTTCGTGGTGGAGGTGGATGATGGCGTTGCTGTAGGTTTCTCAGAGTTGACAAATTTGTCCATTTTAGCCTGTTGTTTGCAATTCGCCTCCTGTTGCAGTTCCTGCTCCTCGGCACGCCGCAGACGTTCATATTCCTTCAATTTGCGGCTATATTCATTCTTCTTGGTCACAATATATTGAAGAATGGCCTCCTTGTCAAAGAGATAGCCTTGTTTGGTTACCACCGGATTGCGGCACGGCTGCAGTGTCAAGGAGCAGCAATCGAACGATTTCACCGAATCCTTGCCCAATCGTTGGGCATTTGTCCCGTATCCGGATTCTGCTGCATCCCGCTTCTTCTCGTTGTACGTGTAAACGGCTCCAGCCGTACAATTACGGGCATGACGCGTCATTTGTTATTTTTGTTTCTTTTGAGTTCTCAAGAAATTATTTCAAATGTTTACACTTTTTGATTTGTTTTCTTCGTTTTGTTTTCCTTAATGCGAAATCCCCGCTGACAACTAGTTCCAACGTTTCAAGTGACCCTTAGCACTAATGGAACTGGTTCCAACAACTAATGTGTTTTTTGTTAACTGTTAATTTTTGTTTTTCACTTAATTAAAGACAGCTAAATACTAATTAATGGATTTTTATAGTATATATATGTAATCATATATCTTGCTTAGATATGTTTAGTCACCTATTAGAAAGGGCATATAAACATCGACTTGGTCGAGCTAAGTCCGGTTCATTGTTTACTTTGACAAAAGTCGAGCCGCTGGATCTGGATCCGTCGGCGTAGTCCGCCCCCGCAAACTCGAAATGATAAAACCGAAAAGCGGTATCCGACAGTGAGACGTTCGCAGACTGTCGGCGAGGACAGATCTGAATTGGGGAAAACAGAATGAAAAACATGGACTATCAATATTATGATGAACCGGACTACATAGATGTGGACGACGATGATGCTGACAATGGAGGCCATACGGAAAACGGCTTTCCCTATGGCTATCACAATCCATCCAGATTGAATCCAAATCAGGAGGATGACGATTACTATCAGGATGCGACAGCTGCCGAAAGGCATTTGACTTTGATGGAGCGTCTTTCCGATAATCTAGAGAATTGTGTACAACCGAGTCTCATTCAAGTGGCGCAGTATATGGCTCCTATGCTAATCCTGTGCCTAGTCAGTCGCATATTGAAGCAAATCTATGCCAGAAGAAGGGGCACAGTTGCCCAGTCCGAAGCCAATTGCCTGTCAGTGGCCCCGCTTCATGTGATCAATAGTGTATGTGGAATAGTCTTATTATATCTCACGCTTGGACCACGTTTGGGCATTATCCTTGTGCTGAATGTAATCAGTTATACCCTGCTGCAGTTCGTCCGCCTGGGCAATGGCCAGAGGGGAGCCATTGCCATAGCCGCATTGACGATTGGAAGCCAGTTTCTATATGAATTAGCCATTTGGAGGCAACGTCAGGATTGGCCTCAACTGAGGGGCATACAAATGGTGGCCAATATGAAGGTAATATCGCTGGCATTCGATTTGACTGGCTCAAAAGATGAAATTACCATGCCTGGACCGTTGGCCTATTTGGGTTACATACTGAATCCGGCCACCTGCCTCTTGGGTCCTTGGATAAGGTATGCCCACTATGTTGAATCGTTGGTCGGCAATAAAGGCAGCCATAATTGGCTACGAAATCTGCGGCAAGTGATTCTCAATGTTCTACTATGCCTGCTCACCTTGGCCATTTCAAATTGCCTGGCCCCATCGCTGAGTGAGATGACCGGATCATCCCACACTCTGCTTATGTACACCGGAGCCTTGAGTGTGCGTACCAGCCACTATTTCGTCTGCTTCTTGGTCCAAGCTCTATTGGCTTGTGCAGATCAACGCTTGGAGGAGGAGCCAACGAACTCGAATTGGTGGTTGGGCCATCTAGTTAGTCGCCCCGGACAAATTGAGTGGCCCAGATCGTTGACCAGTCTGGTGCGTAGCTGGAATATTCCCATGCATGATTGGTTGAAACGCTATGTCTATCGTGGAGCAATGGCCACGGGTTCAAGCCAGCATCTTTTGGTATCGGTTTTCTGTACTTATCTCATATCGTCGCTATTGCACGGCATGGACTTGAGAATCTATCTGGTTCTGCTCTCCCTGGCCGCCTTTGGACAGGGCGAGATGATGTTGCGCCGCCACTTGGCACAGTCGTTCGACGCCTGCATCTCGGCCAATCCTTGTCGTGGATCAGAACTCTGCCGCTACTCGAGATGCCCGGCAAAGCCAAAGTGCGGCTTCTTTGTAAATCTATTGATAAGATTCGCCAATCTTGGCTTCACCCTATTGGTCATATACCATCTTGCCTATCTAGGTGTTGTTCTACTTAATGAATCGCTATCCACCGATTTGGATGAGGAATCCGGTTCATTTATGTGGCATTGGTCAGAGGCGGGCTACTTGAGCCATTACTTAGGCATAGGAATGTTTGTTCTCTATCTATTCATATCATAGATACTATACGATATATATAGGTATATATGGCTGTAATCGACTGAAAACGGAATCTCTTCTATATACTTGCCATTTACAAAGAACGGAAAACTCCATTAATATAATGATTTATTTTTTTTAAATGGTCTTATGGGCGATTTAGCTTCGGCTAAGAAGCGGGTTGAGGGGGGTCTTTTCAAAATTTTTGAGGCACGATCCCAAAACGACAACTGGTGATAAAAATTAAGAATAAGCAAACATAAGTTTTAAACACTTGCGACAATGTCTTTTGTTTTCCACGAAATGAAAACAAATAGGGCAAAACAAAACCGGAAAATAAATATAAAATATTTATTACGTACGTACAATATGTAGTTTGCTTAAAAATAGACTTCCATCTGTTTTTCCATGGGTGGGGTGGAGGGAGGGAGGGAGGGAGGGGTGGATAATGAGACCCCAAAAAGATATCGAATGCCATATTGTAGTTGTGTTTACTTTTAAGAACTGAATGTTTAATTTTAACTAATTGTGTTTTTACCAACATTTTATAATAAAAAAAATATTTATACAATCAAGTTTTAATCTATCTATCGATCAATCAATCAATGATAAATATTTACCAATATTGTTTAAGCTTTTGTTCAGTTTAGTTCTTAAGCCTTCACTTTATCCAAAAGGACAACAAAACAGAATCTAGGAATGGCAGATAAAGATCGATAAAAGGACTTGGCAGCAGTTTACTAGAATGCCAACAAACCTAATAGAGCTAGTAAATCAAATCAAAACTAAACGTTTTTCGTAAATCAAAGAATTCTGAAGTGAAAATGTAACTAAAATCTATTGAATTTTAATGGAATGAAATGTCTAGGCACATTTGCTTTTTCAATGTCGCGGAGGAATGAAGAGATGTGATAAAATGAGTGTGACTAGCACTCTTATCGCATCTACTTTTAATTATGCTAATTGAACGATTCTTTTCATTAATTTGAAAGGCAAAACTATTCAAAAAATCAATCTATACAATAATGTTGAGAAGTTACATATAGATTTTTCAGATTCCTCTTAGAAAAGAAAAGAATAAAGGATAACAACTAGCATAACCTGTTAGGTTAGGGTATAATATATTCTTTATGCATTATTGTAATGGGTAAATGTGTAAGTTGAAGAACAATCATTATCCGGCGGAATGCTGGGACAAATATTAAATACGTCTCGCGGGATCCATTTAATGGTGTTGATGCTGGATTGTGGTGGTGGTGCGGGCGGCGGCGGTGGTGGTGTTGTTTCCACTAGGCAGCTTGCACCGATTGCTTTTGCGACGAGCTGATTTTATCGCCCAAACTTAAAGCCATGCCCTATGGGGAAAACAAGATAACAATAATCCCAAAAGTATAATCAATTTTTAATCTTAACGTACTTGACTCTTGGCTCGTATGCGTATGTGACCTGTAACCTTTGAATCCGGATCATCCACAGGCTTCTCGATACTCAGATTGGCCAATGCATTCTCACCGAAAATTGATCTAAGTTGGGAAAGAAAAACAATTAATAATTTAATTGAAAGGCTGATCGACCTATGGATTACTTACTTGGCATACATATTGGCGGCCATGAAACCACATTGACCGGACAGAGCCTTCTCGGGCGTCAGACACTTCATATTGGTGCTCTTGAGCAAATGCCGTAAATATTCATGTAAATCTGTGAATGTTGTGTTCACTGTGACCTTGTTCTCCCATTCAAAGTCTTGCCACATTTGACGGAATTCCGTGTCGGTGCAACTGGCCGGAATGATATAGTCCATAATGTCAATGTGTATGGTGTTAAGTACCACGACATTTGTATTGAGGGCTGTGTCGTAAACTGATCGGAAGAGAACCAAAATAATTCATCAAAATATATAGAGATAACAATCTGAATGGAATACTAACCGATATTGCCAAAAATGATGCCATTCTCTGTGGATGAGACCTTTACGTTGGCCTTAATATTGCAGAAATCATGTGGAGCCAATACAACTGGATGTGGGCGCTCAACAAGCTTCAGATCACCCAATGTGGCCAGCTCCAAAGTGCAATTCTGCAATGTGTCATCTATGGAGGAGGAGGAGGAGGAGGAGGAGGAGGAGTTAAAACTGGAATACATATGTGAAATCTGTTACTCACTCGTCTGATTGACAATCAAAACATCGAGCACAATGTCATATTGATTGACATTTACATAGGCCTCTGCATAGACTGGATCTGAGAAGCCAGTCAATTGGGTGACCTTGTTCAATTTGTTGTTGGGCGAGGCAATGTCACTAAGTTGGGCAGTTTTACTGCCAGCCAAAGCCTGATTCAAGCTGGATTCGAAAACATTTTCGCCCAGTTGATTATCCCGGCCATTCGAGAGCTGTGCAAACGCAACAGGATCATCCGGCTGCACCTTGGCAGCAGCACGTTGCTTCTCCTTGAGCACACGCTGATCCTCTTCCTGCTGGGCATCCAACATTTTGCCCAAAGCCTCACGACAATATAGCCTAAATACAGAGACAGCTTCCGGAGTGCGTACACTGAGCGTGCGCAGGCAAATGAAAATGCGATCCACATCGTCGTTGGTAATGGGTTTGCTTGGGAAACCGGATTTACCCAAATGCAGAATCGAGCTCATTATCAGCATCACTTGGGTGGTCAAACGATTCTGGGCCCGTGGATCTGTCTGGACATCGGAATACCGTAGTGCCAATTTGGTTAAAGTGGCCGATAGAGCGGCTCCAATAAAGAAGTCACCATCCATCAGATATTGACGCAATGGAGGACGCTTCTCCTTCTTGGTGACACTAAAAACGAGAAGGGGATTAATGAATAGGTATTGAAAAAGACGTCAATTAGACTTACGGTGCCAGGCTGTAAGCACTTTGGGTGGCATAGGTGCCATCCGAGGTGACCTTATTGGTGGCATTCGAGTCGCTGGTGGTGCTCGATCCATTGCCAGCTCCACCATCAACCTTCTGGCCCTGGTCATCGGTCTGGTCGCCGGCCAAACGTTTCTGCTCTGCCTCCACCATAGGGATTTCACCGAGAGCCTGTTGTATGGCTTGTATGACCTCAAGAATCTGTTGTCCCTCCACATATTCACCCAAAATCCAAACAGCAGCCCGATGAATTTTCGATGATTTGATTTGAGGGAAAGCCTCAATTAGATGCTCAATAATAAGAGCACGCAGAGCTGGGAATTTCTGGATGGCCTCCCGTATAAAGATTAGAACATCAGCAGCAGCCAGCTCATTGGTATCGGATAGGAAATGCACCAATACGGGTATAACATTGGCGGCCACATCCGGGAACTTGATGGAGCATGTGTGCAGTGTCCTTACAAGCAATTGGCGATACTTTCCCGTATCCTCGTGCTCGACATTGTGTGTCTTGGCCACTTCCTTCTTGAGAACCAATACCATTTCGCCAATATTCCGCGAATAGACCAAATCCATGGCCAGGGCAAGAGTTTTCCGCCTCACCTCGATGTCGGGAGCGGCCAGCACGCGCAGCACATCCATTACCAAATCCTGCATAACCTTCTCCATATTCTCATTCTCCTTCATGGCAATCAGACGATCGAGTACAATCAGTTTCACATTATTATCACTCTCCTTGACAATTAGCTCGATATAGCAACTGGCAGCAGCCTTGATGGCCGTCGGAGCCAATGACAAGGTGATCAGAGTGCCAGCCGATTCATATCTGACCGCATTCGAGGAGGAGTTCAGCAGATTGTAAATACAACGTATAAAACGAGAACGCTCCGCAGGATTGGCATGGCAAACTTTATAGATCAGCTCCACAATGACCAATTGCAAGATGTCACCAAAGCTATTCACTTGATCAATGCACGATGCCAGATAGTTGAGAGCACGCTCTTGATCTGCATGGAGGAGCATGAGGAAAGCATTCCGCTTGCACGACATATCCTGTTGAGTGTCCAGGAAATTGGCTATCAATTCGGGACCGTCGGGTACCAGCCAATCGAAATTCTTATAGATCGTAAATATGGCCAAGACTGCATTGCGACGCACATACGAATGACGATGATCAAGACAGGCTCTAATGGCAGGCATCAGAGGCTCCAGCAGTTCCGGTTCCTTCAGTTTGCAGAGGAAACGAAGTGTCGAGCCACGCAAAAACTCATTCGGATGTTGCAGATCCTGTCAAAAAAGATAAAGGATAAAATCAAAAAATGTTTCAGGATTATAGAAATTTCCCCAAGGATTGCACTTTGTACTCCCCAACACTAATAAATTTTCATGATTATCTATTTTAGGAGTCATCTTGAAGAGATACCCCCGCACAATGATTGCAACTGCAACGCCACGTCGCCCTACGCGATGTTCAAACGCATGTTGCAACATATGTATTTGTCCAGGCAAACGCCTCACTCACCTTCCTGTAGGCATCGCACACCAATATCATTTCCTGCAGCAGTTTGCCATCCGACGATGTCTTTGGCACAATTTCCCAAAAGATTAGCAACAATTTTTTAATTGTATGATTCTGAACGGGAAGCACAAATCGGATAATGGTCATTATCAGACCCGGATAACGTTCGCCATTCAACAGCAGTTTGATCACCTTCTTGAGGGTCTCAATTTTCTGATTCGTGTCACCCTTTTCGAGATCCTGCTTTAGCTGCATCTCATTGGGCACCTCCAGATCGGGGGAATTGATAATTGTATAGCAGGGCACTTGACTCATCTTTAATGCCGGGGCCGTACGGGGGGGAAGAGGATAGACAAAACTCTAAAGTTTTCTATATTTCGTGTGATACAACTGATTCGATCCGTTGTGCGTGCCTTTTCCGACGATTTGTTTGCGCTGTTTTGTCATATAAAATACCCCGCCAATGAGTTCTTATTTTTCCTATATCGAAACGAATATATAATTATTGTTAATGCCAACGTCAACGTCAACGTTGTCTTGAGTGTGGCCAGATTTTAAAATTAGAGATGGTTGAAGTATGTACAAACTGCCATCTCTAATCGATAACGTTAGAGATTATGTAAAAACGTAAGAAAAGTGATGCCACCCTGGAAACGATTTTGCATGCATCTGGCAGCGCTAATACATGAATACGTTATTTAAATTCGAACTAACTTGTTGCTTTCAGTATTAGTAAGTTAATGAAATTAACCTTCTCATCTGAAAATATAATTTTAAGCGGACTAATGTTGAATAATTTATTTTAATACCTAGTTGCTATATCTAATTTCAGAATTTAGCGTAACTTATAAATCTAATGGTTTTGAGGGCCACGTGAGTTTTTTAACAATTGTCATTTAACTTAACAATAGTTTTTTTTGACTATTTTGGAAATTGGTTTTTGTTAAAGAATTTAAAATTGAAGTTTTTAACCTAAAAATTGTCATTAAAAAGGGTTTCTAAGTATTAAAGATTTTAATGAATAATAATACAAAGAATGCTTGCTAATGAAAATATTTTTATAAAAATTATTTTCGCTAATAAACTCTGTACAAGTTCTTAATTTACGTAAAATTAGATAAGTGTAAGTTAATAACCTCAACTATTTTGGTTTTTTGAACCCTTTATTTACATTAAGTTTGTTATCTGAAATTGTAGATATTTCAGTTTCCGTTCCGTTTTCGCTTGGTCATGCTTTTTATTTTAATATTTAGTTTAGATTGTAGTAAAACGAATCGTCTCGAAATGTTTATTTCATCTCCTATTTAGCATTTTCTGTATGAATGATAGGTTTTCTTCCAAAAAAATTACATCTTCAAGTATATCTGTTAGGATATATCTATTTTTAACCTTGTTACAATCCATGATCATAGGAATGTTTTATATATTTGTCACTAATATGGTAAGTCCATAAATCGATAAACATGGCAAATAAAGATGCTTTTAAAATAAAAAATAAATGATAGAGAATGCCTCTATGACAAATTTATAGGTACACAAATCTCTGACATGAGATTTGAGCAAATATTTTGATATCACTTAAGTTTAATTCATATGGATTCATTATCTTTTAAACGTGAACGATTAAGTTGCTTACTTTAATACACACACACACATTCGCACTCTTACACACACACGCACACACATGCACACACACTCACAAGTGTATAATAACATTTTATGGCAGACGAACCGTGAGCGACGTGAAATAAGGTTGTTTGAACCTTTACCGCCTCCAGCCCCAGCCCCACCCAGCTCAGCCCCGCCTCACTCCTCTTACACCCGCAACTAGGGTCAATTTTTTGTTGTTGTTTCTTTCGTGTTCTGTTCTTTTCTTGTCGACAGCATCAAACGTAAATTTCACTTTGTTTTCGGCGAAATATATATGTATGTGTGTGTGTGTTTGTGTGTGTGTGTGTGTGTGTGTGTATAGACATTCTGTGTAGAAGGAATTTATAAATCAAAACGTCGACCATCCTGTCGAGCATCGTCCTGGCGTCGTCGTCCTTATGTGACCCTTTCGTCTTGAACTTGCAAAAACAAAAAAATGCAAGTTAACACTTCTCCGAATCAGTTGGATAAGGGATACGGGAGGACCCTTAACCTTATCAATTTAATTGGGTGTGAAATTTTATTTTTATTGGGCGATTTTCATTCTAGTCTGTGCGATTAGCGTCATCAGTATGATTTCTTTTGTCTCGCACCCAAAAACAAAAAAGGAAAGTGTGAAAATTTGCACATGTCACTTTCCTTTTTTTTTTTTTGTTGTTCTCACCTGGCAAAAGGTTTTGGCATTGGCCTTGGCATCGGGATTGGCGTCTCATTTAACACATGCCAATTTTTGTTGTCCTCTCACAAAGCCTTGAGGTGTCAGCTAACAGTACACATACATCGACACACACACCCACACACACAAGGACACGCACGTATTGGGTAATTGTTATTGGTAATTGCAGCAGGGCAAAGTAAAATTCTAAATCCAAATGACAATGACGATGACGATGATGATGAAAGCAAAGTCGACATTCGCTTTGTTGTGGCTTCGTTGATGCTGAGCAGGAGCAGGAGCAGGAAGAGGATGAGGAACACAGGAAAGGAAACCGAATAATTTGCCAGCAGGATGTCAATATCATCGAGCTCTATGTGTGCGAGTTCCTCGATAATGATAATGAAGCTGTCATTTCACATCGCAAAAGGTGTCATCTGTTTCTCACCTTTGTCCTCATCCCTCCCCCCCCCTTCAGCTGGTGTATTCAATTGAACTGGTTGGCATACTTTTTCCCAAGTAATTTTCCAATTATGTGGTTAAAACGTTCGCACAACTCAAGCTCTGCAGTCAACTCATTAAGTTTACAAAGCTGAAAGAAGGGAGTTTCATAGTTTTTGTAAAGGCAAAAACTAGAGGTACAAGTTTACTTTCAATTCAAAAAGGACAAATACCAAATGGGCTAAAGCTTTGTATTCCTTTTACTTATTGATCCGTGTGAATTCTTTGTATTATCGATTCGATCCGATCTGCTCAAGGTAGAAGTAAGGAACTTATGGTAGTTTATAGGCAATACTCTTTCCATTTAAGTCTTCAATGTGTGAAATGAAGTCCAATTGAAATTGAATTTTATACTAAATGAACTAACTAACTTAAGAAGAGTCTAAGAAGTTCTCATTTCAAATATATATCTCTCTATTTATATATCATTTGTGATTACATTAGAACGAAACAGATAAAATGGTTAAGGAAACTTCTTACTTCTTGTTCAAAGGGCTGAAACTATCAACTTTTTGATTCAATTTTGATGAAGAATATCTTATTTAAGGGGGAATGCGATACACTTTTTGCAGTTCTTTAATATTAATTGGGGAAAAATTATGACAAGTTAAAAGACCTAAAGAAATGCATACAAAATTTCAGGTTTTTAATTTTTCTTACTCTTTATAGACCTACATTTTTGTCTAAGGATTCAAAAGTCTATTGTTAAATTTGAATAATTTTCCAAATAATCAAAACTCACCTGCGATAAAAAAAAAACGCTTAAGCTATATGGACAAAACTGTCAACACAATGACCAAAACTATAGATTAACACATTGAAACTGTTCACCAGCATTAAAAATCCATGTCTAGAATATAGAAGACTTTATTAAACAAAAGAAATATTAATTTCAAAACAAACTGCATCAAATTATGTTATACAATGTGGGGAAAGGCTTGAAGTTTTAGGCAGATAGTTCATAAGCCATTAAATAGTTCAAGAGTTCATCAGATTAAATTTGTTTTGTCTTGAGTAAGTTTTTTTTTTTTTTTTTGTTGGCACTTTAAGATAAAAGTTTTCCTCAACTTAATCCATAAATGACGTCAGTTGGCCGTAGTCATGTGTCTCATATGGTTAGACCATAATATTGCCACTCACACAGGGTGGCCACACGGAGGCAGAGGCAACGGCAGAGGCAGAGGCAGAAACAGAGAACGTTTTCTTGCTGGGGTCATTGTACACTTAAAGACGCTCACACAATTTTGGCCAAGTTTAGTTAGCTGCTCGTGAAGTTTTTCGGGTTTTTACTTTGAGGCAAGGAATAGAGAAGAAGAAGGAGAAGGAGAAGGAGGATGAGTCCTGCAGCAGCAGGAGCTACTTGAAAATTAATTTTCGAATAAACCGCAGGCAATGGCCACAAATCGCGCTAGGACCATGAACAATTTTACCAGCCACCATAGCCATAGTCATCATAGTCGGTCCGTCATCTTTGCCACACTAAAGCATTGTCTATCCTGTGGTAGATAATTGAATTTATCGGCATCATCATCATCATCATCGTCATCATCATCATCATCATCAACATTGTGGGCTATTGTCGTTGGGACGTTGTCGTCATCATTCCGCTCTTCATTTCATCGTCTCCTTCTTCTTTTGGCCAAATTGCGTGTTATAATTTAATTTCCTATCCTTATCCCTGACTACTCTATCCATCCGTTTGGTGTCCTGCTGGTCCGCCCCTCCCCCTGCATGTCTCCCACTTTACCCTGTGGGCTCTGTTCGTCAATGAAAGTAAATGAAGCAAGTTTGTGATGAGTAAAATCTATTAGAGCGTCAGTTTTTCTTTTTGTTTTTCGGCAAATTTTCTGTTGGCCAATTGAAAATTATTGCAAATAATATTGCGGATGCAATGAATAAACTTTTGCCGTGCGCTTCATCAAGTCATCAAGCGGTTTCAGTTGACCTCAAAAAATAAACAAAACAAAAAAAAAAAAACAGAAGCCGCAGGAGCAGCAGAGTATTGTCCTTTGGCTGGTCATCATCATCAACTAAAACCGTTTCATTTTGACACGATGTAGCAAATTGCAATTAACACGCATACACACACACACAGGGTGGAGGAGCGAAAGAGAGAGAAAGGACACAACTAAACTAAGCGAACGGCTACGCATTGTGTTGTCCATATGTTTAATTCTAACCACAATAGGTCGGCAGCTTCCATCCACTTTCCAAAATCACTTCCCTATGTCCTCATCTCCTTTCGCTAATTTAATTTTAATGTACTTAAGGACACGGCATGGCCTCGGCATCCTTGCTTAATGGCACTTTCTGGTAGGCTCACAAAGCCAAAAACCAAAGCCAAAGCCAAAGTCGAAGCCAAAACGAAAGCGAACCAAAGCTCCTAAATTTAACAATGAACAAATGACTGACTGACTGAATGAATGAATGAATGAATGGTTCTCCTTTAATCCTCTTGATAAAGCTTTTGTATGTTGTTTTGCCTTT
Source organism: Drosophila willistoni (assembly GCF_018902025.1). Classification (NCBI taxonomy): domain Eukaryota; kingdom Metazoa; phylum Arthropoda; class Insecta; order Diptera; family Drosophilidae; genus Drosophila; species Drosophila willistoni. The sequence continues at coordinate 11,393,973 of NW_025814052.1, forward strand.
GAAATGGCGGCACAAATTTTGCCACTAAGAGATCTTAATTTTATTGATTGTATTCATATCAAAAGATTCAAGTGCTTAGCTGGAATGCATATAAGGATTATTCTGGCGCTGAAAAGTAGGCTATACATTACAATCAATCAGTTTTTAAGTGAATTTTCATATTTTATACACAAGTGTTTTTAAGTGATAGAACTTTGCCCGTTAAAGTATGCTACAGGCTAGAAAAGTGTTGATTTACCTTTGATAAATTTATGAATTTTCGAGTGCCTTTGCTTCTAGGATTATTTTTTATATACAGGACATTGTAAAATCTCATTTCATGTTGCGAAAGGCGAGTTGAGTTCCTTGCGCTAAAAAGTAGGCTATGAATTTCAAGCAAACCGCTTTGCCAACAAAATTAATTTGTTGTTTACCCTTTTATCTAAACAATTCGCATTGACAACGAAAACTAATAGAACTTATTTTTTTTTCAATTTTCCAATAAAAGTTCAAATAATTATTTCGATCTCTGATTTAGTTAACACTTTTGCTTAATATGCGTAAAATTAAATGATTAAGTTATAACAAATTTGTGTGTGTGTGTGTCCTGCCAGCATTTTCTGTGGTTATTTAGGTCATTTTGCTGGGCCCTTTTTGTTGTTGTTGCTTGCTTTTTTGTTGTTTTTTCAGAATATTAACATATTATAGATGTAAGCCTGACCTTGGCTACCTTTTGGGAATACATTGTTTAGGTAACTTCTCTACCTCTGCATATGCACGGACAACAATAACAAAATTTGTTATGTGTTTTGTACATAATTTACGTTACGTTCCTCTGTACATTTTTGTTTTCGGTCAGCATTTCTGTGGCTCTTTCACATTCACTCGATTGCAATGAAGAAATATGAAGCGGCAAATGACAAGCAACAAACAAACAAATAGCCAAACGAACTCTCCTAGCGGCCGTTTGCATGTTTCCTGCAGGGAAAAAACCAACAAAACAAAAAAACAAAAAATATCTCTATGTCGGACTTTCGTTTTGCCCTTTTGCTCCAAATCCCCTTTCCCTCACACTCTCTTTCTCTTTCTGTTTTAGCCATGTGATAAAGTATTTTGCTACGCAGACTTGTTTAACCCTAGGCCAAAAGAGAGAGGGGGGGAAAAAAAAAACAAAAAGGGCATAAGAACGTGCCTGTGCCTCATTCCACAAATTCTTCTATCTTATATACGTTGATACGTTGCATTAACTAGTTGAGTTTATGCGTCGGACATTTAACATTCTACTCTGAAATATATTTGCACATCTGAAAATGAGAAACAGACCTCACTTAACAATGAAATCTATAACTATTGAATAGTGCAATCCAATTCCATTCACCCTTATGGACACTATTTTCTTAGATGATGGCAGTGGATTCATCCTTATTTTTCCCCTACTCGAATAAAACTCAGCACATCCTAATACATATAATACGATTTTAGACCTCTTGTTCGGGTAATAACAGAAACGATTTCTAATAGAATCGAATTAAATTAGATCGTCAATATCAATAAAATTTTGAAAATGTCGACAAAGTCAAGAAATGTTAAAAAAAAAATTAGATTTCAAGCTCTCTTAATTGCCAGTTTTGGCTAGTTTTGATTTTAGAGGAATTAGCAATAAATCGAAAGATAGGATTATCCTTGTTGTATCCAATAATGATAAAAATCGGCTAAAAGCCTCTCATGTTATGGACATTTTCATTAACGAAAGAATATACAAGAAGATATAGGGAAATATTTCAAGAACTAGAGCCAAACTAAGTGCGAATTCGAGATAGCAAAACTCCATGTTACAACAAAAAAGTGCAATTTTGTTGTCCTGTGTAATCTATAATTATATTTTGCAAGAGATTGACCTTAAGGTATCTTATATGCAAGATTTGATAGTTTAAAACAAGATTTTTAAACTAAAACTTGACGAAAGGCTCTTCAATTACACAGGCCGACATTTTCGAGGTCATGAAAAAGTGTTCTAAGTTCAATAGGTCTTTTATAGTAATTTGGGGGTGCTGATCACGGCCCTGTACTTAGTTTTTGCCCATCACGTCAGGATTTCGAAAAAAAATGCGTTGGAATTATTCGAAATGGCCACAGTTTCAATATTTTCTAGTATAATATAAACAAGTTATTATACTCAAAACGTTATTATTTTAACCTATTAATATATTAGGTATGATTTAAATGCAATTTACACAAAATCAAAGAGGCGTTTCTTTGTTATCATGCATATTATCATGCACTTTGGATATGGTTCCAAAATGAGTAAAATTCGAACCAAAAAGTATGCTATAGGGATTCAAAGAATTTGCAACTTGTTAATTTTAAAGAATTATTGCAATTTTATGCATCTAACAAATTGTTTATAAGTAATGTTGGCAAACAACAGCTATTTTTCTTAAACAAGAAATTCTACAATTCGTTAAAAATGTAGAAAAACAATTTTTAACTTTATATAGTATACTTTTGGGTGCCTATTTTCCAACCCTTTCCAGAATCAGCGTACTCGAATTAGTTAAAAACACCTCTCAGGTTAACGTCACCAAAAATCATGTCGGCCTGTGTTATTTAATAGATGTAAAAGTGTATATATGTATATATAATTCGGATAGCATAGATCAGTTTTTTTTGTGTTACTCGTATAAACGGAAAAGTGTATTTTGTGTCTTCATTTATTTTCAGGGACTTGTCTCATTTGTTCATTTGTTGACTGGTCTAACCGACCTCTTCCTATTTGCTCTACCTTAACAGAAACAGACACACATAGACACACACACACACACATACACACGCACACACATATATACACAATGGACAAAAGGACATCAAACACTTGGCTTTTTATGTGTTATGCGTTGGTTTAGTGGAAATTTGATTGCCCACGTCGGCGTCATTTCGGCTAACCCCCCAACCCCACTCTGCCTCTTTGGCACAACCCCCCCCCCCCCCCCCACTCACACCCCCGTCACCACCAACCATATCACAAGCCATGTACATACATATTTATTACACTTAGTCTTTTGGGAGGCAAAGTGAGCTTGAGTTGTAATTTGTTGGCCAGTCAATGTTTCCAGACATGTCCACAGGACCAGAGAGTTCTCTCTGAGCAAAGTTTGTCTCTTTCATTGAGTTGGTTTTTCCCCCTTTTTGTTTTTTGTTGTTGTTGGTACTTTCATTAATATCCATATATTAGGCTCATATCAGAGCTGGAATTAAAAGAAAGCAATAAAAGTTGAACAAACATCTATGTATAAGAATATCGTTGGCACAAAAAAAAGAAGTATGAAAGTTTTCAACAATCAATGAATTCGGTGAATGTTCCGATGAATGTGATATGGGAAAATGGCTTTATTCACCGATGACTATTTGGATGATAATCATTATATTGAATCTTTTTCCGTCTCTCTATCTCTCGATTTCAGGTTTCATTTATGTTTCTGTTTCTGTTTGCGGTTGAAGAGCAATAACAGTTTTAATACACTTTACAAGCAAAAATGTAACACAATGTGTCCATAGAATTTTCATATGCTTTGGTAATGGAAAGAAAACTATATAAAATATGTGCGTGAGAGAGAGACAAAGAGAGAGAGAGAGAGAGAGAGGGAGAGAGATAATAGCTTTACTTTAGAATAATATTTTGTTTAATAATTTACAAAAGTTACAAAAATGAATATATATAAAATATTGACACTAGGTCATGTCTAGGGTTGTAAAACACATGAAATTTGCACCAAAAAGTATGCTACAGGAATTCAAAGAGTCTCTATTTTGTTTAATTCTAAAGAACTCTTGAAATATCTTGCCTCTTAAAAATTGTTAGCAATGGTGGCCAGAAAAAACCTTTTATTTGTACATGTCATTCTAAAAACTGTTTAAAAAATGTGAAATGCTTACAGCATACTTTTAAGGGCATATTTTAGATAACGAGTTCACATTCAGAATCAGTTAAGGACACCTCTCGGACTCAAGTTACCAAGGCAATGTAGTAGAAATTTTCAGCCTAAAAATGTAGTGTATGGGAAATTCGACTTATTTTTTTTTGTACTAAAGTTCATTCTGTATATATATTTTCATGATACAAATATGTCTGTAGCCCCATGGCTCTTACTGTCCCGTCGATAACCTTGAACTTGCAACAGCTATTGTCACCTCTTCTCCACCCGACTCAACCCACCCCCAAACCACCTCCTCCTCATGTTGTTGCGCTGGTGAACAAAAGTTTTGCGGCTTCTCCGTTGGACCTCCTGCCCTCAGTCCCCCCTCAGTCTCTTTGAAAGTCTTCATGCTGTGCACTATTTACTTTTTATATCACTTAAAAAAGTGGGGTAAATGTATTTTGATTAGAAGTCTGACTAAAAATTATATTCGACTAAATTTTAAGTTTCTTATTCGATTGAAAGTGTCAAGATTTTATATTTTTAGCAGGCTTCTCTTCAATGCTTAAACTCGTTGAGAATTACAAACTAAATGAAGGAAAAATGAAGAGCAAGCTTATAATTGCCTCCATTCTGCATATAGACATATTTTACATAGCAATCAATGATTAATATTAGCATAATTGTGGTGATAAACACTTTGATTTAAATTAGATTTTTCAACATGGTTAACAATAAAAATGAAGTTTTAAAGAAACTTTTTTGTTTTTTTGGATAACTTTTGATTATGGCTTTTTGAGTAAGAGTTTTGGTGCCCTTTCAGTTTGTTCTAACACTTATGAGGGTATAGAACGTTCGCCTTGTAAGCAATTTAATCCCTCTAGCCCTCTAGTTTTATTTATTTTTCATTCTTTTCCTACAATTTTCATTTGTTCTTTTTTTCCCCCAGCATTCTTCTTCCTTTCCGCCACTATTTTGCGTGCGTACGATTGGATTTCAGAATTAATTGGTTGCCATATGCATGGAATTTTGTATTTATGCTTTGCTTTTTCCCGCATATTCATTAGGAGTCCCCTCCACCCCTCCCTCATAGCAAAATATGAAAAATACAAGTCAATCTGTGTTATTAGATATGCGAGCATAACAAATTAGTATCATTTTCTATTTGTATGAATTGATATGAGAGATAGCAGTAAAATATATGCCCTTGAAAGTATGCTACAATTACTATTTCACTAATTGAATGTGCATGAAAAATAATACAAGAGAATTTAAACGATTCAAATTCAGGTCTTTAAACATTTTTCTCATTGTACTTTAAACAATTAAATGCCCAATCATTCAGCTGGTTCGGCCATTTAAACATGGCAAATACATATACTAAACATAGTAAGTAGGTACAATTGATTTGTCCCCCCCCCCACAGTCACTCATGATTTATATTTAGCTCTAGGGTTAGGGAGGAGTTTCACTCTAATGCCCGACCTACCCGATTGCCATTGGTTTTGTGGGGGTGGGAGGAGGCTTTCCTTTTTGGCATTTTGGTATTTTCTATTTGATTGGCCTTTTTTCTGTTTTCGTGTAATATTGTCGCTTAATTTTTCATGTTAATGAATGGTTGAACCCACCAGAAAAAAAAAAAACACTGGCAGACAGCAGGACGCCCCCACAAGAAGCAATAGTGGATTTTACTCTCTCTCTCTCTCTCTCTCTCTCTTTCTCTTTCTCACTTTCCCTTCTTGTCGATAATTATCAGGGCGATCAGGCTACATGCCACAAGCAGCTGCAACAACAACAAATCATTTGGCATTAATTTCTGCTGTGGTAAGGCCTGTGTGGCAGGAAATTAAAAAACGTTTTGCTTTGACCAAAAGCAAGAACCTTGACCCTAATGCTTTTATTTGTCCTCAACTTTTCGTGCCCCCTGGGGTTAGTTGGGGTAGGCACCAGGGTAGGGTCTAGGGGTGTCAGGCAGGAGCGGATTGTCCAAGTAGCAATTTGGGGCAAAAGGCCAAAACAACTTAATCACAATGTTATCAGGTAAATTGTATATACACATGTATTAGCTGGGATTAAATTTCAAGGTCACTGGTAACTTGGACTAAAACGTAAGTTAACACGAACGGAAAAGGGAATGTTTCTTCAGTTTTAAAATGCTTTAAATAATACGAGGCAGATCAAAAAATAAGGAAAATTAGTTGGGATGTTTGCTTATCAATAGCCCACTGTAACAAACCCGGAAACGGATTGTATTTCCGTTTTAAAACTCTTAAAATAATACGAGGCAGATCAAAAAATAAGGAAAATGAGTTGGGATGTTTGCTTATCAATAGCCCACTGTAACAAACCCGGAAACGGATCGTATTTCCGTTTTAAAACTCTTAAAATAATACGAGGCAGATCAAAAAATAAGGAAAATGAGTTGGGATGTTTGCTCATCAATAGCCCACTGTAACAAACCCGGAAACGGATTGTATTTCCGTTTTAAAACTCTTTAAATAATACGAGGCAGATAAAAAAATAAGGAAAATAAGTTGGGATATTTACTTCCCAATATCCCAATCAACACCGATGAAAATAGACTGTATTTCCGTTTTAAAACTCTTAAAATAATACGAGGCAGATCAAAAAATAAGGAAAATGAGTTGGGATGTTTGCTTATCAATAGCCCACTGTAACAAACCCGGAAACGGATTGTATTTCCGTTTTAAAACTCTTTAAATAATACGAGGCAGATCAAAAAATAAGGAAAATGAGTTGGGATGTTTGCTTATCAATAGCCCACTGTAACAAACCCGGAAACGGATTGTATTTCCGTTTTAAAACTCTTTAAATAATACGAGGCAGATCAAAAAATAAGGAAAATTAGTTGGGATGTTTGCTTATCAATAGCCCACTGTAACAAACCCGGAAACGGATTGTATTTCCGTTTTAAAACTCTTTAAATAATACGAGGCAGATCAAAAAATAAGGAAAATTAGTTGGGATGTTTGCTCATCAATAGCCCACTGTAACAAACCCGGAAACGGATTGTATTTCCGTTTTAAAACTCTTTAAATAATACGAGGCAGATAAAAAAATAAGGAAAATAAGTTGGGATATTTACTTCCCAATATCCCAATCAACACCGATGAAAATAGACTGTATTTCCGTTTTAAAACTCTTAAAATAATACGAGGCAGATCAAAAAATAAGGAAAATGAGTTGGGATGTTTGCTTATCAATAGCCCACTGTAACAAACCCGGAAACGGATTGTATTTCCGTTTTAAAACTCTTTAAATAATACGAGGCAGATCAAAAAATAAGGAAAATGAGTTGGGATGTTTGCTTATCAATAGCCCACTGTAACAAACCCGGAAACGGATTGTATTTCCGTTTTAAAACTCTTTAAATAATACGAGGCAGATCAAAAAATAAGGAAAATTAGTTGGGATGTTTGCTTATCAATAGCCCACTGTAACAAACCCGGAAACGGATCGTATTTCCGTTTTAAAACTCTTAAAATAATACGAGGCAGATCAAAAAATAAGGAAAATGAGTTGGGATGTTTGCTCATCAATAGCCCACTGTAACAAACCCGGAAACGGATTGTATTTCCGTTTTAAAACTCTTAAAATAATACGAGGCAGATCAAAAAATAAGGAAAATGAGTTGGGATGTTTGCTTATCAATAGCCCACTGTAACAAACCCGGAAACGGATTGTATTTCCGTTTTAAAACTCTTTAAATAATACGAGGCAGATCAAAAAATAAGGAAAATAAGTTGGGATATTTACTTCCCAATATCCCAATCAACACCGATGAAAATGGACTGTATTTCCGTTTTAAAGTGCTTTAAATAATAAGAGGCAGATCAAAAAATAAGGAAAATGAGTTGGGATGTTTGCTTATCAATAGCCCACTGTAACAAACCCGGAAACGGATTGTATTTCCGTTTTAAAACTCTTTAAATAATACGAGGCAGATCAAAAAATAAGGAAAATAAGTTGGGATATTTACTTCCCAATATCCCAATCAACACCGATGAAAATGGACTGTATTTCCGTTTTAAAGTGCTTTAAATAATAAGAGGCAGATCAAAAAATAAGGAAAATGAGTTGGGATGTTTGCTTATCAATAGCCCACTGTAACAAACCCGGAAACGGATTGTATTTCCGTTTTAAAACTCTTTAAATAATACGAGGCAGATCAAAAAATAAGGAAAATAAGTTGGGATATTTACTTCCCAATATCCCAATCAACACCGATGAAAATAGACTGTATTTCCGTTTTAAAACTCTTAAAATAATACGAGGCAGATCAAAAAATAAGGAAAATGAGTTGGGATGTTTGCTTATCAATAGCCCACTGTAACAAACCCGGAAACGGATTGTATTTCCGTTTTAAAACTCTTTAAATAATACGAGGCAGATCAAAAAATAAGGAAAATGAGTTGGGATGTTTGCTTATCAATAGCCCACTGTAACAAACCCGGAAACGGATTGTATTTCCGTTTTAAAACTCTTTAAATAATACGAGGCAGATCAAAAAATAAGGAAAATAAGTTGGGATATTTACTTCCCAATATCCCAATCAACACCGATGAAAATAGACTGTATTTCCGTTTTAAAACTCTTAAAATAATACGAGGCAGATCAAAAAATAAGGAAAATGAGTTGGGATGTTTGCTTATCAATAGCCCACTGTAACAAACCCGGAAACGGATTGTATTTCCGTTTTAAAACTCTTTAAATAATACGAGGCAGATCAAAAAATAAGGAAAATGAGTTGGGATGTTTGCTTATCAATAGCCCACTGTAACAAACCCGGAAACGGATTGTATTTCCGTTTTAAAACTCTTTAAATAATACGAGGCAGATCAAAAAATAAGGAAAATAAGTTGGGATATTTACTTCCCAATATCCCAATCAACACCGATGAAAATAGACTGTATTTCCGTTTTAAAACTCTTAAAATAATACGAGGCAGATCAAAAAATAAGGAAAATAAGTTGGGATATTTACTTCCCAATATCCCAATCAACACCGATGAAAATAGACTGTATTTCCGTTTTAAAGTGCTTTAAATAATAAGAGGCAGATCAAAAAATAAGGAAAATGAGTTGGGATGTTTGCTCATCAATAGCCCACTTTAACAAACCCGGAAACGGATTGTATTTCCGTTTTAAAACTCTTTAAATAATACGAGGCAGATCAAAAAATAAGGAAAATAAGTTGAGAATTTACTTCCCAATATCCCAATCAACACCGATGAAAATAGACTGTATTTCCGTTTTAAAACTCTTAAAATAATACGAGGCAGATCAAAAAATAAGGAAAATAAGTTGGGATATTTACTTCCCAATATCCCAATCAACACCGATGAAAATAGACTGTATTTCCGTTTTAAAACTCTTAAAATAATACGAGGCAGATCAAAAAATAAGGAAAATTAGTTGGGATGTTTGCTTATCAATAGCCCACTGTAACAAACCCGGAAACGGATTGTATTTCCGTTTTAAAACTCTTTAAATAATACGAGGCAGATTAAAAAATAAGGAAAATTAGTTGGGATGTTTGCTTATCAATAGCCCACTGTAACAAACCCGGAAACGGATTGTATTTCCGTTTTAAAACTCTTTAAATAATACGAGGCAGATCAAAATATAAGGAAAATAAGTTGAGAATTTACTTCCCAATATCCCAATCAACACCGATGAAAATAGACTGTATTTCCGTTTTAAAACTCTTAAAATAATACGAGGCAGATCAAAAAATAAGGAAAATTAGTTGGGATGTTTGCTTATCAATAGCCCACTGTAACAAACCCGGAAACGGATTGTATTTCCGTTTTAAAACTCTTTAAATAATACGAGGCAGATCAAAAAATAAGGAAAATAAGTTGGGAATTTACTTCCCAATATCCCAATCAACACCGATGAAAATAGACTGTATTTCCGTTTTAAAACTCTTAAAATAATACGAGGCAGATCAAAAAATAAGGAAAATTAGTTGGGATGTTTACTTCCCAATATCCCAATCAACACCGATGAAAATAGACTGTATTTCCGTTTTAAAACTCTTAAAATAATACGAGGCAGATCAAAAAATAAGGAAAATTAGTTGGGATGTTTGCTTATCAATAGCCCACTGTAACAAACCCGGAAACGGATTGTATTTCCGTTTTAAAACTCTTTAAATAATACGAGGCAGATCAAAAAATAAGGAAAATAAGTTGGGAATTTACTTCCCAATATCCCAATCAACACCGATGAAAATAGACTGTATTTCCGTTTTAAAACTCTTAAAATAATACGAGGCAGATCAAAAAATAAGGAAAATTAGTTGGGATGTTTACTTCCCAATATCCCAATCAACACCGATGAAAATAGACTGTATTTCCGTTTTAAAACTCTTAAAATAATACGAGGCAGATCAAAAAATAAGGAAAATTAGTTGGGATGTTTACTTCCCAATATCCCAATCAACACCGATGAAAATAGACTGTATTTCCGTTTTAAAACTCTTTAAATAATACGAGGCAGATCAAAAAATAAGGAAAATAAGTTGGGAATTTACTTCCCAATATCCCAATCAACACCGATGAAAATAGACTGTATTTCCGTTTTAAAACTCTTTAAATAATAAGAGGCAGATCAAAAAATAAGGAAAATGAGTTGGGATGTTTGCTTATCAATAGCCCACTGTAACAAACCCGGAAACGGATTGTATTTCCGTTTTAAAACTCTTTAAATAATACGAGGCAGATCAAAAAATAAGGAAAATGAGTTGGGATGTTTGCTTATCAATAGCCCACTGTAACAAACCCGGAAACGGATTGTATTTCCGTTTTAAAACTCTTTAAATAATACGAGGCAGATCAAAAAATAAGGAAAATAAGTTGGGATATTTACTTCCCAATATCCCAATCAACACCGATGAAAATGGACTGTATTTCCGTTTTAAAGTGCTTTAAATAATAAGAGGCAGATCAAAAAATAAGGAAAATGAGTTGGGATGTTTGCTTATCAATAGCCCACTTTAACAAACCCGGAAACGGATTGTATTTCCGTTTTAAAACTCTTTAAATAATACGAGGCAGATCAAAAAATAAGGAAAATAAGTTGGGATATTTACTTCCCAATATCCCAATCAACACCGATGAAAATGGACTGTATTTCCGTTTTAAAGTGCTTTAAATAATAAGAGGCAGATCAAAAAATAAGGAAAATGAGTTGGGATGTTTGCTTATCAATAGCCCACTGTAACAAACCCGGAAACGGATTGTATTTCCGTTTTAAAACTCTTTAAATAATACGAGGCAGATCAAAAAATAAGGAAAATTAGTTGGGATGTTTGCTTATCAATAGCCCACTGTAACAAACCCGGAAACGGATTGTATTTCCGTTTTAAAACTCTTAAAATAATACGAGGCAGATCAAAAAATAAGGAAAATAAGTTGGGATATTTACTTCCCAATATCCCAATCAACACCGATGAAAATAGACTGTATTTCCGTTTTAAAGTGCTTTAAATAATAAGAGGCAGATCAAAAAATAAGGAAAATGAGTTGGGATGTTTGCTTATCAATAGCCCACTTTAACAAACCCGGAAACGGATTGTATTTCCGTTTTAAAACTCTTTAAATAATACGAGGCAGATCAAAAAATAAGGAAAATAAGTTGGGATATTTACTTCCCAATATCCCAATCAACACCGATGAAAATGGACTGTATTTCCGTTTTAAAGTGCTTTAAATAATAAGAGGCAGATCAAAAAATAAGGAAAATGAGTTGGGATGTTTGCTTATCAATAGCCCACTGTAACAAACCCGGAAACGGATTGTATTTCCGTTTTAAAACTCTTTAAATAATACGAGGCAGATCAAAAAATAAGGAAAATAAGTTGGGATATTTACTTCCCAATATCCCAATCAACACCGATGAAAATAGACTGTATTTCCGTTTTAAAACTCTTTAAATAATACGAGGCAGATCAAAAAATAAGGAAAATAAGTTGAGATGTTTACTGCTCAAGTGCTTGGAGCCATCTGATGAAACAATTCAGGAAAATCTATGAGAATAACTCCGACAAAGCATTTACAAATTGCATGGCCTACTTGACTGAAGAAACGTCCGATTCTTCTATCGAAATCGATAACCTTTTATCAGCGCTGATAAAAGTAATAATAGTGTGCAAAAATTATCGAAAGTCTAGTGCAGTTTTCGCAGTTATCGATTTGTTGCCGACCAAATTTGCGATAAGCCAAAGATAGAAGGAGTCGGTTAGTACCCTCGCTGGCTAAATCCGGTACTGGCCTCTGGACTGTTCTGGTGTGTTCCCTTGGTCAAATCACTTTGGTTGGGTAATCAATTTACGGCAAAACGGCCAAGTCACCTTCAATTTCAGACAGTTGGAGATTTCAAACCCAAATCGAAAAGAAATGAAAATGCGGTCCCAGAAAGAGAGAGTCAGACAGGATGAGTTATCTACACACACACTCACACACACACTCTCTAGCTTAGATATGACATGTGTCCTAGCACATTTGCATACGAATGGAAAGGAATTTAACCCCCCACCCCCCCATATGGGATATTTGTGGTTTTGAGGACGTTTTGCCTTAATATAATGACAACTTCTTCAAATTGGTGGGCGTATTCTTTAAGGTCGATTGGAGTCAGTGCATGTTTTATGGCCATGGAGTGTCATAAACTTGAACGCGTCCTCTTTATCCCCATTCTCATTCACATCCACATCGTCATTCGCAACGTTTTTAGCCGCTGTCGTCAGTGTCCTGTGGGCTAATCTTTCAATCTATTTTTGGTAGTGCATAAAAACGGAAGTTATATGGTGGCCAAAGCATTAAAAGTCTTCTCCTTACACTCACACACACAGACACACAACCAACACCTGTCTTGGCCGACATGAAATTCCCCCACTCTTGGTTATCATAAATGCGTTGCAAATAAATAAACGTTAGGAGAATTGGTATGCCATCAGGACGATCAAAAGAGGCTGAAAATGTGGGTGGAGGGGGAATTAAAAGGGGGTGATAAGATGCTAGTCACCTGCACACACGATAAGCCCCTGTCTTGGCAATTCAAAATAACAGCTGATAGATTGATTTAGCTCATCTCAGAGTAAAAAACGTTAAAGCATTAAATTGAAATCTGCAAAAGATTCGTTAATACAGATTTTCAGATTCATTTTCATTTCAGCCCGTTTCAAGCATATATATATCTTCTTACACATTGATTATCTATATAAATTTTTAAGTCATATGGAAATATGAAAATTCTTTATAAAGGATTTTTATTATATTCTCTGTTGGGTGTTTCAGTCCCTCACGTGTCCACAAAGAATATTAGCAAAATAATTTGAATTCAAAAGGTTTGCCTGTAAGTAAAAGTAACTGCCATTTAACTTATCTCTCAAATACAAATATCCTTGTCAACTTATTCATTAGTCCTTTCAAAGTCCTTTAAATGACTTGGAGGCAAAACTGACAACTGCTTTGACCACTTGAATTATCTTTTGTACTTTTATTTTAATTGGAAGTTAGTTTAACTCATCGATGACTTGCATAATGCATCGCAATATATTTATATATAGATATATAATTCAACTTATTGTCTGATATTAATAAGTATCGCTTGTTAAGTTCAGCATAATAATGTTTTACAAATTGAGTTTCTGTTTGAGGCTGTGAAATCAAATGCCACTCGGAGAACGGACACACGAGACAAGATGGAGGAGAGAAGTAGAAAGGAGGAGAAGAGATGCCAGAACAAGGACACAATTGTGTGCCATTGTAATGGCAATACCCACCCCCTGCCCCCTCTAGTCTCTTGCAGCCACTCAGTTTTCAAATTAAACGCATCAGTCTTGGATTCGTACTGCGGAGTGACTGCTGGCTGGCTCAACTGGCTCCTGGGGGCCTACTAACGAGCATTCATCCTGGTTACAAAAAGGCAATTAGTCAACGTGCAACATGGCCAGCAAATGAATGTAATGCAAGTAGCAAACACCTCCACAACTTGCCAACCTTTTTTTTTTGTTTTCGTGCTCCTCTTTGGGCCAAATGAAACCTGTTGCAAATTCAGCTGGCTGAATTGGAGGATACAAGTTGTCCGGATTCATGATTGGTGATTGGTGACTGCAACTGGGTAGTAATTAAGTTGCCAGCATTTCTCACAGTCTTCTCTTTCTCTCTCTCGCTCTCTCCAGGCTGAAGGACATTTATTTGTTGCCTTGCTTGTCCTCGTATTTTAATCCCAATTATTTATGTATATTCCTTTCTTTTATTTATTCATTTCCTCCCTCTCTCTCTCTCTGTTTTTGTTATTGAGCTTTATTGTGTCGGTGTCAATTTGATCAGTTTTACAGTAATTGTTGACCCGACCCAATTGCTGAATTGTTTTCTTTAAAAACAAAAAAAGAATGAAAAACACAAAACAAAATGTTGCCGCGAATGACATGGATATCGGTTGTGGCATGTGGCATGTGGCATGTGGCAAGCGGAGATGAACTGCATGGCAACTGCAACTAATTGACAGCATGGCGCAGTTTCTAAGAATTATGGCCTTCAATATGTTGTTCTGTCCGTCCCCCTCCCCGTCCCACGTTCTCCTCACCGAGTGGCGGGGGTGGGGGGTTTGGTTGAAACAAACTGAGCTTAATTCGACAGCCTCAAAGATTTATAAAGATAAATATTGCCAAAGGAGACAAAGAATGTTCCAACTGCATGAGAAACGGAGACCAGAAAGAGAGCAAAATGTTGGCCAAAATCTGATGAATGGAATAATTCCTCTAGATCAATGTCCAACTAGATCCGTACTAAAAACATTCTTTATTAGTCGTTTGCGATTTCGAATAATCGGAATCGCCACTTAGCCAATTTTCTTGATGAGAATGAGGAAAATCTAGAAAAACTGTGCAGTGTCCTTGCTACTTTCAATTAGAGTAAATTCTGTCCGTTTATTTATAATTTTCGGGATCATAACCCCAGTAACCCCCCACCCCCCCTCGAGTTAATCTAGTCCTAATGAACATCATCAGTGTCAGCGGTCACGTTTCGTCGCTTTTTTTTTTAAGCCGTTGATTTTTGCGGTTAAAGTTGGCCAACGAGTTGGCAGCGGAAATTAAATTAAGTTCCGAAAATAATTTGCGTTTTATGTTTTGTTTGTTTTGTTTTGAATTTGTATTTGTTGCGATAAAGTGACCGTAAAAGTTTGTAATTATCCAAAAATATGATAATGACTGAAAGGCTTTTGTTTGGTTTTTGTTTAATTTTGAATGTAAGAAATACACGTGGCATGGAAATTAAAAAGTTTACAACATTTTGAAAACCCTTAATGATTAAAAAACAAACAACGAATTTAACATTTGAGTTATTTGATTTGAATGTTGTAATAAAAATGAATATCGAATATCTAGTTGTTATAAGGTCTTTTAATATTAAAAGAAGATAAGTATGTAAAGTATTTTTAAGATAATATGTTAAGCATATATTTAAGTATTTTTAAGATAATATATTAAGCATATATTTAAGTATTTCCCTAGTAGTTCGGAGTATTTTCTTACCCCAATCTAGTTATAAAAATTTGATTTTTGCATATTGAATTTCTGCATTGTTCTAAACGATATTTTGCTATTTCCGAAAATGGGTAAAAGCACTTTTTAAAACATATCCTTATATCCTTAATGATTGTAATCTTTAATTAGGTATTGAAATTTTCGGTATCACAATTTATCTATCGCTGTGTCTTACTATATTCTGAAAATTTTAATATATATAACAGATAATCGTTTCTCAGATAAAGTTTTTGTGGGATTATAAGCGGAAATGGGTAAACTTTGTTTTTTGGAAGGGAAATATCTAATTTCTTTTCATAAGGATGATATTTTACCTCTTAAACACATACAAATTCAAAATTCAAGTTCGCCACTTATAGCCAAGACCGATTTATTGAGGTTCTAGTAGCCTAAGAAGTAATGGGTCTGGAACTCCCTGAACCCTTACTTGATGATATATAATACATTGATGACATAATTTACAATTAGAATATGTCTGAAAATACACTATTAATTACATTTAAATATTGAATACCCCTTCTAAGTATCCTTAAAAGAATTTTAAGAATTTTTCTCGTGTGTGTCGTGAATTGTTGTGCGATAGTTGGCATTTTGTCTCACCTCTAGATGCCGTTTAGCGAACCTGTTGTGTTTTGTTCGCCGTTTTTGTATGAAACAGCGTCAAACCTGTTGTCCAACAATAGTGGGAGCAGCAAAAAGAAGTGGATCAAAGAGTTTGAAATACTGGGAGCAACTAAAATCGTTGACCATAAACAAGGCATTGCAGTTCTTGTGAATTCCTTGCAGATTTATAATCCTTTTTAAAGGATATGCCACAGATTTGATAGGACTAAACACAAAGGACTTTAAAAGTTTGTGGTATTTTTTTGTAAGCTAAATTTGAACTAAAATTTACTTGTAATTATTATACATACATACATACATATGTTATATTTTGTCTTTTGTTTTTTGAAGCCGATTAAAATCTATCTAAATTTAATAAAACTACTTAAAACAAACAAACGGCAATGGAGAAAAACGTTTTTGTGAACAAATAATGGAATCTCAGTCAGGGGTGGATTAAGTGATTGATTAGACTTCATCCCACCTGTCCCCAAGAATATTGAAAATAAAGCAGCAACAGCACAAGTTGACAAATTCTAGATTAGGTAATTTTTGAACAATTTTTGTACACTTTTCGAAAATCTTACAACAAAATGTTCTCCCACTCAAAGTCTTTGAGCCCTCTTAGCCCTGCAATTCCCATAAGTTCGGCCCTGCTGAACATTCAAATACTGGGAATGAACATGTCTGTGCATGGGGAGAATGTCATACACGTTGCAAGTAACAAACCTGCAACGCCAACGTGTTTGAGCCAACATCTGAAATTTGAAATCGGCCGTTTTTTTTGTTTTGTTTTTTCAAATTGAATTCGAACGCACAGAACGGCGGTCGTGTGCCGCGGAAAGAAAGTCGAAAAGCCGGTAATTTTTTTTTTAAATTTCTTACTCATTCGTTTCAAAAACGGCGCGCCAAATAAACAGCTGTGGGACAAGAATTTATTCAGAATTACTAATAACAATAAAAGTATTTGAAATTTGAAAGTTAATAAACTAAACTAAAGCCGTCTAGTGAGTAAAGCAAAGCGATTCAAAAATTCAAAAGCTGCAAACAAAAACTAAACAAAACACACAAAAAATCCAAAATAAAAAACAAAAGAAAAAAAAACTAAAGAACGTGCGATAAGAACCAAACAACAAAAAACTAAGAACAAAAACAAAAGCAACAGTCAAAGTTGACTTTTGATTTCCAAGTAACAGCAAGCGGCAGCGACGCGTCGACAGCGACTGCGACGGCGACAGCGACGGCAGCAGCAACTAGTGCAAAGGCGAAACATTAATTTTTTTTCTCTTGTTTTGTGGTTGTTGTTGTTGTTGTAGTTGCTGCTGTGCGTTTTAGTTGCATTCTTTTGACTTGAACTAAAAACTATAACAAACCGACGACGACGACGCGTCGTCGCCCAATAAAAACAGGTGGAAATTCACCTGCCGACCTCTGTTCCCCCCCTCCACACCCCCTTTTGGGTATCATCGAGAGTTAAACCCGCAAAACCCTCATCATCTAGCCCAATTGTCTAGCCAAAACAAAAAGTAAATAAATAATACAAATAATCATATAAAATAAAAAACAAAACAAAAATTAAAAGTAACTTTTTGTTTTCCATTGAGTCGGTGTTTGTTTGTGTGCGTGTGTGTGTGTATAAAAAGAAATACATACATGTATGTGAGTGTGTTTGTGTGTGTGTGTGTTTTTTTTTTTTTACTGTGCGTGCAATTAAGTTTGTGTTGTTTTAATTAGTTTTGTGTTCTTTTTTTTTTTTGTTTCTTGTATTTTTTTATTCATCGTATTTGCATATTGTGTTTTTAATTCATCACAACAGAAATTAAAAGAAAACCCAAAAAAGAAAAGTGAGTAAATTTTAAGCAATCTTTGTGCATTGAATTCTATTTAAGTGGAATTCTTAAGATGCAGATGCAGATACACACAGAAAACAACTGCAAGCGATCCTCCAACACACACATCTCTATCTGCATGGTTGTCGCCAATCTGGCTCTCTCTCTCGATCTTGTACTCCTGCATAGAGAGAGGGAGAGGGAGAGATAGAGAAAGAGAGCAAACGCAGAGAGAGAGAGAGAGAGGATGATCATGATCATGTTGATGTTTGGAGAGGAAAATGCCATGTGAAGAGATAAGATCTAGTGATGGGCGCGTGATTCAAAACCATTTCAAATAACTCCGAATACATATTCTGTGATCTTGTTTTATTTTTTTCAAAGTTTCACTCATTTTTAAAAGAATTATATAGATTTGCCAATTTTCTGATCAGCCAGGATCATAGGCATAGTTAATTGATAGTTCACTTAACTTCATTATCAGAAATCTAGAGTCTAGACTCTCATTTTATGCAAATTGTTTTTGAAATATATATTTAAAACCTATATAGAAATCACAAATCGGGAAGAACGTGTAAAAATAATCTTCTGAAGAA
The DNA here is from genome assembly GCF_018902025.1 of Drosophila willistoni. Classification (NCBI taxonomy): domain Eukaryota; kingdom Metazoa; phylum Arthropoda; class Insecta; order Diptera; family Drosophilidae; genus Drosophila; species Drosophila willistoni. Next base: position 11,412,471 of record NW_025814052.1, read on the forward strand.
GATTACCGAAGGAGTTTTTAGTACATTGGAAAGTCAAAAAGTTAAAAAACTTTATATTGACTTCGAGCTGGCAAACAAAACGTTTGATTTATATTATATCTTAAGACGTAATTCAACCAATCAAGTTTTAGTTTTAAAGAAGATAATTTTTAAGTGTCGCTTTGGGGAATTTATACCATATATGTAAATTTTTAACGGATCCTGCCCCAAGACTTTCGATATTCCTATTGAACTGTTCAAATTTTTAAATTTTAAAGTTATCTCCTGAAAATATCTCCCAAAACCAGAGCAGATCTGAACATATACAACATATTCGGATCATAATCTATTAGAAAAGTCTCTGGTCTCTGGTTCTGGGATTTGACTCATTTTTGACGATCTGTGTCAGATTAGTTTCAGGGGGTTTTTTATTTCTACATATTTATATGTATACTTACATATGTATTGTATTAAAAAAATGTCAAACATTTGATTCCCCGAGTGTTTCATGGGATGATGTAACTCAACTCTAGAACTTGCATTTTGGTTTGAAATAGATCCGTAATATGGTTTTCGTATAAAAATGATGGGGGTTAAACGTATTACGTTAAACGTGTCTAATGGGTTGTAATTAGTTTTGTTTGTCGCTTTTGTTAATATTTCGTAAGCAGTTGGATAAGTTATCAGTTAATCAATTGATTAGCTTACTGGTCATAAGCCTGGTCGATATCGTTTTGCCTTACATTTGGCAACTGCTTTTTTTTGCAGTTGATGCATTTTTGCAATCGAATCGCCGTTTGCTATTGCAATCGTTAACAATTGCTAGTCACGCCCACGCCACCCTCACAGCCTCTATCCAAGCCATAATAATCATTGACCAGTCCCCCCAGCCTCACCCCCTCGCTTCCACACACCAAATGGTAGTGAAGCAGCGCCATAAACTAGCCCAAAGCTAAAGCAATTTTTGTTGGTTTTGAATTTTTCTCCTCTTTTTTTTTCGTTGACCATGCGAATGGTCGATGGGGAGGGGGAGGGGGAGGAAGGCATGAAGATGGGGCTTATGGACTTGGAAATGGATTGCAGAGCATCCTCCTTCAGCTCCATCGATATTGAAATTGTGTCTGTCAGTGGGTTAATAGCCAAACCAAAAAGAACAACAAGACCAACTATTTTTCCACCACGTTTATACATTTTTGCTTTACTAACTTAAAGTGCTCCCCATGGCCACTCAACTACTTTATGTATGTACGAAAGTTATAGTCAATTTTTGTCCTTTTTCTTATAGACAGATTTCGAAAATTCGTGGTATAGGACAGAGAGATTGTTTTCGACGACGACAGATTGCATTTAGTCTGCTGTCTTTCGGTGGGACGGGGTGGATAGGAGAACCCTATTGTGATCTGAGGGCATCTCTCTTCTTACACACACACACACACTCACACGATACATAAGTGTGAATGCAGTTAAACGCAATCTTGTCTAGAATTTCAATACCAAACAAAATGCTTGACGTTTGACAGTCGTTTACTTCAGAGAGAGAAAGAGACACCGTGAGTGGGGGAAGAGTGGCCATTGGGGAAGTGGGGTGGGAAGGCAAAGTTTTCTTTGTTATTGTGAAATGCAATTGTAACAAATGCCAACAAACGAGAGCTAAGAGACAGAGACACAGACAGACAGAGAGCGAGAGAGAAAACGGGAATGAAATACATTCCTTTCACTGCTCAGTTTTCAACTGTACTAACTTGGCTAAAAGTCATTGTGGCAACAACTCAATAATATTATTAAATTGCTGGCACAATCTGCATAGTTTGTTGTGTCTTTTTTTTTTTTTGTTATCAATATACTTTAAGAAGCAAGGGAATCCCCCATTATTGCACTATCTTAATCAATTGCCTGACAATCGAAGGGTTTTTTTTTTTTTATTCTCTCTGTGCAAAGGGGAATTCCCTGTCACTTAAAGAGGAGGATGAGGTTTTTCTTCTCTTGGGTATTTCCCATGCTTCACATTCAAATGCATTTCATTTTGTTCTCAGCTAAAAACTTTATTTACCGCAGGACATTTTAGTTAAGTTAAAAAGTAAAAAAGACAAAAAACCGCATTTTGAGGTATTTTTTTATGTGCTTTGTTTTGTATTCTTGTTCTTGTCAAGGGTCGTCGTGTCGGTCCGAGCCACACAGCGAAAACTACAACCAACAAAAACAAATGAAACCACCAAAGAAACATAACAAAAAATACAAAAAAAAAAAAAAAAATTCCAAATTAAAAGTAAAATTAAAACTGATTAATTAAACAAGACAACAAGGGAAAAATACAAAATAAGAATTCCAAATTGAAACAAATGAGACAAATATTTGTGTGTGTGTGGGAAAGGGAGCGAAACAGTGAGAGAGAGAGAGAGCGAGAGGAGAGCAAGAGAAGTAAGAGAGTTGAGAGACAGTTGTATGACCAGTTTTTCAATCTGAAAATCTCTCAAAATCGAACAGCTGTTTCGTTTTCATTTCAAAATCTGATGCAAAGTCAGCTTGGTTCGTTGTTTTTGTTGTTGTTGTTGTTATGGCTGAGAGATCAAGTCAACTCGTATTGACCAACTCATATGGTTGTCGCCTTTTTGATTTTGATTCAGTTAAAGATTTTTTTATGTAGTTTTAATCAAATGATTTGATTGAGCCAACAAATACCCTAACCTAAGAGAGAGCTAGAGTTTTCTTCTTATTGCTAAAACCAGTTGCGAATTTGAAGCTTAGAGGAAAAGAACCCGCTTAAAAATAATATTTCAGAGACTTTTTTGAACTTTTATTGGTTTGCAATCGAAATTGGTCGAACTGTATAGTAAATTTTAATATTTCAAGAAACCTTTACAAGTTTTCCAGCTGAAAATGTTCAAAGGATAAGTTGTTAAATATTTTAAGCTAGAAATGTTTTCAAATACGTTGCTTCGATTTGTAAATTTTCTAAAATTTTAAACTTATAATAAAGTTATAGAAACAACGGTTCATTTGTAAGTTGTAATCCAATAAAACGCATTGTTAGAGTATTTTCTTTGTTTACTTTTCTCACATTTGCTCACACATTGATTTTGCTTTTTCATTCATTCTCGAGCTGATGCTCATGATGATGACTTTGGTCCGATACGGATTTGGATTCGGATTTGGACTCGGACTTTGGCTCTCAGTCTCAGACTGTGACTCCGACTCAAGGTGACGTAATAGTCGATGCCTAAAGTGGCTTTTTATACGCTTCAACACAGAGATCAAGTATCAATTACGCTGATGATTTTGATTTTGGTTTTTCATTCTTTCTTTCCATCCATCTTTTGTGGGTCAGGCTAAACAATATACACTAAATGACAATTTGTTTGATTTGTTAGCCCCAGAGTCCTGCATATATTTAAATTCGCTGTTTTTTTTTTTTTGCTGTTGGCGATGCCGCTGCTGCTTTTTGGAGCAAGTCAAGATCGTGTCATGCTAAAAGTTAAAATAAATAAAATAATACAGAAAACAACTCCACCAAAAAGCAAGTGGGCACGAGTAAAAGTATATATATGTATGTACATATATATCGTATATTTACTTAAACATCCTGTAGTCGTTTGTTTAATGGGTATATTGGGTTCAATGAAATGTTTTTCCGTCAATTAAGTCTGAGAATTTATTGGGCATATTCTAAACCTATAACATATTCAATATCAATCCATATGAAAGTTTCATTTATATTAGATCAACATAAGTTTCTGTGTGCCTAGATATATTCATCTCTGTGTCTACAGAGTATCGTCTATTCGATTTGTATTGCATTAAGTTGAGAATATCTGTAACAGAGTTGTGTGAGAGCAAAAGTTTATACAAAAATATATATATATCTATACATACTTTATATACTTTTTATATATATATATATTTTCTCGCCTTTTTCAAGTTTTGTTTGAAAATAAATTATAATTAGCTATAAATAGCAAAATGGAAAATGTTGTTGAAGAATTGCCCCAAGAGATGATGATGATGATGACGATGTTGCTGCTGCTGCTGCTGCCACCATGGTGACAGCAGGCCTTAGATATCAGTTTACACTCAAGTCGCCACCGCTGCCTTCTCATCCTCATTCTCATCCTCATCCTTATGGCTTGTCCTGATGCAGCCAAGCAGCTTATCATCTTGTTTCATGTTTAGGTTAGCAGCTTCTGTTGTCCATCCATTTGGCAGACACTTTTTCTTTATTATACCCTTGCAAAAAGGGTATATTAATTTTGGTCAGAAGTGTGCAACGCATAGAAGGAAGCATCTCCGACCATATAAAGTATATATATTCTTGCTCAGCACGACGAGACGAGTTCAAATAGCCATGTCCGTCCGTCCGTCCGTCCGTCCGTCCGTCCGTCCGTCTGGATCAACGCAAACTCCTCCTAGACCGTAAGAGCTACAGAGCTGAAATTTCGCATGTAGGCTTGTATATACTGCAGGCGTTGTATATCTCGGATTCAGCCGGATCGGATCACTATATCATATAGCTCCCATACAAACGCCAAAGTCACGAACAGTGACTTTTCTCAATAACTTCGTTATTTTTTGAGCTATTGTCGTGAAATTTAATATTGGTGAGTTAGTTATACGTATAAACGACAATGCCAAATTTGATCAAGATCGGGTGACTATATCATATAGCTCCCATAGGAACGATCGGTCGAAAACAGTGACTTTTGTCAAAAACTTCGTTACTTTTGACGCGATTGCTTTCAAATTAAATATTTGTTAGTTTAGTATATCTGTTAATGACTGCCGAATTTGATAAATATCGGGTTACTATATCACATAGCTCCCATAGGAACGATCGGTGGAAAACAGTGACATTGATCAATATCTTCGTTATTTCCTATGCTAAGATTGTTGGCCATTCTTTCGCAAACATTAGCCTTTTTAGATAAAACGTTTTTCCACTTTGAAAAGGAAAGAGTTACCAAAAAACTTGCAAGGGTATACAAACTTTGACGCGGTCAAAGTTAGCCCCGTCCCTCTGGTATAATTATAAATATGCAGCCACACTATTTTCGCTCCTTATTTCCTAAAGATAAGCAGCTCACTAAAAGTTTGTGCGGTTGTTATACCCTTGCAAAAAGGGTATATTAATTTTGGTCAGAAGTGTGCAACGCATAGAAGGAAGCATTTCCGACCATATAAAGTATATATATTTTTTTTTTTTTTGCTGTCGGTCAGCAGCTGTCAGGCCAAATACTCTCTCTTCAGTCATTTCAATCTAATCAGGAAGACTAATATACATACATACATATACATTAGACAAAACTGAAAACTAAAGGTCAGAATAATAAATTTGCCTAGCTCAAATCGTAAATAAACAGAAAATAGTTAAAATAACAAAATGATTTTATTTACTTAGTTTTTTTTTCGATTTAAACGCCATTGGGCAGAAAATTAAACATCAAATGAACTCGTAGAAGTTTGCAAGTTTTTTTTTTTAACGCCTTTTTGTACAGAAATAAAAGCAATTGATTAGAAATGAGCATTTGATTTGAAACGAAGATTTTATACTCTTGTATCCATCATCTATCTATCTTCTATCTATCTTCTATCTATCTTCTATCTATCTTCTATCTATCTTCTATCTATCTTCTATCTATCTTCTATCTATCTTCTATCTATCTTCTATCTTTTTTTTTTCTATCTATCTTCTATCTATCTTCTATCTATCTTCTATCTATCTTCTATCTATCTTCTATCTATCTTCTATCTATCTTCTATCTATCTTCTATCTATCTTCTATCTATCTTCTATCTATCTTCTATCTATCTTCTATCTATCTTCTATCTATCTTCTATCTATCTTCTATCTATCTTCTATCTATCTTCTATCTATCTTCTATCTATCTTCTATCTATCTTCTATCTATCTTCTATCTATCTTCTATCTATCTTCTATCTATCTTCTATCTATCTTCTATCTATTTTCTATCTATCTTCTATGTATCTTCCATCTATCTTCTATCTATCTTCTATCTATCTTCTGTCTATTTACTATCTTTTAATTATATATTTCTGATTATAAAAGGATAGATTTAAGGTCTACGTTAACTTTGTCTAAGTTGTCTTTGATCAATTTGTTTGCTCTTTTATTTATATTCGATATGTGTTGGTGTTGTTGTTGTTGATATGTGTCTTTAATTGTTGTTGCTGCTGTTGATGTTGTTGATGTTGCTGTTTTTTGCCTATTTGCACTTGGGCGTTTATTTATCTTTCAACTTTTCGACTTTGTGCTTAGAGTTCATTCCCCATCACTTCTTCCTTCTATGTACCATTACCCTTCCCTTCATTTATGTGAATGTATGTGTGTGTGTGTGTGTGTGTGTGTGTGTGGTTCTGTCCATTTACCCAGTGTCATGTAAACAATTGTTTAAAAATGAATTTTTCAATTTTCATTCAAAATGAACAATAACAATGTTGCCCTATGGATAGGGTCAGGTCTATGGCCGGAATATAAACATTTATTCAGCATTGCTTTTTGTCTTGTCAAGGTCAAGGACTGAATGGACAGATGGAGAATCACACAGGAGCCACAACACAAGCGCAGCGGGGCAAAAGGGGCATAGTGAGTGAGATGACTGGTAACTTAAGATGACAGTCAGATGTAAGATAAAAGTGGGATTTGGCCAAATGAATAGATGAACTCTGGCTAATGGATGCCAAGCAAATGAACAAATGAACTTGTCCAAAGATTAAATATATAGCCAGAGACCTTAGAATTTTTTATTTTACCTAAACTAAGATGTAATTAAAGTTAAACTGGGGTTACTCTCATGGCATATGTAAAAGGATTTCATTCTCCTTTCGACTGTTTCTGGGCAAAATGTTCTTCTTTTACCACAAAACCAAAACGAACTTTGCTTTCAAACCATTTTATTGCTTTGCCCTGTCTTATTCTGTGTCTCTTTTGTATTCTTTTGAAAGCAAAAGTGTATTTTATGCTCAATTTCAAAGTCAAAGTTCCTAAATGCCATATAAACGAATGGATCTTACTGAACATTTGAACATCTGACGGCTTGTGTCGAAAAGTGATTAGCATTAATAAAAAGAAGAAAAAAATGTGTTTATAAAATCAGCCTTATCATAATAAACTGTCTAGGTTTTTTCCCCTTTCCCAATGCTGATGATTATGATGATGATGATGAAAAACTTTTCCGTTCTTCCTATAATTTGCAAAAATTACTCTCACTCATAAAGCCATCATCAAGACATGATCATTATCAACAAAAGGCAATCATTTTTATAGGTCAATTAAATTTAAATTTATAAACAATTTAACAAAGCAAAAATAGGAAGCGAAAAATCTTTGTTAGGAATTTCAACAGATATTTCATTCTTATCAACTCAAGCGCTTACAATCACATAACACTCTACGATAAAAATTCAGAATATCCAGATATTAAAACATAAATTATCACTTTTGACACATTTACAAGAACATAATCTAAACCCAAAAAGAGCTAAGCCATCCCTTTTATCTACTCTATTAGCCATTTACAAGGTTCTAAAATGGGACGACTTTTTAGTCAATTGGTCGATTCCCGAAATTCCCTTCTTGAGATTAAATTGAATAAGGTTTAACCAGTAGACTACACGACGCAGGTCTCACCTTGACCCAATAAGGTCCCTCTCACAGAACAGTTGTGGATTGATTAGCTTTGATGGCATCTTAACTACAGATCGATTGAGATACAACCAAGTTATTGATCTCGAAAACTCGACCCATCTTTCCTTATTGGAGAGGAGACTTGCCTTGAAAAAAGTTTTAAAATTAATGTGTTCAGTTTTGTGTTACTCATCGTTTCCGTAAATAGTCAATTTTTAGCAGTTTATTATTAGTTAACAAGAAGTAAACAGTTGATTTGCTCAACAGTTGCTCAACAGTTAGTTATAAGTTGAACTTAATTTTTCAATAGCATTTATCATCCAATACTTGCTTAGCTCTAATGATATAAACGCACGGTCAATATTGTCACAAGTATTATGTGAAAGCTTTAGAATTTCAAGTTGAATACACTTTGAGATAAAGGTGATGCTAACTAAAACAGTTGCCAAGAATATACAGGGTGGCTTAGAAAAAGATGAATGAAAGGAATCGCAAAGGAGTACAATAAGGATACAAAGTGAAAATCCATTGAAATGGTTTAAAATTAACTTGGAAATTTATATCCTTTCGATAAGATCCTAACTATAACTACATCTTTTCTCATGCAAAGTTTCTTTCCATCAATTCGTAAACAAATTCCTCAGATTGTGAATTTTTGTGATTTTTCTTAATGTTTTTTTGGAAACAACAATAATATAAATACTATATAAACATGGGTATAATTTTCAAGATTTAATTGTTTAATGAATTTATTGTGACCGTAGTTAGCCCCGACCCTATATTGGGGTTTACTTAGCCTTCACGTGAAACCCACATAATTATTGTATTTATGTACATTGGAGATGTTTGAATACTCATTATGCAAACTGCATTGTTCACACTGACTACTCGGATGAAGGGGGAGGAGGGGAGCAGCTTGGTCTATAATTAAACCAATCATCCATTACCAAACGCCCCTTGCCTACACACAGATGGGAGTCTAAACAGCTGCATTGACTTTTGTTCTTTAGTCTTTTGTATTATTTTACTTGGGATTAGCCTAAGCTTAGCATAGCGATTACGATCCATATACACACAGAGAGAGAGAGAGAGAGAGAGAGAGAGAGAGATCAGATCAGAAGACAAAGAAATTATATATAAATTATTTATATAAATTATATAAAAGTAAGAAGAAAACTGACTAACTGAGTGACTGACTATTTGCCAAGTAACAATAACAAAATCAGTTCAGTGGCAAAGTCGACAATTCATGCTATATTTTCCTCTACCCCCAACCCCAACTCCCCCTCTCTCATTCTATCTCTTTGTTTCCAACAAATGTATTAAATATAAATATGAAAATTATGCATAATCATAGCGGTAAGCCACAAAATCTAAGCCAGTCAACCAAATGGCACATAACATATGTGTAAAAGAATAATATTATATATGTATGTAGATATCAATGACTTAAACAAAAAGCCATACACAACCACACGCACACTCTCACACACACAAATAAGAACAAAAATTAGTCGAAAAGCAGTGACTAAGCCCCTTTAAGGGATAGACTCTGGATAACCGACTCATGAGTTGGCGTGTCAGGGAAGAGGAGGCGAAGGAGGGAACAACCTACTTATGTACATATACATACATATATATAAACCAACAATTGCGTATTGTGGATTAATTACCGATTAATTGTTTACGATTTGTCTTTGTTAATTATTTTCCTACATTTTAATCACTTTGATTATTATAATATTGATAAATACAGACGTATATCAAAAAGATGTTACAATTAAGCGTCATATCGTAGGCAATTTTATTCTCATAACTCTATTAAATGATTATCGCACTCATTTATTGTAGAATACCAGAATTGTTAGTAGAAATGGTTACTAAATATTCTTGATAAGTATCGAATATTTTAAATCAAGCCATAGAAACTAGTTATTCAGCTTTAAAATCGACTATGAAATCGATATATGTATGTAGGACTCGATAATCGATAACAAATGTCTCAAAATGTTGATCTTTCGTTTATAATATCTTTAACAGATCAGATTACTATATGATATTAATAGCTGAAGATAACTGATCAGATGGGATTATAACTGATATAAAATATGTACAACTAATCGGTGTGCCATGGTCGTGTCTATCTATCGATAACAATGCATTGATGTTTTCTTTCATGCCTTGATTGTGGGGTGACTGGTTAATTTTTCATATTTGACATAGACCCAGACCAGACGGCTGGAAATGCTTTCGATAAAGAAAGAAAAGAAAAACTGTGTGAATGAGCAAACAATCGCGTTTTGTTAAATGACATAATCCCCTATAAATATTGTATAAACAATACATATGTAGCTACTTACAATTGAGACTCACTCTCCATATCTCTCTCTCTCTCTCTCTCTCTCTCTTTTACTCTCTGTTGTTGCTGCACAATGTGAATTATAAGTCTGGACGGAATGAAGATAGCGGTGGTGCATCAAAAGCAATGCATGAGATGGGGAGCGGGATGGGGGGATAGTGGGAGTTGGATGAGAGGAGTCGAGAGTGGGGAAAGGAGTGAACTAGTTACAACACTCCGTTACAATCCGCTGTGGGCGTGTCGATACAAATTAATTACGACTCAGACGATTCGCGTGGGGAGATTTCAACTTGACATTGAGGCATTGGGGTGACACCATAAAGGGGGGGGTAAGCATGAGAGAGGGTAGCTCTTTCTCACTCTGTTGCACCGAAATCTGATCTTCATCCTCAGTGATCTTGCATCTTCATTTCAAGAGCAGGAAGTAAATCTCGAGACCCGCGAACGAATTACAAATTACAATAAACAATAATTATGATCATAATGATCATGATGATGATGATGATGATGATGCATACTCAATGACAAAGCAAAAAGCTGGCAAGTGGCATGCAGGCAGGAAACGCACATAAATTATATACATACATATATATATGTATATGTATATAGTATATATACTATGCTTTTAATGCAGTTTCCCCTCCCCAGGCGTTGACATTGATATCCAAACACCCGAGCACTTTGCAATTGAAAGAGCGTTTTAAGTAGAGCACGGAGAGTGGGCGAGAAACAGGAAGGAAGGAGCACAATTTCCCTAAGCCTTGCCCCTTGCATGTCGGTTGTAGGCGGTGGGGGGACAATCTCTATTATGGAGAGTTTATGATTTTGTGTTATCAGCTCAACAATTTTGTTCTCCAACAATAAAGGAGAAGTAAGACCCAGTCCCTTCTATATGATATATCATAGTTAAAGTAATTTGAGCTCGACTCGAGAGAATGTAAATGTAAAATGTAACTACATACTTTTCCTACACTTGGCAATTGTTAGTTCAACCATTTTGTTTTTTTTTGTGTTTTTTTTTTGTTTCGTTCTGACAACTTGTCAGCTTTGTCTTGTTCTTGGTTGTTGGTTCTCTCAAATTTCGTCGCTTTTAGCGTAAAATGAACCGGCGGGTGGTGTGGCCCAAGATATGTCGTACAAGTTATTTGGTTTTGGACTTTTCGTTGACATTCAAATTTCATAACCGTCTCTGAACTGCAGTGCATGACACTGGCCTGACTCGGCCTGGCCAGAGAGAGTGAAAGAAATTCCTGGAATTCTCTTGTTGGGGTTTTTTTTTTTTGCATTTATCAAATGTTTTCCAATTAAACCTTTCAATATGTACATTGCGAGGGCAGACTTAGTAGTTATCAATAATTAAGCGCTATTTTGAAGTTGTTGAAAGTCCTGTGGGTTAAGTTGATGGAAATCATTAGAAACAACTCGCAAAACTATGGAAATGAGTGAAAGATTTGGAATTCTACATCATTTAATTATTTTATCAATTGTTAGTTTTTAAAAGTTGTCAATCTGAGATATTTCTGGTTTAGTTTTAAATTTGCCCTCTCATATACATTGGGGAGATACAAATTTATAATGTATCTGGCATGATAATCATCGCCATGCTATGATTATTATGTTGATGATACTAGACTTGGATACAGATGTACTCTCTCTCTCTCTCTCTTTCGCTCTCTCCATCTTCTTTGTGTTTGTCTGTTGGCTGATGCTGTGTGTGGTGACAATTGTCAATTGTATGCTAATTAAAAGCAGCGGCAAAATTTCAATCAACAAAATCAAAACAAATCAAATAATTGTTTAATCAACAGCAGAGAACAGCAACAATATCAACAGCAACGGCAAACAAGAACAAAAAGAGAGAAAAAAAACAAAATCGAAAACCAAAAACCAGAACCAAAAGCCAAAACCAAAAAACCAGACGAACGGCCGCCTGGCCAGACTTGGGTTGACTTGGCTTGGCTTCGCTTGGTTTTGGCTTTGGTTTGGCCTGGCCTGGCTCTGTTTCGGCCTGTCGTCGGCAATATATTGAGAAAACGGCGCGTTGAAAATTTATCACCAAAAGATTCTTGAACTCGTCACTAAGGTCGACCACCACTCTCTATGGTTGAACACCAGAACACCTCTCTACCCCACAGCTCCTCCCTCTGCTCCACCTACTCTCTTAACCGGCCCACTTTGAAGTTGCCCAAAACACACACAAAAAAAAAAAAAAAAAAAACAGAAACAGGTCTCTCTCTCTCTCATTCTCTTTCTTGCTCTCTGTGAGTGTCTGTTTTATATGATGATTGCTTTGACTGATTGATGCTTGTTAGGTATGAGAGCGTGAGTCACGACAAAGTCATAGCCAATTTTTCTTATATACCTAGATTGGATGTAAAAATCAATATAAAATGTTTTCAAAGGCTTAGGAAAAACTCTCCAGTAAACTGATCTGATTTTTCAGTAATTCAATGTGACTAAAATTCTAGATTCTAGAACTTTTCAATCCGAGTTGTATTAGTGCGGAATTTGACATACAGAAATCCAGAAATTGTCGCGATCTTCAATCTCTCGTTGATGCTAGTGTTGTTAAATGTTAAATTAAATTAATATTAATCACAAAACAAATTATTAAGAAGTATTTTTATTAAAATACTTATGTTCCGAATGGGTTTTTAAGTTTTTTAAAGTTTTGTAAATATTTTGTAAATAGTTGATATCATTTTATCACATCTTGTTAATTTGAAAAACTAGAAGAAAAAAATTGTTTCATATTTGTGTTACATTTGCATAATTGAAAAAAAAAAACGAAAACTAAAATGTATTATCAACACGCAACACACTCACGCACATCTCGAAATTGCCACAACCTATGCTAATTGCACTTTATAAATATATGTGTCTCTCTCTCTCTCTCTCTCCCCGTCTCTTTTTAGTTATGTGGCAGCCCTAAAGGCAGCAGCGTTCTATGCGCTGCAAGCTGTTAATATGACGTGCCACATGTTGCATGCATTCATGCAGCAACGAACTCGATTTAAATCATTAATTTATTACACATACGCCATGTGGTCGCCACTGGAGAACAGCAGCAAGAGCAGCAGCCGTAGAAGTACCAACTCCAACTGGAGGATGATGATGATGATGATGATGATGATGATAGTGTTGTCACCAAAAACAATGACAACAACAACAACATTTACATCGGCTCATGACCAACAACAACAACAGCAGCAAGACTAACAACATCAACAACAAAACGTTGAACAAATTTTATTTGAAGCTTAGAAGAAACAACAACAACTAAAAACAACAACAACAACAACTCATACAAAAATGTCTGAGGTAAGTTAAATGGGCTAAAGTCAGGGTCAAAAAAAGAACACAAAATACAGGAACAAGGAGAGAACAGTGGCAATGCGGGGAACTTTAGATTGCGGTGTGCGGGAGTGGGAAAATTCGTAGGCACGGAAGCATTTCCATTTTTATTAAATTAAAATCGATTTTCAGTTGATTTTATGAAAAGACTTAAGAGCATCAAACACATTAAAAACAAAACCGCACACACACACTCACACATACAGTTACACACACAAACACACACCCAAACACACAAAGCAGGTTGGGTATATCTTAAAGAAAAGGAAGATGCCGAGGTTTGTAAGCAAGACCTGACAGTCTGAGAAAATTTTATCAACCGTGTGCTTTTCAGTTTAACTTTGACAAAATCTCGACCTTCTCTATATCCTATACAGGACCTTTGATAAGCCAAAATGCATGCGAATATCAAGCTGAATATGTTTGAAACTTGCCATTTGACTGTCACTGCAAAAGATAAGAATTTCTGTAGTCTTCGCCCTTGTTAAGGTTAAATGTGCATTTAAAGAGTTGAGTAGACCAAGATAAATGAAAAACAGCTCGTACTTCATTTCAAAGTTCTTTCACAAACAAAGGCTATAATTCACATGTTTCAATCCACCTTAATTCAAACCAAAAAGTGACAACTTTAAGAGATTTCTTTTTAATAATAACTATGTAAAATATTTCAAATATTCAAATATTCTCTTCTTGCTTATTTTTGAAATGCCCTTTAGATAGAAGTTGAGGAAACAGTCAAATGGCAGTGAAATATTCTTTTCGAATAGATAAGCTCAGAGAGAACATTTTGGGATAACTTTACTTCTCTTTTCTATTCTTCACTCCTCTCTTGTTTTATCTTGTCTTCTCTATTCAATTTATGAAAAGTCTTTAATGCGACACGATGCTTATTGCAGATAATATTCCGAGTCCTAAGGAATGCCATGCCATGTTGGGCAAATGTCGACAGTTGTGGTCCTCTTCTTCTTCTTTGTCATAGTCGTCGTCGTCGTCGTTGTCGTCGTCGCAGTCGCTAGTCGTTCTATCTTGGTTTGGCTTAGTTATTTTTCCAGTTGGCCCGCATAAATATTTGAATTTTGGGTCACTGATGTTGACGTCGTTGTCGTCGTCGTCGTCGTCGTTGTCGGTCGTTAAGACCGTCAACTGTCTCATGTTTATGTATGCGACACACATACACGCACACACACACACATACACACACACACCTAAAAGCACGCAGGAATAGCAACAGGCGCCATTACATATACACACACACACAAAGGCAAGCGCACACATACAAATATTGACCTAATTTGCACCTGTTTACAAATTCATTTGGCTCCGCTAGTCCAAACACTAACTATTTTTTTCCCACCTCTGCAATCCCTTTGGCAGCTTTTCTCCCCCCACCTCTCTTTCTCTCTCTCTCTTTCTCTCTCTGACTCCCCATTCGGCTCTTGCATCCTAGTTTGCGAGCAGGACATTTGCGTTTTTGGCGCATGATTTATGCAAACTTTTGCTATGCGATGCGAAACGTGAACCAACCAACCAACAACAACAACTTCCATAGCCATTTGCTAGCTTCAGCTGCTTCCATGTTTTTTGTGTACTTTTTCTTTCTTTTTTCTTGTTGTAAAGTGCTTCAAGCCAAGTGACCAAGTCCAGATTAGGGCAACTGATGAAGAAGTGAAGGGAATGAGGAACTGTGAACTGTTTGGCCAAAGGAGTCAGTCATCCGCACTCTATACCATGTTTTACTCAAAACAGAAATTTACATTTTACATTTGAACTAGATTCCTATGCCCAATAGGCAGAATGATTGAGTGAGCAACCAAAAGTCAATAGTTAATCCTGATGGCCATTTAGCTCACTTATTAAGAGGATCCTCACTAGTTGAAAACTAGTTTTTGTCCAAAATTGAAAATATAAACAAATAGATAAGTCCTTTGCATAGTATATCAATCTAAGGAGAGAGTGTCGCTTAAGGGCTTTTAGCTAAAGAAAACATTATTTGTTTCATCAATTAACTTGGATTAAATCAGCGTTTGTGTCTAATGATAATGATGATGATGATGTCTGCCACTGTGCAGTAATTAGTCTAGCGCCGATTTGCCCATCATCCGAGTCCTTGCTCTGGCACTGCCAATGCCAGTTGTAGTATCAGTAGTTGTTCTCCTTCGCCTTTTGTATTTGCCTTCATCTCTTTGTCCTTGTCGTCGTCGTTGTCGTCGTAGTCGTCGTCAATTTGCTGCTTGTCTTTGACAGTTTGAATCTTTTTCTGTTTCTCTTTACGTTTTGTGTTGTCTGGGCATTGATTTCCCATTTGATTGATGCGTTTTTAATGAAGGCAAAACTCATCCAAACCACCTGATAGCTTATAGAGAGAGAGAGAGAGGGAGGAAGAGAATAAGGTGTGAGTGTATAAGGTGGCTTAAATCATTAGCGACAAAAAATTCACCGTCTTTGCCGGTAATCGACCATGCAAACAAATAGCCGCCATGATCCGCCATAAACTAAATGAAATATAAATAGTCAACAAATGGCCAAAGGTTCCTGAAGTTGAAGCTGACCATAGTCCCGTCAAATTGTTGTCCTTCCTACCTACCTTCCTTCCTTCCTTCCTTCCTATCTTTCGTTTGCCTTTCACATCGTTCGTTCTTCCTTTTCATGCCTTCCTTGGGAAATTGACACAGCACTAAAGTTACGACAGAGCAAACAGAAAACACAGAGACAAGACAACAGAGGAAAAAACAAAACCAAAAAAAAAAGGCAAAGGCAAACAAATGGCGGGCAGTCGACTTGGACATGAACATGGTCAGAAGAACACACACACACACACACACATGTGAATGAAAGATTGGGTGTGTGTGTAACTCCCGTCCTCTTGCAAGTATGCTATAAAAAATATTGTAATCATAAACTATGCCAAATATACATACCCAACTACACACATACACATAACTATACTATGTATGTACATATATGTACATACATCAGCCACTTGTAGAGGGCAGTCAAAAGGGGAGCTCACATTCGGGTGGGTGGCTGACTTAGAGTGGCATTTTGCCAGTTGCGGTCAAGTCCGCACTAAATGAACTTGTCGCAAATATTTTTCTTTATCCCTTTTTTCTTCTCAGTTTTTCTTTCTTTGTGTTGTTGCAAAATGTCAATGTCAGAATTTGCAATTTCTGTGAAAGTAGGTTGAAGCAACAAGAAACGCTGCTTGAGCCGCAAACACTTTCGGACCCAACGAAAATGAGAGAAGGAGAGACAGTGAGTGAGTGAGTGAGTGAGATGGAGTTGAAAGTATTCGGTGCTAAGACAAATTACTTGGCATTCTTCTTATGGGTGCAACAAGTTTCCAACAAAAAGGAAACACGTTCAAAGAAAAGGAAATACCTTAAGCCAACTTTTTTTTTTTTTTGTCCAAGGTGGCTTACCTTTTCTACAAAACTAGCTAGACTTTCATAGACCTACGAAAAATAAAGGAATCAAAAGAAACTTTTAACTTTTCACTAATTGCAATTTAACATCGAAAAGTACAAAGATTTCACAACTTCTTTAACACACTCACACAATTTGTTGCTATAAACTTTTAGAATATATTTATCGAAATTAACATCAATCAAATTGTCATAGTTTGTTGAGAAAACAACTGTGAAACTTTGTTTAGTCAAGTTTGAGGAACGACGAGCAAATAACGAACAACACCGACGAAGTTCTTTGCTCTAAACAATTTATGCAAAAATATTATTATCCTTAAAGAAGAAAAGGAGTTTCAGATATATATAGGTATATAGTTTTTATCATTACGACGAACCTTAAAGTTTTTTCGATGAATTTGTCGATATTGCGCATACGACATGTTAGTTGTATATGTTTCAAATATTTTAAATATTTAGTTCTTTTTACAATTTGTGTGAAATTTAAAAGGAGTGCCTAGTCTTGATTAGTGGAAATAATTATTTATAATTATTTTATAAATGTTTTTTGTACCATATGACGTATACGTTATATTTGATGAGTATTAAAATGTATTTCTTGTCGGAAATTATTATTATTCAGTTAAGCCAATCTAACTAATAACAAAAGCAACTACATATACATGAGTAGATCTAGGGAAGAAAACCGAGGGGCCATTTGCTCCAAAAAGTATGCAATAAACAGAGCAAGAATTCACGTTTTACATCTAAACAAATTTAGCAAACATTGTTGATGGACAATTTTCAAGTCGCAAGGCGAAAAGTTATAAATTTGTGTGAGTCAATGCGCAAAGTTCCGCCAGATCCGTCGATGTTAAAATAAACCACTTGAAACTTCATAAATAAACATTAGCAAACTTCAATTATAAAATAATTTCAATTTAACAAAGCATGAAACTTTGCAGATTTTCATATTACGTTGTCTAACTTCTATTCTTATTGAACATAGCTTTAGAAATAGTTTGCTTGTAAGCGTAAATGTTAAAAGTTTTTAGTAAATTTAGGAGGAATATTTCAAAATCTGCATTGAAATGTGTCAACGTCAGACGGCGGGCCCTTAGACCATGATGATGGGCCATGATGCTGCTGCAATGGCAGCAAAGGCAACAGCAACCAAACAGCTGTTGAACTCATTAGAAATTCATGACTTTGACGTTTTTGCCAAGGTTAGAATAAAAGGCAACACATTTGCAACATGTTGACAGCAGAGCAGCCTTTTCTAGTCACTAACCTAACACATTCCTCTCCACTTTTTTGGTCCTGCCACTTTTGACTTTGTCGGCAGTCCATGTTTCCATGAATTCATTTTGCTTTCTGTGCATATTTTTATGCAAAACTATACTCACACACATACACACACACACATACATATATACATTTGCTTCTTTTCCCCTCCTGCAATACATGTGTTTAAGCTTTAATTACTTGCTACGAGTATATGCAATTGATGATGAACTCTTTATGTCTATATTGCTCTAGACTTGACATTATTAAGTATGCAAATAATTTAATTAAATAGTGTATTAGCTATTCGTTATTATTGTAGCATAGTAAACTTATAATTTGTTTACATTTTGACTGCCTGTGTCTTTCTGTTTTATATAAACAAATTAAGATGAAAACATTTATGAATATGTCGCCAAGTCTGAGCCAGGATTGTGCATAGCTGTCATAGGTGTGAGTGTATGAGTCTGCCTCTTATTTACATACATTTACATATGTATCGCTGTGTGTGTATGAGTGTGAAGTGGCTGCGTGCCTCGTTTATCTATGCGTATGCAAAATATATGAAAAAAAGAGGAAAAGTGGAGGCGCAACAAAAAAAAAAAAAAAAAACAAGGAGGAAAAAAACTTTTCCAATTAAAAGTTTCTGCCAAGTCCGTTCACACAGTTCCTGCTCTTATGATGGGATCCCTTCACCGCAACCATACTATACGACACCATACCAAACCATACCGACCCATAACCATCTCTCATGCCATCGCACGTCATCCCATCCCATACCATACCATTCCATTTCATTGCATACTTTGCCTTTCCATTTCATATCCTTGCCGACAATTAAGCCGCATAATGAGCTATAAACTCGGGACCTCACAATTATGCGACGTTTAAGCGACTAAGTGCCTCAGTCGGTGAAAAGCAGGTGTGTCTGTCTGTCTGTGTGTGTGTATGCGTTTGTGTGTGTCTTAGGCGCCTGGCTGCTGCTTTCATCACCAGGCTACACATTCTTTTTGGTCCCCAACGCCACCTCCAGCTTCAGTCTCTTTTGTTGCTTGTCTAATGAGCCATGACAAAGCAAAAGCAATCCTTAAGATGAAGGTGCAGGAGTAAAGGAATCAAGGAAGATGTCATACAAACACAATTGTCAAAAAATTACTTTGACACCTTTTGACAGATTGAGTTTTTGATTTTCATTTTTTCCTTCCTTCCCCAACCCCCCAATTTTCTTTTTTTTGGTGCTCTTTGCACCTGCTTGTTAGCTTTTTGACATTTGAGCGAATTGTATAATCAGCCAAGTGATAAAAATAAACAGATGGAGTTAGACAGAGAGAGAGAGAGAGAGGGAGATAGATAGAGAGGGAGGGAGAGGGAAATAAAGATAAAGAAGGACTAAGCATTGTGCTCTTGTGGGTCGGCTTATTGCGTCAGCTAAGCCAGTTGCCATATTGTGAATCGGTGAAAAGGTCTCTTCTTTTGCCCACACACAGCCGCTGTCATAAGTCTTCGCTTAGGACTCACTCACTGGCTGACTGACTGACTGACTGACTGACTGACTGCATCATCACCTTTTGGCCCATTGCCTGCAGCTGGCACTTGAACCGCATTTGTATGCTAAAGTATTTTGCTTGAATGTCATTTGCCATATGCGAAAGAAAAGAAGAACAAAAAATTATATGTAATATTTATAAGTAAGATTCTACCTTTTGCTTCACTCGCACCCACACACAGACAGAGACAAATTTATGTGTAAATATAAAAAACAGAAAGAAAAAATATTGTTTAATCTCTGCATTTGACATTTTCATTCCCTGGCAACGATTGTACAATAATTTTTTTTTGTCATTATATGATTAACAGTTATAACTTCTTATACAAGATCTTGTCATAATGATGATTTTGATGACAACAGACTTCTTGAAAGATAAATTGCGAGTAACTTGCTTTTGTATAGTTCCCAAAAGTATGCTATAAATGTTCTCGATTCATGCCAGAAACATTTTGTTTTCAACTCTTCTGGTTTTACTACAAAATACTTAAAAGCTGAAATTAATTGGATAAACTTGTTCAAGCTAGTTCACTTAAGTCAATCAGGCAGCTTATTCATCTTCTTCACTTGCTCCCTTGAAAGTCCTTACTAGGATACAGGTTGGTTGGAAATCTTGGCTTAATGCTCTACTAATTAGCATTAACTCTTTGCATGTGTACATTTCTATATGTGCTTGTTATTAATCTTAAACATGTATATATGTATATGTACATATATCTTCTACCATTTGTTAGTGCTGGTTTCCCTCATTTTTGTTATTGTAATTCTGTCTGTTTTTGTTGTGGTTAGCATTTTGGGTCTTATCATAAATTGCAAGCACGAAGCAAATAAATCCAATTAAATTAGCAACAATCTGAAGTGGCCAATGGGCCAATGTTAGGTCCTCCCACACACACACACACACACAAACATACACACACTATTATGATTCCAACATTATTTTCAATTTGGCTCTGCGGCCGATGCCCTTCTCCTTCTTTTTCTTTCTGGGCTATGCTATGCCTGTTTGACTGCCCATTGACGATGAGTTTCATCTGGCATTTTGGCCATACGGATATAAGTTTTTATGAGCACTTTTTATACTATAGACAAATGCCCATTGATTTGGAGGAGTGTGCAAGCACCTTGTTTGTTTTTTTTTTTGTGGGTGTTTCGGTTTGTTTGTTGTCGTTGCTTCAATTCAATTCAATAGAAAATTAGTTCGTTTGTTCAGGTACAACATTATGGGCCCCTTTCCCCTCTGTGGATAGATGGACAGAGGATTCGTTTAATAAGATTATTCTTAACCCACGCAAATATCACATTCAATTTGAAATTGCTGGCCATTTTTTTTTTTTGCTTTTTTTATACTGTTTGCTTTGTGGTTTTTATGTCCTTTATGGTCAGGCTGCGCCCATATGTATGCTACACAAAATAGATTTAATCAAATGTTTTAAGCATTTTGGGGAAAATTAT
Source organism: Drosophila willistoni (assembly GCF_018902025.1). Lineage (NCBI taxonomy): Eukaryota > Metazoa > Arthropoda > Insecta > Diptera > Drosophilidae > Drosophila > Drosophila willistoni. The sequence continues at coordinate 11,433,483 of NW_025814052.1, forward strand.
GTGAACAGTTTAGTTCATTTTAAAATGGAATGATAAATTAAAAGTACAAAATATAATTAATATTTCTCACTCGCTCTCTCTCTCTCTACATTACTCCCCTTTTTTTTATTTGACACGCAATTTCCCCTCATTTACGCTTTCATCAAATGAGCTGACTCATTAGAGGGCTAAAAACTTCTTGAGTTTTACTTGATCTTAACAAGGTATATATTCTTATATATGTATAACCTAAGAGCACGTACCAACAACGTGATAAACTTTGCCAACAGCCAAGAGACAGCACCAACAACAACAACAACAACAACAAAAGAATATAAGCTAAAAATCTTGAAGCAATTCCAAGTCAGTTGGGGCAACAATTTAATAGAATTTAACCAGCATTTAAAGAAGGTAGATGACAGTAAGAGTGTGTGTGTGTGTGTGTGTGTGGGGTGGGGATACGGAAGGTGTATAACATAAATCTGCCAGCCTCAGTGAAATACTCATAAAATAATAATAACAACAAGAACAACAACACGTCCAAGACCAGAGGGGGAGAACAAGAAACAGAAGCAAAATGCTGCAGCGATAAAGAAGAAAAAAAGAAGAAATATAAAAAAAAACGCGATAAAGTCATTCAAAGTGTTTAACCAAAAGGTGACAAAAGCACAAGAGAGTACACAGAGAGGGGAGGTGGAGGATTAATGCTAATGGAAGAGACCGATGGCAACCGATGGTCTACAGACGTCTCTGCCATTAACTGGCCCTCCCCATCCCCTCACCAAATTAGACAGGGTCGTAGTCTAAAAAAGAACAAAAACACACACAATTTTGTTGTGTGTTTCTTTTGCCTATTTGTTGACTCTCAAGTGTCATAAATTTGTTGATGTTTAACCAAGAAAATGGTTGGGTTATGTTATTACCCCAATCCCGACAGCCCTCGAAATAGAAGGTTCAGGTAGGACAGGTGGCTGGTGGTGGAAGTTGTATAGAGGTCAAGGTCCCAATGCGAATAACTTGAATGAATTGATAATTTGGTTTACCACACTCGCGCACATACAGATAAACTATTTACATACATACATTGTATATGTATACATATTTCAGTGCATTTTTTATGAATTAGCATAATAAGTAATTTCGCACATACACACACACACACACAGCTGACAGCTGTCAAAAATGCATTATTGAACCATTCGAATGATTTTTAATGAGATAAATGAGACGATGCATTTCTGAGTGTAATGCACAGTGATTGCATGGCAAACCAATCGAGTCCCAATGCAATGAGATGCCAATGTGATGAGATGGAATTCATTTTGTTTGCATTTTGCTTTCAAGTGCATTCATTGGCAATAATTTGAAATAAATTATGATAAATAGCTAACGAATTATTCGCGAAAAACCAAAAGAACAAAAAAAAAAAAAATTAAACCAAAGAGAAACAAATTTGTCTCTAAAATGCAAACAAACAAACAAAAAAAATGCTACAATCATAATTTCAATTGTTATCCATTATAAGTATGGCCTAAGCTTAACTTTAATACTTATTGAAAGTACTAGGAAATCTTTCTACTTAAATTGCAATTCATTTTTGCAATTAAAAATACAAAAATTCCTGTAGAAAAACCTTAAAACACTTGAGTATATTAATGAAATACGAAATAGTTCTCAACCAAATTGCCCCATATCTTGTTTATCACTTTTTATTATCTGTATAAGCTAAAAAAAAAAAAAAAAGAGTTTTAATTGTCAAAGTTTATGGCCAGTCAGAAGGCAGAGTGCAAAGTCAGAGATATCATCATCATAATTTGTCATCTGATTTTGCTGCCAAACAGTGATAACAGTGTGATAGATTGATTTGCTAACCGAAATTCTGTTGTAATTATTTGTTATAATTCATTAAAAATTCAATGGGCCGCCACATCATGTCATTGATGGCTATTCATCTGGTTGAAATGAACGTAATTAATTCATTCATTCGATTTCCTATCAATTACCTCAATTCAATGCATGTTTCAATCCATTTTCATTTGCAGTTCATTTCATTTTGTAACGTTTCGGTTTGTTTCTCTGCTGGGCTGGCTGGCCCATACAATTTTATGTGTTTGTCAAACTTTGACGAGCTGTGTAATTTCATTATCAATTGTCAAATAGAAACAAGAGTTTATCTCTCAGTCTCTCTCTCTCTGTTTCTGTCTCTATCTCTGTCACAGCAGCCACGTTTAACTGGCTAATAGATCTTATCTATCGGTTTATCTGGCTTTGCTGCTATTTTTCACTTGGGTTGTCTTTTCTGTTTTTGGTCATGGTGCTGATAAGGTCGCCCCCTGAGTGAGATTGGTGTCGTCGCCTCTATTGTCAGAGACATGGGCCCATGATTCTGAATATCATCTTCTTGTCTCATGCTGTTGACGCACCAAATACACACACACACACACACACACGCATACAGACGCATACAGACGCGAGACTCTTGACTGGCGGCTGACGTATACTTGATATTAGTTTAGGGCTGGGCCCAGAGTACGAGAATTTCCATTTTGATTCAAATTGAAATTGAGATTTGTATAATTTAACCTTGGTGTTCGCTTGTCATAGCAACCAAGGGGGCATCAGGTACGTGCCTGTCTCTTCTGGAAAGGGGTTCGCACTGGCTAATAGCAAAATATGTTTCATTTCAATCAAATGTTCCCACAAATGCAAACACATGCTCCCCATATGTCTTTGCCAGTCTCTGACAATTGCACACGTTTTCACCTTGATTTCAATCAATAATTATTTCTCGCTCTTCTCTTGTCTAGATGCCAAGTCAATCCAAAATGTTGAAATAAATATGCATTTACGTGAGATTTTCCTTAATAATTTCGTAACTTAGCGGATTTTGTTTATCTTTAGTAGCTCTTACTTTCTCTTACTCAAGGAAGGAACGGCAAACGATTCACGACTTGAGCTTCTCTTACTAAACTCATGATAATGAAGACTTTCTTTCTTAGTGAAGGCTTGAAACTTACTCCTTTGATTGATCTAACTATCGTTTTTTCTATCAATTTTAAACTATTCACTTGTTTGACATTTTGTCAATATAAATCAAATCAAAAATCAAGCTAAAAGCATATTTAGGAAACAATAAATTTCCTTTTAGCCATGCAGCTACAAAAAAAAATGGCACAACTTGTCAAAAGAGAATAAAATTTAGTTGACACTTTCAATTTTCAGTGCATTTATGTGACAAGCACAGGAAAGGGGGGTAAGGTGGATGATGTGATCATAAAAAAGTATGACTGGGAGGTGAACAAAATGTGTGATGCTGGCTTTCACCTTTAGACGCGTATCAAAATGCATTAACTGTGAAAAAATCAAAATGCAGAGGCAGAGACTATGGCCAAAAAAGTGACTCTACCCCTGCTTTACTGCTTATTTTTAGCTGTTTTTGCCGATTAAAGTCAAGTATGAAACTTTCAATTCTCTCGAAAGTTTATCTCTGCACGCGCTTGAAATAGTCGTCAAACTTGCCAATTACGACATGGTTCAAGAAATATATTTATGAATAAAAGTTAATTACAGATAATACTGGTAGATATGAGCAGCAATACATATGTCATCTGTATCTTGTATAGTCATAGACGGATGAGCAAAATGCATGTACACATTCGCGTTTGTTAAGTCGAAATACACCTTACATGCTGCTGATTTGCCTGATAACACATACATACATATGTATGTATGTTAGAATGGGAGATGACAAATATTTCTGCTTTGAGTCAATCGATTTAGAGTGTCTCTTCCTTTAATATGTATGTGTGTGGCTGTAGTGTATCGTATACCCAATCATTACATACCTGCAGGGTACTAGAAGGAAAGCCAAGAGGGTTAGGGTGCGAAGGGTGCAAGGCGGCAACGCAGAAAACTTGCCGGATTCAGTCAAACGTAAATGACGGAAAGTCTATTGACGTACGTAACCTTTTGTATATATATATATATGTGTGTGTGTGTGTGTGTGTGTGTGTTCAATGCATCTCCCCTCTTGCTCGCCCCTCTTTCTCTCTGGCATTCATCCTTAAAGTTTCCGCTGCCGCTTGATTAGCAGCTATTAAAATTTCTCAATTTCTTGTTGCATACTTTTCAGCTGCGCTCAATTAAATTTCGAATTTACTTCAATTTTAGATTTATTCATTGCGTATGTGTGAGTTGTTGTTTCGTTTCCGTTTTATTAGTTTCTTTTTATTGGAGACCAAAGTCTCTAGGTCGTTATGGCTTGCCAAATTGTCTGTATGTCAAGGCAAAAGCCAGTGCCCAGATCTCATTGTTGAATTGATTCCTCTGCTCATTATCCTTGGCACTGAACCGAAGCGGCGCAATGCCTTTTAAATTGATTTTCCGCTTTATTTTCTTTTGGTGGCTTGTCCTTATAAGTACTTATATAAATTATATATATATATATATATATAAATGTCGTTGTGGGTGTGCATACACATACATACATATATAAATTTCTTAACAAGCCAAAGAGAGAGAGTGAGAAAAAGAAAATGTGTTAACAGTAGGAGAAGAATATCTTCTTGTTTATATACTTGCTAAAAAGAGTATATTCATTTGAATAAACTTCATCGACTACATAAAACAAATGCATTTAATAAATTTTATCAAACTAAAATCATGTGATCTTGATCTTCCCGAAAATAAATCTTAGAAATCTAAAACTATCATAATTTTCCTTAACATTTTTTCTTTTCTGACAATCTTACAAGATCAATTCAAGCAAATACTGATTTATTTTTGACTTTTTACCATAAAGATTTCTCTTAAGGGTATACAAAAATTTCGAAAGTCATAAAGTGAATGCCAACTGACTACGTGGCCTTGAGATTTTCATTTTAAAATTCCATGAAATGGCATAAAAATGTTGCAAAATTTGTTTAAAGCTAATTTTTTAAATTGAGTTGCCATACTTTGTGGATTCTGTCTTTGAAAAATTTCTAACAAAAAAAAGGAAAAAACAAAAAAGAAAAGAAAATTTTAGAATGCCCGCCCTTTTTCATATATGTCACATTTCCATTATTTGAGTTTGTGCCATTATGTGACTGGTTATTGACTTGCACACACATACATACAAATTCAACACGGATGAAACGACAAATGGCGGTTTTTCATTTGGCATGCAAGCCGCCGCCTTTATTCTGCGTGTTGCGTCCTTCATTCATTTCTCATTGCTGTTGTTGCCGTGCAACAACGACGACGACGACGACGACGACGGCGGCGGTTACGGATTTTAAGCTTACATGCGACCGTAGAGACAAGAACAATTGGAAAAAAAAAAAGAGACACATAAGAGAAACCCAAGAAAACGTTGTATACCTATATATGACTTGATTATATTTGGCGTTATACATTATATATACATTTTATGTGAGTGAAGCCGATTTCTTGATTCCATGCACTCAGTTGTCGGTCGTTTCGCTGATTGTTGTCCCTGCCACAGGGGCTGGCATCATGATGTTTTGTTGCTGCTGCTGCTGCTGTTATTGTTTTCCTTCTGCCTTTTCTGGGCAGTTCTTTGTGCATTTTGAATGGCAAGGAAACACACACACATTCACACACACACACACACACACGTACACACAGAGATTCAACCGTCGGCCGGTGGTCCAATGTCGGGGCCATTCAGCTTCTCTCATGCATATTTTAGTGGGTTAAGGTTGTAAGTATTATTCTTTCAGTTTTTGTTGTTACCCCTCCGGCATCCCCTACTGCCCTACTGCCATCTCTTGGCAGTTTTTATGACCAAAATCAAATGTAAGTGCAAAGTTTTCACTTACCCGGACCATTTAGCTGGCAACCAAGACCCAACAGCCAACAAGTTTCATTTACAGTTTTTTTTTTGGGGTTTAACTTTAATGCATTTAGTTTGATTGCATTTCGCATGCCTCCTGTCAATTGTGAAAGCAGGACACAGGAATGTGGGTAAAGTGGGTGGAGTCAGTCACTCAGTCACTCAGCAGTATATATTCATTAAAAATTTAAGTGCTTATTTATACTTTGGCGTCATTGTGACGCTCACATACACGATGGCTTGTGTCCTGTATGTCCCTGAATGACCCAGGGTAATGGCTACGGCAACGGCAACGGCAACAGCAACTATGGCAAATGGCAATGGGAACGGCACACGACAGCGACAACGACAACACCAAAGGCAACAGCAAGGATAACACTAGAGTCAACATGTTGCAGTTTATTCTTGCACTTTACATGGTATGAACCAAGAACCACATCGAAACCACCAAAGTTCTTTTCCCACTTCCCTATATATAAGTATACGATAGTTTATGGTGGCAAGTTTTCACAGTTAATAATATTGCAGACAATTTAAGGGGCCAGAAATTGGTTCACATATTCCTTTCAATGATGGCCTGTCAATTTTAGCCTGACCACTTGCCATTAAAATTGGAAATTGGAAAAAAAAACCAAGAAAAATAGAGTGCCAGAGTGTGACATGAAAGCGTTTTCGTTTATATAAAGTATTCCCTCCATTATTGGTTATTGACATTTTTCGTCATCTACACGCTACACGCTACTGCTCGGCTCTCGACCGGGCAATCAACTCGTTATATTTTAGTTTCAATACATTTTCCTGTTCGTGTCGACTGTGTGCATTTTTCTTTTATTTGCTCTATTTTCTTCCATTTACAAGTAGCTTTTTTATCTTGCTAGCAGAGTGTAGATAATAGCCAAATAGAGTGTTTATATATCCATCTTTTTGTGCACTTTGAAAAATTTGTTTCTTTTTGTTATACTCTTAACAAAATGTTTGTAACGCAATTAGATCCTCTGAATCTGCATAAGATTGTGCCAGTACTAGGAGTATGGTGAACCAAAAAGAGCGTTTCTAGTATTAGTTACTTAATTACTCGATATTTGTACACAGCGAGTGATGTTTTCTTAAGGTTAATCTACTGGCATGTTACTCGCTTTAGTTAAACTCGTTACATATTGTTGAGTCTCAACATTTTTTTAGTTATTGTCATCTCTTTACTTACATCAAGTACTCGTTTAGATCATTACTCGTTATTAGTTACTCATTAAGACTCGTGTTTAGTTATTTTCATTTCGTATATACACACATAATGTTAAATGACTAATTAGTTATTATTTTTCGTGTTACTTAACTTGTTTCTCTAGGACATTTTACTTTTAATAACCCATTTTCCAACTCGTTTCTTTATTTTTAGGCAGGATTAAAATTTCCAATAACTCTTTAGTCTTCACAGTTAGTACCTTAATTTCTTAGTTATTTAAGCCAATTGGTTTGCATTTTCTTTTACCATTTTAATATGGATTTTGCTTTTAGCCTATTTCTCTTTTGCCTTCTTCGCATTTATCGTTGGCTGATAAGTACTTTTTTGTTGTTTTTTTGTTTTTTTTGTGGTGTTGTCGTTGTGTCGTTGTTGTTGCCAATTAATATTCAAAATTAGCAGCTACAACAACAAAAACTTCTTAACACTTTTGCCGCCTTCTTTTTTTTTGTTTTGTGGGCCCAATGAATTGATGAGGCTGCCAGAGTTTAATTAAGCAAATATTTGAAATTTGATTTCCCATGGCAAATGCAAACTAATTCCAATTTCCTGCTGAATAGAAAAATGAAATATTCATTTGTGGCTGCTGCTACTGCAGATTGCATTATGCAATTATCTTGGTATGGACCTGGTTTTTGTTGCTTTCTTCTAAGTATATTTTAGGAATATAATTAGAAATAAACACTTGCTCACACATTTATGGATAGATAGACGAAACGATATGTATAAGATTTATCTATTGAATGCAATAACAATGAGATGCCAGTAATTAAATGGCAAGTAGAGAGAAAGAGAAAGAGAGTGATTGGTGGGGCGGGGAGGGGAAGCAAATTGTAATGCCACCTGGGGTGGCAGGTGAAAACGTAGCGTCAAAGTAGCTGCAGCATATTGAAACGACAATTAATTTAGACTATTAAATTTCCTCATATTGCATTGCAAGTTGTCGCTGACTAAGCCACATTCCCTTCTAATCAATTAGATTACAACAACAGCAACAAAAAGCAAAGGAACGATTACATATAGACATATATATAGACATTTGTATGTATGTACATATGTCTATACATGCATATAATGTATGTAATAAAGGTATTACATAGGGTCAAGTGATCAAGCTATCAGTGTAATACGCCAGACATATTCATTATTATTATTATTATTATGCAAGTCATTTTGGTTAATGTCGAATATTTTATACGCTATAAGTTTATATTTCATTAGAAAAGAGTTTGGAACATAATTTCGTATAATTATCTTAGCCATATTTCAACATTTCCATTCATTTCCTTATTTACCTAGAAGTTATCCATGTTGAAATGCTTACTCATATCTACCTAGATGTGAGTACATATATCTTCAATAAATCGATGACAATATTCATTTTAAGATAAGCAAAATTTACCAAGTTTTTGATTTCAACATCCATGATTAATATTTATTGCTTGAAAATATATTAAAAATTCTCCTCAGTCAGAAGCATTTTATTAGGGGATTTTCTCTGAATTTCATTTTGTGATTGTTTTTCACTCATTCATTCATATGAATATTGAAATTGAAATGCAAAGAGTTGACTTGAAACAAGTTCAAGGTATTTGCCGAGTCTTTTTTTTTTTGCTGCCGAAACTGTCTGGCGGCGGCGATGGCGCTTCTTATCTTATCGGTTATCTGTTGAAATAACCGAAAAGCGGCAAATACCATTTAAAATTTTACCAAGTTAAAGAAGAGGCAAATGTTTAAAAGAGAGTGCCCGAATACAGCAAAGCGAAAGTGTTGTTAGAAAGCCTAACTAAACTGACTGACTACCTGGAGTACAATCGCCAAGTGGCAGGTAGTGAGTGAGTGAATGAGTGGGTGAGTGCCCATTTGAGGCAGTGTCCTTGTCCACTTGAAACAAGTCACCTTTTAATGATAGATCTCAAGTTTATGTTGCCATAACAAGATCATTATCAGCTGGCACTCTCCCACTGTCTCTCTCTCTCGCTATGGCTGCTTAGCTTTGATAAGAAACCTGTGATAAGCCGTCTATTTTTGTATATACCCTGTAATTATATGGTAAAATGTTTGGCAGACAAGTAGCTAGAAATAATTTGTTTCATGCCATTTCTAGATGAGAACTAAAAGAACTTTCTTTAGATTTGATCTAGTAAAATATAAGTTTATAGGATATATATACTTATATAGGCATTTCACTTAATTCTGTGATTCCTTAGCCTATGTTAATGTTTGCAAGTGTTTTTTCTTCCTTCAAATTCGTTAACAGTTGTCTAGAGCAAAGAATAAGAAGAAGCATAGTGAGGAGAAAACAACCGATAGGTAATCGATAAATGCATTAGAAAATTTTCTTAGAAGACATTATGATATTATTTACAGAGTATTTGCAAATCGGACTCAATCCACTTGATATACATACTGATTTGTATTTTGCACTATGTGGATGAGGTGTGAATGTGTGTGTGTGTGTGTGTGTGTGTGTGTGTGTGGTCTTGCCGCCTTTAACTGTCAGCTGTTGTGCCTTCGTTTCGCTTTGAAACATTCGACAAACGTAACGTCTGATCGTGTGTCGCTTGTTTCGGTTTTTTTCTATTTTTTTTTTTTTTTTGCTTTACGTTAATAGAAGTTTGAAAATTTAAATCACTTCAGTTCAGTTCAGTTCCTTCCATTATCGCGTCAAGAATTGCAGAACGAGAAACGGGAACGGAAACTCAAAAGTGTTATATACATATATATTTATTTGTTGTTTGTTATATTTTTTTATTGTTACCTGTGCCGCTCTTTTATCGTTCTATCTCTTTGGTTTTTTGTTTATATTACAATAAATCAATTGGAATATCAATTCACATATACTCCAAGTGTCTGTGTCCGTGTGTGTGTGTGCGTGTGTGTGTGCGGGGGTTTCCAATGTTTAAGTGATTTTTTATTTCAAATAAAAGTTACAACAAATAATAATAATAATAATAAAATTCGCAAAAGCCTACAAAATGTTTACCTCACATTTATGGAATTTTTACGAACTGGATTTTGGTAGGTAGCAAAAAAAAAAAAGGGCTTTAAACTCTTCCCTCCCCACTCCCCTCAATGTTTTATATGCCTTTTTGATGTTGATTTGGAAATTGCATTGATTTTGCATACTTTTGATTACTTAAAATAACCTTTTGGCTTTTTGGTAATTTTGTCTTGACCGACCATTCCATTTAATTTTGCTTCCTTTTGGGTTCAAATATTGTTTGTTTGGCCTTGTTAAGAGAAGAGGTTCAACCGCAAAACCAAAAAATCCACTTTGAAGCAGAGCCAGAACTGAGATTTTTCTTTCACAGTCCATGATCGAATCTTTTTTTACGTTTTAAGCGTAATTAAAGCCAACTGGAAACTCTATTAAGGGAATAGTTTGTTGTTTTGTTTGGCTGGAATGGCAACTAGTACAAAGAGTAGTAATCTTTTAGTATTTACAGAAATTATGAATCTTTATCTCAATTGAATGCAAAGTTGTTGGCTTTGTTTGCTTATTTACCTTTACAGCTCTTGCCCACTTCTCCTTCTTCCCTCTCCCTCTCTCTCTCTCTCTCTCCTTTTATGTGTGTGTGAAATTTATATCTAAATTTTAGCAAAGTAACATTTAACATTTTCTCGTTTTGATTTCTATTTTTAGCTTTGCTTTTTAGCGGTTCATTTTATACTGTGCGTCTATGTATATATATATGTGTGTGTGTGTGTGTGTGCGTATTTTCTTTCGAGATTTTTTTTTGGTTTTATTTTATGATTAAGTTAGCAACTTCTTCAGTTTGCCAGTTTGCCAGTGTGTCGTGTGGATGCTGAAACAATTTGTACTGGTCAATGGGTCGTATACTTGATTTGATTAACGTTAACGTCGCTGCCACTGCAGTTGGACGACGGCAGCAGCAATGGCATTTTGTTGTTGTTGTGTATTTTTTTCACATAATTTTTTGTTCACTTTTAGATAAGATTGGCAAAAAAAAAAAAAACAAAAAATTGTTAACTAAAATCAGAAATCCAAGCAGCTTGTCGCGTGACCCAATACCCTGTAATCAGTATTCCAATTGGGGCATATCTGACCAACTATTTTGTTCATGAAAATCATTTTTATATGATTTATAAACCCGAAGAAATTCAATTTATAATGGATTTAAAGTGCTGCCTCATTAGGTTTTTGTTTTGGTACAGGGTATTTCAGCGGTTGATACATTGATTTAAACTAATTTTTTTTTGCTAATATGAAAACAAATATTGAAACGTTTCATACACTAGAAAAGAATGCTTTGAATATGTCGAAATTGTCGTTGTATTGATTGAAAGCGTGAATATATAGAACTTAGTTATTGTTGGAGAATCAAATGGATTTCAGTTTCGTTTTCTAATATTCTTGAAGTCTTCGTTTTACTGTCTTTCAACTTGGCTTGAGCTTAGTATTTTGCCTTTGTCTTGGTTACTTTTTACTGCAGTCCTTTTACTTGTCAATGGCATCGTTTTTCTCTTCTTTGCACACTTTTGCTCACCTTTTGGCTTATCTCACTGCGGTTACTTCCTTTTGTGTGTTTCATCTATTTGATCTTTAGCCATCAGTCTTCTAACTGATTCATTCCATACTTTATTCCATACCTGAGCCTTTGGTTTAAAACAATTATAGCGAAAGGTTTTTCTTTTTATCTTAAAAGCTTTGTCATCATATGTGTCCCTCAAGCAGATATAAAAAAAACTAAATTGGTGAAAATTCTTAAACGTTTAATTGCTAAAAATATATTTAAAGGGTATATAAGAAATTAGGTAATCAATAAATGGCAACAAAGTCAAAAGGATTAAGTTGCAAAAAAAGAAATTGTGTGCAAATGAGATTTCAGGGCACAGAGAAAAGTGCCCTGTGAAGAGCAGTAGAAAAAAAGTGAATGAAAAATTTGGTTTCAATCCTTTTTTGAACTTTTGTATTGCATTCACCTTTCCAACTGTTCAACTGTTGCTGCGTTTCTCACGTTTGGGCTCAGGGACATTGATATCGACATCAGCAACGACATTAACCCAATTACAGCAAAAAGGGCAAACCCCCATTGCAAAACAAAGACGGCGGCCTCGACCCAAGAGGTGGGGGGGCGGGAGGGTGACGGGGGAAATGTCAAACCGTCATCAGATGCAATATTTTTGTGTTTGCAATAATCCTCCTGCAGGATGCCAGCATCCATTTAACTTTTCGGTGGGGGTGGGGGGGACGACTACTCACTTTCACTTTGTGTCTTTATTCAACCGTTTTCTCATGTTGTTTTGTTGTTTCTCTTCTCTCTTGTTTTTTTTTTCCTTTTTCGTCAGCAGTCGCGTCGTCAGTCGGTCAGCTTAATGGCCATGCCGCCAGGCGTTCTAGTCAACGATAGTCGGGCCAATTCCACCGATGACATACAAATCGCCCTGGCGCCTCATATCCAAACGTATCTAAGTCAAACCGGACGACGGCATTCCTGTTGCAGCGTCATGCTGCCAGTGGCCTTTGAGCGGGCCGCTGCCAAATCCTGGCTGGATCCCAAATTCGATTCGGCAGTGCTGGAGGAGCAGTTCCAGGCGAGTGTATTTCCGCATGTTCGCATGCGTTACAGGTAAGTCAATTGACCAATTGGAAACCAATTTCCAAGCCACGTTTTTTTTATGCATAGAAAGATTACGATCCTGTTCGACTTCAATCAGCATTCAATAAGTTGCAGTTTTTACAAATCTTTGCTCAGTTTCGACTATTCTGCCAATTGAATTCAATATTACATAGCTACGATGAAGCCATGGCTTAGTGTTGTTGCCATTGCCTCACCTTCGACTCCAACTCCAATTGCAACTTCAGCCGAATTGTGGGCTCTTCTATCTGCTTTTGCTCCTTCCTGTCCGTTGTAAGCCATAAACCAACTAGCGCAAGTCCAACTCGTGCACGTGCATGCAATCAACACGATGGCAGTAACACAGAAAAAAAAAAAAACACACAGCAAAAAAATGGGCAACATGCTCCAAGCGGGACACCAACATGCGCACCAACATTTCGTTTCGTTTGAGGCTCCTATGGGAGGGTAAACGAGGGCAAATTAGTTGTGAACTGCGCAGGATGGCAAAATTGCTGCCATAAATGCTTGGCTTGGCTTGACTTGGCTTCGACTTGGCATCGCGTGTGTGTGTGTGTGAGTGTGCCTTGAACGGTGTAAAGGTGGAATGATTGGGTGGAGTTCACAAGGCATGGGTAAGCGGTAAGGGGTTTAGTATTGGCACCCAGCAGCGTCGTCGTTGTCGTAGTCGTTGCAGGTCAATGCCATTTCGGGCCATTTCGGGCCATTTGGCGGCCAATTGCAGCAATTTTCGCGTGCCGCACACACACTCACACTCACACACCATCGATCCATGCCACCCAACCACCTTTGACCGCCCAAAGATATATAGAGTTTAGTGTAAAAGTTTTTAGCTCATATATTCTGTTATCATATTTCATAAAGACTTCACAGGGCTTACCTTAAACCGTTCCCATTGTCTTGAACTAATTCAATTTAATTAACCAATTCGCTGTCTCCTTCATCCGTTCTCCAAGACTCTCAAGCCACTCGGGCTTGCCGGTTGGCCATTTGCTTCACTTCATTCATTAACAATGGCCCGAGATTAAATATCCCTGGCCCTGGCACGGCTTTGGACAGTTCTTGTCGTTAATTTGATGAGCTTTCCTGCGAATCCTGCAGCCTGCACTAAAGTGGCGCAAGTTTGTCTAATGAATGCACCACAGTTACGCACCACACAAATGCAAGCGCTGAACTTACGTCAATGACATAGGCGAAGGCGATGTTGATGGCCATGGCGACGAATGAACAAAAGTTTATCTCCCCCTACTCTTCTCTACCTCTTCTCTCCCACACACACTCATACTTTTTCTCTTGTGTGGCCTGTTTTAACAACCGTAAACGGTAATTAGTATAAATGTCCCTTCAACTCGGCTGCCTCGAATGGGTTTGCGAGGACCTGTTGTTGAATGTTTGTTTGCTTGTTTGCAAGAAACTCAAGTGCTACCTCAATCTAAAAAGGTTTTGGCCTCACGTTCGGCAGAATAATATTTAGTCATCGCGCGCACACACACACACACACACATACAGAAATGCTTTTGTCGCATTTGAGAGATCAAACTTTAAGCTGCAATCAAAATTTAAAGCATACATTTAGGCTTTACTCTCAAAGAAGACAATTAATTAATGTGCTAAAAATACTTATAAGATAAATGCAAAATTAAATATTTTTCCATTATTTTCAATCACAAAAGTTGTTTGCTAACTTGGCCAAGATCAAGGAAAATTAAATTATATATTATTAATCAAAGTCTTATTAACAAACAAAAAAAAAACTTTAAAAAACTTTGAAATATTTATTACTAAACTTTCTTATATTTTTCTTTTGTTTTAAAATAGGAATTAAAAATATAGATAGACTAAATGTATAAGTGAACTAATTTGCCAGGGTACTTAGGGTTGTCCTTTTAAGAGCCTTCTTATCCTTAGACGGACTATCTGCAACACCTGCTAAGCAAATTCAAAAACTAAATGATTCGATTGCTTCTTTCTTTTCTTTTTTCTATTTTGTTTAGATTCACATTATCATATATTTTACTATGCTCTTTGGCCTGGTGTCTGTACTTTGTGATCGATGGCGGATCTGAGGATTTCTGGCGTCCCATATCCACGTCATTCTCAATGATGTCGCTGGTTACCATAATGGCCATGTGTTTCACCCATTGGGATTTGTATAGACAACATCGAACTCTGACCTCGGCAGTGACCGCTCTCCTAATGTGCAGCGCATCGCTTGCGTTTCTCACCTACACGGGCCGGGCGTTCAGTCCGCTGGGTCATTTTGCCATTTGCCTAGAGATTATTCTGCTCATCTATACGGCTCTGCCCATGCCATTGTGGTTGAGTGCCAGCATTGCCATCTGTTATTCCATAGCCTTTGAATTGGTATCCCACATGGTTATTGGCCAGAGTGCCATCCATGGCGGGGTGGGAGACAGCAGCGGCAGCAGCAGCACAAACACCGATCCCAGCCATAAAATACTCATGCTCCGGATTATGGCACATCTGAGTGTCCATTTGGTGGGAGTACATGTCCTTGTGATGAATCTGGTACGAATGCGTGGAACTTTCATGAAGGTGGGCCAAAATCTACTTGTGCGTCGGCAACTCGAAATGGAAAAGCAACTCAAGGAGAAGATGATACACTCGGTGATGCCACCCAAAGTGGCCGATATGCTGCTCAATGAGGGCGGAAGTGCCGGCCTCGATGCCGGCGGAATGCCACCAGAATCCCATTATATGCGTCCACGCGCCTCGAACGATGTGAAGAGCCTTTTTCGACCCTTTCACATGCACAGCATGGAGAATGTTAGCATCCTTTTTGCCGATATTGTGGGCTTCACTCGCATGTCCTCCACCAAGACAGCCGAACAGCTGGTTGAGATACTCAACGATCTGTTCGAGCGATTCGATGATCTCTGCTCGCTAAGCGGCTGCGAGAAGATCTCCACTCTGGGCGATTGCTATTACTGTGTCTCCGGCTGCCCAGAGCCACGTGTCGATCATGCCATCTGTTGTGTGGAAATGGGTCTGGGCATGATCGATGCCATGCGCTGTTTCGATGCCCAGCGCCATGAGGGCGTCAAGATGCGTGTGGGTGTCCACACGGGAACAGTTCTATGCGGCATTGTGGGCACGCGACGTGTCAAATTCGATGTATGGAGCAACGATGTCAGTTTGGCCAACAAGTAAGTAATCTCCAAAGCTATCGACATCATATGAAAGAGAAAAGCTCCATTTTCAACAAATTTTTGATTTCGATTTAAAAAGACTTTTTCAATGAATGACCTCAGCTTAAAGAAGAAGATTTTAATATTCGTTTCAAAATTTGATTTTTCACCCCAACCAAAGCGGATTTGAGATGTTGAATGGGCATAATTTGACCCCTTAAGTATGCAATATACTGTTGAATAATTTTTTTGTAATCAATACAACGAATTTTGGATACGCCCTGTACCCTAACAATTCGGTATACAAAATTTTTATCGAGCATAATTTTTAAACAAAACGTTGTTATCTTCTACTGTCTATTGCATATTTTTGGGGGTCTAGTTTTTCATATATTTCCTTTTAAAATGTTAGTTAAAGATCTTAAACTCTAATTAATTGTTCTTTTTAATTAAATTGCCTTAAATGTAAAAGTTTTTAAAATCAAACAACTTTGTGATGTAATTGTTTGATGTTAAGTCAATTTGCTTTACTGATTTAGCAGATGCTTTCTAATTTTCTTATAAACAAAGTAAATTTATTAATTTGTGAAAATATATGAAAAGTTCTTAGCGGTCGTAGAATTGTTTACAATTCTAAAGATTGTTTATTCCACTTGGATAATTGCATTTTAATGGATATTTACTGTACTCGTTGATTAGATAATTACAATAACTTGCAAACTCTTCAATACAGAATGGAATCGTCGGGCAAACCAGAGCAAGTGCATATCTCGCAGGAGACGTCAAATTTTCTGGGCGATGCCTACTACCTGGAAGAGGGCGAAGAGGTTTTCGGTGAGTTCTCAAAGAGGGAGAGAGAGAAGTGTGAAAAGCCTTGCTTAGGGTGTTGGTTTTTTTTTTGTTTCAGGTCATCGCACTTATTTTGTTGTGGGTCGTCGTCGGGACAACTCACGGGCCAATAGCTTGAGTCCTAGCATGCCATTGAATGGAGCCGGTGGTAGTACTCTCCTTTTGCCTGGTTCTCATGCCGCTGGCGTTGGCGGTGCCGCTTCATCTTCGTTGTCCCAGAGTGCGACGAATATTTCGGTGGTGCAGCCAAATGTGCCGCCAGCTTCGCCAGTGGGTCAATTGTCCAATTCACTGAATCCCTCGCCGGTGCTCTCGATGCGACCGCGTCTCACATCGCTGAGTATGAAGCTGCGCAAGAAATCGCAGAGTCGGGACAGGGATCTGGAGCGGGGCATTCATCATCCGGCAGTGGCGGGCATACCCCCAGTTATTGTGGTCCGTGAACGACCCAAAATCATAATCACAACCAAATCTCTGCCAGGCAGTTTGGACTCGGACGAGCAGCAACAGCAATTGGCTGGTCTATCGCCACCACTAACATCAACAGCAGCGAAAATCAAATCACGAGTCTGGCGAGTGCCAAGATTTCTAAAGCGAGGCTCCAGCCATTCCGAGAAGAGCAGAGGAGAGGAGAGGGGAAAGATGAAATCGAAGAGCAAAGAAGAACAAAATTATCTTTTCCATTCGCATCTAAATCATCATGCGGGCGATGAGACATTGGCCTTCATTGATCCCACAACGGGTGGAATGGGCATGGGCAATGGCAATGGCAATGGCAATGGCAATGGAGTGGGCGTGGGCGTGGCTGGTGGCTATCAGCAGCTGCCCGTATTGGTGGAGAGCTCGGGCAGTAGTCGTCTTTTGGATATACCAATGGCTAAGCCAGTTTTACATCATGCGGCCACATCGACAGCTTTGGCCAGCAGTGTACTAAGATCTCCAGATGGCTTGGGATTGGGTGGTGCTTCTGGTGGTGGTGGTGGTGGCTGCTGTTCACCTGGCCAGTACTCCATGTACGATGACATCATCGATGTGCGCTCCTACATTAGTCAATCGCGTAGTGATATATCCCCCTTTGGCCGTTCGGGCAGCTATCGTTCTCAATGTGGACGGCAGTCGACAAGTGGTGCTGGTGGATCAGGAGGAGGAGCAGCAGCCACTAATACTGAACAGTCACCATTACCAAGACCACGAGCATCTACATTGACCACTGGTCGTCCTACAGGCAGTGGAACTGCAGCAGCAGCAGCAGGAGGAGGAGGAGAAGCTAGCACCAGTGCCAATGCCAATGCGAATGCCAATTGCTCATCTTTGCCACCGCCGCCACAGCCAACACATTCGCGCAATTCGAGCATTTGGCCAGACGGATTAAGCATCTGCCCGTCGGCCACTTCGCGCAAGGATTCGGGCATCAAGAGCAATTCCCGTCGCTCGTCCATACAACAGCAGATCTATGCCCTGAATCAATCGGCCATCAGTCAGCATCGTGTATCGGGATATTTTACCAGTTCCACCTCTAGCATTTCGAATCTGGGCGAGATTGGAGCAGGTGGCATTGGCATGGCGGTGGCTGGCATCGGTGGTCACCATTTGGTCCAGGCGCCGCCACCTCAACCATTGATGATGATGCCGCCGCCATCATCACAGATGGCAGATCCATTGGCCGCCTGTCTGCAGCAATTGCGCAAGCAATCCGATCTTCAGCTGATCCGATGTGTCCGGGACAATGCCAAGTCGCAGCGTAGTTATCTGGTCAAGCCGCCGTTGCGGCGTTTTAGTTTGTATTTCAAGTCCCGCCAATTGGAACGTGATTTCCGGTCGAAGGCCCATCGCTTTGGCACCGAGAACGAAACGGAAGGACCCCCCACATTGGCCACGCCCCGCTATAATACCTACATCGATATATTTGTGGGCATTGCTGTCTACCTATGCATCTCAATATCCTTGTTCCTGATGACCCAGAACACAGTGACTCCCAGTTTTCGTCTGTGGGTCACACTCTTCTCCTGCTTCACGGGCATTCAGGTGTTTGCTCTGTTTCTATTCACCCGTCAGATGTGCCGACGTCATGGGAGCACAATAAGATTAAGATCCAAGTCGGCAGCCAGTGAATTAATGCCAGAGACAACATCAACGAATCGACCAGATGGAGCCACTGACTCTGGTGGCGATGGAGGAGGAGGCGGGTTAGGCGGAGGAGGCGGCGGTGGAGTTGGCACTTCTTGTGCTGATCGCATCTTCGAGGCCATATCCAGTTGGTATCCTTGGCACATTTGTCTGGCCGTTCTAATGGCCATGCCAGTCCTTTTGATCATAGCCAACTTTCTATTACTCGATCTGGAGCAATTGGAGGCATTCGAATATCATTATGGTTTCCTCATCTTTGTCTGCATTGTGCACTTTTGCAATTTCACCCAATTGAACTGCTGGATGCGTAATGTGTTGGCCTTTCTGGCTGCCCTTTGTTTCATTGGCATTGCCGTCTCCCAGTTGACTGTCTATTCGAGTCGCAATGGCGGTCTGGAGGACGGAGAAGATGAGGCCGAGTCGCAGGAGAGCAGCAGCAGCAGCAGCAGTAGCAGTTCGTTTATTAATGAGGAAATGAAATGGTTCCATGACTATCATGTGGAAATCTATTTGGACTTACTATTGATCCTGGTTCTTGTTTGGTTCCTCAATCGCGAATTCGAAATCGGCTATCGATTGACCTTCTATGGCAATGCGGTGGCCAATCAGGATAAGGTGCGTGTCCAAAATATGAAGAATCAAGCGGATATGTTGCTACACAACATCATACCCAAGCATGTGGCTGAGCACTTAAAGAATACGGCAAAGTATTCGGAGAATCATCACAATATCGCCATCATATTCGCTTCGATAGTGAATTTCAATGAGATGTACGATGAGAGCTATCTGGGGGGCAAGGAATTTCTGCGTGTCCTTAACGAACTGATCGGCGATTTTGACGAGTTACTCTCCCGTCCGGAATTCCGTGCGGTGGAGAAAATCAAGACGATTGGTTCGACATTTATGGCAGCCAGTGGCTTGGATCCTTCGCATCGGGGCACAGGAAACGAGCATATACACACGCTGATGGAATTCTCGATTGCCATGCAAGAGGTGGTGGATGCCTTCAATAAGGATTTGCTGGAATTCAATTTGATATTGCGCATTGGCATGAATATCGGCGATGTGACAGCCGGAGTGATTGGAACGAGTAAGCTGTACTATGACATCTGGGGCGATGCCGTCAATGTGGCCTCACGCATGGACTCGACAGGAGTTCCCAATAGAATACAAGTGGGCAGTGATTGCTTGCAGTTTCTCAATGCCCACTACGAATTCGAGCCGAGGGGCAAGGTATACGTCAAGGGCAAGGATCACATGGAGGTGTTTCTCTACACCGGACGAAGGCAAATCCAATTGGATGATGGCATTGATGCTGTCGTAGATAATCCCATAGCTGAGCAAGTTGTCAATGGTGAAACGAATGACACGACTAGCATGAAGGAGAACAACGAAAGGAATGAGGATGACGATGAGGATGAGGATGAAGGGGACTTACAATCCAGCGAAACTACCACGCTCTTTAAGTCCCAGAACTCGTTGCAGGCAAACGGAAATGTTCAAGACGAAGAAGAAACCAGAGACGGAACCATTAACGTTAATCCAACACAAATGGAAACATAAGCAACACTTGACTTGAAATGGTTTCACATACAAGAAAACAACATCAACAACAGCAACAACAGCAACAACAACAACAACAAAATGTAACTGCATTTAACGCGCTTGGATAAAACGGGATAAAATCTGCAAGGATAAACTGTATTTTTGTGATATGTAACTAAGGAATAGGATTTGAATAGTAGCAAGTTTGTATTTACAATAGTTGTCGGATATATATATATGTAAGGGCATATATTAAATATATATTTTTTTTCGATTTGTTTGTTATTATTGAAGATAAAGTTGGATATGAATAGAAATATATAGAAAGATTGAGATCGATAAGATGATTATAATGAGATGAGATGATGATGACGATGATGATGATGATGATGATATACCATACTCTCTTCTAGCATTGTTATCCAAGTTGTTTTTAATGTAAACTATTGAATATGTATTAATATATTAATTATATTTATGTGTATATGAAATTATAATTAACTGTATGTATGTAAATGTATTGTAAATGTGCTTGTTAGTTATATATTACTTTTACTGTATTATTATTATTATATGTAATTATTTTTCTGTTCCAAAATTATTTTTTTCCCTTTTTTTGTAATGTCTAGCCTAAATTTGTTGTTAAGTTCATAAAAAGAAAAACAGAAAAAACCGATAAAATACTAAACTAAAAATGGAAAATTGTGGCTTTAAATGTGTATTTAATTGTGTGTGAGTTAGTCTATGGCAAAAAAGAAAAAAACAAAAAACAAGACAAAAAAAAAGTTAGTTACCCTTCTCCCAGTAACACAAAACTAGAGAAAAAATACAAAATAAACGTTAATATATATATATATCTATGTATAGTTGAGATATACAATTGAATCTAAATAGCATAAATGTGTATTTGTTAATGTTCAAGTTTCAAATGCGTAAAACAAAAAAAATAAAATCAAAATGTATGCAGGCAGCTTAAAAGTATGCTAACAAAAATTGTTTAGTACAGAAAAACTGCTTGAAAAACTGCTTCGCTGCTTGTCTGCTGGAATAGCTGAAAACTAATTTGATCATAAATTCAATTATTTAAAAAAAAAAAAACATCTACAAGTTTATTTATTGACCGAAATTCTCATATCATTTGTCTTTATAGAACAAGCATTAAATACTTACTTGCGCTTAGATATTTAGTCAAAGGTGGAACTAAAATATGCAAAAAGGGATAGTTTCCTCTATTTCCCATCCCTAGATCTGCCATTGACTATAGCTTTTGCTGCTTTTCAAGTGATTCTCACACTCAAAATATTTAGTGTTTAACGAGAAAACATGAAGTCTTTCAACACACACACACACAGACACACCAACCTTTTATATTGACTTGTTTTTACTCCTATTTTTCTATGTGCAACTTCAAATGAAAATGAATGGAACAAACAACTAAATTATTTCAAAAAAATAACCAACAAGAAAATAAAACTAAATGCTGTAACCTATGGACCCTCTTGTATTTTTATATATATGTAAAAAAATATATCTAAATATTTTCTACTAATTTATTCAACATGCATATACACACATACATATGTACATATGCATCACATATACATATATATGTATATATGTATGTATGTGTATGTATGAATTTTATCTATCAAATATCTAAATGTATATATGTATTAAAATTATGAATATTATAATTGTATATTTTTATAGAAAAATCAAAAAGAAAGAAGAAAAAAAAAGCATAAAAACAAAGATATTTGTCTGAATGATATTCCCCACATGCTGATCAGATGTTATATAAATGTTTAAATGTTGATATATATAAAATGATATATAAACAATAAACATAAAACAATGTGAGTTAAGTTTTTTTTTTTTATAAATCAAATCAAATCTAAGATCTGAGCAAGAAAAAGCAAAACTGCTTGTACAATTTTTTTTTTTTGGGTTGGTTTAAATTATAAAAATTTAGTTAAATTGAGCTGAAAAAATACAATCTAAATAAGAAAAGTCCACCCAAACAAGTAGCAGATCCTGTCTAGAACCAGAATTTTTTTTTTTTTAATTTGTATATGTGTAGCGAAACGAAATTAAAGAAAAATATATATATATGTATATGCTGCAATCTTAAAACTGTATGTACTTAAAAAAAAAAACAACCTCAAATACTTGTTTTTATTGCAAAGCTAATTGAAATTAAGATCTCTTAGATCTGTTGGCAGAAAGGATAAGTATGAATATTTATACAAACAAGGACACCAAAGTGTTTTTTAAGCAAAGGTAAGCTAATTGAAATTAAAGTGAAGAAACATTTAATAAGAAAACGAATTCAAACTCTTTCAGTATATATATATAGATGTCATTTGGAAACCAGGATGATTATTGATTCTTCTACTTTTGATTTTAACAGAAATTCACATGTTTTATTTTTAGTTTTTTTTGGGTAAAGATGTCTTTATTTAAATCATTTTATTTGCGGCTAACTTATATAGCAAGGCTGCTTCTTACAGGCGCATTATCATTGCACGATTAGTTTGAATGACAAGATGTACAATATTGCAGATTACATACATATTTACAATAGATTGCAGGACATATAGATACAGAACAGATACATATAAATATATACCTATATAATATATAAAACGGTGTCGTACATACATACATACATATAAACACACATATATATATATGTATATCAGACATTGCACGTATACAGTTTTGATATTAAATAGCAAGAGAAACAAAAAAATAAAAAAATATTACAAAACGGAAAATTTTATATTCTACAATAATCAGGAATCGCTGAGAATATCCTTTAATATCGAGCTAGAATTGCGTGTGGGAGCAAATTCATTGGAGCTAAGCAACATCGATTGTGGGGCATTTGAGGGCGTTTGGTCACTAGGATGGGATTGACTGTTTGCTGCTGGTGGTGCTGGAGCTGCAGCAGATGCAACCACTGCGGGCATTGCTGCGGAGGACGAGGCGGAGGCGGAGGTGCCCGTTGCACCGTCCGTCACTTGGCCAGCTATGCTCAACAGTGTGGGCCTCGATTGCACCGAAACTTGCGGTTGTGATTCTTGCTCCAGAAACTGGACAAAGGCTTGCACCAGATTATCATTTTGACCCTGGTTGGATGAGCCCGTTGTGGCGCCTGGTAAAAAGATTTTCGTGTAAATGAAATGTGAAAATCAAGATTGCTGCTGCTGCTTACCCGAGGTGGAGCCAACGCCACCAAGTATTGAACCCAGCCAACTGCTCTGCGGTTTATTCAGTCCAACCTTGTCCGACTCTTGGGCATTGAAGTCGAGCACCGATGATATCATGCGTAGAACCTGCTGTTTATCACCGGCATGACCACTGACCACATAGCCAATTAGCAAACTTTTGATAAGACTCTTGTCGATCTTGTCCGATTGACTCGACTCGCTGCTGCTCAAGCTCTGCTCCAGCTTGGCATTGGCCTCTTTCAGACTCTCCACTGAGATAAGGGAAAAATGGACGAAAGCTCAATTAGAATAAGAAATGAAATGTGACAAGGATTAAATCAAATACTAGCTGAAAATAACGCGCGCGCCGTTACATTTCACGTTCACGATGATGATGATCAGGATGGTGTGGACATGCAGTTAGTGCGATCCGTGCACGGCGTAGTATGACATAAGTACTGGTTGTTGGATTAAAGGCACACCAGTACCTGATGTAATACTCAACCGTACAGGCGCTGCCAGCGGCTGTGTTCGATGGAGCCGCTCGAGAGAATCTCCAATGAGATTTGTAGATTGGTTATAGTTGATTGGTTAAACTGACTAACTGACTGACTGACTGACTGACTGACTGACTGACTGACTGATTGGCATAGGCAAACAAAATTAAATCTCAAATGCGAAATAAAAACAACGCAAAACGAAAAATTTTAACAACAGGAAAAAAAAGGTAGACAAAAACTATATAGAAAACATACATGCATATATATATATACATATATATAGATACATATATAGGTGATTCTATATATATATATATATGTATATATGTATGTACATATTGGTAGCATACATAAAAAATAATGTGGCATATGCTGCAATCTCGAGCAATCTCCAATTGCAAAGTGAGTGCATCGAATGGATTTAAATCGCTCACATTTACAAATTGAGATTAATCAATGTTACAGATACAAAAAAAAAAAATAATAATAATAATAATAAAAATAATAATATATATATTTAGATATATATATATATGTATATAGCAGAACAGCAAAAAAAAAATAATAATATATAAATATATACAAATATTATTATTTTATTTAGATAGGGCAAGACATCAAATTGATTTGTCATCTTTGGTAGATTTTTTTTTTTGTTCATTTTGTTTACGATAATGCGGTTACGGTTATTGCGGTTAATACGAATTTCGGTTAACGATTGCTAAGCTAAGAATTAAAATAGAAACAAAATAATACACACACAAAAACACACGCACATTAAGCCATGTAAATTCACACACACATACACAAAAGAAGGATCAAAGTGGATTACTAAATATATATTAAACATTAAACAAATACATACAACAAAAAATGATTATTTGAATAACTACAAAATTTGTATATTTGATTTCAAGCAGTGACGGATTGAGCCAAAATATATACACTTTTCGGTGTTTTAATAGGAACTAGAAGTTTTTTTTTTCAAGGATATGAATAAAAATTGATGAAAAACTGTTTTTTATAGGCATTTGAAACAATCTAACTATTTTTAGGACTATATTTTGGCAAATTTCTAAACAATTTGAAAAAGTTATATCTTAATTTAAGTCCAATTTAGCTAATTACATCGCTTTTAAAAATTGCTGTAGTTGTTGTAGATACGCAAAGTTAAGAAATTTGAAGAATTTTCAACAATTTTCCAAATGAACAATGATGAAAAATCTGTTTTTACAATTCTCTTTGAAAATGAGAAGCCCTCAAGAGGGCAGAGAACGTAGCATTTCCTAATCCGTCACTGATTCCAAAGGCTTTGAAGATTTAATTCAATTTTATTTCAATTTGAATTTCGAAATAGATTTAAATTTTCTAGTAAATGTTAATCGATATGGACTACACTATATACTACTAAATACATATATATATATATATATATATATATATATATATATATATTTTGCTACTTTTTGGTTAATATTTTACACAAGACATTTAATTAAAGCTAAGAAAAAGTGGTTTAAAGTGTTCCCACTTTGTGTGTACAGTTTGGCAGAGTGTTGTGTGTGTGTGCGTGTGTGTGTATAAACAAAAAATTAGCATTAAGGATTAGTAGGTACAAATAAAAAAAAAAAACGAAACAACACACAATAAACTAAGCGCAAAAAAAATCAAATCATAAAAAAACAGACGGACACGGAAATAAATGTGGAAAACGAAAAATGTAAAGCAACAGAGTAAAACTCAAAAGAGAATTTGAAAAAAATAATAATAATAATAATAAAAAATACCGTTATAAGATAATGATGAAAAAAATAATGTACCTGAAAGCCAATACATGAAAAATGTTCAACTTAATTTAATTAATTTGTTTGTTTGTTTTTTTTTTTTTTGTTCCGTAAAGTGAAGTGCGATTTTTATTGTTTTTGATTGATTTTTTTGTTTTTTTTTTTTGGTGATTAAATGCAATTCAAAAAAGTCGATACCAACTGAAATTCCGAGTGTTTCAAATATCTAGGCATAGCTCCCAGAATTACCAGCTGATATTTACCTTTGAGAATTCGTTAGGCTCCCTCCCACTCGCACTCATTCCCACTCATACATTCGCCACATTCACTCGCTCTATCGCTCTCTCTCTCTCTTGCCTTAGACATTCAACAGAGAATTACACATTTAAAAAAGGTGAAACCATCTCACTCTCTCTCTCTCTCTCTTTCTCTGAGATGATGTGGGTTAAATACATGCCCCGATTCATTATTGCAGAAAACTAATTCTAAATGCAGAAAAAGTTGGTGCTTGGTTTTTTGTTTTTTTGTGGGTTAGTCATAGTTGGCTTTGTGTTTGGGGTGGTGGGTGGGGGGGGTGTGGTGTTGGTTATGTGAGGAGAATGTGTGCCATACATTTCGAAGCCAAATTGAATGATCACCATGTACTACTACTACTCACCTTCATCCCGTAGAACGGCAATGGTCTGTTGACCCAATTCCAATTGATCGGAAAGACGTGCTGCCGCCCTCAAGCCCTGATTGGCCTCGGCCAATTGTTGCTGCAGACCAGCCACTTCCATTTGAATGGCACCCTGTTTATCCAACTGCAATTGCATCTCCTTTCGTATGCGTTGTGTGGCCAATTCAATGTCATGCTCTTTGTCTGCCCCAAAAAAGAAAAACCAAAAATATGAAGTTTAATTTGATCGCGTGTCAACATTTGTTTTGAGCTTACCATTTTGGAATTGCTCTAGGGCACATTGGAGATTGGTAAGTGCCGCCAATTGTTTCAGTTCACGATCCTCGCAAGCACTCAATTTGGCCAGGAGCTCATCCCTTTGCTGCTGTAGCAATGCATGCTGAGCCTGTAGAGTCTCTGCTTGCTGATTGGCACGTATACTAAAAGGAATATATTAAGCATGAGTATATATATCTTATGTATGTATGTATGTGTGTGTGTGTGAGGGTGTGTAAAGCAAATATTTCTCTAACAATTACAGATGATAAACTAAAGTTTCTAGTTAATCAGCAAGGATTTATATAACAGGCAATGTTCCAGTTCCAGTCAGTCATATGTGACACATTCTCGTTGTTGTTGTTGCTGTTGTCGCTTGTGTTGTTTTTGTTGTTGTTGTTGTTGGTTTGGTTAATTAGAAAATGTCATTGCAATTGTTATGGTCTAATGCTTTTCGCTTCGTAATTTGAGTGTGGGAGACGCATAACGAATGCAATTAGGCATCGGCAACGGCAACGGCATCGACACCGTCTGGCTCCATCCAGTATTGACCTCGTCTAGCATGTAAATACAAAATGGCGACACACACACACACACAGTCACACCTTGTTGGGTTTCATACCTTGCCGATGTATAGGCTGTACTCGATTTGGATACCTCCTGCTGTAGGGCAGCCTGTATGCTCTTGGACTCCTCTAGATCACGCTGCAACTCAACTGTTTCCTGGGTATGCAGCTCCTCCACTTTGAGCAAATGCTCACGCAAACGTTCCAAATCCTTTTGAACTGTGGCCTGCTGCTCCTGGGCCTCCAATTGCTGCTGTTGCAGCAGACGTTGATTGGTCTGTTCGGTTAGCAGGTTCGTGGTCAAAATATCGGATTTCTCCTTGAGGAAGGCAATCTGATCATTGAGTTTCTCACGCTCCCTGACCAGTTCCATCAATTGCTTCTCAAAGGGCAGCAATCGTTGGATTTCGGCATAATATTGCGTGTTCTCTGAATGCTTCTGCTGAAGCACTTTGATCAATTCGGCTTTCTCTTGGCTCAGCACTTCAATGGTTGATTGAAGTTGCTGCGTTTGATCCTCCGAGGACTTTAGATCGAGTTGCTCTTGAAGATGATGCAATTGTTGTTGCTTGGCCTCGAGTTGCTTGGTCAGCTGAGAGATCTGATCGGGCAGCTCGTTGTGCAGGGCGTCTAGCTGGGATTTGTATTTGTTCGCTAGTTCTTCGGTCTGGGAATGCTTCGAAGTCCACGTGGACTCCAGTTCGACCATGGCAAGGTTCACTTTCTCCAATTGCGACTCCTTCTCGTCCAGGCGATCTAAATGTGCCTTCAACTGTTGAGATTTCTCTTCCAGCAACTTGATGACATTCTGCTCTGCCGCTAGCTTTTCATTTAGCTGAGTCCTCAGATGATTCAGTTGCTCCGTTTGCTGCTGCGATTGGACTTTATGATCTCTTAGTTGAGTGGTCAGTTCACTGATTTCCACACTTTGCCTTTCCAGCTGCTCCTTGAGATTGTCCAATTCTTTGCTTGATGATTGTTCCTCATCTTTTTGATCAAAAGCCAGCAATTGGGATTGCAGGGCGTCTAATTGTGATTTGTGCTGCTCCTGCAAATTGTCCTGGGCTAGCCTATAGCGTTCTTTCTCCCCCTCCAGGCGATGTCGTGCCTCATCCAGTTGGGCTTCCAACTGGACTATAGTTTCCTCGTGATGCTCCTCGATGGTCTCGAGCTTGTTGCGCTTGTATTTATCCAGCTCATTGAGCAGCAACTCATTGTTCTTCATCAGCTCATCGCATTGGAGTATATACTGAGATATATCCGCTTCGATCGTTTTCTTCTCATGCTCGGTGATCAGTTGCTGATCCTGAAGCTCCACCAGACGTTGCTCGGTGGCATCCAAACGGGCCCAGCGTTCGGTTAGGGCGCGATAGGCACGCTCTAGTGTCTGCTGCGGTTCGGAGTCAACTTCTAGATGTCCCTCCAGTTCGGCTTGAAGGAGATGACGTAACTTTTCCAGATCAAAGGGGGCATGGTCACTATCATTGTCCGCCTCATCCAGATCGGTTACCTCTTGCTTCTCCTCGGCAATGGCCTGCCGGAACTTGGCCTGGGCAATATTGGACTCTAGTTCTTGGCGTAGATCACGATTCTCGGAGCGCAAAGCTCCCAATTGCTGTTCCAGATCATGGGCATGGGTTTCCTGTTCGGCCTCGGCGTTGAGTTTCAGCTCTTGGTTTTGTAGGGTCAGCTGTTGCAATTTGCATTGCAATTCCAGTTGCAACTGCTCCTTCTCGCCCTCGCTAATGCGGAGTCTGGTCTCCAGCTCGGACAGCTGCTCGCTCAAGAGGCTGGTGGACAATTGCTTCTCCAGTTGAGCATCTTGCAGCTTGCCGTTTTCCAAACTAAGCTCGGCTATGCGAGATTCCAGCGAGACAAGCTTATCGCGCAGCTTCTCCTTGCTGGGGGGCAGAGTGGCTTCCGTATCGGCCTCTGTATCGCCTGTATCTGGATCTGGTGAACCACCCTGACGTACCACTATGAACTCATCCTCACTGTGTTTGCCACCCATGGATGAGCTATTCGATGACGATTCGGAATTCTTTTTCTCCTTCATCTGCTTCAATTCGTCCACTTCCTTGATTAATTTCTCTCGCTCTGCATCCGCAAGACGCACACGTTCGATTAGCTCGCTGTTATCCTGGCCCCGCTTCTCCAGCAACTCCTGCATCTCGGCTAACTCCATCACACTGCGCTTGAGCTCCGCTTCCTGCATTTCCACACGCTTCACCAGATGCTCCTTCTCTTCGGCCATGTTGGCGGCATCATTTTGCTGCTCATCCACCTGTTTTTGCAGCCGTGCCATGGCCAATTCATGGGCAACCATACGATCCGCTTGCAATTGCTTCATTTCCTGTAGTTGTCCTTGCAATTGGCCTTTATGTTGCAGCACATCCTGCATGGCCTGATCATGCTGGGCGTCTAGTTCCTCTAGCGAGGCATTCAGTTGACTGTTCAATTGCTCTAGTTCAGCTATGCGTAAATTCAGATGGGCCACATCCGAGCCAATGGTCGCATTGCCCAATGCAATGTCAACCATTTCCAATTCCCCCGTTCCAGACGAGGCTTTGCCTGAACCAGAATTGCCATTATCGTCGGATCCTTCGTCTGGCTCCCAGCACCAACTGTCCTCCACATTTTGCTCCTCAACAGGACCCTAGCGGACAGAAAAGAAAAGAAAAGCAGAAAAAATACTTATTAAAGAATACAAGGAACAGTGGAACTTGGAACAAAATGGCGTCGTAAGAAACAATGGCAGATTAAACAAAATGGAGTGAGGCTCTCATCTTTGGATCTTTCAGAGGAAACTAACAGTATAAAATAAAATAAACTACCCGCTAGAAACAGTAGAAAAATGAAACAAAATGGCGTTCGAATGGAGAACAAGTGATATAAGTGAGGTAAACACAATTAAATGCATTTTTCCAACATCTTCTCACATAATTAGAGTTTTGTTTTCTTCATTTCTTTTCTCCTCCCGCCCTGAATGGAATTTTCCATAAAGCAGACTGTTGGACTGCTAACCAAACAAAACACAACTGTACCAATAAACGTCAACAACAACCAACCCGCACAGGTGAAAACTCAGCCACATCGACACAACATATGGAAGACATCCTAGGTTGGTATGGCAAACCCACAACTCACAACCCACAGCCCAGAATGTTGGACAGAGTTGACTGGAGTGGCACCTTTTGCGCCTGTCAAGTCGCCTAGTTAGTCGATGATCAACAGCGTTTACTACACAAAAAAAAAAAAACCAGGTCAATTGGCGGACGCTAATGGCTGCAAGGGGGGCTGGAGGGGTCAGTCAAATAGATAGATGTACGGAACAGGCGACGGCACTGGCACTGCCGGTGGCGGTTCGGCGGGTGTCATTTTGTGGCAAAGCGTGAGACATGCGCGCGTTAATGAGTTTATGGATGAGTTGAGCAAAGATGGCGGCGGCGTCGATGACGGCGGCAACCATTCGACCAGCAAAAGCAACGGCAACGGCAACGGCAACGGCAATAGCGATAAGGCAGCTAACGAAATCCCCATAAAACCCATGACAATACTGAAAAAACTTGCCAGGCGCCTACCGAGCCAAACAAAACAAAACTAAAAACCCAACCCCAAAGTAAAAATCAAAATGGGGCCTAAAACCATAAAAACAACAAAACAGATTTCAATATTTTAGAATAGAATGATGTAAATGTAACGGCTAAAGTAAGGTGTAAATGACAAATCATTATGCATCAGCAACTGATAGATAAGAGAGTTATAATATCTTGCTTAAGGGATCAATTTGTTTCCATCTTTTATACGAATTCAATTATTTTTCGCCAAGTGTAACAAAGTTTTTGACGTTTATTTCTCACACAAAAAGCAAATATAATATATAACCCAATATTTAGTTCAGTTCATGACAATGTAATTATAGCCTCTAAGGGGAAACATATGGATGGTGTGTATCCAAGCTCTCTATACGAACGAACGAAGTATATATCCAAAATGAGGCAAACACTTGGGCAAACTGCAAACTGGGTTATCAGACATTAACAGGCCACAAAATATGGTGGTGACTGGTTGTAAGCCAAGTGCATGAATAAGGGGATAGGGTTGCAAAGGCGGAGCAGGGGGGGGGATGGGTGTGAAAACACTTGTGTGTGTGTGTGTTCATAAACAAATATTAGTCAAATTATTCATATACATATATGTATATGGGGTCTGGAGTCTCTTTGTCAGCAGCATTTGTCGGTATGGTACAATCGATCATTTGTGCGTCAGTTCTCATATATATATATATATATATATATACCGACTTTGTACATATATCCAACTAGGTATATAGTATGCCTACAACGATCGTATGCAGCATAGACAAAGAGAAACAATGTGCAAACAATAAAAACAGAGAACTAGCTAAAGCTCCAACCAAAATTTCCAAAAAGAAATAACTGCGATAAGATAAAACCAACCCAAAATGTGGTGGATGGGGGAGGGGAAGGGGGATGGGTATAATATTACGCGTGGGCGGCGATTTTAGTTCAGTTTTCAGTTTGCCTAGCAACCGGAAGTTGATCCCACAGATTGCTTCCAGTGCTTATGTATAAACAAATGTCAACAGTATGAAACATTAAACTCTTTTAATTAATAATTGATGTCGTTTGCAAGAATCGAAAAGCATTAGCTTTTCTTTAACTCTTTAATTATTTATTTATGTCCCCCCCCTTTTTGTTTTTCTTGTCGTTTAATTGCTTTTATTTATTTATTCGTTTCTTCTGCATGCCCAATACGTTAGTCATGCGCCCCGTTGACGTCTTCTCGTGCGTTCTCATGGGCCGCCGTTTTGCGGTTCTTTGCCTATCTTATCGGCCAGCCAAAAAAAAACAACAACAACAAAAAGAAGAGGAAGAAAAAATAAAGCCAAGTAAAACAGCAAGAGAGCATAAAATGCCAGAACCCTTTCAATTTTGTTTATAAATAAATATACAATAATTTCTCAAGAATCTAAACTTTTGCTTCGAGTTGAGCTGAGCTGCAATATTCTTCCCCTAGACTGGTTGAATCATCTAGATTCTCGAAGAGGGGTGGGGGGGGTGGGGAGGATCAAGGGGTTTGGGGAAAGGGAAAGAACTGTTTGATATGCGATATAAACGGACGAAATGGAGTCATCAGTCCCGTCATTGTTCAGAAATATGTAAGTTCTAGTTTCCGATCTCAGCAAAAATTTGAATTACTGAGAATTTTCTGTGTAAATAAGGGTAATGAAAAACAGAAGACGACGACCATTATATACCCTATATACATAATCTCTGAGTCAACCTCAAACTTAGTTTTATCAATTTAATACCAAGAAATTTAAAATAAAGTATTTTTGAAATAGATTCTTATAGTTTCATCTGAACTTTCCTCTTACTTAATCTGAACCCATATAAGTTTTTGTGAAATTTTCAAGTACATAATTTGGAATTCATTAATTGGAAAGGCTTCCCCATGGTTTCCCAAGGGTTTCTTCTATGGCATGGAAACCATACGAATCCTTATTTAAATTCTATTCTATTCTATTATTAGAGCTAAAAGTTCCTAGTAACAATTTCAATTTGGAGATATATATATATTTTTCGATTCTTTCATGACAAGAATACATTGAACATCAATGGTTCATCAAGGTTGAAAATATTTTCCATAATTCATCATTATCTAATCGAAACGAACTGAAAGTGAAAAAATTGTGTCTAATGATTTAATAATCGAAATCTAATTTTTTAAATTGGAAATGGCCCAGACGATAAGAAAATGTCAGACATATTTTTGATATATGGCCAATAGCTAAAACGTTAAATATTTTCATTAGTTTAATCATGGAACTTATATAGATGGCCTAGGGTGTACCAGACACACGTTGAGTTAAAGGTTTTAGCTTTTTAACAATAATAAAAAATAATAATTTAGTGTATGCAATGCAATAAAACAAAAAGGAAATCGCATAGTTAAATGCGACAAAACGAAAACAAAAAAAAAAAAAACAAGCAAACTAAAAACCAAAAAACGAGACAGAGGAGAGACAGAGAAGAGATGTCAAGTCGACAAAAGTCGAGAGTCAAGGTAGCAAAATTGCTCACATATATAATGAGCATTATTAACAGACAACTTGTACCGGCAACAGCCAACAGCAACAACAACAACACAAATAATAAAAATAACAATTAAAAGAACAACTTACATTTAACTGTCAGCAGGCGAAGCGTTTTTCAATTTTGATTTGGCAGTTTTAGCAAAATTTATGCCTGTTTTGTTTTTGTCCTTCCCTCTCTCTATCTTCTTATTTTTAATACTTTCAGTTTTTTAAGTTTCTGTTTGTTTTTTGTTTTTTGTATGACTTTTTTTTTTATCGTTGACTTCTAAGTTAGATTTTTTGTTGCCTTTGGTTGCCGCGACACACAAAAAAGTCATTTAAACCATAAAATAAAACAAAAAATGATTGTACATATGTGTAGAAGATCAGTTCAATTTGTTCACTTGACAACCGACGAATGATGATTGCGCGATTTATATTTAAAAGTACAAGTTAAAAAAAGAAAAAAAAAAGATGAACGAACAAAAAAAAAAAAGAATACGTTTAACAAAGTTTATTGCAGCGATGACGGCGTTTTTGGGGGGCGGCAGCAGCAGCAGCAGCGGTAGTTAGGGCTAACACGTCAGTTAGTCCAAAAATTAAAAAATTTATAAAAAGGAAAAAAAAATACCCATAAAATAAATAAATACGACACGGTGCACGGGAGGAATCGAGGAGTAGTAATATGTAACTTTAACTTGAAAACGAACGAGAGCCCAGTTCGAGCCGAGAGACGTCTTTACCGCAACGCAACCGATCGACGAGTGAACGCAACGTGCAATGCGCCATTGGGGAAAATAGAGAAGCGTTAGAGAAGCCCGCCAGCTAGCTGGCTAGCCAACCAACCCAGGCAGGCAATCAAACAGTCAACCAGCCAACCACCAACTTCGCCACCACCAGCGAAACCACCGACTACCCAACGATCCATCAGCCGGTACAACCCGAGCCGGTGACGCTGCCGTTGACGTTGACGTTGACGTCGACGTTGACGCTACTTGAAAAACTGATCGAAATTATAGCCGGCAAATGCATTAGATATATGTATGTACAAATGAAGGTACATATGTATGTATGTATGACAACTTTGACTGAAAATCATATGCACAACTCTCTCTCTCTCTCTCTTTTTCTATTCAATTAACAGTAAGAGTAGTAGTGGGAGTGGGAGATAAAGAGAGCGACAGCAAAATCAATGATTGACACGAGCAACTCCTGTCGTTGCAGTCTCAACTTCGTTGTCGTGGTCGTCATCTCCGACGTCTTCGTCGTAGCTGTCGTCGTCGTCGTCGTCGTCGTTGCCGTTGTGAAGCGCCGGTTGTTTGTCAGCATAAAAACTTGATCGTTCCGTTGTCTGAGGCAATGGAATTTGATGGGAATGAAGTGCTTGTATTTATGGGAGGAGCCGTTTAATTGCTGATTATGCAAAAAGTACCAAAAAAAACAAAAAAAAAAAACTGTTTGCCTAAATTATCTATACTATATTCAACATACATATGCAAAAAAGAGGAAAGAAATGAACTAAAATATTTGCTAACAGAATAAATGTCAAAGTTTTAACAATCAAAAAACCCTTTTAATTTGCTCTTTTAGAAAGTAATCAAGTCTTTAATTGCATAAGTTGAATAAAAATTCTATAGATAGACATTTACATTGTTAGAAATGTTAAAATAAAATAAATTTCTTGTACAATAAAGTTAGAAAACTTAATTTTTTAATTATTCTCGATGATGTATTTTGGAAAATGCATAATTTTTTTTTTATGTAATTTTTAATTATGCTGTTTTACAACTATGCAGATTCAGCCTGGTCAACAAATTGATAGACTTAAGAGACTTCTTTTTCCTATTACTATCTAAATAATGCTACATACATATATTTTTGATGGATAGTAACAAAAGTTGTTAATTATCTCTCTCAAAGGGAGGGGGATTTACGTCGACACCTGTTGATCTAATGATTATGGAATAACACGAAATGAAATGAAATGAAATGCATATGAAAGATCATTTATCTGAATTAGTGATTAGTGAATTAGTGGTCTTATCTGAGACTATAACTAACGAATGGAATAATTATCTTCGGATGACTGTAAATAGATAGACGATTTCTCTCGATAGCAAAATAAGGAAAATTTATAAAAATTTCCATAACTAAGACTGATTTGTTTAGTATGTACCATAACCTAAGAATTTCCATTGTCCATTATGTGCATCTTTAGTCTCTATACACACACACACACACACACACACACACAACCAATGGAGTGTGTAACCAAAAGCGACTTCGACTTGCTCTCCATTTCAAAACTCAAATAATGCGCGTCGGCTATTTAACTTGAAATTAAGCGACGTTTGTTGTTGTTGTTTTTGTTTAGGAGAATTGTTAATGTACATACATACACATATGTACATACATATGTGTGTGTGTGTGTGTGTGTGTGTGTGTATATTTATTGTTGCTATTGCCTTTTTGTTGTTGCTGTTGTTGGTTTATTTGCTTATTTTGCTCATTTTGTTTGTTCTCTCTCGCTCTGTAAGCCTTAACTTGCTTTTGCCTCACATATCGCCGTTGACGCTAATGTTTAACGTTAACGTCGCAGCCACCGGCGACGCCGACGCCGACGCCGACGACACTGCTGCTGCTGCTGCTGCAACACCAAGAAACCAAAATTCAGTTTCAGTTTTTCAATTCCTTCTTTTCTGTACTTTACTTTACTTTACTTTTCTTTTCTTTCTTTTAACCGAAAGATAGCAAGTTGTTAAAAGAGCACAAACATAGCCAGAAGTAACTGAGGAAGAGGCGAAGTCGGAGGTGGGGAGAGTGAAACAAGGAGGGTTATATGTATGACCGTTGTATGCTGCGTGGGGTGGGCGGGGGAGAAGGGCAGGAAAGGAGCTAAGCACTTACCTAGAAGAGTGAGAGTCTAATGGCGGTTTTTTAAAGGGGGGGGGTCGGGGCTGGACACTCTTCTCTGTGAGAAAGGGGGGCGTGGGTGGGGCTGCTTAAAGGTTTTAGCACATTTTGAGTTTTCTTCAGTTCATTTTGGAAAAAACAATTGCAATGCGTTTATGAAATTGCAGCGTCAGCAAAAGTTTTCAAGTTTGAGTTAATACTCGGATATCTACATATATATAGAATACAGAGAGATATACATGTGTGTATGAGTGTGTGTGTGTGTGTGTGTGTGAATGTATCTAGATATGGCCACGTCGTTGACTTAAAGCGGGTCTGGTTGTAGCGATCGAGAGCGTCTGTATTTAATTAGCAGATAAAAATACAGTCCCAACCCATGAAAGTACACACAGACACACACCTATACAGAGCACTGTTCCTGCTCTCTATCTCTTTTACTCTTGCCTATATATATAGATATAAGGTACATATGTACATATATATATAGGTGCTACGATATCAGGCCCGCACACATACACACACACACACACACACACAATACATACATATATAGACCAACACAGGCGTTAATTAGTTTTGGGGCTTTTCTTTTTATCAGCAAGAGAAACAGAACTTGAAATAACAACAACAACAACAACAACAAACACGTTGTGTACCATTATTATTTTTGCTTTTTGTTCTAATGCATTTCGTTCTGTTACGAATGCAAATCGAATTGTGTGTTGTTGGTTTCCTTGTTCCACATCCATATCAATCAAGCATGGAACTTCACTTCACCTCCCTCACCTACCATCTCACCCCCGCCCCACCTGGTGGTCGATCTGGTGCCTGGTGCCTTTGTCACACACTGCATCATCACATCCCAATTGTGTAATATGTAACGTAAAATCAACAAGAAAATAACAACAGAGGAAAAATAAAACACAAATGTTGGAAGACCCAAGACCCCTGCATATATGTACATTGAAAAATCGGAAAACTCTAGGATCCCAAATACAAGACAACAAAAAAAAACTTTACCAACTATGCATACATATAGAGCTGGAGCTGAAGCTGGAAATGGAATTGAAGTGGATAAATAATGAACATAGAATTGGGGCCATGTCTTTTGTAATACCCTGCCTATGCATTAAGGCGAAAGGGTTAGTTAGTTTCTTTATAGAAATACCAACAACTAACTTACTAAGTATACAAAGAAACATTGAAAACTGTTTTGGAATGAAAAATTTAGTCTTCCTAGTCAATTTGTATACTATTAGTTTTACCATTTTTAACTTGAAACAGGTCAAGTTAGCCAACGTTTACCAACACTGTTCTATTTCCACATTGTTACCCCCAACAACTTGAACTTGTCATTAATTTTCGCTTTTTTTAAAAACTGATTAATCTAGTTAGTCTAGAACACGTTACCCCTTGAAAGCGATAGGAGTCTTATTTTTAACTAGGAACAGTATGTTTGTGTATCAAGTTAACCAACACTGTTCCATTTGCACAGTGGCACCTTCCCTTACAATTTAGTTTCTCCACATAAACACTTATAATTCTTTCTAGTTTTCCTTAGAACAAGCTAACTAACAAAACAGCCTAACTGAACTTAAATAAAAGGTTAACCAACACTGTTCTTAAAAAACGATCCTTTAACTTAAGGGGTATATAAAAGGTCGGCATAACAATGTAAAATACGGAATATTTTGTTTTGTCTTCTTCTTTTATTTTGGTGTTTCATGTATTTAAACAGATACAAGATGCTAACGAACTGCAAAGATAATAAATATTTAAATTGTATTTTATTTGCACACGTTCGATCAATATGTGGAAAGAGCGCATAAGTTTAAAAAGAAAGAAACGATACCTTACACACACACACACACACACACACAACATGGAGCTAGGTAGATACCCACTGCCCAGTTGCGGATGCATAATATGAGATCTCCCTCCTCTTCTCTCAATGACAAATGTTTCCCAAAAAAAAAAGTTTATCTGGAGCAACAGCAGCAGCAGCAGCCTATATATACATACATATAGAAAATACATACTATAGCAGATATGTTACGTTGAGATACGGATACGATACGGAAAACACATGTACATATATATATATGTCTCCATCTATGTATGTATAGGTACACACATACATACATATCTGTTTGCACATAGCACATGGTACTTCTTCTACTACTTCTATCTCGATTTTGAGTTTGTCTTTGCCTTTGGTACCTGGTTGTTTGTGGTACGTCACCATTGCCGCCGCCGCCGACATCGTCGTTCTACGGACAATATCTCTTAAGATCGGCCCCGCGTCTTATGAGCCGCTTTGTATTGGCATTCATTTAACACATTGCTGTTAAAATTCAGACAAGAAATCAAATTCAAATAACGCGCTACAATTCGGTCGACAGAGACAGCAAGCCACAAAGACGGAGAGCGAGAGAGAGAGAGAGTGAGAGAGAGAGAGAGATAGGCAAAGGTAAGGTTTCTACGTACTCATCTCAAATGCATAGACACAGCTGCAATATCAGCCATGAGACCGACGGCAATGGCCACATGAACACGAGAGTATCATGGATTTTTGTATCCCAACAATAATATGGCTTTGTTTTATTTGGATACAGGAAATCCGGCAGCCATTTTGTTTAATCTCTCCCTCACGCACACACACACAGACACAGACACTCCAAACGCCATTCTCATATAGCAAAGTGAAAATCGATCAAACTCACATAAAATTCAGGTCCGCATGCGGGGAACTTATGAAATTGTCCTCTTGTTACAATTTTCTTATCTTTCAGAGAGATTAACTTAATCAGAGAAAGGTATTAAATAGTGTCATATTGAATGCTCAATATCATTGAACTGATAACATAATTGTTTTAATCAATCATTTTCTAAATACATTCCAAAATACATTTTTATTATCAAACATTTGGAAATTTAGAAAAAACAAATTTCGACTCGATTTTTGGCTGACCATAAGACCTTTTTCTAATAAGAAATTAAGGACTTGACTTTTGGAAATCGGTCAAATAATTACAGAATTACAGGCGAGAGGTTTTTGGAAATTTTCAAACATATTTTGGAATAACTTTTGATGATTCTACATATTTTCCTTGGCCAAAAAACAATAATAAGTGTTATACGTGATGAATTTTCAAATATTTGAAAGGAAAGGGATCCTCATTCGAAATATTATAACTGCCCTGAGTCCAAATCTAGAGAGTTAAAGGAGTTGGCCATTCTGCGGCAATCTCAAATACATATAGATACATATATATATATAGTAAGTCTGCCATTCTACAGTTTTTGTTTGCATTTTGCAGGTTTTTCACACATTTTCATTTCACTTGCGGCAAAAGGTAGAGGGAGAAAGAGAGACACACAGAGAGAGAGAGAGAGAGAGAAAGAGAGGCATAGAGACCATTGCATTGAGTAGTAAATCAAGAAGTTCCTAGTTCTCTAGTTAACAAGTTTGATTTTTGCTTGGGCTTTACATTTCCTTCTTTTGCTTTTGCAACTTTTGCCACCTGCACTTGAGTATATAAGTGTGAGTATTCGAGTATTTTCACTTGGCTAATTGGGAAAAACCACTAAAAAGAGTTTTGTGCGTTTTCTGACGACGTCGTTTTGGCATTGCACAATTTGTTTGACGATTTTATGGATGCGTGTGTGTGTGTGTGTGTGTGTGCTGGGGCTATTTGGGCGTTCTAGTTTTTAGGTTTAGGCTTGTGGCTTAACTTCACGAAATAAAAACATATTTTCATTTTCGTTTTGTTGCATTTGGCTGTGTTTATGCAACAAAGCGACTTGACAATAAAAAAATAAAAACACAAAATATCTCAAAACGTTGCCTCCCGTTTCCTTAGGTTTTCTCTCTCACTCACTCAGTCTAACTTTCTCTCTCTCTCTCTCTGTCTGTCTGTCCCTTGTATGGCCATCTCTGTTGCACTTGTGACCACAATTCCCAAGTAGTTTTCCAGTGCAAAAAGTCTGGGCTATAAATATGGGCGCTTAAATTTCAACATTTATGACTGCTCCACCTGCTCTCCTCTCTAGACTTTTTACCTCTCCCCCTCCCCCACACAGACGAACACACGAGCACACAAAAAAACACTTTTCATAATTTAATGCTTATTAGCATTTGCTTAGTTAAGAGTTGAAGCTGGCTTTAATGGTGAGGGTGGAGGGGGGGGGGCATAGTCGGAGGGAAGGGTGGGTGGGTGGCAAAAAAGGTAGGTTAGTAACCAAATAGTTTTGGGGCGTACTCACTTGATGCCAAAGGGGCCAAGAGGCCCCCAGGTGAAGGAGTTGGAGTTGCAGTTGGAATTGGAATTGGAACTGAAGATGAAGTTGGTCTTGCTGGAAGGTTATGCAAGAATGGCCCCCAAAATATTATTTATTACCCAAACGCCATGGTGATTGGAGACGAGTCAGACGAGCGGCAGGGACGGACGGGTGGCGAATATTGCAGTGCAAATAATTTGTCAACCTTCACAAATAAATCAACCCAAAGAATGCAAATACCAAACAAAAACGAAATGGAAAATAACGACAAAAAAAAATGTTTAACATATTGCCTGACAGTTTCATTTGGCAACACACACACACACACACACAAAGTTTTGCCTTGGGGCCAATGAGATGATACGAAATTGCTAACTAAACTTATTTAACTTAGAATGTGAAACTAAACTAAACTTCAATTTCCATTCTATCTCTTTCTATGCTAATCCTATGGTAAGATCAAGTGGCAACAACACTAACCAACTAATGGATCTTTTCTTTTAAACAACTCTCAACTATAAGAGTTGGAGGAGAGACCACGTCTATAATTACATATCTTGAAGGTTGAGATACGACGAAAAACAATAATAAAATGATGTAAATTTAATAGAAACATACGAGAATAGAGCGAAACAGAACGAACATAAGGCAAATGCACACATTTTACTGCAGCTGTGCAATGTCTCTTAACTAACAACATATTCGCCAGACTCGACTTAACTTTTGTTTTCAGCAATAACAACCAAAGCCAAAATGGCCATTTATACATTTACAAAGCTAAGCTAAATCTTTAGACACACGCGACGACACTGAAAGAAAACATAAAGAAGAAAAAAACTACTAATATTTCCAAGTCTATCTACTAAATCTATACTTATTTCTTCATAACTTCGAGAATGTCTCAATGAAAAAAAGAATGATC
This sequence comes from Drosophila willistoni, assembly GCF_018902025.1. Classification (NCBI taxonomy): domain Eukaryota; kingdom Metazoa; phylum Arthropoda; class Insecta; order Diptera; family Drosophilidae; genus Drosophila; species Drosophila willistoni. The sequence goes on from NW_025814052.1 coordinate 11,475,023, forward strand.
AGTCAGACTGATTGTTCGGGAAATGGTTTATTATAAAACTCTACAAAAAACAAAAAAAATATTAAACAATTTAAAGAAGTTGCTAGCTTTTTCACTTCTATTCGTTGTAATTCTCAACCAGTTTTAGCCATCTGAGAAATGGAAACAAAGAGATAACTGATGACAACACACTACCAATTAATTTGGCTATTTATGAAAAATCCACTTGATAAGTCACCTTTGAGTCCTCTTGAAACTAGAAAGAGAATATGATTCTAAAATGACTTGTCCACGATTGAAAATATGGCTTCTAAAACGAGTTGAACAATATTAAACTATAAAAGTCATTGTCTTTGATTAAAAATATGACTCATAAAGAATTGAAATTGATTGCAAAAAGGGTTTTAGAGAGGAGTCGTGGTTAGACTACAATTTTCTTTCTACAAAGGAGTCATTTGTGACCTATTTTAATCATAAAGAGCATTTGAAAAAGATTCGAGTATAATATACACATGAAGATTGTTAAAGCTATATATCTTTAGTGATAAAATTAAAGCCAAAGTTCTTAGAGGTTTGAGTTTAGGCCATTTTCATTGTAATTGCACGCACTGCAATCAAATTCAAGTATCTATTCATGTTTTTTTGTTTTTTTTTTTTTTTGTTGGAAAACAATGCTGAATGGTGAGTTCTATACACGAAATGTACTTCACAGGGGACCCCCTAAAATTGATTTGTACTAAGATTTGGTCACAGATTTACCTGCATTAGGCATTGTCTCTTTGTGATGGCTTTTGTGTGAGTGTGTGTGTGTGTGTGAGTGTGTTTTTGTCCGCTGGCAGTTAGTGAAAATTAACCGCTCGCTTCGTTGATTGTTTATAGAAAACTTGGAGCAACAGCAACAACAACAACAACAACAGCCGAACAATGTCAGTCATCAGCAACAACAGCAAAATGTTATAAAATAATTGCAGGTCTGCTCTGACAGCAGCAGCAGCAACAACAACAACAGCCACAAACTGCACTTAGCGACATGCAACGTTTTACTTTTCATTGGACCTAGGTCAGTTGATGGGAATCCAGGGTACAGGGTACAACACACACACAGAGAGAGAGACGAGGGGGGATTAGAGGCGGAGGCGGAGTTTAGATCCCACAAACAAAATAACCAAAGAAACCAACAAAAAATAATAATAATAACAACTAAAATTGTCATTTCCATTCGTGTTTAGTTCCACTGAAGGGAAATACTTGCTGCACCATCGTAATCATCATCACCATAGTGATCATGGCCTCATCTCATTATATCTCAATGATTTCGATAACCATTCAACTTTACATGTTTAGTCTATACGATTATATATAGTAATTCAGATAAACACACGTGGAATGTCATCTAATTTATAGAACATTTAATTCATATTAGAATGAACAATATATACAGCCGTGCTCAAAAATTAGAATAGTGGACTTAAAAACTTAATGGAAAACACAGAAATTAAGGATCTGTATAAATTTCTCACAAATTCGAAACTTTTCTTTTGTTAAAAAATTCTGTATTTAGTACTGTTTTTCTATTCGTGGTGCTATTTTTCTGAACACAGCTGTACGTATGCTTCTCCACTCGATTTTCATTTACCAATAAGTTAGAGTTTTTGATATGCCATACAATTTTAGAGTTATTTCTCAGTTCTAGTTGTTGTCTTTGTATCTGCTTAAGAAGGAATGTAAGTTATCCTTTGTGAGCGTAGTCAGTTAAAATAGATTATCATGTCAGTCTGCAGTCTTCAGATTCTAATCTAAGCCCGCATTAACTTGCTAGTCCTGCCTTCAAGGATCTTTTCAGTTCAGTTTCATTTTTGGTGATCTCTTTTGATTTCTATTTCAATTTAAAAGATCTTTGTGTCCTTAAAGAGTTTAAATTTTTGGCTTAATTTCACAGCATTCTTTAGTTTTTTTTTTTTGTGTAAATATATAAGTAGCAAAACGAATTGTTTCGGTTTACTTGATTGTTGTTCTATTTAGAAAATCGGAGCAATCACAAAACAACAACGTCTGCCAGTCCATGGCTAACGGGCATAACCAATAGTTACCCCGATTCATTACCCGGCCCCCTCGTTTAGCACCCTTAAGCTTTTGCCTATTAAATATTGTTCCACTAATTAATAAACGACAGCAGCAGCAGCAGCAACAGCAGCAACATGTTGCAGCTGAAAGCCATTTGACACAGTTTGACCGAGCGTAACAAAAAAACAAACAGAAAATAATATTTAACTTATCAAAATTTTGCTCGTTTTGGCATTCGGGTTGACGTGGCCAATACGAAAAATAAAACGAGAAGAAATAAGATGAAATAGAAATGAATAATAATGAATAACAAAAGTTAATGCAGATGATAATGCAAAATCAATTGTGTCATTGATGATCATCATTATCAACGTCATCGTGATGATAATGATGATGATGATGATGAGGATTATGATGTGGGCAGAAAATTGCTCAAACCAACCAAGCAACCAACTAAACAACATGGCGTGTTTCCGGTTTCCGAATGGCATGCGCCATCTAAATTGATATCTACAAATTATACACTGAACAAAAAAATAAAAAACATGGAAATTCTTTTGAAAATGGAGAGAGAGAGAGAAAGCCTTTAAACGATATTCATTTCAAACTCCAACCCCCCCCCCCCCCCCCCCCCCCAACTTTTTTGTTAGATTCAAATTTTCAATAATTTTTCAATGACGATTCCCTCTCTGTTCTATATTCTATTCTCTATTCTCTTCTAGTCAGTCATTTGTGGGTGGGTATGGGAATGGGGGGGGGGCTCATTATCAACGCCAGGTGCGTGCTCGTTGCCTCGTGTCGAACAGAGATTTGACTGCCCACCATCCACTTCCACTTCCACTTCCACTCCTCGCCACTCCACTCCACTCTTCCTTCTTACGCCTTGTGCCAGAATGGAGACCCATTCATATATCACTAATCATTGCGTTTTTTAAATTGAACAATTAAACTAATTTGCCTTTTGCATATGGCTGATGATCATTTTCATTTTCGATGGCAACTTACCCCAAAATAAAATGTGAATAAACACACCGAAGCGTATGAGAAACACACAGCAAAACAACACACAAATAAAAATTCTATGCAACAATCAAAGTCAAAGTTACTTCAGTTGCAATTTCCGGTCCAAAAGTTGTTGTTGTTATTGTTGTTGACCTTCTTTTCTTTTTGGTTCTTTTTTTTCACACGATTTTCAAATGCAAATTGCGTTTTGTCGTTGGTTTTTTGAAATTTCTTTTTAGGCCAAGCGAAAAAACACACAGAGAGACATACAAAAAACAGAAAAAAATGAAATGCAAAGAGCAGAAAATTCACACTTTATGCGGGCTTTTTTTTTTTTCCTTGGTTCTTTTTTTCGAGTTGATGGCACAAAACGTAAATGAATGATGATGGCATTGGGCAGGTGGCTGGGCCTTTTATAGCCAAATTGGGTAGCACCTAAAACCACCCCCACTAGGCCAACCCTTCAACGATCCTGGCCAGCATATATCGGATAAGATAACCGGCACACGTCCCCCTCAAAAAAATAGAGACAGTAGGAGTGAGACCAGGCAGATGTATGTATGTATGGGAACTGGGGGAATCGGGAATGGGTATGGGTATGGAGCTCTTCTAGCTTATCATTTGCCTGCTGCCTGGCGCAATTATGCAAAACAATATGGTGGCCCAGTCAGGCTATCGATCCAATATATGATAACGAACTCTCAGATAACATCCGATATGACAAAAGCACTCAACTGGCTATAGAAAATCGAGGAGCAGGAGCAGGAGGAGTGGGCAAAGAAATGATTTGGATAAACCATTTTTACTTGGAAATAATAAAACAAAATATTTCCTAAATGGTAACTACTTATCAGGATATCCAACAGATCCAATTTTAAAGGGAAAAGTCAAACTGTTCCAAACAAACTTTGTTCCAATCGATATACACTATATACAATGACAAATTAAAATTAAAAGTCTATTTCAAAGACTCATATAACCTCGCTTAATCTAATTGAAATTTTTCGAAATGATTAATTAGCATTTTAATTGTTTGCCATAAGAAAGAAATTGTATTATGCCGATTAGATTAAGATTGTAGATACAAAATTTACTAAACAAAAAAAGCTGCAAATGATTTCAGGGGATTTTAAAACAAGAAATTCAATCGAAAGCAAATAAATACATATCTATATAGTAAATATATCTATCAGTCACGTGGGCCTTTTCGGAATTAAACACTTCTTTCTTTGCTTTCTTTCATTTTGTTAGTCAAAAAATATATTTCAAATTTTCACTTCTAATACCAAAACGACTTGAAATGGTTTTAGGTTTTTATAAAACGATTAGGAAACGAAAAGAGTCCTGATTATTGGATGATAAATGCATATACATACATAGATCAATACTTTGATTAGGCTGACTTAAAGCTTTAACAAGTTAAGACCCATAGAAAAAGCTCTTTATTTACATATAGAAAGGATTAAAACAATTCTATACAACTTCAAAATGAGTCACAGAAATATTTATGGGATCTGTGATTAAGTTGTAATTTTAACTCAACCTTAGCCATTCAGTAGTTGGTTTAGTTAGATGAAAATTTCTCATAAGATTTGGCAATGAAAAGAAGAGTTTTACCATATGAAAGTAAATCGATGGATCAATTCGTTTGTAATCCAAAAATTTTAACATTTCCAGTACAAATATGTTGAAAGTATTCATAGGAGGGATTAAATTAATATTTAAGAAATAAAGCTTATTTTAAATGAAAGATCTGAGTGACATATTATAGTTACAGATTTTAATTTCAATTTCAATGTAATTCATAGTGAAGCAGGCATTATCCTTTTCACTTTACGATGTTTCAAAGCATTTGAAATATTCAAAATATTATAGTTGTCTGATCAAAAGAGCCATCGAGTGGTCGACTTGATGGGATGGAAAAAATCATCTTCAAGTACAGTTGTGCCACAAAAATTGAAATAGAATCCAACCCCAGAAACAAAAAACCAAAACCAAAAACTGATATCAGATACGGGATGGAGTTTTATATTGTGGCAAAGAGTTGATTTTACTTAATCAGAAATAATTCGGTAAATTAAACAGTCAGAAAACTGGGCCGATCAGGGGACGCAGCGTGTGTACATATGTGGGCAATTGGGAGAGGGGGAGGTAAGAGAGCAAAGAGAAATAAAGCATATGGCTGCAAAAACGACAAAAAAAAAAGGAGAAAGAGAAACCATGGTCGATTTATGACAGGCGAGCAAATAAAACTTAATGTGAAATCAAATACAAATTTCATAATTTTTTCCACAGAAAAAAAAACAGAAATAAATAAATAAAAATATACAAGAGCTGCGACTGCGGCTGTGGCTGGGGCAGGATGGTTGATTCTTACTCTTTCTCACACTTTCTCTCCCTGTCCCTGTCTCTGTCTCTATACATTTGTGGCCTCTCCCTCTGTTGCTATCTCTTATCTCGTTTAGCAGGTAAGTGAAACATAACGATAAGACCGCCTGATGTTGGTACTTTTGCTGCTGCTGCTGCTCCTGCGCTGCAAACTTTATCACAATTTAAATATTAATTTAGGGATATTACTCACAGAGAGAGAGAGAGAGAAAGAGTGAGAGAGTAAAAGAGAGAGGGAGAGAAGCTTATCGCCTGGAAAAGATAAAGTACTAAATAAACATCAAGCGTATGCAATGTTCTACATAGAGAAGAGGACAACCAAAACGAAGGAGAATGAGGCAGAGCACCAAGTAGGGAGGCAAAAAGGTAATCCCAGAGCAGGAGTTGGAGTTGCAGTTCAAGATGGGGCCGGAAATGCACACAGCACAGCACAACACAGCAACAGCTGCAGGTAACACATTTTTCGGTGTCATTTACCTAGATATTCATTGAATTTTAAAATCTTATGCCTTAAATAAAGTTTAACAAACAATTTTGGATAAATGTACACAAATGGGCAGTCGCTTTTACACTCAAAAAAATAATTAACATTAATTTTGATACTTTCTGAATTTAATCCGAAGAAGATATAGTTAGGAACTTTAACCAGTTTGAAATTTCTTTGTTATTTCAATAAAGCCTAAAGAATTTCATGGAATAAAAATCTAAGCTAATTAAAAAAGTGTATATTTTAATAGTTCCCATCGTAAATTCAGGCAGATGTGTTTTTATTTTATAGCTGGTTAATAATAACAAAAATGTTGTATTAATTTGTAATCTCTGTACAACATTTAATTTAAAAATTTGAACTAATTTGCATTAGAAAAGTAGTTTCTCATATTTACATTAAATGTTAGTCTTTTACATTCAAAGGACTATAAGGAACTAGTCTCCTATGCAACATTTACATATATCAATCAGTATGAGAGGATGTTTTCTACACGTTCTACAGATCTTTTACATTAATTTGTTTGCAACTCCATATAGAAATGTAATTTAATTTCTTTAATTCCAAAAACTTAGCAGAGAAATTAATAATTTAAGATATTTTGGGTAGGTTAAATAACCCAAAGTCATGTATGTAAATATATTGTTGACCCATAAAGTTTTAACAACTCTCTTTCTCTTTCTCTTCTTAAAGATTCGGAAAATACGAAACTTGCTGAAAACTTTTTGGTCAACATTTAGACGCCTGCACCTTGGACTCAAATTTTAATAGTAAATTCCTCATCTGCAAATTGGTATATCCAATTTGGACATATGTATGCTACACCTTACTTTCCTTATATTCAGAAATCATCATTTTGTTGTTGAAAAAAAAACTCACCAATTTGGGCTTCAATTTCTCGGTGGCTTCTGCTGTGGTTGCTGCTGTTGCTGATGCTTTTTTTGTGGATCCAACTCTGTCAACTTCTCCTACTCCTCCGCCAGTGTCGGTGATTTGTTGATTGATTTGCTTCAATTGGGTAATTTGCTTTCGAAGTGCGGTAATCTGTTTCATATGTAAATGAAGATTATTTGCGGGGGAAGTCCTACAAATGTCAATGGACGACTCACCTCACGATCCTTATCCTCACATGTGCGATCCAATTGCTCTTTCTGTTTTTGCGTCTCGGCGAGGAGCTCGAGAGCTGTCTTCTGTTCGGGTCCTTGATAATCCTCATCCCCCGGACCGGCTGTATCGGCCAATACCTCCTGGGCCAAATTCGTCAGCTGTCCCTTGATATTACTGAGGCTTTGATTTAGCCACGACATTTTCTAGTACGACTTTAAAAATACCCTTTTCGCTTTTCTTTCTTGTGTGAGTTGCTTCAATTGTCCTTTAAACTGGGATATGTCAAAAATTGTACAATTTTTGGGTTTATACTTTAATTGTTATTGTTATGTTTTTTTTTGCGTGGCACAAAAACTGTTTGCAGCTGATTTTTAGGGTTGCTGCATACTAATCGATAACTATCGATAGAACAAAATCGAACATATTATAAATTTGGGCGCAGGCATTTGAATTTGATGCAAAGATGTTCCAAAGGACAAATTTGAAATAAGTCAAACTTAAAGATATTCTATGAATTATATTCCTTAGCCAATGATTACAGAAAAATATGTGTTTTTGTCATTACTTTTATTTTATTTAAATTTAAAACATTTGTTTAAATTCAAAGAAACAATTATTATTTTGTTTTTGGATTTTTGTATCTCCGAGGCGACTAGCTATGAGGCAGGATGATAATGTATCTCCAGCTCTCTCTCTCTCTCTTTTTTCTGTCTCTTATCTCTTCATGCCCACACAAATGGGTCTCAAAAGGTGCGCGGCTGGGAACCAAAGCCCAGACCAACGCCCCGCATGGTATGGGTGGCAGCTCGTGCCACCTCATACTGCTGTTCCATGGTAGAAAACATACGTTGACGCAGTTGTACATCGGCTGGTATGCCAGTGGCACCAGCTACGGCTCCAGCAGCCCTATTATCGCCGTTAATGGACTCCTCGCCAGCCGCTGTTGGGGCTGCTGCTACTGTCGCCTCACTGGCTGCTTCTACACCCACAGCTGGTCCACCTTCAGTGCTATTATTGTTCTTGATGCCCATCAGACGCATAAACTTCGAGGCCACCTTGCCATCGGAATCCTGTGAGAAATGGGCATTGCCCCATTTATTGGCAGAATCCTCACTCTTCTTGGCGCCCCAGATTAACTTGCGTTTCTGTTGCTGTTCGGCATACCGATTGGCATTAATAATGCCCGGATTGTAATAGCTGGGTAATTGGATGGGGGCTGCTGATCCTGCAGCTGTGGCTCCAGTAACTAATGATGCATCTCCAGCCACAGAGGCGGTAACAGCAGTGGCCGTATGTTTGGGAGTGTTTAGTTCTAGGGACATTAATGATGGTATCTTCGGGGCATAATTGGGAGTGGGAAGTAGGCCACCACCAGAAGATGCAGCAGCTGTAGAAGAGGCATTTGCCATGGCAATAGCTGAGTTTGCAGCAGCCAAAGCAGCGGACGAAACTGCCGAAGATTGATGTATCGATCCATCGCTCGACTTCTTTACAGTGGGAGGGGTTCTTGAGCCACTGCTTGTGTCACGTCCGCGGTAAGTTCGCTGTCCCTGCTGCTGATGCTGCTGTTGGCGACGCCGATTAGAGCTTGGAGGTGGTGTGCCGCCGGGTGTTCGAGAACGAGAACGGGATCGACGACGTTGGCGTTCATCATAGGAGCGACGCTGAGATTTGTATGCTAATGCCGATGAAGATGAGGTGATGTTGGTATTGTTAATGCTCGTGGACGAGGATGAATTGTGGTTGTGGGAGGAACGCACACCGTCGCTATGACGCCCACCGTCCCTATGACGACGGCCGCTTGTGGGTACCTTATCACGTTGACGTTGATGACGATCTTCCACCACACGATGATCTCGATCGCGATCACGTTCTCGCTCTCGATCCCTAACACGATCTCGTTCTCTTTCTCTGTCCCTATCTCTATCCCGTTCCCTTTCTCGCTCGCGATCCCGTTCTCGTTCCCATTCCCGATCCCGATCTCTCTCGCTGCGATCTCTATGGCTGCTGCTGCTGCTGCTCTCTTTGGTACGATGATGGCGATGATCGATCTGTAGAGTAAGCGATATGATTGCATTTGTCTTAATTGTAAAAATCTTTTTTTCATTCTACTTACTTTAGTGCTTAGTTCCCTACTTTCGCGATGTTCTCCACCACCTCGACTATCCCTGCTGTTTCGTTCGAGATCACGTTTCTCTCTGTCCGATGGACGGCGAGTCAATCCAGCATCCTGCAAAGATAAACAGATGATGGCGACCAAAAAATTGAGATTACATTAAAGCAATGTGTATATATAATAATAAATAGAGAGACAGCATCGAAATAATTCTTTTTTTTTTTCGTTTTGTTGATGATTAATAGATAAAAGAGTGTGGAAATAAAGTGTTAGCTAAATTCTTAGGAGATATATCCTTCCCCAAATTGGATCTCGTGATGATTTCCGTCTGTAAAGAGAGTTTAATAATCTTTTTAGAGACTTAAATACTCACACATTTTGGTTGCTTTTTTCGATCGTCTTTTTCTCGCTTTTGGATCTTGTGAAAGGGAAGAGGAGCCATGCAAGGCTCTCAGGCTCAGGTTGTCAGTGTGTGTATGTATGTATTTATGTATGTGGCTATGTGTGTGTGTGTGTGTGTGGGTTGGTATGTGTGGATATGCCATACACACACAACAAGTCATATATAGTCAAAAGTCCGTGTATTGATCATATTTTCAATGATTAATTGTTGGCCTGTCATTTCGTTTTGTGTTTTTGTCGTTGTTGGTTGTTTAGTTGTGGTTGGCTGTTTGTTTATTAACAAACAACAACAACAAGTAATAGTAATAATAATAATAAAATGGTAGATTTTAGTCATTTAAATATTGAAAAACTTTTTCTAAAAACTTAACTAAGACAGTGGATAGATAGATAGAAAGGTAGATAATAGATAGGAAGAATAGAATGTGAGGAGCAGGGAGTGGTGGTGGGCAGGGGGGCAGCGGTGGCGAGACATAAAATGTTTCAATATGCATAAATTTAGATATTACTCAGGTAGCGAGGGCGGGGGGAAAACGGGTGATGTGGCATGATTGATAGGAGGGCGAGGGAAATATGGCTAAAACTAGACACTAGGCCAAATGTCTTAAAGTTTATTGAGGTTGGAACGGTTGGATATAAAAATTATCATTTTATTTAAGTCATTTTTAGTATCTGCATCTCAATTAGACAATCTTGAGAGTAACTTTAGTTTATGGTTACCTAATAAGCTGCTGTTTTATTGCTTTTCATCTTACGTAATATTACCTTTTTAGTCATTGCAAATGGTTTCCAAACGGATTTTGTATCATCGATTGATTCAAATATGAAATCAATATTCTTGCCTGCAGTATGTGTTAATATCTTATCTCAGATTGAAAATCGATGATGGCAAATGCTTTGCATTCATTTATACTCCTTTCGAGTTGTTATTGGTTAATGACAATTTCTAATCACAGACCCGTTCCAACCTACATATGTATGTATATATGTATGTGCAGCATGTTGTGGCACATGCATCTCTCTCTCTCTCTCTCTTTTAATTGTATAACAAATGGTTATTACCTCGTTATGATTGTTGCCAGTGTTGTTGTTATTGTTGCCGTAATAGTGGGAACGGTTGCTGTTGCTCCTTTGATGAGGTTGATGATGATGATGATGATGATGATGATGACTCTGGGATAGAGTCTGCTGGCGATGCTGCTGCTTGCCTCGCACTGATGTTGTGCCTGAGGAAGGAAGCGAAGCTGGTAAGGATACAAAAGGTGGAGTATTATGATGATGCTGTGGCTGCGGCTGGTGTTGTCTCTTCTTGGATTTGGGATTTTGGTTGTCCTCAATGCTGCTGCTGTTGTTGCTATTGCTGCTGTCATTTGAGCTGCTCCGGCTACGGCTACGACTGCTGCTGCTGCTTGAACACTGCTGTCGTTGGCGTCGCTGCTTGGATTTATGTTGCTTTAAGGAGGACGATGTTGTTCTTGTTGTTGATTGTGGTGCCTATGGGAATTTTTTAACTATTCAGAAACAGCAAATTCGCATTATTTAACTAAAGCACTAAGGATACAACTAAACGGAGAGAGTGAGTAAGATATAGAGAGAGGGAGGGAAAGGCAATAGGAGTTCAGAATTAAAAGAGTTGCAAGAAGCAAAGGTTGTGAAGTGCGGAAAAGGGATGACATCTAAAGGATAAGCAATTTCTGCTGTAACAGGCAACAATTTTGTGTGGGTTTTTTTTTGTTTTTCTCTCTCTACTACTACTACTACACACGGACACACATACACACACATTCTTGCTCACACAATCACTGCGGCAGCATGTGTGTACACAGAAAAAATGCGCTTCGGGCAAATGTTCAGTTTTTTTTCTTTTGCTTTTTGCATGGCTTCTTATAACTAATTATATATTTACCCGTATCTGATTGCCAGTTTCATCTTGATCGTCTTCGCTGCTGTAATTGACCAATGCCTCCATTTTATATTAATTCATTTATTTCCTGTTTTCCCTTTTTTTTTGTAGATGTGCCCGAAAATATTTCTTTTTTTTTTTTGGTGAATGTTTACTATGGCTACTCTAAAATTAGTGTTGGGAAAATGTTGAAAAAATTCGTTCTAAATTGTGGTGTTAGTCAACGGATAACGCTAAATCAATAATTACTGTCGACTAACGATAACATACTATCGATAGACGCCGATGAAACAGAATTTTTTGAATTTGAAAGCATTTATTACATTGTTTTAAATCGAGCTAGCAAACAAAAAAATGGACGTGTAAATTGTGTAACCTATAATATTGTATTATACAAAACTCTGGTCGACTGAGATCTGTGAATTTTTAAACCAATGCAAAAAAAAAAATGGTAGCGAAAGAACATTTAAAATGGCGTTGTTCAATCCTTTTGGTTGCGCTTTTGATTTGGTACTGGCAGTGGCGGAAAATTGACGGCATTAAACTTTAAGGCATGACGGACACCAACAGCCGAAGCGGATGAAGTCGGTGGCGAGTTAGGAACTGACGATGACATCATCTGATCAAATTGAGCTGTCGCAATGCCATTCCCGCCAGCTGGACCGACAGTGGATACGGAATTAAACTACAAACAAAAAAATAAATGAGGAATGAAATTCTGTTTTTGATTTCATTGATCCAGCTCACCGGCGGGGTCATACGCCACTGACCCAAATATCCTTGAGTAGGAGGTATATTCGAGCAATATAGAGGAGCTGCTGATGCCAAAGCAGCCGAGGGCCCAGTTGCAGATGGCAAGTTTCGGCCATGCATGCCAGTCAAATGCCCAAAGTTCATGGCATTTCCACTAGCACCACCAGGAACGATGCAGCCTATGCCAGATTGTGGATAAACTTGTTGCTGTGGTTGCTGCTGCTGCTGTTGTTGTCGTGATGGCAACATTGACACTGCATTGAGACTGCGTTTATATCTTTTGCCCATCGGCATTTCAAAGAAATTTTCACCATGAATGGCATACATTTGGGCAGCAGTCAAATCCTCTGGGGACATATCCAAAGGGAAGAGTTCCATATTTTCTAGCCAACTGTTGGTGTTTGCATTAGCATTTGATTTGTAATTGAAGCGTCCTGGAAGCAATTGCTGGCGTTGCTGTGGTTGTTGTTGTTGGGCATGCATCATGTGTTGCTGTTGTGGGTGGAAAATCTGTGGCTGTGGCTGCTGCTGCTGCGGCTGTGGATGCAATTGTGGCCAATATTTTGATGCATGATGCTGCTGCTGCTGTTGCTGCTGCAGCTGCAGTTGTTGCAACTGCTGTTGCAACTGTTGTTGCAGCTGCTGCTGCTGTGCTTGTAAATTATAACGCATTGCATTTTGTTGTTGTTGTAGCTGTTGTTGTTGTAGCTGTTGTTGTTGTTGCTGCTGCTGTTGCTGCTGCTGCTGCTGTTGCTGTTGCATATAAGACACACGCAAATTGTTAGCGTTGTAATTACGATTCTGGCAGCGAGTATTACCATTAAAGATGTTATAATTAGAGTTGCTATTAAAATTTAATTTAGATTCTGCTGGCAGTGTCAAATTGTTACTGTTGTTATTATATTCCGAAGGGAAATTGTTATTATAACTCTTATTGAGCTGATACAAGGGTAATTGATTATAACCCTGTGGCTGCGACATCTGCAAACGACCAGTATAACGTGGAGTTAACTCCAGACCAAGATCATCCATGGTCCAAATGCTCTTGCCACCATAAGATGATGCTGGCTCATTCTCTTCCTTTTCGTAGCTTTTGTCCCTTAACCAAAAATTTTTAATACTCTCCACAATGCTATTGGAATTGGGATCAGGATACGCATTTTGGCGTGGCGGATGTGGCCAAATATTTGAATCTATGACACTTAAAACACGCTCAGTTACATTTTTCACACCATCCTTCTCACGACTATTCTTTAGCTTGGCTTTTGCGGCCAAAGCTTTCATTTTGTTCTCATAGCCAATTGGTTTGGGTTGATTTTTAGGCTTTTTCTTCTTACCAAGACGATTCGCTTCGCCATTATCCAGAAAACTAAGATGTAGCGGATTCTTCCAGAATTCTGGTGGTGGAAAGTTTATATCACCTGTTGTCTCTGTGGTAGTACCAGATTTAGTACTCGAATTCGATTTTGATTTCTTATCGGCGGCTTGTTCACTACTCTTCACCCCTTTCTTCTTTGTTAGCAGTGGACCAAAAGCTGTATTCTTAAGTAAAGCCATAGTTTTGGGCGAAAGTTCGGTTTCAGTTTTATCTGGCTTATTTTGCTCTGCCCTATCCAATTGTAACTGCTCAAGTTTACCCTCTAATTGTAGTAGTATGGGCAAATCATTGTTTGAAAAATAACTCAAGGATTCAATGGGCTTTGGGCGCTGCTGCAGCTGCAGCAGCGGCTGCTGTTGCTGCTGCTGATCCTGAAAGCGACAAGCTCCAGCATAGGAAATGTCAACTGGTGGACCAACTAAGGCACATTGACCCGAAGCTCCGACTTCTGCCAATTGCTGATCTTCAGTGTTTTGATCCGTTTCTTCGACATCAACGATTTTGTCAGTTACCTCCACTTTGGCACTGAGCTGACCATTAAATAGTTCCATATCCATAAAATTAGCCAATGTTAAAGGCTTATTACGATGATAGTAGCGCGCCAATTCGCCATCCGGGATTGTTCCTGTAGCCTTCATTGGTATCGTCTCCGTTTCTTGTCCGGCGACTGCTATAGTTTTGGCCTGACAAAAATCCGTAGTCAGCAAGGAAGAACGGCGTTGGGACACAAAAAGATTGTTTTCTGTGGATTAAATAAAAATGATTACTTGAGTTGGAGAGCAATTTAAACAAAGGATAGAGTAAGAGGGAAGATTGAATAAAAATTCTCTGTTCTTTCCTTTTTATTCTCAGGTTTTTCTACAATTTAAAAACGTTAGCAATTGTGGGACTAAACAAAGACAACTAACCCAAAAAGTTGTGACTCTTGTTAACTGTGTTAAAAGGCTCAGCTGAACTTGTTTTCAATGCTACTTAGTTGTGCTCTTTTCACAATTTAGCCAAATGTATTCAAATCTTGATCAAGTATTCACTTCTTTTTAAGTCACTAAACTTTGACCCTCAACGTGACAAGCAAATAAATTTCAAAGTGGCAATTTGTTTTCCCTCCGACTTTCGTTTTTCCTTTCGTGTGTTTTCAACACTTGTTTTGAGTGTTGTGCACTAACAAGTGAAATGACAGAGAAATACGGACAAAGGAGAGAGAATGAGAGGCAAATCAAAAGAAGAAAGCGTTGACAGATTTCCCTTGCTCTCTTGTTAGCTTAAAAATTATTTTCAAATGCACAAAAAACAAAAACAATTTTTTTTTTCGTTATCGAATTGAATTTCATTCCGACTTAGCAACTTTCCCCTTCTCCCATCTCGAACACTCCTCTCAATAATAATAAACACGCTTTTTGCTGTCAACAAGAAATTGTTTTTTTATACCCTTTTCAAAATTGTTGATCAAATTAAATTTGCGGAAAATACAATTCTTATTAGTTCCTAATATTTCCACATGCAATTGGAAAATTGATCGCTTGTGGATTGTTTTATTTAATTGAACGGAGCAGCACAGAAGAGGATAGAGGATATGATAGTTGAAAAATTTGCAAAGGGTATATTTACTTCTTTACTTCGACATAATTCAAACTCCCCCCCCATTCTTTGAGATAGGCTGCAACTTTTGTTTATAGTTTCTACCTTGGGTGCTTTTGTTGCTTTTCGTATTTGTTTATACCATATGACAGACGACGCCAAGCCACATTGTCTTGAAAGGAGAGGAGGCTGGCTTGTTGAAGGGGGGCTGGAGGGGTTGGTGGAAGTTGGCTTACTCACCGTATGTGATGGCTGAAGCCATCGAGTTGGAGATACTAGTATCGCGTTGATATTGTTGCTTGGACTTATAACTGCTTCGTGTATAGCCTTTTCCTGGCATAGACTTGACAGTGGACCTCTGGAATGAATTCCATAATGGCCGCAGGATATGTGAATTGATCTCTTAACTTACATTTAGTTTGCCACACAATTGATCCTCTTCTTCTTCCACTGCGTCGGCGCCATCGCCGAGTTTGCCTCTGACCACCTCCTGATCCACCTGGTCCTTGTCGTGTGCCTGCATATCATCCTCCTCGTCTTCTTGACCTGTTCCCGCACTGTCCGGTTCTAGATCCAATTCGAAATCTAATTTTTCACTGTGATATGCATAGAATTGTTGCTGATGTTGTTGTTGGTCCAAGCGATTGAATATTTCCACTTTCTTTTTACGTTTGTGTTGCCTTTTTGTTAAATATTTCATTTTCCAATGAAGAATCAAATATTTTTTGGCCGGCAAATAATAAAAACAAGAGCACAAAATCAAAACGGCATAGAAAAAACGTTGCAAAAGCTGCCGGGCCAGACAGCAGAAGAGAGCTGAAGCAATTGATCAAGAGATGCCAGATAGTTCAGAATTATCAGGTGAAATTAGAATTAGGATTCTTTATAGCCCATTGAAAAACTTAAACTTAAGCTTGTTGTAGCTCTATCAGGAATGACTTGATGAAAATATATCACAAAAAATTTCTGCGAAAAATATACTTATCTGTATCTAAATTATTTAAATTATTTCATTCAACTTTTTCTAATAAAATAATACACTTTTTTACCATGATCCTCTGCCGCTTTAGTATTAGTCTTCGTTTTTTTCAGGACAGTTGACTTTAGGCTGAGACAAGCGCATACAATAGAAACTTTAAAAATAAATAAAAGCAGCCGTTATTTTTCACCAGTGTTGGAGAACAAATAGTTTAAAATGAATATTCAAATGTTGTGGAAGTAAAAAACTGACATGGCCAAAGATAAAATTATTCACCCTTGATTGCTGTGTAGTGAATTTAGTTAATTATACAATTATAATAGAGAAATAAAATATCAACATTTGTTTCATTATTGTATCTTCATGCATTTTAAAAACGATATAAATTGCCCAGCCCTGGCGCCAAACTATCTCTAGCTGGTCACACTAAATTTACTTATTTGGTGCCGGCATTTTTGGTTGTTTGGTTCTTCTCTTGTTGTTGTTTTTAATTCCATTCATATTTGCTTGATTGCAAATCTGGATGCATTTGCTAGAGAAATGATTGCCGTCGCAGAACCGCCATTGGAATTCGTTCCGCGCGGTCGTCAGGCGGCTAAGGAGCATCCGGGTGCCCAGGATCAGGCGCCGCCTGGTACAAGGACCAAATATCTACCCACCGAGCATGTGCTTATGCAGCGCCTGCAGAACGTAAACATCTCGACAGGAGCTCGCGGCGATGACGACGACGATGAGGAAACCCCAGGCGGAGCGGCTGGTGGTCAGACAGAGTTCTGGCTAATAAGGGAGATCTACGATGACTACGAAGAGAGCTACAAACGGGAGAGACGGCGCCAGCAGCTAATGGAATTGACCAAGAAATGTGGCCCAAAGGCTGCGGCAGCCGAGCAAATGACATCGCTGCCGCCGGAATTGCTGCGCCCGCGACCAGGATACGAAAGCCATGAAGAGCCCATGTGTGACTATATGGTAAACAATGAAGAGGAGCTATATGTGCACCGCAACACAGTGGTCTGGACGCAGGGTCTGGTGGACGACGATGACGAGGACGTGGGCGTCTTCAAGCGAATGTGCTTCACCTGCGATACTCCGGTGAAGTTTGCCTGCTTTCTCAACTCCACTTTTGTACGCGGCCGTCTGGCCCAGTTGAAGGCCTCCATTCAGCCTGAGGAGGACTCACTTACCGCCATTTGTGTCATGGATCAGAATTCTTTGCGGGTGTACTGCGATGATGGTGAGGATTTTGTGGCTAATTTGGATTTCCCTGTCTCGCAGCTATGGCAAACTGAACACGGCCTCTTGCTGGAGAAGGATTCAAGCAATGCTCTTGTCTCACATTTAACTATACCTATGCCAAGGCTCTTCTCCATGTCCCATCCCCTGCATGAGGCATGTCCCGTCGTGTTAAAGACATCGGCACCCCATAGTTCCACCGGCTATATGACTGAACCGGAGTTCAGTGTTGTATTCACCACTGAGAATTCGGATTTAGTTCTGCTGTATGATGCAAAGTTTGGCAAGCATTTTGTGGCTCGTCTTCGCAAGGTTACGCCCGAGGAGGTCAACCTTGTGGGACAACAGCCGCAGACCCAACAGCACCAGGAGCTACATCAAACGCAGTTAGGTGGCAGCTCTACTAAGGCAGGTGAGGAATTTCTTTCTCCTCCTCCTTCTCCTCTTAAACATTAATCAATTGTCGTCTTAGGCAAACTATCGACCACATCGTTTATGGGTGGCAAAAGTCAAGTGGCCAGTGGATTCGGTAACTATTCAAAGTTTGGCTTAAGTCAATCGCAATCCTTTAGTGGAGTCCTTGGCCAATCTAAGTAAGTTACGAGTGAGAGTCAAGTCGGGATTGAACTGATGTAATCTCTTCTTTCAGTCGTGCTTCCTTGGGTACACCATTGAGCCAACTGCATAGCAGCATCAGCCATCATTCGATGTCGGTGGTCAAGGATATGCGTAAGATTACGCATGTACAACCAGCCAAACCCATTGAGCCGGAAATGTGTTTGGAGCACATTTGGACGGAGAATTCATACAGCCCGTAAGTTGAGTTACCTCCAAGTGATTCATCTCATAATCTCTCTCCCTCTCTATATCTCTCTTTGCTGGCAGGCAACGTGCAGATTTTGGTGAAATGGCTAGTCGGGCCTTTATACACACCGATTTGGTTGGTCAGACATATCTATGCTATTTGTTAGCCCGTTCCTGTCGCCTTCAATTGGTGCTACTTACTGGCTATGGAACGAGTGAGGTACAACTGTCCACTTTGTCCTCCACACTGGCCGCCAAAGATGCTGTTGGCCTGAATCGTTTGCATATGATCGCGGTACTCGATCCTGGGGGCTGTTTAATTCTCTACACGGGCACCGTACTCATCTCCAAGGTGCACATAACACCCCTGATGGCGCCCACTGTAACACCCAGTCCAATTCCACCGACAGTAGCAACAACTCTGGCGGAATCGCCAGCAGTCGGCAGCACAGGGGCCAACACTTCCTTCGTGGAAGTGAGACGCAGCAGTTTGTTGCCCACCAAGGCAGCTGCTCCCACCTCTGAGTTGCAGGCCTTCGATGAGGAACTGCATATGCTGTCACCGATTCAGGCTCCGCCGCAGATTTCGTCGTATGCACAACGCCAGGCACATAATATATGCAAATCGCTGCGAGATCCGGCTGGCAATCGTTTGACCTTAACATATGCCACAGGACGAATGTTAAGGATTGCTCTGCCCCTGCTCAACGACACACGGCTGATCAGTCGCTGTGTGGCCAGTCTGCGGCAAGTGTTGAATCCCACACAGTTCCTGCATTTCATTATACGCTGGTATAGTGCGCGTAATCCGCCCGGATCGCGAGATTATAGTATTGAGCAGGAATGGCAATTGTTCCGGACCACATTATTGGCCCTAATGGGCTGCACATCGGGAGCCAGTGCAGGCGGCTTGGTTGGCGGTGGCGACAACTATGAACGCTGTAATACTCCACCGCTCCACCAATCGTCAACGGCCAACACTTCGTCCTCCATACAGGATGAACCAAAGAAGCGTCGCAAATATAATGATAGTGAAGAATACACGGATGATGATTGGGAATTCCTGCTGATGCAGACAACATTGGCGCCCAGTTGCGGCATTCCGTCGTGGGACATGCAAAGCTACAGTGTGGACACTAGTGCTCCTCTATTCAATATGATTCCGGCCATATTCTATGGCCTGCATCTGCTTTATGAGGATCTCAAGCTAGACACAGTATTCCAGGGCTCATCCTGCTCATATTTGGCCACGTTTCTGCATCAAATGGCCATTGATATGCAACTAGATAGCTATATATTCCATTATTCCCTTGACTATCCCGAATTGATGCACAAAACGACCAAATTGTGCCGCCTGGGGGTGGAACATGGTGCCCTGATGCTTAACCAGGAGCTATTGCGTGTGCCCGCTCCCAGTATCTATGGCCAATTGGAATTGGTTCTCTTGGGCAAGGAGGATGTCAATTTACCCTACACCTACATGGAATGCATCAACGAGCGGAGTCGCAATCTCATCCAGCTCTTGGCCCTCACCCGCCATGGTCAGACTAAACTGAAATCGTGGTGGCAGCGTCTGGAGCTGAGCGATGCGGTGCAAGCGAACTATCCCAAGCGGGCAAGGCGAAGCATCTCATTGAATGTGCCGCGTTGCCATCAAGTGCTGGAGCTGTTGATGGCTCTGGAGATGACACGAGAGGATATCGAACGGCTGCCAGCTGCCATACACTTGATTATAGCCGAAACTCTCGAAGAGGCCCGCCTAGAGCCACCCATGGGGGCTTCAAAGGCTAGCTATGAGTTGATCCTAAGACCCGAACTGGCGGCCCATGCCCAGTTACCTTTCCTAGAGGCCCAATTGCATGCAGGCGGAGCGGATGGTGGTGGTACGGTGGGCCAAGTCTACAAAGAGGATAGCCTCTCGCCACGCACACATGTAGAGAACGAGGCTGGTGTGACGGAGTCGGAGCACCTGCGCAACGATGACATGGACAATATGGATACGAAGCTATTGCGTTTACGCTTTCCCGACGATATGCGTGTGGAGGAAGTGCGTCGCCTGCTGAACAGCTCCGAGCCAGTGCCCATTGAGGTGCAACAATCACCGGGCACAAGTGACCATGAGTTCATCGAAGAGCAGGAGAAGCAATTGTTCGCTCTCTGCTCACGCACCATGACCCTGCCCTTAGGACGGGGCATGTTCACCCTGCGCACCATAATGCCCAAGCCCAGCGATAACATGACAATGCCCAAACTGTGCCTGGTGGGCAAGGAACCCGTCAAGGGCACCACCATCGAGCTGCAGCAAATCGAATTTCCAGCCAATATGCATATGTGGCCATTATTTCACAATGGAGTCGCCTCCGGGCTAAAGGTTTCGCCCCATGCCCAGGATATCGATTCGACATGGATTGTCTACAACAAGCCCAAATCCCAGGCCAACAATGCCTTGGAGCATGCCGGCTTTCTGATGGCATTGGGTCTAAATGGCCATCTCAGGAGCCTCTCCTTTATGAGTGTCTTTAAGTATCTGGTCAAATGCGACGAGATGACCAGTGTGGGATTACTATTGGGCATTTCGGCTGCCCATCGCTCCACCATGGATACAAAGATCACCAAATTGTTGAGCGTTCACTTGGAGGCCCTGCTGCCGGCCACTGCCATGGAGCTGGACATACCGCAGAGCACTCAGGTGGCTGCTCTAATGGGCATCGGTTTGTTGTATCAGGGTTCGGCCAAGCGGCACATTGCTGAGGTTCTGCTCCAGGAAATCGGTCGTCCGCCTGGCCCTGAAATGGAGAACAGTGTGGAAAGGGAGTCTTATGCCATGACAGCGGGATTATCACTCGGATTGGTCACCCTGGGGCAGGGTGAATCACCAGCGGGTCTAAGGGATCTTCAATTGCCCGACACCTTGCACTATTATATGGTGGGCGGGGCAAAGAGACCCATCTCGGGTTCCCAGAAGGAGAAATACCGTCTCGCCTCGTTCCAAGTGCGCGAGGGTGACAATGTAAATATAGATGTTACCGCTCCAGGAGCTACTCTGGCATTGGGTCTAATGTTTTTTGATTCGGGCAATGAGGCAATTGCCGAATGGATGAGGCCACCAGATTCACGTTACCTTCTCGACATGGTGCGTCCAGATTTTCTTCTCCTACGGACAATTGCACGCGGTTTGATTCTATGGCAACAAGTGCAACCGGATAGCAAATGGTTTCAGGCTCAATTCCCCGAACCATTGCGCATCCATTTACGTAATGCCTCCAATCGAGCCGAAGAAGAGGATCCCCGACCCGCCGAGGATGGTGAAGTTGACTTTGAGGCTATCACGTAAGTTAGCAATCAGATATTGCTTGCTTCTTGAAAGGATTAATCCAAATCTTTTGACCTTTTGTTTTTGCACAGTCAAGCGTATTGCAACATTCTAGCCGGAGCTGCCTTTTGTATTGGCCTTAAGTACGCCGGAACTGAGAATCCCGTAGCTTTTCGTACCTTGCGTCATGTGATTAAAGAATTCCTTGGATTTCCGAGTACACCCATGGGGGAATGTGCCGGCCGCACGACTGTGGAGAGCTGCCTGATGGTTTTACTCATATCCATTTCTTTGGTCTTTGCCGGCTCTGGTAATTGTGAGATTTTGCGTATTATTCGCTATCTAAGATCACGCGTGGGTCCACAATATCCTCACATTACCTACGGCTCCCACATGGCCATACACATGTCGTTGGGCCTACTCTTTTTGGGTGCCGGACGTTTCACCATTGCCAAGACGCCGGAATCTATCGCGGCATTGGTGTGTGCCTTCTTTCCCAAATTTCCCATACATAGCAATGATAATCGGTAAGCCATTTGGCCATCAATTAGTAGACCCACTCTTATTCCCGCTCCCAATTTAGTTACCATCTTCAGGCATTGCGTCATCTTTATGTGTTGGCTGTGGAACCTCGCCTGTTTCTGCCACGAGACATTGATTCACATCAGCTGTGTCTGTGCCACATTTCTGTCATGGAAATAGGATCCACGGAGCTACGTCGTCTGCCCATTGCACCATGCATTCTGCCGGAGCTAAGCTCCCTGAAGAAGGTCATTGTGAACGATGAGAACTATTGGCCCGTCTGCTTTGAGCGCAATCGGAATTGGCATCAATTGGAAATGGCCTTGGCCATGAGTGCTCCCATTGACATTAAGAAACGCACTGGCTGTCTCTCGCACCTGGAGGATCCCGATCGGCTGAAGAGCATGCTGGCCCAAACTCTGACCATGGAGCAGAGCATTTGTTGGCAAATCGATGCCAGAGATTTGCAACAATTTGCCAGTGAGCGACTGGTTAAGCCATTCTTGAGCCGCTTCCTGGACACCAAAGGCACTCAACTGAGCTATGGAGAGTTGACCAAGCGGCATCAATTAATGCTGCTCTTCTACAATGCTGTCGTCAAGGATCGCATGCATCTCTTGCCAGTCTATCTGACCCTCTACGATGTAAGTTAACTCTGTTAATTAATCGTCTGATTGGAGCTGGCTTTCAAATATTGTCTGTCTTGCTTTCAGCATGTTACCAAATCGATGCCCACCAACAACGATGTGTGGCAAATTAAGCTAATCGAAGCCTATTTGGGTCAGGGCCAAGAAGAGAAACATCCTTTGATCTCGGTAGAGCTTATACAAATGATGACAGAGATATTCAAACTTCAATTGGAAGCCTCCGGCCGTGAGCTGTGTGTGCCACTGAGAGAGTTCCTCAGCCAGAAGCGTCTCGAGCCCAGCTATGTGGCCAGTGTCAATGCCCAGGATCTGCAGCGAGTGTTTTGCGTCATCAACTATTACAATCTCATGCCCAATTTGTTAAACGGGGTCGATCTTAGCTCGGGCACCATTAACTACATGCGTGTTCTTTACGAATTCCGGCAGCTTCAATTGGCCCCGCACACAATTTTCGGTCTCTTGAAAATATTGCAGGCTCTCAGCACTGAGGCGACCTTCCAGCAACAGCAAGCCGATCAGGTGGTCCAGGGGGTATTGCTCCAGGAAATGTGAAGAATTGATACAGTTTCCAAAAAAAGAAATTAAGAATCGTTTCTGATTTTTCTTTTTGTACATTTAGTTTTACTTAAATAAATGCTAAAAATATAATATTGATTATATTATATATATGTATTAGGAGTATGTAATATATGGTAGATAATGGACTCTAATCGGGGGAAACATTTGTAATATCTGTCATTTTGGTCTAGGGTTTCTTAGGGATAAGGCCTATGTGAAATTCAGTGGTTCATTGTTCATTGGTCAAGAGGTGGAGGAATGTTAATTCGTTATGAGCATTCCCAATACAAAAAGGTAACGATTTGGAATACCAATTAATCCCTTTGGAAGTGTAAGTGCAAGTGCAAGTGGTTAATACAAAGAGTCCCTGCTCCTACACCAACTTGTATTGCTATACGATCCTCTCGCGTTCGCGCTCCGACAAGACAGGCGCTTCAGTCCCCTTGAGGCCACCAGAGAAACGCCTGTACAGATAGATTCCCAATAGTGGCAGGGGCGTCATTATGGCCACCGACACGGGCACCACTGTGGTGAGATCGGCCTGCGGTTGCTGCAAGGTGGTGCGCAAAAAGAATATTGCAATTCCCGTATTCTGTATACCCGTCTCAATGGCTATGGTGAGAGCATCGGATGAATTTTGATTCAACAGTTTGGCAGTTAGCCAGGCGATGGCATATCCCAGACTTGGTAAGGCCAAACCAGCAGCGGCTATCTGTGGAGAAGGGGGAACGAGCAGACATCAGTTTGAGTCTAGATTAAGCCTGAGTGATTCACTCACCTGCCACGAGAATAGTTGAAATAGATAGAAATTGGTGATAATGGCGAATATGATGATAAAGAGTATGAGGCTGGCAGAGATGGGCTTCAGCAGGCGGACCAACAGTCGAGTGAGACGTGGCGAACATCTTTGTATGGCCAGGCCAATCAGCAGAGGCACTACTAGACTGGCGCAGTATGTCGCTATCTTGCTATAGGGTACCATCATGCCGGCACGTTCGAAAATCAACTGTCCCAAGGTGAATATCCACAGCGGCATCGTGGCAAAGGCGGCGACATTGCTGATGGTGGTCATAAGCACCGATAGATTGATATTGCCCCCCAGTACAGCTGACCAGGTGTTCGAGGCCCCACCGCTGGGTGAGATGCCGGTGAAGAAGAGGCCCAACTGCATGGCCGGTGCCTCGGGGAAAATGAAGACCCCCAAGGCATAACTGAGCAGGGGCATGCCCACCACTTGCATTATAAAGCCAATGCTGGGAGCCACCGGACGTGTGATTAGGCCACGTAAAACCTCCAGATTGAGGGCGGCTCCGAAATTGATGTACACTAATGACATTAGCAAAATGATCGAGCCGACAAATACGTGATCCACCACCCGTTCTGGCCGCACCACTCTCACCTCCAGCGAGCTGTCACTGCTGCCATTAGTGGGTAACTCACTGGTATTCAGTTGGCCATCCACAAGGTGGACTGTGATCTTGCTTGTACCCAGAAAATGGCCCAACACTTGTATTGGGCCCGACCATTTGCCGGTGTCCACATCGATCAGGTCAATGGGTATGCTGGCATTTTCATCGGCCACATTGGCCAAGTTTTGGTGGGAGCTCTCCAAACGAAAGCTGTAACGCTGAGGTTGCTGCAAAATGGAGGGCTCAACATTCTCCACTGAGAGTATCACTTGAGCGGACTTCTCCATATGAACTTCCAGGTCATTGGGCATAAAATGTGCCATCCAACTGGCTGTGGGTGAGGGGCAGTAGCAACACCAGATCGCTAGCATCCACCATCCCCATGAGGCATTCCCCTTCATCTCTGTTATCTGATTCTCTTTCTCTCTGCCACCTGTTGCTGATGAAATTCTCTGACAATTATACCCAATTGTCTTTGTTTTTTTTTTTTATATAATGACGGGAACTGGAGATGAAGCGTGAATATGTTGTCCCACTGGCTAGATCGGGCACAAATCTGGGAATGAGAAGTTACATTCGTAGCTGCACGATCAGTGCAAAATAAATGCAACTCTCTCTAGTTGCGAGACAAGGACAGATAGCATGAGATGTAAGCAAAGCAAAGATGCCTCTACAACGCACCAGAGCGAGACAGAGAGAAACCAGTCTACTGTGGGCAATTTTAACATCGTAAATTGTAAAGCAATTAATGTTGTCAATACAAATGATTAGATAAAACATTTGATATACAAATTTAATTAAAATTGATTTCCTAATCTCGATGATATACAGATATATACATATATTGATATAGATCGTTTTGGATTAAAAAAATGTGTCGAATTTACCCATAGTACACAGTCTCGGTCTCATAGCGAGAGAACCGGCTAAAATGATGAAAGCATGTTAACTATTTTGTTGTTTGCACTCTCTCCCCACTCTCTTGCCCCTCTTTATCAGGGAGAGAATTGGTACGTGAGTTGCTTATATAGAATTAGAATTTTATTGGAGCTTAGTTGGGGGAAAAAACACAGATAGTATGTATGTATGTATGTAAGTGTATATGTAACAATGTTTTTAGAAATTATATTAGTATCTGTAGTGATCGGGCTTGAAGGGTCCGGTCTGTGGTACACCCAGATAGGCGGCCTGTTTCTCTGTCAATTTGGTTAGCTTGACACCCAGTTTTTCTAGATGCAGACTAGCCACCTCCTCGTCAAGCAATTTGGGCAGAACATGCACTCCGACCGTATATTGATCGGATTTGGTAAATAGTTCAATTTGGGCCAGAACCTGATTGGTAAAGGAGTTGGACATAACAAAACTGGGATGTCCATGGGCACAGCCCAAATTGACCAGACGTCCTTCGGCCAAAACGATAATGTGACGACCATTTGGCATGGTGTAGCGATCCACTTGGGGCTTTACATTCACCTTCACCTTGGCATTCGCGTTGAGCCAATCGACATCGATTTCGCAGTCAAAATGCCCAATATTGCACACAATCGAATCGTCGGGCATCTGAAGTAAATGCTCTGATGTGATGATGTCCCGACAACCGGTGGTGGTCACATAGATTGAGGCCTCCTTGCTGGCCTCCTCCATGGTGGTTACTTCATAGCCCTCCATGGCTGCCTGTAGAGCATTGATGGGATCGATTTCGGTGACTATCACACGACCGCCGAAGCCCTTCAGTGCCTGGGCGCAACCCTTGCCAACATCACCGTAGCCGGCGACACAGCACACTTTGCCAGCGATCATCACATCGGTGGCCCGTTTAATGCCATCGATCAGAGACTCGCGACATCCATAGAGATTGTCGAACTTGCTCTTTGTCACCGAGTCGTTCACATTAATTGCCGGCACACCCAAGCGTCCTTCCTTGAACATTTTGTACAAGTTGTGCACACCTGTTGTCGTCTCCTCACTTAGACCCTTGATACCCTTCAGATACTGGGGGAATTTCTCGTGCACCAAGTTGGTTAGATCACCGCCATCATCCAGAATCATATTCAAGGGCTGGCCATCGGGAAAGACAAGGGTCTGTTCAATGCACCACAGGTATTCCTCTTCAGTTTCACCCTTCCATGCATAAACTGGCACTCCGGTGGCAGCAATAGCAGCTGCGGCATTATCCTGGGTACTGAAAATATTACAGCTCGACCATTGGACCTAAGTGAAAATAAAATAAAATCGAATATTACACTGTGTAATCGAATCCTTAAGGACTTATTTTACCGAAGTGGAACACTATCAAACCGAATGGCTGGCAAACTTATTCAACATCTTGCAGGAAAAACTAATAAACAAAGGTATTTCCAATAATTGGATCTATCTCAGAAAATTTCCTGTTGCCGAAATACCAAAGTTATTATTATATTACTTGATGTATCTAATTTCTAGAGAACGTGTTTAAAATTGAAAACCAAAGTCAGTCAAACTCGAAAAATGCCAAACCGTTGAAAATTAAAATGCATTAATCTTATCATTTAGTTGGCACTTTTTCTAATTAAAAGTTTTCAAAGTGAATTTTTTAAAATAATATTAATTTTATCGTTTCGTTGTCACTTTCGTTAATTAAATGTTTTTCAGTTTTTCAAAGTGAATTTTTTAAAATGTATTTAAAATTGAAATTGAAGATTGTCCGAGAGATTTCTATAGAAGTTATTTCGTTATTTTTTGTAAAGTCATTTGTTTTGACAAAAACTCAAAAAGAAAAACGTGCGACAGATGCTGAAAAAAATAAATTATTGTCAAGTCATAGGAAGTGAAACATCTTGTTAGCATATCAATTGATGAACGAACTAAAGAGGGGTCTCATTCATGGTGACCCTTTTGATTGTCAGTCTTATCTTTCAAGCCTTGAACTTGCTCTTACCTAACCTCTGCCCTCTCTCCACCATTACCCCCAAGTTAAGGCGAAAAATAGATTCTTTTCATTTTCTATTCGATGCGTAAACAAGAAAAAACAGATAAGTTCCTTGCTCCTTACCTCAGCGCCCAGCTCCACCAAAGTTTCGATGAGTACAGCCGTCTGGACGGTCATGTGAAGGCAACCAGTGATGCGGGCACCTTTCAGAATTTTGGAAGGACCGTACTTCTTCCGGCAGGCCATTAGACCGGGCATCTCATTTTCGGCAATGATGATGGCCTTGCGTCCCCATTCGGCCAGACTGATATCGGCTGTTTTGGAAAGCGATTAGAGAAAAAAAAAATGACAATAGTAGAGATAAGCAACAATGTGATGATGGACATATGTTTATGGTTCCAATGGCATCAAGCAGCCTGGCAACAAAACAACGTGCTCGCTGGGCTCCCTTTAACCTCTCTTTCGCACACATGCGTAAGAGCGCAACAGCCGGCACTTTGTTCACATGCGGAGGAGCGTGTAGTCTTTGCCACAGGTAGCATTCTTTAGTTTTCTTCTAAAGTGCTATTTTCAGACTCACCAACTTTGTATGCAGGCTTCGACATTTTTGCTAGGATAGTGCACAGGAACTTGCCAAACGATCAATAGGAACGAACAAACTGAAGTGAAGATGTTTCAAAACGAAATTATCAACAACTGTTTGGTGGAACAAAACCGCACACATAGAGATGGCCAATAAGTCGATTGTACCCACCGATAGAGTCGCTGTATTTGAATTGGTCACCACTATCACATTGCGGTTTTGGTGACTAAAGGCAAAATAATAGGTAAAATTGTGTGTCATATCAATATGTATGTGAAAAGTACTCTTTACTTTTAAGTTTCTTATTGTGGGATTTTAGAGTGAATTAAAATGATTTTTTTTTGCAGCCCAGTTGAAAACTATCGATAAGCGATAACAGTCAGTGTGGCATGAACTTTAGCGATATCGACATATGTGAGTGAAAGTAAGTTGGCAGCACTGTTAGATGACACAGCTTTGAAAGGGCGCAAGTAAAAAGAAACGAAGAGAAAAATATACTTATATATAGGCCGAAGAAAAAGAGGAAATCGGAGTGCGCTTAGTTAAACAGTTTACAAGTTTAGCCAGTTAAAAACAAGGGCAATTATGTCGGGCTCCGGTTTTGATGAGAATCCATTTGGTGAGCCCAATCTGGACAATCCTTTTGCGGTAAGGCTGCTCTCTTTACAAAAAAGAAAAAACCCACACACACACACACATATAAACGCCGCCCGCCCCCATACACCAACACACACACACACCTATATATAAGCATACCTATGCATACAGTCAGCTTTTGCATATGTTGATGTTTTTTTTTCCACACTCTTTGATTGTTTTTCTTGCATTTGTTTTTTTTTAGGACCCTGCTATACAGCAAGCACGAAGGAACAATCAATCTGGCGCCGCCCAGGTCTCGTTGGAGGATTACAATCCATTCGAGGAACAGGCCAAACCACCGCCACAGCTGCAAATTAACTCATCCAATACGGCGGCAGTGGTTCAGCCGCTGTCACAGAACATTCCGCCACCGCAGACAAGTTCGTTGGGCGCCTCAGCGCCAAGTACCAGCATACAAATCACAAATCAGGAGCTCCAGGTAGCCATCCATTCATCCAACTACCCTACCACCTATTCCATTTAAGCCAAATATCCATTGAATCATCAATATTATGAAACCAAAACGGGGCCAAAGCAAAGGCATACAATTTCGAGCCACAAACAGTTAAAGTAGCTCTCGCATTACACATACAGTAGACACCGAATATAAGAGAATGCCAATTCCCTTTTAAAGGTATCTCTAGGTATAATCTTTATTCTGGAAGAATTCTTAGCCGCTCGTTTGAAGATCTGTAGAACTATCCAGTTATAACTAAGTTTCTTAGGAAAAGGAATCTGAATTGAAAAAGTTATTGTGGTCGATCCTAAGGGGCTACCACTGTACCCACACAGATACATTTGTGGTTTGGCTTGTGCATTGATGTGGCTGCTGCCGATGTTGTTGCCACATAAAGGCCAGCTCTGTGTCGTCCACCCACTCGCGCACTCACACACTCACACATGCACACAGACACACACTTGGCTTATCAAAACGAAAACCTCTGGCTTGATTTCATTTCATTTTACTTACTCAAACAAAATTCTGTTTGTTTATTTTTCTTGTTTATTTGATTTACATTTTCTTTTCATTCTCTTTAAGCGCCGCCAAGAGGAACTTGATCGAAAGGCCGCCGAATTGGATCGCCGCGAACAGCAGCTGCAAGGCGGAAATGTTCCCCAGTTGAATAATTGGCCCCCATTGCCCGATAACTTCTGTGTTAAGCCATGCTTTTATCAGGATTTCGAGGTTGAGATACCGCCAGAGTTTCAGAAACTGGTTAAGCATTTGTACTACATTTGGATGTGTGAGTATTACGAAAATGCTAAATTGTGGGCAAAATTTATTTTATAGCCCAACTGATAAGTTGAGTCGAATAGTTGCTTTGTTATGGTCGTAATAATGGTCACAATGATGATGATGATGATAACAATAATGATGATGGATAGAGGAGAGTATGAGTCATGACATTGAGTAAACATTTGATTAATCACCTATGAAAATGAATATAAGCAGATAATCGAAAAGGAAAGCAGATTAGGGAAAGGTCAGATATTAAGGTGTGTAAAAACCATTTGAGGAAAAAAGGAACTCCAAAAGAGATGGAAAAGTCGACACATCAAATAAATGCGCAGAGCTAAAAGGTTAAAGGAAAAAGTGAATAAGTGAATAGAAAGTAGAAAATATGATTTCATAGAGTTAATTTGAATTTTTAACTATCAGTTGCCAGTTGACCCATATAGTCCACTGTATAACTTAGTTAAACAGCTCTTAATGTTGATTCATTTAATCCTTTTCCAGTCTACACTCTTACACTGGTGGCCAACGTAATTGGAGGCCTCATTTTGATCTTCCATCAGCATGAGTTTGTTACTTTCTTTTTGGCCATATTTTACACTGTTCTCTTTACACCCGCCTCTTATGTTTGCTGGTAAGTTGCAAAAATATTGTTAAATTCTTCTTGTGTCATATTCTAATATATTTATCTTTTGTCAGGTTTCGTCCGGCCTATAAGGCCTTCCGCAACGATTCGAGTTTCAACTTCATGGTCTTCTTTTTCGTGTATTTCTTTCAAACCGTTTATACAGTGATCCAGGCTATCGGTTTTAACGATTGGGGCTACTGCGGCTTTATAAAGGCCATTAGTCAATTTGACTCCAATGCCGCCGGCATCATTGTCGGCTTGTTGTTATTGATTATAGCCTTCTGCTTTGCCACTGTGGCGGCGGCCAATGTATTAATGATTACCAAAATCCATACGATCTATCGTAGTACTGGAGCAAGTATGGCCAAGGCACAAGCCGAATTCACCACGGAATTCCTACGCAATCAGCATGTCCAGGAGGCGGCCTCATCGGCTGTAAGTTCGGCAATGAATTCACAGTTCAACAATAGCAGATACTAGAGAGACGAAAATATGTAAAACTAAAGGATGTGAGGCACAGAAGAACCGGAAAGAGAAACAGATTGAAACAAAAAACGAAGCAGACCAGAGAGAAGTGGAGCTAAAGAAAGAACGCGGCAAATTTGAGAGATAAAATAACAATCAATCGCGAAATGCGTCGTCGTCCCCCTTAACCCCAAAAGTCGAAAGAAAGAAAAAAAGAAAACAATGAAAAACGGAGCAAAAGGATGGAGGAGAAATATATATATATAACTAAATAAAACTAAATCTGCTTTGTGCATAAATTGAAACAATTCCTAGAATGCCGTCGTCTAATAATTAATGTAATAATATGATAAATTCAATATGCATATGCAAAGCAAGGATTTTGCCTTCGTACACATTCTGGCCTAAACGGAAATTGGCAACAAGTTGCAACCAAGGCAATAACTGCATAATAAACTAAAATATATATAAATATTGACATATATATAAACCGATAAGCTTCAAACACAAATCACACACACAGTTTGTTTGTTTTTTTTTTTTTTTTTTAATTTTCGCAAAACGTGTCCTAAGAAATTATTTAATTTATGAATTTATGCAAACAAAAAACACAAAAAATTAGCAAGTAAAAATTCAATCTAATTATTGCTATTGCTAACACTTAAAAAAAAGCAACAACAACAACTGCGATCGATGATCGCTTGGATGATGATGATAATGATTATGATGATGATGATGTTTTCTAGTTCTTTAAGTAATTATGAATCATATGCATACCATACACATATACACATACACATTATTATTATTATTATTATATATATGTATATATATATATATATATAATATTAACTATATGATAAATTATTGCAAAACATTTGCTATATTCAATGATTTTGTCGTACCTCCCTCCCTCCCTCTTAACCCTAGCTGCAGATATGCACACATATTATGTATTTTATTGTGTAATATGTCGTTTCGTGTAATTTTGTAATTTGTAATTGTTATACCAAAACAAATCTCTATTAATACATGCATTATTAATATTTATATATATATATGTATATGCATATATATATATACATATATAAATTATACAAAACAACAAATTTTGTAATATTGAGTTTTTTCTTTGTCCATCTCTGGTTTGTTAAAACGAATACATATATATATACTAGTATATACATACATACATACATACATATACTTATTTATACATATATCGAGATGCGAATATAATGATTATGATTCGTGTGATTGTGTGTGTGTATGTGTGTGTGTGTGTGCGCAAAACCAAAATTAAATGCAAAAATAAATTATGAAAAATACTTATAGATGTAAAAGGAGATTTGTTTATTTTTGTTTTAATTACATATTCTAATTCAATTCATGTGGTTGGAAATTTATAATTTCAAAACCCGTTTTACTTATTAAAACTATTCAAAAATCAGTTTCAAAAAGTATTTTAAAGTCAGTGGAGGAACTAGTGGTATATATTTTGGCAATGGAAACGTCCGTTTTTGGGCAGAATTATTCTAGCATAAATTTTAAAATTAAAATATTATTTTTGGGATGTGAAACTTCCCTAATTTTCCCCTTTGATCATCTTATTCCAACAGCTAGCTTCTATTTTTTTGAATAAATTTTGAAACAATATTACAAAAAACTAATTTTCAGAACTTTTCGTATTTATAGTTTTTGGAGCCAGATTTGATTTAAATTTCAAAATGTTTGTAATCTATTTGCTTCTTTTTTAAAGTCGTTTCCAAGAGATCATATGACCCTAACTTTTATACTGTTTTAGTTACTTGTAATCACTATTTGGCCTTTTTGGCTGTTATCTAAGATAGTGCAACAATGTGTTTAATTACTCGCAAGATTTATCTTAACGAATGATAAGAGAATCGTGTGAGCATATTTTAGAAATAATCAGTTCAAACTTGTTATGATTAACTTGGTGAATTATAATGCTTACATTAGATATACACTTTAATCTTGCTTAGTTGGACTTCATTTAAACACTAGCTTCTAAGCTTGGTAGCTACTTGCTTGACTCCTCCAAAGACACACATTCGGACAATCGATGAGGTTCCAAGACTTGTTGCAAGATCCCAGCTCGATTCAACGAGAATTTGCTGATAAAGAAGAAAGATTCGGCCTAATTTGCTGCTTGCTAAGTACGTGAAGTGAAATTTGACTTATGAAATAGTTTTCTTTAGACTCTGTAGTAGAAGTCGTGGAATGTATGTAATTCCTTATTTTGTTTTGTATCTCTGTTAAGAAGGATTCGCTCTGTATGCTTTTCATATTAAGCTAGACTTAGATGTTTTGTTTTGACTGTTGTTTATTTGTTATACATATCTTAACTATTTTCTAAGCATTAGTTTTGTGTGAAGAGAGCATAGCAAAAATTTACAAAAATTCTGCACTATGGGGGGCAACACACTTTGGGGACTAAAGTGAAACGTGTTTATGCATATTTGTTTGATAAACTGGTCAGTAAATAATGCTCCTTCACGCAATTCTGTTGGCCTTGTTCCCATTGCTGTGTCACCCTCCTTACCCCCCCAAAGGCCCCCTCCCTATCCCCCCATCTATTGTGTTTCGATTGAAATGCTTACTTTTCTCATTTTCATTGCCAAGTGGCATCTAAATTCACAAAATTAAATCAACATCAAATGATTGTGCAACTTGCTTCCATCATCTTTTAGTTGCGCCTGCCCCTTGTAGGAAAACGACATTCGACAAGATAACTAAACAAAAAAGGAAAAGTGAAAATGAATATTCTCGTCAAATATTCCTGCAAAATTGCACACACAAACACACACACAATACACATCGATGAGTGTGAGAATTGCAACAAATTGCACACATGTGGTGTGAATTGAGTGAATATTTGCAACGATTTTTTTGTTTTTATGTTTGCTTGCCATTTTATCTGCCGCAATACGAGTAGATGCAGTGCACCATGACCGGTGGATGGAAGGGGAGCAGCGGGGCGGGGGCATAAACGAGCAAATATGCTCAAGTGCTGCCTGCTGCAGGACCATCGTTAGCCGCTTGAACTACAAAAAAATGCAAAAAAAAAGGAAAAACTACCCAAAAGAGAGGCGAAAAAAAAGAAAATGCAAAAAGCACTCTCCAACATGTTGCAGTAGTTCTTGACCCCCTCCCTTCCTCCTCCCACATGTTGATGTCGACGAGATGAGAGGCAGAGGGGGGACTGAAAATATATGCCATGGGTGTTATATGTACCTTTACCTTTTACATGATTGTTCGCTAATTGCTGTCAACGATTTTGCTGCTGCTGCTTCTATTGATTG
The DNA here is from genome assembly GCF_018902025.1 of Drosophila willistoni. Lineage (NCBI taxonomy): Eukaryota > Metazoa > Arthropoda > Insecta > Diptera > Drosophilidae > Drosophila > Drosophila willistoni. The sequence goes on from NW_025814052.1 coordinate 11,509,425, forward strand.
CCATTTCACGCTCTCAATTTGCTTGCGTGCTAAGGACGAAGAAACGGACCGCTGGACAGATGGACGCACGGACTGATGGACTGATGGACTGTTCGGACATATAACAAACAAAAGGGGACAAAGTCAAAGAACAGCTTATTGATTTTATGTCCATGTCTATCAAAAACCAAAACCGTTGAAGAAAATGACGGGGGCGCAGGTTAAATTGAAAATCACAAGGTAACACAAAAAAGTCAAAAGAAACTCTTTTTATTTTCCTCTTTTTTTTTTCTTTGACGCATCAAAGTGACTGCAAGTTTCACTTGCAGAAACAAGGAAATTGCAACCTAGCCATGGAAATTAACTCTACCTGCTTGATAACGGGGTTGGGAGGGGGGGTGGGCAACAGCAGGCAAGTAACTTCTTGTTGCCAATGACTATTCATACCCTTATTCACCTGAAAGGATACGCTCAGTTTGAACCGGAAGTCAAGAAATTTCATGGTTAAAACTACACACACGATATGGAAACTATATATTTTAGTAGTTGTAACTAATGTAGAGAATACAAAACATTAGTCTCTATATACATAAATGAGCAAGTTTTCCATATTTAGGTCCTTGAAAAGGTCACATCCAGCTTGTAGAATAACTAACAACAAGACTCAGTTGTTAAAAATTAAGACAAGGAGCAGCAAAGGAAGGTTTTTCATTGAAATCCTTGTGGTAGAAATTTTGGCCACACTCAGCAAAAAAAATGCATGGCAATTTATCTATTAAAAGGACACATAATAGAAGTTAAACTATTTCGATCAATTTGGAATTAGATTCTATAGTTGTATTTAAACTAACTAACCAAGCATACTGACTTTTTGGGAATTAGATCTTTGGTGATCGGAACCAAAATAAGTAAAATGGAATGATTGGATTATATAGGATAGGAAGAAAGATTTACTTGAATAAATTTACCCGATCGAATGCAGATTTAATGCAACTTCACAACTAACTGCTTAAGAATTGAAAATTAAAATTACTTTTGGACTTGCAATTTGTTTTCAAGTTATTCCGATATATTTCCAAATAATTTTCCATTAGTAAACTTATTACTAAGGGGGTAAAGAAGGACTATTCCTGAATTCGTTTCTGGGTTAGAGTTGAGCTGAATATTAGTAGATTATATAAATATAATATTTAATTTGTGTCCTTTAAGCCACATTAGTTTTAGGCATAAATTTTGACCAATTGTTAATCATTTATTTCGTTTATAAGAGAATTTTTCTAAATAGTTATTGTAGTAAGTGATGAAGAGAGAGGTTCCAGGACAATCAGAATTCAGATCTATTATCTGTGAGATCAAACCACATTAAAGATTAATCAATAATCATAAGATTGCAGAGATTAGACTCGACTTGTCAGTGGATTTATTCGATTGTATTCAATTATAAATATGCAACAATTAAGACCCAATGAGCTGAGCACAAATTGGGTTGCAAATGTGAGGGATGGAGAGATGGACAAATGGACAAATCGTGCCAATTTTTCACACTATACGGAAGTATTATGTGGGCCACATTTCCTGCTGCTTTTAATTAAAATCTTGCCATTGATGTTGCCTTCGTTGCCGTTGCCGTTGCCGTTGCCATTGCCGATGTTGTCGTTGTAGCTGTCGTTTGGCGGAAATACAAATTTCTTCTTTGCTTTTTTTTTTTTTTTTGTTTTGCTGTTACAAAGCGCTGAAAACGGCTCTTCAAGTGGTAGCCAGGGCAGAGGCATGGGCATGGGCATGGGCATGGTAAAGGTAAAGTAAGGTTGAAAGGAAAGGAATGGACAAAAAGGAGGAAACTCAGCTAGACGGCAATTTGGCTTAGTGACTTGGCCAGAGTTAACTTGAAGCCGAAAGCTCGACCCGAGAGCACGACCTAAGCCGAGTACGAGAACGACACTCACAACCTATTGCCCTTCATACTATAAGTATATGCGGTATGTAGGATCCCCAAGAACAACAATAATGATGTTGGTGGGGCTACCAGCAGGAACACATTGTTGTCCTCCACGTCGTCCACATCTTCATCTTCATCGTCGTCGTTGGCATCGACATCGGCATCGGCATCAGCATCCTCATCTTCGTCGTCGTCTTGGTCGTCGTCGTCGTCCAGATGATTTCAACTCAGATTGAAGATAAAACACATGCGCTCATCACGTTTGCTGTTTGTGTTGTGTTCCCATAGTTCCATGTCTCATGTCCCACGTTCCATGTTGTTTCTGCTGCTAATATTGTTGTTGTTGTTGTTGTTGTTGTTGCTGCTATCACACACAATTGCACAGAAAGGCCGCACACACACGCGCATATGATTCGCGTTTCGGTTGCTTCTTGGTCCATTCCCACTGGGAAATGAGCAGCAGCCGCCGCCGGGCGCATGCAAATATTTTGTCTCACATTTCTCTAGAGATACGTGTTTGGTTTTCCTTCCTTTCTTTCGTTCTGTTTTCCATCCTCCTCGTCGTCGTCTTCGTCGCCGTTTTCCATCATTCGATTTATTTTCTTCAAATGAGAAAATTAAGCAAATATAATTACAGTTAGATTAAGAAGAATGCCTAATTTTTGGTAATTGGGTTACCCTAAATACTCATGAATGTCTATGACTCATATTTGAATAACAATTGAATAAGAATTCGTGCGACTAAACATGGCCAACTGAATCAGTCTGTAGATTGGATCAATAAGTAACAAAGAACTCAAACTTATATGTTCTATTCATCCCAAAAGTTTTTTCATTCATTGCGAATTGAGTCAAGCATTGAATGAACTACTAAGTCAGCATTTACAGATCGATTTGATTTGGTAATAACTATATAGACAATCGGCGTGAATTTTAACTGTCTATTAAATAGTTTTCCTTGTAAAATTGACTTCAAAATGAGAACAAACAGGAAAATTCTTTTTATTGTAATTATAAATCTATCGATTTTCAATATGCAAGAACAATTTTTCTATTTAAAATTACATGCTACATATTCAAAGACCTCAATTAAGAACTAATTGTGGGTTGGCCGTAAAAAAAACCTTGGGCTTTCCTCTACCTTTGAGAAATTTTCACAGGAATTACTTCTTTATAAAATGAAATATTCTCTTACAGTGTAGACAATATAATAATTTTTTAGAATACATTTGGCAAGATAAATACACTTTCAATTTGGTAAGTTTTGTGGACACAGCCACCAAGAGTCATGGCTAACACATGCGTTTGTTCCATTTCCCCAATGGGTTGCCTCTGGGCAGAAGAAGCAGCAGCAGCAGCTGTGGCAATGTCTTTCTCTCTCGCTTTCTCTCCCTCTCGTTCACTCACTTACTCTTTATTGCTGGCCTGCTCTTCCTTTAGTTCGGGCACATCTTTTGATATGCAGCTCCCGGTTATTTTTATTTATTTTTGTTGTTGTCCGATTTCCCTGTATAGTATGGCAAATGAGTCGAATCCTGGCTGAAGAGGTTTGCTTTCTTCAATGAACTTGAAGGAAGATGAAATAAATTTCTATTTCATTTTCACCGTTTTTGTTGTCGTTGTTGTTGTTGACTTCGCGCATATCCTGTGAAAAACCGAAACTGAAACCCGAAAACCGAATGCCCTGCCGAGATGGTAAAATTGGATTCGTTTAAAGTATTCGGCTACCTTCTCGTCTGATGCCTGATGATAAGCTTGGCCAACTGGCCTTACCACGCTTGTTGTGTGTGTGTGTGTGTGTGTGCGGCTAACATAACTGACTCTGTGTGTGTGTGTGTGTGTGTGTTCCGTTCTATTCTGTTTTAGTGCTGTGTTCCGTGGTGTTCTGTTGTTCTCTGTTCTCGGTTCTCGATTCTCGATTCTGTCTGTTCTGTCGCCCCAATTGGAAGGAGGTCCGCCGACACACAGAAGGAAGGATTCAGTGCCAAACTGTCAATCGTCTAGTGCGGTCATGTCGCAAAAAGCCCAAAAATAAGAGCCCGCCCCCGAATGTTGCTCGACTTTGCTGCGCTCTTCTCTGTCAAACAGAGTTTTGCTTTTGCTTATTTATTCTAATAATAATAATAATATAAATAATAATAGTCAAAACCAATTTAAAATAAAATAACAACAAAATAAACCCTCTATAATTCAAACCAACAATCCTAACAAAATAAAAACCAAAAGAAGTTAAAAAAAAAAAGCAAATTGAAGCAAAAGAACAAATATATATTTTTTTTGTTTGTTGTTTGTTAAATAAAAGTAAAATAAATATAACAAATTAAAAAAAGAAATTTAAAGTGCAAAGTGCCAAACACTACAAAATAAAAAATAAGAAAAAAAAAGGAAAAGAGAAGCAAATCTATTAAAAATTATAGTTTGATAACGCGTCAGATGTGAGTCAACGATCGGAAGAAGAAGAACAAGGAGAAGGACCAAAAACTACTGGCAAAAACTGGACAAAGTAAGAAGATGCTCCTGACTGTTTCTCTTGTTGGGCCTGGCAATGTGCGTGAAATTCTGAATTAAGAAGCAAACCCAAAAAAAAAAAAAATGAAAAAAAAAAACATTCTAGAATCCCATTTTTGGGCCGGTTGGTGGTGTTTATGTATGGGGCATCTGAGGTGGCGTGCGGGCGGGGGGAAGGTCCACATCCTGTGCTATGAAGCGAATTATGCAAACGGCTCAAGTCGAGACTCTTCATACACACACTCGCATTCGCACAGTGGCATATATCCTTTGTGTTCTTGTGTATTTCGAGTCCTTTCGAGTGTATGTGTGTGTGTGTGTGTTTGCATACATATGTGTTAACGTTAATCCAATTTGTGTGTCAAGGCTGATTCTGTCTCTGCCTTTGACTTTCCCTGCTTTCTCTTCTTGCTTTCCAATTAGTTGACAAATTACGCAAAACTAATGCGAATAACAACAACAACAATAACTACAACTAAATCTACAACAACAACAACAACAACTAATTGCCGTCACCAAACGCCGCCGCCTTCAAAAAGAAAAATCATTTTGTCTATGTATAGCTTTCTTTTTTTTTTTTTTATATAACACAAAAACTGTCACACAGACGCTCTCACAGTCAAACACACACACACACACACACACACATACAAATTGGGTGAACTGGGATGCTGCTTAAAGTCGTCTCCCTAGGTCCTTCTCCAGCCTTCTCATTCAATCTAATGAAGTTGTGTGGCTAAGAGGGGAAAAGAAAAAATTACTCAATCGTTTTCTCTATGTGTGTGTGTGTGCGTGTGTTTGGTGTGTGCGTGTCTGTACTTGGGTGTGTGTTCACCCTCGGGTTAGGCCTTAGCCGCCTTCTTTATGTGTTTCGTTTGTGAGTTTGGGATGCTGCTTTTCCTTTGCCGCCTGCTCCTCATGTTGTTGTTGTTCTTGTTGTTGGGCCATTGCCGACTCTTGTCTTCGCCTTGTTATTTTTACAGGCTACTTGACCAAAATATATAATTTGGGGCTTTTCATTTTGCCACGGCTGTTGTTGTTGCCTGTCCCGTTTGTTGAATCCTGGCATTTCCATTAGCTGCATTTGTTAGAGAATTCTTGAGATTTTGTTACGTTTTCGTTTTGGTTTCATTTTTTTGGTTTTTTTTTTTTTGTATAAAGAAAATTATGCGAATTATTATAATTTATTGTTTTTAGTTGCGGGCAATGAGAGATTACAAAATAAAGTATACTTAATTTAATCAACATAATTAGCATCAAAATCCACTTGATTTGATATTTTGTACACTTAAATTGTGTATAAAATTGTAATCAATGAGATGAGCAGCCCAAAAAAGTATGCTATAGTCTTTATTATCTCAATGTATACGCCATGCCATCTCCCTCTCTCTCTTTCTCTCACACACACACACACACACTCTATTAATGTATTAGGTTAGTATGACAAACTCACATTCTCACACATGTCACACCTCCTTTTGGCTATTCCTAAAATGTTGTATTTAACACATATTACGTATACGCACCGCACACATTCACATTCAGTATGTCGATGCATATATGCATGTATTTATCTAATTGTCTCTCAAATTTGTTTCAATTGTCCACATAGATGCAATAAACTGATTGCAACGATGATTTAAATTGCCAAGCATTATGACAGACAAATGAAATGAAAGCATTTCAATAGAAAATTTCTCGCAAATATTTCACACAAATGATTAAAATTGGTCAACAAAAATTTTTCTTTAAACGCAAATGAATGCAAATGCTTTGCATTAAGTCTAAGCGACAATTCAAAAGAAATTTAAATGGCAAATAACCAAGCAAAATTTCTTGCAGTTTTGAAGTATTTTAGTTTAATGCAAAATATAACAAACAAAACAAGAAATTTCTAAATGTCTTAATTATTTCATTTCATTTTACTTGATTCTTGTATTTGGCTCAAAGCTAAGTTAAGTACATTTAAATGTCTTTTCAGCTGATACATTTTATATAAGTATAATATTATGAATAAAATGTTTGTGGTATTAATTGATCACGATTGAATTCATGGCATTAAAGGTTTAAACATGATTATTTTTATTTTCCACATCTTTCCCCAATGCGATGAGTTCATAAGCTACACGCAATTTATTGAGAGATGTCTAAGGAAATCATTGTTTCACATGGAAACAATTGGATCATTGAAATCAAGGCAAAAATGATGAATAAAGCTTAAAGTGCCTTAGATAGACATTCGTTTCCAGAATGTTAACTAGCCACAAAAACAATGGCAAATGCAATATTGGCCAACAAAATAGATCATAACTAAAGAAAGAATGCATTCCCAAACTTAAAGTAAAAGTGGAAAATATTAAAGTCAATGGTTCTTTTTTTAACAAGTGAGAGAGTAGCAATAGTTTTAGTTTAAAAAATAATACATCTTGATTGCATTCCATTTAATAGAAGTAGCTCCAATTTCAGCTTTTGCGTGGTACTTTTCATTGTTTGTAACCCAAAACCAAATCCAAACAATATATCGTTTTTTTGGTTTTGGTTATTTGAATTTAGTTTATAAATAAAAATATATTTCGTTATCAATTTTCATTGGAATTCAAAGCATTGACAGTGGATTATAGAAATAGCCATAAAACGAGATAGAGCGAGAGAAGAGAAGGGAGAAAAAATGAAACGACGAAAGAGATAGAAAGAGCTTTAGTCACATTTTCAATATTAATTGTCACACATTGACACACACACACATACAGAGACAGAGAAAGAGAGAAAGAGACATCTAAACCCCTTTTGTTGCCCTCATTTTTTGTCCATACAAACGCAAAATGTGTTTGCCTGCTTGTTTGTTTGTTTGTTGGCCTGGCCTGGCCTGGCCTGCTCTGGTCTGGTCTGGTCTGGCCTAGCATGGGCTTTGGCTTGGTCCTCGTCGCCGTCATCGTCATTGGTGACTTTGATGGACAAAAATTGGATGGATATGGGATGCTGATGCTGATGATGTTGGCCATGTGAAGGCGTTGGTTTTTATCCATTCACTGGAGCGGGGGGATCGGCCCGCTATGTGTGAGTTAGTGTGTGTGTGTGTGTGTGTGGAGGAGGTCACATTTTTGCTTGTGCTGCTATTTTTGTGCTCTGATGATGGGGGGTGGGGTTGGGGAGAGGACAGTGGACCGGGTATAGCGGCTGCTGTGTGAATGAATGTCATAATCGATAAATTTAATGTGCAAAGTGGCTGGCGGGTTTTTTTTTTTTCATTCATTCCCCATCCCCCAACCTCCCCTCTTTGTTTTTCGCTTGGCTTTTCCTTTGGTTTTTTTCTTCTTATTGTTGTTTTTGTTGTTGTTTTTTGGGTCCCCATAAACGTGTTTAATTAATGGCAAAATGAAAATGGCTGCAGAAAACAGAAAACAAAAAAAAATATATAAAAATATATAGAAAATAGAAGAAGAAATGTTAGGCATGGAGACGAATGTAGAGGCAAAAGCAGAAATGACACTCGTCGTGGCACATTCGAAATGTCGACAAAATAAACACGGAAAACAGAGGCGGCATACCAACAAAACAAGAGCGAGAGCGAGAGAGCACACACACGCACACACACACACACATAGAAAAGTAAAAGATGAAGAAAAAGACGACGTCGACGACCACAACGACGACGACGACAACGAAAAAGAAGACGATGCCGACTATGAGAAAGGAAGGACACACACAAAAAGAACCAAAGCCAGGCGTTGAAAAACGTATGAGTGTGTCTCAATGTGTGTGTGTGTGTGTGTGAGCGCTCTCCGGCTCTGCCTGTGTGTGTGTGTAACGGCAATAATAATAAAAACCTAGCAGCAGCATGTGTGACTCTGTGTGTCTGTGTGTGTGTGTGAGTGCTCAAGCAAATGCCAAGAAATGAAGTATCTCCTCTCTCTTGGTCCCTGCTTCCTCTTTATATCTACATATATTTATATGTATATCCCTCTCTTTCTCTTGCTCTTTAACTGCTTTTCTCTCTTTCCTTATACGTGTGTAAGTGTGTGTGTGTGTGTGTGTGTGTGTCTGAGCCCTACAATTACATAATATGCTTCGCGCATAAGACGAAAAGTATTGCTAAAGCCTTTTTTGTTGTTATTCTTGCTGTTGAGATTTTCTTGCCAAAAACCTAAAACGAGCGGGGGAATTGGTTAGTAAGAGATAGAGAAAGAGAGAGAGCAAAGCAATGAGCAGTGAGTGCGGGAGAGAGAGGGGGGGATTTCATATTATTCCTCTGCCGTCTCTTCATCCAGCATCGTCTTCTCCCTGTATTCCTCACTTTCATGTCTCCGTCTCTGTGTCCTCGTCTTCTTCGTCTTCGTCTTCTTTTTGTCATTGATTCAAGTGGTGAGTCTTAAATGAAAGTGAAATCTGTCGCCTTCGGTCATTTTCTTTTCTCTTTTGATTCTTATATGTATATATATATATATATAGTTATCTCTCGCTCTGCACGTGCTCAATGCAAGTTCTTTTCTAATGTTCTTCCCTTTTTCGCTGCCATTTCTATACACACACACACACACACACACATGCAAGTGTATGAGTTTGTCCTACTGCCCTAATGAAATTACATGGCATGCATCAACACACTCTCTCACTAACACACACACACACTTATACAGAGAGTGAACTCGTTTGTTCTTTCTCTTTCTTAGCCCTCCTTCGCTCCCCCCCACCGCATTTTTTGGTGCATTTTCTTTGGTTGGTTTTCCTTGAGTTGTAATAAGAATTTGTTCACAGTTTTACTAATTCAATTTTAACTAGCAGAAAACTGAAATAGTTTTCCCTTAGCTTTTTCCCATTAGCTTGTCATAATACAGTCAACTTTTCTCTGTCTCTCTCTCTCTCTATCTAGCCATCTTTATCATATCAAAAGCTATATATCAATTGTTAAATTAAATTGTAAAATAAATTCACTTAAATTCTGTTTTCCATTTTCTTGTTATGACATTTTTGCTTGTTATTGGTATAACGTTGCGTATACGTAATATGAAAACACTTATTTTTAAAAAGTTTTAATTAATTGCAAAATGGCAATCTTTTGTCTTTGTTTATTTTGTTATGCAAGTTAATAATAATGATTATCTTGTTACTTCGGTAGATGAATTTGAATAAAATTGATTTTTACACTCAATTATCAACAAATATTTAAGGTTTAAAGTATTTTCAATCAAAGTTAATGCTACTGATATGATTTTATTCTACTTCTCTGTATATTCTCTTCATCTCTTTCTCTCAAAAGTTGAATCACTAAGAAAAGAAATGAATTAGCCTTCTATATTCCCGATGTTACTACTTATCCGTATTGCTTCATTGAGAAGGAAACTCCACTCACAACCAACTAATCTATATAGTATATAAATTCTTGTCTTTTATCTTCCACTCAAACTCATACGAATATATATATATAGATATATATATAGATCTTGATGGCGTTCATTCATTTTGAAGCATATAGCTAAAACTACTCTTCTAGATTTCAACCACTTCAAATGAAAACTTTGCTAAAACCCAATTTTAAGTCTTAAAAAGTTGTCAAAAATTCAAGATCTGATAAAACATATAAAGCACCGATTTTTATTTCAATTAAGAGCTTCATTTCAAGTAGCTGGATTTGATTTTGAGGCTTTCAGTTTGCCAGTAGCCAACCAATCTGAAGGTTAAGCATCAAAAGCATCGTTTCTTTGTACTCATTTAACTCACTTTCCAAATGAGCACGTTTCAAACATTTTCGATTCAAACTCAATACTCGATACTCGTCGTATAGGAGACAAACACATTCCATTTGTTCGTTTCATGTGGCAAGCGAAGCCAAGCGAACTTTATTGTGATGTCTACTCCTCATTACTAAACTGTAGATGGCTACAATTTCAGTTGCCAGATGCAACTCAACTACCTTCATCTTCATTTGCCATTTTGCTGTGTACGTGTCTATTAGCCGGAACGTGTTTCATTTGAATGCTTCAATGAAAGTATGTGTGTGTGTGTGTGTGTGTGTATCTCTTTTCCTTACCCTGTGCGTGTGTTAAGAGATACAGCAGGGCCTCTTCATTAATTTCCATTTGCTAGCAAATTAACAATTTTCGATTGAAAATGTACAAAAGGATGCCAAAAGGATGCCAATTTTACCCTTTTTTCATATTTTTCTTTTTGTGACAATCAATCAATCTGAATTTTTTGGACTAAAAATTGATTATGCTTGCTGGAATGGGCTAAAAGGCAACGGAAAAGTAAAGAGAAAAACGAACCGAGAAGAGCAAATCGTTTGCCCAAAAAAGTAGGCAATAAAAATATTGTACATTGAATTTAAAGTGAATTTTTATAAATGAATCAATCAAATACATATATGCATATACAGAAATTTATATGCATACACATATTTTTTACGCTCTAAACCTAAACATTTTTATTATTTTTTGGGCATTGCCGCATATGCCGCAGCAATTTGCTTGCCAAATGATTTAAGGAGAACGAAGCCCTAGCAAAATGCACACCAGGGACTGTCTGACTTTACACAGAGACCCATGTGAATAGCTATGTGTCTAAGTGTGTGTGTGTGTGCGTGAAATGGAGAAGAAGAACACTTTGGAGGGGCGTTTGGCCTAGCCTTTGCGTGTGTCGGACATGAGCCATGTCAAATAGTTGTCAATTATTTTTATTACAATTTCCCTTTTCCTTTTCGTCTGTCTCTTGACTTTCTCTTTTCATAATGTTGTTGTTATTGTTGTTGTTGTTGTCACGGTTCCGCCTTCTGGGGTTCGTTTCAGTTTGCCTTCGCCTTCAGTTGTTGTCATTTCATTTCATTTTTTTGTTTTGTTTTGTTATTTTTTTTTTTTAACGCATTTATTATTTCGAGACGCGTCTTTTGTTGATTGCCAGAGAAAGCTAAAGTACGAAGGACGACACGTTGGCTTCAAGTGTAGGCTTAATTGGCATTCATCTCCATATGCGTATGTGCGTATATATAATATATACACTTGTATATTTTATAATTTTTCCATTTCTCACAAGCAAACAAACACACACACACACACACTCACGCATATACATATACATACATTTTATATATACATATATATATATATATTTCCTGTGCTGTGCCACTTTTTTATGCTTTCATGCGCATTCTGAGCACTTTTCCTGTCATTCGCGTAATTGTATGGGTGAAACTGTCTGTGTCTGTGTGTCTGTGTGTGTGTGTGTGTGAGTGCCATTTGATGGAGCTGAGCAAGCTTAACCAGCTGAGCTGAGCATCTACCTATTCACTTTCTTTCTTCGTTTCGTATCTGTGTGTCGTCAGAGTTAACAACAAAAATTCAAATCCAGCGGAAGTAATTTGACGCACATGCGGGGGGTCACCTGAACAAACGCACTAACAGTACTCTCCCCCCCAGCTCCCCACTATCTCTTTATCCCAGTGGGGGTGCCACTCTAACAGCTGGAAGGGGCTCTTTGACACCCCCATTCCACCTATCACCATTCATCATATCAAGAGTGTGAGCGAGCAAGTCAATTATGTGCATGCGTGTGTAAATGTATACAGAGATACAGTGTGCGTGTGTGTGTGTGTGTGTGTGTGTGTGTTTTGTATGTAAATATGCCTTGTTGAAACTTTCACGTTTCATTCTTCAATCAGATTTTCATTTTATTTGCCTCAATTAAATGTTTAAGCTAATTAGCTACACCGAATATTGATGTTGGCGTTGAAATGTTAACTTAAGTTATGTTATGTTATGTCATCTTTATGCTTTTTTGTCTGTCTGAACAATTAAGCCAAGTGATCCAATTTGAGAGTTGAATTGACAAGTGTTAACTAAAGGGGAGATTGATTGCTTTGCTTCCAATACTTCAAAATGAGCCAACTGAGCCATTGACATGAAGTAGAGCGACTTGACTTAAGCATATAAACAAAGTTAGTCACTTGTTACCTTGTTGAAAGTATTCTATGATTTATTCTTCTTTCATTTTCATAAATTTAATGACAAAAGCTTTTAGGTCGTATAAGTTACCTAATATTACGCATACGACAAGTAGTACTTATTCTTATTCTCATCATCTCTTTGAGCTGACATGATGAATATGCCTTCTGGCTTTTAGCTTTTGCCGCTTGGTTCTCTTTTTATGGCTCAAAAAAACTTATATGCAATCACGCACTACTGAAAACTACTGCACTATTCAATTATGCGGCATTTTGAGAGATACATTTTTTTAATAGAAATGCCAACTTTAAGCCAAGTTGAGTAATCGCTCACATTCATCATCATCATCATCTCAGCTCATGAACAGAAAATAGATTCAATAGAAACTTTTTAAAGTTTCAAGTTAACTTTGTGTGTGTTTGTGTGTGGATATTCAATTTGATTCATATATTTTGATCTTTTGTTTTATTTCCAATCATACGCATATTTGGCCTTTATTAAAGTTGAAAGAACTAATAAATTATGCAAGACATTTATTAATATTTAATGCTCTTATTCTGATTTTGGTCATTTGCCTGGCTTAAAAATTTATTAATTCTGGTAAAACATTTCATTCAATTTGCCTTTTTTTAAAATTCGGAGAAAAAAAGCAAGGAAAATAAACAGAAAGTTGTTTTTTTTTGTTGTTGATACATTTTCACATAATTAAATGGCCAATTTTGAGTCATTTCAGGCTAACTTTACAAAACAAAATCTTATGTTTTACAATTAACCAACAACTCAGGGCGTATGCGTAATATTAAGAGCATTGGAATGGGAAAGAATGAATATGGTTTTAGTATGATATCGTTTGATATGGGAATGGAAACAAAATTAAATGCCAGCCAACTGCCAACATCTGGCCATTAATTTTCATTGCCGTCGCCATTAAAACACAGTTCAATTTTTCAAACCAGGCAATGCGCCAAAGCGCCAAGCGGCAAAAAGCGAAAAATTTCTGACATTGAAAAATTGTTTTCTTCGCCCCCAAAAAGAAAGCGAAGGCGACACTGCATTCTTAAAGATAGAGAGAGAGAGAGAGAGAGAGAGAGAGAATGTGTATAAAAATGAGAGAATGAGAAGCAGGTAAAACTCAGGAGTCGCAGTCGAGTTGATAACAAACTTGAGTTGCAAATTTATCTGCCTCACTGATTGCACGATTCGGCTTTTGTCTGAAGTTGATGGCCGATGTGCTTGTTGGTGTTGCCTATTGGTGTTGGGTGTTGCTGGCTGACAGCAGCAGCAGCAGAAACAGCAGCAACAGCAGCAGCTTTAATGAGTTCACGTCGGCATTTTGGGGGTAATTGAGGGTATAACCACACTTCTAAATGCCGACTGCCGATTCACCACTCTCCATTCTCGACTACGATTGCTATTCCGATTCCGATTCCCAGATTCGTGTTTTTAGGTGGGCTACATTTTGCGCTGATTAGATGGTAATCGATTGGACTTGGGTCATTGATTTGATTGCCAGCAGCCTGCGGACAACAGATATGGCTTAAATTGGTTCGATTGGTTTCTATGATATGAAAAGATCGTAATACAATTTAATTACAATTTGATGGATTTATCATTCAATTTGTCAGTTTTATGTTTTACTCAAATACCAAATTGTTGGAACATCTAATTAATAGCCAATTGCTTGGAAAAAAGAGTTCATTCAAAACAAATAAATTGTATTTTTTGAACAATTTAACTATATCCAACTTATAAATCATTGAGTAATTCAAGATTTTACATCCAAGTGCTTTTAGAGATGAGAATTAAAGATAATTAAATCAAATATCTAATATTTCTGAGTTCAAAAGATTTAAAGACTAAATAACAAAAACCAAAGAAGATAAAAGTAATTTTAGTCTGGAGGTTTTTCTTTATTTTAAAACATTTTCATTTGTATCTCAATTTCGGGACGCTCCAAAAGTTTTTTAACTATTTTGTTTAATTTCCAATCGATTTTCAAAAGTTATATGTAAATTTGATTAAAATGTAGCATATTGAAAGTAATTTAATAAAATTTGAAACGATTACCAGTATATATGTAACTTATTCTATTTTCGTTTGATGCAACTATTCTAGTAGAAAATATATGAAAAGCCAATAGTAGATAATTTGATTTATCCATTCAATGCTAATAAAATTATTTGGGATTTCTGATGGGGGGATTATCACACATGTGTAAGTCTTGAACTTGAAGACCAAGTTGTTTCAATATATATGCCTTTATGTTTATACAGTTTAAGTGCATAACTGAACGCCAAGTTAGGCTAAGTCAATGGCTTATATACACATATTTTGTTGTAGCCCCCCAAAACCCAACACTCTCTGTGTCTCTCTGTGTCTCTCTGTGTCCGTTGGCCATGTGAAGATAAGTAAAGTCGTTCACCTGGCGCCCAAAAAGCTGCTACCCATGGCTGGAACTCTGATTATTTAAGCAATCACTTGGCATAATCAGCTTTCGCACACAGATGTGGTGCCGCACGTTGGCAATAAAGTGCCCTGATGCAGCACTTGGGACCAGAGATCAGGACATATAGACAGCCAGACCGACACACACACACACACACTCGAAGTGGGATAGAGAGACAAACCACAAGCGCAATAGCTTGAAATACCGCATATTGGTCGGTTGGTTCACAGCTCTGGCAATGGCCAACCAAAGCATCAGAGAGAAGGAAAAAATCGAAACCAAAAAGTGCATTAAAAATTCAACGCCTTTGCGAGTGATTTTTCACTTTGGTCTGCCTGCTAGGCGGACGATGAGAGCAACGATAATGCCTTCTGACTTCGTTTATTGCATCATGTATCATGTAGGAGACAGGAAGCCAGGACCAAAAGAGCAAGAAGAAGGCAGCTTAATGTGGCTATGTGACTGGCTGTGTTAGTGTGTGCGTGTGTGTGTGTGTGTGTGTGCTAGTGTGTGTGTTTGTGTAGGTTTGTGTGTGTGAGCGCTTTCATTTCCCAAACGTTCACTTTATTTTTCGGGTTTTGGCTTAATAATTTTATTGCTTTCGGTTACGGTTTATGCTTGGCTGAAGCAAAGAGAATCAACCTTTTTCTCTCGGTCTCTCTCTCTCTCTCTCTCTATCTCTCGCATTCTCTGTCGCCAACTTACTATCGTCCTCTGTGTGTATGTGTGTGTGTGTGTGTTTGTATAAATCCTTCCTGTAATTGCATTAAAGCTTTCGCTGCAGGCAAAACAAGAAGAGAGAATGTTTGTGTGTGTGTGTGTGTGTGTGTGTATTTTGTTTTCTTTTTTTTATGTTTAATTGAATTTCATCCTCGCCTTTTACATCCTTTCTCTCGCTGCATACATATTTCATTCTGCTTCTTTATGCTCTTCTTATTTACATATTCGACCTGCCTTTCTTTCCCATTCCTCTTTGATACCATATAAATCACGATTCAAGAAAAACACAGAAATATGCCGCTCTTTCTCTCTCTATCACTCATTCTCTCTGTGAATCTCGGTTCTCTCAGTTTTTTCGAGTCTTGTCCCTAGTGATATATGACCTTTATTATGGGCCATAAATATTTTGTTGAGCTTCGGTTCGACGAAAGGCGCTTTTCCGTTTCTTTTTTTTTTTTTTATTAATATTATAACGAGTACACACACACACAGACACACCGGGCGTATGAGTAACAATTTCCCACAGTAACTTCCTCAATTGATAAAAGAGAAATTGTCAGATGGCACAAGGCAAAAACCAAATCACGGCCGCAATTTTCACTCGAAATTGCTTCATTTTCATTGCGCAAAAGAGAAAAAAACCAAACGAAACGAAATGAAAACTGAGTGAAAGAAGCAAACAAACAAAACAAAAAAAATCGCTGACAAAATGTCATGTTTATTCATGAGTATTTCCATGCGTACAGTTTACCTGAGCCAAGCTAACACAGATGGCGTAAACGAAAAAAGGGTTTGATTGATTTAACGCATGTGAAACATTGCAAAATGAATTGCTGGCAAATCAGAACCCATCAATAAGCTCGGCCCCAAAATCTGTCAGTCCTCCACACATGAAAATAATTTAAAAATTGTTAACATTTCCAATCATTGAAAGTGTACAATGTATTTGATCTATTTCGATGGATATACAATATGCCTCCGACTTGATATCCTCGAATCTAACATACCCAGAATTTCGTCTTCATAGATCTTTCGATGGCTTACTTATGGCCATATTTACTGACAACACGGCCATTTGTGCTCATATATTTAAGAGAATATATTTATTTTCATTGGAATATATACATTAGCTCCAAACCAAATGCCAGCAGGTGACCTTTTCGCTATGCAACAAAGACTTTCCATTTATTTTTCTGAATGTTTCCCGCATGGACGTATGTTGTGTGTGTGTGTGCGGGGTGGGGGGTCCTATCGAAAAATTCTCAATAAAACATAATCAAAGTGGGCCATTTGTAGTAAGCTGTTCAATGTTGTATGATCCATTGAAAAGTCAAACAAAAGAATGCATCTTTTTGAACTCTAAAGCTTAAAAAGTATTTCAAATTTGTCAGATTAACGATTTAATCTGAAAAATCGTGTCTTGAACGAAGTCTGAAGTAAACCTACTTGGACCAAATCCTTCGATCAGCTCCAGGTTCTACAATATATGATATAAGGCCTGCTTCTTAGTGATCAGATTAGCTCATTCATTTAATTGAAGACTAAACATTGCAATATCAGAGTTAATGACTTTATTCACACTTTCTTCATGTCAATACCCAAACTGAACTGAAATGTCTAACAGAAAATCAAACAAAAAGCAGGAAAAGATTTAAAAAAATCTAAAGCCACAAACTTAAAAATTTGGTTAAAAAACAAACAAAATATTAAAATGAATATTTTTTAAATTGACATAGCAAAAGCAACTAATTCATAATTAAATGTCAATTAACTTTAATGGCCATCTATGGCATAGACTAGACTAAAAAGTTTTAGCCCTAATGAGAAATCATTAAAGCAAACTTAATTATTAATGTCTCAGAGGAGTTTTCCATCAATATTATTGATAAGAATATATATGTATAGGTAGATCTATATGGAATACTGTTTTCTAAATACTCTTTGGAATATTTATATACTACCAACACGATCCGCCTTCTGGCTGTCAAGTGAAAGCTTTTTGCCTACCTTCAATGTAATTAAAATACAAGCAAAAAACATTCAGAGAGAGAGAGAGAGAGAGGGTGAGAGGTGGGGGAGAGGGGAATCAGAAAGTGAATCAAAATAATTTTATCTGGCCACGGCTGTTGATTTTGTATAAAATTTGTAAATTGAGGCAGTCGACTTTGGTTACCATGGGTTGACTTGCTGCTTTGAGTTGGATATTCTGTTGCGGTGATGTCTCATGCAAATGTCTGCCCCTAATTTATGCTGCGGCTCAGTTACAAGCAGAAAAAAACAAAAAAAACAACAACTACAACGAAAATGTACAAAATTTACATGAGGCAGCAGCTGCTTGACCTACTATATACCCCGTCAGTACTCTCTTTGCCTCTGTCTTGGTGACCATAGCCCATCCGGAATCACTTAAGTCCAAGCTATATGCATGACCAATGGCAACATTTGGTTAAGCTAAGGATCAAACTTCATATTCATAACATACAAAACCCCCGACACACACACACACACACACACACCCACACACACAGCACAACAATTTTTTCAATCTTGTTCCTCGGGCTTAAGACAAACGAAAGAAATGCAAACCCCTCTTACCTACAAGTAGAAGAAGGCAAAAAAAAAACTAACAGAATTTGCCATGTGAAAGCGTTAACAAAAAAAAAAAAAAGGAACACGGAAAACGGAAAATGAAATCGGAACAAGGGTAGGCAATGCCTGACAGCCAAAAAGAACTAAGCAGAACAGCAATGGAAATGAGCGGGAGAAGTGAGAGAGAGAGGGAGGATAGGGAGTACATACATAGAGATTGGCCAGGATAGGACAGGCAGTTAGGCTACTTAGTGGCCAGCCCGATGGCAAGCATTTGACATAATCGTTGATAAGGGATTGCGGATTGAGAAAGAGGATTTCTGTCCCATGTTGCCTCCAAAGCTGGCACAGACATGGACACACACACACACAGAAAGACTGCAACAATTTGGCAACAAATTTTTAATACCCTTAACTAAAACGCCCAAAATCGTTTAGCCAATAATGAAAATCGGTTTCGTTCTTTGGCATTCCATTCAATTTCAATTCAGTTCGTGTTTTGGAACACTTAAAATATATTTTAGTTTCATAATGTTTCAGTTTCTGTACAAAAATCGAGTCAATAATGTTATGTATCATTTAAAATCTAAAATAAGCATTTCCCAACATTGTAAAACCTAGTATTCCTTAGATATGGTAACATTGTCATAAAACATCAATAAACGGTCAGTCTAGCATAAGCTCTCAAGAAGAACACGCGTACCTCTCTTCTGTGGACACAACATTAATGGCGACGAGGCAAAAAACAAATTAAAACGTTTAGCTACAATAATTGTGTAAAATCTAGTTGGTCAGTCATTGATTCTCATCAAGATGCCAATAGAAAGCGCGGAATTTCAAGAATTGCTTTCCCAGCAACAGCAATTCACAACGAACATTCTAGAACAACAACGACAATGGATGAGAGAAATTCTTGGAAATAATTCTTCATCTAGTGCTAGTAATTCAAGCCACGCGGGTGAATTAGCTATGTGTCCTCCATTTCACAAATTTGACAAAGACAACCAAAATTGGGAGTCTTATCTAGAACAGTTATCGCAACATTTTAATGCATATTCGGTCAGTGCAGACGAAAAACAAAAAGCATATTTTCTTTCTTGGTGTGGCGTCAGTTTGTACGAGCTTCTTAAAAATCTCTTCGGGAGTAGCAACTTAAACACACATACATATAAAGAGCTCACAGACAAACTTACTGTACATTTCACAACTAAGCGTCATATTGTAGCAGCGCGCTACGAATTTTTTAAGAAAGAGATGGCACATGGTCAAACACACAAAGAGTGGGTAGCCGATTTGCGCGGGATCGCTCGTGAATGTCAATTTGTGTGTTCTGCACAAGGTTGTTTGTCCAACTACGTAGATGAAATGATCCGGGATCAGATCATCGTACATACCCCGTATGATGCAGTACGGACAGCTGCTCTTCAAAAGCACCAGCCGACTCTTGAAGATGTGCTCATGGTTGCGGAGACCTATGAGACAACGACAAAAACCGTTGCAACCCTTAAAGACAAGAGAGAGAGTCAAGTTCCACTCAACGCGATCCATACATTCAAAAAGTATCAGAATAAACCGAACAAAGAGAAACAGTGCAAAAACTCGTGGAAATCGTGTTCTGGGTGTGGAACGTCTCACACTAGAGAGAGATGCAAGTATCGTGACGCCGTATGTTACAAATGTGGTAGAAAAGGCCATATATCAGTCGTGTGTATGTCAAAGCAAGACAAAAGTAATTCGCAGACACAAAAAAGAGAAGAAGCAAATTTAATGGAAGAAGTAAACACTATAACGGGTCAAGTCAAAAACGAAAATCGTAAAAAGCTAATTGATGTCAAAATATTGAATCAAGTTATTACTTTTCAAATGGACTCAGGGTCAACAGCTTCAGTGATAAATTTTGAAACATATTTATTACTGAATAAACCAAAATTGCAAGAATGTTCCAGACAATTTTTCGCATATACACACATTCCAATACCAATACTAGGCGAATTGCACACTGTCGCAAAGTGTGGAGAAAAAGTCGAAAATATTGTAATCATTGTTACTAGTAAAAGAGACGAAGCCAATCTTTTCGGAACAGATTTATTTAAAAAATTTGGATTCGACATTGTCCAAATATGTAAGATTTATGAGCAAGAAAATATTCGAATTAACGAGCTTTGCTGCAAATATAAGTCAGTGTTCGAGCCTGCCATGGGTACCATAAAAGATTTCAAAGCCAGCGTATTTTTAAAATCTACAGCAACACCCAAATTTTGCAAAAGCCGTCAAATTCCATTTGCTCAATTGGAACATTTCAAAGCCGAAGCAAATCGTCTCACGGAAGCCAATATCTGGAAACCGATCAAATTTAGCAACTGGGCATCCCCCATTGTGTTAGCACCTAAGCCAGGTGGAGCCATTCGGATTTGTGGTGACTTTAAGCAAGCAGTTAACGCACAAATCGACATAGAGCAGTATCCATTACCAACAAAAGAGTCCCTATTCCACATAATTCGTCATGGTAAGCAATTCAGCAAAATAGACCTAAAAGACGCCTATCTTCAGATGGAACTAGATGAGGCAACAAAGCAATTCATGGTCGTCAACACGCCATTGGGCCTATTTCAATATCAGCGCCTTCCGTATGGAATTGCCAGCGCACCGGCAATCTTCCAGAGATATCTTGAGCAACTTCTAAAGGGAATAGAAGGTTGTGGCAACTACCTAGATGACATCATCATCTCAGCTCCAACAAGCGAGGAGCATCTGGAGCGAATCGAGCAAGTTTTAAACATACTTCAAGAAAACGGAATCAAATGCAAAAAGGAAAAGTGCTTCTTTTTCAAAGACGAAATCGAATACTTGGGAAGACGGATTAGTGCTGCTGGAATTTTGCCAGACACATCCGGATTAGAAGCTGTACGTCTATTAAAACCGCCCTCAAATTTAAAGCAATTGGAAGCATTTATGGGTAAAGTAAATTACTATTGCAACTTTATACCAAACTTTTCACAGTTGGCAGCACCTTTAAACCAACTTCGTAGAAAAAATGTAAAATTTTATTTTGGTCCGAATCAACTACAAGCCTTTTCAGCTCTGAAGTCTCACATTATTAACGCAACGCAACTGGCGCATTTTGATGAAAATTTACCGATCGTGCTCGCAGCAGACGCATCATCATTTGGTCTCGGAGTAGCCCTTTCTCATATTCAACACGATGGTCAAGAGAGACCCATTGTTTTTGCTTCGAAGACACTCGACAAACATCAAGAGAAATACAGTCAAATAGAAAAAGAGGGATTGTCAATCATTTTCGGAGTTAAACGATTTCACCAATATCTGTATGGGAGGAAGTTCATACTGTTAACCGATCACAAGCCGCTTGTATCGATCTTCAATCCAGGGAAACATCTTCCATTGATGACTTCAAACAGACTACAACGTTGGGGTATCATTCTAATGGCGTATAATTTTGATATCCAGTATCGGGCGACATCTGCACATGGCAATGCCGATGCTCTTTCCCGACTACCAATTGGAACTGATATAGAATTCGATAAAGAGGAGGAAGCTTGCAACGTAATAAGGGAAATCAATCCACCGGTTAATGCAGAAACCATTCTCAAGCATTTCAATAACGATAAAATCCTCAAACAAGTCCTGCACTATGTTTCTGTAGGATGGCCAGAAAAGTTAGAAAGTGGCAACGAAGATTTATTGCCATACTTTAATCGTAAGTTTGCTTTAACAGTTAATGATCACTTACTATGTTTACAGTCAGATGCAAATCGTATGGTGATTCCAACCAGTCTACGTCCAAAAGTCCTTAAACTATTACATGAGGGACATTGGGGCATTGTTCGCATGAAGCAAATTGCAAGGAAACATGTTTGGTGGCCTGCCATTGATGAAGACATAAAAAAGCTAGCTCAGTCATGCAACATCTGCAAGAGCAACAATCCAGCGCTACCACGACAATACCAAAGTTGGCCTACAGCAACCACAGCTTGGGAGCGAATCCACATCGACTTCGCTGGCCCAATATTCGATGCCATGTGGTTAATTTGTGTAGACGCATACTCGCAGTTCCCGTTTACTGTTCAAATGACATCGGTAACAACCGCCAACACAATCTCAGCTTTGTCTTCAATTTTTGCAATCGAAGGATATCCTAAGACTATGGTCAGCGATAATGGACCGCAGCTTACGTCTGAAGCATTCAAAGAGTTTTGCATACTCCATGGAATCAAGCATATAACAACAGCACCATTTCACCCAGCCTCTAATGGATTGGCTGAGCGATTTGTACAATCTTTTAAAATTTCTGTGAAGAAAAATATTCAGGAAGGTTTGCCTGTACGAACAGCAGTAACGAAATATCTTGCTTCTTACAGATTCACCCCAAATGCACAAGGTAAATCTCCTGCTGAGTTAATTCACGGTCGTTCAGTTCGCACCGTATTAAGTCAACTTTTCGAAAAGCCTGTCGAAACTAAGCAAGAGCTGACAAAATACAGCACAAATCAAAAGGTATTTTCCAGAAATTTCTCGAGGGGAGAAAAGTGGATCGAAGGCACTATCGATCGACCAATTGGACGAATGCTGTACGTCGTACGTACATCAAATGGCTTTATCAAGCGCCATTTCAACCAAATCAAACCACGCATGTCAGACAACACGTCCGAGCACAACCCGACTAAGTATTGGTTCGTTCCTGAAATACCACAACCAGCTCCTTGTTCAACACCAGAATTACAAGAAGACCAGCCAGAAACGCACCACGATCTTCCGAATACCATTCAAGAAACTGTTCCTGATTCTGGTGAAAATGCAGCAACGTCGAATGAAACTCCAAATCGAATCCAATCTTCGCGACGACGTTCTGGTATACCTGTTCGACAAAGTACAAGAGCTCGTCAGGAAGTCAATCGGTTCAAGCCACACGATTTCCGAAAATCTAAGAATTAATTGCCGTTTATAATTTAAAGGGGGAGATGTGTTATGTATCATTTAAAATCTAAAATAAGCATTTCCCAACATTGTAAAACCTAGTATTCCTTAGATATGGTAACATTGTCATAAAACATCAATAAACGGTCAGTCTAGCATAAGCTCTCAAGAAGAACACGCGTACCTCTCTTCTGTGGACACAACAAATAAATTCAATCTGATTTTGGTGATAAAAACTAAAATTATTGAATCTCATTAATGCATTTTCTGTTTTCCAATCTCATTTCCATTTCGTCCCATTTCCCACTTGTTTTAGATTTTCCATAATATTTCTGTTTCTTTCTACTGGAATATTATATTTCAATTCAATAAAATTCCATCACATTTTGTCATTCGAAACTAAAGACATTTTTAATTTGTTAAGATACACAATCAGTAAATATCAGTAGATTTTATTTCATTACTTTGCTTTCCAATCTTTCAATTGAATACAATTTTTAGCCCATTCCACATTTCATTTTTGTTCTGATTGTCATTCCATTTTCAATTCGAATTGAAATTCAATTACCATTTCTGGAGGTGAAAAACTTTGTCATATACATTATTTTTCCTGTTTTTTTTTCCAAATGTTCATCTTGTGATTTTGTTGTTTAAAAGAAAAGATTCAAAATAAATCGATTTCCTCAAGTTGGTCAACATTTTTTATGGACACGTGGTCTCTTAATTATATTGGACAACAACCAAAAAACACAACCAAAAAAGAAGTGAGAAATAAAATTTAGAAAAAGTTTTAATTTTTTTTTTTTTTACTTTTTATGTACTTTGTATGTTATTTGTTGTAGTTGCTGTGGTTGGTCTTTTTCTCCCTCTCTTTCTCTCTCTCTCTCCCTCTCCCTCTTTCTCGCTCTGGTTTCTGTTGATTGCAACATGACGATAAGTTTTTGATAAATTTTTGCGATGTGCGATGTGAGGTTGCTCTGAAGGAGCTTTTGACAAGTGGCTACCATTTTTTAATGTCACTTTTTTTTTTTTCGTGGCCACCGCCAATTCTGATGTTGGGAAAGAGATAGGAAGAAAGAGTGCTAGAGAGGGATAGCGAGTGTTTTTACTGCTCAATGGAGCGTATATTTTGAAATTGAAATCATAAGAGGCAGGCAGAGCAATGCCAGTGGCAAGTGGCTAGGCATGAGGTTGGGGCAAGTGGAGTAACTGCTGGCTGGCTGGCTGGCAGGATGTGCAGAGTAGAGAAAATGACAGAGCAGAGATGAAGAGCAGTTGCTGTTTATCTCCCACGTTGCTGACTGTCAGTGGATGCTTGCTTCATTGAGTTTTATGGAAAAAACGCGGCCAGATATTGTTGTATATAAAACTCTGTCGCCTTTTTTGCCTCTCCCGTTCCCACTCCCACTCTCAATCTCACACTTTCTCTCTCTGTCTCTCTCGCTCGGGCTGAATGTTGTCTCTCTGGCTGTCACTTGATGGCAATCAGGGGCCAGCAGAAAAACTCATAAAACACAGCAGCCCAGAAGCCGCTGGGACCAGAATTTAAGCCGTTTAAGCGCTCCGCACAAAGTGTTAAGTCTTTTACTTTGTTTGCATCTCTCTCATCTCCACCCGGTCTCTCTACCCGTCTCTAGTCGTTCCTTTCCTTTCCTTTCCTTTCCCGTTTACTGTTTGAATGCTTTATAATTACATTTTATGTGCCAACAGGTGCAAACTCCCCCAACTTGCTAGCACCATCCATCCATCCAGGAGCCCCGTCGGCCTTCGTTTTGTGCTTATTTAGTTTCCACTTTTATTGAATGCTTTTCATTCCTTTCACTTCTCTGGCTTTAGAGACTCAATACCATGGAGTTTGAGTTTTATGGTCTCATCTCCCATCTCTTTACATTCATTCTTCCTCGTAAAACAAACATTGAGATTGCTACGAAATCAACTCGACTTGCAGATACTCTACATTAAATCGTTAAGGCTTCTTGTCAAATGTTTCATCTTGTTCCTAATGCCTTCAGTAAGGGTGAAAAGAAATACAGAAACGTGAGAGACAAATCTTTTCTGAAGGGCATTCGTATTTAATTTTCCGTTTTCATTTCATTTTCATTTGATGATTTAAATTATCTGATTAAAGCCGATTGATTGTCTGTTTGTCTTGTGTATGGGATGCTGATGAAATGTTGACTTAATTAGCTAATCCGATTCGATTTCAATCAATCATCGAAGGCTATGTAACATTCAAATCATATCAACTCTCGAACACACACACACACACACAGAGAGAGAGAGAGACAAATCAAATCATATCAAATCAAAAGAAAGTTGACTGAACTTTTGCTTCTTACAAGCTCAACTTAACTGCATCCTTTTTATTTTTCTATCTTGTTGTATTTGAAGTGAGGGAAAGTGAGAGGGAAATAGGGTTTCCGCATCCTTTGCTTGATTTATCCCAAGACGATTTATTTATGATATACTGTGAGGGGAAGGCCAAAAAAGTTTTCGTTTATTTTTTTTTGTGGATTAAATTGCAAATTCTCCTAACATTTACTTGTGTGTTTGTCTGTGTGTGTGTGTGTGTGTGTGTCGGCCAAGTGTTTGCTTTTGCAATATTAATTTGAATGGTAATACGAACAAGCTTGCAGCAGCAGTAGGACTCATTCGGCCAAAAGGACGAATAAAGTGAGCAAAACCAAACAGAATTGTGTGCAGGACGGAATGGGGGGGGACGGGCAAGAAGAAATTTCGCTTCAAACTGGTTTGTAATTATCACATTTAGGAAATTGCAAGCCAAGCTTAACCGCAAAATGTGTGAAATTCCAAACTCGAGTGGATAAACCAAATAGTTGCTTCAATATTATCTCTTTCCAGCCCCCGCACAGTGCCTTCTTCAAATTCCATTCCGCCTATAGCCAACATCTACTATTTATGCATGTATGTGTGTTGGTCTCTCTCTGTGTGTGTGTGCGCCCCAACAATGTGTAATTAAATACTCTTGCTGAGGTGACCCACAATAAATTAAACGATGCCAGCAACAACAAGTATATTTCAACTAAATTTTATAATACCAAAACTAGTCGGCCAAAAATAATGAACCTCAGAAATGGATAGTAGCTTGATATTTATGTACATATATGCATATCTTGTGTCAATTTCTATTCCGAAATTCCTACAGTATTTTGTTATTAATGAGACATTTGATAAATTTTGACAAATTAAGCTCCTCCTTCTGTATATTTTCAAATGTTTCAAAACATTTTGTGTTCACCTATAGAAATTAATAGAATTAAAATTCAGCTTGAATAATTTTAACAATTTATCGCAAGTGCATTTCAATCGATTTTTTTTTTAAAGCTTTCATGCAAATAAATTAAAAAGAAACTATAAATTCTTTGTTATTAGTTTAACTTTCCACTCCAACCTCAGAAAAGGTGGAAAAAATGCAAAAATTTTGCCGAATAAATTTTGTTTAATGAAAACCAAAAATGTCACCCACGAAATATGCAAGCCAAAGTATAACCAACTTGGGCAAATCATAAACCCGAGTTTAGGGTAAGGGGAGGAGATAAAAAGTGTAATTGGATACATAAATATTTCTAAAAGTACTTAGTACTTTAAACCTAAGAGACATTGAGGCT
This sequence comes from Drosophila willistoni, assembly GCF_018902025.1. NCBI lineage: Eukaryota > Metazoa > Arthropoda > Insecta > Diptera > Drosophilidae > Drosophila > Drosophila willistoni. The sequence continues at coordinate 11,536,104 of NW_025814052.1, forward strand.
GGAATTGTTATTGCTCTTGGAGATTCCATTAAGTAGTTCGATTTGCTGCACCTTTTTTTACATTTTATTGATTGGCTATTCCGTTGGCTTAGTCAAACTAAAAGATAGTTAGAGATAGATAGAGTAAGTAGTTAGTTAGTAGAAGGAAATAAGCATAGAAACCACATGCTTTAACTTTTGCTTTAGTAATTAATGCTTTTTCTTCTCATAATGTTGATTACTTCAAGTTCATAAAAATTATTCGCCCGCTTGACTATATAGATATATATTTCCCAAAGAAAAGCCATCAAATTTGGCTAAGAAATTCTATGGCAAAGTCAAGAGCAATGATGGTTAATAAAATTCTTGTGCATTGTGCGGTGCGCTAAAAAGTATGCTATGGTCTTAAGCTTAAAACATTCTGGCGCGCTTTCTTCCTCACTGTCTCTCTCTCTCTCTCTCTGTTTCTGCGTCTCTCTTTCTCATTGAAAGTAAATTTTATTTCACACACTTATTTAATTTTAATTTTTCTTTTGCCATTTATTTTACTTGCTGTTTTGAAACATTTATCATTTCAAAATTAAACTGAACATTTAAAATGTCTTTTTCACCCTGCAGGCGACATCCAACAACAACAACAATAATCAGAAACAACGATATACAACAGAAGGGCAGCAGCAGCAGCAGCAGCAACAACAAAAATAACAACAACTACAGCAAACAGCAACAACAACAACAAAACGCTACTTGTAACTAAAGTGACATGAGGCCTTAACAACAATAACTACAACAAAAACAAGAGGAACAGGAACAACAAACAAAAACCGTAGAGCACTAAAACCCAAATTACAAACAATTAAAAAGCAAGCACCCAAAAGGATCCTAAAAACTTCTACTTTCACTCCCCTTTCTGCTCCCTAATCCAGAAGCCGCCTGCAGACGCTTGACAAGAAAGGCAGGCAAGCAAGGCGAAATGTGAGGCACAGCCAGTCAGCCAGTCAGTCAGTCAGGCGGAGGCACTGAAAACACCAAAAACAGACATAACCCAAGGCAAAAACATTTATGACCAACTAAAACTGAATAACAACAACAACAGCATTAGCAGCATCAGCAGCAGCAGCAGCGGCCAACAAAACGCGTAGAAACGGTGACGAGTGGGCAAGCGGGTGGGTAGATAGGAAGGAAGTGGGGCAAACAGCACAAAGGACACCAGACACCAGAACGACTTCCACTCTCCTATTTCTTAACCCCATACAGCTGTGTCTCTTTGTGTCACATCCACAACAACACAAAGGCACAAACAAAAGGCGGCAATAAAAAACATTTCGCATTGTTTGCTTTGCTGCTTTGGTCCACCCAAAGAGCAGAGGAGTCGGCGGAGGAGCAGCACCATAGGAGCACACATTTAGTTCTTTCTCTTTTTTTTTTGTTTTCTTGTTTTGTTTGGTGCCTTTTGGCTGGCATCGCCTTTGCCCCACTCAATTAAGCTCACTAAAAACGGAGAACAAACTGAAACCAGACAAACTCAAATACAGTCAACTGGCCACGGTAACGGCCACGCCTTTTGGGTGAATAGGCGTGGATCCGTAACCGTATAGGGACAGCGGACAGAGGACAGCAAAGCAGAGAGTTTAATGTCACAATGAAACTGAGCGTGAGCGCATATCGGGCGCATGCATCCGCACACAAGAAAATCCTCTCGAGCGGCTATCATTCCCAGCTCAATTACGGCAGCACTGGAGCCGGAGCATCTGCGGCCGCATCGTCGGCGGCCTCAACATCGGCCACTGTAACAGGCCTTTATACGGTAAGTGAACCAAAGTGACCGACACTGTCATTGCCAATGTCAGGTGAGAGCAGTGTCTGTGTGTGTGGGTGAAGAGGTCAATCTAAAATTATGGGTGTGAGTTAGTAGTAATTTGCCTAGTTTTACGACAAAATTCAAAATGGTAATCAAAATATATTAGCAGGATGTCTTTCTTACTACCCTTGCACACACACCCACCCACACACACACACACACACACACACACACACACACACTCACACACAGTTACACTTTCATAGACATTTTTGCCCATAATTACCTATCTAGAGTTTAAAAGTTTAATAAAGTTCAAAATGTTGTTAGAGCTAAAAGCAAAACTTTTATCATACCTTTGAAGTTCATAAATTAAAAGCAACAAAAAACAACAACAACAACAAAACGTTGGTAAAAATATGAAAAATATAGTTAGGCCTGGATGTCCATCATTTCAGTCAAAGGATGCTAAAAGGACCTAATTACATTAAAAACTTGGCAAAACTAATACTAAAATACATTAAAATTTTACAAACTAAAATGATAAAGTACCGGAAGCTTCATTGCTTAATGAAACATATTAATATTATTACCAATATTAGTTAGTCTCGAGTTGTGTGATTTAGTTGCCATTTATATTGTTTACCTATCGATTAGTTAACTTTAAAACTAGAGAGTTGAGACTAAGAGTTTAATAAATGAAATTGAACCCGTTTAGGTTAAGCAAGGAACAAAAAGAAGCCCACATAACTACGAAATCCATAGTAAAACACTTTCGGAGGCAACACGTATAACGAGGTATTACTGTATTAACGTATAATGAGATGATTTTGCATTCAGTTCAGGCTAAAATATCGTTCGAAATTTATTAGTTGCTAACCATTTCATCATCATGTCATGTTTGGTTTGATTTGTGACATGAATTTTCCTTGGTTTCTTTTTTTTTTTTTTTTTTAGGGTTGCTTGTGAATTTTTATATTCCAAATTTTGGATGCCCCATATTCATATTCATATTCATATTCATATTCATAAAAAAAACTGTAATGATTATAGGAGTATGCAATTCGTTTGCTTATGTGCTATTGCCATAAAGATTGTGGTGAGGCGGTGGCTGGTGGCTGTTGCCTGGTTTATGGTGTTAGGAAATTGAGGCGACGTGGTTTTTATGTTGCCAAGGTTTGGGGACAGAAACTAAGAGAGCAAGAGAGGCAGAGAGACACCCTCTGTCAAAATTTATCATTGCTTAATCAAATGAATTTCATAGAGATGTTGTTGTTGTATACACAATTTTATTTTTTGGCATCCCAAAAACTTTTTTTGGGTATAAATTATTATGGCATGTGGTATGGTATGGTATGGTATGGTCCTGTTACAGGATCCCCCTATTACCGCACAATAAATTCCAATCAAGTTTTGTGGCACATTTAATTACCATGGAGTTACACAGTGAAGAGCTTAGGCCAGCATAGCAACGATTTGTCCCAAACTAATTGGTTGCAATGATAGAGATAGAAACACATTGAATTGGATATAGAAATGGGAATACATTCGCAAAGAATATGTACATATACATATGTATGTATATATAGAAATGTTATGTGGCTAGAAACTGTGTTAAGGGATTTACCAGTTTTCGGCAATTAGACAACCATTGAATTTGTCCCATTGGAAGCATTGTGAACCTGGGGCCAACAACTTTTTGCCACAACTTCTGTTGGCTCAAGTCAAAGTGTTGTAATTTTAGCCATTCCTAATGCCATAAAAGAGAATGTTACTACCAGGGTAAATAGCCTCAACGATTGGGTGCGAATTGAGTGGAGTTTATCGACTCTCTCGCTCTTCAATCTATATGCCTAACTCTTAGTCTCAGTAGTTCTTCATTCTGTGGGTTTACTTACTCAATTATCTTTCTCGAGTGACAAAAAGTGAATAGAGATAGAGCTAGAGAACGTTACTACTTTCTACAGTGGTAGAAAGTGTTTAGCATTTATCTTTCTCTCTTCACCCTCTATCCATATTTATGTTCTATTTCTCTCTCTCTCGCTCTCTCTGTTCCTCTGTGTACTTTCCATATCTCTACACATTCTATCTCTCTTTATTCTCAATCCCTCTTCACTTTTCCTTTTTTTTTCTTTTCTCTTTCTTCTTGTTTGTTATCTTATATGTCATCTTTATTAGTCACTCTTCTTTAGGTTTTCTTTCTCTTCCTTCCTTCATCATCATCAATTTGCTGAGTAGTTCTTTACTGTTTCCAAGCTTTTGCTCTACAGCTGATCTTTTCTTTACTTCATTCTCTTGGCCCTTCTTGTTCGACTGTAATTCGCTTTTATGTTCCCTTTATTCTTCTGCTTTTCTTATTCGCAATTTACTCAGCTATTGGTCTGTTCCTTCTGTTCGTCAAGAGCATCAACATTATCATCATCATCAGCAGGAGCAATAAAATGTAATTTTAATTACCTATTATCGCCACATCCTCCACATTGTTGTTCCCTACTGGGAGCATTTTATGGTTGCGTGTGTGTCTGTGTGTGTGTGTGTGTGTGTGTGTATGCGTCTGGGGTGTGTGTAATTGACTGCATGAGACTGATGCTTAAGGGGAAATTTGCATAATTCTCTTAATTGTGGATGATATTGATGTTGATGACGTTGATGCTAATGATGATGATGATGATGATGATGATGATGTTGATAGAGATGAGGATGGATAAAGCTCTCTCTTATATACACACACCAAGCCAATTGTATTTGATTGCCTAACTAATTTCAGATGGATACGCACGAGCATGAGCATGGTAAATTTCCCAAGGATATGGCACGCAAAATGCAGCAGCATGGCGAATGCAATAGCGATACGGATGTCATCAGTCCAACGGGTACCAGCAGTTCCGGTGGTGGCGGTGGCGGTGGTGGCGGCGGCGGCGGTGGTTCTGGTAGCGTTCCCAGTGGTGATGGCTATCATAAGCGGCATCATCATCACCATAAGGCGATGATGGCATTGGCCAATAACGATGATGACAACAATAGTGCGGTGCATTCCTCCGATAGCAAGAGTCCCAGTCAGCGGTAAGTATTTTGAAAGTCTCACACGGCATTATACACACAAAGAAACATACTCATACTCGTGCATACACTCAAACATACATACAAGTACATTAAAAACAAAAATAAAAAACCGCGAAAAATTACCCACCCCCCTCGACAAAAGAAAGAAATGATTGAATAATATATAAACTCTCTCGCCTGGCAAAGAAAAAAAAGGGATGAATTCCGATGTTGTCCCTTTCCGCCGTTCCACGTCTTAAACCAATTGTGCTTATTGTGCAAAATAAATATATTCATAACCGTGCATTAACTCACACTTAACCCACACATACATACATACATACATACAAACATCACAAATCCATATACACGTATCCACATCCCGTTTCTCAGAACATGCCGTTAGCATAAATGTGTAGCATACTTTGTTGGGCTTCGCCTTGACAGCTTTTCGTAATTGATCAAACGCAATTGGAGTACATTTAGTAGGTTATACGTATCTGCCGTATTTATAAGCGATATGGCTCGTTCTATTCTATGTGTTTAGCTATATACATATATACATATATATACATAAATGTGTATGTTTATTTAAAAAACAAAACAAAAAAAAGTATCTTTGCAAGTATTTTAAATGGTTATAAGCCAAATTGAGCATTTTGGCTGCTTTTGCTGTATCCTGATTATTAACCAAATACAGTCTATTGTCTCTCGAGCCTTGCAAAATCCAAAATCAAGGCTCTAAAAGGACAAATATATGTAGTTTGGCTCCTGCTAAGGCCAATTACAGATTGCTTGCTCTAATGGCAGTCAGGAAGCACCTGAAAACTGCACGAATCGTGCAGAGACAAAAGATGTCCATGAATTCAAAACATTTGCCTCTCTGTGTGTGTTCGATAATGGAAATGGCCATCAGTAATTATAGCAGCAGCAACAGCAGTATTCATGGCACAATCAGTCACTAGCCTGACAGAAGTCTGACAAGTTACGTGAACCATTGGAAATGTGATCTACTCGTATGTCAATTAATTACCCTATATAGTCATCGATGATTATAAGTACCTGGAGGTAGGCATTATGCTTTCACAGTAATGCCAGATTAAAAGCTTTCATTACTCATTACACACAACCACACAGATAATTAAATGACATAATAATATAACAAAAAGTTCTTAAAATTTAACAAATTATTTTGTGCATACAGAGAACATTAGTAAATGTTAAAGTTTCATTTTCCATTTGCTAAATGAAGTTAAGTTTTTCTAATGTGACAGATCCGCCTACAACAACAACAACAACAACAACAACAACCACCAAACAAGGCATAAACAAAACAAAACTTTGCCATTCCATGGGTTTTATTTAGGTGTTGTTGTTGGTTCTGTGTCTCTGTGTGTGTGTGTGTGTATGTGTGCTTATGTCAGGGATGTGGAAATTGGCAATGACAATTAGCTGAGATTTCTATGTCACAGACACGCACACACAAACACAGGCAGACACCGACACAGAAACAGACTTACTCTCATTAGCCACAAAGTTGACAACTCTTTGGACTTTAGGTTAAGTGAATTATCTCCGACCCGACCCACTCACACACCCACGCAAAACAAACCCGCCTATCCAACAGACACACACACAACACTGAGAACATTTAACAGCAAAAAACGTGTTTTTCTTTTTGGTTTTTGGTTTTGTTTTGTTAACACAATTGAAGAAAACCAAACTACTTAAGCAAACTTGGTATTTTTGTGTCTTTGGGAATAATAACGAAAATGAAAATTTGAAAAATTCGAATCGAAAGATCGGCCAACTCATCGCAGATCTGTGCAGATCTAAGTAACAGCAGTAACAGTAACTGTACAACTAGTTTAAGATACACAGAGAGGGATAGACTTATATTGACAACTGGAGAGCAGGAACAACCCCGACAACGTCGTCACCGTGGTGGCAAGATGGTGCGACTGCACTTGAATAGCCCATCCTCTGATTGCAGCTTGCAGCCAACGTTGCAAGGAAATGGACGTGTGCTAAGCTCCTCATCGAGTTCAATCCAATTACATCATAGAACAAAGACCCTTTCATCGTTTATAAGCGAGCATCCTGAAGAGTTGATGATAGCCAAAGCTGATGGTATTTTAGTTGATAACGGCACAGCACAGACATTTCATCAGGACCAGCAGCAGCAGCAGCAGCAACAACAACAACAACAACAACAACAACAACAACAACAACAACAACAACAACAGCAACAACAACAACAACTCACCAAATGGAAAAGTCTTAGGGCCGTAATGGCCTATTACTGTTCACTGCGTCGCATTAAGAGGAATGAAAGAATAATATTTATTCATATATCAAAAATATACATATATAAAAAAATAAACAAAGAAAGAATTGCAATATGTAAACGTATATTCATATATATATATACTATATATTTCTCTCTCGTATATATCTTTTGCATTTTGTACGTGCGTCGGCGTACGACTGTGTGTGCGTGCGTGTGTGTGTGTGTGTGTGTGAAAATCAATCCCTAAAAAAAAGCTACAATCATAACTAACTAACTTTAGATCTATCTCTCTCTCTCCTCCTCCTCTCTCGCCATCTCTCTCTCCCATCTGATCTAACTAATATCTAATTAACCATACTAACTAACGCAACTAACTAACCAACTAATTACTAATCCATTCATCGAACCAACCATCATTCCCACCAGTTTGTAGTGTATATGATCCTGTGTGTAAAAACTACTACTTACTTACTACTTACTAAATCATTTGATGTGTAAGCGAATGCAGTCCTTTCTCCCTCTCTCTCTCTCTCTCTCCACACTTTCTATCTTACTCTCTCTCTCTCTTTCTCTCTATCTCTCTTTCTCTCTCTCTGTCTCACTCCTATTCAAAGTAAAATTTTCTAATAATATCAGGGGGAAAAAAAAATGAAGGAAAGAAAAACTGTTGTCTCGTTCTTCTTGCCATCCTTTATATATAAACATACTGAATACATACATATACATATATCTCACTTTTGCTATAACTTTTTTCCGCTTTTATGACCGTGTGTGTGTGTGTGTATGTGTATGTGTATATAAGTCATGCGGTTACTTTGTTATGAAATAAGTTTTTCATGATGGTTCAAAGTGAATGATGTTTGACAGGGCAAACAGTAGAGATATCCAACTTCACATAAACTGACAGACAGCTTAGGTTTCACTTTCCCCGAAATGGGATACAAACTCTAAATTCTTCTCGAAAATCAGTCATATAAAACTCTAAAAAAAAAGAAATCTAAGAGTTGGTGAAAAGCAATAATGAAGAAAAAAAAAGAAAGAAAATTAAGCCGAATAAGAGATAAATGATCTTAAAAATTAAAAGGATTTCTCTTAAGTTTCTTCCTTATCTCTATATATCTCAAAATATTGTGAAAGTTTTGCAATTATTTGAATTTGCTTTTAATCGAAAAGAATTTTAGAAAGATCATAAATCTGTTGATGATAAAAATTATTGTTAATCAGCTTAAATGCTCCACTGTATAGTAAACTTGATTTTTATATATATATATAGTAAATATAGTATGTGTGTTGGGTAAGCAGGGGTCACCCGTCCCCTCCCCCTTACCGTATTGTATTCCTTGCTTCACCCCATCGTTTATACTTTTGTCCTAGTTTTTAGTTCATTTTTGGCCAGGGCAACTTGCAAAAGTTTTTCGGCCAGAGAACTAAACAAGTTGCTGCCAAGTAGGGGCTAAAAGTGCCAGAGCAAACACACACACACGAAGACAGACAGACATACTGGTACACTTATATAGTCATACACTAGCTTCTATGAGATGTGAAGTTTCACGTGGGTTGGGGGAAAACAATCTCAGCAAACAGCAAAAGTTAAAGTGGCTTTTCTTTATGTGCGAGTGTGTGTGTGTCTAAGTAGAGGGACAATCGATATGTTTAAGCTGACTGCTGCAATGTAGGCAAACTTCTGATACGCAGACACACACACACACATACACTGAAAGAGAGAGACAGATACAACATGCGCCTATGCATATGCTACAAGACTTTTGCTTCTGTTTTGGCATTGTGCATGGAAAATGAGGCAAAATTTTGCCCTAACCTTCGTACCGAAGCGTCGCTGGCATCGCCGCCATCTCGCATCTCGTTGACTGACAACTTACAAAGAATTTGAATTTAGAAAATTGTAAATTTATGTAGAAACCCCGAGCAAACAAACACATACACACAGCCAGACTATATCCTATATATAGACATCGCACAGAAAGGAGAGATAGTCGATTGAGATGGTAGGCGATGACAAAAATTTATGCAGCATTGGCTGGAAACAATTTTTGTTTGGCTGCCAAAAGAGCATGCCAGGCGCCTGCACATGCATATTCAGTATTCTCTCCCCTCTCCACCCCACTCCACCCCATCCCTCTAAGGAGGAAGTAGTCCCCAGCGTATTGAGTTCTTCTAGTGCTCTAGTCTTGGTGTCTCTTTGGTGAGGTAACTAATTCACTTACAAGTTTCCCCCTATCGAATTCATTGTTCGATTTCTGTGTGTGTTTTTTTGTTGTTCTATCTGTCGTCATCTGCTTGGCAATTGTATTTTGATTTAGAGCTACTTGAGATTCCAAATGCATAAAAGAGGATAGAGAGGGAGACAGAGCGAGAGAGAGAGAGAGAGAGTAAGACAAGTTATATAGAAACCACAAGAACCAACATTTTACTGCATTACAACAACAACAAAGTTTCATTTGCTCTCCAAGAAGTTTTTTGATGGCTAAATGTATTCCATTTTTTGTTTGTTTTCGTTTCTCACTTTTTGGCATAACGAAAGCTGCCAATTTCACACAATTTACAAACATATTTTTTGGTCATTTGGGTCAGTTTTGTAGGTCACTCCTATGGGATTATTACCTGAGCTTATGGGATTTTACCTCAATTTAAAACCCTTGGACACACAAACGCATAAGCACAGTGTGTTTCGTGTTGCTAGAAGCACTTATGTGTATTTTTTTCTATCATAACTTTTCGTTTACTTAAACATATTTAGGCAAATTTGAAAATTTTTAAAAGTTATCACACTCAACTTTCAACTTTTTTGTGTCGTATTCAATTGAATGTAACTTCCATTCCAATACTTATATATGAGTATCTAATATGTGCCCCTTAAAGTATGCAATGAATGGAAAAGTATACCTTATTATTTATAATTTGTCCGTAAATAATATTTGCTTGGGGGATTGTTTTCCTGAGCCACATGACTCTTCAAAATTCTTTTATATTTTGTTGAAAAGCGAATGCTTTTAAAGCTTATTGCATACGTTAGAGGGCAAAGTTGCTCCATTTCATATAGCTTATTTAGTTTTGTTGTCTATGGCTCTGACCTTCCATCAGAAGATCTATTTCATTGCCAAGTCCTAGACTTCTATATCGAAATGAAGGAAGCTTAATTTGTACACTTTTATTAAAGATATTTAAATATTTATTGTTAACTGAAATATTCATTACAATTAAATGGTAGCACATCCTAATTCTACCTCCCTCCTACTCTCTCTCTCTAGCTGCACTCTCCAATGACCACTTCCGTTAGGGATAATGACTGGCCAGAGAGTTGGTTGGTTGGTTGGTTTGTTGGCCGATTCAAGTGGCTTGTCGTAATTTAAGCATATATATATATGCTTTTTTTGTTGGTCGTTGTGCTTTTGGCCAGGTCATGCGAACTGACAGGCCGCAAAGTAGGCAACAAACAACAACTGGCCATAAGGAGAATGCGTTAATTGAAAATCAGCTTAGGAACCAAAAACAAAAAACCGAATACATCGACAACCATCGACATGGACAGTCATTAAACAATAACAATTTGCTCTGGGCCCCGATGTCCGATGATTTGTGGTGCAATAAAAAATTCCATTTAACCAACAAAAACCCGTTTACATTATATTTACTGTGTGTGTGTGTGTGTGTGTTAGTTGGTTAACCTTTTGTTTGGGGCACGAACCCAAAGAAATCGAATTGGAAGGCAACAAGAAAATGGCTAACCAAACCAAAAACTAACAAGCTCATTTTCAATTTATAATAAATCGAAAGTCCAGCACACAACATAAAAGGTAATGTTTTTTTTTTCTTCTACATGTATGTATGTGTGTGTGTGTGACTGTGTGTGTGTGTTCTTATCGTGCAGCAAGCCTTTTTTCCGCTTGATATCACTCAGCTGCCATGGCCCGCATGTGGCCATAATGGGTCTCCATCTCTCCTTCGTCCCTGGAGGGGCAAGTCAGCAAAAGGAAAAGAACCCCCCAAGGGAATTGTCTGTGAATGAGTGTGAATGAACGAAAGTGTCTCCCTATTTTGCCACTCTTCTCTTGCCCCTTTGTCTATCTCTCTTGGTTTCTCTCTCTCGCTCTCTCTCTCTCTCTCTCTTGTTCTCTATCTCTTTGTGTCACTGCCTCTTTTGTCTCTCTCTCTCTCTCTCTCTCTTTGTCTCTCTCTCTCTCTTACACTTGCTCATATCTGTCTCAACTGTCTCTTTACAACTTACTATACAAAATACTACATAGCATTATTAACAAAACAACAACAATATATATATATACAATCAAGAAAAAAAACCAAAACCAATCCAAAAAAAAAAAAAGAAAAGAAAAGAAAACGAAAATGAAACTTTCACTCACAACTCGTTTAGGAAATCGCGTATCGGAGATGGAGCTTCGGATCCAGATTCCGATTGGTAAGTTTATTTTTGCTTTTTCTTGTGTTCAAATTTGATTATTTCTTTTTGTGTTTTTTGTTTTGTTATCATTGTTATTATTATCATTACTATTGTTGTATAATTTTCAAACACACACACACACACACACTCACATACAAAGACACATTTACACACAAAAAATACACTCAAAATGCTAAGAAAAATGATTAAAGTTTGTTTTGATTTAATTTTCAATTGTTTTTGTTTGTTCGTTTTTTGTTTTTGGTTTTCTACGATTTCGTTTATAATGTTAATGATGATGATTATGATGATGATGATGATGATGATGTCTAAGATCGGCATGTAAGCGCTTCATACAAATTTTCAATTGCGACAAAAATACAATAACAACTACAACAGAACAGCAACAATATATACATTAAATACAATCAAAAAAAAAATAAAGAACAATTTAGTAGAGTAAAAAGGTTTGGTTAAACAAGCTGGGACTTTCGCCTAAAATCCTAACAAAAACCTTATCTCTTACCTTACAACTACACACACACACACACACACACACACACACATATACACACAACCTGTAAAAATAACATACACACACAAACACACATATATATATACATATACGTATACAAATGCCTAGTGGCGCTTTTTCATTTGCTTTTCATTTACATTTTTCATTTGTTTTAGTTTTTTTTTCAAATTTTTTTTTTTGTTTTTTTTGCATTTGCATTTGCAATTTGCTTACTTTAGTAGCACAAAATAAATTACCAAAAAAAAAAAAAAAAAAACTATAAAAGTCAGCAAAACAATAAGAAGACAATCAGCTGTAAATATGTAGTAAAAAAAAAACACTTAAATTACATATGTAAAAAACATTGACATAACAAAAATATAGTCTACTTTTTTGGCCTTAAATTAAGCAGAAAAATGTCCCTCCATTGTATATAAATATCAAGAGAGTTGATGCAATAATAAACCACAAAAAACGAAAAACAATTTACACATAAACAATTTTTTTTTTTAATGGCAATTAGTGACAAAAAAAACCTCTCGGAGCTTGGATATGAAAATAAATTTCCAATACGAATTAGATGGAAACGCTTTAAGAAAAACCAAACCCAAACTCAAATTCCCACTAATTTCCCTCAAAATTTCCCAAATTTTCCAGTAGACATTTACTTTAGTTTAGTATAGTTTTAGTCTGCCTATATTAGTTAACACACACATACATAAAAACATACATACATATATATAATCAAAGGAAACTCTTACAATTAGCTTTCATTTTCGGTCCTTTACTTTTAATTTTATTTTTCTTAAAGAATTTAAAGAGGAATATAAGTCAATTTTCAAACTTTTAGATGAATTTCATCTTGTACTTTAATTATATATTTTCCTTTTAGTGATTCCATTTTTAGTTTAAAATTAAAATTTATTCTTATTGAACGAATTGAAATATTTTTGTATAACTTTTCAAAAACGAAATTCAAATGGAAAAGTAGTAGAGGTTTTTCAAAACTTAATGGCAGTTCTAATAATTTTGGACTTTCATCTTGAGTTTTCAAAGTGGTTGGGCAATTTTGAATTTATAGAAAATGCCTTGCCGACTTTCGATTAAAGTTTTGTGTAATTCTATTATTAAGGCTTATTAAGTTAAGTTTAATTTAACAATTTTAAGCTTCAAGTAATAATTTCCACAACAAACCAATAGAATCATTTTTGCAATTTCTTGAATTTCGTTATTCCCAAATATGAAAGTAGGTACATATGTAGTTTTTTTATTTTGTTGTTTTCTTTCCCCCCCCTTTTCTTGGCTTTCCAAGCTTTTATCACTTTCTTACTTTCACTCTAGTGAAATGAAATCTGTAAGACAAACAGACCACACATACAAATATACATGAGACACATGAAAAAAAAAGCCAAGCAAAAGGCAAAAACAAAACTCATTTTCGTCCTTAACTGAAAATCGAAACCTCAAATATTGCTTCCAATTCCAAATTCTCTCCCCATCGATGACAACGCCTACTACTACTACTACTACTACTGCTTACTACTTACTACTACTACTACAACTTATTTTCGTTAAGCTAAATTTAATTTTCCGCCCACTTGCGCTTTTTTCGATTCAATGTGTTCCTCTTTCTCTTTCTCTCTCTATATATATATATATATATAGTGGCTATATATATTTACCTCCTCTCCCATGTATATGTATATCTGTTCTCGTTGTGTTGTTTTTGATTTTCTTTTTGTTTCACTCCTTATTACTTATTATATTTATATTTATTATTATTATTATGATTATGATTACCCACTTATGTTGGTTGGTTCTGGCCGGATTTCGACCCATAACAAATGCATTTTCCAGCATATTTATTTAATGTATAATCGATTACACACATACACAAAAACTAGTTCATACATACATATATTGAATTTAGTATCTATGCCTAACCTAAATCTATGTACTAACCCATAATACGAAAAAAAAATTGTTGAAAACTTTATCAATTTCATTTGAATTTTTTGTTGCTTTTAGCATGGCCGACCGACAAATGTTTTGAGAGATTAATATTCAGCGAGTCATCATCCTGTTTCATTTCGTTTCGTTTCATTTTGTTACTGTTCCGTTACTGAGTTCCTGTCTGTGTCTGTGTGTGTATGTTTACGTTACGGTTTTTTGAGTTTCCGTTTAAAATGAATAACGAAGAAATTCTTTTTCTTTTTCTTTTTCATTTTTTAGTTTGTTACCATCTCCTTTTTACATACATGTATTACATATTATAGTTACTCCTAGTGTTTGCCTGTGGCCCGTTGTTCGACCGTTCTTTGCCGTTATTTGTCTATGTAACTGTAACTGTAACTGTATCTGTGTGTGCTGTGTGTTGTGTAAGTTATTGCGTGTTCCATAGTTCCTTAGTGTTATAGTACGTAGTAATCAGACACCGTAACGTAAGCGCACGCTTAGTTGGCCTTAAAGCATGACCCCCCCCCCCCCAAAAACTCCCCTCTATCTATCTTTCTCTCTCTCTCTTTCCCTATCTTAACTATCTATCTACTTTAGTTGCTTGCCAAATGTAATTAGATTTCTATTTGAATGTAGTTGTTTTATGTTTTCATTAATTTCTATTTTAAATTTTTCGATATTTCGATTTTATGAAGAACCAAAAGTATCGTATTTTATGTTTATCCTTTTGTTGTTGTAAGTTAATACAATTTCAATTCAATTCGTACAGGACACGTTCGAATCAACGCTGGATGAAATTACGCACCACGGTACAAATATCATCGGCCATACAGAAGAAACCACCGCTAAAGCGTGAAGATTCATTCCTGAAGCGTTTCTCCACAAGACAGATACCCGAAACACAGGTAAATCTATTTTCATTTGTCTCTGATTTGGATTTTGATGGGGTTTTTGTCCTTTTTGCTGTGCAGGAAACTGTTGAAGACACGGGTTCAGAAAGTGCCTCTGGCGACGTCGACAAAAGTGTTAAACGTAGTAGACGACGTTATTTACAGAAACGACGCTCCGTAGTTAATCCAGATGAGAATTTTTACTTCTATTGGTTAATGATGTTAACTGTATGTGTTCTATATAATCTATGGACCTTAATTGTGAGGCAGAGCTTTCCTGAACTGCAGGTGAGTTCCGTTCACTTGAGATATTGCCAAAAACACAAAAAACACAATGAACGAATGTATAACAACAAAAAGATGTCATGGGTCCAGTATCAGCTCAAGTTCCAGCTCCAGCACCAGCTCCAGCTCCTGAGGCTATTCAACATCAACAATAACAAGAAAAATCCCTTTGTTCCCTTTTTTTTTCTTCTTTTTTTTTTTTTTTTTTGGGTGTGCGTGTGCTTCTAACACTCTATGCATACATAAATACTGTATTATATACCATCATAGGTATATATGTATAGACAGGGTATGAAAATGAACACTTCTTTTTGGACACCCCATCATTATGTGGGCGTTTTAACTATGTGCGAGAAGCTACCTTAACTTTCTTGAGCCTTCAAAGTGAGAGAAGCCAAAGGCAACTCCTAAAACACAAAAAACAAAAAAAGGTTTTAAACATGAATTTTATAATTGTGAAACCTACCACAAAATATTCGACTGAATTTGACAGTTTTCTTGAACTTTAATTTATATTTTGAGTAATTTTTAAAGGAAGTTGAATGGCGACCTCAATATAAACTCAATTGAATTATCTTTCTATTAAGAATATTGCAAGTAAGAAGTTGACAAAAACGGGAAAATGTAAAGTCTTTTGTTTTCTCTTTCTATATCTTGTGACCATTTCACGGTCCAATGTGAAGTAAAGTTTAATATTAGAATACATGGATTTTAAGTCCAATTGATTTGAGTTGATTAATTGATCTGTGATAGAGCATTTAACAGTCGTTGTGTTAAGTTTATGTCAGCCTGGGGTTTTTCTTCTTCATGATTTTTTCTTTCGTTTTCTAGCCTTTTATCTTTTGTGTGCCTTGTGCCTTTATGCCTTGTTGTAATGACTCAATTATAAGACACGCAGGCCGAAAAGCAGCCACCGAAACTTAACTCAACTCATAAGCAGAAAAATGGGGAAAATTGTGAAATGGCTTTACAGGGTGGGTTAAGAGAAGGAATATGGCATTTGGCATAGGCATGGCCAAAAGCCTCCCCCTAGACCTGGGCAAATGTTTGTTTTACGGCCCAGTTAGCTGGTGTTTGTCATCAGATTAGAGTTTGGCTAAGCGTGTTGGCTTTTGTCTCCGTGTTGACCTTTTTATTCGTTTTCACACACACACACACACACACACACACACACACACACACACACACACACACAGGAATGAGATACAGACAATTGCACACTTGGCTCCAGGATGTAGTAATAATTGCCCTTGACCTGATACTAAAAATATGAACTGATAAATTACTAATCAAGCAAATTGTGTGTGTATATATTTCTGCTTTTGATTTACAGCAATCTGTGCCTACATTTTGGCTTGTCTGCGATTCAATAACAGATGTTGTATTTATCTTAGATATAATAGTTCAATTACGCACAGGATATTTGGAGCAGGGCTTAATGGTGAGTACATACAAAATAGAAAGGAAATGACCATCGAGAGAGAGAGTCGTTTGGTATTAATCTAAATACTTCTAGGTATACGATGATAAGAAACTGGCCTGTCACTATGTGCATTCAAGGGATTTTATCTTCGATATGATAGCTCTAATACCATTGGATCTCCTTCAATTGAAAATGGGCACACATCCGCTTTTGCGTTTTACGCGCTTTTTTAAAGTAATTGACCACCGACCAAATGGATCAGTCATTTCGAAAGTATATGTAATTCATATCGATTTGGTTTTTTTGTTTTTTGTTTTTAAGGTTTATCGATCTGTGAGATTTTATTACATCGTAGAGAGTAGAACAGTTTGGCCAAATTTATGGCGCGTTGTTAATCTAATTCATATCCTGTTAATATTGGCCCATTGGTTTGGCTGTTTCTATTTTTTACTATCCGAGGCGGAGGGTTTTCAGGTAAGAATACACCACACACACACACACTCATTAATGTTCTATTGTTAACGGAATTGTATAATGTTTGCTTTTTGTTGTGATAGGGCGATTGGGTCTATCCCTATCGACCCGGCGACTATGCCACTCTGACACGCAAATATCTGGGAAGTCTATATTGGTCCACGCTTACTCTGACCACAATTGGGGATCTGCCAACGCCCGAAACGAATGCAGAGTGAGTATTATAAATTGTTTGCTTTTTGTTGTTGGTTTTTTTTTTTTTTTTGTTTTTTTTTTTAAGACCAAGACCAAAAAGTTTTGTCATCTACTGTGAATTTGAGTGGTGGTGGTGGTCACGTTGCCTTTTTTTCCTCCATTGTTTTTAGACCGAACTTTTCGGTGGACGGCCCCAGATCAATACCAAGACGTGGCATTAAATCACGCCTTCTACAGTTTGGCTCTAGTTATGGGTACGGCACACACGATAAGCAACAAAGAACATAAAAAAAAATATCATAAATTCTAAGAAAATCAATATCAAGCAATTTGTATTTTGGGGGCTGTCCACTGTTAACTCGTTCATCCGTGTTCTAGTTCACTTTTAATTCAAGTTTTGGCCTTGCATTTTAAAGAAATCGAAACAAAAAAAAAAAAACAATTGAAACAAAAATAGTGTGTGAGAGAGGGATGGGAGAGTCTCTCCTTCTGTCTCTCTCTCTCTCGCTTTGTCTCTTGGCATCAAAGTTTTCGAAAGCGTGCGACAGCCTTCAGCGAATTGTTATTGAATATTTATTTTCTTCATTTTAAATACAAGCTGACTACAAGCTTTCGAAAACTTTGATTTGGATTGAGTTTCAGTTTCAGTTTTAGTTTTTCTTTTTAATTTATTTATCCGTGATTCGTAACCCGAAATATCTTAACTTTAGTTCAAAACTTTCCTAACCATTTTCTTAACCTTATCCTTGCCTTCTCCTATCTTTCAATAACCTGTATGAAATCTTCTCTTATCTACCTCGTATTCTTCTCCTAAGCTTCTTCTATGTTTCTCTAAACCTTCTCCTAAACTTTTTCATCTTTATTCTTACTTTTTGAGTAGTTTCTTACTCCAAGAACTCTCTTTCATCCTTTATGAAAAACTTTCCCCTAACCTTCTTCTATCCTTCTTATCGATTTTTTTTTTAAACCTACTCCTAAATTCTTTATGTCCTGCACCTAGGAGAACCTTCTTCTATTCTCTTTGAACATTTGTAATACTTTCTCCTAACTTTCTTATATGCTTTTTCTATTGTTTTTTAAAAACGCCTTGTATTCTTTTCTTAAACTTACCTCAACCTATGCTTTAGCTCAGCATCATATTAATTTGCTTTTTTTTGTTAACATTTTGTAGAATTTTGGCCATAAATTGTTTCTAATATTGTTTGCACATTTACTAGGTACATTTTTACGATCGTCAGTTATTTGATTGGAGTTTTTATCTTCGCCACAATTGTGGGTCAAGTGGGCAATGTGATAACAAATCGTAATGCAAATCGTTTGGAGTTTGAGCGATTATTAGATGGCGCCAAGACATATATGAGACACCATAAGGTAGGCAGTAGAGAGAGGAGACTTTTAAGGATTTAATCAAATCGATTTACTTTCCCAATCAGGTGCCCGGTGGAATGAAGCGTCGTGTTTTGCGATGGTATGACTATAGTTGGTCTCGAGGTCGCATTCAGGGTGGCGGGGATATAAATACAGCCTTGGGTCTGCTGCCCGATAAATTGAAAACCGAATTAGCCTTACACGTTAATCTAAGCGTATTGAAAAAGGTGACCATTTTCCAAGAGTGCCAGCCAGAATTTCTTCACGATTTGGTGCTGAAAATGAAGGCATATATATTCACGCCCGGCGATTCGATTTGCCGTAAGGGTGAAGTGGCGCGCGAGATGTTCATTATAGCCGACGGCATCCTGGAAGTGCTTAGCGAAACAGGCAAGGTTCTTACCACAATGAAGGCTGGCGATTTTTTTGGTGAAATTGGCATCCTCAATCTGGATGGTCTGAACAAGTAAGTGTGGCAAATTCATTTGAACTCTCTCTCTCTTTCTCTCTCTCTATATCTCTCTCTGTCTCTGTCTCTCTTAGACGTACTGCCGATGTTCGTTCTGTGGGCTATTCGGAGCTCTTCTCGCTATCACGTGAAGATGTTTTAGCTGCCATGAAAGACTATCCAGATGCCCAGGAAATTCTACAGACTCTCGGACGCAAACGACTCATGGAGGTTCGTTGTGTGAACAAGAAATATGCCAAAGCTCAGCTCGATAAGGAGAATGCGGCATATGCAGCCGCTCATCCGCATGCCCCACATCCGCATTCACATCAGCATCAGGGTCAAGTGCATCAAAGTGATAGCAGTGAGAACAGTGCCTCCAAGAAGATAGTCGACAAACTGAAACACGATGTCAAGGGTTTTCGTAATGTGCTTAAAAAGTCCAGGTGGGACATGGGTTCATTTGTCAATACAGTTGTGTCATTCACCCTAACGAATTTCATCCTTCCAGAACTTCGCGCAAAAGCGACGAGTCGCTGGAGATGCAACCACTGCATAGTACCTCGCCGCGTGGCAGCAAAATCATGCTGAAACGTATGTCGCGCGTACGTTCCGATGAGAAGGATAGTGCCGACAAGGAGAGCGCCGAGGCCAAAGATGAATTGCATGACAAAACGCCGAGTCCCATTGGGGCAGGTTTGCCGCTATTGCAACGTCTGCGATTGCTTAAAGAGAAGCAGGTAGGCTAAAACCATTGCCCATTGCCTAAACTAACATTTTTTCCATGCCACACCACCGTTTTTTTGTTCCACCACCGTCACTACTAAGTCACTACGTTAACAAGTCCAAGTCACTCCAAGATGATCACTCTTCATGCCACATCACCACATCAAAATTTCAACATTCCTTTCCCAAATTCCTCAACGCGCCAAAACAAAAAAGCTTTAAATGGTTTTAACTAAGATAAAACAGACAAAGGCATTGAATGAATAAAAGCTTAACATAAACAAACTTCATACAAAGAAACACACTCTCCCCCCACACACTTTCTCCTGCCTTTTTTTTCTTTTTATCTATATTAATAATTATAGACTCGCTTTCTCGATTTGCTTTTTTTTACTTATCGCTTATTGGTTAACTTTTTGTAATGCAGTAATTAAGTAAATTTCCTTCGTTTTTAGTGCACTTTGAAAATAATTTACTCACAATTTGGAATGGTATCAATAAAAAGTGATAAGACCCACCCTTAACTTTGAATGATCAGGCAAGGTTCTGATTCAAATGTCGCTTCATTTGGAATGCAACTGAAATAAATTTGCCTATCGACAGAGAGGGCAAAGTGTACCTAGATGATCAATGCTTAAGGTGATCTGCAGAAATAAATGTCGAAACTTTCCAATACAAATTTTCAACAATTAACTAACTTAATATGCTAAGCAGAGCTCAAAATAGAACGAAGAAATATGTCGCCAAGTACTTAACGTTTCTTTACATACAATTAGGAAACGTAAGAAGTGAAATGAATGTTCTAATTTAGCTAAATGAAACCAATCTCCTATGATCTCCCCATGTCTCATGATTAACGGCACAACTGAATTATTAGATCGACTTAATTCTATTAGGATTAGCTGCAAATAGCTCATAAGTTATTATTGAAAGCCGTGAAAGTGCGTTGGAACCTCCATTTTAAGTTACTTGGCCGCCATTTTGAGTCCTGGGAACAATGGGGTCACCATTTTGAGCAATGTAAAACTGAAATTTTGTAAGGAAATATAAACTTTGTTATGAATTTCCTAAAGGATTTCAATAGAAAGTTATAAAGAACAATCGCAGCTCGACATTACTCGGCTTTAAATCAGCTTGATTCCCAAAAATTTCTATAGATGGTAGTTGGATTTGAATCACTGTTAATATAGAATTTTTAGACAATTTCCCACGCTTTAATCAGCTTTGGCTTAAGGTGATTAATTTTCCTCTGGCTTGTAGTAGAACGAAATAATTTTATGGCTGTCTGCGTTTCCTTTCAACTTATTAGTTAATTGCTTATATTTTTTTCTGTTTGAATGGTATACACAAACAGACTTGAATTAAACCTGGCCTTAACACACTCTAACAGACACACACACACACACACACACACATATATAGACACTCACTTATACCATACATACATACATAAGAAGTCACACACACACACATACATACATACATATATACGAAGACAAAATGAATCAAGTTTTTATTTCTTTTTTAATTTATTTTGAATTTAGCAAAAATCCAACACAATGCAAAAGAAAAACAATGAATACAAACTTTATGTTGTTGTGTAATTTATCCCCGGCTCCTAAATAGTAGTTTTTGTATGTGTCTTTATGTGTCTTGCACTAGGATCGCGAAGAGCGAGCTGTTAAGTCCACCACACCACAGAAATCTCCACCTCACTCACATGTAACGTGTACGTTATCGCCGCAGGAATCGATACAGGAAGAGCCCGAACGCGAGTTCAACGAAGGCTTTCCCCTAATCCAGCGTCTGCAACAGTTGAAAATAAAGAATGAACCTCAAGCGAATTCTGAGACCGGAGTCGGTGTTATGGTAAAGCTAAATGACCCAACCCAAATTACCCAACCCCAACCCCAACCCCAATTCACCCCTCACACCCCTCTTCAACAACCAAATCCAGTCCAAAATCAATCCTGAACGACAAAAAATAACAACAACAAACCTTGACTTGGCTTTAGCCTTTGAAAATACTAATTTATTTGAATGGTCTTCTTTGGTTTCCCATCCTTTATCGCATGCCAGGTGAACACTCCAGCGAATATCAGCAGTAAAATTGATACGCACTTCGGAGCCGGAACATCGGGGGCCATGGCCTCTGTGGCTCAGATAAAGCCCATTATGAAGGTATCCTTTAAACAAAAAATCCAGCAAATGCAGTCGGGCACAAGTACAAGTTCAGCAGGCTCATCGACTGGTGCCATTGCCAAGAAGGAGCCACCCAAATCTTTGGCCGTAGTGGCCAAACATGCCACTACAGAGGAGACGACAACGACAACAATTGCAGTGGCCAGTGGAGTGGCAAGTTCGGGAACAGCAGCAACAGCCGCAGCCGCAGCAACGGGAACAGTTGCTGAGGGGGGAATAGTCGCTTTAAAGAAAGCAATAAAACCATCCCTCAGGCTAGGCGGTACTACGCCTCCACTACAGTCCGATACGGATACAGATGGCACACCCATTAAACCATGGTCCAAGCTCAAATTCGCTACACTAATGTCGTCTAGCTACACAAGTCTCACCAATTGTCAATCGCCCGATGATGGCACGCCTTTGAAGAATTACTCGTTGAGCAATATACCACAGCACGCCATGGAGGGGATGAGTTCGCGTCCCCGACATCACAGTGCCCGCAGTTCGCGCTCGCCCAGGCATCACAATCAGCAGCAGCATGGAGGGCATAGTGGCCATGGGCATGGACATCATCATGGTCACCATCATCATGGTCATACATCGAGCTCAAGCTCAACACGAAGCCACCAGCTGACTAGCTGTACAGCTGCAGCTACAACCCGCCCACAGAAACCCGAACAAAGGCTACCGGAACCAAATAGCAATGAGGCCATCGGCGAGGGTCGCAAACTCTATCAGAGTGTCTTTGATCTATCGCCGGAATATTGCGGCTTGCCCTTTGTGAAGCGTCTGAAGATTCTGAATGAACGACAGAAGCTAGTCGAACTGGAGAATGCTCTGCAGACACGCAGCTTTAGTCTGGACTGCTCCAAGTCGAGTATCAACAGTCAAGTGCCCATCAATGAGTCATTGTATCGTTGTTATAGCGACACATCTGGCATCTATTCACAATTCGTTAGCACCTATGAATCGAATACAACCACCAATACAAGTTCTACTTCCACTTCGGCCTCGGCCTCGGCATCGGCATCGGCATCTGCCTCGGATAGCAATTATCAACGTCAGGCATTGCAATATTTGCCGCTACCATTAAGTCCCGAATCGAATGAAACTGTTGAGCGACGCAAGCTGAAGAGTATTTTGAAGAAATTACAGAAGAGTAATAACAACAACAATCCAACGAGCAGTGGCGATGCCCCAGAGGCAAATGAACCCTCATCTCTGTCTCTGTCCCTGTCCAGGGGCCTGCCCAGGGAGCCAACCTTGGAAGGGTACGTGGCCAGGCACAGTAAGCTCTTGAAGAGTGTAACATTCCATTCAACTCTTTCTAGCCCGCCCGCAAGTGCCAAATTGGCCGAAGAAGATCCACAGGGGGATGGTCAAGGTCAGTTCGCTGCCTTAACCCCTTCCCACGCGAACGTGAATGTGAATTTAAATGCGCGCGCGCCGGTTAATTCGATTGTGTTGAATAAACAAGCGGTTCCGGATCCGCCAACAAATTCACCGCAAGAAAGTTTCGTGTCATCATCGGCATTTGCGTCTAGTAGTTGTGGTGTTGCTGGTGTTGGTGGTGGTGGTGGTGGTGGTGCCGAAGGTGGCACCGCCGCGGCCATCACATCGTCATCGTCGTCGTCGTCCGCATCCGCTTCTGCCACCGCATCGTATTTTGTTGAATCTCAGCAGCAAATACTCTCACAGTCTACCACAACATCCACAGATTTGAATTTGAATTTGCAGCTTAGACAGAACACGATGAATGCCTCATCCACATCAACGACAACGACAAGTGTCGCTCAAGTTCCCAAGCTAGAAGGTAAATATACGAATTTCCATTTTTCCTTTATTTTTTTTGTTTTTCGCTTCACCAATGACAATCCTTCGAACACTTAAACAACAACAACAACAAAAACAACAGGAGCAACCGAGCAGCAACACTTGCCTTAACATTTTATCTAATCTCTACTCTAACCAAAAATCTTTCCGCTTCAATCTTTCTCTGCTGCTACTGTCCTTTTCTTTTTCGTTTGGTTTTCTTTTTTTGTTGATCTTCTGATCCTTCTGCTGTAACTGTTGATCCATACATTGTTCTATCTCTGTTCTGCGCATGCCTCAAGAACGAACACGCAAACACACAGTTTGTCTCTCTCTCTCTCTCTCTCTCTAAGACCCCTTCGTTTTTATTTTCTATCTATCTCTCTCTCTCTCTCTCTTCGTTTTTAACTCTAATTTAAGGCTGACTTTTGCTCAAATTCAAACTTAACACATTTGGCAAATATTTTTGCATGTTTAGCGCTTTAAAAAAAAAACCGCTTACTAAACATTCAACTAGTTTGAATTCTATTTACATTTGAATTTTTATTTGGATGAAGTCCCCCAAGCAAATGAGGATGTCCTCACCCCTACCCAACTCCCACCAACGAAGTGTAAATACGCGAGAAAACTAAATATGCCTTACTTAGTACCTATATTTATTTATTTAGTATAAGTTCATCCATTCACTTTTGCACATTTAGCTTTAAGGTTATTTTTCCAGCTACATAGATCCTCGAGCGTCGCTAGCTCAAGTAGGTACAGTCACGCACAAGCACGCTTCTCACTCTCACGCCTGAAATGGAACGAAATGGTAATGGAATGGAACACTGTCCACTGGAGTGAAACGTCCAACAATTCTTGAGCCGAGCATGTGCAACTACATAAAATATTAACCTTAGCCAAAATGCTTTTTGTAAATACCTTAAACTAACATACACACACACACACACACAGCTTTGTGATGGAGCTGTGATTTTTTTTTTTGATTTAAATTTTAAACGATGATCGCAAGGAATGTGTGTAACGTATGTATTCTGTAACCTGTAAATAACTGTAATTACTTATGTTCTTTTTTTTTTTTGATTTTGGGACTATAACCAAGTAAATTGCTTACAACAGAATCACAAAAACAAACAGAATCAAAATACCAACAGCGTATCCAAAGTTCGTTCGACTGTAGTGTCTACTTACTTATCACTCTAAAAATCACAATGCAAGATTAGCTACAACAATAACAAGAAAAACTACAACTACTTGTGTGACCAAGTGCCTTTAACTTTAATCACCAATCACCAATCACTCACTTACTAATGATCTCTTGGTTTTTCTTATTGAATTTATTTTTAAAGGATTTCCAGAAGCTCAGGACTATTTTAATCAGATACTGAGCGGCATTAATCATGTGATCAAAACTCATATGAACGAAATGCATTCGAAATTTGAAACACAGTTCTCTAGCATGGCCGGTGAGGTGAGACGTCGAGATGCCATAATAGCCCAATTACAGTTAAAGTTACGGACCATCGAACAAAAGCCAACCACATCATCCACAGCCGCGTTGATAACTCGCCGACAGAAGCGTGAAAAGATGTCACAGATATCGGTCGATGACGACGAGCCGTGTGAAGAGGACAACAGTAGTTCTGGTTCCTCGGCAGAGCTTTTATTTATGGTGAGTGAATAAAAACAAATGATTATGATGACGATAATGTTGATGATGATGATGATGATATTTTTAGCGCGGCGATTCCTTAGATACTGTATTTACCTCATCACCGCCCATTCAGGGCAGACGGAGTATTTCGCCCAGTCCTGGCTCGAGGCCAAATCGTTATCATCATGCTGCCTCGGCGAATGCCCTCAATTGTCCGAGTAGTTATTACACGGGTCCAGGCACTCTGGCCACACGTCATGCCCAAAGTCATCCCAGTTTTTATACACCCCACGGCAATGGCAATGGCAGTGGCAATGGCAATGGAAACGGTCGCGGCAGTCGTATTGGCTATAGGGATTGGAGTGGAAGCGAAGAGAGAAGCTCTGTGGGTCCAACCCGCATGGTGGCCGATGTTACGGGGAATCTGACACGCATCTCGGACAGCGTTATCTTGGACATAGGCGAAAGTTCTAGCTCAAGTTCGTCATCGAGTAAACTGAACATTGCCGAGGAAGACGATGAGGATGATGAAGGTGAAGGCCACGGGGAAACAGATGCGGGTGCTGCTTTGGTATCTAGAAGTCATGGCCCAAATGACTGGGAAGTCCAAATGTTGGCCGCCGAAATGGAGAGACAAGAGAAACGCAAACGTGGACTCTCGCTAACCGATAATCTTGGCGAGCTAAAACATTGCAGCACATTTCTCCGTAGACGTCGCAAATTCAGCGACACCGAAACGGAAATCAGCGAGACGGATTTGTCGAATGAACAGCAGCTAAGCGGCAGTTGCCTAGGAGCTGGTAGCTCGGGTACCCTAGCTACCACAACGGAGGCAGCATCTGGAAGTGGAGAAGCTGCAGCTAGGGCTGCCATTCAAAGTGGCAGTCAACGTCCAAGGGCCTCCAGTCTCGATCAGTTTAATTTACGTTATGGCATTGGACGGGGAATTTTTAAAGCAATGAGCATCGATCGTGATAAAGACAAGCTTTGAGAACTATAATCATTATAAACCAGAGCCCGGCACTCATATCCCCCGGGGGACGAACACGTTCGGCACCTCGTATGCGTGTAACCGAACGGCTGCCGAAGTCCTCACACAGAGGATGAGGGTTGATTTAGTTTCCCTCAGCATTTCGACGCAAGCAGATCTATGTCGCTTTGAGAAAACACACATGAAAAAATTGATCGCTGCTTTGTTTTCTCTATCTTTTTCTTGCATAAGATTATTTGCTGCACTCGTTTTCTTGATTCGAGGCAGAATTTGATGAAGTTTAATTTTGCGCAGTGTAAAGCAACACACGCATACAAGCAAGTGCACACATACAACTAAACTTTTTTAGCGCTCTCTTTGTGCCGGGCCCTGTTATAAACAATATATGTATGTTCGATCAATAACCCTCCAATTGAACAAATTTCCAAGCAATTCCGGGCAGTATTACTATCATGGTACAACAGCAACTGAAATAAGTATATACACCGATATACCTAAATGTTGAGACAAAAAAAAGGGCAGCATATAGAAATATATTCTGCTTGGCTCTTCCAAAACAAAAAAAAAGATAAAAAACCAAAAAAAAAAATAAAAGGATTTATATATGTATATATATATATATATACATATACTTATATGTATGTATGTATATATAAATAAATATATAACACATGATATGAATAGTTTTAAAACACAAAAAAGAAAAAATTAAACCAGAGAGTTTTTCCATTCCACAAAATTTCCTTTTGATTTCATTTCATTTTCAATCTACTACACTCTGGAAAACAAAGAAAACAAAAAATGGAAAACTAGTTTCGAATGATAGAATTACTGAAATGTAGAAAAAGTTTCTTTTTCTTTTTGGTTTTATTATTACAACTTTGTTCATTTTGTTTTCAAACGGTTGTGTTATATTAGATTTAAATTAGTAAGATACTTAGGCATCTCCTTTCAAATAATCTCGTGCCTAGAACGATATTATACGGAAATCGAAATCGAAATCGTTGCATATTTCAATTATTTCATCGTTTTTAACAAACAAATATCTCAATTAACTTGGACTTTTATTATTATCTAATTGACTTATCTGAAGATCGTTCAAGTTTATATCAAACGATTTTCAATGTGGGCACGAATTATTAACGATCAACGAAATTATTCGACATACATTTATCGAATAAAAAAAAAGAAAGGAAAAAAACTGTTGAAATGACATTTTAAAGATTTGCAGAAAAAACAAATTTCTTTTGCTGATTTCAAATACAATTTTTGCTATGGCTTTTTCTTGAAATTTCTAAAATTAGTTTCAAAATTGAATTTTAAAATCTAGGCTAGGTTATTTTTATGTAAATGTATATAGGAAGTTTTTAAAGATTTGTGACGAACTTTTTCCGAGTGTAAATCATTTCCATTTAAATAAATGAGTTTCTTTTGTGTGAATGTGTGTGTCTGTGTGTGTCTGTGTGTGTGTGTGTGTGTGTGTGTGTGTGTGTGTGTGTCTGGCATGTGTGAGTTAAAAATTCCCACATTAAACCGTCCTACATAACGTCCATGCCATTTGGAGCATGTTTGTTTCTGTTTATAGTATGATTCGGAATTGAAATGTTAATCGCTATATATATATATTTAACTGTATGTATGATCTATCCTCAGTTAGAGTTATCTCGGTTGGAATCACTGCGAATGGGCTCTCTCTATATATATTATATTTTTTTTTTCTATTATCCAAAAACATTAAATGTGTATATACCTCTTATTGTTAGAGACTAAAATGGAAAATATAAATATATATATATATATGTATACATATATATTTTAAGTATATATACACACACAAATATACCTAGAGACAGAAAATAAAACAAAAAAAACAACAACAACAACAACCTAGTCTAATGAAAACCGAAAGCTTTAATACTTATATGACAAAAAAAAAAAAAAACAAAACATATTTAAGACATGTTTTAAATACTAATCAACCAAAGAGAAAAAGAAACAAACAAACGATAGCTGAAAACGAGTTATGATATAAATTTAAGTCGAATACATGTACACTATTCATATGTATATGTATGTATGTCTAGTTATTGAAGCCTCCTCCCATAGTGTATGTATGCCAGAAAACTGCAAAATGATATCCTTTTTTTTTTTTTTTTTTTTGGTCATGTTAAATCAAATGTTAAAAGAAAATCCTATAAAACGAAAATCAATCATCAAGTTTTACATATGTTTTCGCATTATATTTGTAGAGTATTTATGCAGTTCTCTGGTTTAACTATACCCTAACTCTTATTATTAACTAATTAGCACTCTCAATCTAAGTTTCAGCTAAGGAAAACCTACAAATCCTACAATCAAGAGCTAAAACAAACTGAAACTCTCAAACTCACACGCACACACAAACACATACATACACTCTGTCCCTAACTCTATCTATCATCTATCTAACTAACTCGCTCCCCGTAATGTAATCCTAAGTAGTGTTTAGTGCTAACAATATGTATTTCAACTAAAAAGCTTAAAGCTAATTTATGCAAAACAAAACAAATGGAAAACTGTAAAATTGTTCAATGAACTCATTTGAATTGTTTGAATACTTTGAATTGACAGAAAAGAAATATACAAGTTAATAGAAATTAACAAATAGCTAGCTAACAACATCCTAGACATCAAAACAATTTGGCTTCCTCAGCCCCTCCCCCTTCTTTCTATCTATTGTAGTAAACACGGCAAAATAGTCTGTAGTCCGTAGTCCGAACACTGCAAACCAAATCCACTTCACTCCTTTGAAACCAATAAAAAGAAAAAATGAATATATATATCTATATATTTATATATATATATACCACCAAGAGTTTTTTGTAGCGAATGTTGAATGAAAACCAAACTAAACTTAATCTCTCTTGCATTAAGGCGGCACGCGGCAAACTATTCCAAAAGAAAACAAAAAAAAAAACAAACAAACAAAAAAGAAAAGAAAACGAAACTTATATACATATATACAATATGTACATAGTATACTCTATATACTATATATATTCTTAGCCATATACTGGGTTGCATTGTACAAGCAAAAACCAACCAAAAAAAATATGAAACGAAAATTCAAGGAACAATTTCAATGGGTTCAACCAAAATAAAAATGGGTCACAGCCAGCTAAGCAGTCCAATCTATGTAAATCTAATAAGTATGTACCACGCACACACACACTTACACACACACACACACACACACGCCTATACACAGCACAACACACTTGATATATATATATGATATGATAATGGCCAGAGAGCTCTTCACTAAGCCTAACTATATAAGGATTCACCATTTTGTTTTCTTGTCTGTTTCGTTATCTTTCTGTTTCGAGATGCATCGTTTTGTATCGGTTAATCGATTGATCTTACTTACATACATACATACATACGCCAGGGACCACAACAAAACAATTGTTTTTGTTGTTTTTTGTTCTTCTTTGGGTTCATTTTTTTTTTTCTTATAAATTAAGTAAAAAACAAAAACAACAACTAGCAGACTACATATATATTTATAAATAAGAAACGAAAAACAAAAAACAAATGCGAAATAAACAAACTTATTTATTAACAAAGAAACCAAAATG
Organism: Drosophila willistoni; assembly: GCF_018902025.1. Taxonomy (NCBI): domain Eukaryota; kingdom Metazoa; phylum Arthropoda; class Insecta; order Diptera; family Drosophilidae; genus Drosophila; species Drosophila willistoni. The sequence continues at coordinate 11,566,173 of NW_025814052.1, forward strand.
ATAAACTTACCTTTAAAATCCTAAAAACAAACGAGTTTAAAAGAGAGGCAATTTCAATTAATTATGACAAGAAAAAAATGCATTTCGGTTAACCGAATCTAATATACTCTAACAGTGAGACATCATTTAATAGGCAATTGATTGACTGCAATGCGAAGGGGAAAGAAACTCTCAGCGGTCCGCATGGAATGAAACGCACTAAAAAGATCCGATTAAAATGGATCGATTGTTTGTTATTTCAATTCCATTGATTCCGATAGACTAAATAGAGACGAAAAATCGGCAATGAAATGAATTACCTAAATGTTAAGAATATTGAATGATTGTCAATTGTATGGGTATTTTTTTTTTCAAAAATAAAAACCAAAACCAACTATGTATATAGAGAAATCACTTCAGCTAGCTCTCATCTAACTAGTTTATCCTCCATTTGAGTTTCGATACGTGTATTAAACTTACTCTGTGAGTCAATTATGTGTATAATGTCATATTTGTGAACTGATTTTAAATGTCTCCCCCACCACCTCCTATCCTTTCCCTACAACAAATATATATCTTATACTTTCTCATTTAGTATTCTATTTGTATTTGTTGTATAATATAATATGTATGGCATATATATATATATATATATGTATAAATATATTTTAAATTGCTTGTCTTTAAGTTTACCAATATTTTTGTACATTAGTTTAAGGTAGCTCTAACAACAAAAACATAAATGAAGAAAACGACATGAGTTTAAGGCTCATTGTTGTTGTCGTCGTCCCACGAGTTTAGTGTAAAATTTAAATGTTTTTTTTTTCCTATGTCTAATTTTTGCGATACAAAAAAAAAAAAAAAGAAAAAGAAAACAAAACAAAAGCAAAAAGCAAGTAAAACAATTATTTATAGTGAAAAGTTAAAATTATATGCAAAAAAAAAAAAAAAAAACCAAAACTAAAACTAAAACTAAATACGAATGAGAAATTAGCACATGTTAAAGAAATGCAAGAAGAAAAAAGAAATTAACAACAACAAGAACAACAACTACAACAGGAGATAAAAAAAAAGAGAAAGAGAAAGAGAGAGAGAGAGAGAATATGAATAATAAATGTGTATATGGGGGAAATTTGAACATTTTTAGTGTGCCAAATCTCTTTTCTCTATCTATCTATGCATCATATCAACTTTTACTCACCAAATATATGGTATGATGTTGCTAACAAACAAACAAACAAACAACAACACAAAAAGAAAATAATGTCAACAACAACAACAACAACACTAACAACAACATCCATTATGTTGAAGAAAGAAATCAGAAATCTCCCAAAATGATCATAAAAATAATTATACCAAATGCAACCAAGGTGAAAAAAAAAAACAAAAACAAAAAACAAAAAAAAATGAAATATGAACAAGAAAATGTATTTAACTAAAAACCAGCAAAACAAAACAAAAAACAACAACAACAACACACTCCACTATAAAAATACAAACATAAAATTTAATAAAATGTTGTATTATTTTAAAAGGTATTATTAAGTACTTTCTGAGTGAAGCTCCGGGTGGATAAGAGGAGACAAATCCTTAGAGGAGGTGAGTGTTAAACGAGGGAAATTCTATGAAACTGCTCGACATTTCCTTCCAACCTCCCCCAATTACCAATTTCCCCCAAACAAAATTATGAGCTAGATAAGTAGTTAGGCGAATCAAGGCAAATGGTGCAAAGGATATTCAGGAATTGACTGTAGTGATGTTTGTAATACAGAGAGAATCATACATATTTTGGTATGTAATCACCGGGTTGCCGTTTGCTTTGATATTTTGTATTGACTTTATTCTTTTAAGTTTTGCTTATGCGTAGGCTATGATTACATATATATTTTTATGCTGTCGCTGAAGCTGAAGCGGAAGCCCAAAGTGATGGCTCAGCGATCTCACGCTGGTTTAGCCCTAGCTCATGGTAAACATATTTATGTGAATATGTTTATGATATCCATATGGGAATGTAAACATTTTCGGTTGAGCATTTATGTTTATTCAGTATATTTTTTAATTGTTTGCATGAATTAACTACATTATGAATGTAAACATATTTGGGATCAGCATAAGATGTGGAGTCAAAATATGAATGGGGAGAAAATATGGCCATAGGGTCTTCGTATTTTTTGATCGAACATGGGGACGATCAGCAATGGAAAGCAAAAAGATATGCAGTGGTATTTCTTAGTTTTTAAGTATCTTTTTTTTTATACCCTTGCAGAGGGTATTATAAAATTGGTCAGATGTTTGTAACGCACAGAAGGAGACGTTTCCGACCCCATAAAGTATATATATTCTTGATCAGCATAAGAAGCTGAGTTGATATAGCCATGTCCATCTGTCCGTCTGAAAAATAAGGAAAATTAGTTGGGATGTTTGCTTATCAATGACCAGTTTAACAAACCCGAAAATGGACTTTATTTCCGTTTTAAAATGCTTTAAATAATAAGAGGCAGATCAAAAAATAAGGAAAATGAGTTGGGATGGTTGCTTATCAATAGCCCACTGTAACAAACCCGGAAACGGATTGTATTTCCGTTTTAAAACTCTTTAAATAATACGAGGCAGATCAAAAAATAAGGAAAATAAGTTGGGATATTTACTTCCCAATATCCCAATCAACACCGATGAAAATAGACTGTATTTCCGTTTTAAAATGCTTTAAATAATAAGAGGCAGATCAAAAAATAAGGAAAATTAGTTGGGATGTTTGCTTATCAATAGCCCACTGTAACAAACCCGGAAACGGATTGTATTTCCGTTTTAAAACTCTTTAAATAATACGAGGCAGATCAAAAAATAAGGAAAATGAGTTGGGATGGTTGCTTATCAATATCCCAATCAACACCGATGAAAATAGACTGTATTTCCGTTTTAAAATGCTTTAAATAATAAGAGGCAGATCAAAAAATAAGGAAAATTAGTTGGGATGTTTGCTTATCAATGACCAGTTTAACAAACCCGAAAATGGACTTTATTTCCGTTTTAAAATGCTTTAAATAATAAGAGGCAGATCAAAAAATAAGGAAAATGAGTTGGGATGGTTGCTTATCAATAGCCCACTTTAACAAACCCGGAAACGGATTGTATTTCCGTTTTAAAACTCTTTAAATAATACGAGGCAGATCAAAAAATAAGGAAAATGAGTTGGGATGGTTGCTTATCAATATCCCAATCAACACCGATGAAAATAGACTGTATTTCCGTTTTAAAATGCTTTAAATAATAAGAGGCAGATCAAAAAATAAGGAAAATTAGTTGGGATGTTTGCTTATCAATGACCAGTTTAACAAACCCGAAAATGGACTTTATTTCCGTTTTAAAATGCTTTAAATAATAAGAGGCAGATCAAAAAATAAGGAAAATGAGTTGGGATGGTTGCTTATCAATAGCCCACTTTAACAAACCCGGAAACGGATTGTATTTCCGTTTTAAAACTCTTTAAATAATACGAGGCAGATCAAAAAATAAGGAAAATGAGTTGGGATGGTTGCTTATCAATAGCCCACTTTAACAAACCCGGAAACGGATTGTATTTCCGTTTTAAAACTCTTTAAATAATACGAGGCAGATCAAAAAATAAGGAAAATAAGTTGGGATATTTACTTCCCAATATCCCAATCAACACCGATGAAAATAGACTGTATTTCCGTTTTAAAACTCTTAAAATAATACGAGGCAGATCAAAAAATAAGGAAAATGAGTTGGGATGTTTGCTTATCAATAGCCCACTTTAACAAACCCGGAAACGGATTGTATTTCCGTTTTAAAACTCTTTAAATAATACGAGGCAGATCAAAAAATAAGGAAAATAAGTTGGGATATTTACTTCCCAATATCCCAATCAACACCGATGAAAATGGACTTTATTTCCGTTTTAAAATACTTTAAATAATAAGAGGCAGATCAAAAAATAAGGAAAATGAGTTGGGATGGTTGCTTATCAATAGCCCACCTTAACAAACCCGGAAACGGATTGTATTTCCGTTTTAAAACTCTTTAAATAATACGAGGCAGATCAAAAAATAAGGAAAATGAGTTGGGATGGTTGCTTATCAATAGCCCACTGTAACAAACCCGGAAACGGATTGTATTTCCGTTTTAAAACTCTTTAGGTAATACGAGGCAGATCAAAAAATAAGGAAAATAAGTTGGGATATTTACTTCCCAATATCCCAATCAACACCGATGAAAATAGACTGTATTTCCGTTTTAAAATGCTTTAAATAATAAGAGGCAGATCAAAAAATAAGGAAAATTAGTTGGGATGTTTGCTTATCAATAGCCCACTTTAACAAACCCGGAAACGGATTGTATTTCCGTTTTAAAACTCTTTAAATAATACGAGGCAGATCAAAAAATAAGGAAAATAAGTTGGGATATTTACTTCCCAATATCCCAATCAACACCGATGAAAATAGACTGTATTTCCGTTTTAAAATGCTTTAAATAATAAGAGGCAGATCAAAAAATAAGGAAAATTAGTTGGGATGTTTGCTTATCAATAGCCCACTTTAACAAACCCGGAAACGGATTGTATTTCCGTCTTAAAACTCTTTAAATAATACGAGGCAGATCAAAAAATAAGGAAAATAAGTTGGGATATTTACTTCCCAATATCCCAATCAACACCGATGAAAATGGACTGTATTTCCGTTTTAAAATGCTTTAAATAATAAGAGGCAGATCAAAAAATAAGGAAAATTAGTTGGGATGTTTGCTTATCAATGACCAGTTTAACAAACCCGAAAATGGACTTTATTTCCGTTTTAAAATGCTTTAAATAATAAGAGGCAGATCAAAAAATAAGGAAAATGAGTTGGGATGGTTGCTTATCAATAGCCCACTTTAACAAACCCGGAAACGGATTGTATTTCCGTTTTAAAACTCTTTAAATAATACGAGGCAGATCAAAAAATAAGGAAAATGAGTTGGGATGGTTGCTTATCAATAGCCCACTGTAACAAACCCGGAAACGGATTGTATTTCCGTTTTAAAACTCTTTAGGTAATACGAGGCAGATCAAAAAATAAGGAAAATAAGTTGGGATATTTACTTCCCAATATCCCAATCAACACCGATGAAAATAGACTGTATTTCCGTTTTAAAATGCTTTAAATAATAAGAGGCAGATCAAAAAATAAGGAAAATTAGTTGGGATGTTTGCTTATCAATAGCCCACTTTAACAAACCCGGAAACGGATTGTATTTCCGTTTTAAAACTCTTTAAATAATACGAGGCAGATCAAAAAATAAGGAAAATAAGTTGGGATATTTACTTCCCAATATCCCAATCAACACCGATGAAAATAGACTGTATTTCCGTTTTAAAACTCTTAAAATAATACGAGGCAGATCAAAAAATAAGGAAAATGAGTTGGGATGTTTGCTTATCAATAGCCCACTGTAACAAACCCGGAAACGGATTGTATTTCCGTTTTAAAACTCTTTAGGTAATACGAGGCAGATCAAAAAATAAGGAAAATAAGTTGGGATATTTACTTCCCAATATCCCAATCAACACCGATGAAAATAGACTGTATTTCCGTTTTAAAATGCTTTAAATAATAAGAGGCAGATCAAAAAATAAGGAAAATTAGTTGGGATGTTTGCTTATCAATGACCAGTTTAACAAACCCGAAAATGGACTTTATTTCCGTTTTAAAATGCTTTAAATAATAAGAGGCAGATCAAAAAATAAGGAAAATAAGTTGGGATATTTACTTCCCAATATCCCAATCAACACCGATGAAAATAGACTGTATTTCCGTTTTAAAACTCTTAAAATAATACGAGGCAGATCAAAAAATAAGGAAAATTAGTTGGGATGTTTGCTTATCAATAGCCCACTGTAACAAACCCGGAAACGGATTGTATTTCCGTTTTAAAACTCTTTAAATAATACGAGGCAGATCAAAAAATAAGGAAAATGAGTTGGGATGGTTGCTTATCAATAGCCCACTGTAACAAACCCGGAAACGGATTGTATTTCCGTTTTAAAACTCTTTAGGTAATACGAGGCAGATCAAAAAATAAGGAAAATAAGTTGGGATATTTACTTCCCAATATCCCAATCAACACCGATGAAAATAGACTGTATTTCCGTTTTAAAATGCTTTAAATAATAAGAGGCAGATCAAAAAATAAGGAAAATTAGTTGGGATGTTTGCTTATCAATAGCCCACTTTAACAAACCCGGAAACGGATTGTATTTCCGTTTTAAAACTCTTTAAATAATACGAGGCAGATCAAAAAATAAGGAAAATAAGTTGGGATATTTACTTCCCAATATCCCAATCAACACCGATGAAAATGGACTGTATTTCCGTTTTAAAATGCTTTAAATAATAAGAGGCAGATCAAAAAATAAGGAAAATTAGTTGGGATGTTTGCTTATCAATGACCAGTTTAACAAACCCGAAAATGGACTTTATTTCCGTTTTAAAATGCTTTAAATAATAAGAGGCAGATCAAAAAATAAGGAAAATGAGTTGGGATGGTTGCTTATCAATAGCCCACTTTAACAAACCCGGAAACGGATTGTATTTCCGTTTTAAAACTCTTTAAATAATACGAGGCAGATCAAAAAATAAGGAAAATAAGTTGGGATATTTACTTCCCAATATCCCAATCAACACCGATGAAAATGGACTGTATTTCCGTTTTAAAATGCTTTAAATAATAAGAGGCAGATCAAAAAATAAGGAAAATTAGTTGGGATGTTTGCTTATCAATGACCAGTTTAACAAACCCGAAAATGGACTTTATTTCCGTTTTAAAACTCTTAAAATAATACGAGGCAGATCAAAAAATAAGGAAAATGAGTTGGGATGTTTGCTTATCAATAGCCCACTGTAACAAACCCGGAAACGGATTGTATTTCCGTTTTAAAACTCTTTAGGTAATACGAGGCAGATCAAAAAATAAGGAAAATAAGTTGGGATATTTACTTCCCAATATCCCAATCAACACCGATGAAAATAGACTGTATTTCCGTTTTAAAATGCTTTAAATAATAAGAGGCAGATCAAAAAATAAGGAAAATTAGTTGGGATGTTTGCTTATCAATAGCCCACTTTAACAAACCCGGAAACGGATTGTATTTCCGTTTTAAAACTCTTTAAATAATACGAGGCAGATCAAAAAATAAGGAAAATAAGTTGGGATATTTACTTCCCAATATCCCAATCAACACCGATGAAAATGGACTGTATTTCCGTTTTAAAATGCTTTAAATAATAAGAGGCAGATCAAAAAATAAGGAAAATTAGTTGAGATGTTTACTGCTCAAGTGCTTGGAGCCATCTGATGAAACAATTCAGGAAAATCTATGAGAATAACTCCGACAAAGCATTTACAAATTGCATGGCCTACTTGACTGAAGAAACGTCCGATTCTTCTATCGAAATCGATAACCTTTTATCAGCACTGATAAAAGTAAAAATAGTGTGCAAAAATTATCGAAAGTCTAGTGCAGTTTTCGCAGTTATCGATTTGTTGCCGAACAAATTCGCGATAATCCAAAGATAGAAGGAATCGGTTTGGTACCCTCGCTGGTTAAATCCGTCACTGGCCTCTGGACTGTTCTGGTCTGTTCCCTTGGTCAAATCACTTTGGTTGGGTAATCAATTTACGGCAAAACGGCCAAGTCACCTTCAATTTCAGACAGTTGGAGATTTCAAACCCAAATCGAAAAGAAATGAAAATGCGGTCACAGAAAGAGAGAGTCAGACAGGATGAGTTATCTACACACACACACACACACACTCTCTCTTAGATATGACATGTGTCCTAGCACATTTGCATACGAATGGAAAGGAAGGAAGGAAGGGGGGGGGGGGGGGGGGGGGGGGGGGGGGGGGAGGGTACCCCATAAAGTATATATATTCTTGATCAGCATGAGAAGCTGAGTTGATATAGCCATGTCCGTCTGTCCGTCTGTCCGTCTGTCCATCTGTCCGTCCGTCTGTGCATATGCGTTTTACTCAGCCGTCTTAAGAGCTATCGGGCTTAAATTTTTTTTCGGGGTTTTTTATTACCGGGGAAAAATAAAGTATGAAAACCATCAGGATCGGACTACTATATCATATAGCTCTAGAAGAACTAGAAGAAACATTTTCATAAAAATCGGAGTATGCTATGAAATTTACATATGTGATAATATTGGATATAAAACCCCAGATCCCAAAATTTGAATGTGATCGGATAAATATAACACAAGTTACAGTCAATATAATAATCGGCTCTGCTCCCAGCTCTGCCGGCAGCGCTGCTTGCTGTCTACTACGTCTTTCGTCATCAACAGAGTACATGCATACACACACAGACGCAACGCTACATGAACTGTATGTGTATGCGTGCGTTGCTTTGCTTTGGGAATGAGGGAAGAAGAAGAACAAATTGTAAAATAGGGAGTAAAATTGTTTTGTTTGTATATTGATGAATTGAGTTGCAGAAAACAAATTTTGAACATGTAAAATTATTATTACCAAGGACTGCAAGGGTATATAAACTTCGGCATAGCCGATGTTAGCTTCTTTGATATTTTTTATTTTTTATAACGTTCAATATTTAAGATACACATATGAAGTTGTAATTTTGCAATAAAGCCCCAGTATTCGGTTTGGGACCCATGGGAATTGTACATTTTTGTATGGTGTTTATACTAAAGTAGTTTTTTTCTTGAACTACTACGGTTAGTACATAGAATTCCCCATCCGATAATACACTTTTCATTGAAATCGTATAAAAATTAGATAGCTTTCAACGTCTCTCAACAAAAAGGATAATTTCCATGTAAATTATATTATTTTAGTTCAAATGAAAATAATAATATGGACTACGGAATTCAAATACGACCAAAGTCGGGCAGTGGCCTTTAACTTTAGATACTTACTCAGTCAGCTGAAGCTTTAAAAGCATTATGGCTAACGGTATGCAAAAGCTTTCTAACCGCAAAAAGCTTAAGAACAATTTCAAATTTTCATAACGCAAGCGCAGTGCGTATACGTAATATGTGTGAGTGTGTGTGTGTGTGTGTGTGTGTGTTTCTGCGGAGATGGCATGAGTAAACAATCATCATCATCAGCTGAGCGCTCTACCACCAAACACAACCAACAAGGGGGTGGTTCTTTGCATAACAGTATGGCAACTCTGGTCCGAACATTTTGCCGTACGGTTTTCATAGAGCTTTCACCCCCCGAAGCGATGCTGAGCAGCAGCAGCAGAAGGTCTCAGGCAGTCGGTAGTGCAACGGCTGCTACAATACAAAAAGAAAAAACCAACCAAAAAAATAGATAAAACAATTTAACAAAAAAATTATAAATAAATCAAACAATTCAATTAAAAATCTAGTTAAAATTTATACATCAATTTTTGATTGCTATATGTAGTTATATATAGTATATATTGCGAGACCTGCACACCCAGAGGGAGTAAAAGAGAGAGAGAGACAGAGAGAGAAAGAGAAAGAGAAAACCAAAAAAAAAAAAAATAAAAGGAAAGGAAAACGTCTTCTGCTTTGAATTCTGTTATCTGTGTCATGTAGCGGTATTTTTTGTTTTAATTTTTTGTTTTTTTGTTTTGTTTTTTGTAATTTTCTTTTGTTGTTGTTGTGTTTTCTCGATTCTGGGGTCTCTCTCTCTCTACGTTGATATTTAGACTCCCTCTTAGGCATATTCACGTGCAAAAGAAGGACAAGGGGAAATCGGAATCGGTAAGTTGAAAATTTGGTCGAAACCAAATTATTTGTTTACATTTCACTCGCATGCGTGTGTTTGTGCCTGTGCGTGAGGGTGTGTGTGTGTGTGTGTGTGTACTCAAGAGATTTTTCGTATTGTTTATTTAATTTCATTTCTAATGTTCTGATTCGAGCAACACAAAAGGCCGTTTTTGAACCTGCAGATCTATCATCAATATGACCATCAAAATTTTATATATTTATGTATTTTAAGTGGTTTTACCACACCACACCACACCTTCTCTGCCCACCCCTGACTTGTTTTTGGGTGGAGGACGCCTCAATTATACTTATCCAACGCCTAACAACCGCCTCTTAATTATTATGTAAAATACGCCCTAAATCAAACAAAACAACAGCAAACCAAACTCTCGGTACGGCCGAGATCTTTGGGGGTTTCTCTCTATGGTCATTCTGTGGGGAAAATGTGTGGGCGAGGGGGGTCCCCATCATAATCATTTTCGGTGTGCTAATATGCGTGGTGGTCTCTCTATTGTCTGATTTAATGCCGTAAAACAATCAAATTATTGCCCATCAGTCTGCTCTTCCGTTTTAATATGTATATATATACAGCTTTTATCTTGATGTTTATTCCTTTTTTGGCTTAGCTTCAATCAAATGAATTGTCAGTTGGCTTTGGTCGATTTTTCAACATTTTTGGTGTCTTTTTTGTTTTTGGCCTTGTTTTAATATGAACTAGTTTTTGGGCTTAATGCTAGAAGAGATACCATAAGCGAGGGTTCAACTAATAGATTGTCAAAACGATACAAAAAAATATTTAAAAATTTGAAACTAAAGAATGTAATTAAATTTAAATTAATGCGATTAATTATATAAATTATGTTTTGCTCATTAATGATTAGAGTACTTTGAATTAAATTGACATTTTTCAAGAAAATTTTACTCTTTATTCTCTTATATTTTTTATTTTTTTTTATTATATACATTAAAATCCATTGATATAATTGAAGTAAAATTAACAATCTAAAAACGATAAAAAGAAACAAAAATTTTAGAAAAAAAGCTAGAAGAAAGAAAATTTATAACTTAAAAATGTACTGAAATGATATGCAAACCATTTTTATGAAAAAACTGCATTCAAATCTACATTTGATTGAACGATTGAACTTAAAATGAATACAATTCGTGATGTGTGAATACTCGAAATACTGTAATTATTCAATTTATTTGAGAAGAAAGCCTCGAAATCAACATTCGAAAAATTCATTGCCAAATTCAAGAAAATTAAATAGACCTTAGGCTGATATGAATACGTGTGAATACTCAAAACACTGTAAATTTCGAATTCTTTTCAGACTTAAGCCTCGACATTGGCATTCGAGATGTTCAATGCTAAAATGACATAAATAAACGAGGGCTAAATCTAACAATAAAACAATCCAATAGGTGTGGTATGAGTACTCAAGAAACTATGAATATTATGTGGTTTCAAATCATACAATGAATGATGAGTATTCGAATTCGAATAGCACTTCGATTACTGCACTTATTAACAAATAAACAAAATGTAATACTTATCATTTCATTTATGTAGAAATGGCTAATCTAACAATCTTTTAATGCAACCCTCGCCAATTTTATCCCCAGCTGTTGCATAAATTTTCGCATTTAGCTGCTTGTCTTTCGCATATATTGTACGAGTATGTATGTATGTGTGTGTGTGTGTGTGTATATGTGAATCTATGATTATGTGAGATTGTATATATGTATGTAAGGTTCTATCTATGATTGTGTGGATGTCAGTATGTATTTGCGCTTTTGTGGATTTCGTGCGCGTTTTATGCAACTCAAGGAATTTCTCTCGGCCAAGAGGCCTGACAAGGCTTTTTTTTTTTTTTTTTTGTTTGCTTCTTTTATTTCATTCTATATTCCTTGCCTTCTTTTTTTAAGTGTGGCCCTGTTCCTGTTCCTTAATTTTTTGCGTTTTTTTCTTATTGTCATCGTGGTTTGTTGTCCGGGGTTACTTACCTACCTATACACTCTCTCTCTCTCTCTCTCTCTCTCTATCTCTCTCAACTAATGGAGAAGGTCCTTGTCGCATTTTGTTTTTGCTTTTGTTTTTGTTTCGTTGTCATAACAAAATCAACAACATTTGTATATTATGGCAACAGACAGAGGTTTCACGAAAGAGGCAACTTAATTAGTTTCATTAGGCTAAAGCCAAAAAGAAAGAAAAAAACCGAACAAAACAAATAAAAACAATGTTCTATTATATTCTACATGCATATATTAACATATCTATATTCCATAAATACGAATGGAAATATATATGCATATTTCAATAATTCCTTTTGGGTTTGGGTTGAGTCCTTTCTGTGATCCTTGTAATAAAATAATTTGGTTGGTTGTGGTTTCAGTAATGCAAAGGCGGCGTTATGGCACTACAAGGCTGGCGCTTTTTCGGTGTCTCGGCAACCATCATCATCTACATAGGCGGCGTTTTATTTCTATCCATGAACAATATACCTGGATCGCATCCAAAACGCACACGGATCGAGCGTTTTGCCGAGGTAATTGTGTGTGTGTGTGTGTTATCCTCTACAACTCGAATTGGTTTCAGTTTTTTGATAATTTTCAATATAGTTTCCCAGCTTTCATAGTCCTCGATTTCCTATGCCTAGCCGCAAGATGACCATACGCTGGTGTCGAGATCTCAAATATATAAATCGTGATCTTCCAAATTATACAGATTACAAGGCTGGAGATTTTTTCAGTAAGTATACCATAAAATTGAAATAATCCACTTATAATTCAATTTGGCTAGATATAAAACCAAAGAGAAAAATAACAAAGTTATTGATAAAAGTTTATGTTCTCGACTGATCGTTGCTATGGGAACTACATGATATAGTCACCCGATTCTAAGGATCTTTGGTACACTCAATAGTTTTTATATTAAACTCACAGATATTTTATTTTATGAGAATCGCACAGAGATTAATGATTCTTTTGAGTTGACGATCAAGAATATATATTTATGTATGTACTCTATATGGTTGACGATGCTTTTGACCACAAATAATATACCCTTTTTGCAAGAGTATACACATAAAAATAGACAGACTAATTGCTAGATAAATAGATTTGATCGATTACAGTAAGGTTGTCAAGGGTTCAAATGTGGTTGAAAATGCTTAGACTTGGACTTCTTAGCAAGTGGATAAAGTCCAATAAATTTTACTTTTGAGGGTTCTCCAACATTATTCTTGTTGAACATGAACATTTTCAAATCAAATTAAATTTAAAATTAGCTCTTTAGAATCTTAAGCACACGCTTAAGTCTTTGCAGCAAGGATATCAAGGATTTGTCTTTCAAGTACTGAAGAAATTTTTTTGTTTTCTTATTTTTCAGCAGCTGCCCTGCCCAGCAGCATTCTAGGCAGCAGCAGCAGCAGCGATGGCGATGCGTTAATGCCACCAATGGCCATGCCCATGCTAACGGCTTTGGCCAGTTTTCCGGGCAGTGGTAACACTTGGTTGCGTTATTTGCTGCAGCAAGCGACTGGCATACTCACGGGCAGCATCTATAAGGATTATGGACTGCTCAAGACCGGATTTCCGGCCGAAAATGTCTGCAATAGCTCAGTATTATTAGTGAAAACACACGAATGGGGCTCCAAGGCTTGGGCTCCGTTCTCCAAGGCCATATTGCTGGTCCGCGATCCGGAGAAGGCCATTATAGCCGAGTTTAATCGGCAGAGTGGCGGCCACATTGGTTTCGCCTCACCCGATCGCTACAAGCGTACCAAAGGCAAATGTATGTACAATCCAAATTGCATTCAATACAAATCGATTGATTTTTTTTTGTCGTTTGTTTATTTTGACAGATTGGCAACAGTTTGTTAGCAATAAGCTTAAGGGCTGGGAGCTAATGAATCTTAGCTGGGCCCGCAATTTTACTGGCAGTATTAAGGTTGTATTCTATGATGACTTGGTCCATCATACCGAACGTGAATTGCGAGCAATTTTGGAATTTCTTGAATATCCTGTGGATGAGCAGCTATTGCGTTGCGCTATAATGCGCAAGGAGGGCATATTTAGACGTAAGAAACGTGTGTTATCCTTTGATCCCTATACGGATGCCATGCGACTGGAAGTACAGACACGTAAACGTTGGGTCTACGGCCAATTGGGCAGACAGGAGTAACAACAATAAGGACAACAACGAGACGAAAGCAACGATTATGGAGCAACGTGCAATAACAAGACAAAGAGGGACAAAATACGAAACACAAGAAAACCAAATACGTACCACCAACAATAGCAATATCCTTACTAATATACTCCATGCCACGCCCATAACCGTGCCCCTGCCCTTGCCCATCCCGGCCACTCAATGTTTTCTTCCTTCGTACCACACAAAACGACTGCAATGCATCAAATAGTAATAGTAATATTTATAATTACAATAATAATAATTAACAATTTATATTTCACATAGGACCATAGATCTCAATGATGGAATCAAATTGCAATAGGATAGATAGTTTAGACCTTAAATTTTGGACCCACTTTTTTCCACACTGTGTGCGCCTTCTTCCAAATCAAATCAAATCAAACCAAAACCAAATTGTTTTCGCATTGTATCGGTTGCTTATAGCCAAATAATAGCATAAGCTTATAGCCTAAAATTAGTTACTACTACTACTACAACTACAACTAGTTTTATTTTTGTCTAACTGTTGGTTTTTTTTTCCACTAGCCTTTAAGTTTTGTTAGCTCTTTATACCTTTATATACATATATATATAGTTCAAAAATGTGGAGAAATAAGGTATTCTGATTCCTGTACGAATTTATGAAATTCATTATACGCCATGTTGTCATATGCTTTATCGCTCATCCATATATATATGTGTATGCATGCATGTACATACATATATTCATTGATATTTTGCTCTGATCAATAACATTAACAACAACAACAACAACAATTAGACTATCCTTGTAAAAAGTTTTATACACAATTCTACAAAACAAAACAGGAAAAAGAAAAACGAGAAAATGAAATAACGTTAATTTATGATTATATTAGATAATTGTACAAATTTGAAACTGAAATAAAAACAAAAAAACCCAAATATACAAATAGAAACGAGGAAAGGATTCAAAGGATTTGTCCACAACTAAGCTTTAAGCTTTTTCTACAATTTCAGCGAGCTTTCGGGGTTAAATGAGCTTGCCATAAACTTGTCGCACTTGAAAGCTTTTTGCTGGATACTCAAGCGAAGTCCTTTTGAAAGAATTGTGAAACACAGATGGCGCCACTGAGTGGGTTTTGAATTGATTGAAGAAAACTGATATTTCTTATAAGGATATAGTTTTGACTGCTTATAATCTTAATAAATGGGCATAAATATGTATCATATATACTTTGTTTGATCTTAGCTCTTGGTAAACTTAATCGACTTAAATGGCTTGCGAAATGTTAAACTGCATGTATTCAATTGGTGACGAAATGAATACATTCGAATATTTTTGGGATAAACAAAGTAAAAAAGAAACCTGAAAATATATGTACCTACTCGAGCAGGATTCGGTTTCGAATCTCAGGATAATGATCCTGATTATCCTTTACTGATAATATTAGTACTAATAATAATATGTACTCAAATTTACATTAAATATATCTCATGCTCATTATTTCTACTTAACAAAATCAAATGTTGTCAAGCTTTTTGTTTACTTTTATTTTGTTACTCCATTTATCTAAAAAAAAATATTCGAAAGTATTCGTTTCCTTACCACATAGAAGACATGTTTTAGTTCGTGGACAATAGGCCGTCTTCTTGCAATTTTATTGCAGGCAAAAATCATCATCTGTGCGCTGTGAATACTTTGCTGGACTACAAACACAAAAAAACATTCAATGAATATGAATAACTTACACTTTATCATTTCGTATTGGTTCCTCTCCGTGTGAATTGCAATGCAAATACAACATTGATTCGAAGACTGTTTCGAATACTCATTGTTTATTCTTTACACTTAATCATTTGAATATACTCATGATGAACTCTATTTGTTGAACACTTGTGTTTTTAATGCATAGACAGATTGATTCAAAAATTGTGATGAGTTTCATATATTGAATATTTTTTCAGTTTAAGTAAACATTTAACATAAATCCATTATTCATTTACACTTTATGGCTATCTGTTTTTGCCTTCAGGTTATTCATTTAATTCATATTTTCAAAAATTTAACTATAATTGTTAAAAATAAATCTTAAATTATATACTTTTGATTTGTTAGGGGCAGATCTATTAAACATGCCAACTAGATTAGTAAAAATATGTCAAAAGAATATCTAGTCTCTGCAATGTTAAGGTCTCTCATTGTGACACCCGTTAAACCAGACAATTGTCAGTGTGATTAGGTAGGCTTTAGGAGAAACACCCTGTAAAATTGTTTAGCAATGTTGCATGCTTTTAACAGTTACACTAGCCCAGCAACAACAACAACTATGAGTAGGCCTCATATATGCCCTCGGCCTCCAAGTCTTTCTCTCTCTCTCTCTCTCTCTCGCTCAGTCACTCAGTATCTCTCTTTCTATGCTGTACCTGTACCTCTACCTCTCCTGTATCTCTGCCTCTCTACCTCATTCTAACCCCCCCTCCCCTGTGCTTGCTTCTGTTGTTGGCGTCGTTTTGTGCCTTTTGTTAACGCCAGTGCCAAAAAATTGTGCCATATGCCGGACGCAGGGCATTGCGATGCTTACAACTCGCAATAGCTAGGCAGATAGAGAGAGAGAGAGAGAGAGAGAGAAAGACAGAGAGAGCTACACCCAGAGGGAGAGTGTGTGTGAGAGAGTGACAGCGAGTGACCAAATTGCATGAGAGTCTCGTCCTGGCGGCGGGAATGGAGGACAGGGAATTCGAGACTGCGCAAACTCTGACCCACTCGCTGGCTCTGCCACTGGATGGCAGACTTCGTCAAGTTATGCCTAGCCAGGACTCAGAGACACAAAACGTTCGCTCGTCCAATTCCAGCTGAACGAAAGCGTCGCTGTTGCCGGCTCTGTGTGGCAAGGCGACCAATCAGCGCTTATATAAAGCCATTTTGTAGGGGTGGCGCTTGGGCGGACTGGGCACGATACGGCTCAACATTGGACACGCCCACGCTGATAAATAATGAAAACATGTCCTCCCCATTTGGAGAAATAAACTCTGAAGTTAGCGAAACTCATCATAGAATTCTTTATCACAACACCACGCGCGCTTGTCTAGTTGTGAAATCTGTTCGCTTGCGTTTAGTTTCGACAATAGTTGAAGGCGTGTAAAAGGATAACCAAGCATCAAACAGTAGCAGCAGCAGCAGCAGGATACAATTACATGCAGGCCAATATCAGCTGAGCAGGCGACGGCTGGACAAACAGTTAACTAGACGCACTACTACCACACACACCCACACTCACACACTCACACACACTCACACACACACACACACACACACAAACAGACACCACCTACCACATGACTGCCTAGCAAACGATAGAGGGAACATAACTCCCGTGTTGTGCATAGAACAGCCAAAAAAGGACAAGCAGCCAGGAGTTAGGAGGCTTAAAGCTTGGCTTGGCTTGGCTTTGCTTGGCTCTCGGGGCTAGGCTTGGCTTGCGCCTTCTTCGGCCTGTTTTGTTTTTGTTTTGTTGGGGTTCCCTCATTTTTCGGTCACAACGCCGAACACGAACACACACAAATTATTGCATTGTCGCGCGTTCCCGCTTAACGTGTAAACGCCAGTGACGCATTCGCTAAAATCGCCGGAAACGGAAACCGATATCGAAACTGAAAACGAAAAACGGAACGGAACTGCATCCAAAACACACACAAAAATCCAAGGATCAGTATCGTCAGCGCAATTTGGAATTATTAACTTGATAAAACGGAAACGGAACTGCCCAAAAGGGACCAAACAACAAAAAAAAAAAAAGTATTACACAAAAAAAAAAAAATAGAAAAAGAAAAGTCGTTTTCGCTGTTTTGCTTTTCATTTGCCGCTTAACTTGGCCGTTTCATATGATTTCATTTGATTTTTGGTCGTGATTTTGTCCTTACGCGTCGGCTAAACGCAAAACAACAAACAACATCCTGATTTTTTTCTTGTGAT
Organism: Drosophila willistoni; assembly: GCF_018902025.1. NCBI lineage: Eukaryota > Metazoa > Arthropoda > Insecta > Diptera > Drosophilidae > Drosophila > Drosophila willistoni. The sequence continues at coordinate 11,584,071 of NW_025814052.1, forward strand.
TTTTTTCTCAGTTGTCTAAACCGCAAAACTCGTCCATCAGCCAAAACAACAACAACAACAACAACAGCGAAAATTATTAAGAAAAGAAAAAAAAAAAAAGTGCTTAAAACCAACAAAGAGAAAATCAAGTGAAAAAGAATAAAAAGAAAGAAAAATATTCAAATCTCAAAAGCAAATTAAAGAAAGAAGTAAAAAAAAATAGAAAGAAAAAAAGGCAAAGGGTATAGGATCCAATCCAAAACCTTTTTGTTTATTGTTTTTCAACCAATTGTATATATATACATATATATATATATGTATATATATATTTAATCACATAAATATATATATATATATATATATTTATAAAATTCACAATTATCCTGTCCTGCATGCCAGGACAGTCGGTCAAGTTGTCAAAGTAAGTGCTTCAAAATTTATTCGCCAACAACATTCGACGCCTCAAGGGCGTTCAAACTGGAGGAGGATTTTGTCGGCGGCTGCATGACAATGTCGATGTATTCGACAACGGATAAAATGAAAATGTCAGCGCCCAGTTGTTTTCCAGGACGCTACAGTCCATCGTATCGAAGTTCAGAACAAATGCGACGCTGTATGCCAAATCCATCTGTAAGTAATCACCAGTAAAGCAAACCAAAATACAATTTTTAATTTCATCTCGGCCAATTATCGACTCTGAATCGGCACAATTGCCGGACCACCATAAGATGTTGATCTTATGCCCAATATTTGTCTAAGAATTCATTCATCAAATTAGGCCTGAATTGAATCTGAAAGGCAAAACAACCAGAAAGCAAACAATATCACATAAAATGTCATTTGGAATGTTGGTTAAAGATATTCAAAGTTTCATTGCTTGGTTTTATTTCACTCGTTTTCGGTTGGCCATAATCACAAAAGTTAAGAGTTTAGATACAGATTTCAATGAAGCGAACTTTTTATATTATTGAATTATTATCTACTTCAAAAAAGTATGGCAAACACACATTTGAAAATGATTTAGGATAAGACAAACCAATAATTGCTTAGGATAAATTATTTATATGAGAATATATTCTGTATGTACATCATAATCGAGGGACTTTTATATGAATCCGATGTATCCGACCATTTTATGAAATTCTGATCATATGCGAATCTTGTCCTTTCTGATTTGAAGAGTCATAAGAAGTTAATTTTCTGATCATAAATGACTACTCTTTGCTAGCAACGACTTCCCTTATTGAGCTAGTTATGAGTCCTTTTATTAATCAATTTCGACTTCTAATACAGACAGACTTAAAGCGTGAGGGAAAGTCAGTTTTGGAAACTTATTTTAATCAAGTATAAAAGTAAACAACAAGGAGCTTCAAAAGAGACTTGTCGAGGTGGTCTCTGTTAAAACAAACTTCCAAATGCTGGATGAAATCCTAGTATACAAATTTTTAAGTAGTCGTACGATTTCCCGCCCACAAGCAAGAGCCATCGCATCTCTGAGTTCCCCAAAAGAAGGTTAATGCAATTTTTAATTACATAATTTAACAACTAAGCATATCAAACATTTTATATTAAGTTTACTTACACTGCGAGAGTCAAACTCTCCAAGCTTTAATGTCTAAGAATAAAAACTCCACAGTTAAGTTATTTAACGAAGAAAAAGTTTTTTGTAGTTTTCCATTTAAACTATTACCCGACTTGTTCGGTCAGGGGGGGAAGGGGCGAAAATTTTAAATGGCTCCCCAAAGCTTTACAGCCACCAACGGTTGGCCAATTCACATAATGTTACATTCTTCTTAAAGTCCCCATAGTAAAAATAACACCCATCGGGCTTTATAATATTAATACTTTCCCATTGAAGAGGACCACGCGTTGCCACCTCCTTGGACAACAAAAATAATTCCTAATTCAAGAAGGAGAGACTGAAAGAAAGGAGTGGATTTTACTTAAGCCACAAATATAAACTATAAAACACTAACTAAGTTAAACTTGAGTTGGTTCAAATGACAGTCGAAATGGAAGATAAGAAGTCAGAGTATAAAATAATGAATAAAACTTAATATTTCAAAAGAAAATAATATTTTATCTTCTCGCTTTCATTCAATGTATTTTGATATCCATTCGGGATATTCTCTAGATTTTTCCACACAGGTCAATGACTTTTCTTTGTCTCTGTTGAGTTTTGCTTACAGATGACAAAAGATTTAAATTTTAAATGATTTCGTAAGCCAGGTATCTAGATTTTTTGATATTTTCTATCATTTTCATATCAATATTTTTTTAATCATCAATCGTCAGTTAGATTATAAAAACCATAAACAGTTTTTACTCTTCTTTTGTACCAATTGGGAATAGTTGTGTCAGATTATTCATTATCCTCCCAAGTTAAAAAAAAACACTTTTAAGGCACATATCGATATTTTTCATTGAATCATTAATACTTTACTTCATTTTTAAAAATTTCATTCATTCCTAAGCAATTAAATATCCAAAATTCTCGAAAAAACTATCTATTTTCATTATTTGTTAAATAAAAAGACAATTGCTTAAAATTTATGAGGCTTTTAGAATTAAACACAGTCATGTTAGTTCCAAAATATTAAAAACTCACCTCATTTTTTCTGAACCCAATAACATAAGTTTCAAATATAGTTCAGTTCTTAAACCATTTATGGTTTGATCGCTCCAACAGTAATACATGAGCTAACGATTTTTAGATTTCAACATATATTTGGGAAAAAAGTTAAAGTCTACTGAATTCAGTCAATAGTCAATAGCATAAAATTTAGTAGCCAAATACTTAACCCCATCATCCTGTTGACTTTTATACTATATATTCCTTAATTTCCGCCATATAAACAGGCAAATTTTAATGATAACATGATTTTAAAACAGATAGGTTGGTTAACAAAAACCTTAACTACTATCATATCATCCAGAAATCCAAACAAACATTGTAAAATGTCGCAAGTATTTAGAAATTTGCAACTGCATAACTTTTCTCTAATGGGTTTTAAGCTTAATGAATGATTAGTTGAATTAGTTTATGCTAAATTTCAACAGATTGTTGTATGAAGTTTTGTCCACTGAAAATACAAAACTATTTTATATATTTGATTCCATTTCAAAATCTATTTTTAATAAATTTGTTGTAGATACTAGGATAAATTTTAACTTTTAATCTTGAGCTTTTCCATTTTTATACCCTTGCAAAAAGGGGATATTAATTTTGGTCAGAAGTGTGCAACGCATAGAAGAAAGCATCTCCGACTATATAAAGTATATATATTCTTGATTCAAATAGCCATGTCCGTCCGTCTGTCCGTCCGTCCGTCCGTCCGTCTGGATCAACGCAAACTCCTCCTAGACCAAATGAAATTTTGCATGTAGGCTTGTATATACTGCACAGTTTGTATATCTCGGATTCAGCTGGATCGGACCACTATATCATATAGCTCCCATACAAACGGTAAAGTCACGAACAGTGACTTTTCTCAATAACTTCGTTATTTTTAACGTGATTGCTTTCAAATTAAATATATGTTAGTTTAATATATCTATTTATGACTGTGCCGAATCTGATAAAGATCGGGTAACTATATCATATAGCTCCCATAGGAACGATCGGTGGAAAACAGTGATTTTGAGTTATATCTTAGTTATTTCCTATGGTAGATTGTAGGCCGTTCTTTCGCAAACATTAGCCATTAAAAAAAAGGTTTTTCCACTTTGATGGCTATAGGTAAGGAAAGAGTTATCAACAAAGTTGCAAGGATATACAATCCTTGACGCGGTCAAAGTTAGCCCCGGCCCTCTGGTTTTTTTTTTATATTTAGAGAATTTCCGCTTTGTTAATTGTTGCAAGAACTTTTGAAGAAATGTTTACGAAACTTGGGAGTTGTATGAAGTTTGAGTTAAGATTTTATACCACTCACACACACACACACACACACACACACAACATATTATTATGGCTAAAATCCAGACATGTTTATTTATACAAAAACGAAAACGGAAACGAACAAAGTAAAAGAAAGAGGGAAAAACCCGGCGAACAAATATAATAACTGACTCTGTCTCATTTTTAATGCACTTGTTTTGCCACACCCACTTGCCCGCCCCACGCTTTTTTTCCGGCTTTCACTCTGTCTTGTTTATGTTTCACTCAAGTTCAGCCCAAATATAACAATAAGTAAATATTTGTCTTAATTATTGCATAAATGTCGCAATTTTTTGCGTTGCCTTCTCGTTGTTGTTTTGTTATTTGTTTTGTGATTTTTTTTTTATATTTTGGTTAGCCATAGATTTATCAGTTTGCTTACATTTGGCCCTAATGGGCATAACCTTGAAAAGTGTTTTGTAATTTATTTACATTAAATATGTATTAACTATTGTTTGGCCAAACAACCAGAAAGAGACAGACAACCACAGGGCACAGGCAGTCAGACAGGGACAGAGCGGTGGAGCGAGCACAAAAAAATGTGCATAAATAAATGATTTGGGCAAAACAGAACAAAAAAAAAAAAAAAAAAAAACGAAATGATATACAAAGAAGACTTGGTCGAAAAGTTGATTGCTTACACACTCACACACCGACACACACACACACACAAACGCATATACATACATATTTATGGTACAGGTGAAAGTAATAAGAGTTAAGCCAAAAGGTGGGGGAGAAAGTTACTTACATTCGTCTCATATTTTTCTTTTTTAAAGAAATCAGTGCAAAAATATTTTCATTTAACTCAGAACTTTTTGATTATTTTGTGATATTCTATATCTCATATGTTATGAGTTGTGTTTGAGCACGATATGGTAGTCACTCTTAATCTGTTTTTTCGTGTAGGGATTGTTCAGAAATTTCGAAAGAGTAGCAAGTCATTAATATAGTACTTTTATCAGGTTGTGTACTTCTAACTCAATTTGGTAATTGAGCTTGTCTTCTAGTTATATCCAAGTAATATTTTTCGACTTTGCTGGCATATTTTGGGTATATGGTGAACTTTAGTGCTATGTCTAATGCTGTGCTTTTCCTTGTTGCTTTATTTGGCTATAATTCCCAACTAGTTTTAGCAGTGAATAAGTGACTTGGCATTACAATTCTAGAATGGTTATCGCAGTCGTCGGATCAGAAAACTTGATAGAAAAATTGTTCAATGATCTAAAGACCACTCATTGGAATAAGTGACTATCCGAAAAGTCCTTAAAAGGATAGAAAATATATATCCCATACTGCCAGAAATGCTACCTTAAAGCTATCCAAAGAATGTTTGAAATTCAACTTAAGTTTTACTCACTTCTTAGCAGGGTAACTGGAAAACCGTATTTTCTTATAAGCAAAAATTTGAAGGATGAAACCGACAAGTACATTTGCTTATCGGATTTACTTTACCCCCCAATCCCAAGCCATATTCAATCGGCGTCCAGACCCTCAACTCCTCCTCCTCCTCCTCCTTTCAGTTAGCCACTTTTCGGCTTTTCCCAAGACCCAAAACGAAGAAAAAAGTATGTGATCAAAGCGGCGGATTTATAGGATTTATAAGCTGCTGCTGGTTCCCCTGTCCGCCACCCTTGGCGCATTAGAGAGTGAGCCTTGATATAGCCTTGAAAAAGGCACAATGTGGACGACTATGGATAGACAATTGGACAGAGATTTTTTTTTGATTTTTTGTTAGCTGGTAGCAAAAAAGGACAAAAACAAAAAAAAACACTTAACGCCTTGCAGTCCATTAAATGGAAATTTGTCGCAAACGACGCAGGGGTGTGCACCCCTCTGTCCAGGGGAGTGAAGTGAAGGTGAATAACCAGGGGATGGAAAGGGAAAGGGCAAAGGGGCAGGGGGTCCACTTGAATTGTTTGCAGGAAGGCGCTAAATGGACAGCGGTGTCCCGTTAATTTGATTTAAATATTCATAAACTGCATTAAACTGGCCGCGACAAATGTGCCGAGAACTGGACAAAAATTACCAATTTGAAATTGTCTGCATGAATGAATGGATGGATGGACACTCTCATTGTGGAAAGAAATCCAGGGATTATGGTTGATGGAATGAAATGTGATGCCCACCATTGTTGTCTGTTTTCTAAAATTATGAACTTCAGCCAAATATTAACCAATTGGCTTTGGATAGGAATTTGTAGTTAACATATTTGAAATGGTCAAAAACTGCTTACAAACTCAATTCATATACTAGTTCTGAAGAAAGAATTTTATGGAAATTCTAATAGAAGCTTTTTTGATTGGCTTAGAAAAAACGTCTGTACTTATTTATTTATATTCTGAATTAAGCCGCAATTCCCAATTACTCCCAATTCTAAGGTTAGCTATAGCTGCTAGCCCTTAAGCGAGATTACTTTAGCTTAGTCAACTTCAAATTATATTTACAGATGAGGAGGAGAATTTGAGGATATGAGATGGTGGAAAACATTTATTTAGCAAACAACTGTAATTGAATTTATTCGAATCTTCTTTAAATCGCCTACATTGTATCTGCTCTAAGATTTGCTTTAAATATTTTCAACTTTTAAGTAGATAATATTGACAGATTAACTTTAAAGAACTTTAGTTACTTCACATACTTATACAAAATATACTTATTTTGAATGAAAACTATATAAGGATAATTTATTCGTTATCCACAATCGTTTCCTTTATCCCCGACGGAACTACTTTTAAGTATTGCTTCATCAGGAGGAAACTCCACTATATAACTATATAAAGAGTTCTTAATGAAATGTCATTGCCCATCACAAATATTTTCAAATGAATATTTGAAATAAGAAATGGTCAAAAGGAAATTACAAAATCACTTTGAATAATATGGGTTTTTAAGTTTCATTAAATCAAATTTTTAGTAAATTTGTTTTTCTATACGAAGAAACCAATTTCCACTGAAATGTCTAAAATAAAACTCAGAAATTGTCGTATCGTATATATTCAAAAACCATGTAACTAAATGAACGCTAAACTTCAAATGAAATGAGTGCTCCAAAACAAAAGTAGTTCGTGATATCTGATAAAAGAGTTGAATTAGTAGGTAAACTAAATTAAGTCAAAGGAAATATGAGTTTAAGAGTTCAGCTCTCAATTTAAGTAATTTGATACGAAAAGAAAACGCCATTTAATACTTATTGTCGGTAAGATTTTTGTTAAGATATCGATTTAGTCGACTAGCCGAATTGACTAACTAATAAGACTTTCAACTTCAAATTTAGTTTTAATTTTTAAATTTTAGTTCAAAGTAAGATAACTTGAGAGTTTTCATTAGTCCATTTATTGAAAGTTCTCAAATAATATTCCAATATTGGCTTAGTCGAGAATCTAATGGATCTTGAGTCTATTATATTCTATATTCGTTTCAATTTCATGTTGAAATGTCTCTGATTTGTAGTTTAAATTATTGCAGTCTGCCGATTCTTGAAAATATTTAATAGCCTATTTATGTTAGTTCACATTAAATTTCACCCACATGTTATCTGCCGGGCTTAAAGATACTTTCACTCAAAAACTTGTTCTTCTTCTTTACGCTGTGCTACTTTCTACTTTCATTTTTTGTTTTTTTTTTTTTTGTGGTATTTTGGTTGGTTTTCTTTTTTGCATTAGTTTTGGTTTTTACACACAAAATCGATATAAATTTAACATTCAGCAATGCGTATCTATTTACACACACATCATAAATATTAAATGGCTGACAAGCAGCAAAAAAAAAAACATACACACACACACACACAGAAATGAGAGCGAAAACAAAATAAACAAGTAAAGAAGAGAGAGCAAGAGAGAAAGAAAGGAAGCAAAAACAGAAAAAAAAAGTTTACTTGATTAATTTTTCACACTAATAAAGAATTTATGTGCAAGTGTCAAGCTGCACTGCGGCGCCCCCGTCTCACCCGTCGCCTTTATTCCGCTCCATGCTCGCATGCCAGACAACGTGCAGGTCAAGACTGTGAGAGAGAGAGAGACAGAGAATCCATGAGTTCCGTATTCCTGTTTCTGGTATCTCTGTTAATGGTTGCTGGTTCCCGTCTCGGCTACTTTCTGGGTGACAGAAAGTCTGGGGGGGGGTGGGCGAGTGGTAACTGGCTGGCTGTCGGGTGTGAGTTCATAATTTGATGAATGACTGCGCATATTAATTCATAAATTAATTTGCTGTTTATATTGCGGCTATTTTTATTGCCCATTGGCCCAACATGGCAAATTGTTGCCTACTTTACAGGGCCAATCGACCAAAATACGCACAAACGCACACACACATAGATGTATACCAAATGTGCTTCATGAATTCCACATTAGGCGACATTTGTTACATTTGATACATAAATTTAAAAGTTTTGGCGAATTAAGAAAGTTCAAAATTCGAATGTGATAGTTGTTAAATTCTACTTAGTTACTACTACTAATTTTAGTTCGACTCTTGACAATAATGTACATATGTAGAGTGATCTCTGTGATTCGTAGTAAAAATTAGCTAGTTCATGAGTGTCAGTAATCAAACGCTAGCTCTAGGAATATGATATTGCGAATACTGGCCCCTTTTAGTATGCAATGGGCAAACCAAATCATTCCTTTTACCATTGTTGTTCAGAGTGCTCACACTCAGCCACTCAGCCTGGACTTAATCAATGAACATTTCTCTTTTTCCCCTGTCAAAATCATTCTTAACTATAAATTAATGTTTTTAAATTATAAGTTGATAATCCGATTAAATGCTGCACAGAGAAAATGTTCAAAGTTTGCAAAAATGTTTACTGAAAAATGTCTATAAAAAATAAAAATAAATAAAGTAATAATAATTAATGATTTAATGTAACAGAGACTAAAGCTAACAAAAAGTTGTAAAAATTTCAACCTTTATAAATCGAAAATCTATAACTTTAGAACGGTTACAAGTATGATAGGTGGAGGAGGGAGGGAACACCAATTGAAATGACTTTAAGCCTTTTATTTCATTGCTCAAAGTAGCCCAAAACAATCCCGAAATTTATCGTTTCAAAATCATTTTATTTTTAGAGACTTAAGAACTGCTTTAAATGTGACATAAAAATGTCGAAAAGTTTGAAATAAATTTGGTTGATTTGGTTGAATTGAATGCCTTATTCAAAGTTGATAGTGAAATTTAAAGAAATCAAATTTGGATATGAGGATATCAATAAACGAATATTTAATTGGTAATCTTTGAAACTTTCATTTCATGAGTGCAATTTGTGTGTGTGTGTTTCTCAGTGTTTGCTTGTGTTTTCTGATGATTTTGACATTGTGTAAATGAGAGCACGCATAAAACCTGTCGCTGTCTAGTGTCCTGTCCTGGTACTTGTCTTGTGCTGTCCTGCAAGTTACCATTATGTGCCTGTCTCTGTTTCGTTTCTGTCTGTCCTTTCTACCCACATACATACAAACATACATACATACATACATACATATATACCTAAAGGACTGACTGCAAACAAAAACTGTCGCTGTCACATTATTTGCCTGACGCCCACAATTCGCCACGCCCGTCGACCAAGTTTAAGCGACAACTGCCTCGCATGGTAATGAGTAAAACAAGCTACGGCGGGCAGAGTGCGGCGGGCGAACAAGCGGGAGGTTGGGGGGAGTGCCTGTAAGTGGGTACGACACTGAGGTATATTGAGCAAAAGACATGCATTAAGAATGCACAACATTTTGATTTCCTACAATGGCCGCCACCCGGCTATTGCGGTCTGTCCTAGAGAGCGAGACACGTACACACACACACATACAGTCAAATCAGAGAGCAAGCTCACGCAGAGAGAGAGAGAGAGAGAGAGAGAGCCAGTGAGAGAGTGAGTGGGAGCCTCTCATTCTTATTTCTTCTTACGCCTTTACTTCCAAAATGAGCGAGCAAATTTTATATGGGGGCCATGTGAGTTGCCTCTGCCGCTGCCGCTGCCTCTGCCACTGCCGACGTCTTCATCTCGTCCGGTCCCCCCCTGGCCAATGTTGCAAGTTTCAAGTTTTGTGCGCATCTAAATAATTGATTAACTGAAAAATTCGTGCGAGTTTTCCCTCATTTTTGTGTTTTTTTTTCCCCCCTTTTTGTTTTTGTGTTTTTCTCGTTTACCAACAGCAACATATATGTATAACGATCCGATATATAAAATCGATAAAGACGACGGCAAAAGTCTATGAGAAAGATAAGGCAATCCTAAGAAAACCAAAAACAATAAACCGTGACCATAACCGAAACCGAAACATAAAATATATGATATATGTATATGTTTCTTTGTTTTGATTATTTATTTAAAACTTAAGCCAGTGGCTGGCAATAAAAATCAATATGACAGGGAAAAATACTTCAAAATGATAAACTTCAAAGTTAAAGTTGAAGATGAGGTTAAAGCTCTTAGCTTTTATATATGTACACTAAAAGCGACTAACTTGAAATTCATTGAAAAAAAAAACAAAATAAAGAACATGTCCATCTATATCCTATCCATTTGTATCTATTCCATGTTCTGTCTCGTCTTTTTCAGAGTCGTTTATTAGAAGATGCTTCCCTATTATGCAATTCGTGGTCAGCACGTCAGAATGTAAGTTTAATAACAACAACAATAACAAAAACATCAATTATATATATTTACAATGACTTAGTCTTATTTTGTTATACAAAACAAATTGTTTTGCTTAGCCTACCAACAATTTTTGTGACATTCAATTCTATATTCTAACTGCTATTCTAACAATCGACTCTGTTTCCAATTTCCTTTCTTTCATTTTGTTTTTTGAGATTGCATAAGCGATCTACGAATTGGTACCAAAAACAAAAAAGAAAACAAAATCAATCTAATACATATATATACCTACCATATATCATTTCAATTCGATTTCAAATTTTCGTTGATATTTCGGGGTTATTTGGGTAGTTTTAAAAAAATACCTCAATCAACAACAACAACAACAAAAACCTAAAAAACAAGTTCATTTCAATTTCAAAATTATGAAATATTGGCCTGAAATTTCATCATATGAAAATATTTAACCTTTGCGTTATATCTGTGTATTTATATAGGTAATATTAATTATTTGTTTTTCTATCTTCTTCACAGGGTGATATTTTTGCGGGTATCAACGATGGCATACTTAGCAGAGCGGAAGCTCTGGCCGCCGTTGATATACAGAAACATCAAGCCCAGCATGTACATAGCCAAATGCCCTCCCAAATTAAGCACGATGTGATGTACCATCATCATACAATGAGTGGGCCCCCGCAACGTCCATTACAGGTGAGTTACACAAATCTCCAAATTATTCTTGTAAGCCGAAACGAACATTAAGAGAGACTTATCAAAGAAACTACGATTGACTTTAAGCCGTTTGTCCTGGCAGAATTTCTTACGGGAACTCTAAATCTATTTAAGTCAGGAATACCTTCAGACATTCTTCTGTAGTTTCATGGTTACACTTATAGCTATTCTTACTGGACTGTGAAATGGGGGAAACTTTGCATTTGCAACACATTGAACTTCCCAAACATTTTGATCAGGATATTTTATTAGGAAAACTAGAAAATGTAAATAATGAATTGTGTGTAGTTTCTTGTTGTTACTCAAAAGTATACTTACCTACATCAATTTTCTATGTTATTCTTCCAAGTCAATCGTTTAGCGACGGCAATAACTTCCATGAGTTTCTTGATAGCATTTTGACTATGATGTTTCCATTCGTTTCTTGATATATTCTTGATTTTAATATTTCCATTCATTTCTTGATGGAAGTGAATCTGACATTTCAATTGGCTTTAAGTTTAATGAATAACAAAGTTAATAGGCAACACACATTGTTTTCATAGTGAAAGATTTTAGAATTAGTTCAACAGTGGACGATGGAATGGATGGTCCATCCATGGATAGAATAGTGGATGGAGTTGTATGTAGAAGAGGACTTTGATGTCAAATAAAACAAGAATAAAGACGACAAATTGCTTATGGAAATAGTGGAAGCATTTCTTGCCCTCTTCGACTTAAACATAATGCGATGAGTCTTCCTCTTGAAAGAGTCCTTAAGATACTTCAGCAACTGCTTTACGAAATTATTGTCATTAGCGATGAGGAACGTCTTAACCTTAAACATCCTCTTTAGCTTAATTTTAAACTACTTTCTTGGAGGACTCAAATGGGGTTATCTATCGGATAACCAGAACAAAGACGAATGGTTTCTTGTTTTTGTAGCCAGCGATTTCTTAAGTTCTTTCTATCATTTTGAAATGGTTCTTCTAAAATTGATTATTGTTTTTTTTTCCCCACTTCATTCGCATCAGAATGTGATTATTATTGAAGAACAATAAAAACTAGAATAACCCTTCATGATATAACATAAATTTGAAATTTGTTACGGTCCGGATGTCTGAATTTTGTCATAATTGATTTGATCTTACTACTAGGTTGTGTGTGTGTGTGTGTGTGTCGTTAAGGTTATGGCATATTAACTGCCTTATGCCACATTTTATGACTGTCATTTTGTTTGTCTATAACAAGAAACTTTAGCTTTGGCCTCAGTTTCAGTTGTAATTTGATTTCTATGGGACATAAAGGCGATTTCCAATTTTTTGTCGATTTTTTGTGGTCATATGCGTGTCCCACACGCACATACAGAATGTGTGTGTGTGTGAGAGAGGGAGCGAGATCAGGGGCAGAGGCCTTCGCGCTGTTAATTTGAAATGTTTCTTTAATAAAATTAAAATTGTGACGTGTAAGCCTTCTGGGAACGGGCCACGTGACGGTCGTTTGCCAGGTAAGCACATCATGATTCGTGTCGTTAATTGTATTGTACTTCAATTTCGTGGCAATACGCAGGACTTGGGCGTTCCACAAGCGGGTCGACAGTGGCAGCAGCAGCAGGTCGGCTTCACCTTCCTTTCCAATCCGCGTGGTGGGCACAAGTGGCATTATGTGTCTCTTTGGTGTTGGTGCCGGTGCCGGTGCTGGTCCTGAATCATTGGTGGTTGGAACTCTATTAGAAGTTGATTGTAATCAAATTACATAAGCAACCTGTTTCAGTTCTTCGTGTTGTTGTATGTTTTTATGTATATATGTATATCTAACCTCGAGGCTAGTTGTATGTAGTTGTTGTAATGCCACTTGTTTTCGGCACAATCGAGCATGACGAGCAAACCAAGTGGCGCACACCACACCACACACTGTCCACGCGCCATTGCCGCCGGTGGTTGATGCGGTGATTCCCATTCCCAATCACTCTAACTCTACCAGGTCGTCTCGTTCCCATTCCCACTCCCATTCCCATAGTCCCCTCGCAGCACTTCTCAGAGCGTGTGTGTGTGTACCGACTTTAATTTTCAGCAAAAAATAACATGGGCTGAGAGGGTGAGGGGTTAGCATTTGGTTTAGATTTCAATTGTCTCAGGTGCCACAACCCGCTCAATCAACCTTCAAGACATAACCAACCTTGTTGCCTATCCCAAGATTTGCCTTCACACATCCATCTAGCATTACATAAATCATTTTCAACATTTCTTAAAACCTAATCTCCATCCTTTAATTAAGACTCATTGAATTAGATAAAGAAAATCAAATTTAATTTCAATTTTTGTTTCCAAAAAATCGTTTGGATAATGTGTTTTTTTGTTTTTATTCTACATATCTTTAAATTCGCATGGTTGAAAAAATAATCATAAATTATTCATACCATCGAATTCATGCACAAATGTTTTATATTGTTCTCAGCATATTAAATTTTAATTCGGTAAGGTGAATCGTTTATGCATTCCAGAAAAGAAAGAAAAACGTGATGCCAAGTTCTTGACCTGTTTTCAAGAGCCTTTTGTTCTAAATAATTTATGAAAAATTATAAAATAAATTAAACGTATTTGCGATTTTTATACCAGACCTAAACATTTTGAGACAAACTTCGAGAGGAGAATATTTGTAGGTCTTAGATCATAGCGAAAAAGCGACAGGAACGCTCGCAAATATCACTTGATCTTCGTAAGGACGAATAGAGATGGCACGAAGTAGAGACGGGAATCACAAGGGAATGAAGGAAATGAAGGGAATCACAAACATAGAAAACCCTTGCTATCATATTCTCTTCCACGTTAAAGCTGAGAAATTTACATGTATTTACTGTCGCTTTTTCGTTACAAAGAGTTTCGAATTGCAACAATCTTAACGAATAGACACACACAAATTAGCATTAGTTAGCATAGCCAACTGTGTAAAGCATATATATTCTTGTTCACTATGATCGCCCCACTATATCATCTGACGGCCTTTTGGGGAAGACCATTTTCCAACGTCTACTGCGTTTTAAATGATCTCTTACTCTACACAAAAAGTGTTAAACTGCAGCTTTGAATAACATTTAAGTTATATTTGAATCGATAAACAATAATCTAAAACTTAATTTATGTATATATACAAAGGAGAGTATGTTTGCCTCTGAAAACTTGAATCAATATTTGCGGTTTGTCGTTAGCCAAAGTCCCATTCTGACACCATTTCCGATTGGGAGTTTTAACATGTGCCAAACACGGTGGTCATTCATCCAGCCAACCAACCACACGTCAAATCTCACATCAAATATTCGGTTTTTGCACTGGGAATGACCTAGTATTTGGGCACCTGTTCAAATAGGCAGACAAAAAAAAAACAAAAAAGGGATAATTAAAACATTTATAAAATTTTCGTTAACGTAATAGCAAAATCAATTTTAGTTTCAAGTGTCAAGTGAACTTTTGGGCAAGTGTCTTTATATACGAATGTTTTTGAATATTATTTATGTGATTCGAATAGTCATTAATGATCATAAATGACTAATTTGATACCACGATTCCTCTCGTTCTCTCTTTATTTCATCATGTCTGTATATATACTTACATAGCTCAGCAATTTTTATTCCGATTAGAGTCGAAGGCCTTGTAAGCTAGTAGTCATCGTTATACCATGCACCCATAGGGTGAAATGGTATATTAAAGTCGCCAAAATGTATGTAAGGGGCAGAAGGAAGCATCTCCGACCCCACAAAGTATATATCTTCTTGATCAGGATCAACAACCGAGTCGATCTAGCCATGTCCGTCTGTCCGTATGAACACGCAGATCTCGGAGACTATAAGAGCTAGAGCCACCAAGTTTGGTATGTAGACTAGTGTGGTATGTAAATACATAGAGTTAATTGGAATTTTAATATGTTGCCACGCCCACTTACGCCTCCATAATTTAGAAAAAACCGATTGGCTCTTGCAATTTTTTGACCATCGCGATCAAATTTGGCAGACTAATAAATCTTATCTATTTCTATCAAACTACCAAATTTGATTGAAATCGGACTAGAAGCATACAAAATATACGTATGAACGTATTTTGCTACGCGATCCATAAGGGCAGAATTGGCCGTTGGCTAGTTGCGGCGCTAGAGTGCTCGTGTGTTTGTAGAGTGAACGAGATAGCATGTGTAAACAATTTAATATACATACATACATTTGGTTTTCGAAATTTTAAATATTTGTTTCACCTGGTGTATGGTATACCCAAGTCGGCGAGACGACTTACTTACTTCATTTTTTGTTTAGGTCTAGTATTTAATACTTTATCTAAAATTGTGTCTAAATAATAAATAAATATAATAATAAATATATATAATATAAATAAATAATTCCGATTATATTGACATTTTGCTGATTGATTAGAAGAAGAAGAAAGATAATATTTAGTCAAAGATCAATCTCCTTTATCCAATTCGGTCGCAAAAAATGCGGGCGAAAAAGAAAATCCAGAATAGAATACGATTTTAGCTCTTTCGATTTAAGATAGTGAGGTAAGGTAGATTTATTCGAATCATGTCTTTCACATATTTCCAGCTAACTCCGGAGAACAATAATTTCAATATAAACGAATTACTTTAGTTATTGTTATTATTATTATTCCCCATGAACAGTAGATATTAATGATAAACATACGACAAATCGTGGTAAATTTCCCCCGCATCGCCCCCACAAACACATCAAGTTTCAGTTGAATGAAAAAGGGTAAAATTTAAAGCTCAGAAAATGTTCATTCCATTCCATTTGATGGGCTGTCAGGTAGTTTTTTTTTTGTTTTTGTTTTGGGTAACATGTGTCATAATCGTAATGCGTAAAATTCCCCCCAAAAGACAACAACAACAACAACAACAACAATGACAAGCACAACATTATAAAACTCATTAAATTAAACTAATTTACGAGCTACAACTCCTTCACTCCCCCATTTGCGAGTTTTGTGAGCGGTTTTGCGAGCATATGAAATAGCAATTATGAGGCAAGAGGCAATTGCAATAAAAGGCAACATCAAGTCTACATCAGAGCTACAGACCAAAAGGGTAAATAGCACCAACAACAACAACATCAGCGAGTAAATATAATGCTAATTAAAATAATCATATCCATCATAAAGTAAGACTCAAACATTCTCAGATCTAGCCGGTTGTTGGTGGTGGTGAGTTTTCATTTTCAGTTTCATTTTCAGTTTCAGTTTCATGTTTTTCATGTTTGTACATTTGTAACAATTACCGAAAGGAAAATGTACATTATCAATTTATCCCAACTGTGCAGAATGCAAGAGGGTAAGAGGGTTGGGCAGGAGTAGACTGTGGACTGGCCACTTTGCAGGCATTTATCACAGATTTTTTCGTTGCTTAGACTCAAGGCCAGACTCAGGCCAGTACCCGCCTCCCCCTTCCGCCATCGTGCTAAACTTTGTAGGAAGGAAATAACAAAAAATTTTGTTGGTACACTTAATTCAATTTAAATTACACTTTCATATTTCCGGTTAGAGAGGGCCACGACAACAACAACAACAACAACAACATATCTAAAGCGGCAAATTGTGGGGTGAAGAGTGGGTGGGGCTATCCATTAGTATTTGCAACATATGGCTCAATTTCCCTCAAATCATTTTCCAGCTAGACCAAACTATACACGCACACGAACGGTTCGCCCCGCAGGACCGCAGGACTCGAGCGTAATTTGTAGCCCATGGGCTGTCTCTGTATCTGTTCAAAATGGTGTGGGGGGAGGGGGGGGGGGAGAGCAACGAAACAGGGGCAACCACAAGTGGTTTATCATATTGAAATTCATTTAGTGCACCTGTTTGATTTTTACCAACTTCCTTCCTTCCTTCCTTCCTTCCGTAGTTTCTCCCTCCGACCTTCCGTCGTTACGTCCTGCCTTTCCTTTCGTGTTGTGGTCGCGGTTCGGGCATACCTACATATTGTTTTGTAAATATCGTTAACTTTCCATTGCCGTTGTCGCCACTCTACACGCAATCAAATTCCACTTAGTGGAACTGATGTTGAGCATGGAACCGCTCCAGTTAGGCATTAGTTAGTTTAGTTTGCTTAACGTACAATGACAAATATTTGCCATAGACAAAAAAGGACAAGCCTAAGACAACCAAAAAGTCCACAAACGTTCAAAGAATCCCATCCGGGGAATCAGGAATTACTACCCAACTTCAACCACATGGATTGATCATTTATCCAACTTGAAAAACAGAGACGAAAGAGTTTCAACATGTTTTGTTTTTAATATTCAAAAAGTCTTTCAAATTTGTCGCAAAATATTAACAATAGAGTTTTTGTCTCTAAAATTTAGTCAATCCATAATTTTGGGAGTTGTGAGACACTATTTTTTGGAATGTCTCACAATTTTTTTAGGCGTATTTGAAAATATATATATATATTGAAATATTTTGCAATTGCATTTTGCATTTTGATAAAAACTTTAAAAGTGTTTTATGATTTTTGGTATTTATTTTGTACATTTTGTGTTTACCACACCGCAAAGTATGCTACAAAACGTTCAAGTTGTGCACTTTTTGAACATAAAAATCTTGTACCAAGTTTTCAGAATACTTATTTATACTTTACATTTCAAGAAAAACCAAGGTTAAGATGATTCAAAAAAGCTTCTAAAACATTTTCCAACTCAAAAGGAAAGGAATATAACATTTTGGTTTCTCCTTTACAACAAATTTGCCAAAGAAAGTCCAAGTCTCTAAGTCTAATCAAAATTGAGCAACTTTCTTTTCATTGATGAGAGCAAATTCGTTTGATTCAATTAACGCCCCGTTTTTTGTGGTTCATTCACCTGGTGTGGTTCCTGGGCCTAGTCGGTGTTAACAATTACTGTATTATTTATTGCCCAATGATTGACATGATTAAATGTGTAACCATATTTGATGTAACACACACACACACACACACACACATACATAAAATATAGACAGTTATAAAATATACAGCACATTATGATTACTAATGCATTAACTTTAGTAGCCCTTAGTGTTGCCTCTTTTTGTTCGATTTGTGTTAACGCCCCAGGTAAAAGTTGAACAGTTTTATTTCTATCTATTTCTCTCTTTTATTTTGTGTTGTGTCCTTTTATTTTGTCGTTTTGTGCAGAAAGCTTTGTGTCATCTAGTGACAATTTAATGCCCATTGTTCTTGGTTGCTGTAGTCATTGGCGCTACCTTTCGTTGATTTTATTTATTTATTTATTTAGTTTTCTCTCTGTTTTGTTTTTTTGTTTTTGTCCCCCATCAATTATTTAGGTTTGTCTCTCTGTGTGTGTGTGTGACCGACCCCTTGTTCTTTGCTCTTTTCTTTTGCCTTCATTCCATTGCGGGACAATTGACGCTGGCAAAGACAAAGTCTGGTCCTTTTGGTTAGACCGACCCAACCATGACACATCAATATCGAGGCTAGCCATGCCCACACACCATTCTGGCGGAAGACTGCGGGGTAGGGGGTGCACAGTTAAACGTTTTTACAATTATTTTACGAGCTCTTCTACTACGCACAACTACAAATTGCACTTTCACCGTTTCGTTCCATGAATATTTGAGAGTGCATGCAAAATGCATTTGGAATGTAATTCAAATCGAGTTTGTAGTTTCAAATTGAATTCCCTCTCTCTCTCCCTCTTAAGCATCGAACACCAACAACTTATGTACTTTAAGTGAGACTTTTCAAACTTTCATTGCGAAACGTAGCAAGGAGCTTACAGGAGGTTGACATATGCACATAAGTGGGCTAAAGTAAAACTTTTTACTTTCTTGATTTGCCAATTCCAACTTGCAAGTCAACCTGAAAAATGGAGAGGGTGAAACGTTTCATTGTCTTTCGATAAGTTATCCTTAAAGGTTGTTAGTGGATCACATTAATCGATAGACGATAATAAAGCAATCATGTGTGTGCTTAACGAGGCTTGAAACTGAGCCAAGCTTTGGTTTAATCAGTTTGTATGCTAATATATAAAATTTCATATATGTATGTACATATATTTTGGGTGCCCAATGTGGGGCAGGACATAGACACATTCCACACATCTGCCGAATCTAATCTAATCTGCCCCACCTTCGCATCCCCTTCCACCCGTTTTGTGTTAATGGAAAACCTTTTTCAACACCCAGGTTAACCTGCTTAAAATGCACATCAACGCATCACTTGACCCAGAATGGACGATGCCAACCCCTCGCAAAACTAAGAGAGAGAGAAAACTCTGACATATGTAAAAAATTTTCAAAAAACAAAAAACAAAAAAAAACACCGAAATGGCCAACAATGAAAAACAACTTGGAAAATTATCAGGCGGGCATCAAAACACCATTAGATCAAAAACCGCCCTCTCTCTCCCCCCCCCCCCCCCCCCCCCCCCCCCCTCCCCCTTCCATTGCTTCCTCTTCTTGTACAACGAAATATGTTTTTGAAACATTTTTCAATAAGGTTGTTATTTACTTTACACCAAAGTGAGCATCAAATTGATCGTATTAATGGCCATAACTAGTTTATCCCGCCCATCTTATCAATTCAGGGGGATTATACGCAGATTTCCATTACGAAAACAACAAATGGCATGGGCAAAGGGCACAGAGCAGGGGGATGACTCAACTCGAAAGAAGGGAACACTACGAAACATTAATGCAATTTCAATGAGGTCCCCTTCTGTTACTCTGCGTTGAATTGGGACTGGTTTGGTTTGGTTTGGTCAAAGCTTTGCCGAAACATTGAAACACTCTTTTTCGATTTGTAGTCCCCGTCTTCGTCTCTCCGTCTCTCCGTCTCTTACCCCACTCCACCTCACATTGTTGTTTGATCCGCTTGTATTATTCGTTTTTTTTTTTTTTTTGTGTTTTGTGTTTTATATGCCCAGAATGGGCATACAATTTGTTGTTTTTACCTTCAGAGGGTTGGGCCGAACTCCCACAGGAATTCCCAGGCAATATAACTGAAAGCAAAAATGAAGATAACAGTCAACGCGCGGCAAGTGCAAATCCACCCGTCCATTTAACAACTTGTACTCCATCCTTCCATGCCACCAGCCACCAGCCACCTGCCACTCTGTGCCCCGTACTCCCCCGGCCAATCTCTTCCTCCCTCCCACTCGGTGTCTTGTACCTTTTTTGCCTAACCAACTAACTGCCTTGACGGTGCTTCGGTGGTTGGGTAGATGGCTCGATGGGTCGATGGTTAGCTGAATGTTTGGGTGGCTGGCTGGGTGATTGGGCCTGGCCTCACTCTCACTCTTACTGCCACTCCCACTCCCACTCCCTCTCTCTCTCTCTCTGTCTTTCTTTCTTTGTTTGATGCTTGTAAAGACCACTTTACCCGCTATAATAAAAATAAATCATAATATTTTGCTCTCCCTTCCGCACAATTGTCGCGTGTTGTAAGTGCAGTCGTCTCGATTGTACAGTGTCCCAAGATCTAATGGAAAATGCACCAACATTTCTGAAAAGATTAAGTCTCTAGAATAATTAGATAGCTGATTTTAGAATTTCAAAAAAGACAAAAATGCTTTGTTTTGATTTCTTGTTCTTCTTCTGTGTTATAACTTGGAGATGGTACACTTATGATAGTCAACAAATAAATAAGCTCATCTATTTATCATCACTAGTCAGAATTTGTTTTTTTCGGTTAATCTAGAGTAGTAAGCAGAGATTTTTGAATCATCAAAAAAGAACCAAAAAAAATCTACAAAAAAAAGGAAAAAATATACAAAAATATAAAAAAAAAAAAAATTATCGAACAAAATTCAACTTTCTTTCTTTCCGCATTGTGCTCTCAAATTCCATCTTCATTTGTTCCCATATGCATACATAGTACATGTATGTATGTATATAATATATACATATTATATATGTGGTAGGCCAAGATCATCCGCAAACATATACATTGATAACTAGCGAATCGATTGACCCCCAAATGGAAACAAATGCAGCAACATTGAAGTTATCGCCAGAAGAGGTAAATACAGCACACAATTTTCATAGGACTCCAAAGCACAGTGGTACGAAAACGAAACTTACCTGATGCTGTTGCTTGCTTGCCCACTTTCCCGCTACCAACTACACCTTCTTCTTCGTCATGCTTATCTCCTCGTATTGCCGCTGTCGTCGTCTCTGTAGCTGGAGGTTGTAACCCCGGATAATGTACTTAATGCATCTACATATTAATGTCGCCCGACACACAAAAATCTAACCTACGGCCGGAGAGCGAGCAACCCTCGCTGCTGTAGTAGCTGTTGCACGTAGTCGAAAAGTCCTTGCCATGGAATAGTGTGTGTGTGTGTGCTTCGCAAAGGTATATGCATGTGTATGTGTGTTTTTCTATTACTCGGCCGTGCTGTAATCCCTTGTGTCCGCTACCTCCACCTCTTACTCTCCGGCATGTCGCTTCTGTGTCGTCATCATCCTTGCAACCTTACGTTGTGCTTTTTGCTTCCTTATACTACTTAGTTGCGTGTATCTCTGTGTGTGTGTGTGTGTGTGTGTCTCCCCTTGTTGTTTTTATTGCACGGACTTAGAACGAGGTTTGCTGCCGTGTGATTGCCACTCGCTGGTGCCGCAGTCGGGTGCACTTGTTCGCTTGTGTCCCCTCCCCCTGGTTATATTGATATGTCTCCCAGTAGAGCTGGAAAAAAAACAAAAAAAAAACACACAGCCGTCGCCGGTAGCACACAGTTAAGCTGGGACCGCAATGTGTAAAAAATTACGAGCTACAAAAAAAAAAAAAAAAAAAAAAGAAACACAGAACGAAAAGGAGGGAGAAATGAGAGAACACACGGCAGCAACAAGGGGGCAGGACGGGAACAAGGTCCACATTGGCAGGTGGTTGCTTTTCCTACCACGCATGATGAGCCAACAACAATATGTTCATGTTAACCCTGAAATTTCGTGTGTGTGTGTGTGTGTGTGTGTGTGGGTAGCCACTTTTAGAACCGACATACACTTGAAAGAAAATAATCGCATCAGACTTAACGGAGAATGAACCACTTCAGGAATATATAATTTCTCTCCGTCTCCCTCTCACTCGGGTTTTCCTTTCCTCTTGTTAGTTAACCTTGAGCTTGAGTGGTGCCACTATAATCCCACAGCTGATTGGAACAGCTGATTAGCGCAATTTAATAGGAAAGTTAGAAAAACGAATTCTTAACCCTATAACACTAAATACGAAATCAGTTCTTACTTTACAACAAATCTTTATAGATAGAGTTTCAAGTATCCCTAAAAAGGACCACTCGAAATGCTTTAGTGTACCAAATTCCAAATTCATCGTAAGATTTTAGCAATAATTATTCTTGTATTCTTGTCCCATAAAACAAGAAGCTATGAGAACTGAAAGTATTCGATAATAATCAGGCATAGCGACATATCTCCGACGACATATCTCCGCCCAGTACATTTTTCTGGCGGAGATATGTCGCAATTTTAACGGCGGAGATATGTCTTTGTAAAACGACATATCATCGCCGGTGATCTGCGCGGAGATATGTCGTTTCAAAACGTCATATCTCCGCCGTTAGAAAAATGACATATCTCCGCGCGAAATTATGTCGTTTCAGAACGACAAATATTCCTAATCTAAATAACTAAACAACAGAATCGTTGAAATATATTACAATATGATTTAAACCAGGAAAGTATTTAGGGTATAGACATAATAGAGAAGAAACTGTAAAGTTTTCTCGGCTATACGAAGACTGTCTCCTGCACGGAGTCTTAAGTTTCAAGTTCCCTAGACATAACGAGTCAAATTGTGAAAAGATCTATAAGTAAGACAGCTTTAAGTTAATAAAAAGGATCTTGAGCAAGGACTAAGACTTGAAAGACTTCAAATAAAGAGATTTACTTTAATATAGATAATAGATGATTTACTTTAGTTAATTTATCTGAAGTACATTCAATATTCAAAGGTACAAACATTTATTGTGCGCAGTGTAGAATATCAAAGGGTGAGTGGGGAAGGGTATTGGGGGGGAGGAAGTGTTCTTAGTAGACTTTCGACTAGCTCAAAAGGTAAAAAGTAAAAGTAAGTAAAGCCACGATATGACCTCTCTCCAACTCTCTCCCCGCATCCGCAACAGCATCCGCATCCGCATCTCTATGTAACTTGTTGTGGGTTGCATATAAAAATAAAATAAAATCTATTACGTGGCAAACCACCCTACATTTATGTGGCAATTTGTTGTTACTAGAGTGTGCGTGCGTGTGTGTGTGTGTGAGTGTCGCCCTCTCTCTTTCTCTCTCCCACCCACTGGGTTGGGTGGGTGTATATGTGTATATGAAAGTAGGCAAAGTAAAGTAAAGTGTATCATTTTCCCATTTTGACGACCCCTTTTCCACCGTTCGCACTTTGTCTCAATTCCCAACTGTCTCTCTCTCTTTTCCCCGCCCCTCCAATTGCTGCAATTTATGAAGATTTGTGTGGTCCGCCCTCACCCTTACCCTTACCCCCGCCATTCCCTTCTGAGAGCGCAGCCCCTAGTGCACTTGTTTTGATTTGTTTGGAATAATAACAGATGCTTACCGTTCATATTATTCATTGTTAAAATTATTAACGCTTGACAATAAAAATTGTATTTGAACAGCTCTCGAATCGGAGTGCCAAAGGAAACGAGAACAGTGGGGGTGGCGGGGAGGGGAGGTGAGGGAAGAGGCCAAGGGCCATTTCCATAGATGGTATGAACTTAACTGGGCTTGGGCCTGGGCCTGGGCCGAGTGTGTGTGTTCGAGCAAATTGCAATTTGTGCAAATATTTATGTACATTGAAAATTACTCATTTGTGTAACACCAATTAATTTCAACAAACAACAGCAGCAGCAACAACAACAACAACAACAACAAGGACAATGGCCAACCATTTATAAAACTTGGCCTGTACCTTCCTTTGGCAGCCTTTTAGCTCGTCGTTCATTGTTGTTGGCCTTTGCTTTTACTCTGCTTAAACAAATGCTTACCAAAATGGGCTCTTTTGTTTCCCCACAAAAAAAAAAAAAACAAAATAAACGAATGCTTCGAATGATGTTTGTTTGCCTTACGACACACAGCATCAACATCAACAACAACAACAGCAGCAACAACTACGACAATAGCAACAAAAGTTTAACAAACTCTCTTGTGCAGGTGCCTTACTTTTCTCCCTTTCCCTTTCCCTTCCCTTTTCCCTCCTCCTATATGTGTGTCTCTCGCTTGCTCCTCCTTCACCATTCAGTGTTGATTAGCCCAATGCATTTTGATTTTCGGTTTTTCCTATCCTCATTTGCTTTATCCTTTTTGCGGTTTTTGCAAAATTAGTACTTCTCTTTACGTTTACATTGCAATTTTTCATTACCCGACATCCATTCAACCACCCACCCACCCTCCCACTCACTCACTCACTTAACCACCCACCCACTCAGCTCGACAAGAAGTTTGAACAAATTGCAACTAATTAGACAAAAATGAAGAACCCAAACTTAACTACAGTTCATGATGAGTTTTTCCCCCAGTCTCTTGTCTCTCTCACTCTCTTCTTCTATATAGAGTGAATAATGTTCCAAACATAATATAATGCAATAAATGTTTATCCGAACAACCACTGAAAGACAGTTTAATCTAAACACGACCTAGGCATAATCTTATTTAGTAGCTAATGACTATTTAATAAATACATAACTAAGTTCTTTAAAAAGTTGCCCAACCACAGTGAGAAAACAAATTCCAATTCAATCTTAAAAGTGGGAATAGCAAGTTCTTAACCTTAACAATTAGTAGTTCTTACTAATTAAGGCCAGTCTAAGCCCAGAATGTTGTTGTTAGAAGGTAAAGTCCTGCCTTGTCGAAATAAAGTACATATATTATAATCTGTTGCAATTTGAACAATTGATGCTGAATGCTTAACAGTAACTAAACTAAAATTCTAGTCTTGAAGGTTTTCTTAAGACGATCTTCAGGACAATCTAATCTTATGGAGAAGCACAGTACCAATAATTATTTGGTTTTTGTATTCTAATTAAATAGGTATCCTTTAGTAAAAGAGTTTCTGTACTATGTTTTCATTTAGCTATATCATACAAAGTGTGCTTGAAAAATAATTCCCAAAAATATAAAAAAACCAGAGAGCCGGAGCTAACTTCGACCACGTCAAAGTTTGTATAACCTTGCAACTTTTTTGGTATCTTTTTCCTTACCTATAGCCATCAAAGTGGAAAAACGTTTTATCTAAAAAGGCTAATGTTTGCGAAAGAACGGCCAACAATCTTAGCATAGGAAATAACGAAGATATTGATCAAAGTCACTGTTTTCGACCAAACGTCCCTATGAGAGCTATATGATATAGTCACCCGATCTTGATCAAATTTGGTATAGTCACTAACAGATATACTAAACTAACAAATGTTTAATTTGAAAGCAATCGCGTCAAAAGTAACGAAGTTATTGACAAAAGTCACTGTTTTCGAAAGATCGTTCCTATGGGAGCTATGTGATATAGTCACCCGATCTTGATAAAATTTGGCACAGTCATTTATAGGTGTAATAAACTGACCAATATTAAATTTCACGACAATAGCTAAGAAAATAACGAAGTTATTGAGAAAAGTCACTGTTCGTGACTTTGCCGTTTGTATGGGAGCTATATGTAGTGGCTATATATAGTGGTCCGATCCGGCTGAATCCGAGATATACAACCCCTGCAGTATATACAAGTCTACATGCAAAATTTCAGTCTGTAGCTCTAACGGTCTAGGAGAAGTTTGCGTTGATCCAGACGAACGGACAGACGGACGGACGGACATGGCTATATGAACTCGTCTCGTCATGCTGATCAAGAATATATATACTTTATGTAGTCGGAGATGCTTCCTTCTATGCGTTGCACACTTTTGACCAAAATGAATTTACCCTTTTTGCAAGGGTATAAAAAGATAATACTGCTACATGGCTAATCCGGCACTGGATAAAGTGAGAATAACAACAACAAAAAAATAAGAAATTAGCACTTAATTAGCTTTTTTGTCATGGATTTTGTATTTTAATGTTCAGTATTATTTCAACGAGTTGTCCTAGATTTTAATTTCGTTCAGTTTGATCAAAAATATATAGGTAACCAGAAAGTTTATCTTTAATTTCAATTTTAAAATGTACTTTGAACTGCAACAAGTGCCTATCTAACAGTATTTTTAGTCTTAAGCTGTTCACACTGGTGGTGTGTGTGCGTGCGTGTGTGTGTGCGTGTGTGTTTGTGACACTGTGAATCAAAGGAACATATAGAAAGAACTTTAAATTATATGTAAATAAAATATAAATAAACATAATAATCAAAGCATTTTGTATGGCTTTGTGTGTGTGTGTGTGTGTGTGTTGTGTTTGTTTGTGTGTGTGTGTGTGTATAGTTAATATAGATATTTAACGTGTATATATCCCCCTCCTACCTTCGTCCCATTTCCTTCCTCCTCCGACGACAATTCAGTGGGTCAGTGACCAGAAAGCCGCACCAACGGCGTCCCAAGCGCTTAACCGGCAACCACAGGACCTCGCCATCGCCGCCCAGAAGCCTGGTGGTGCCATGGCAGAGGTGCTTAATCTGGATAGCATAATATCCAGACTCCTGGAGGTGCGGGGAGCCAGGCCCGGCAAGAATGTTCAGTTAACCGAGGGCGAGATACGTGGCCTGTGTTTGAAATCCCGTGAGATATTCTTGGCCCAACCGATATTGCTTGAATTGGAGGCACCGCTCAAAATATGCGGTGACATCCATGGCCAATACTATGATCTGTTGCGTCTATTTGAGTACGGAGGCTATCCACCAGAATCGAACTATCTATTTCTTGGCGATTATGTTGATCGTGGCAAACAGTCGTTGGAGACGATTTGTTTGCTTCTCGCATATAAAATCAAGTACTCGGAGAATTTCTTTCTGCTGCGCGGCAATCACGAATGCGCCAGCATTAATCGCATCTATGGCTTCTATGATGAGTGCAAGAGACGATATACCATTAAATTGTGGAAGACATTCACCGATTGCTTCAACTGCCTGCCCGTGGTGGCAATTGTCGATGAGAAGATATTCTGCTGTCATGGCGGACTCAGTCCCGATTTGACATCAATGGAGCAAATCAGACGGATTATGCGGCCAACCGATGTCCCGGATCAGGGTCTGTTGTGTGATCTATTGTGGTCCGATCCGGACAAAGATACCATTGGCTGGGGTGAGAACGATCGTGGCGTTAGCTTCACATTTGGCGCCGAGGTTGTTGGCAAATTTCTGCAGAAACATGATCTGGATTTGATTTGTCGGGCCCATCAAGTTGTTGAGGATGGCTATGAGTTTTTTGCCAAACGTCAATTGGTCACTCTATTCTCGGCCCCAAATTATTGCGGTGAATTCGATAATGCCGGTGCCATGATGTCCGTCGATGATACTCTAATGTGTTCCTTTCAAATTCTGAAGCCCATTGAGAAGCGCAAGAAATAGATTGCCGAGAAAACGAGAACACTGATAAAAATAGCAAAGGAGATTACATATATAATTGGGACATTCACGCACACACACACACACACGCACACAGACATACACCCAGGCTAAATATTCAAAATTACCCAACCAATTTCCAATTCAAAGCAAAATGTCAAAACAAATGTGTGGAATGAATGGAAATGGCTCTCCCCTTAAACTTAAAGAATTACTTTTCCCTTTTCTCCTTTTTTTTTTATTATTCACTTTCGATATTCAAAATTTTTTAAAATTATAAATTCCAAGTAATATGTCTTGTTGCATAATCACCCACTTCGATTCAATGGCAACCAATGGCTGCCAATTATGTTGCATTCTCATTCCATATCAGAGATAATAATAATAATAATAATAATAATAATAATAATAATGTAAAATAATATGCCATGTAATTTGATTTATGTACACAAACAAAACGACACTCCCACTTGATCATGATGATTAAAACAAATACACTATATACATACATCAACGAATATGGTTTTTGCTATTCACTTGTCCTTTAGCTTTATCCTTAAAGCAGCTCTCACTTGGCTCAGCCAACTTGTGATTCATACAGAGAAAGATTTGGGAAGTCATTTTAGCATTAAATTTGAATTTCACAGAGCTTTCGTCCTACTCTTTGTCACGGTCCTTAAGAAGGACGAATTGTTATTGATTCTAATCCGGATATCTATATCCCATTTGCCACCAGATTTTCAGATCGGTCCATCCATCTTGCCTTACCAATTGTTTAAGAGAGTATTTCCAAAAGGAATTCCTTCCTGATCGACCTTTTTATGTATGCAGATAGTTCTTTGTTCTTCTTTTTTATGGATGGATCATTTTCATCGATATTGGTCTATTTTGTTTTCTAGATGTTCCACGGGCGAATGAAGTATTATGGAATATTTTAAAACTAAACAAATGGATTTTCCAAACGAAATTTTGAGAAAGCAAATTGTTGTTTTGCATTTGGTTTGTGGGCTTTTTTATCAATAACAAATCAAAAGCAAAGAAATATATATATTTTGTGATCATATATCAGCAATAAAATAAATTTAAATGAACATAAGTAGCTGCCAGTCAAACATGGGATAACTTTTTGAAATGTTCTTTATCGATGGTTTTAATTTAGTGCAAGGTTAGACCAGAAATTTCATTATAAACGAGTTCTCACTTAAGACTTACACTTGCCGCCATAACATATTAGCATTGTTCAAAAATTAATGAATAATAACAGAAAAAGAAAAATGTATACACGAACGCCGCACACATACCAACACACTCACACAAACAAACAAACTGCCAGACAACGGCGGAAAAGCATATGAGAAAGGATAAAAAAAAGTAAAGAAAATTGCACAAACGACAAAAAAAAGAAGAAATTTTAAGAAGTTAACCGAAGAAAATATACCCAGCATTAGATTAAGATGGCAGGAAAGGGAGTTAGACAATCAAATTAGGCTCAAGGTTCTCCAAATCTCTGGTCCTTTAATTTTTCGAAACTTAAACTAATCTGAAATTTACTCTTATCCAAATGAAAGCATAGATAAGGATTTAATAGCCTTAAAATAAATCGCCTCTACAATGATATATGTATATAAATATTTTCGAAAGGGTATCAAGAATGACAGCAACAAATTACATTATATATAATGAGGTCATTTGCGCGTAAACAATCAAGGAGCAAAAAGGAAGGAGATGGATATGAGTTAACGGCAGAGTCAGAGAAAGTATAGACTATCTTGTGAGAAAGAGACCGCAACAAATAGAGAATGAGAGAGGGAACGAGAACAAATTGCAGTCACATGTTTACCAACAAACAGACAAATAAATAAATTATGTTCGGGCAGCAAAAAAAAAAAATATATATATATACTGCTCATAATTCATGAAGAAAAAACGCCAAAAAGAAAATACAAAAAAAAAAAAGGAAAAACACAAATCTGAGAAAAACCGAAATTCAAATACTCTCCAAATCACTTGATAAACTAATTCTTTCTAAATAAAAAACAGCCAACTAAACTAAATTTAACTAAACTTAAAGACAGTAACAGCAAACCAATTGATAACCAACTTTGAAAATTTTTCGATTTGATATACCCAAAACTGGTCGTTTATATAGATGATATGATCAATAAGAACCAAACAGCTAAAAGTTAAAATGAAAGATACAATTTATATCCAAAATCCATAGAGTTCCACATGTTAGAGTATTCAAATGTTCATATGTACATAATGTACAGTTGGTTTTATGTCATTTTAAGCATTTTCCGACTTTGGGTGCTTGTTTTATTTCAGTTTATTTATAGCAAATGTGGGAATTCCATGCGTACATGAATTGTGCAAGTATTTTTCTATTTAAAGCATTTTAAGTTGACTTAAGACCTGGATTAAGGATCAAGAAGTGGCGAGTTGCAACCAAAACTTGGCAAATAAATGGCAAAATTTGTAATATATTCTTGGATTTTCTAATACAATAAAGGGCAACATTGGCTGGTTTCATAGAAAATATTATTTATGTATTAAGAAATCACAAATTAATCACATGCAATGGGCGAATCTAGCTGATTTAGTGAGAGGAGAAATTTAGCATTTTTAAGAAAATTATTACCAGTTTCAGAGGTAAGAGACAATTCTTTGTAGCACAATAGAACTTTCCGGGTGCTTTCTACTGATTGCTCTTGATTTGGATGCCCATAAAAAGTTACAGCTTAATTTAGGAAACATTATTGTTTATATAAAACAAATGTACTACAGTCTATTGAATTGTTTTAACAAGGAAATTGCAATCACAAGACAATTTGCATGTTTTATACATTTTTTGCAAATCCCAAAAAAGTAGGCAATATTCTTTGATTCTTCTTCGTTTCCGCGCTCCCGCTTAGGCCATCTATTATCTATCTATCTATCTATCTATCCTGCTCATTCAAAATGGCGTATGGCATCTATGTATGTGTGTGTGTGTGTGTGTGTGTGTGTGTGTGTGTGTGTGTGTATTGCAATAACAACAATAAAACACAAAACAAAACGAACACATACAGAGCGACAAACAGAGAGAAAGAGAGAGAGAGAGAGAAACCAATGACAAAACAATAAAACAAAAAACCAACACTCAAACACACACACACAATTTCTGTTTTCTTTTATTTTGTTTGGACAATTGATGCCCGGTATTTTATTTACCATTTGCCAATATTTCGCTTTTTGTTTTTTCTTGCCAAAATATGCATTTTGCCATCAAGTGTAAGAGAGAGAGAGCGCGATAGAGAGCGAGAGGAATAGCAAGTAAAGTAAGAGACTCGCAATATAAATGTGAAGGTGGCGGAATAGGAGGATTTCAGCTAATGTGAGAAAGCGAGAGAGAATGAGAGGAATGCCACACCCACCCACTCACCCACTCACACACCCGAGCGCACTCACATTCCCTTAGTGTCGCCATCTAGTGCCTAGTTTAAGGCAAAACAAAACCCAACAAACAAACAAAAAATGAAATATAAATGCTTAAGATTTCATTTTATGCGAATTTTGCATTGTATCCTTTTTTTGTGTTTTGTTTTACGTTGTTTTGTTGTTGTTTTTGGGTTTTGTTGCAAATTGACTTTCATGAGATTGTATTAATTAGAAATTATGCGCCTAATGAAATGGATATGCCGACAGTGTAAGAAGGAGGGTGTGATGGAAGAGGGACGGGAGGGGATATCCATAGAGGGAAATGAATTTTGCATAAGCCTTAACCAACCACAATGCAGCATAGAGCAGCTCTCTCTCTCTCTTTCTTTCTCTCTCACACTCACTCACTCAGTCAGTCAGTCAGTCACTCAGTTGCTCATTCTCTTAAGCTGGCTGCAGCAGCAACGCTATCTCTCTCTCTCTCTCGCCCTCTGCCTGTAAAAGAGAGAGAGAGAGAGAGAGAGAGAGCATTTGGTAGGTAGGTAGGTAGGCAGGGTGGTTTACAGTTAGTTAGATTGAGCCATGCGCAGAGGCATGGAACCAAGAGTTGAGAGCCAGCAGAGCTGAGCCACCAGGGTGCAGCAAACCAATAACAGTCAGACTAATTTTGGGATTGGTTTATAATTGAAGAGTTTGCCATTGTTGTCGACAAACGGCAACGTCCGTCGACAGAGGCAGAGGCAGAGGCAGAGACACACTGACTCTGCAGACGGCAGAGGCAATGGCAGAGGCAGAGGCAGAGGCCGAGGCAGAGGTTCTAGGACTGGCAATGTCTCCTGAATTTGGCTCCTGGCAGCAGAGACTTCTATATAGTTTTTATGTACCCAGGAATATTGTATCGTAGTTGATATTGTTTCTGTTATTGTTGTTGTTGTTGTTACATGGCTAACTGTTTTGCCCTATCTTATTGTTTTCTGTGGGTGTGTGTGTGTGTGTGTGTGTGTGAGTGTTTTTGTAGGCCTCCACCCTCCATGCACAGAGCGCCTGCTTATCATTTTAGAGTTTTACATAATTGCTCCTCGCTCTACCTCTCTCTCTCTCTCGCTCACTCTCTCTCTAGCTCTTTCGCACTTAACACACTTACACACAGCTCTCACTGTGTCTCGTTCTCCCTCTCTTTCCATCTCATCACCATCTCGCTCTTTATGGCTCTCTCTGTCACTCGGTCTTTTGCAGTCTCTCTGCGGACTTGTCCATTTTCCAAAAGCCGAAAATTCTTCTTTGTGTGTGTGTGTGTGTGTTTTTGGGGGGCGTGGTTGTTGTATTATACATAGACAACCACAACAACATTTGCTGGCTAGTTTTTTGGCCAAAAAATAAATAAATATGAGTGACCCAAACGCCCACTAAAACGTCCCTCTTTCTATTCTCTCTTAGTTATGCGCTCCCCCGCCCCGCCCCGCCCTGCCCGACGTTACCTCCTCATTGCTCTCTTTGCTTTAGTTCCTTTTTTGCAGCTCTTTTGTAGCATACTTTTCAGCTGTAATCAGTTTAAATGCTTAACAAAAAGTAAAATTGGAGTGAGAGATGAATTTTCCTACTCCTCTGTTACACAGGACCACTTCAACCGTCCCCCCGCTCGCCGTCGCCGTCGCCGCTTCCGCCGCTCCTCCACTCCTCCACTAGCACCTTATTCTCATTCCAGCTTTTAGCCTTCTAACTGTGGCTCTGCCTGCTTTTTAGTTGCTATTCATATTTGTTTTAATAATTGAACATTTCTATAAATATTTGATGCGTAGACAAAAGAGTTGTTGTGTGTGTGTGTTGTTCCAGCCGTATCCGTGTCTGAGTTACCTATAGAGTAACCCTCCTCACGCCACTCAATTGCCAACCGATACCGACAATTCCGTTTTCTTGTCTTGCCTTGCCTTTCTAAGGGGCCTTCTAAAGGGTTAACCTGACCTGAGCCATGTCGAGCCCAGACCCAGCCTTTAATTAGAACCAAGTCGTTTATCGCTTGTAAAAACACAGAGAAACACAAGAAACTTTAAATGCACTTCTCATGTTCAAAATGAGGCAAAAAGTTTCCAATTATATTAAATGAAATTGGGTATGAGTTGAGAACAAGGATGAGAAAAAAGGCTAGGGAAAGCTGGGAATGATGGCTTCAATTTCTGCCAATCTTAATTATCTTTTACAACTTTCTACTCCAAGACATTAAATTGTTATTAATTTAATAAATCACTGAATCGAGATGAGTAACAAAACAGAAACAGATTTTCCAACTAGTAAGGATATTAATGGGCAAAACGAAATGAAGGATGCTATATTAACATAATGATTTGCCTATTTCAGATGCACCATTCAATGGATCAACTGGATATGCTCGATCCGACGGGTTCAATGACCACATTAGCACCTATTTCGGAATCACCCCTAACGCCAACACATCAACACCTGCACGGTTCCTATCACAGTATGAATCACATGATGAGTCATCACCATCCGGGCACGTTAAGTGGTCATACGGCGGGTAAGTGGCCCAGGCACGAGCATATCAAGCATATCGATCATTATTAATCATTCTATTTAGGGCATCATGGACACTCAGCGGTACATCATCCTGTTATAACGGCAGCTGTGGCAGCTGCTGGCCTGCATCCCGATACCGATACCGATCCACGTGAACTGGAAGCGTTTGCGGAACGCTTTAAACAGCGACGCATTAAGCTTGGTAACGATCTCCTATCCTAGCCATTCGTTCGAGCTATCCAATTCATTAGCACATGTCCTTTGTGTCATTTGCTTATTTTTCTCTCTCTCTCTCTCTCTCTCTCTCTTTCTCTCGCTGCCTCTATCTCTATCTCTCTGGTCTGGTTTGACAGGTGTCACGCAAGCGGATGTGGGCAAGGCCCTGGCCAATCTCAAGTTACCTGGCGTTGGCGCTCTGTCGCAAAGCACAATCTGTCGTTTCGAGAGTCTGACGTTGTCGCACAACAACATGATCGCCCTGAAGCCCATTTTGCAGGCGTGGCTGGAAGAGGCTGAGGCGCAAGCGAAAAACAAACGTCGAGATCCGGATGCGCCCAGTGTTCTGCCGGCGGGCGAAAAGAAAAGGTAGAAAGTGTTTCGATTATTCGAAAACACGCCCACACCCATACACACACACACGCACACACACACACTGAGCCCAAGCGGTGCCAGCGACTAAAAAAACCAAATCTAAATTTGCAAATCACAACAACTACCAAAACTCCTCCGTGCAAATCCCCGTGATATTGGCCAAACAACCAAAAAAAAAAACAAAGAAAAAAAAAGAAAAGCATAAAAATTGACAACAATTTGATATGAATTTTTTGTTTTCTCGAAAATTTTTGTAGAACGATTCCTTAACGAAAATGAATTCCATGCATTTCCCCTTTAACCTAATACCCCCCGCCCCACCGCACACCCAAGACAAAAAAATCCAATCGAAATCCACCTTCCCCACTTCCCCCACCTAGCTAAACCGTTCGCTGTTAGGGCCCCATTTCTAAAGTAATCTATATCGAGTCTTTTTTCAAGAAAAAGGACTTCCATTGCGGCACCTGAAAAGCGCTCCCTGGAAGCCTACTTTGCCGTCCAGCCGAGACCATCTGGGGAGAAAATCGCCGCCATTGCCGAAAAGCTGGATTTGAAGAAAAATGTGGTGCGAGTCTGGTTCTGCAATCAACGCCAAAAACAAAAACGTATGAAATTTGCCGCACAACAACACTGACAATCAAATAATACAGCCACACAATTAGGTATAGTTAGTAGTGTACAACCATCAATGACGGGCCACGGTTCGGCGGGATTCGGATACTGATAGTCATTTATGACGGCAGCGACAGCAGCAGCAGCATCAGCAGCATCAGCAGCAGCAGCAACAGCGGGAACAACAACAACATCAACAGCAGCAGCAGCAACAATGGGATCGGGATCAGCGGGATCAATGACCACGCCTCCACAATGCATACAGGGCGGCGACTATTATCTATAGTGACACACACACACACACACAAACACACACACACACACACATAAATTGATGAGGACAGAAACGACTTTTCGAATTTTCGGATACGATTCGGAATTGGAGATGATCGACGACCCCCAAACCCAGCAGCAGCAATAAGCATCAATCTATCTCTCTCTCTCTCTCTCTGTTTCTTTCTCTCTCTCTCTCTCTCCCACAACCCTATGTATTAGCAAACAACTCCTAAAACTCCCCCTCCTTCCCACATACACACACACAAACACACATCAAAACTATAACAACAAAAAAGAAATTAAAAACAAGATGAAGCAAGAAAAAGAGAAGATGAAAAACAAAAAAGAAACGAAATATTAAAAAAACCAAACCAAGGAATACAAGAATTTTTTAGGAACGAATTATGAAACAATGGACCAACATATCAAATGCAATAATTTATACATTTTGTATAAGAGCAACAAAAGGTGAGTGCATGAAATAAGGCAAAATCTAAAAGAAAACACACAAAAATTGAAACAAATGATCGAGGTGGATCGAGAGATGTGAAATGGATGACAATTTGCTAACCAAAAAGTCTGAAATGGGCAAAAAAAAAACGCCATTTGCCCCTTAAAGTATGCCGTACGCGTTAGAGTTATAGGTTTATTTAGCTATAAGCAATGTTTTGCATTGAAGACCATTTTCAAGTTCAAATGCATTCTAAAAACTGAGTACTTTGATTGTCCATTGCATACTTTAAGGAGCATTATCAGAGGCTTTTCCTAATTCTGTATCCATGTAGTGTTGGACAAAATGACTCAAAATTAACTGACTTATTTTTTGATGAATAAAGAAGTCACTTCAGGTAATTTCTTCAGTCTGTGCTGACTTTATAGTTTTTCTGACGTCCTTGATCAGTTTTTGAGAGTACTTGTGAAAACGATGTATTGATTTCTAACGATTGAAGCAATAAGTCAATGAACAAGGAGTCAAAATTGAACGTGTCTAGTGAACATGTTTACTCACTCACAATCCAACACTACTCTAGACCCTCTAGGCAGAAGATATTTGCAATCTCTTTTTGGTTTTTACAAATTCTTCATCCAATTCATATCACTTGCATTCTCTCTCCCTCCCTTTTCCACAATCAATTGAACCCATTCAAGACTTTTAGTCAAGACTAAAACTTAGCCCACTTTTCGACTTATTACTTTTTGACCCATAAAACAGGCTGCGAAATGACGAATGTCTGCCCCCTAAATTATGCAATAAACAGCCCAAGAAATCGCTTTTTGAAACAGAAAATGGAAATTATGAATATTATGGGGGATAAAAAATAAACTTCAAAGCAAACTTTATGAATAGAAACTTTATAAATAATAAGACAAACAAAAAGTTACATTTGTTGAAAACAATGAACACTTTTCCAGCATATTGCATACTTTAAGGGGCAAAGTTTCCGCATTTCACAGTTCTAGATGCATAAAATAGGAGGATGGGACACAAATGAGATGTGCTTAGTATAAAATAATTCATGTTTTTAAGTTGCAAACTCAAACAAACCAATTCCCTCTTTATAGACATAGAAATAGGAGATTTGCCCTTTGACCTAAGAAAATCTAAGACTAGACCAAATCTTTCAAACTAAACTCATTATTTTGATCACGTTTATTATATTATTTGCTTTTTGTTCTTTGTTTTGTTTTGTTTATTGCAGAAAAGTAAATAAATTGAAATGATATATCGATATCAATGGGCATTTCCCGCACCGTAAACCCAGACCATTGCTACACACATATCCAGACACACACACACATACACACACACACACAGACAAAGTACTCCATGAAGTTGCTTCAAGTGATCCGATAATAAGAATTGCGCTATTTAATACTAAATAAACTAAGCTCAACTGGATAACTGACTAAACAAACAAACAAAAACGAAAAGAAACAATACAAAAAACACAAGAAAAGGATAACTACAACAACAACAACAACAACAATAGCAGCAGCAGCAAGCGGAAGATGAAGAGGAAAACCAACAACAACTACAACTACAACGATATGCATTAGCCGAATGTATATAATAGTTATATTATATATAAGATAATATATATACCACACACACACACACACACAAACACACTTATAAATATATATATAGAATTTCGATTCAACTCTAAAATTGTAAATACCGCAGCAGCAATAGAACTTTGTCATATAGAAAACTAACAGCAACAGATCGAATAGAACTATCAAAAAAACTATATATACATATATATATAAACTAGATGCAATAGTTAAACCCAAAAAACACCAATCGGAATCGTAAAGGGAATTGGAAACAAAAGTGAAACAAAAAAATTCCCTCAAAACAACAACAACAACAATTTACACAACAGCAACAAATTTTCCTTCATCAATAATTTCCACTTCCTTTCAAAAGACTCCCCCCGCAGAATCCCACAACACACCCACACACACACACACACACACACTCACCCACACACGCAGTTAAGGGGTTAACCCATTAAAAAGCAAAACAAAAAATTTAAACAATGAAAAAAAAAAAAGTAAAAAGTAAACCAACAACCATTTTTTTTTTGTCTAATTATAAGTAAACAAATGCAAATAAAATAAAAACCAAAAAAAAAAAAAAACAAAAATACAATGCACACACATTAGGCATGAAAAGACGAAAGAAATTTTGATCATTCACATAATTTGTAAAATATTTTACACAAATTGTTCCAATTTATTGATTTTTGTGAGTTGAACGGGAGCAAATCTAATTTCGTATGTAGAATTGATTAGTATGTGCGTCCAGCTTTTGCCACGCCCCCTTTGGCGTACTCTTGATTGGAAGAGACACGTTTAACTCCCGAACCGTTTTATCAAATGCATTTAAATTTAATACACTAATTGCTGTCATTAATGCCTAGCGATATACTAAATTTCATTTAAATCCGAACAGAAATAGCCAAATTATAAATAAAAATGTTTTTCATTTCCGTAGTTTCCCTTGGACATAAGAACGAAATAGGCCGTTGTCTACTTTATTCCCTTTCAATTCTTGGATTAAAGTCAAAGGACTTTCACAACATGTTTCTGTGAAAGATGTCCTACGATCAGGAATGGATCTAGCAGAGTGCCAGATAAAGCACTTGTTGTGGACGGGGAAGATAATGCCATGATGATTGTTTATAAGAAAGGTCGCTCCTGCGATTACGATTAAAGTATCAAAGAATAAGTCTCTCGCCTTTGTGTGGTTCATTTTCGTAACTTTCCATATTTTTTTTTTGAGAATTGTGATCAAAATTTCTGAGCGTCTCTCATGCCTTATGTTAGCAGCAACTGGAGATATTGCAACGAATTTAAACTGTTGCCAAACTAAACTAACAAAACAATTGATTAAAACAGAGACAAAGCAAAGCAAAGAGAAAAACCAAAACCGAATAAGAAATGAAACTCTAAAAAACTATTACATATATATATATATAAATATAAATTATATATAATTAAATATATATATAAAGAATTTTTTAAAAAATACATATATAAATAATTGATTATTTTGTTGTAACTCTTTTTTTTTTTTGTTCGTGTTTTTTTTTTATATAATTTAGCACATTTTCAAATAGTTTTACTAGAATTGTACATATATATATATAAATATATATTATATATTGAGAAACCAAAATGCTAGATATACATATATACATACGTACATATATAGACAGAATCATGTGGTATATGTGTACATATGTATGTATGAGTGTGTGAATGATGATGGATTTTTTGAACGGCATCAGAAACATGCGCAAAATTCAATAATAATTTTAATAAAGTAAAAAACAAAAAAAGTAAATAAAACAAAGAACGAACGAAAAACGAACAAACAAAAAATAGTTTTGTATCAAGAAGAAAAAACAAAAAAACACAAACAAAAAATAAAAATAAAATTAATTAAATTGCCGAACAAATTAGTGCATAAAAACCAAAAAAAAAAAAACAAAACAAATCAAGAAAACAAAAATAATAAGAAAAACAATTTTTTTCAAAACAAAAAAAAAACGCATAATAATGATTATAAAAAATTATAATACCAACGGTAAAAATTTCAAAAGGACCTGTAGAGGCCGTACAGGACGCAGGACAAGGAGGCGGAGAAGAAGAAGAAGAAGGAGACGCTCTCAAGCTCCCAACAAGCTCATCTTAACTACATTTAAATTTAATTTTAGTAGTTTCTAGACACAAGATAATATTGTAGCATGAAAATCAATTGATAAGCGCAAATTGTCGCCGGAGAAATAAGTAAATAATAATAATAATAATAAAAACCAAGCAAAATAAGCAACAAAATTAAAAAAAAGAAAAATAAA
Source organism: Drosophila willistoni (assembly GCF_018902025.1). Lineage (NCBI taxonomy): Eukaryota > Metazoa > Arthropoda > Insecta > Diptera > Drosophilidae > Drosophila > Drosophila willistoni. The sequence goes on from NW_025814052.1 coordinate 11,623,591, forward strand.
AAACAAAAAAAAATGAAAAAAAACCAAGAAAAAAACAAAAAGAAAAAAAAAACAAGAAAAAATTACAAAAATGATATATAAACAAAGTATTTGTTTTCATTTATTTCCAAATTTTTAGGGCAACAAACGCTCCAAATCGATATTTTCATCAATTTTAGCTACATGTAAACGATTAACCACAATTAATCGAACATTCAATGTGAAATAATCGCAATTTAGTTTTGGGAAACATCTTAGAATATACCAATTTCTCCATCTATCAGTCATTGGCAATTTCAATTACTTACTACAAAGATATATCGGCTTGCTCCAACCAAATCGATTCACAGTTCAAGTCATTTGGAAAATGATATTTCTAATATTATACACTGTCTAAAAGGAAATTCAACTGAACGAATTCGTTTTGAAAATTTCAATTCCTCCAAATTTATGCGGAATCTAGAACGAAAATAAGCCTGAAGGATATATCGAGTTTTATGATGATTTCCTTATTTTTTTAAAAACTCTTTGCTGAAGTAAGCGCTATTTTAAAGGCTTCATGTTTTATTAAAAACAGAAGTTCTAGGTCACGTCTTCAGTAGTAACAGCCATGGTCAAAATATCAGCTACATAAAGCTGTGTATCCACACTCAAATCAGTTTTGTCAAACTCGTCGAAGATGGAACCATTTCTAATTTCGTCAAACGCGCACTTCAAACACGAAAATTACTGCAAACAACACTATCTACGTTCAAATTTGCTTCAAACGCAACACGTTTGTCATACAAATTTGAGTGGACACACAGCTTAAGCCAGACTTTCATTGAGAGTAATATATTTCAGAATTTTAGTGAAATTAACTTGTAAATCGTTCCTTATTCTCATTTATTTAAATATTCTTGGGCTCCAACGTAAGGTTATGTAAGACTAATCCATAAGGAACTTTCAGCTGGTAAAATGATTCGACATTATAATAGGTTAGGTTAAGGTAAGCAAACTTGATTTGTTGTATGATTTTGTTTTTCTACCAATTATTCAATTTTGTAAGCAGTAGACTAAGAACAGTGGACCCTAGAAACGTACACAAATGGATCCAGCATATTGTTCCACTGTACAAAGATTCTTTGTTCTGCCTTAGAGGACATTTCATACCAAATTTTTTGCTAAACTCATTCCAAAAATTAACCATGGGACTCAAGAGGCGCAGACTAACTTGGGCTGTTGGTGCTGACAAATGAGAATAAAAAAGGATTCTGAAATTATTCTCTCTCAAAAATGCACTTTGTGAAAGCGTCATGGAAGGAAGAGCAAAAGGATTTTTTGAAAGATTTTTTTTTTGGTTTTTCATTAGTAAGAAAAAAGTAATTTGTTTTGTGATTTTCGCATTTGATTTTATAATTTTTATTTCAGTTTCAGTTTCTTGGTTTTTGAATTTTTTTTTAAATTTTAAATTTTTTATTTTTTTTTTTTGTTTTGTAATTATTTCGATTGTTTCTTCCGTTTTTTTTGCTTGTTTCGATTTGTGTTTTTGTAAAATTGAATTTACATATAAATAATTAATATACAATTTGTTTCGTTTATATTTTTAGTTAGTTTTTTGTTGTTTTTTGAATATTATATACCCGCATCATTATACATACATTTTTATATCATGTACATAGTAATTCTTAGAATCCCGATGTGTATAACAGTTTGTTTTTCTTTCGTTTTGAAGTGGAGTGACATGAGTAGACGAGGGAAAGGAAGGAGCAGGATCAGGAGCGGGAGGACAGGCAAATGGGGGGGAAGGAAGGGCAGTATTATGCCCTCCATATATATATATATATACATATATATGGTATATGTATGCAAATGTGGTGGATTTATATTATATAATAATAATAATAATCATAATAATAATTATAATAATAACTCGTAATCGAATGCTTAAAAACTAAAACTAAAATCTAAGCGTAAATTGTTTTTGTTTTTTGTTTTCTTCGTGTTTTTGTTGTGTTGGTTTATCATTCAGTTTGCTTTTGTTTTTGCTTTCGTATAAAAAGGAGAACTATAAATGTTACATGGAAGTGGGTGAAGTGTAGATGCATTTGGGATGGGGGCGGGGGGGAGTAACTTTTTGTTTTTTGATTTTAAGCACCAGAACAGAGGATTGACCGTTCGTTTAAATAGTTAAAGGACTTTACTTCCTTGGAAATAAATAAAGTTAAACCAGATTGAGAGGAATGCAGAAAGGTAATCGAATAGGGCAACGTGTGGGGGCGGGTGCGGGGGGTCGTGAGTGCGTTTAGTTAGTTGCTTAATAAGAATGAATTTACAATTTTTAATTAAATGCACTAAATGTAATAAATTATTAAAACGTATTTAATAAAAAAAAACGTAAATTAATAAAAACAAAAAAAAAACCATCTAAACTGGGACAAGGAGCGAAAACGAAGAAGAAAAAAATAGAATAAAAATAACCAAGTGGCGACCTCCTAATCCTCCAAATCCATAGACAATTCATGCTAATTTACAATACACATGTATGTGTGTGTGTGTGTGTGTGTTTGTTATTTCTCCAGTATTCAGCTTCTTTTTTTCTTTTTTTTTTTGTAGTTGGTTCTAGTTTTCAGTTTTTTAAGTTCAGTCGTCGCCATCAGGGTAGCCTCCTCTGCCTCCTCTGTGGTGGTTGCTGCTGCTGCTGCTGCGGATGCGGATGCGGCTGCTGGTGTCCGTGTCACTTGTCCGTGCGAAATAGCTGGGCGAGATTGGCATTCTGATTGCTATCCATTATGTTCCCATCCACAGCTCCAATTAGCGTTTTGTTGTGCGTTTGCATGGGCGGTAAATTGGCAATTTGGACTTCGTGGCGGAACAGCTGATTGACACTACGTCCCACTAGCTGGGCAGTTAGCTTCTTGAACAGATCCTTTTTGGCCCGATCGACTTTGTTGCCCTTGACCGGAGCCACGGCGATTTTCTCATCGAATTTCTGTATATCGGCAGCATTCACGCTGGGAATGTGCTGCAGCACCTCGGTGAGTATGGGAAATTTGGGACGCAGTAGCTCATAGAATTGGACACCGAGAGTGATGAGACCCGATTGATTTGCCTCATGCTGGCCATGAACTTGCATGCCCTGCAGAACGGCAGTAAAGGCACTCACCGCCTTATTCTCATCAATGAGATGCGGTTCGGCGGCCAGGAAACGCATCACTGGAGCTGCTATATTCACGGCCTTCATGTTGCACATGCCATCGTTCCAGGCAATGGCCCGGAGCAGTGTTAATAGTATATAGTTACCGATTTGTTCGTTCCTCAACAGTTTGCCGCCCAGATCCGAGATGATGTCCGAGAGTAGAGCCGATTGGGCCGCCCGTGACTGCGGAGCACTGTCCATTGAATGCTCCTCGTTCTCCATGGCCATTGCATTGGCTGTTGTCGAATGATCGGCTCCAATTTGACCGCCAACCAGGGCAATCTTCAGGACATCCAAATATTCGCGGGTCAATGTGCGATTCAGCTGATCCTCGAGCACTTCCTGGGTGTCATTGACCTCACCATTCAGTTGGCCACTCTCGTATAGCGACGATATATACAGCCAGCGGCGCGACAAACGTTCACACATCAATGGCGTGAGATGTGCAAAAAGGGGAACCAGAACTGATCCATAGAAACTGGGTGGGCAGGAGTATACAAAGGGTTTGAAGAACACCCGGATTATGGGCCTCATCCGATAGTCGGGCACAATATCCAGGCAGCTGAATATATTCGTTATTATAGCATCCGATAGACCCATCAGCTGGTAAAGATCTCGCCCGAGCGATGGACCCGCCGAACCCATCAAATGATAACAACCCTCGACAAGGAGCAGCAGGAATGTTTGCGTCTTCTCGAATGGTGTGGGTTCCGCCTTAATAGTCGTATCCAGGGGATCAGCGGGTATGGCACAAATGCCCATTAGCAGCTTCTTCTCATGTTCCATCATGCCATGGATTTTCTTATAGCCCTCGGACAGGGCCGCTGAGGCTCTTGGCGTGAACATCTCGTTGAGCACGCGCATGAGGGCGAGTATGTGGGAGAGCAATGGCACCACATGCTTGGTCGCCGGATTTCGGCATATGGGATTACCCAGTTCCGTGCATCCAATGACGAAGCCACCGCGTTGAGCCCTATCGGGATCATCGGGCCATGTGCAACGTTTTACCACACCCAAGACCACATGCAATGCATCTAGGAGTCGGGAACGATTCTGCAGGCATGGATCCATCTCAGGCAGCATTATCTCCGGCGATTTGTCCAATCCCACAAAACGTATGAAGTTCAATGGTGTCTTTAGCACCTCTCCGAATGCCGCCCATTCCGCCCGCTTTTCCTGTATGATATGCTCAATGAACAAAGTTTGCCGCTCAAAATCACAGAAATGATTCGATATCAAGATGAGGGACTCCTGCAAGGTGGTGCTAACCAGCCGGCACAGCTGGTGCGAATGTTGTTGATCCTTGAGCAGCATCTCCACATGACCATTGATTTGCTCGAACACGGGCAGCAGCAGCAGTGGATACTTGTGGGCCAGTTTAACCAGCAGCGAGGCGGCATGACGCCTTAAGTTCTTGGCCGACTTCTGTTGCACCTTCTCCAGTTCGTTGGGTGGCTTGAGTACCAATGCCCGAAAGATTTTGTCCAAGACGCGTGGAAGTAAATTAACTCCACTCATGGCCACACAATTGTTTGGTGTCAACTGGCAGGACGACATGCTAAGGAAGACGAACAGGGCCGAAATGCATGACAGGAGGATGGAATAGATCAACGGATTTGTTGTCTCCAGTTTGATGCAGTCTTCAAGGAGGCGCAAACCTGCCGTTACCGATGGCCGTTCGGCCACCAGTAGGATGCGACTGAGGACACCATCCAGCACACAGACCAATGCATCCCATTCCAAGTAAATGGGATCCAGAACACTACAGGACATCGATGAGCCGTTGCTGGCCTGCTGCTCTACGGCAGCCAAACGGAGACGGGTCTGCAGCCACTGCTCGCAATAGCCATACGTTATCAGAGGCTGGACCAGAGTGGCCAGACGAAAGATCTCCAGAAAATCGGTGCGACAGCGAAAGAAGAACAAAGCGAACTCCTCTTCGCTATCAAATTCCAAGATTATGTAGTACTCTGTGGGACGTCGGCTACTGTTAGAAGCTGCAGGGCAATTGGTGGGATAAGGCAATTTCACAATTCTTGGCGCTATGGTGTGTATGAGCTTGGGAATGTAGGTGACCAGGGCATAGTCCTTTGATGAATTCTCATGCTTGAGCAGCAGCTGCCAGATAAGTGCCGCCCCATGGGCCACCGATAGAGATGGATGCTGCACCAGTTGCAGTAGACACTCGAGCAGAATCTCTAAATGGGCCGGACGCTGGATAGTTTCATCTTTGCCCCACAATGCAACCAATTGCTGCACCATTCCATTTAAAACTTGATTCAGTTTCTTTAGGAAATTATGCTCCTGCTCAATCGAAGTCTCCGTTGGTGGTGTTCCAGCTCCAGATACATCAGCAGGCGATTGGCTGCAACTGCTCATGGCCGACGAGTAGATTAAACGCATCAATTCCTCCTGATACAATTGCATTAGCGGCTTACGTTCCTTGACCTGACCCTTGCGATTCGTAATCAGTCCCAGGCACTCGGCCGCATTGCATTGGAATGCCTTGTCGTTTAGTAGGATGCAGAGGAAGTGCAACAATTTACCATTGCTGGACATAATGTGTTGTATGCTAACCCATTCCACAAATCCACTTAGGGTCAGTAGTGCCATTTCCACAACACGCGAATGGGCTTTGGCCTGCTGAAAATTGGCCCGGCTGGTAGTCTCACGGAAAGCGGTCACATGCTGCTCGACGAGGCGCAAAAAGAATTCGAATATATCATTCATGTTGTTATTTAGAGCCTGATACATATCCTTGCGCCGTTGATTCGATTCAATCGTTTGTAGCAGGGCCACATCCTCGACCAGTCGGAGAAACACCAAAAGGACCAGCTCCGTTTGGGCCTCCCCCTGATTGCAGGCTTGGCTTAGTTCAGGCATCAGATCGGACCATTGCTGGGGCCATTCGCGCTTTATCATCTCGACAATGATGCGCGACAGGGCATCCTTTAGGTGCAACAGTCGCTTATCTTCCGCAGGACCGACGCCCAAATTAAGCATTTTAATGGCATTATCCTTGATGAAGACCTTCTCCTCGTGAGTGATTTGATTCCATTTGAATTTAATCGTATACTCCATCAATTGCAAACCAAAATGATGGGCCTGCTGATTGAACTGGGGCGAACTGGCCAAATAGAGGCCGACTTGAGCGCAAAGTGGCGATTCCTCCTTAAACCGCTCACAGGCCATATAGGCTTCCAGGCGGGCCTGCTGTGTGGTCGTCGGTTGCATGATCATATCTACAGCCTGGGCCAGTTCCAAGGCCAATGCTTCAGTGCCTCCAAGCTGAGACATCTCACCACCTAAGTAGAACAATGGGCAGACCAACAGAGAGAGAGAAGGAGAGGCAAATCAAATGTCATACTCAATTTCCATTGCAATTTGCGAAATTCATTTTCTTGTCTACTTACTCTTTTACTCCTCCTGCCAGACAGCTATTTTTCTGTTCTGTTCTTTTACGTCCTCCTCCTCTCCCTACTTCTTTTCTTTCTTTCGTTATTCTTTTTTTTCAAGCGTGCTTCGTTCTTAGTTTCTTGGTGTTGGTATGTGTGGTGTGTGTGTGTGTGTGCGATGTTGTTGCTGTTGTTGGCGCCTTTCAGTGGCAGTGGCTGCTTGATAAAATAATGGTTAAGCTTCTTTTTTTCGTTTATGTATTGCTCCCTCTTTCTCACAAGCGCTCTCTCTTTCTCGTTCCAAACAATAGTCCCAAATTCCTGCCAACCGTCTACATTTAAATATTAAAATATTTATTATAAGGGTAACAGTTAGTTGATTTTCACATTTAGGGAACAGCAGCCTCCTGCTCTGAAATTAATTTTCCGGCTATAGCAATGCGTGTGAAATGGTATTTTTTAGAAAGGAGAGGGGCAAGCGGGGGGAGACTGCAATATGTGTGTTAAGAACAATGTGCAAATAGTGAACGACCATCGATATTTATCGATAGGCGCCTAAAATGAAGACATCTAAACTAGTTCCGGATCACAATATTTAATTTAGGAGCCAATGTGCTTGTTAAATACCTTTGCATAACCCAGAAATATTATTGGTTTGAATTGAATTTTAGTGTACTACAAATAAGCACTCTAATATACGTTTTACTTGTCTGTTTATGAAGTAAATTATTTTCCTCAAAACCACTTGGAGGCGGTTCTAAGGGTGATTGCCATCGAATGAATGGAAAATTATTATCGATAGAATGCATTTATTTTTGATTTAACGCGCCAAATTTGCATTCCCTAATTCAAAATTACTTTTGTTTCTTAGAAATAAAGAATTTACGAGAAGATTCTGTAAAAATTCAATTATCGAATTTTGCACATGGCTTGGAAAATTCACAACATAACCGTTTTCCAACACTAATCACCGATGACAACAACAACAACAGCCGGCACATGTATGTGTGCAAAATTAGTGCGCTTGTGTTGAAATGTCAGAATCAATTTAAAACCTAAGGGAAGAGTAGTTAGTATATAATTTTTGTTAGCAATTTATAATAAAGCTAGCAAGCGACCAAGCACAATGGAGTGGTTTGAGATTGAACTAAATGGCGAACGGACTACAACATTTCCGCAGCTTCCTGTTCCATGGTTCGCTGTCGAAGATGCCGACAATGATGAGGAATTAGTAGAACTGGAAGGAGAAGAAAGCGGTAAGTGATGTACTTTATTTCATTGCATTTTTCTTTATTTATCTTGAAATTTTTGGGCATTTCTATCTGGTAAGCCTCCTTAACGGGCGGCATCATTTTTGGCGGCAAATGGGGTTGGATGACCCGACGCTATGCATCCGATGCCACTTTGATTATATCCTGTTTGGAAACGGGCTACATCATTGCCCGTCACGTCTTTTGGACTGAGCACAATGATGATCCTGCCGATAATCGTTCAACATGCACCAGCATACGTTGTGTGGAAGAACTCTATCCCAATCAGGCCAGCAAACAACTAACAATTCTGGCCATTTGCCTAGAGACATGGACTCGGGGCGATCGCATGAATACCATGGAGACCCATTTGGCCATTTACTCTGTTAAATGGAATCAAGTGCTGCGTCGCATTCATCTCGATGGCATCTTGGGCAGCACTTTGACTTTCCTCAGCCCAGAAATATGCTGGCGCACGCAAAATTTTCGTCATTTCGATGGTTGCCTGGCAATCGGTTCCGATGATGGTACAATATTGATAATGGATTTGAATTTTAAACATCTTCGGAGCAATCGACAATCGAATCCCCTTGAGAGTGCACCCATTGTGGAGATTGAACGCATATCCAGTCAATTTCAAAGCATTAGCATTGAGTCTCACATGAAGAAATGCCGGATGAAGTATAATCATTCGGCTGTGGAAATTAATGGTATGATCAAAATCAGTATGAGTTCCCAACAAATCTAGTAATCTTTCTATGCTTTCAGTTGCAAATGGCGGCGTACGGTGTCTGGTGGTCATTGATTTAATTGATGGTTTCGCCGCTGGCCTTGATAATGGACAAATAATTCTATACGATCTGAAGGGAATGAAACTTCTAACCATCTTGCGTACAGTAGAAGATTTGGGCAATGTATCGGTGGAGCGTATTTGTTGCGTTGTGCCACCAGATGATCCGAAACCGTGTTTTTATCTAAATGCAATGTATCAGAGTGATACGAGAATATTAGCTCTGTTGCATGTCATTAGCTTTAGTCGCTCCAGAATTCAAATGGATCGCTTACACTTTGAGGTGGGTGGCAATTGATAGATTTGGTTGAAAAGTTTCTTAATAATATAAAGTTTCTTATTTTAGCAGTTTCAATCGAGTCACACTTGTGCTCGTATCCAGCTGGATGGTCCCTTTTGTTTGGCAATTGGTTGTTCTACTGCTTCGACAGCTGCAATTGCTGGCGACAATGGTACTCTGTTGCTTGTCCTTTGCTGGTACTCGGAGCCGGAGGAGAGGAACAAAATGATGCTGTTTGACATCAATCAGTGGTATAAGGACGAAATGCCCTATCTGATACGTTTACGCGATAAACCCAATTGTCTGGCTGCCTTTGTGCTGAGTGAACGTAAACATATGGGATTTGGTTTACAATTGAAACCATCTAGCATTCTACATTTTGAATCCCTAAACCGCTTTGATATGCATTTCTATCCCAATTCATTGACTTTTGGTAAGAATGACCTAACAATTTATTGAAAATTCAAGGTGACTTACCTCGATGTTCTATTCCTGCAGATTGTTCTTTATTCAATGTCAAGGGATATCGTTATTATGCCCACAATGGTATACAGAGTCGCTTTATTGATTGCCTGCGTCAGCAAAAGGCCACTTTGTTCCTGAATCCTCAAGTCTATCATGATGATATCATACGCTTGTGTCTTATGCCTCAATTCTCTGAGCTAAATCCAAATGCAACCTTCTCAAGGGTATGTTAAGACCATATAAATGCACTTAGTGTCTTTCTTATCTAATCTCGTTCTCTCTCTCTCGCTTTTGAAGACGGCCATGCATGAAGAGATCTTGTCAGTAGCATTGGAGCACAAATGTTTAGCCCTGCTGTATGATTGCGCCCGTAGTTGGCTAGATGATAGTTTCCTATGCAACAAGGTCAATCCAACAGAACTGTCGCTGGCTACTCTAACCAATTGGATTGCAAATCGAGCAAAATGTATTAAAAATCGTTGTCTAGAGCTATGTCAGGGCATATTCGATTACAATGGCTATTCGCTGGACGAGCGGGAAAGGAAAGAATTCCAAGTATTGTCCGTCCAGTTAAAAAATCTCCTGGAATTGCAAACATTCATAATCAAGAAAGGCAAGAGTTTGCTTAGCGATTCGGTTCTGGATGAATATGAAGCGAATGCGACAGCCCTAGAATTGGTCTATAATTATCAATGGCTTCTCTATTGGTTCATGCAGCGAGACCTATTACCCGAAGGCAATCTAATGCAGCACACATCAGGGCAGGGGCAAAAGACTCAATTAAAGCAACTGCAACGTGACTACGATGAGAGAAGAGTACAAAGAAAGAAAGCAAATATGCCTCTATATATAGACACTTTGCTTCAGCAAAATGGTCTGGGTAATTGCATGAACGATAAGCAATCATATCCGCCCACAACCATGAAGGCTCTCATGCAAATGATGCTCTCCACCGATGCCCAACTGGAGCAGAAGCATGAGGTTGTCTTGTATCTCTTAATGGATCTGGATAGGATCAATCAGGGATTGATTGTAGAGCTGGACAAAACAAAGCCACCGCTGCAAGAAAAGAAAATGTCAATGGTATTGAGCAAACAATTTCACATTTTCTTTAATCTGCGAGAAGAAGTGATTAAATCGGTGCAATCATTTTGGCATCTAGATCGTGGTGACTATTGGGTAAGTCAGCTTGAATTCAATTCGAATGAACTGTAGTAGTGTTAATCTTATCCTCTCATTTGATTTGCAGCAAGCGATCGATGGCCTGTACGACGGAATAGGCAAAATTCGTCACTATGAAGATTGGCAAATGAAATTGATTATTGAAAATCTACTAGCGGCCAATGCCACGAGATTGGCCATGCGTTTGGTGATTCGACCGCCAGGCCCCGTCAGCTTTCCGCTATATCTTCGTGTCCTTTTGGCCAATGATCGCATATCCGAGGCTTTTCATTACGCCCGCCTCTATGACGATGATAAGGGACGTCCGTTGTTGGAACATTTCTTTCGGCATTTCATTAATCTGGGCAAATTTAAAGTTTTGACCGAACTTTCGCTGCGCGAGGATGAGGAGCAGCTAATCTATCGTTTGCTACGCGAAACCAAGACCCGCAAAACGGATAGTGTCCACTTGATATTGTTACTCCAGAAATTCAAATACGTTGAGGCCGTCTCGTTTATGGATGAGGTAGCTGTCGAGCGACAGCAAGCGGCCAACGAGTTATCTAATACTATATTATCAGCATACAGATCGACCATGGCGCCCGTAACCCAATCTATAGCTGGAAAATATTTACAAATTCGCAATCGATTGGATGGTCAAGAAGTGGCAGCGAATCAGTCACCCGATCCGTTCAGCTGTCAATTGGTTAAGCAGAGTGCTTCCAGCGATATGGTCGGTGGGATCTTTCAGAGTTCTGCATTGAGTACTCATTGGGCTACCGCGGACTATGAGGCGAGCGGGCAACCTACTCTCACTTGCCAGAATGTGCCATTTCTACGAAATTCTCAACATCGAGGACATATTTTGGATGGACGTGGCCATGGCATCCAGCATCGTCGACACATAGTTCGATCAGTTCCTTATCAGGTGGTTTCGAAGCGTCAGCGCGAAAGGCAAAATCTGGAGACATCACCAAAGCCATCGAACTATTCATTACAGCCACGAAAGCGACGACGATTGCTGGGCGAGCAGTTGATCGCCGATCTCCAAGAGTTTATCAATCGAAAGAAGTTTGAGGAGCAAGCGGAGAAATCCACTCAAGGGCCAATACTTGGGCAATCCAGTGTGGAGCCTAGAGGAATCTTTAAGCGTTATCCAATCGCAGCATCGAGCTCGAGCACAGAGCAGGCACCACAAGACCTGAATCGATCAGAGAGATCACAAGAGTTTGTCCAGCAATCATCGAATGTGACTGAAAATGTGAAACTACCTGGCAAATCTTTCTTTTTCCCACCGCCCATCCCCTTGGACGAGGCGGCGGCAGTGGAGCAAACTGATGAGGATGAAACCGATGAAATCATTATGGAAATTCAGTCTCGGGGTGGACAACATCATGAATCGAATGAGAGTGAACCGAGAAAAACTAGCACCAAAGATTTCTATTTTGCCCCGCCCATTCCTTTGGATCCACCTGTAGTAAGGGTGGCAGAGGAGGAAACGGAGATGGAGGAGGAACATGATGAAATACTTGTAGAATTTCAATCACGTGGTGAGCCTCAAGAGCCGCCGGTTGGTCAAGCCGATTCCGAATCGAGTGAGAGTGACGAGGAGTTCATGTCACCTTTAAGTTCAGCAAATGTCTCATTGGTACGAGAGCCGGAACCGTTGCCCATGGCACCGCCGACTGGGCCACAACCACGTCATCCGCTATTGTATGGACGAACTGAAAGTAGCAGTGGTTTCGGTAGTTTCTCAGCCACATCCATGCGTCTGGCACACACGGCATCTTCTCGGGACTTTGTCCCAACCGTTTGCTCATCGAAAATGGGTGAAACCACCACCTATATTAAGATCTCAGAAAGAACGACCATATGTGGCGAAATGCCTGAGATAACCGAGCCAAGTCAAATTTTAATGCCCACCAGTACCACCACCAACTTGGGTTGGTCCATGCCAACCAGAGCCGGGCAATTGCAAGATATGCTAGACACTACTTTGGGCATGTCAAGCTATGATATAACAAGCATGGAACAGCGTCAAGAAGAAGGGGAGCCCATCCAAGAAATGGAAACGGAGGAGGAAGATCAGCCAAGCGAAAGAGAATTTGAGCGAGAGCAGGAGGAGCGAGTAAGGGAGAACATGCAATTTGTGCAGCAGGAGGATCAGTACGAGGCGGAAGAACAACAACAGCAAACCATTGAATTAGAGGACTCCTCTTACAATCATCCCTATATAATGACTGCTTCAGAGGAAGATGTGGTGGCGGTGGATGCAGCCACTGTGGATCCCGCCATTCCTGGACCAGCAATTACCAACGAAGAGCAACTCTCCTCGCCCACCTTCAGTGTAAGCAGCGGACTGTCCGACAATTCATCTTCGGAGGTGCAACCGTTGGCTGCAAATCGCTTACAGGAAGATCCGATGTATTCGATTGTTGTTGAGTCGACTGGTTCGATAACCACATCTCGTTCGGTTACCCACACACCGACCTCCTTCCTGCCCAGCGACACAAATGTCTCGCAGAATTCGAGCCCTCGAGCGGCACATGGCGTCGCTGGTAGTGGTCCAGGCGGCATAGGTGAAGCCTCACCACGATCTCTATACCGGGCGAATAGCTTGGAAACTGTAGATGATTTGGACACCACCAAAGGATCCCTGGATGACGATGATGAGGAGCAGGTCGAAGATGAGGATGATTGTGTCATCGCCCTGGATGGCACTGAGGTTCGGGGTTATGTGCCGCGGCCGCAACAGGTCGCAGGATGCTCTAGTGCTGAGTTATTTGCATTCAAGGATGATGATGCAGCAGCCTTGGGATTGGCTAGACCAAATGCTTCGCTCTCCCTGGGCGCCACCGCCAACAGTGATTCCGTAATTGCAGAGACTATCAATCTGGACACCGATGATGATGAAATTATAAATAACGAAATGGCAATTCAATCTGATAACCAACTATGCAATAATGAATATGTTGAGGAACCAGATGAGGTCCAAGAAGATGATTCGCTTTTTATAGTGTCTAGTCAGCCGCTGGAGGAGATGCAGGAAGAAGAAATGCAGGAAGAGGAGATGCAGGGAGAGGAAATGCAAGAAGAGGAAATGCAAGAAGAGGAAATGCAAGAAGAGGAGATGCAGGAAGAGGAGATCCAGGAAGAGGAGTACCAGGAAGAGGAGTACCAGGAAGAGCAGATACAAGAAGAAGAGATCCAGGAAGAAGAGATCCAGGAAGAGGAAATCCAGGAAGAAGAGATCCAGGAAGAAGAGATCCAGGAAGAAGAGATCCAGGAAGAAGAGATCCAGGAAGAAGAGATCCAGGAAGAAGAGATCCAGGAAGAAGAGATCCAGGAAGAGGAAATCCAGGAAGAAGACAATGAATCGATGGGCAGTCAACAGCTCGGCCATATCGAAGAAGCAGAACTTTCGTCCGATGATATTGTGACTCTAGTAATGGATCCAGTGCTGGAACGGATTCAGGAAGAAGACGAAGAAGAAGAAGAAGATCAATTGCAAGAGATGCCAGACGAAAATGAAGATGCTTGGGGGAGGCGCAGACAGATTTCGGAAAGTGAGGAGCCTCCACTTAAATTGGCCGTCTCTGAAGATGAAAACGAGGCACCTTCATATCCGCTCACTCCAATTCGTATTCTACGCTCTCATGATCGCCCCCGTGTAGCCACTCCGACAGTTGATGGCCCAGGCATGGTCGTGGGCGTAAGACGTCTTAGGCAACGGCTACATAGTGGTGATTTCTCCACAATCAGTCCAAATCCACTGCAGTCGCCATCATCTAATCGCCTTACTCGCGCCACATCCACGCCACCATCCTCCAGCATATCCGCCGGTTTAACTCCAAGCAAGCGTCTACGTCGTATATCGAGTCAAAAGCATCTGTTCGATGCCATCGATGAACAAAACAATTCCAGAGATTTCACCCAATCACCTGGGCCACAAACTCGTTCCCGCAGTCGCTTAAGCTTGGAAGCGGAACCAGCTCCGGCACCACCTCAAGCAGCAGCAGCAGCAGCAGCATCGACATCCTCCTACAAATCTCGTACAGCAAAACGTTCCCATTCTACAACTTCAAAACCGGTTATTCCCCCATCAGCAGCAACAGCAGCTCCAACATATCGTCGCAAGTTGCGCAGCAGCAGCGAGCCACCGACTTCCATCTTCCAGGAGGCCATGGCCAAGGCACCGATCAAAAGCAATCGCAGCAAACGCAGGCCAAGCTCCACAGAGGAACCATCTGGACACGCCACACGTGGCACCTTCGTGGCACTTGACGATCAAGCATCAACATCGAGACCAAACGTGCGAGTGCTTCGTGCTCGGAAATCGGAATCCGAAAGAGCTCCAACGCCACCCAATGCAGCGTCTACAGAAGAAATTAACGCCAATCCAACATCAGAAGGTAAGAATTCGGACTTAACTTCAGATCCAAAACTAATGTTTACTCTTTCTCTCTCTCTCTCTCTCTTTGTAGATCCTCCAGCCGAGAATAATGAAGCCAGTGTGCCGCCTAAGAAACGAGGACGACCTAGAAATAAGATTGCATGATCATTTTAATGCGTTGTCTGCCCATATTCCACAACATCTAATTCAATATTCAAGTTCTAAATTCATTTAATCCCACACATTGCTCATTCAGATCCATTCAGTTGGTTCTGGATCTGCATTTGATTTACTTTATTTTCATATCGTTTTCTTTTAAAAGTTAAAAGTTTGTTGTTTGTTGTGGAATTCATCAAATTGTTTGTGGTTTAACCCCGCAATTATTACCTTCGGTTTTTTAAATGCCAGACAAATGTTAAAATGTTTCTGTTATATTTTGTATTTTCTTATAATTAAGCAGTTTGAAAAGAAAAGAATAGTTCACAGTGAGAGAAAGAGAGAGTGTGTGAGAGAGAGAGAGAGATATAATATGATGATATAAATATATACACATATGTACAACAAAATTTTTTGCTTAAGCATTAAGGCAAGAATTTCTATATTGGATGGATGGAACCCGGTGGATCGTTTGTCGTCTAAAAACTAAAAAAAAAAAATACTTATCAACTTATGGGGTCAGATGATGTGTCGTTGTCGTCGTCTACACAAGCGTGGAGAGTTCGTGTAAAGAGATATTCGTAATATTACTCATATCGAGGGTTGCCGGTATTCCCGGACTTATGGAACCACTCGGCTTTGGTGTGGGCGGTGTGGCTGTGGCTGTCCGAACCAAAAACGATGAATTGATTGCACCACCGCCATTTAGATTGTTACTGCCCAAGCAGAGTAATGGATTGAAACTGCCATGCGAATGATTTGGCGACACGGGAGTCACTGAAATCGCTTGCCCACCCACCGGATAATGCTGCTGCGGTCCATGCATGGGTATGGGCGATGTTGGCATTAACGATGATGAGGATGTTGCTCCTGGTGGGGGCGGTGGCGGCGACGATGGTACTTGAAATTGCATATGTGGCACCGGGGACAATGGCAATTGTCCTGCCGATAATAGAGACATATTTAAGGGGACTACAAATGGTGGACCACCAGCAACGCCAACGCCAACACCGCCGCCACCACTTCTATAGCTCATGGTCTTCTCCTTTTGCCATACAAAGACATTGTGAACCATGGCTCCGCCACAAAATACGATGCCCAGACCGATCAGAATGCTCGTTATTATCGCTGGCGTCGAATGAAAATGATTGAATGTATATAGAATAATGCCAGTTAGGAATACGGGGATGGATATAAAGAATCCACCCACTGCACATGTACGACTGGCACTCGATTTCTCCAAATATTTATTCTCCCTGCCATCGAACATGGGAGAGCGTAGCTTGACAGCGAAAAGGAACTGTATGGCGCAGACCAGCAGGCAGCATAGATTCAAGGACAACGAAAGAGCGCACAGGGCTAAGGTTACATCGTAGACAATGATGAAATCCTCATTGCTAATCGTTGTTGTTCGCGTCGTGGCAAAGGCATCTTCCCGACTATTCGGTGAGATCTTCAACAGGAAGATCAATGATAGTAGCGCTAATAATAAGGAAACTGCAAGTAAGAACTAAAATCAATTTGGGATTCATTTGCTGAGTAGATGATGATTTTACCTAAGCATAATAGACCCAAACTATTGAGGGCTTCACGTGGACTTGGACCATGTTTTTGGACCTTTTGCATCAGTGTGTTGGCAGTTAGATTATTGCAATTACTAAAATTGTGAGAGAATGTTGGAGGAGGAGGAGGAGGAGGAAGTGGCGGTTGTTGTTGTTGTTGTTGTTGTTGCTGCTGATGATGATGAAAATGTTGCTGGTGTTGCTGCTGTGAATGCTGGTGTTGCAGTTGGCTACTGGCTAAAATGTGCTGATTGGTATAGGTATGATGATGGATACTTCCATTTCCATTCCCATTGCCATTATTGCAATGACCATTGGGTGTTAAGGGCGTTAGGGGAGTTAGCAATGGTTTTAAGGGTGATGTTGTTGTTGTTATTGTTGATGGTGGTGTTGTTCCTGCTCCTCCTGCTGCTGGTGTTGTTGTTGTTGTGGCAATATTTAATAACGTTCGTCCACCGCCATTATACAGGGTGCTGCAGGTGGATGCATTTAAAGCGGAAATATTGAGCGGTTGCGGCTGAGGCGGTCGCAGGTGTATATTGCGTGCGGTAGTTGCAACAGCAGCAGCCGCGGCGGCAGCGGCGGCGGCAGCAGCAGCAGCAGTAGCAGGTGCGGGAATGGGTATGGGGGAAGTCCCTTTTGCTGAGGAGTTGACGGAACCTCCGTTAACTATTGTTGGTGTTACTGCTGTTGTGACCAGGGCACAGGGTGTATTATTGCCACTTCCATTGCTTCCATTGTGGTTGTTGTTGTTGCTATTATTATTGTTATTGTTGGTGGTCGCTGTAGTGTTGTTGTTGTTGTTATTGCCATTGACATTGGCGTTGGCGGCAGAAACGGCATTGGCATTGGCCGTTGTGGTGGTGGTTGTTGTTGTTGTTCGTAGCAGCTGTCCATTGACAGCCACTGCCGCATTGGACGCGTGTTTTAACATGTCCTGTAGAAATTCACTCCACCCCCTCGTCACTCACACACGCTCTCGTTCTCACTCCTTCTATCTTTCACGCACCTGTATATGTAACCAAGTATATGTGAGTGTTCGTGTGTGTGTTTTGGGTTGAGATCGAAATCCTCTCTCTGAGTTCACATAGTTGGGAGAGAGTTGAGAGTTTGCCAGTGGAACTGAAATGTCAGAAAAAGAGAATTTTTCTAAAGCATTTTCATAAAATTGAAAGTTTTGCTAAAAACTTATTAATTAATTTTGAAAATGCTTAAAGAATCTCCAGGAGCGAACTTGTCCAAAAAGAAAAACAGAAACAGGATTTGTTGCGTTCTAAAGCTTGACGTTAAAATATTTCAAAAATTGGTTTTTTGAGAAGTATTAAATGTAATCAATAATTGATAATTGTTTACTTTTGTATGTTATCCGATGTTTGTCTAATGATAGACTATGGATCAGCTGTTGATCAGCTGCGTGAGAAAATCTATCTTACGGATCTCTGAGATCCAAAATTAATTTAATATTTGAAATAAACTATTTTACTGGTTGGTAACTTTCATTTTACATGTTGTATGTGCATCATGTGCACTTTCCCATAATTTTGATATGCATTTATTGAGCAATTAGGTGGAAGATAAAAGGAAAAGCACAACATGAAAGATGAGAACACAATACTAATGCATATGTACATATATGCAGATGTATGTATGTATGTACATAAGTCGCACGCTCAGTTTGAAATAGAAATTGCATTAAAGTGCCTTGAAGCACGTCTGCTATCCAGCTATAATGGGTCTGAAGAGGTTTATAACGGTCCTTCTCTTCCTCCTACATATGTATGTATATATGTATATACATGCTGCTCCATGCAACTGCTGCATTTGCAAAAATTGCAGAGGTTCCCACTAGGCGGCAAACGCCATCCACCCTTGGCACATTAACTGGAAATTGTGTAATTATTACTTTTGTTTTGTTGTCGATTTGTTTTGACTTTAAAGCTGATCGATGCATTTTTTATTACTGGTTTTTTTTTTGGTCAATTTTTCCGTTTTCTTGCACTACAAGCACTTTTACACACACACACAGCGAATATGTATATAAAAAAAATAAAACGAAATTATCAAAAACAATTTTGTTTTTGTGTTGTAAAACAAGTTTACCTTTTAGTTAACAATTTGTTGATGTTTTTTAATTTACGCTTTTTGCCCGATGACATTTACATAATGATGATTTTTTTAGTTAATTGGATTTGGCATTTTCATTGAGAATGGGAAGAAGTTATAATGGGGTAAACTCGAGTAAAACGTGACCACAAATCCGGTGATGGTGGTGGGCGAGATGACGCGGACAAGTGAACGGTACCGATCGCTAGTGGCCAGTGGCTAGTGGACAATGATGCGCGATCTTAGGTGACAAAACTACGACTATCAGTCGCAGTCCAAGTACAAGTCCGAGTCCGAATCCATAGCTAAGAGTCCGCATCAGCCGCTGACTTTGCCTTCTTTGCCGTTGATGTTGCCGTTTGCCGTTGATTCTAGCCGCAGGGGCCGAGGCCGAGCGAGCGAGCGAGCGATGATGGTAGCTATTCGCACAACCAGTTAACAAGTGAACGGGCGGTCTCTTTCCCTCTCTCCTTCTTGCTCTCTCTATTACTCACACACACACAAACAGTTCAAGAATGAGCCATGAAACACAGCAACAAAAACCAAGTGACGCCGCCAAGAGTTACCGTGGGCCAAAAGTTTAACAAAAGGGTCAGTAGCTGCAATTTTTACCGAAATGTCAAAAAGTATAATGAACAATAAACAATCATTTTGGATGAGTGTTAGTTTTAAATGTGTCCAGTTTTAAATAGCATTGATGCCACTGTGCAGCTAACCTGATCAAAACTCTCACACATACACACACACACACAGGTAAAAGGTAAAAAATAGCAGCAGCAATATCGAAAAACCACCAACAACAGCGGCAGAAGCAACAACAACAACGTCGTCTTTAACTTGTTAAGCCGCATTCCATGTTTTTCAGTCTCTGGAATGGAAGGCGGGAGCACTGGCGCTCCGGCACTTCGCTCTTTTGCATTTAGATTGGATGTGGATGTGCTGCTGCGGCTCTCTGCATACCACGCATTCTCATGGAACCTGATCTGCCGCCTATTATTTTCAAACGTTCATTCATAAACCCCATTCCCCTCGCTTGCTCTCTCTGTTTAGCTCTCTCTCTCTCTCTACATGCATGAGAAATATGTAAATTAATAAAAAAAAATGTTTGTCCGTTACAGTTAAACATTTGAAAATCATGGCGTTGCCACTAGTGTATAAAATAAGGCAGCCAGATCCAGTCGTATAGATGAACGTGGTTTCTAGTGATGACACATTAGTGTGTTGGCAACACTGTTACAAATGTGCGGCTGCCAAATATCTATCGATAGTTTATGAGCGAAAACATTCAATACGGCGAATTCGCAATTGCTTTTTATTTGTTATTGAGTTGCACTGTCACTTCACTGCCAAAGAATATAATAATTAATAATTATGACTGATCCAAGTAAATTCTCTGTTGCCGTTGTATGTTCCTCGAACATGAATCGCTCAATGGAAGCCCACAATTTCCTGGCAAAAAAGGGCTACAGTGTGCGGTCCTATGGTACCGGCGAGCGGGTCAGACTGCCCGGCGTAGCTATAGATAAACCAAATGTGTATGAATTTGGCACCAGCTACGAGGATATCTACCGGGATCTGGAAGCCAAGGATAAGGAGTTGTAAGTGCAGCAATTCTAATATGTACTATGCAATATCCCAT
Source organism: Drosophila willistoni (assembly GCF_018902025.1). Classification (NCBI taxonomy): domain Eukaryota; kingdom Metazoa; phylum Arthropoda; class Insecta; order Diptera; family Drosophilidae; genus Drosophila; species Drosophila willistoni. Next base: position 11,643,942 of record NW_025814052.1, read on the forward strand.
ATAAATTTCATTGCATTCATTTTTAGTTACACACAGAACGGCCTGCTGCATATGCTCGACCGTAATCGTCGGATTAAAAAATGTCCAGAACGTTTCCAGGAGACCAAAGAGCAATTTGATATTATCGTTACTGTGGAGGAGCGTGTTTATGATCTAGTGGTGCTTCATATGGAATCAATGGACTCGGTGGATAATCGGCCCGTACATGTACTCAATGTTGATGTCGTAGATAATGCGGAGGATGCGTTAATGGGAGCGTTTCTTATAACAGATATGATTAATTTAGTAAGTCAAATCGTTTCAATCGAATGACTATCAAATCATAATATGCATACATTTATCTATTCCCTTTTGCAGATGGTCAAATCGAATGATCTAGATAATGATATTGATGAAATGATACAGGAATTCGAGGAACGTCGTAATCGTGTAATTCTTCATTCAGTCCTTTTTTACTGACCTTGACCTGTCATCCCAAATCCTGCCTGGAGAAAACGGCGACAAATGAAATTGCAACTTGTAAATAGATGAGAAAAAAAGAGGGATAACACCCTCCTTGACCCAAACACACACACACACACATATACACACACCCATGGCTACATACATTATATATATTTATATGTATGTATATATACAACTCGAATTTGCAAATTATGAATGTACAGTACAGAGACTTCATTTGTTCAATTTATATGAAGTTACTTTCTGTGTATGTATGTACGCGCATATACATACATATATAGATAGATTATTACATGTGTATGTATTTATATGTGCCGGCAATGTCTAGTCCAAATCAGCTTCACATTTGTTTCCTTCATATTCATCTGATTTTAAAATTTTGATATTGTTTTATTATTGTTCCTTTCGTTGTGTGGCAACCCTGGCTGGCTAACGATCCGCCCCCTCCACCCACACCCCCTTCTTTTTGTGGAGTCACAGACCAACACACATGTTTACAGTAAGTTTGCATATGTATGTTTGTTATGGGAGTGTGTGTTTGTGTAGAGAGCCGGCATATTTTGGCAGGAGCGGAATTGCCCGCTGGTTGGGCTTTGACTTGAATTATTACTTATTGTGTTTACTTATATTATTCGTTTTATCTAATTATTTACCTAGATTGGGTGGCCAACTTGTTTCTATTTTAATACAATGTAATTATTACATCTAATTATATGCCTAGATTGGGTGGCCAACTTGTTTCTATTTTATACGATGTAATTATTTAGTGTAAATCAGAAAAGTTCTTGTAGGCTGTGCGCGGTAAGTTAAAAGAAAAAAAAAAACAAAAAAGAAACGTTGAAAAAATGGAGACAAAATAAACAAAAAGTAAATCAAATGTAAAAAACGCTGGGCTCGTACTTAAACAGATGCTAATAAGGGTAGCTATTATCATCGACCCAAGCTTTTGAAATACCCTCAGTCCGCGCCTGTCTTGATCGTACTCATACTGGTTGGTTACAAAGCGTCCGCTGCTGCTGCCAATGTTAAGTATGTATTTGTATTTGTTGTTGCTGCTGCTGCTCTTGTAGGTTGTTGTTATTATTTTCTCTTTTCATTGGATTTGGGGCTTCATGCACGCTTTGTGCGGTCAACCTGGCCGCAGTCACACTGCGATCGTGCTAAGCTTCATTACGGAATTTTTTGTTTGTTCCCTTAATTGTAAAACAGAAAACAACTCCAAAACGAGAAACTTAAGAAACAACAAAACGCAGTACGCACCGAACGTTGTTAATGCGAGAAAAACCAAGTAAACTTTACGTTTACCGAAAATAAAATTACAGTGTTTAATTATTGTTGCTGCTTAACAAAACAATTAAGCACAGTCGGTAGCAGCAATTTTTGCGAAATTCCAAACAATATCCAAAAAAAAAGACGTTTTTGAAACGTTAACTGTTTAACTACAAAAAATAAAAACCACCTACAACAAAACTTTACAGAGATGGCAACTCAGAAAGATGGTAAGTTGACAGCTGCTGCTGCTGGTGAAGCGGGGGTGTGTGTGTGGTGAGAGTGGCATATAACGGGAATTGACTTTCATTGACCACTGGCAGAGAGCGGGCCGATCGTAGCGCCCTTCAAATGTGTTCTTCTTTGGCTAGAGGGTCACCTACAAAACTCTTATCACAAATAACACAACTCACACAGCCAACAACAATGAAAATACACCACCGCAATGATTCAATCTTACCGCCTCACTCCGTCAATTATCTACCGATGACGTTAAGTTGTTGTTATTGTACTTGTTGTTGTTGTTATTGTTTTTGTTGTTGCTGGCTCCTCAAGATTAGTTGAGAAGAGCGAAGGAGGAGGAAGAAGAAGGCATAGCAATAACCTTTGCGAGTTGTACTACATACATATACACATACATACATATGTATGTATGTATATACAAATATATGAATGTGACTACAACAAAAACACTAGCTAACAAAGTTAATGACATTGAAACAGAAACATTGAAACACAAATCATTTGTACACGTAAATAATTAGCACAAATGCGTGTTAGTTCCATGTGTGTGTGCGTGGATTTACTTTCTAAATCCATTCAGAAATAATAAAACAAAATTATTTTTAATAATTTATTCCAAATAAATTATTTTAGATGTATATAAAACCTTGCCTCGCCACTCACTCACTCGCATTTTTATTCACTCCATCCAATTGGCAATTTTTCAATCTCTCAATTTTAAGCTTTAAATTAAACTTCCCCACATTTTGACTCTATGTCAATGTCACAATTCGTGACTTCGCTTTCAACTTTTTTTTTTCTTCGGACTTTTCAGTTTCTCATGCATACAATTGTGCCCAATCATTGAAAAAAAGTACATATTTAATTTAGTTTAGTTATATATACATAATAAATAAAGTTTACTTACAAAAATCAAATTGCAAATAGAAAGAATATAGACATTTCTAGATCTTTTGAGTGATGAAATTCTCTTATGGCTGCCAAAGCTGTCAAATGAATGACATACGACGCCATTTGCAAAAATCATGACATATTTCCTCTGGCAAACATTGCGGCATCCTTTGTCGATCCTCAAAACGTTCATAGTCAGTCCTATAGAAACTTCTAGTTACATTATTAAAAAAATCAAATCCAACCTTTGGTTAATAATTAACAAAAACTTTCACTTTCTGATCACTTTGCGTCACTTTTCTTTGACATTAGATTAATGACCGAATTTGGTGTAAAAGAAAATTGGTGGACTATTAATTTGTAGATTGCATTTTGTAAGTTTTAATTTTTGAAAAACACAATCATCATTACCGATTATTACCTAATATTAAATTTTCGTCATGATGACAAGCCAAAACTGAAAATAATGTTTTGGAGAAATTGCAAGATTTTTTGAATAGTCATGACAGAAGCGCCAAGTGAATGAGCTGCTTGTTAAAGCCCTAAAACAGTCGATAGATGATCGATAGATAGCTTGCTAGTTCTCAAAATGTTCAGATAGTTCTGATAACTATCTATCTATTTATCTATCTCGTAACTTTACCTGGTTGCACTTTGTTCGGTCAATTTTGTAGTCGTTGTAGTCATCGCTGCTGCTTAGACAATTCAAAGTCAAAGCCAAGTCAAGCGCAGCTGTTCATTACGTTTTTTGCAATCGCATCGAAAGATACATCAAGCGCGAGGGAGAGATCTTCTGGTGACCTCTAAGAAAACGGTCAAATCTTGGCTTGGCTCACGAAACTTTGATTAGACACACGCACACAAACACCCCTCAGATAAGTGTAAGTGTCCAAAAAAAAAAAAAAAAAAAAAAAAAACAAAAAGCTGGATCTTATCGATAGCTTATCAATTTCGTAAAGTTTTGCAGAGTCAAGAATTTTCGTTTCCTTGTACTTACTATATAAGGTCAGACGAAGGCCAACAATTTTGCACTTCTAAACAGGCACTCGAAGAAGTTGTATGTAATTATTATTATTTTCTTATATATTCTTGTTCATAGATCATACAGCCCTGGATTTAATCATCAAATCCCTCAAGTCCCCCACTATGGTATGTGAGGGGACGCATTTCGATGGCAAGATACCCCATACATTTGTGATATTCGGTGCTTCGGTAAGTGTCAATTAGAACAAGGACAATACAATGCAAAGGACAGTTACTGATTGATCGAAATTTTTAGGGTGATTTGGCCAAAAAGAAAATTTATCCCACTCTCTGGTGGCTTTATCGGGACGATCTCTTGCCCAAACCAACAAAATTCTGCGGCTATGCTCGTTCCAAGCTATCCATTGAGAAGCTAAAGGAGAATTGTAAACAATATATGAAACTCCAACCGTATGAACAGGCCAAATATGATCAGTTCTGGGCACTCAATGAATATGTCGCTGGCAGCTACGATGGGCGAACTGGTTTTGAGCTACTCAATCAGCAGCTGGAGATTATGGAGAACAAAAATAGAGCGAATCGAATTTTCTACTTAGCCTTACCCCCCAGTGTTTTCCATGAGGTCACGTCCAATGTCAAGGAGATTTGCATGTCGGTTTGGTAAGTAAACTTTGAGTAAATTGTTTAGTTTAGACTTTTCTAATTTTTGATTTGGGTTTTTTTTTTTAGTGGCTGGAATCGTATAATTGTGGAAAAACCTTTCGGGCGTGACGATGTCACATCCAAGGAATTGAGTGATCACTTGGCTGGTTTATTCGATGAGGAGCAACTGTATCGCATTGATCATTATCTAGGCAAGGAAATGGTTCAGAATCTAATGACCATACGCTTTGGCAATAAGATCTTGAGCTCAACATGGAATCGCGAGAATATTGCCTCCGTGCAGATAACCTTCAAGGAGCCATTCGGAACTCAGGGTCGTGGTGGCTATTTCGATGAATTCGGCATTATACGCGATGTGATGCAGAATCATTTGCTGCAAATACTCTCGCTGGTGGCCATGGAGAAGCCAGTTACCTGCCATCCCGATGATATACGCGACGAGAAGGTCAAAGTGCTAAAGAGCATTGAGACCCTGAAATTGGATGATATGGTTCTGGGTCAATATGTTGGCAATCCAGAGGGTCGCACCGAGGATGAGCGTACTGGTTACTTGGATGATCCGACGGTTGACAACGATTCAACCACACCAACCTATGCTCTGGCTGTGCTTAAGATCAACAACGAACGCTGGCAGGGAGTACCCTTCATTTTGCGTTGCGGCAAAGCGCTGAATGAGCGCAAGGCCGAGGTTCGTATTCAATATCAGGATGTACCCGGTGACATTTTCGAGGGTAGCAGCAAGCGTAATGAACTTGTTATTCGTGTCCAGCCGGGCGAGGCTTTGTACTTCAAAATGATGACCAAGAGTCCTGGCATCACATTCGATATTGAGGAAACCGAATTGGATCTTACCTATGAGCATCGCTACAAGGATTCGTATCTGCCCGATGCCTATGAGCGTCTCATACTGGATGTCTTCTGCGGTTCCCAAATGCATTTCGTTCGCTCCGACGAGTTGCGCGAGGCTTGGCGGATATTCACACCCATTTTGCATCGCATTGAGAAGGAGCACATCAAACCGATTGCCTATCAGTATGGATCGCGTGGACCCAAGGAGGCTGATCGCAAGTGCGAGGCCAGCAACTTCCTGTACTCCGGCTCATACAAATGGCATGGCGGCAAATGAGCAAGTTGTAGCATTAATTACGGATCGGATAGATTGAATAAGTTGTTGTGGATCGGTTCAATACATGGGAGCACATGATAATTGTGATTTTGTTTATATTGAAAGGCTTTAAGGATAATGAAAGAAAACCCAACTGAAATCAAGACGTTTGACTATCTTTTGATTTTAGTTACTTTCATTTATTTTTGACTTTCTCTAAGTTTACTTAGTAGTTACAGTTACTTTTGATCATAATATTATAATTTTTTCTCCTTGTTTTTGTTTTTTTTTTTATTAATTTTGTTTTACTCTACTTTAATTTTTTGATTTTGTACAAAATAATTTTGTATTAAATATATATATGGGAATGTTTTTCTATACCCTACATTTAAATTGAAATTGATGTAATTAAACGTTTATTTTTTAGGATATTCGGACATCGGCGTGAAGGTTAATTACTTTATTTAATTGACAGTATTAAAATGTCTCGCATTCCCTCTCGTTGAAAATAAGCCTCGACTAAGATTAACTTTTTATGAATTTTAACAAAGAGAAGCCATTTAACATTTTTTTTTCATAATTTGTCAGCTTTGTATACTTAGTTAGCTTCCAAATCGATTGCTGAATCAAGATTTTAACGTTTTAATCTAGGATTAGTTGTAAAATTATAGAATGTGATAGAAAAAACAAATTTTTGTGTCACTTTTTGAAATGCATTTAATCTAGTTTTATTTCTGACATTTACAAAACTGTCAAAAGTAAAGCATTTTTTGTATATTTTTTGAATTTTTCTAAATTGTCTCTAATGTTGGGTAAACTAACTAAATCGTATATAAATTTAAAATCGCTTTATATACAAGCAATTATTATTTGTTTAGTAGCTTAGCTTACGGCTGAAATCATTAAACTTTATACAAAAAAAAAAAATATATATATATGTATGTTACGTACTAGTATTTATGTATTTTGTGCAAAAGGGACAGCTTAACCAGCTGTCAATGTTCTCAGATTAATGCAAGCATGCGGAAATGGGGGAAAAAATAGTTATTTACTAACTAAGTAACCTCCTCACATACATATACATATATATAAAGTACCTACATAAGTTTCGTTGTCTATATGATAAGATAAGCCGCTCTCATAGGTAGATGGATTGACATTGCTAGGCAATTTCAACTGGAAGCTAGTACCTAGATAAATATATTACGGACTAGTGACATTTCATTTGGATTACCAATTCTTGAATATCCTTGGACCAGGAAGCAAAGCCAAAAAATCTTAACTCGTCCTGTAGCCCAGTCTCCTTAGGCTTTTGGTGCTCTGCTCAGCTGTGGCATTTTGGCACGCCAGCAATTTATTGAAATTCCTTTTGCCAAAAAAAAAAAAGTGAAAAAGAAAAACACACACACACACACACACACATACATACACACACGAAAAAGAAAGCATATGAAAAAAATAAAAGAGACGAGGAAAAGCCAATGTGTGCCACGAGAGCCACCAGAGCCGGAATGTCAAAGTCACTTTCATTATCGGACAAGAAAAAAATACATATGTATGAGTTTTCAGTACACCGACTTTGAAGTATCCTGTAAGCACTTAAAGCACTTCAAACAAAAAAGAGGAAAGTGGGTATAATAATAATCTTTCCTTTGTGTTTCTAGACCTACTCGAAAGGATGAATGCTTTGACACTGAAAGAAACTCTTTACAGGGAAAGGAAATGTCATTTTTAAGAAGGATATTTGGATATCCTAATTCAAGTGGCTGATATATACAAAATTCAAGGTGAAATCGAACACAAAGTAAAGTTGAAATATCAACTATTCTTTTATTATTCATTTGATGTCAAAAAGTTGCATAAAAACTGAATAATATGATTTTGAAGGTTAAGGTAGTACCCGTTTCAATTGTTTTTTCCAACACTGAACAAAAGTTCCAGTTGAACTTCAAACGAAATCAAAGGAAAACTAAACAGGAAATAATAGGATAACTCAAGAGTCACAATTACTTTAGGATAATTGAGATAGGGAACACATATACTCTTTCTCACACAGGGTTAGAGGGTATTAAGAATAAGGTAGGTACGGAGTTTTGTAAAGAGTGGGACTGAGAGCGAGAGAGAGAGAGAGAGCGTGCAGGGAAACAAAACAAAGACAAAACAAAATAAAACGGTACAAAGCCACAATAAGAACGAGGACCATTAACGGCTGACAACAACAACGACAACGACAACAGCTACAAACACATAAGCGCCGTTGTAGGAGGAGACAGAAGAGCATAAGACCAGGCAAGAGAGAGAGAGAAAGCGTAACGGAAAGAATTTCTTGATTAAGTTATAGGAATGTGGGTTCACGACAGACAGACTGACAAAAACGCCATGGAATGAAACACAAGAGAGGAAAGAGAGAGAGAGAGAGAGAGAGAGAGGATATGGAACAGAACGAAGCAACCGGCATGAATGTCGCGCCATTGTCTGTCTCTGACATTTCATTTGTGCTTCATTCCTCCTGTCCTTGCTGCGTGTGTGTGTGTGTGTGTGTGTGTGTGTGTGTTTCTCTCTGTTCCCGTTACAAGGACCAACGTCCAACCATCACTGGCAAAGGAAGAGCCAGCAAGTTTCAAGTCAATAAAGCATACTGATTAATGTCAATTTGCTGCCAATGTTGTTGTTGTTATTATTTCCTGTTGTTGTTGTTGTTGTTGTTATTTTGGGTCTTTTACATAAATTATGCATAAAACGCAAAACATTTTTACAAAACGCCCAATGAAATATACATATCTCCCGCCATTCCACATATTTTTTTTTCTTCCAAAAACTGGCAAATGTCACTGCCCCTCACTTTGCCTCACTTCTCCTCCTTGCCATTCACTTCATCAACTTCAAGCTCCATAGCCTTCGCATTATATATGTACATCAGAATCTGTGGATCGTCTGGCAGGCGGCAAAGAGATTGAGATACTTTAGTGAGTCAGTGCGGCATTTAAGCTGTTTTAAGTCGCTTAACACACAGACAAACCAACTCAAACATTCACACACACGCACAGTAAGATCGAATTACATATAGACATACCCTTGTACACACACACAAAGCAAAACAATAAAGGAGGACATCGACATAGCAATGTCCTTTTTATATTTCATATTCAATAGGTTACCTTTTAGGTTAGGTTACGTTTCCAATGAAATTAAGCCTAACGTTTGCAAAAATATTGTATTTCTCTTTTCAGACTGACGACGGACAAGACAAAGATTCTATTAATGTGGTCATGAATGTCATCTCATTACTTTAAATGTTACATTATGAAATTGTGTTAATATTACCATAGATATCCTGCTGATCCATTAAAACTAATGACGATCAACTCAGTGATCAACACTGTGTTATCGATCGTCTGACGATCTGGCTACATTAAAGCATATTTTTAATGAACCCTCATTATGTGTCGAATGGTGGAATGTGACTTGGTTCGTTCGTATTCTCAGCTGGCCGTCAATTTTTTGGTTAAGTTAACCGCATCTTCTCTCTGTGTTCCCTTTTTGACTTTTTATTTGATTATTTTTCCGTGTTGTTGTTTTATTCTTTTAATGCGGAAAAGCCGTCATAAAAAAATGAGACTCGTCGAGGCGGCAACCAACGACACAAACCAAAAAAAAAAAAAAAAAAAAAAAACGTCAAGAAAAGAGCAGGAGCAAAAAAAAAAAAAGGCACACAAATTGTGAATCTGTGTATAAATTTAATTTCCCTTTCGTTCATTTTTGCTCGTATTTTCGTTTTTTGTTTTCAGCTTTCAGTTTTCAGTTTTTTTCGCTCATAATCAAATTTTTAAACGCAACGATTTAAGGCCTTCTCCTGCTGGGGTCCTGAAAGAGCTGAAGATGAGGTTTTTCATTTTTTTGTTTCGTTTATTCTGAGCTGCGATGACATATGAAATATTAACATGACCAAAAGGATGGCTGAAAGAGGGAGAGAGAGAGAGGGAGAGCAAAGGGACCACTGAGGATGGGGGACCAGGATCCTGGAAAGGTTAGCAGTGGGGCTCGACTCGCGCAATTTGCCATCAAGCGTAAAAACAAATTTACTTTAACGAGGCACAAGAAAAAAAAAAAACACACACACACACACAGAGAACACCGTAGAAGATGGCTAAGAGTGAGATAGAAAACGATAGAGCAAGAAAGAGATACATACATAGAGTGAAATGGAAAGGTTGCCTTTTGCCAGTTTGTATATAAATTAGAACACATCAAAAGTTTGTGACATTAAATTTTTGGTTTTTTTTTTTTATTTTGTTGTCTTCCGCCACACACACACACACACACACACACACAGAGTGAGAGAGAGAGAGAGACGCACACGCATACATATGCGATTGGCGCTTAGATAAATGTTTTAGCAAAATGAAGATGACACGATGACAGTAATGATGCCCCGCGACACGGATCCCCGTTCACCCCGCCACCCCAACAAAAACCCAAAAGGCAAACTGTACCTGAACCCCAACAATGAAATACAACAAAACATAACGACTTGACATTACTCTGCAAATATTTAGCACTTTTAGTGTTTAAAATTCTCATTAAGAAATTACGCAACTTTCGTTTTGTGAGTTAATTTTTAAATCCATGAGAGCCATGATAATTCGGACATTTTTAAATCGTTAAAATTGGAAATATTTTTAAATATAAGTATGTACTTCCTTTTTCTTAAACTTTAACCTAACTCATATAAACTTTAACCTCATTCTCATATTGCTTGTGTTGAGAACAACTGAAAACTATTGAAAAGATTTGACTGACTAAAAAGTCAATTAGTTTCTGAAACGACAACAACTCTATTCAGAAATATTAAACAAAAAGCTTAAAACTTATGTCGGTTTTATACGTATATTTAAAACAGAATATGGAATTTGGATTCTCTAAATCGGGCATAACTTTAATTTACATGAATCTTAATAAATGAAAGTTTTCATCCATTCGTTTCCAATCTTCACAGGAACTTATATGCTTTTTCCTGTATGAACTTTGAATATTTTTATTTTACCTTTTTCTTTTTTTTTTTCTTCTCTTTTTGTACTTATTGGACATGGAGGGTATAGCAAGGGCTAGCGGCGACGGTCATGGGGTTGGGTTGATTAAATGTTCCGTTTATGTGTGTGTGTGTGTGCGTGTGTGTGTGTGTGAAAATGCAGTGACAGCAAGCATTCTCATTCTGCCGAAAAAGTCGATTACACTTGAACACACACACAGACAATCTTCGTCGCTCACTCTCTCACACACACACACACACACATGCATACATATACATGTTAATGCATTGCCTCCACGTATGCCATTACCGTTACGTTACGTTACGCATACGTCGTTGTTGCCGCCACTTGACTTTTTGCAGTCAGTCACGAATTTGCTTTAACAAACTTTCTTCTCGCTCTCACTCTCACACACACACATACACTCAGTCACTGTCTCCTGTCTCTATTGCTCCCACTCAAGCATGCTTCGCTGGTTTATCGTGCGTTACTGTAGTTGTTGGGCCCACTTTTTTTTTCTTTCCTTTTACACAAGAATCTTCTTTCTCTTTGCGGTCGACTCTGGTTAAAGGGAAAGTTTCATTTCGATCAGCAGAGTGAGAGAATTATGAAAGTATTTAACACGTATCAGATATTTGAGGTTCCATGGGGAATGTATCCATATATGTATTTATCTACATCTAGATATCTAACAGATAGCTTCACGAATTTATGTATTATCTTCGTGCTATGTGCCTTTAAAATTTCCAAAGTTTCATCTCATTTCAAATTGGCAAGTTAAATCTACAATTTTGTCTTAAATTCTTTTCATTATTATTATAATCATCTATTGTGTGGCACACGATGCGTATACGTTATCAAGGACTGTAAAATATTTTACGTGAGAAGAAAAATTGTTTGTTGTTTGAACAAATTATTAACAAAGCTGCTTAATGAAATGAATAAACATTCAAAATATATAAATAGGTAGATACAATTAATTTGTGGTTATTCTTTTTACAAAATATTAAGGTTAATAATCATAAATAAATAAATTTTGTACTTACTCATAGAACAAATACTTCACTCTGCGTATTTTACTCAATTTATTCGTATTTGATATTCTTACTTTAATTTCGTAATAGGAGAAAGCATAAGTTAAAGATCTTTTATTTCCTGATATGAGATATTTGATTTTAGTTTGGTTTACTAATCCGGTAAAGTTAAAACTAAAAGGTGGTCTAAATATTGAAATATATATTCCAAAAAGCTGTAAAATAAATCAGACTTTATCCACGGTATTGGCAAAGTCTGTAGCAAGTATTTTATTATTGTTTTTTGTTACGCACAAGTGAGATACATAAAAATTTAGTTGGCCAAATTGCCAGACAGTCAATCTCTTACCCCTTTCCCTTTGTGTCTTTATGGGTGTGTGTGTGTGTGTGTGTTCGATGCCAATGAATATTAAAAATATTTGTTGTTATGTTAAAAACTTTTAATTGGATTGCAGCCGTTTTAATACTTTCATAACGCCCAACCAAATAACGCTGAGAGAGTCAGAGAATACGTTTGCATAAAAACCAAGTGCCAAGTGATGGAGGGATGGCTCGATGGCTGGATGGGCTTGTTAGGGTAGGTTATGGAGGGGTGCAGGACGGGGACGCGGACGCGTTGTAAATGTGCATTGTTAAACTGAAAAATCAATTAAAATTGCCACATTGATGGCTTAAATCTGCTGGCTCAAAAGTGGAATCGAATTCAATTCGATATTCAGTTGAGTTGAACTAGAAGCAAAAGTTAAAATTCAATAAATAAAACAATGTTATCAATTTGCTTTTTGCTGGTATGGTGGTCATTTTTTTTGTTTTTTTTGTTTTTGGTTTCTTTTATTTGTTTTTGGTTTTTTTTTTCTCTTTTGATAAATTGTACATACATATATATTTAAATTATATAATAATATTAATATATATATATATATATATATTGAGACATTTCTTGGTTCAGCGTGAATGTCAGTGTTTAGTTTTTTCTTTTTCCATTTCCGTTTTTCTTTTTGTTTTATAAATTTTCCTTCTAGGGGTTTTCTTTGTTTTGTTTTGTTTTGTTTTTTTTTTTGTTGGAGCCATAGAACAATTATCACATCTTAAATATACATTTACATATATATATATATATATAAATAAATACATATATATATCTACATACATATATAGAGGCTACACTTAAAAGTATCCATTATATATTTTCTCATATGTATCAGGTGTATGGGTGTTTGAATGTGTGTGTGTTCTAAACAGTTGTTGGTTAAACTAATGCCATCATCATCATCATCATCATCATCATCATCATCATCATCATCATCATCATCATTATCATAATCATCATTTTATAACACAAAACCGTGAATAATTATTGAGTTATATAACCAATTCATAGATTACAATAACTCAAAATTTATAAAATTAATTCCAATTAAATAAATTTATTCAAATTTCTTACGATTTGTATAAAAAACTTAAGTGGCCTTATAAATACCAAAATCCCTTTGTTAAACAAAAATTTACAAATTGTTGGCCACAAAGAACAGAGCAAGGGAAAAAACAAAATTAGTTGTGAATAAATTCACTTGCGATGGGAATGGGAATTGTAGTCGTTTATGTATTCATTCATTTGAAATGCATCTTCAGTCCTTAAACAAACACACACTCAAACACACACACACACACACACACGTGAATGGACTTGGTAAATTGTTTGTCTCGGTGACACTTGACCAACATTTAGCCACTTTTTTCTTAATTAGAGTTGACATATTCTTCTTCTTCATCTTCTGACCAGTTTGCAGCATTTCCTTATAGGTAGCCAGATAGAACTTTGTCTCTCATCCTCTGGTTGGCTGCATTCAAAGTTTGCTCATTTATATTGTATAAACAGAGCCTTTAGCTCATTGAAAACGTTCTCTAGCCCCAGGACAAGTGGACGTTCTTGGCGGCATCATCATTGACTCTCTCTCTCACTATCTCTCTCTCTCTCTCTCTCGTTCTCTCTTTTTTTGCTTATGTTTTTCTTTATACTCTGTTCTTTTGGTGTCCATTTCCCAAAAAAAAACAAAACACAAAAAAAAACAAGCTCACAAAAGTATGCTACAATTTCTTGCGTATGTGTATCTCTCTGTCTATATGTGAGTGTATGCGTGCGTGTGTGTGTTTGTGTGGGCAAAGGAGATGCTTTGAATTAAACGTTTTATAGCCTAGCGGCTGCTGCTGCTTGCCTTAGTCGGCAAAATTTCAAAGGCCAAAAGAGCGAGGCAAAAATTCATTAGATATTTAAAAACAAAGTGAAAACATTTGTGTGGCCTTTTGTCTCTGATGCTAATAATAATAATAATAATGACGATGATGATGATGAAGGGCAACTACCAAAAAGGAAAATGAAAGGAATTAAAAACCATATAAAAACAGGAAAAAGAAAAAAACAACAACAAGAATCAAAACCGAAAGCGAAACCAACACTACATATATTCGTATATGGGTGTGTGTGTGTGTATGTGTGTGTGTGTGTGTGTGCTAAACGTGCATGTGCCCATCACCGTGCCCAAGGCTAAAGCCCTGCATTTTCATTTCCCATTTTCATTTTCATTCTCTCTCTCTCTCTCTCTCTCTGTGTGTCTCCCTGTCCTTTTGTCTGGTTTGTGTCATTCTAGTAGATGCACTCGCCCAGTAAATCGCATTCACCCTTCTCCAGCGGTTTCAGCCACAACGGATTATAGTTGGGGCAGAGCTTACGATGTATGGGCATTTTGATTTGAACAGGCGTCGCGGCGACACCCTCCCAATTGTGTCCCTCGAAGCGTGAACCATCCGATTTGTTGCATTGCACACTAAGCGGCTCCTGTATGTACATTGTGTACAGTTGATCGACGCGTGGCTGGCTCCATTCGATGCTACGATAATTTGCTGAACGTGCCCCATTCAAATGGATGCCACGCTGATGCTCCTTGCTTTGACGCCACAAAAACGAAAAACGAGAAGTCAAATTAATTTGCCTCAAACTTTTGTTAAATTCCCATGAAAAGCCCCCATGAATGAATTCACCACTAAAGCTTCCAATACTTAGTCGTTAACTGAATTTCAAATTTAGCATTCGACAAGCTTTTACTTAAGAGATCTTATTTATCGATAAATATTTACTTGATTGATCGATTCAATTTTTTTGTTAATCAATACTAAAGATCAGTTTTGTTTAAGTTTAATTTTGATGGTTTTATGGAAACTTTTTCAAAAATGCTGTATACTAACGTTTTGGGATAATATTTTTTTTTTTTGTTTTGTAAACTTGTTTTAGCCTAATCATTGATAATTGTTCAAAAGTTGACCTTTCTTGGTTATAATTCTTTTGGGTTACTTTAGTAATTATTGCTTTTTTTTCCTTCGCATCATAACAGAAACCATTTAACCTTTTATGTGTAAATTTTTGCCACATTCTCATAACCGACCGCAAATTCCAGCGAGTCACCGCCGTTTGCTAATCTAATATAAACTTTGCTAAAACGACCGCACTTCCTTCCTTTCCCCCCAACTGCTCGACTGCTTTCTTCTTCTCTCTATCTTGCTGCTGAGATGCCATTAAAGTTGGCAATTAGCGAACACCTTTTTTAGCCTGAATACAGCCTGTCGTCAAAACATAAAGTGAAATTCCCTGCGTTCCCAAAGACAAAAAGCAAACAAAAGATGAACACCGTAACATTGGGGCGGGAAAAAAACTTTTAACCTTTGATGCTTTTGACCGAAATGCCAAAGAAAAATGGCCAACATAAAAGTCAGTGGGGGCGAAAGGGAGGAAAGGGTCTCCCAGTTCCATTAGTCACTCACCGTTTCATATAGATGAAGTAATTCTCGAGCGTCTCCTCTGATACAGAACTTTTGCATACCTCAAGTTTTGTCGCTGGATAATAATGGATATAGTTAACGCACATTTCATCGCTGATGGCGAATCCGCCAAGAGCTGCACTCTTATCGGCCGAGGTATTGTAATAGCAAGTGGTAACCAATGCATCACCCTAAAAAGAAAAGTGAATAGTCCCGTCTCTCTCTCTCTCTCTTTCTCAAAAGGACTCACCGGCATCACATGTGGCTTATAATGCAATGTACGCATCTCTTGGAAATGATGCGAATAGTAATCATCACGATTTACTTCTCGAAGTTCCTGTTCACCGCGAAAATGTCTCGTAAGGACACGGAGTCCACGCAAATGCGTATGCAATTGGGAGCCAAAGATAATTATGCCATTGCTTGGTAAGCCTGCCCGTGTACAATCGGCCACACAATAACCGCTAAGAGGAAATGCCTGTTGGCCAGGTGGTATGGCCATTTTATCAGTATACTCTAGGCCCAATTCCATAACAGCTGCATCATATTGACGCAAAGTTTTCGATATTTTGATGCGAAAGCCGGAATTATCCACAAGGCCTGCCAAGAGAAGAAGTGAAAAAGTGGGCATATGATTAATATTTTTTCCCCTCTCTCTCTTCTTTATGTTGTTGTTGTTGTTGTTGTGGTTGTTGTTCGTTTGAAATGCAAAAGGACACTTAAATCAACCCGGATAACGACATTGCTGTCCTTGCGACAAGTGCATATATAGATATACATAAATGTATAAATAAAAGTTTTAATGAAATTGCGATGGCACTTTCTCTCTCTCCTTTTCTCGTTCTCTTTGACAGCTGCCATAGTAATAAAACATTCCAAAAAAGTTAATTTGAAACGACAACTTTGGGTATATACTTTATATCATGTAGAGCAGGTCAGTTTGAAATTCGTTTGTTCATTGCTGACACTAATTGAACCTAAACAGTTTATCAACACTAGAAAAGTGTAAACGGAAACGGAATTAAAAACCAAGCTACTCGAGATTTCAGTGTTGAAAAGTGAAAAAATCGGCTAAAGTAGATTTCAGTGTTGGCAAATACTAGTTTTATTTGGCGCGTTGTTTGACCGCCCTGGCAGCTAAATATTTTACTCTAAATTATAAAATTAAGGAATTTTCCGCTGCTTTGGCAGCCGAATATTGTATTCTGAACTATATTTGTTTTCTAAAATCAAGAAATAATGTTAACTCAACAATATTTTTGTTTGTTGAGAATAGTGCGAACAAAAGTTTCAAAAAGCCCGCGTGTTCGAGTTCCGAAATTTGGCATCTGGCAACACTATCTCAAAATTCGACAGCTTCTTTTAGCCGTAAATTGCTACTTTTAGCTACAGTCCCGCTAAAAACATATTTTTCTTTTGTTAATTACACAAAAACTACGAAATAAATCGCCAAGGCGCACCTGAGGTCGTACTCGTGGAATTTTTCTCGTTCGTTTGATACCAAATTTATGTAGTTTAAGGCTATTTTGGGCCCGAGTAACGTAAGTAAATATTTACCTTTGGGTTATCGATTATTGCCCACCACTAGGCACTAAGCACTAACTCACAGGAAAACAATAGGAATACGACACTCACCTGCCTGCATCTCTACATTGTTAAAGTGCACCTCGAGCCTTACATAGGGATTGTAGCCTGGACCACCCACTGGAAGGCCAGCCTCTGGCGGATATGTAAATGTGCTGGCACCCATGGCCCACAAGACCATTACCTTGGAGCAGACTTTAGCCTTGGGTGGCATTTGATCGCAATCACCATTGTAAAGAGGAATTTCGTCGTGCTCATCGGTTTCACAGTGAAATACCTCCATGTGATGGACAATGTGCGGATTTTTAATTATAGGCTCGAATTGCACAATGTGATGGCGATGCTTGATGATCTGGTCAAGCCGTTGCACATGACACCAATAGGTGGTCTCAATAGCTGGAACGGGTGCCTGTTTCAAAGTGATATCAATGGTAGACAGATCTCTGAAAGAGCAAATAGAATGATTGATTACCGTACTGCTCACTGGAATAGAATCAAAAAAAACTACTTACGTCTCGGGTATAAGTATTTTATCAGCACGCAATAATTGCATCATTTTCATGCCGGCTTCATGGGGCGAACTTATATTTGGCATCGCAAACTGATGATGATCCTCCAACGATAATTCGGTTTCACCACGTGCCCAAACCACATACATGGTGCCCTCCTAACACACCACATATAAGCACATATATAAATGGATATAGCAGAAAATTATACTTACGTGCAAACGTAAATCAAGTGGATCACATGTATCGAATTTGCGTTTAAATGCCAAAGTAAATTCATCCATTTTAAAGACCTCGCAATCTTGCTGATAGTCCTTACGCACCCAAAGACCATCGGGACTGGTATATGTGTCAGTTACCACATTGAAGAAACCATTCTGATTCTCAAAGAAACAAATGTCCGCATCCGTGAGGCTGCCACGTTTCGAGAAACCCAAATAGAACCAACGATGCTGCTCATTGAATGCATTTTGCAAATGGAAAAGTACCTCCTGTTTATACCAATCGACCATCCAGCTAAGTTTTATCTCCTTATCATCCAGATAGATCTCATGAAGTTTTGTATCTGATAGACCTAAGGAAAAAGAAATAACATGGATTAAGCTTTTGGACGGATTGAAAAGAAGTTACACAAGTTGTTAAAAGTGGGTTTAGTAGAAGAAACTCAAGGAAACTTAGAACTAAGAGACAATATTTCAATAATCTCTTGTGATGGCTTGCGGATGTCTCCTCCTACCTTAGTAGAAACAAATGAAAAAGAAACAAACTTTATGTCAAGTGAAGTGTGTGTATGGAATGAAACACGTTTTATGTCAAATGGAATGTGTGGCAAATGAGAACAAGCTAATATTTTGATCCTATGATTACATACTTTCGGTTTTTATGTAAGGCATTTAACGCACTTCACTATACCTCAGCCATGTTTTAAGTTTAATCTTTGTCGAGACAATAGTTATCTACGAACAGTTTAAGTGAACAATCATCTCAATTGTTGCATATAATTTCACAAGAGATCCATTCACTTGAGCCTTTGTGAGATCATTATGTCTAGTAATATTCGGTTTATTGGTCAGTGGGCCGACTTTAATCAACATTTTATTGAAGCAATTTGTTGTAGTTGATTTCAGAGTAATTTGCATCTTTTCTTCGATTTCAAGTTGAATCACGTCTGGAGGGCTTTGGCCTGTGGGCCAGCAAACGCCTCCTCCCGTTTCCCCCAAAAGCCCTTCTTTCCCATTCGCTTACTCCTCTTTTCGACACTTTTATCTGTCCAGACTGTATTTGCCACGTTTTATGACGCGCTCTTGAAATTAATGTGGCAATTAAAGCATGGTCTCCAGTTACAAGTTGCGAGAAGCAAAAATTTCGTATACAGGACTCGGTAGATGGTATCCTTTATGCATATATACATATATATAAGCATCTATGGTATGTATGTATGTATTGGGCGTTACGATAATCAAGTTGCTTTGTACTAATTACCCAAATAAAAACGAAACACGCGATTTCAATCTGACCGACTTGCTTCGCTTCACTCGGTTTCTGCTATTACTTCTTCATTCCACTTTCACTCGCCCCCTTTGTCTCTCTCTCTCTCACTCTTCTTGCAGTCTCTTTCTGGGCCGCTCATCTGCGGCAATCGGTCAGCAGTCAGCAGGACTAACAATCGTCCAGCCATTCAGCCATCTAGCCAGTGAAGCGGCAGTAACAAGAGGGAAAGAAAAACCCAATAAAATGTCAAATCCAATTGGCAAACACACACACACACACACATGAAAGTGGAAGTGGATGTGAATTGAGAGATGTGGACCACAGTGAAGTGCACCAAGTATATCAAATTGTTTGACAGTGCACACAAATGGAAGATGATGGAGGCGCTAGATGAGAAAAGGAATGCGAAAGGAACAAAAAAAACCAAAAAAAAAAAAAAACAACCTAGACATAGGGGAGCGGGTGATGGAGTGAAGGAATTGTGGGTGGGGATGGGGCATGGAGCATGGATAAAGAGAGCGACAGTAAAAACACTCGATTACAATCAAAAGTGACAGCAGCGGGGAATCGGTCAATGATTTAGGTTTGAGCTTGAACAGGCTAGCTAGACGGCCAACGGGCTGGCTGGCTGTGTTGTTGGCTCGTTGAATCTATCCCATCTCATGATGAATTTCGCTTTCCTTCCGGCTGGAACACTGGGCCAAAACTAGTAGTTAAATTTACTCCTTACTCAAGATGCTTTGGCTTAGTTAGAATTCTTAAAATTCGCCAAAAAAATATCCTTAAACTGAAGTTCCTTTAGTGCCTAAGAAATTAACCAGGAACTTAAGCATTCGTTAAGAATCTCAAACGAAGTTCAGAGATAACTTTATAAAGGATGGTATAATGGGCTGGCGAGAAGCTGTTGATTGATTGAAGTTTTTGTTAAACTAAAAAGTCCTTTATCTCAGCTTTCTGTAGGACTTTTCAGGATCTGCTGCTGTCAGTCAATTTCAACTGGAAGTTGGTAAAATAAACCACTTTTCATTGTTACGGATATATTTTATCTATTGAACTAACAACTGAAATCGGGTCTACATCTTTAATTCTTGATTTGAAGCTTTCCAAATAGTAATATTCCAAGAAATGAAACTGCATTTGTGAAAAAATTTCAATTCGAAATTAAATGTGCATGGCTTAAGCTCCAATATTTCCAATAATATAAAAGATAAAGTAAAAAAAAAGGGTTAATATTATTTTGAAATTGGAAAGTTTATTGAGAGCAAATATAAAAGATTTTGGGCCCAATAACTTTTCTTTCATTTTGAAGTTAAACTAATAACTTTTCCTATATGACATAATTTTTGTTGGTTTTTTTCCTAACTAATTCAAGTACGATGATTCTAAATATGAACTCGGTTCAGGTTTGTTGAAATCAAAGGGGATTAAAGGGAAGTCGACGATCAGAATGTCCTGTTTGAAAACCATACAATTTCGAATCAGTGTGCCATAATAAATTTTCGCTTTCCGTCGCTTGCCAGCATGATGCTGCTCAACCAAGCAGGTTCAATCAAGTTCAGCGGAAGTAATATGCTCCCACCAACGAGTTGGTTTCTCAACTGGATAGCACACACACAGACACACACACAGACTGGTGGTTTCGTATAAAATTGATTTGTTACACTACATATGTCTCACTTCAGATCCAAACAAGCTCACATATGTACAAACGTACTTACATACATACATACATATATAACACGAACCGTAACAGTCGTGTAACCAAGCGAATGTGTTTGCTCTTCACCACCCATCGAGCTGACAGAGTTGTCCTCCCCAGGACACAGGGATTGGATTTGGGGGGGGGGGGGGGGAAGAAAAAAATAAACGGGATGATGGTAATATACAACAAATTGGTTACATTGTTACCAAACGCGTGCACAAATGGGCAAAGAATTTGAAATGAACTTCATCATCAAACACAACGAAGAAAACTTCAGAGAATCAAAGATTAAGATTAAGATATTTGTTAATGTTTATTAACCAACCAAAGATTGTTTCATCTTTAAGAAGGTTTAGTTTTGCTCTTAAAATCAGTTGATGAAAATAGTTCAAGTCACAGCAAATGAAGTTTTCAATTAAAGTTTAGTTAAAGTTGAAATTGGTTTGAGAAGTTTGTGTGTTTTAGTGAAATTGAGTTAGGACACTGTTCAGGTAGATTGTTTCTTGGTAACATCTTTTGTACTGTTGAAAGTTAATTTAAAATTCCAAAAAAGCAGCAGTTCGAATTGATTTGATTACAAAACGGATTGCAGTTTAAATGTTGTTGTTGTTTTTTCTTTCGTTTCTTTTCGTTTAACTTGGCATCTTTTTGCTGCTCACGCATACGTATACGTAATATTTTCACACTTTGGCAAAGTAATTGAATTCACACACACGTACTTACCTAAAGTATGTGTATGTATGTGTATGTGTTTGTGTCTACATATATGACAGTAAATTTAATAAAGTTGAAGTTTATTGCATTTTGACTTTAGCTCTGCTGCCGCCTGGCTGCTTCTTAGTTGAAACCCCGATCCTAATCAAAAAAGTTTTTGTTTGAGCGCTTTGAACTTGAAATGCCATTTTAACGCTACGCTCTGGAATTCTTCTTCTCAATGCTGCCCCAATGGATAAGGCAATGGGATTGAAAAGTGGAGTCTATATATATATATATATATATATATATATTTTGTGTGCATAGTTTGACTGGATAATGGCAATGGGAATGGGCACATGATGGTTAGATGAGTGGCATGCCAAAGCGCACAGGAATTTTCTTATTATTTACTGCATGCGAATAACTTAACTTGTGAAAGGCATTTTTTTTCCCCTTCCCTCCCCCTCCCCCCACGTTTTTTTTTTGTCGTCATCTCTCAGAGTTCTTTTTGCGACGCATTTCTACACAATTTGCTAGCACTCCAAACCAAGGAATCGGCCAACCCACTCCCACAAGTCGCCCACCCAATGGCATTTCCTTAGCCTGTGTATGTGTGTGTGTGTGTGTGTGTGTGTGTGTGTGTGTGTTTTTTTTGTGCTTTCTCCTTCTGTTTTTGTTTGTTCGTCGTCCGGATGATGTCATTATAATGATGTTATATGCACAAATCGTTGTCAATTGGTTGATGCCTTTCCCTTTTCTGCTTGCTTTCCATCCACTTCCATTTACGTTTCGAATTCTTATTTCCCCCTAGGCTAACGTTCAAGTGACGCAAAAGCATCTTGAGAATGTCGCCATTGCCATTGCCATTGCCCTTATATCCAATTCCCTCTCACTTAACACTTTATTGAATTCCTTTTGTGCTCTGTTATCATTATCCGTTCCCCAACCACCCTCTGTCTGTCTGTCCGTTTCCGTTTCCGTCTGCCTCTCCGTCTTTCTCTCATAATATAAATTGACTGCGTTTGCTCGTGTTGTCCGTTCGCCTTGTCACATTGAGTTATGAAATGACATTGAAAACTTTGGGATTTCAATGCAAGTGGCAACCACCCCCACTTATTGACCCATTTACAATTCAATCACAATATTTTCCATTACGGTTCTCTCATATTTCCATTTTCAAAGGTAGATAAAACCAAAAAAAAAATATATCACTCATCCGCCATGTAATTCAAGAAGAAACACAAGTTTATCTAATGAGAAATATATAGACCAATTTTTGTGGGTCCTTTGAAATACTTAATACAATCAATTTGTTGTAAGTGTCCTCTATTTGTTTAGAAAATGAGAAAACTGAAAACCTTTTTTACTTTTCACTGATTCAATTGATATGTGCCACATTCGTTAGACTTTGATCACTTACTTTATATTCCGAAGAATAAAATTAATGATATTTTAAACGACTTTTGAGCCAAGACTTTCTTTATGAGCATTAATCATATCCTGATCTCTGCTAAAGTGAATGAGTTGATTTTTTCTCGTATGTCGTAATGGGCACATTTAGATATATCTTTTACATTTGGCTTGCTCCTATGACTTTTTCGTTTAACGTTTTCTTTTACTTTTCTTCTTTGCTCCTTTTGTTAGCTACATTTTTGATTGAGACAAATATTTGAACAAATTTCGCCAAGGACCTCCCTCTAGAAATGTGGTTGAGGCATTTTGTCGTATATAAATTATTGAGGATTTATGGTGTGCACTCAGGCACACACACACACACACACACACATACATACATACATACATATGTACAGACATATATGTATGTACATATATGTTTATATGTATTGGCAGATTGTCTACAACAAACGAGCTCACGTTTAGTTTATGATGAAGTTTAGTTTATTTAATGGTTCGCCACTTGGCACCCATCATTTATGCCTTCGAAATGATGATGATGATGAACAGGATAATGATAATGATAATGATAATGATTATGTGGATGATGTCGTGCACAGGTTAATGTAATTGCCCAGACTCGTCAGCGGTTTGCGGTGACACTTTGAGTAATGATGACACTTGCCGCCCAGTTCGTTAATCTACTCTAAAATATCACAAAGACCACTTTAATCACATCGCTTTTACCTTGACAACTTCTTCATTTGGATCAAATTGCACAATGGTTTACCACAGTGAAATGGACCCGTGGACGACAAGGATGAAAAGGAGAAGGAGAAGGAGGAGGACACACAATCCAAAGAGTGAGTGAAGTGAACTGGAACATATTGTGCTTGGGCAATGCTTTTGCAATTTGACCGCAAACATTTCGAGAAGCACGAACAGGTGTACAGATGTGTGTATATGCATCTCTGTGTGTGTGTGTAAAGGAAACGCCGATGGTACGCACATGATATGCATTCAAAAGCGACATGCGTTATGCATTTTTGAAAAACAAAACATGCCTAACTGCGGTGACCTCTCCTTGCATAAACAAAAACCCCCACCAAATTGCCATGGTCACCAGAAACGGGGGGAAAAAAACGAAACCAACTCGCCCAACCACTAGACGGAAAGCAGTAGAGTTAAATCCGGCAATGGCAGAAACTGCGTGATAAATAAATTAAAAGGCACACGCAAAACAGACAGCAAAAAACCAAAAACGGCCAACAGCAGGCACATTGAAACCCAATCTAATAAACCATTGGCCACGCACTGACCCCCCCGTCCGGTTTAGAAGGTTCATGCATGTGTGTGTGCAAGTGTGTGTGTGTGTGGGTGTTTGTGGTGTGGGATGAGCCACATTGGTTTTGCTTGGTTTGGCTTGTGGCCAACGAAAAGCAACCAGAACAAAAAACAACACCAAGAGTCAAAATGAACCTGAAAACGCAAAAGCCAAAAATTGAAATTGATAAAAAATTATATGAATTTAGGCCGAATAGTTAATACCCTGTAGAAGAAGAAGGAATCAAATTTGCATCACTTTTAACTCTCTAAAAATGTTTTCCGTATATCTAAATGATTTTTAGCAAAAGTTTATAAACAAATAGCTTGATCTGTCAGATTATTGACGACTAGTTACACCAGAAGTACTACATACTTATACATAGATACATATATCTACAGTCTAAGTCAGTTACAGGGTATCTGTGCAGATAACCATGCGAGTAGTAAAGAAAATTGCACTCTTTAATGCAATGATAATGTCGAGTCTGTCTTTCTTAAAAATAGGAATAAGACAACTAAAGACCTCCTTTTTTTTAGGTTTCTATAGCATAACTTAGGGGGCCTTTAGCGACATTTCATAGATAATAGATAGTTATAGTTTACAAGTAACTCTTTCATGCAAGATCATAGTCTACTTTAGTTTTTCAAACTAAGTCAATTTCTATGTAAAAGTTAACAGTGTTGGTAAACATCTCGTCGAACTGGCAGTGTTGGTCTGAAAGAGCTCTAAGAAAAGAGTTCCAAGCAAAGTTCTTAAACAGCCCTCGTACATATTGATGTTTAGATTAGAATTTTGCTTCCTGGTAACTTCCTGGTAAGTTTTTGTGGTTCATGGCTGACAGAATAAAAACTTGTGTCCATTTGCATGGTTTTGCGTAGCAACTTAATTTGTTTGTTGTTTCTTTTTGTTCGTGTGTCTCATATGTATGTATTTTCCGTTGACCAACCCACCCCACCCCACACCCCGTCAGTCTCCCCGTCACCCATCTCCCGTAGTCAACTCTGGTCTTCTAACTGGCTTTTTACTAACTTTCCTCTCATTGAGTTTGGTCCATAAATACATAAGAGTATGTTTTGGCTAAATTAGCTTTCATCTCTTAGACTGGTTTTTACCATCTCTTCCTGTCTCTCTCTCTCTCTCTCACTCTCTCTATCAGTGTTTTGTTTTCTCTCTGTTTCTATTTGCAAACTAATTTACCGTTAGTTATTACTGTGCGTGTGTATGTACAAAAATGTGTGTACATACACACATATAAACAAACCTACATAGGTCATTTGTCTGCCACGCCTTGCCCATAAATTACACAAATTCTTTAAGAGTATTCATGGACCACATTCACACAAATACACACACACACACACACACACACGCACACACACACCCATACATACCGAGTTCGAGAAAGTTGTCACTTATAAATGCGAAGTTATTTTCATCTAAGTTGTTGTCATCACTAACCTCAATCCAAGCCTCCTGCCAACTAGACTGCCATCATCTCAGGGCTGGATTAGGATTAGGATTAGGCCAATGTCAATGTTAAATCTCATGACCAAGAGCAAATTGACAACTTAGTTGATAGTACTATTTATTTAAGTGTATCTCATATTGTATTAGATTCCGATCTAGAGATTCTCCTTGACTTGGATCTATCGATAAAGTTATCGATCTAAATAGAAAGTTGCGGTTAAGCTTTAAATACACAGTATTTTGCCTCAATTCAGAACGATAATTTTGATTTTATTTCCTGTCAAATTGGGTGAATAGAACTAACCCAAAACTTTAATTAAACTATCTAAAAGTTTTGTGTGTGATGAAATTGATATATTTTCTCTGCCGATTACTTAGTGAATTAAGATTCCTGTTAACATTTTTTTTTTCAATCAGTTTTTATACCATACACCCATAGGGTGAAATGGTATATTAAAGTCGCCAAAATGTATGTAACAGGCAGAAGGAAGCACCTCCGACCCCACAAAGTATATATATTCTTGATCAGGATCAACAACCGAGTCGATCTAGCCATGTCCGTCTGTCCGTCCGTCCGTCCGTCCGTCCGTCCGTCCGTCCGTCCGTATGAACACCTAGATCTCGGAGACTATAAGAGCTAGAGCCACCAAATTTGGTATGCAGTCTCGTGTAGTATGTACGCTTATCGAGTTTGTTTCAAATTTTTGCCACGCCCCCTTCCGCCCCCGGAATTTACAAAAAACCGATTTTCTTAAAAAGTATAACAGATAGAAACATCAAATTTGGTTTGTATACTCGTTTAGTTAGCGCGCAAAAAATAATTGTTCCATCTTTTTGCCACCCCCCCTTCCGCCCCCGCAATTTACAAAAAACAGATTTTCTTAAAAACTATGACAGCTACCGACATTAAATTTGGTATGTAAGCTAGCCTAACAGACGCGCAGACATTGACTATTTAATCATTTTGTCACGCCCATTTCCGCCCCCGCAAATTAAACAAAACTGATTTTCTTGAAAACTAACAAAGCTAAAGTCACCAAATTTAGTATGTATACTGGCTTAGTATGCGCGCAGAATATATATATTTTAATATGTTGCCACGCCCACTTCCGCCTCCATAATTTAGAAAAAACCGATTGGCTCTTGCAATTTTTTGACCATCGCAATCAAATTCGGCAGACTAATTAATCTTATCTATTTCTACCAAACTACCAAATTTTATTGAAATCGGACTAGAAACATGCAAAATATGCGTATGAACGTATTTTGCTACGCGATGCATAAGGGCAGAATTGGCCGTTGGCTAGTGGCGGCGCTAGAGTGCTTGTGTGTTTGTAGAGTGAGCGAGATAGCATATGGTATGAGGGCATGTTAAAGCAATTTAATAGACATACATTTGGTTTTCGAAATTTTAAATATTTGTTTCACCTGGTGTATGGTATACCCAAGTCGGCGAGACGACTTACTTACTTCATTCTTAATCATTTTATTGACAATCCGTCCCTGCTCAATCTAAAGACACAAAATTTCAACCTATTCCTTGGAGCCTCATTTGACCATGGCCATGGCGGTTGTGGCACTTGTCGAACATTTTTGGGGTGGTCCACCACCAGGTACCGAAGATGGGGGCGTGGGGGGGCAGATAGAAGGAGAGTCAACTTAATCACAAGAAAACGACGCCAAAAGACAACGCCTTCACCCACTTTCTTTCTACTTATGCCATCTGCTTAGATGGTGTTGGTGGAAATCTGCAGTGTCAGCCATTCATTCATTTGGTTAATGACATTGTGCGGTGGCTGCTGCTGCTGCGGCAAAAGCCATACAGTCAGGCAGACAAACAGACAGACGGACCGACAGGAGAAAGGACAACTTGGGGCTAAGTAACTCGCTGATAAAGTTTTTCGGCCCACCTACGACAGGCACTTTGTAAATACAAATGTATCCATGTCGTCATCATATGCCGCCGCATATGAGCAAGTCACAGATACTTTGCACTACCTACCTTCCATCTGCAAGGCCCTTCTTCGTCTGGCCCCTCTCCCTACCTTACCTCACCTCATTTTAACTCATTCTATTTCACTCCTCGTTCATTCTGTTGCTGTTGCTGTTGTCTTGTGTTTTTGCCTAACGTTTTGTGTGCTAATGCTGCAGCATGCCCCACTCTCTCGTCTCCCGTCCCCCGTCCTCCTTCCTCCTGCTCCTTATTCATATGGCCCTGCCGACACTCCTATTCCCCGTTCTTCCATCTTTCAGCTCTGGCCTCTTGCTATTGCCTGCATTGCCCACTTGGGAGCTAGCGCAGCAAAATGAAAATGGAATATAAATTTCAAAAATTAAAATGGAACAAAAAATATATGTATACATATATAAATGTATATGTATATGTATGTACGTGTATAACAAAAAAATAAGAAAATACATGAAAATGTAACTAAATTAAATGAAATTAAATGTGCGAGTAGAGAGAGAGAGAGAGACAGAGAAAGAGAGCATAAAAGAGGGAGAGATAATGTGTGTATGCAAGTGTTTTCACACAGTCAATAGGCAAAGCTAAAAATATTGAGTAGACTAAAAAATAACTGAAACTTTCTCTAGATAATATACAAAATATACAACTTTAACGTCAACATTTATAAACTTCATCAGATAAGATAGAAATCTTATAATAATTTATAATTTAATTAAATTTAATTTTCGCTGCACTTAATTGTAATTCCCAACTAGTTTTCGCGTTGAACATATGATATGGCCATTGCATTTCTGATCTGTTGATGATAGAACTTAAACTTGGTTCTTGAACTAGCTATACAGACAATTTGTTTATTGTTTTGTCTTTGTTTAGAATTGTGATATCACTTCCAAGAAGGAAGTACATATGTAATCAAGAGAATTGTAATAAGATGCCCTGATTATCTGGCCTCCACTGTGTACGTACCTATGTACATAGCTGCTTGCTGATCCAAGTGCGCTTTAGTGCCTTAATAATAGCTTAACATTTGCATATGCACACACACACACGCATACACACGCACTCAAACTCACACTCAATGGATACAGGAAGGAACGTTGGAGGTACATACATATACATATATAACACTCTATATACATATACATATATACCATCCGTGTGTGCTTGAGAGTCAGCACTTTGATTCAATTCAGTTCAAGATGTAAAAGCAAAAGTATTTAGCAAAGAAGACGTTATGACGTCTCGCCAATAGCTTTCACTATAGATTCGACTAATGAGTTTCAAATGCATGCAGATGTCCCCCCTTTCCCCCCCTTCATGCAGGTAACGTTATTTTTTGGGCAACGCCACTTGATGATATTCAATACGAAATGGGTTTGATTTTTTACGTTTTTCATATCCACGTACATGCAGTTGACCTAAATCCAATCCAAAAAGAACGTAAAGGAAAAAAACACAAAATCGACATCAGAAGGCGGGGACATTGTGGGCTCCCTTTGACTGTGAAGTAGTTTCTATACCCTACATAACGGACAGATTCTGGCTGCATTAACTTGGTCAATTATATCATAAATTTGAACTTAACAGGCAAGGATGTGGAAGTCCAATTAAGCTGATTAATGAATTCTGTTTTTGAACTGCTCGTTGACTACGAAATTGCCCCACAGAAAGGGACATTTATGTATAAAGAGGAAAAGTCTTTATTGTTCTTTGTTAAGTGAGAATTGGGCTCAGTCTCCTCGCACTAAACTAACCAATACCTGATGCTCAAAAAGGTGTTGGTAAATATTCCAATCATGCCTATTGGCAGTGTTGGTAAGCTTTGTGGAAAGGGTATAACCAAGAAAAAAAAACAAAACCGGGGACATAACGACAAATGATTTTTGCATGAAATTTAAGCGAAAACCAAAGTCAAAGCTAAGCTTAATGAGTTGAGAATTTTGGCGGGGTTTCGGTTTGATGTCGGTTTCGTTAAGAGTTTCGGCTTTTATGCCCTGCAGCTGTTGGGAAAATTGTCTGCGAATAGAAGGACACACCCACACACCGACACACACACACACACACACAGAAACATACATACACAAGGCAAATAATTTTATGCCCCACCAAAAGAGAAGGAGAAAAAGATATATGTATATATATATATATATGTATGTAGTTGAGCTGAAGACGAAAGTGGTAAACGCAATTTAATCAGGCAAAAATCAATTTAAAATAGATTTACTTTGCCACGCTAATTGGATGCGCGGCCCCGTTACTGTCCCCACCGCCTTCCCTCTTATCCTTCTCATCGGTAGATGGAGCTGAAGCTGCCGTCGATGCCGACGGCAAATTAACAAATATTTGCCAACTAAACAGAGAATTTTCATCTAGTTGTATGTATGTGAGACAGTGAGAAAATTACAGAGAGAGAGAGTGAGAGTGAGAGATAGAGAGAGAGAGAGAGAGGGATAGATTGAGATAGAGAGCTTGCCAGCTAATTAAACATGAGCAGGATCCGCTCGAGGTGGCAGGCGAGGAAGCAGTTTAGACATAAGTAAATTACTTGGAAACGGCATTTTGACACTTGGCTGCCGGCTGCCTTTTGATGGATTAAAGCCCAGTTGGCGTTAACAGTAAACAAGCCAAAAAGAGACAGACACACACAGTGTGAGAGAGACAGACACAGAGAGAGAGAGAGTGCAAACTGGTAGGAGCTGGACAAATAATTTGAGGCAGCCAAGTGCCGCAAAATACATTCAAATTTAATTGAAATACAAATTGACAGCTTTTGTTTAAGCACCAGACAAAAAAAAAAAAAAAGAGAAAGAAAAAGGAAACCCAAAAATAGAAAATAAAGCAAAAAGGGATTGGCCTGCCAAGAGCCTCAACAACAAACAGGACGGGCTCCTGCGAAAGCTGGCGAATCCTTTAGCCGGCCCACAATTGGAGGACACACAAAATTCAGCAAAACAAGCGCAAAAACCAATTTGAATTCAATATAAATATTTATGCAGCAGTTAAAAAGTTGAATGCAAGAACTCAAGCACCAAAAGTGGCCACCAACAGCCAAGCAACTTGGGCCAACTTAAAGGAGTAGAAGAAGAAGAGTACGAGGGAGGAGGAAAAGAGCGCAAAAAGAGAAATGGCAAAACTCAACAAAAGTCCCATTGACAACTCTTCAATTCTTCATCATCAGCATCAGCAACAGAAAATGGCAAACCAAATTTAGAAAACGTTTTTTTTTTTTTTGGGTCCAATTAATAAAAAAAACCTCCATATGTGACTGATCCTTAGAATGCTGACTCCTTGACTGAACTAGGGTTAGTGAAACTACTCATCAAATATTTTAATTCAGCTCTTAAGAGTTTATTTGTCAAGTTGTAAAACAGTGATTGAAATTTTTTATATGTACGTTCAGTTTATGTCACAATATAAATCAAGTCGACAGTCTTAAGTCGTTTTTGTTTAAGTTCAATCAACTTGTGAAATGAAAATATTTACGATTATTTGTCGACTTTTGGTAAACATATATAAAACTTGAAAAAATAAAAGAACAAGACTGTTTAAAAAACACTAAAAAAATTTAAAAATTATCTAGAATTGAGAATATTCCTTAAATATATATCCATGGAGCTCAAAATATAGATGAGAAATATTTTTCACAATGAATCTTGTTTTAAATGATCCCCAATGAATCCCCAACAAATCGCCACAAATTCACAAACTGATTGAACCAACATTGCGTATGCGCAATATAAAATTCACATTATCTCTGTGTAACAAAACTTTTTAATATGGGTCACATTTTATTAGTGGATTGTATGTAAGAACAAGTGTATAGTCGAAATTGTCAAGAGATCACTAAATATCCTTCTACATATATTTTCTTAAGATCTGCGGGCCCATTCGTTTTCATCAGTTTTGGGTTGATTAGACCAAGGTATGTATTCCTTTTTTCTGAAATAGCTTCATATTTCATATTTTTTTACACTTCAGAATTGCAATCGATTCCTTTTTTTAAATGTCAATGTAAAAATTGACTAAGCTAATTCTTTTTTGTTGAATTTTTCAAATTTTTGCTTAAACGCATTTCCAAGTAACTAAAAATGTCAAATAAACTGCAGCTTTTCGTTTGATTTCTAAGGGCCAACATTGCGTATGGGTAATCTTTTGCGGAATAAATTCATTTTTAGTATTCATAAAAAAATGTTGTACAATAGAAATTTGATTTCCAATTTTGGATGGCTTATAAAATATTTTTTTTAAATATTTACCAACTTTAGGGACAAAGCCAATCTAAAGAACCTCTAGTTAAACAGTTTAGCTCTAAGTAAAGAGGATTAAGGACTAAAAGCTGTGTTGCACTACATTAAATTGGCGTGTTATTTTTTGGATCTCATTTGAAAACCAAAAACTCCAGAAATGATAACGAATTTAACACTCAAGGCATAAACGAGGCATAGATTTATTTCAATTTTACTTTTGACACATCGTTTTCCATGAAATCGGAAGGTAAAAAAAGTATTTTGGTCTCTTTATTTGTCATTTTATTGCATAGTTTTGAAACCGCATTTACCGCACACGAAAGTTGTTTTTGGTTTTTGGTAGGCAGGGCCATCAAATTGATTCATCAAATGAAATGTTTCGGCTTAGACAGCATAAAAGCAACAACTTCTATTTCTAAAATGCACAAAAATGTGTCATAAACATGAATATGAACCTAAGCAGACGAAAGTTTTCAAAGTGTGTTGCATACTTTTTTGGGTTCTAGACACCTGCTGATTGATGGCCAACTAAAGGTCCGTTTGCTCAACCCACAGAGCTTAACTTGTATGTTATTTTGACACCAAAACAAGAGCAAAAATTAATATATATACTTATATGGCTGCTTATCATTGAAATCTCCTGCTCGGCAAGCCGATCTAAGTGCTTTAACCACAATCGCTCCACACACACACACACACACATGAACGCTCCAATGAACTAAGCTACAAAATGATGTGCCCAATTTAAGTGACACAGCCACACACACACACACACCACATATATATATATATATATATATTCATGTTTCCAGCAACATTTGATTCGTCTAACTAAAGCAAATTCAAAGAACATTTCTGGCAGCTTTTTCGTTTGCCTGAGCGCACTACAAGTGGCAAACTGCGAGAATACTTTTATGTGTTGGTGTAGTTGTAGGTGTATGTGTGTGTGCGAGAAAAACTCCAATGGGGTAGAATGTTTAAGGAAAAGAAATGCAGGCAACGGCAATGCTTAATAAAGTCACACGAAGCGGAAATGAGCGTGTAATGTAAACGGAAATGCGTTGAATGACGCCATATTTGCTCTCTCTCTCTCTTTCTTTCTTTTCAATCTCTTTCTCTGCCTCCTACCGCCCCGCATATTGCTGATACGGATTGGGGTTTTTTTTTCTCGCAAAATTGGCTTAGCTTATTTTTTTTTTTCTTTTCTTTTTTAGAGGACAACGCAGCATCCCCAAGAGCCATGGCAAACAGTAAAGTGTTAAATTGTGTTCACTGCAAAAGAATGACAAAATGTTTAAAGGGAATTTCAATTCGGATGAAGGCAAAAACGTGCTGCAGACAAGCAAACATACACACATATACATACATATATATACATAGGTATGTGTACATGAAGAAAAGAATGCTCGGATCCTTGGATTTCTCGGACTGCTGGAGGCATTAAAGCACAGTGTGTCACAATTTTGAAAACTAAAAATCGAGTGCCATCAAATGCTTAATCTAATTTTGTAATCTATAACTATTTCCATATATATATATATATATATATAGACTGTTCTTTGTCAAATGGAACAGGTTAATAGCTAAAATCTCATGATTCGAATAATTTTGGCCTTGAAAAAGTTTTTTTGGATGGGCGAAGAGCTATAAAAGTGTTTCCAATAAACCATATAAAGTTTAGTTGTTTATTTTCTTAAACAAGTAGAAAAAGTCTTCGTGCTAGTGTAATTTTTCATGATCATAAGTAAACAATATAGGACAATATATATATGAGTATAAGAAGAAGCCTATTCGTGCTGCTATTGAAGTAATTTTTGTAACCACTGTGCATACAGAATGCATTCTCGTGGGAATCAGATGTGATGTGTGTGTGTGTGAGTGTGTGTGAGAAAGAAGGAGAGAGAGAGAGAGATGAACATACATACATCATTGGTTATTTATTGGTTTCCACTAAATAAATCGAGGCGAAATTGGCAAACGTCGCTGAATTGGCCAACTCATTGGCCTTCTGGTCCATAGCGCAAATCCACAAATACATACACACTATATAGCCAGCATATCCAGCATATATCTATATATGTACTCCATAAGTCAAAATGTATTAGGAACACACACACACACACACACACACACACACACTAACAGCAACAAATTCCATTGAGTGATCCCATTGAGAGCGAGAGAGAAGTATAAACTTTTCTTTCATTCTACTTTCATTTTTGTGTGTGTGTGTGTGTCTGTGTGTGTGTGTTTGTTTTATTTTTTTTTTTCTGTTGTTACCAAATAAAAACGTAAAAGTTGTCAAAGTTTGTTCTCCTGTCTAGTGGGTCTATGGGGGAAAGGAGGGTGATGAAGTGGGAGGTGGTGGGGGGGGGAGCTCTCATGTTGCAAGTTGATTATTTATTCAGTTGAGTTTTCACTTTGGCATGACACCCACCAACAAGAGCAGCCGCAGCAAAAACACACGAGAATCTGCAAGAAGTTCGTTCTTTTGATATTTTTCTCCCTTTTTCTTTTTTTGTGGCCTATTGATTGAGAAATGAAATGAATGAAGGAAATCTGCAGCTTTTGCCTTCTCATTAGTCGTTCGCTTGATTGTTGGGTAGAGCAAAACTTTGCATTCACAAAAGATTTCCCTTAACCCAGCAACAACAACAACAAGTCGATCTCGATTAGTAGGCAGCCGTCTTAGGCCAGGACAGCATCCAGATGGAGCTGGGAGTGGGAGCAGCGGCATTTTATCGTTGTCACGTCACCGCATACGAAAAAGGTGGCCCCCAAAATGAGCCATCAACTCTCTCAAGGGGATGCTGGTGAATGAGGTAGATAGGTATGGCAGGCAGGCAGGCAGGCAGGAAGGGGGCATGGTACAACGGAGGAGTTAGAATGGCGTATGCGACCCTGACGTGGGATTTGCCAAGGCTTTTGGTAAGACAGGGAATGGACGACAGTGAGAGAGAGAGAGAGAGGGAGAGGGTGGGCAGAAGCCATAGGCGGTTGAACGATGGAACACAATGATAAGCATGGCAATAACTTTTTAAATCGCTGCGGGCTACTTACAGACGAGGGACACGGGCACACACAAACTCCGAAACCGACAGGGAAACAGACAGTCAGAGAAACAGACACGGAAACGGATACGGATATGGTCTACACAAAGGGAGGAATTCTACGCTTGTTTAATTTGTAATTTTTTATGAATTGAATTGAATTGAATTGACAGATGGCGTATGATATATATGTATGTACGTATATATATTTTGCAATATATAATCAAAGGAACTTTATTGCAAATATCCTGGCATAATCAGCTCTTTATTGTTTGTCCATCTATCAAAATACAAGCCATTATCTCATTTTGTTAATACTTATTCATCAAACGATCGCAATGATAACAAATAGCTCGATAATATCGACACCTAAAACATTTATTTTATCTTAATTTTTATGCAACTTATAGA
Organism: Drosophila willistoni; assembly: GCF_018902025.1. Taxonomy (NCBI): domain Eukaryota; kingdom Metazoa; phylum Arthropoda; class Insecta; order Diptera; family Drosophilidae; genus Drosophila; species Drosophila willistoni. Next base: position 11,679,287 of record NW_025814052.1, read on the forward strand.
AATGAAAACCGTTTAATAAATTCTTTAAGAAGTTCCGAAGGAAATCTTTTATGTAGTTTCCTAAAAGAAAACTGGTTGGAATCACCAAAAAAATTCTCAAGTTTTTTAGCCTGTTTAATTCGGAGAAAATTTGTCAAACAAAAATTTTGATTTAAAGAGATTTTTTTCCCCCAATTCAATTCGGATTATTAACCATTAGAAAGCTTAATCTACGATTTGAAACTTGATGATCAGTTTGGATTTGATCAGAAAGGATTTCATTCATTACAACATTCATTACATTTTTCAAATTGAAATATTTTATGGCTAAAAAAACAAAGCAAATTATGAGAATTAATATATTTCCAAGCAAGAAAACATAATAATTTTATTCTTATTTGAATTTTGACTTATGAAAGTTCTGGGCATTTCATACCAATAATTAAATGATATCCATTAAAGCATGATATAGTTCTTCAGGGTCTGGAATCACTGTTAATGAGAACTTTCTGGGCAAACACACAGAGAAGGGAGAAAAACTAGAAATGAAATTAAAATAACAGAAATGTAAAGAAAGGCAAGGCAAACTAAAGGGAAGAAGAATTGAATAAACAAAGTGTGTAACACTAAACGCTCGTAAAGCTTTCAATTAAAATTAATAAAAATTTACGCGAATTAAATAAACATGAATGTAGCATAGCGACCATAGAAAATGTTGGCGCTAAAAGTACAAAAACCAGGTGAAGCAAATAAAAGGCGTCTGAAAGGCAAAGAATGGCTAAGAGAGAAAAAAAAAAAAACGAACAAAATGAAAATTGCTTGCTCTCTCTTTCTATCTGTGTGTGTGTGAGTGTGTGTGTGTGTGTGTGTGTGTGTGTGAGTGTGTGTGTTTGTGTTGTTGTCCGTGTCCGGTTACGATGGATTTGTGAGTGAAATTCACGCTCATGTGAGCCATGGCCCTAGACTGGCTTTATCGATGTGCTCCTGCTATTGCCTCTGCTTCTGCCTCTGCCTCTGCCTTTGGCATATTAACATGACCAGGCGACTGGATTAAATAAATTGAATTCTTCAGAAAAGCAACAACAACAACGACAACAAGAACCAACCAGGCCATTAAACGGTTACAAGGAAAGTGTCCAGACCATATTAAGACCAAAACCAAGCTAGACCCACTGAACTTCAAGTGTATGTGTATTCTCCTTTCTCTTATCTTTCTTACACTCTATGTATGTGTGTGGGTTTTTTGTGCTTTTCTTCCTACTTTCTTTGTATTTGGGCAAAAAATTGTTTATATTGTTGTCCATTGTCGTTAGTTGAAGTACAAGCCGAAGTGACAACAAAATTAGTTGAATCATCATCTCAAAAACATCAGATCAGATTTAGTGGGCATGAAAATGTTAAACGAGGGCAGTCGAAAAACAAGTCCCTTACATTATTTCCAAGAAATTCAAATCATTTTGCAGACCCTTAAGTAATAAGATGTCTTTCAATTGTTTGCCAAGCTCTCTCTCTCTATCAACTATTTTCTATCAGGCCTCTGGACGCATAACTAAGCAAAAGCATTGGAAGGGAGATGCTTCAATTTCTCAAGTACTTTTGGCCTTGACAAATGGTGACCCCGATGCAAGGGAATCCCCAGAAAAACAAAACGTTTATTTTATTTACTACTGTTATTTGGCTATAGAAACTAACACTAATTCCTTGTTAGAGAGTTTAGAGTAATTCGTAATCCTCTGTGATGAGCTTAAGCTAAATCTGAATAAAATTGCATTCGATTGCTTTAGATAAAATGCAAATAAAAATATAATTTCTTAAATTTATCGATCATACCTGAATTGTGTGAAACTGTTACTAAATCACCTACACAAGCCACAAGACATCAACAACAACAACAAGCAGAAGAAGAACAAAAAGAAAACAAGAAAAGGAGGTGAGGCGAAGAAATTTTGTAGCCAATCCTTTAGAGAAAATTGCAGGCCCAGTCAAATGGCGCGGCGCCACAAAATGTGTTTTTGTGTATGTCTGTGTGTGTGTGTGTGTGTGTGTTCCGCCGGGTTTTTGCGTCTCGTCTCGTCTCAAATGAAGAAGACATTTGTAACTTCTATTGATTTTTAATACACGTTTTGTTGGCAAACCGACGACGACAACGACAACGAGAACGCCGACGACGACACTGGGTCCGGACTCAACCCTCTCCCAGCCTCCCACCTCCCACTCCCACCTTGAATCTAGCGTCTATATATTTTTTGAACTTTAAGAGGAAACCAACGCTGTTGGACGCATTGGTCTAGTCATTTTGAATCTTGTGCCACGATGTTTACGATGCCTTGATGCGAAAGATTGAAGATTGCCTTTCAGTTTGTCTGCGTGTGAATTTTAATGCCTTTGAGCGCTAAAAGAAGAAGAAGAACACGACACAAAACATGTCACACAACAAAACAAAACACAAGACACAGGGAGAACAAACAATAATAACACTGAAAGTACTCTGCAAATCCGCATATTTGCCATCATCATCTCCATCTCCATCTCCATCTCCTTCTCTCTGGATGTGTCGATGATAACTTAATGCCGCACGCATGCTTTCACATGCGGACAGAGTGTAAGCCAAAAATGGAGTCAAACGGAAACCGTAAACGTAACAACAAGGATGCCAGGATGTGAAACAAGGACTCAACCAAAAACCAATTCCAACGATTTGTTTGCCTATGCAATTTTGTGATAACATCGTGACACGATCAATCTGTCAGTCAGTTCTTTGACTAGCTCAGCCAATCAATTCGAAATGTTGGGAACTTTGTCCCCTAAAGTATGCAGTAAGTAGTAGACCATGCATTTATATAAAGAGAGATTCAAAATTCAAAATAAATGTAGTTTATGGACACAATTTTCTAATTATAAGGCATATGAAACATTATACATTTGTTGCATACTTTTAGGGGAAACATTTACCCCTTTGTATTCGAATGTATTCGTGCTCTTAATTCAAATTCATCATCATTTCTCTGTCCAAAACTTGCATACACAGTAATTAAGCTACTCAAATTTCAAAATTTGTTAATTTATTCCAACATCGTACATGTCCCTACACATACATATACATATATGTCCGTTTTGCGTATGTATATAGGATGCAATGTAACATTACCTTTTGCTTTTTATTATTTGCTTAATTTAACTGAAAATTGTGCATGTCTTGTTTATTTGGGGATTAACCAAATTAAATTCAACATTTCACATATCAATGTGTCATTGGATGAAAGGATAAATATAGCCTCAATAAAGAGCAAAAAAAGTAATTGGAATGTGAATTTTAATTGACAAGTTCATCTATCTGAGTGCTAGACTGGCTACTCTTACTCTAAAGGTATATTATCTATAGTGAACTTGGTACTTTTTTGATGTAGGAATGGAGGAATACAACTAATTGAGCTATTGCTCAAAAAAACAGTTTCAAGTTTAAGTTTGACTTTATATTCAGTCTTTAACATCGTAGGCTTGTTTGTGTGCCTTGTATTTTAATCACTTACGGAAATTTGGCAAACTCATTCGGTACTCACTGATTACCCTTTTGAGATTTTAAGCTTGGGATAATTAGGAAATGATGTCCTATGCCACAGGAGACCTATTAATAGTTGCTCAGGATCTTATGTTTGCCATGTTTATATTAGATTAAGTACCGAACTCTGTAGTAAAACTATAAACTCCAGATCTAGAGTGTGGATAGGCAAAGAAAAGTAACTTGTACTCTATCGAAATCAAAGTGCTATATATACCACATCCTATACTACTATTTACACTGTAGTCAGTCCGTGTATTGAGTCAGATCTAACAACTTGATAAGCAAACCTCGCATTGGTAATGTATCACATCACAAGAATAGATTGTTGATGGTTTTTACTTTACTACTTGGCATTTTCACTTGGTGTTTATGGCCTGTTCGGGGGAGGAAAATATATGGGCGGATCCGGAGCCAAAGCAGTTGTACTTACGATTCGAAAATGCACTCAATGGTCGCGTCAGCAGTGTCAACATCACAAGGAGCAACATGAATGGCAGCAGCTGCGGTGACTGTTTTTGTTTTTGCTCTTGATGTTGCTTCTGTTTCTGTTTCTGTTGCTGCTGATGCTGATGCTTCTTCGGCTGTGAATGTGATTGTTGCTGAAGATGTTGTTGATAATGTTGTATTTTGGTTTCAGTAGCATCCTGCTTCCAAATGTCTGCTTGATGAAGACGACGACAACGAGGACGAGGACGACAACTGCTCAATTGCAGTGCCATTTTTTGCTGTCCTTTTTTTGTTTTTCCAAACTCTGTGTTATTCTTCTCTTATTCACTTCGATGTTTTCTCTCCCTCTTTCTCTCTCGCTGTGTGTATTTTTTAAAAAACTGTTTTCGAGTGCTAATCGTTTAACGCTGCTGCTGCTGCTGCAGTTCCTGTCAGTTGCTGCTCTTGTTAGTGCCACATTATTGATGATGATGCCACCAGAGCAGAATAAAAAAAACATCCAGAACAGAAAAGTATAAATAAAAGAAGAAAAATAAATGAAATGAAATCAGTTTAAAATGAAACTAAGAGTCTTACAGTAAAATTATTGTCATGATTGTCTAAGGAACATTTATTTGAAAGAAAATTTCCCTGCAAAGATAGTCTGCATTATCAATTTCTCTTCACTTGGTATAAAGATGGTCAAACTTGCATTAACTTGACCTTCAGATTGATTATTGGAGAGTGTAATATAAACAATTCAAAACCCTTTTTTTTATGGTTTTTCTTACTAGTTGTTTTATAAAACAATATAGCTGAAAAATAAGGTATAATATTTTGATTAGAAGAAACTTTTCTTCGAGATTTCTTTGAGAATAACACTTCCATTGTCTGAAATCTAAAATTTCTTTGAAGCTTTTCCCTCTATCTAAAAAGGTGTTGTTAAGTTTTGGCTAACAGGGCGTATGAATATTAGGAAAGTAAGCCTCATTTAATACTCCAAGTAAGCCATAAAAAAAGCCTTTTCACTTTATTCCTATTCCAAATCTATGATCTTTCTATATATTGGAATTATCGATCCATTTTTTGTGCCCTCATAGAAGTTTGACTTGCAAATTGGCAACGCATCTTGCCAATGGCGGTCATATAATAATTAATTGAAGAAAATCCACCGCTGGCAAAGTTTTATTGGCCAATTGCATTCAAAATTAATGTTTAAGTGTCGCTTTTTTTGTGCGCCTGCTTTTACATGTTCTTTTATGGCCTTTTTGCTGGCTCACATCACATGCATTGCCGTAGTACCAAGTAATTTAAAAAAGTTTTCAACGTGACTGAGCTACGTGTTTCAAAAAAAAAAAAAAAAAAAAAACAAACCGAAAACCCAAAAAACCTTTAAAATAACGAAGGTAAAGGAAATCCAATTTAATGGCCTTTAGCTTCCTCACTGAGTCACAGGTTGACTTTGCCTTTGACTATATATAGGTATATATATTTCCTTTTGAATGAATTTACGTTTGCCAATGTCAACATCGGTTGAGCAGGAATTGGAAAATGTTACGTATTCTCTATGAAAGAGAGTGGATAGATCCAATGCAATTGACTTGAAACTATCTCTAAATTAGATCGTGGAATATTTCTAAATATAAAATCAAGAGGAATTTTCTTTAAACACCTTGTTTATGTTTGGTTCTCTTGGCTCTTCAGTTCCGTTTGCAAACCACAAACACAAATTCGAAATTTCACTAATAAGTAAACAATTAATAGTAACTAAAATTGATTAAAAATAGGAAAGGATTTCAACTTGAAAGCAGAAAGCAGAATATTTGAGTATTCACTCGAAATTATATGAAGAAACATTAATTTAACTATATTTTAATAAGTAGATAAACTTAAACGTCTCAAAAGTTATTGCAGAGTTCAGTTTGAATTTCAAATACTTTAAAAACGGACTTCAATTAATAACTTTAAGCCAAAATTGGTTGAATCATAAGGGTAACAGCTTGAAGTGTCACATTAGCAATTGTTGAGCCTTTTGAGCTAAGAATAGTTATTAAAGTGTCATTGAAATGATTATTTATTGTTTCTTTAGTTTATTGAAACAAACTTAAATACACAAAGGGCATAGTGATGAATGGGCTACATTTAACAAGTTTCCATTTTATACACCTTTTACTGGAATAGAAGGAGATTGCTTTACCTTTTAGTTACCTTTTGGAAAATTTTCTATACGAGTTTGGGGGAATGTAAATGGTTAATAGTAGTTGTTGTTAGTTCAACTTTTAGTTGTAATCCCAGCCTTTTATTTGCTCAACTAACTTAAACTATCAGTTAAATAAAAGGCCGCCTCTTGGCCCCCTCCGCCCACATTTCCCACTTTAACTTTCCCTTTCTTTTGCTGACATGGGAATGGGAATGGTATAGAGAATGGCTATGGGTTAGTCCCACCTTCGAGTGGCAGCTGCTGCTGCTTCTGTTCAGCCACCAGCATTGGCATGTTTTGCGGACTGCAGACGAAATTGAAAGCAAATTAAAATGAAATTTCAAACGCTTTATGCCAAACTTTGTTTGACGAGAATTTTGTAGGGGAACGCGGGAGGGGGGGCGAGTGTTATTTGGAGGAATGGACAGCTCAACGCTAAACGAAATACTTTAGAAAAGTACTTAAATTTTTCAAGCAAAACTTGGCCAACTTTTTTCTCTCGTTCTCTCTCTCTGTGTTTTTTTTTTATTCACTAAGAATGCAATTTCCATTTTGATTACTCCATTTGCCAAATGAAAAATGACAGCTGAAAATGCTTAACATAAACAACAAAGGGAGAAACATAAATATCACAGACCAACAACAAAACAAACAAAACGTGTATAATCTGTCAGATGTCACTCTGGGTATGAGAAATTATTTAACAAATTAGGAAACAACATTAGGCTAATATGGCCAAAATGTTATAATGATATTTGTTAAGCAATTAAGTATTCAGACAATTGACATACTTTAATTAAGGGGATTATTTTTTAAAGTCCATTTAGGACTTTAAAAACTTTGTTAAGGAGTTCTTTCATATCTAAGATAGTTTCGAATGGAAAAAACGTTCAACTTTTTGAAGAATTTGAAATATACTTTTGAAATCGGTTTAGATCGGTTTATTTTTTTTTTTGGCATGATTATCGATTCTTTTTACTAATTGTTTTTATCCCAATCCTCTTTGTTTTTGCTTTATAAGGTTGTAATTCTGAACTAGTTGAAGATATGGCCATTGCAATTTTCAAGTTTCTTAGTCGAATAATGTTAGAACTTGCTGTTTTTGAAATAGGCTTATTAGATTTAGCCGTTGGGCATCTATTTAACGTTCCATTTAGATCGATTGTGTTCCGTAATGTTGGCGGATTTGGAGATTACCCAACGGGGCTTATATCTGTCTGGTGTAAGCTAAGAGTTGGTAGATTGTTCGTTTAGCTAAATAGACAATCTTCACAAGATTGTCTCAAGATCGAACTCAAGCAGACTTATACAAAAGGTTTGATATTACAAACAATAGTATGAATTCTAAATTCAACCTAATTAATTTCAAATTTCTTCATCCACATCCAAAATATTGTAATGTCTTGGTGTTAGTTTTCATGGTTTTTGCAAAAGATCTAAAGTCTATCATTTAAGAGATGCCAAACAAAATCCAGTGGATTTATTGCAATGTCTTAGTTAAATTCATACATTTCATTTTCAACTTACTAAACACTTGTTAAAGGGCAAAAATAAAAACGAATCAAACTTTAAAAAATTAAAAAAAAAAAAAAAACATATATAAATAGTTACAACTTGTAAAGACAACTCAAATTTAATTTCTGTGTTGAATTTATTTAGCATGAATCGAAATATTTTGAAAATTTCAATGTAGCATTCAACAGTTAAAAATGCTTGCCTACTTTTTGGGGCAGATCTCAATTAATGGCAAAAGTTTCGAGAGATTGAATGCTCTAATACATCAATCTGCTTAAATGACTAATGACACCTGAGGCCATATAATCTGTATAGTAACAACAACAACAACAACAATAGCAACATAAACATTAATCACTCGGAAATAGGATAACTGCAACACTATTCGTTTCCTTTTCCTCCCCTTTTATTTTGAGTTTTATTTATTAGTTTTTTTTTCTGTTTTGTTTTTTGGATTTATAATTCTATTTTGTGGCATTTTCTCTATTTATTTCATATTTTTTTAATGCACTTTCAATGGGAATAACACCAAGAAAAAAAAAAAACAAACACAAAACAAAGAAAAAATATTCTCTTTTTTTTAGTTTTTGTTTCCGGTTCTGATAATGGCCAAGTAAATAGGACTCAGTGCTTACAACGGCTTTTGGCGTCAAGTGACTTTTTTTGTCTCTTTCACTGTTGAAATTAAAATCCTTCTTTTTTTTGTTTTTTAGAAATTTGCCTTTTATTCCTTTTTGTAAATTATTTTTTGTTTGCTTTTTGCGCGCGCTTTTTTTTGAACGACTTAATGGGATTTGAGATATATTTGTATATATTCAAAAGGAGAGATGAAAGCGAGTAAACAAGTTGCGCTTCCTACGCCAGCCGAACGTAGAATGCTAGTCGAGTTGGATAGAGCAGCGGCTTTTATAAGAATCAACACAAACTTCGGGCATCGGGCATCGGTCTTGAAGCTTCGGCAACAGCATCGGTTTTCAGTTTCGTTTTCGCTTTAGCATATGTCTGCCTCTGCCTCTGTCTGTGTGTGTGAGAGGGTGTGCGTGTGTGTATGAGTGTTTGCATATTTGCTTTATGAATGTGTTTACCAGCAAACTTTTACAAGGGGCCAGCAAACCGGGACCAGTCAGGTGGCAAAGGGTTGAGAGTGCGGGGCCAACAGTCAAAAGAGATGAATGGAAGGGGTAGGGGTGGGGGGTTGGTGTATTGTAGGGGAGTGCGAAAGTGCCAACACTCGCATTAATGACAACAGCAACAGAAGCAGCAGCAGCAGCAACAATTGTAAGCCTGCTACAGCTCAATTAACTATCTGTCTGTCTCTTGTCTATAGTGGCAAGTGTACCTATGTACCTGTGTGTGTGAGTGTGTGTGTGTGTTTGACTGTTTGTCCGTCTTCCTCACATACACATAATTACCGTTATTTTGGCAGTAGACACAGAGAAGAGGATGCAAATGCGGATGCCATAGCAATTGCAATTGCCTTCCTTGTCTGCGAAATGTAAATATGAAAAATGCATTGTCCGAGTCTCAATTATTTAAGCAAATATACACCGAATATAACCTACATACACCCACACACACCCACATACTTATAGATCTGTGTGTGTGTGTGCGCGCAATGAAATGAGCAGGCAAAGTAATTTACATGTACACAGGTTAAAGGATAAACCTCATGGCATACATATGTTTTGTATGTATGTTTTGTTTGTTTGTTTGTAGTTGTAGTTACATGTACATACATACATACATATGTATGTATGTATGTGGATGGCCAATGGCTATACCGATATATGATATTACATATGTTTATCAGCTTATACATATTTATACCTATTTACAGAGTGTGTGTGTGTCTCTCTCTCTCTTTGTGTGTGTGTGTGTGTGTGAGCTCATTAATAGAACTTACAAATAAATGACAATATTACTGGATTGTTGCCCACAGGGCAAACGGCAAAAGTGACGCACTGCGGCAGCCGCAGCAGCAGCAAATTAATAAGGACCGATAAAAATATCAGATTTCATAGCCATAGATACTCAATACACACACACACACACACACACACACACACACACTCATACACACACAAGGACACACGCGCACTAAATTTGCATTTAATTGTTTGTATAATAAATTCATTTAGACTGATTCATCACATAATCACTATAATTCATAATCGAAATTGCCAATAATCCTTCATACACTATTGCCATCGAATGGAAGAGTATATTAAAGTCGCTCAAATTGTAGGAAATACTTTTCAAATCAAAGATTTTGAGAACAAATGGACACAACTTTGTTGAATTTCTAATCAAATTTTTGTTTTCTATAATTTTAGTTAGATGTTAGTTAGATTATGCCGAGAAAATATATATATATATTCTTGATCAGCGCGAGAAACCGATTCGATAAAGCCATTTCACTCTGTCAAACTTCACGCTCTCAATTAGAAAACTACTAAAATAAAACTTCGATTCGACGGATCGAACTACTTTAACATATACATAACTGTCGTAAAAACCAACCACCGCCAAATTTACTTTATTTCTCAGTAGAAATATGGAAAAATCTGACAAAAGAAACTTTGACTGAGGAATTTCTTTCAATTTTCAACCGATTTACTTGACAACATTCTTCGATCTTTTTAGAAAATTTCGTTTTAATTTCTTCAAAAATTTCTCTCTGACTAATTTGATGGCAATTTTTTATACGATTCAAAATCTAATATTGATATTTAAGCCGAAAAAATTAAAAGTTTTGTTCAATTTGAAACGGATAAAAATTTGTATCAAATTTGTCATACTGGGTAACTATTATAGCAAAAATATCTATAACGAATCAAAAGATATAACCAAGAATGTGTGACCTTTAAGATTCGTTCTATCCAGGTATGTATATATTATTTGTATGTATTTATATATCCAATTAGCCTCAGATTTGTCTAGATATAGCAATATTTTATGATCCAAAAACAAGCATATAATTCTTTTGCGTATCAATTTATTTACCAAAGCTTAGTTAGCTTTGTGCTCTACGAGTTTGTTTTTATGCATTTCATTGTCAAAGTTTTCCTTTGGTGAGATGGGAGAACGTGAAATGCGATTCCCTGGCATTTTTGTGGACTAAAGTTTTTGCCACAGCTCACTTGACTGTCGGCAAAAGCTTCAAATATAGCATACAGATATTTTAAGTGGCAAATGGGGATAACCATAAAAGGAGTGGCTAGCCGAGAAGGAGTTTCCAAGTTGACAACTATGCCAAGTGTTTTGTGTGATGCCGCTTATTGCGGTTAAACATCAACATGCATCGTCTTTGGATTGATTTGCATCGTTCAATCCAAAGACGAGCAAATGGAAGCTATGTGAATACACTTCAATCACCAAATTGTTGACCTCTTCTGAATAAGTTTATCCTAATGGTTGAAGTTCTAATTTGAATATGTGTAAGAGCTAGTTAAGTGGCTACGAAATTTGCATCAGCCCTTGATTAGCCTATTAAGACTCACAGTGAGTGCTGTGTAACTAAAATAAATTGAATTAAAAAGTGTTGAGAAATGCAAAAAAAAGAAGAAAGAATGCACCAGATATCCCACTCATTGTGAAAACTTGGCTATAATTTATTGCTAATTACAAAAATTTTCTTGACTTTAAAAATGAAAGGCTAGGCCTAAGCCCAATGAAACGATTTAATACTCCTTAAATATAACCAATTATGCTTTCTGTTTGGCCCAAAGTGTACGAGATAGAACTGATTTTAACCATGGTTAATCTCTGATTCAGTTTTAATTCTAAAAAAAAGTTCTGTCCGCAACTGGCGGGGGGAGAAAGCGAGTATCTTGGGGGGAAAATCGTTCTTGGATGTCAAAATTTGACCAGTTTCATAGGCGAAATTTCATACCCTCCAAGAAATTTATATAGGCGAACTTTGTTCCTTAAAGTATGCAGTATGCAATCTAAGAAATTGAAATTTTCAAATATTCTGTAATAAATTTAAATAAATATGCAACTATTATCTAAGATAATTCTAACTGAGTGCTAGCAAGTAGTTCAAATATTTTACAACAAGTTTACTGTGGGAAATTAAATAATTAAATGACTAACTTTTGCCAGTCTATTTGCATATACAGATGTGCATATTTAAATGCAATAGACGAATTCCGCCACGTAGCCGGTTTTCAATTGATTACAGAGCAAAAGTATGTTTGGGGGGAGTTTTGGGAGAATTTCCCGTGTCTGCGGTTACACAATGAAACAGTGAGTTGATTAAAGTACAACACACACACACACACAGACACACACGCCTACTCACACATGCATAGATAGATTTTTATTTACTGTTACAATTGCCAACTATAACTAAATTATTCAAAAATTATATAAATTGTTTATGGAATATTCATTATAAATTCAATCAATAACAACAACAGAAATAGAATTTTCTCTTCATTACTAATTGAATTGAAAACATTAATAACACTTGTTTGGAGTGTTGGCTAACAGATTGTTGGCTAAACTGTTTGTTTAATTTGTGTTTGGAATCTCGACTACTTAAACTTGTTTTAACTACTTTAAACAGTTCATTATTAATATCAATTAGTTGTGTTTCTGTGTTCATTGTCGACTTTTAGTTTGTTTCGCATATCAATTCCGTTTCTATGTAGTGTTGTTGTGTTCAATTCAATTCTAGGTAGTGTTGTAAAGGGTAAGCAGTTTCTGCAAAATGATTAAAAAGGGATGCAACTCACTGTTCAATTGTGGGTAAATTGTTGCAGATTCTTCTATTGACTTTGCCTTTAAATATCTTGGATTACTAGTTTATGTGACAGTGACTGCAAAAAGTCTGTATTTCATCTAAAATATTCAAAACTAACTTTGCCGAATAGTAAGTTAGAATAAAATATATATCTCTAAACGAGAGCAATTTGACTGACGCGAATTTGGATCAACTAATGCCAATGAAAAAGGGTCACCATTCAATACATTCACACATACACACATACATACATACATACATATATGTATCTTTATCTTGAAGTTGCTTGATTAAAATGCAATATAAAATCATGTGGCAAAAGGTTGCCATGGGGGCCATGTCCATGTCCCTCTATTCGGCACTCGTTCGCTTTGCAATTGAGTGAAGCATTCCTAGCTGACTGGCTGCAGGCTGTCAATCGTAGTTTACCCCGTAACCCCTTTGTACCTGGACCTGAACCCGGACCCGGTTACGGATGGCAAACGCTGAAATCAATTGCATGGACGAACAACAACGTCGTTGGAATGAGAATCCTAATAGAAAGTTTTCCAGCTTGCATTTGCCGCAAACAGCAGACTCTGCCAGTCTCAAATATATATATATCTGTATATAAAGATATATATACCTGACTATACATAACTGGGTATAGATTTCACTTACAAAACTGGTGGATGGCAAACATTTGCCAATAGCTGCTAGGCAAAATAGCTAAACATTTTTGCAGGTAACTTTTTAATTAAACTGCCAACCCGCCTGACCTCAAACCAATTCCATACTAACTATATACATATCCTTTAGCTGCATATATATGTATATGTGTGTATATTTTATTCTACTTTGACTTTGTCTTAGTGGTCAGAAGAAAATGCCATATAGCCACAGCTTTTTGCTTCATAACTTGGTCCCTCTATCTCTATCTCTATCTCAGTCTTTCTTACTCTTTCGAGTAGTAATTATTATTGCACTGGCTTCTCAGTTGGCTGAAAGAGCTCAGCTTCAGTTTCCGTTTCAGTTGGATGCATGTAGAACAATTTATTTATGGGCTTCATCAAATTTGATCGAATATGCAGCATCAGCCGCTCAAATGCAAACAAAACTTTAATTTCAATTGTTGCATATTCAGCAGTTTTCAATTACAAATCAATCAATCAATATTTAAGAATTCACCGAAACATGCTTACTCTGCAGAAGTAAATTGCCTAGATGTATATACTATTATGACCATAGGTGTACATATGCAAATATAGAGACGATGCAGGGATTCTACATTGAGCCATTTAGCATTTTTGACTAGTTCACAAGGACATTTCTCAGTCAAAAATATCCCTAAAAACCGATAAAAATTAAGTCTCAATATTTTGTAAATTTTTGATTATCTAATCTTACCTTATGTATAATTTTCACAATTTTTCTTTAAGTAAGTTATAATGATAAGTCATCTAGAGCTTTGAAATGGTAGAACTTTTGCGCCTTAGGGTATGCAACAGGCTGGAAAAGTATTAATTGTTTTCAACCAAAATTGTTCGCTTTGAGAACTATTTTTTTATGCACAAGACATTGTGAAATTTCTTTATGTGTTTTTTAATTGCTTATAGCATACTTTTGGGGCCTTTCGTGAAATGGCCCAAAAGGAGAGTGAATTGTTTATTCTCACTATGTGAGAGGCATTTCAGGATAATTGCCAGGATAAACTCATAAAGCTTTAAACCTTAGATTGCCGCACTAGAAAGTATTGCAATCGTTTTCAATGACTTCCATCACCTCGCACATTTTTTGTGTAAGCGTTTGTGTGTGTTCGTATGTGTGTGTGTGTGTGTGTGTGTGTGTGGTTGGGCATGCAAATTGAAATTGTCCATTACACAGAAAGTGGCTACCAATTGATTTTGGGCTCCAATGTAGGCCAATAGTGGTCATTGTATATATGTAATTTCCGTTTTTGGTCATCGAATTCTTGTTGAGTTTATGACGCTGCAGTGTGCGGTAGGTAAATGCTATCAACAAAGGGCAATACAATTGGTCAGCTTCAAGGGTCACAATCAGGATCAGGAGATAACAAGTTGAATGAGCCTAGTACTAATTGAGAATATGCCACTCAGTAAACAAATAGAACTCACTTTCTCTGAAAGTCACTAAAATTTTACATGAAATCTTTCTATCAGCAGAACTTAATTTCCAACACTTGGTTTTCAAGATAAAAAATCTCAATTAATAACCTTTAATTACTAAAAATCTCACCTGTTGGACCTGGTCCTACATATGTACATATATATTCACTCACATGTTAAGCCATCTAAAAGCTGCTAGCTTTAGTTTCTGCTTCTTTATTGCCATTCGTTGCCATTCTAGTTCACTGATGTGGATACATTCTGGCCAACAAGTCGGGGGTGACAGAGAGAGAGAGAGCAAAATGTCGACCAAGTTACCCCTGGCTTAAGGCTACATCAGTCAAGGACTAGAAATAACAATTCCGTTATTGTTGTAACTGCTGCTGCCATTTTTTTGTTTTTCTTCCCCGTTTTTTTTTTCCAACTATTTATTAAGCCAAGTTGTTTGTACAGGGGGCGCAGAGGGTTAACAAAAACGCTTGAAGCCAGTACCTGCTACCTACTACCTACTACCTAGTACTACATACTAGTCGCACTCTAGTCCAGTCAGTTTCCATGTCCAGCATGGCTTTTGACATTTCATAATTCAACATGCGAAAAATGTCAACTAGCTGACAATTGAACTCCAGCCAGAGAGCCCGAAGGAATGCAGTAGCCCCCCTCCCTGTCTCTCTCTCTCTCTCTCTGACCCCAAATCCCAAATGTACATACATACATATTCCTAGTCAAACGTGGAATACAACTCTTTCATATTGTTTCCTTGTGTGGGTGGGATTTTTTTTTTTGATATTTGCTTAGGTATTATGCCGGAGTGCTGGCCACTTTGAAATCCTAGAAATTTCATTTCATCAGAAAAATATGTAAACATTCTTTAGACAATCCTCTGTGGTTATCTGCATAAACATAGACAAAATACTAAACTTTTATTTTTAGCTAGCTGATGCCGACTGCATGAACGACTGAGCTGGGCTAAGCCGAACAGAGGATGGGGCTAATCCGTGGCCGAGTCACTTTGGAGGTTTACCGTTTCGAGTGTGTACTTTGTTAGTTCTCAATATGCCAAAGCTAAAAAGCTTCTATACTAAGAAGCAAAAGGCATTTCTGTATAATTTTGCAGACCGACTTAACTTTACTTAACTTTAATGGTTAAATATGAATAGAAATTGATCTGCTAGTCAGCAACTGGATCCAGGGTTAACATCATTTTCAGAACTGGCCTATATGCCAACCAGGCTGAAGTCCCGAATCTTTAATCGGAATTGGTGACTCACATACCTGAAGTTCTTTTTGTTAGCTAAATAGTAATCTAATCTTAAATCATATACTTAAGAAACAAAATTATAATAGACACAATTTCATAAAAATTCTTTTGTCTAAGCTAACTTTGCCTATGTCAGTTACTGGACAAACAAGTGAGTTTTAGCAAGGTTTAACTTATTCTTTTTGTTGCTAATATAAAAGTTAGTGATTCAGAGCAGAACATCAAAACTATGTTGGTTTTATCGAAAACTAAGTTAACAAGGATTCTATCATCCTCTTGAACAATGCAGGAGTTCGACCCTATTTTAGACATTTGCGTCTAATTAAAAACAAGAAATTAAATGCCAATTTATAGGTTAATCATTAAATACTTTGAGCTCTTATCCAACACCACAAAACAGAACTTACTTGATTCAATCCAAAACTTGTAGTCTGAATGTTTTTGTAATAGAAACAAATTTGAAATCAAAAATTAAATGCAACAATTTAGTTTCGAGTGTAACTAATTAAATTTTCAACTATGTACCGTTAAATCTCTGTTTAATGCATGAACTGATATATATTTGTAAACGTTTAAATATTCCACAAATACAACAAAAATTTGTTTGGTGTTGCATACTTCTGGGGTGCAGCGAAAAAACGATGAAAATTTGCTACTTTCGGTTTGGAAATTTGAACTAGTGAACCCTTTACACCTTGTGAAAGGTCAATAAAATAAAAAAGGAAAGTGAAATTTAGCTCATTTTGAATGGATTCTATTTGTAAATCATCTTAAGAGGCCAAAATGAAACTGTTTTCATTGTTTAAATCGAATTCTATTAAAAGGAATACACATAATTTGATAATCACATTGGTGTTTCCTTTTAATTAAAGGCCAAAGGCAGAAATAGCAAAGAATTTATAGTTAACGAGCATCGTTCACTTGTTGTATGTATTTGCCACCTTTAGCACCCCCTTCCCCATCCACATTCAGTTGGCCTTAAGTTTTTTCTCTTGGCAAACAATAAAAATGTGCATAGGAGGAAAAGAAAAAAGAAAATTGAAAGACTTCAGGCTTTCTGGGGTGGTCTGGGTGTTGAGTTGTTGTTGGCCTGTAGATTGGAATTGGTATTGGTGCTGGTGTTGGTGTTGGTATTGGTCAATGGAAGGGAATGGAAGGGAAAGGTATGGCAAACGAATGCCATAAAGTTTGTGACTTTGGCAAACGTTTTGCGTGGGGATGCTGATGTTGCTACTGTTACTGCTGCTTCTGGGCAAGTTTGTTGCAAAATGTGCACAGCTTTAAAAAAAAAAAAAGAGAAAGAAAGATGGAAAAAAAAACAAACAACCAAAGAAAGAGAGACAGAAAGAGAGTGGAAAAAAGACAGAGGAGTTGGTAGCCATTTGTTGGTCATTCGTTTCATCAAAACATTTCGCTACGTCGCTTCGTTTTAATGGCAGCCAACTCGTCCTCGTCCTCGTCCTCGTCCTCGTCGTCGTCATCAATGTCGCGGCGTCCAGTGACCGACCTTTTGTTGCTTAATTGGCGCCCATGCAGCCCGTCAGTCTACTCATACACTTGCAGAAATTATTGGTCACCAATTTCAGCTCAAAAGGGGTCATTTCTTTGTCGCTTCTTCATCTTCATTTTGGCCATGATGTGATATAAATTTCGTGCCGTGTTACTCATTCATTCACGTCCGCACGCCATTTGCATTCCCTGTCGCAATCCGCTGCCTCATCTCTTCTCCTGACTCTCTCCCCCCCTCCTACTTGGGGGCACATAAATGTGGGTAGGAGCGTGTGGTCCTGTGTGTGTGGGTGTGAAGTTGTACGTGTGTGCCATATAACTTTGGCAGCGCCATCGCCATCGCCATCGCGTTGTCATTGTCGTTAGCTTCTGCTTCATCTCCCTACGATTCCCTTGCCGCGACTTTGTCTATCTCTTCTGGCCCATTGTGTGTCTGCCCAGAGTATAATACGTAATCACAACAACTGTTTGCAAAGAGTCTCGTCGACACAGTGTGAAATCTGCATCATACATATATGAAAAGATATAGCTTTTTCCCTTGTAATGTTCCTAGAAGGCAAACTGTAATGCCAAGTAACTTTTAACGCTAAAACTAGTTGGGAATCATAACTTTCAGTCTTATATATCGAAACTCGACCAGTTTAAGAGGCAAAAACATCTTATTATCTTTTATTTTTAGTTTTCTTACAATACTTTCGATTTTGAAGACAGATAAAGGACTAATCCTTACAGTTTCGTGGCATATTGACTTGGCATTGGGTCACGGTGCATTGAGCTAAGCCAACATCAAAAATGAAACGACAGCAACCAAACAATGTGGCAAATGTGCAACGTGAGGCACTGCTGTTGTTGTTGTTGTTATCGTTGTTAGCTGTTCGGATCTGCCCCCATGTTTATGCCTGCGCCTGGGACTGAGAACGAAAGAGAGACACAGTCCAGGCACATTGCATGTCCGTCAATGGCTCCAAGTCCGGGTGGTCATTGCAGTTATGTCACATGGCTGACTTAATTCATTCATTTAGACGACGACGACGACGACGACGACGACTCCGACGATGACGATGACGATGGCAAGGAGGTTGACGCTGACAATTGTAGGTGTCGCGTCCTTTGTCGACGCAGTGCAGCAAATGGGCCAAGAGTCAGAGTCAGAGAGCCAAAGCCAGTGGAGGGCCATTATGGCACCGACATTGTCAATGACTGGCGAATTATTATGGCCTCTGCTCTACTCCTTTCTCTCCTCTCATGTTTGCCTTTACTTCAAATTGTGTGCTTGTCATATAGGAGTATGTGTATGTATATGTACATATGTGTATGGGTGGGTGTGGATGTGAGTGTGAATGGGTGTGTGTTTCCCATCATGTTATGACAGTTGGCACCATTTTCTGTACAACATTTTGCAGGTGGTGGCCATTGTGGAGCCAGAACCTGAAGAGGGCACGAACATGCAACGAACCATTTGTCAGCTAGTCAATCAGCACCTGCTGCCAGGCAGAACTTGCTTTCTCCTTTCTATTTTCTTTCTTTTTTGCGTTTTATTATTATGCAGTTTGTAATGCTTGTTTAGCCAGGATTATAATTAGGTATGTACATATATAAAAGAGATTGTTCTTATAACTCTTTGGGCAAAATAAAAATGAACACATTGGAAGAACATTTTATATTGTTTTGAGATTTTAAAATGCAATTGAACGAGTTTCAAACGAATTCTTCAAAAAAAAATGTCTAAATGTCCTCAAAATTAAATTATTGAAAATGGATTTAATGAAAAAATGTTTGCTTTCCTTCTTATTTTTGAATTTAAAGAATAAGTAACGACACTTCAATCGGTTAACAAAGTGTTTGGCGCGCAGTTTAAATGTAAAGAACATAGTTCCTCTTCTTGCAATCTCCAATTGCTGGAGCTAAAGATTCCTACCCAAAGCAATATACTTGGACTTGATACAATTTTCCCGATCCCTGAACCACCTTCCTCGTATTTGTTTTGTAAAAATCATAAGAAGTTTTAAAAACTTAACCTGATTAATGAAAAAGAAGCCAATGAAATTATTTCAAATAACTTTGAGGTTAACATTTAACGGTTAACCGTTTTCACTGACACTTGTTCATTTACTATCGATATCGATAACGATAAAGCACCATCGTCTCAAGTTGGCAGGACAAAAATTTGACTTTTGCGCTAACTGAAAATACAACAGCGAAAAGGAAGAAGGAAAAAGTGACGCCGCCAAGAAAAAGTTGAGAAATAAATCAAATTTCTTAAAATTCGTGAGCAAGTAGCATGCCAGGAACATTAATGGCCACACAACTGACAACAGTGCAGGTCAAAGGTGCGGCAATTTCCTTGCCGAAACAAGGAAATGAAGCAGCGGCGACAATGCAAAGGCAAGTGCAACAAAAGCAACAAGTGGCCGCCAACGCTAATAGCATCAGCAGCAACAACAACAACAACAATTTAACACAAATTATGAAAAAATTACAAGATGATTTTAGTAAATATAAATATACAGTATATCGATGTGCTTCAAAATTTATAGCCCTGCAAAAGATATTTCACAGTGAGTAGAAAACCCATGTGATCCTCATCCTGATGATCCTCTCATGAAATATCTTTTCTTAGCTAGCAAAATTCCTTATAAATTGATATTGGCCATATTGGATCGACACGGGATGTCAGCGACCACGGCCAGCATGAATTTGAATCTAATGGTGCCGCCGTTTCAGTTGACCTCGCTAATTCATGATATATACTTTGCCTGCGAGAAATTGGGACATTTCAGTAAGAATTCCAGCTATCAGCTGGAGAGGAATACCCAGCTGCTGGCGAATTTCTTTTGGAACATCTATGATCCGTAAGTGATGCAAGTTGGATCACTTTTGTAGCTATTTCTCTCTTAACCCGCCCTTTCTATCTTTATGCTAGACAACGTCGTCATTCCATATCCTTGCTAGAGATTAAGATCACGTTTTTGCTGCTATGCAAAGTGTACATTAGTGATCTATTGATTGCGGATTTCTTTGCCCTTCTTGCTGATGCCAAGACACAGAATCAAGTGTCGCGTTATGCTTTCGAACTGATGCTTGCCACATTGAGTAAACTGCTGAGCTATGTGGGCGAGAGCAAGGCCTATGGTAGTCACAATTTAAACGAGATGATGGAACAATGCTTTATGCACCGAAATAGCGGTTTAACAGAACAGCAATTCCATCACATATGGACGCAAAGGCAGACCCGATTCCTGATCTATGCCAATTTATTGGCTTTAATTAAACGCATGGAGGATACGGAACATTTGATACACACAAATTCCTGCTATGGCTGCCGCAAGGAGCATATAATTGGCATACGCTTCAAGTGTCAGGTGTGCAGGGATGTGTCCCTTTGTTTATCCTGCTTTGCCACTGGCAACGGCACTGGTGGCAGCAGCAGCAGCAGCAGCGGTGGCAACAATCCAAGCACAAATGGTGGCAAGCATGAGGCATCGCATCGCATGTGCGAGGTATTCATGGAGGATCCAGTGCCAGTGCGACAGAAGTGGCGAGACTATTTGGCCTGTCTATGTACGTGGGGATGGTCCCAAAAGAGTCAACAACAGCGACGGGCAGCCAAGGATGAGGAGGAGGAGGAACGACGGGGTTTTTGCAATTCTCCACAAGTCCATGGGACCGCCGGAAATCAGGAGCTGGCGGCCATACCAGCCCAAATGCGTTCCATGGAAGAGAAACCGCCATCCGTTGTTAAGAAACAAGAAGAGATTCAAGAACTTTGTAAGATCTACATCTATATGTATAGTTTTCTCTATATTGATATTCCTGATTTGTATTAGGTTCCCTGGCTGGACTGGCCACCAATGCCTCGGAGCGTATGCAATCCATTATAGACAGACTAATATTACAGAATGCGTAAGTTATTCACTTGTGTTTATTTCAAAAAAGTGTTTTGTTTCAATGTTTCTTTCACCCCGTTTTAGTAAATTGGAAACTCAACTTCAATTATTGTCCAGCACATCGAGTGCTCAAATTTCAGATTTTCTTAGTTCGCATCAGAAATTTCTGTTACAAATCATCGAGGATATGCGTCAGCTATCGGTAAGGCTAAGTCCTTTACTCTGTTAGCTGTCAATCTCTCTTAATTACGATCTTCACCCATTCTAGCTCTCGTCTGCCTCTCCTAAGGCCACGAATCCCTTGGGCAGTTCCACTTTCGTTAATGCTAGCACTCCACAACGTCAAATATTTGATATGTACGCTCCAGTGGGAGCCAATTTAACCCATTCGAGTAAGTTGGCATATATTTTAACATTTTCATTGTTTAATTTTTCTATTCATTGCAGTCAACGGAGCTGACTTAAATCGCACTTATCTGGAGGCCAACAAATCGGACTATTCACTGAATGATGTTAGCCTTTGGTTTGATCAACGACGATCAAGCCTGCAGAACGCTCAGGGTTCGACTCCACTGTCTCTGCCTTGTATGCCGCCGCTTAATGCTCTGCTCGAGCATCCTGTTGTCCATGGCGGTGATGGACGGGATACGGAAATGATTAATTTCAAACTACTGCTCAATAAGGTTAAGGAAATTGTTGAGGATTCCTACAGTGACAATGCTGAGTTGTCGGCGGCCACACAAAATCTGGAGAATGTCCTCGATAATATCATACAAAGCGAAGAGCAGCAACGACAACAGAATCAGTAACAAAATCGAGGCGGTATAATGAAAGTGCCAAGTCCATGACAAAGTGCAAAAGATCCACTGATTGCAAATGCTTTAAATATGTACATTTAGTATTAAGTAAAATCGATTTAATCAGAATTTTAAGAGTTATAGTTCTGCAAGCGATCTAAAGATCATAAATTCAATTGGCTTAAGTGACATTTAAAAATCTTATATTCAGAATTTTTACAAATTGTTTGAAATAATTGTAAGATTGTAACTATAGCAGAAGCCTCTTCTCCGTCCCAATACCAATTAACTAACTATCCTAAGACTTTATCGCCTCACTAACGATCCAATATGGAACAAAATAAATATATGTATACATATAAGGTATATATCATCGAAATCAGCGATACAAAAGTATACAAAAAATATAATTGTTTTTGATTGATTAGTTCGATTCCTAGTCCAGCTGCTGCTGCTCCTCCGATTTGCTCTCTATCACAGTTGCCATCTTATCGCTAAGCATTTGCATTTGATTTAGTTGCCTGGTCCAATGCTTCATTTCATCCTGTTTCAGTTTACCCATTAGCCGACGCCAGATGTTAAGTTCCACCCGGAGTGTCGCCTCCAAATGGATGGCCGCCTCAAACGCCGATAGGCCATTGAATTGATCATCCAATTCCAAAAGCGAGAGATTACAATTCAATTGAAGAAGATCGCGCTGAAGGCGGTATAGGAATAGACGAATTTTGCTAAAACTTTGAGCATACATATGCCAAAGATGATCCTGTCGTCGGATTAGCAGGAGACCACACCATTGTGATGTGGATTGACGATTATAGAATATTCGTTGTACGGAATCCTCGTCAGATCGTGAGTGGTGATCAAAGACAGAGGAGTTATCCGAGCAAATGATATCATCAAGAAAATTGGTTTCACATTCGGCTAAAACAAACAAACGGAAGATGAGCTAAACTTAACTGGAGAAGTGAGAGCAATGACTTACCTGGATCTCGGTCCACTGTCGCTTTGTGGTTGTTGCTTAGCTCGAAACCCAAGCTAGAGACCAGTAGCTGCTCGAATTTTCCCACCTGCTGCTTTTGGTCGGGCAGGAACTCTAAACATAAGGCACATTGAGCAGGTTGGGACATGATTACGGCTAGAAAATCCTGATGTAAGCTCTCTGACTTAAAACTCGGCGCATGCAATTCGGGCTGAGACAATAGAGATGCCACATCTATGGTGGACACATGCAATTGACGCGAAGATCCTTTTAAGCCTACTTCATAGGAGACCAATAGCTCGAGTTTCTCCACCTCGAGTAAATCGGCAAGCTGCAAACATATTACAAGAACCGCATTACATTCAGGCATCAGTTGATTCTGATGGCAGAAAAGTGATGAAGAGATTGAGGCGGAAATGGGTCGCCAGTTTAGTAGATGGCTATATTGTTGTTCCTGTTCTTGGCATGACCAGAATTGGGCCAACTCGTTGTAGTCTTCGGGCGGTTGGCCATTCGGCTGACGGGGCAATTCATAAAGGCGATAATCCAAGGTCCAGCTAATTCCTCCTCCATTCTGCCCTACTTTGGCCAACTGCAAGACTGGCTGTACATTGTGAATTATGCTCAAACGCTGCGTGCCCGATATATTGGCCAACATGCAGCCAATAACTAATCGATCGCCGGGACAAACTCTTGTCCAAATATCACCGAAACGTCGCAATATTTGCTTTTCGTCCAGCAGAAGCGATCGTTGACCAGGCACACCAAAAGCCTGCAGATCTTGAGCCCGTGTCATGTCCATTAGGGTCTGCGATAGCTGTGCAGATAGTTGGCAACGCAATTCATGGACTTGGAGTAACAAGCTCTTGAAATTGTCATCAGAAGAATCTCTATCTCTAGGTAATCTGCAGGAGCTGGAACTGGCTAATACATCTAGCTTGTCAGGTGACTCAAAATTTGTTAGCAGACGCTTGCCATTTCGGAAGTTTAACTGCACATACGCCTGATACTGCACTGGTCCGTTCACCAATTGGTAATCCTTGAAGTTCCTATGGATTGCCATTAACTCAAATTTGGCTCCATGTTGCACAGGTCGGAGGAGTACAATTAAAGTTGCCCAACAACGGATTAGCACATACACATGGTCGCCCAGCCACACATATTTGCCAATCTCGATGGGTTGATCCTCTACTGCCTGGAGCATGCTGTAGTTTAAGGATCCCATGGCCTCGTTGCTTTTATACTGATCCAGATCCTCACGAATCAGGAAACTACTGAGAGGACCCTTATAGTTCTCTAGTTGCCTTTGCAATTCTTTAGTTTCTTCAATTTCATTGTCACTTCCCAAGTCAATGTGATGCAGAAGTTCTTTTTTACGAAATTCATAGAATTTAAGATTGCGACAAAGCACCAAAGTGGATCTCAGACGTTGTCTGCCCACTTGCAAATGTAATGTGTTACCATAGGCTATGCTGGAGCGCTGCAGAAGGAACTCGGGTATATCATCCTCCATCAGCAACGGCAGCATAGCGCCAAAAAAAAAAAACACTCACGTTGATAGTCGCAACAAATTTTGCGAATATAAACAAACCGGAAGATGGGCACAAAGAGGAACTCGAAAAATTCGCGCGCTAACAGGGCTGGCTAGCATTATGAGGATGGTCAAGGGCTGCATTGCATGCCCAAATAAATAAAATAGTTATCGATAGATTGTGACATCGATAAAACGATTATTCAACAAGTTGTGCCTATTCTTTTGTTCGATGTTCGACTCCGTTGTCGGAGTTCGACTCCTTTAACTGATGTTGGTACTATTTTTCATTTCAGCTTTTTTCCGGCCAGATCCGGCTGTTTTTGTGTATCAGCTGTTCGCGCCACAAGGGCACCCAATTTATTTGGAATTTAATCAAGAAAAACAACAAAAAGAGGCTCAAAAAAACAAACGCAAAAACAAAACCATCAAGTGAAAAAATTGCAAAAGGAAAAACAAAAGGGATTTGCCAAGCCAATATTGTGAAAGTAAGAGAAAATGTAAGCAAAGCCATGTGATGCCAACAAAAAATTTAAAGTTCAAAGTGTTTGCATTGATTTACTCGCGCTTTACTGGTGTTGGTTGCTGTTGCTGTGTTTTGTTGTGTTGTGTTGTGTTCTGTTGTGTTGTTGTTGTTGAGTGTGTTTGTGCGTGTGTGTTGATAGTTTTTCTGGTTCTGGCCTGGTCTTGTGGATACGGATACAACAGAAATCTTTGCCTGCAGCAGCTGCAACAAAATTCGCACATAATCACGTCCTAAAAGGTTTTTCAATTGCTGCATTCTAAAATCCATCTCTCTTTCGGTTGTCATATTCGTGCTCGCGTGTGTGTGTGTGTGTGTGTATGTTTTTGTATGTGCTTGTGTTACATTTATTAACAACAAAAATTAACTGAAGCGCGACGGGCAGGAGAAGCTAAAGAAGAATTGCCTTTTTTCCCCCCAGTCATAATTAATAAATAGTAGAGAAAACTTTCATTGTAATTTAAATCGATAAAAGAAAAAAAACATATTAAAAGCAATCAACTAACTGATTAACGGACGCCCACACGGACCTACACACCAGAAGGAGAACCAGCACCAACACCAACACTTCAGCTCCGTCACTCCACTCCACACTTAAGCTCCAACAGAAATTGGAAGAAGAAAACATAAACCTGAATATACAAAATGGTAAGCTTGCTCGGCCGCCTCGTCTCGTTTTTTTTTAAGCCATTTTAGCCAAATGCGGTAAGACCGCAAACAACGACGCGACGACTGCAACACCCACATACTTTTCTTAGAGATCGATCGTACACGACCAGGCTAGGCCAGGCCAAGAGCCTCCATTTCTCATTCAGTCATCATTTTGGAGTGAAACATTTTGGTTTGGTGGGAATCAATCGATATAAATCCAATTGATATTACGCGGTTCGTTTACTCGTTGGCTTAACGTGCGTTAATTACCCATTAGTCCTCACCATTGAGTGGCCTCATTTACACCGTCAACCACTGCCACCCATCACTCCCCTTTCCAGTGCTTATCAGTTTCACTACTCACTCTATTAGGCAATGTCAAATGGTTTTCAATATTTAACTCACTAAACAGGGTGGTGGAAAGTTATTGCGCGTTTTAGACCTTAAAGAGCTCTTTCTACAACGATTTGTTGATCAGAAGTGGGCTATGCATGGACGGAAGGGTCATCCACTATGTTAAATATGTTATATGTTCAGAGAAATCAGTGTTCAAAATATAATTTTTCAATAATAACATGATTATTTTTCGCCAGGGTCTCTCTAAACCTAAAATATGAGAGTTTATTCATATTCATCAAGATAGGGCGTCAATAGTTTTGTTATTTTTCAAGCGATTGTTATAAAACTAAATATTTATTAGTTTAATAAAGTTATAAACATCTTTGCTGAATTTTATTAAGATTGGGCGACTATAACAAATAGATTCCATGAAAATCATCAGACGGTTATAGAGCTTTATAACTTACAATTAGTTCTTTTCATTTTATCCGTTCTAAGTTATACATATAATGACTTGATGACTTAGCCAAAATTAGTTTGGTTAGAAAAAAAAGGTGGAGATAACTCTTTAGGGTATACACACTTCGTCGTGGACGAATTGAAACCGTTTGTTTTGTTGTTGTTGTTCTGTTTTTATGATTGTATATTACTCACCATAGAATTGCCCATGGTGTGTTTTCTTATCAATTTAATTTATACTCCATTAGTCAATGCTATTAGCTTCATATACTAAGTTACTTTCCACGATTATAAGATGTATTTCTTAATCTCAAACACAAAAAGACACCCTGTATGCATTAGATCTGCATACCATAACATTTCTCCATCATGTGCACTTGGAATACATTTATTATCTATTTTCCCCTCCCCTCCCTGTGTGTGCACATAGAAAACAAAACTTTGTCCTATATTTTACGTTAAAATTTGTCTAATATGAAGCTGATACACACAATACTTAAAAAAAGAAAGCATCGATACAGAGTATGCAGATATTTTAAATACAGGGTGTCCCATTTATTAGGTGGCTATTCTAAAATATATATTTTTAGAGCTGCTGTCAGATCCTCCGTAAGAAAAATGAGGGAAATTTAATTTACGCCTTAAACTGACTTCTCCTTCACTGGATCATATGCACCCTGTATAATTTTTGAACCTAGAATCGTGGATAATGGTGTACCCAATCCGAATCCGTAGCTTAAAATTTAGATTAATTCCAGTTAAGAAGATTATGTTATTAAGAAGGTCAAAAATATGGGTTTTAGATTATATTTGAAATTAACTTTGATTTCTAGGTCTGAAAACCTTAGTTAATAACGTCAGATAAGTCTTAACTATATAGTAGGCAATGATTTTTGGAAATTTTTCAAAAAGTAATTATTTAGTTTACTTGTAAAGTAGCCGTTGCCTTCTAGTTTCATTTCAGTTCGAAGCTAACAAGGGCATGGTTAGAAATTTCTACCTTCACAATTGATCGAAATTTATAGTCAGATAACACACAGAAATAATATATTTATAATATTTAAAATACATTCTTGAGAATTTCGTAATGCCTGTTAAAAAGAATCCTGAAATCAAATCCGAACAGAGCTCACCGATTGTAACGCGACGCAGTGCCCAACAGGCCAAGATCCAGACCCGAGCCATGGTGAAATCCACATCGACTTCAACATCGGCAGCAGCAGCCACATCAACAGCCGCTGCCGCCGGAGCAACACTATCGAATCGGAGTGGAGAAGCTCGCAAACCGAGTGCAGCACTGCTAGAAGCAAAACGTCGTGCTCGCAATCAGTTGAAAGCCCAAAGCAATATGTCCAACATAGTAATGCATGAGACTGTCACCGATATATTTCAAAATGTAAGTAAAATCAGACAATTTAGAGAGACTAGAAGATGATCCTATATATATGTACATATTCGTTTTAGGCTGTCAATGCCAAAGGCATGCTACGTGGCCCCACAGCCCTGATCTTTGATGAAACGATGAGTCAACATTGTTGCCTCTGGGATAAATTGCATTGGGAGCGACCCGAACGTTTTACACGTGTCTTGGAACGGTCAGTTAGTTGTGGGCCAACAAGAAAATTAAAGGAGTCTAAAAGTCTTTTGCCCCCCTTTCTTTCTCTAGCTGTCAGGAGCTGAAGCTAGTGGATCGTTGCCTTCGCATCAAATCACGTTCGGCCACCAAGGAAGAGATTCTTAAACTTCACACAGCCGAGCATTATGAACAATTGGAGCTAACTTCTGGCATACGCGACGATGAGAATATGGAAGAATTGAGCTCACATTTTGATTCCATCTATATACATCCGGTAAGAATATGCATAGAAGATTGAACTTTTGTTACTCACTCAGAAAACAATTGTGGAAAATAATTAATATTTATATTATGGATGAGATGGATCTTTGATCTGGATGGGGCAAACCTTGAAGCTAGTTGCTAAATTGGCTTGAGATTTGTATACATATATACATATATAAAATTATCTGAATCTGATTAGATTAGACTAAGGTGTGGTAGAGTGTAAACAAATGCACCATGGGCGTAGTTAGAGGGGGAAATATTTATATACCAATTGCTATTCTATATGCTTTTCCTTTTCCTATTCCAGTCCACTTTTGAGCTGTCACTTTTGGCAAGTGGATCCACCATTGAGTTGGTGGATCAATTGATCATGGGCAAAGCGCAGAATGGCATGGCCATTATACGTCCGCCTGGCCATCATGCCATGAAAGCGGAATTCAATGGCTATTGCTTCTTTAATAATGTGGCCTTGGCGGCCAAGCATGCCTTGGATAAGCATAAACTGCAAAGGATTTTAATTATTGACTATGATGTCCATCATGGCCAGGGAACCCAACGATTCTTCTACGATGATCCAAGGTAAGAAAACAAAAAACAAAGGTCTGTCCTTTCTTTGGTACTCATTTCTTTCATATGTTGTTTTTAGGGTGCTCTATTTTTCTATACATCGTTTCGAGTATGGAAGCTTTTGGCCAAATTTGCATGAATCGGATTTCCATGCGATTGGAACTGGTGCTGGGCAGGGATATAACTTCAATGTACCCCTCAATGCAACGGGGATGACAAATGGTGATTATTTGGCCATATTCCAGCAGCTCTTGATGCCAGTTGCCTTGGAATTCCAACCGGAATTGATTTTAGTATCGGCTGGCTATGATGCCGCCTTGGGTTGTCCCGAAGGTGAGATGGAAGTGACACCCGCTTGCTATCCGCATTTGCTCAATCCGTTGCTACGCTTGGCCAGCTGCCGCGTGGCAGTGGTCCTGGAGGGTGGCTATTGCCTGGAATCATTGGCCGAAGGAGCAGCGCTTAGCTTGCGTAGTCTGCTCGGCGATCCGTGTCCCCCGCTGGTGGAGCCCGTACAAATTCCACGGCAAGAGCTAACCGAAGCCCTGCTCAATTGCATTTATGCACATCGTCCGTATTGGCGTTGTCTGCAGCTACAGAAGACATATGACACAAACTCCCAGCTTGTTGGTGATCATCTGACAGAATCGAGCCCTAATGTGGATGAGCATCGAGTGCATCGTGTTTGGATTGGTGGGCCGCCGGCCATGGACAGATATCCGACAAGAGACACTGCCATTCTCCTGCCCCCCGAAGTGCATGCCCGGAATAAGGCACGGCTGAGAATTTTACGCGCCGAGACGAAACTATCGGCACCCACTGTCCGCGTTTGTTATGCCTACGAGGAGGAGATGCTGCAACATTGCAATCTGCATGACGTGGGCCATCCGGAGCAACCGATGCGCATTAAGCACATTCATCAGATGCACAAGGAGTACGAATTGTTAACCAGAATGATGCCTTTAATGCCCAGAGCAGCCACCACAGATGAGGTTTGTCTCGCCCATACGCGATCCCATGTGAATTCGATACGTCGTCTATTGGGACGCAGCCCCGAGGAACTCCAGGAACTTGGAGCTGGCTTCAATTCGGTATATCTGCATCCGCGTACCTTTGATTGTGCCACTTTGGCAGCCGGTTCCGTGCTTCAAGCTGTCGACTGTGTCCTGCGCGGTGAGACGCGCAGCGGCATTTGCAATGTACGTCCGCCTGGACACCATGCCGAACCGGATCAACCGCATGGCTTTTGTATATTCAATAATGTGGCCATTGCCGCTCAATACGCCATACGAGATTTTGGTCTGCAGCGTGTGCTTATTGTCGATTGGGATGTCCATCATGGCAATGGTACCCAGCACATTTTTGAGGCAAATCCGAAGGTCCTGTACATATCAGTGCATCGCTATGAGCATGGCAGCTTCTTCCCCAAGGGACCAGATGGGAATTACGATGTGGTGGGCAAGCAGGCTGGTCGAGGATTCAATGTTAATATACCCTGGAATAAGGTAAGCTTCCAAACGAACGTCTCACTAAATCTGTTTTTCATCTATCCCATCTATTTTGCAGAAGGGAATGGGCGACATGGAGTATGCTTTGGCCTTCCAACAATTGATCATGCCAATTGCGTATGAGTTCAATCCCCAGTTGGTGTTGGTCTCTGCTGGATTCGATGCTGCCATTGGTGATCCATTGGGCGGTTGTAAGGTTACGCCCGAGGGCTATGGCCTGTTCACCCACTGGCTATCGGCGTTGGCTGGCGGCAAGATTATCGTTTGCCTGGAAGGTGGATACAATGTCAATTCCATATCATATGCCATGACAATGTGCACAAAATCTCTATTGGGTGATCCCATGCCCACGCCACAGTTCAATAATGGCTCTGGCGATGCCAGGAAACCACCAACGGTCGCCTTTCAAAGTTGCCTGGAGACACTGCAATCCTGTTTGGAGGTACAACGTCATCACTGGAAGTCCGTGGACTTTGTCAATCGCCGCCTGCCGGCTGGTCAAGGAGTAGTTAGCGAAAATAATAACGAGGATTTTCTTGCTGCTACTTTGCAACAATTAAGTTTATCAAATGACCAAGATGCACAGGGCGCAGCTGGCGGTGCGCAAGGAGATCAGCGGCCAAGCGGCAGCAAACCCAAAGTCAAGGTAAAAACGCTCACCGAATTTATGGCCGAGAATAAGGAGGTATGTGTGATTTGATTGTGTCTAGGGAATATAATTTAGGGCGTTATTTAATCCACAATTTCTTCTCCCCCTTTCCTTTGCTTGGATGAGCAGGCCCTTGAATCCGAGGAGATGTTTGCCGTTTATCCGCGCAAGAATTGTCCACATTTGGATCAAGTATTAAAGGAATTGCCGCCATGTAAGCCGATATCACCTCTCTCTCTCTCTCTCTCTCTCTCTATTTCTTTTTTTTCTCGCTCTCTTTTACGCTTGCATATATGTATGTATGTACATATGTATGTTTTTTTTGCTTTTGCCTTTTCTATGCTTTCTTGAATCATTTGTGTATATTGCTTATGTTCCGCTTGAAGGATTTGCATGCAATATTTTTCCTTCTCTATCATCGCCCAAGAGTCAAGAAGTCGTCTGTGTTATCGTGCATTTTATTGATTACACTAGTCAACAAAGCTAAACCCGTTTCTGAAACAGGAACTCGCTTCATTTCGGAGTTTAGTTCGTCAATTACAGGTGCTTATGCTAGTTTCTCTAAATATTTGAATTGAAATCTCTTGTAAATATCAAATATCTCTTGACTATATCAAGGAAATGTACTATTCTTGACCGTATATATTATGATCATTGCTTCGGGTTCTTCGTGGAAATGTTGATTTGATAATAATCGGAAGATATTTAAAAGTTATTTGCTTTTTTTATGATTTAGTTGCTTTTATGTTTGCCTGGTTTTTAACCTCTGTTTGTTTTGTAGTATAGTGCAATTTGTATGATGTCTTTTATTAATAATTATTTCAATCAATTTTCTAGCAATAAACACAAATGTTGCGTGCGGTGATTGCTCTTCCCTGACGGAGAACTGGATGTGCTTGAGTTGCCAGAAAATCGGTTGTGGTCGTTATATTAACGAGCATATGGAAAAACACTGCCTGAAACATTCACATCCATTGGCATTGAGCTTCAGCGATCTATCTGTTTGGTGTTACAAATGTTCCGACTACATCGATCATCCCAGTCTGTATAACATTTTGAATTTGGTGCATTTGAGTAAATTTCAAGAGCCCATGGCCTGGACCTATAGCTGTGAGAAACGTGAAGATGGCTGTTACTCCAATCAATTGGATAAGGACGAGGATGATGGCCAGAACGGCAGCAATTTTTATATACACTTGGAACGCGATAACTGACATATGCTGTTGCGCGTGCTGGATGCCCTTACGGATTACTTGTGCACGCTCTGGCCACCAATTCGACACCTTTTGCGCTTCCTTAACGAGCATTTGTGGCCTCTGTTGGGTCGGATTTACTTAAAACTTGTGCACTACTTCCTGGCTAACTAGAAACAAACAAAACAACAACAACAACACCAACAACGATCACCGATATTAACATCAAGAACATCCTTTATTATCAGCAGCAGCATTTGCGCGCAGCATTTGACACATATTCATATTATTGTTAAGAAAAAGGAGCTTCACGAGGAAGGAGTTGAATATTTTGATATTCATCTACCGCCCGCTTCTTAGTTTGTATACAGATTAATTAGAAATTGTTAATAAATGTTATTGAAATGATTATTAAAACGAATATATATTATATATAAAAAATGAACTATATAAGTATTTGTATATTATATACCAATCTCGTATGTAAGTAATAAAGTTCAAAGCGTCAAGCCTCTTCTAAGGAATCTATTAAATGCCATGTTTTTATATATTTTCAATAGTATATATGTATATATTTATTTTTTTAAAATTTTATATTAAAAACAAACCCAAAAGGTATTTTTGGTCGGCAATTTAAAATGATCTATTTGATGCTTATAAAAGTCGTCAATATTATTCACAGTCAGCATTCGAAACATGTTGTGTAAACTTAAAAATTGTAAATTTCTTTTTATAAAACAAATTTTGAAACATTTAACATTTTAAATATCAAAGAAGCTAACATCGGCTATGCCGAAGGTTATATACCCATGCAGTCCTTGGTAATAGTAATTTTACATTCAAAATTAGTTTTCTGCAACTCAATTCATCAATATACAAACAAAACAATTTTATTCTCTATTTTACAATTATTTTACAATCACATACATATGTAAATTTCATAGCATGCTCCGATTTTTCTGAAAATGTTTCTTCTAGTTCTTCGTGAGCTATATGATATAGTGGTCCGATCCTGATGGTTTTCATACTTTATTTTTCCCGGGTAATAAAAAAACCCGAAAAAAAATTTCAGCCCGATAGCTCTTAAGACGGCTGAGTAAAACGCATTCGCACAGACGGACGGACAGATGGACATGGCTATATCAACTCAGCTTCTTATGCTGATCAAGAATATATATGTATACTTTATGGGGTCGGAAACGTCTCCTTCTGTGCGTTACAAACATCTGACCAATTTTATAATACCCTCTGCAAGGGTATAAAAACTGAAAAGAAATTGCAATGCCTTTCAAAATTCAAGTATCTTAAAGATACAAACTTCACAATAATTAATTTCAAGTAATTTTCTGTCTCTTTCACATCATTAGAACTTTTCAAAGAAACACACAAGCCATCTCTCTTACACCACAGCTTTTGCACATGCGTATGTGGCACAAAAAAAAACATATCTCTCTCGCTCATTTGACATATTGGCGTACGTCATTTTTGACAGTTGTCAAAACTTCATAGATGTCATAATTTGCTTAGTAATCTAAATGTCAGAGTCCTGTCATCTTTATGAATTTTCATTTTGCCTCACAGAAAGCAACGAGCAGTACAGAGGAAAAGACTGCGAGGAGCAAAATCTTTTGCTCCGTTATTCAGAAGTTTTTCAGTTTTTTTGTGAAGGTTAAAAACGAATTGTGAAAAATGCCTGGACCTAATCCGAAACCATATTTGCTATATAAATGGCAAAAGCAATTGGGAGAATCGTGTTATACACCAAAAAATGGTTACATGCATTGTAGTTTGTG
Source organism: Drosophila willistoni (assembly GCF_018902025.1). NCBI lineage: Eukaryota > Metazoa > Arthropoda > Insecta > Diptera > Drosophilidae > Drosophila > Drosophila willistoni. Next base: position 11,713,310 of record NW_025814052.1, read on the forward strand.
CTGCACTTTGGTAAGTTTCAATGATTTTCACTAAGAAAAATGGATTGGAAATATTTTTTTTTTCACTTGTGTGTTGTGTAGGTTACAGCAAATCGACGTTCGCAATTGGTTAATCATTTGCGTTCCAGGCGCCATCAGAATGCCTTAGCTGAGTCGATTAGCTTCGATTTGCCCTTGTCTTTGATCGAACCTGAAGGAGGTTCGCCCCAGCAGTCCCCGCTGCTACCGATGACTCCCTTGTGTGCCTTGAACGAGGATAGCTTCGGTGACTCGATTAGTGTTGGTGAATTTGAGTATGATCATTTTCTTGGGCCGAACGATCAATTCAATAAGGAATTGGGTGAAGCCTTGCGAGGAGCTGACATACCATTCACCGTGCTGGACAATGAAAATTTTACAAATTTTCTAGCCAAGTACACCAATTACATGATACCAAATCAAACTTTTATGCAAGCAAAATATAAAACATAAACAATAATCTATGAATTAATGAATTATTTACTCGAGAAGAGAAGCAAAAATCGAAAATTGAGAATATAGTTTCCTGTACGGTGTAAGTGTAGACAGGGAGTTTGAAGAAATATGGCACAGACTGATGTGTTTAAAAGGATTAACTATATTATTATATATATATATATTTTTTATTACATAAGTCAAGGCTAGTATGGAGTTGGGTAAACAAGAAGAAAACTAGGTCCTATATCTACTTTTTGGACTTAAATTTCCTTTTTGCTGGTGGTCGAAGTTTGCTGCCGGCGATTTCATCATCGCTTTCGGATAAATCTTCACTCTCCTCGTCATCTTCACTGTCCTCCGCTTCAGAGTTACTTTCTTCTTCAGAAGATGTGTCGGGTTTCTTAGCTTTAGCTTTTTTTGGTTGTTGTTTGGGTTTCTTTGCCTTTTGCTTTTTCTTTGTTTCACTCTCATTTTCTTGCAGATCCTGTTCGTATTCAATTGTCACAAATCCTCGTGCCTTTGCTGAAGATTCAGGATTTTCCGCAGATTTGTTTTGCTTATTGTTGGCCGCCTTGTTGTTGGTTGCGCCTTTTACTGGAGTCGGAGCAACATCTTCTTTGGTCTTATTTCCAAACTGTGCAAGATCCAAAAGCCCTAAGCAAGTGGGACGACAATCCAAGTTTGAGGTGGCCAAAATATTCAGTTCTTGCTTCTCTAAGTCGCAGCTCCATAATTTAAGCTCTCCAGCACTAAAATGTAAAGTAAATAGCTATTTAATGGGACATTTAAAGGATTCATTTACTCACCTGGAGACTGTTGCCAAGGTGTCGCTCAGGTATGCCATGGCTTTAACTCTAGCTGCATGGGCTGGTATTAATTTGGGCTATGATTAAGAAAGCATTAGGTTTAGTGCATGTTTTTGTCATTGATTAGCAGACTCACCTCATCTTTTGTTTGAAGTGTCACCCATGCCACTTGACCATTCTCCAGGCCAGTCACAAGCTCCGTTTCACTTAGCCAGCTGACACAAATCGGTTTTGATGGCATCTTTACACTTCTGACCACATTTGCCGTCTTAATGTCCCAAACTTCCAGCGCCAAAGGACCACTCAATGTAAAATGATTGCCATCTGTTGACCATGACAAGCATTCCGGATAGCTGCCTAGCTGGGATCGCTTGCTCTTCAAATTTGTCTTATAGGCAACACGTCCTTTTACCAAATTCCATGTATGCAAGACCTGATCACCTCCCAATGATAATGCCAATTTGCTGCTGGGATGGCAACTGATGTGGGTTACCGGCGAGCCGGAGTGTGCCTTCCGCCAGTCTCCCTCTGTGGACCAGCTGCCGACGCGTGTGGCAATCATATGGCCATCTGTGCTCCCAGATAGCAGATGAGTTAAGTCTGGCGAGAATACCAAGGCATTTATTGTGCCCGTGTGACTGAGTAGAATCTGTGATTGCTTGCGACTGCGCATGTCATAAATAAAGATGCGATCATCGCTGCCACCAGTAGCTATCCAAGGACCCTGAACGGCCAAACATTTTATGGAGCCGGCATGTGATTTATCTGCAAATGTTTGTTTCAGCTGGATTTTGTCTGCCTCCTGCTGCTTAAATTGATAGCCCAGGAGGAACTCCTCGTAGGTGCCAACTATTATCTCTATGTTAGGAAGCATCGTTACTATTTTGAATTGTTTATATCAAAATTTGAGGAACGGCGCTTAACACGTGCCAGCACCAGAGTTGTCGCCTACCAATAAACTGAGTCCATCAAACAAGGAACTAGTTCGCCATTTTAATCTTTGATTCTTGACAAAAATTAAGTAAATTAAATTCCCAATTATCCAATTAGTCGTTAAGCTTATTAATAAAAAATAAGTTTAATAAATATTAATGTCAATTAAATTTAAGTGAGAAAATAACTGACTTACAGAATTTAACATTTTGCATCACTGTTTCCTCAGCAAATTTTCCAACACCGGTGAAAGTTTTGTGTAGTGTGAAAAAGAAAATATTTAGCGCCCCCACAAAATAAATAAAGAATTTTACTACTATTATTAATTTGCATAACACAAATAAATATCACAGTTTGGGTAAAGGCCACGTATACCCTAACGGTTTACAGAGACTTTCCGCCTCAGTCAGATACGTTGGACCAGGAGGACAGAAGAGAGGGAGCCAACTAAAGCCGGCGTCTTAACTCTATAGAAGAGAAGGACGCGGGGGGGGCAAGACAAATGTCGAAAAGTTCTGGGTAAGTTGTTGCGGCATGACTTATGTATGCCTTATTTGTTTGTATGACATTAATTTCCAGACGAGATCGTGATCGAGAGCGTGGCGACAGGGATCGAGATAGGGACAGGGACAGAGAGCGCGAAAGAGTGCGGGAACGGGAAAGGGAGCGGAACAGTCGCAGTCGGGACTATGATTTAGGTAAATCCTCATTCCGCAATGGTTCTGGCGGCGGCGGCGGTGGCAGCAGCAGCAGACGGGACGAACGCAAGCGTGGCAAGGAGAAGGATTCGAGTCGTCCGCGTGAGGAGAAGAGACGTAAAGGTTCCCGTTCCAGGGATTATGACAAGGACAAGTAATTTATCGATATATTATTAACTCCAAATGAGATCTACATCATGTTATTTTATTCCGCTTTTAGGCGTTTGGACAAAGAACGGGACCGAGAGCGTGATAGACAACGGGACAGAGAAAAGGAGAGGGAACGGGAAAAGGATCGTGAAAGGGAGCGAGATCGAGAGAGAGATAGGGAACCGCGACAACGAGATCGAGAGATTACATCCTCTGCTCCGGCTTCGTATGTCATACCCGTCCCATCATCTACATCCTCATCCAATGAAGAAGAGGCCGAGGAAGAGATCGATAAGGAGGAGCAGCAACGTCGCCTGGAGCAGGAAATGATCAAGCGGCGCGAACGCATCGAACGCTGGCGTGCGGAACGCAAGAAAGACACGGGCCAACAGGCACAGGCTGCAGCTCCCCCGGTCCAGGTAGCCAAAACAGCCAAAAAATGGAGCCTTGAAGATGAGGAATCTGAGGAAGATGACAGTAATCCGGCTTCTGTGCAGGATGGCAACAAAAAGGACGATGGAGCCGATGTTGGGCCCGAACCGGATTCGCCTCCTTCCAAATTCCATAGCATAAAGAAGCGTTTTGATGACGATGTGGTCGAATCCAAGTTCTCCCCCATGAAACGTCCTACCTTTGGTAAGGTGAAATTGGGCATGGCCATGAGTCAATTAGCAGCTGCTGGTAGCAAATTCACCACCGAACCGGTTAATCCAGTTGAGATTGTGATCAAAAAGGAGCCCCTAGAAGAGAAGCCGAAGATTGAACAGCCGAAAGAGATTGCTCCTCCCGCTGCTGCAGTTGCTCCTGTCGCTGCTGTTCCCCCCGCTGCTGCTCCTCTCGCTGCTCCTATTAAAATGGAAATCGAAGAAGAAAAAAAGAAACCTGAAGCGGAACCCCTAATCGAACCAGAACCAGAGCCTCAACCCGAACCAGAAGATGACATCGATCCATTGGATGCTTATATGCAGGAGGTCAACAACGAGATGCGCCGTGTAAATAATTTCGTTCAACCAGCCTCCTCCACCACTGGGGGTCAGGGTGTGATGATTCTCACAGGTGTGGCCAAAAAGAAGACGCAACAGGCCAAGGCCAAGGGGGAATTGATCGAACAGAATATGGACTCATTGGAATACTCCAGTGAGGATGAGCTGGAGGACATACGTGACACGGCCGTCAATTTGGCCATGAAGCATCGCAAGGAGTTGGCCAAAATTGATCACTCGTCGGTGAGTTATGCCCCATTCCGTAAGAATTTCTATGTCGAAGTACCCGAACTGAGCCGCATGAACTCCAGCGAAGTGGACAAATATCGCAGCGATTTGGAGGGTATACAGGTTAAGGGCAAAGGTTGCCCCAAGCCGATTAAGGTAAGATTTGCATATCATTATTTCTGTTTGGAGAGAGAGAGATTCGTTTCAATTTGCCGTTTGAAATTTCCATAGACTTGGGCTCAATGTGGCGTTAGCAAGAAGGAAATGGACGTGCTCCGTAAATTGGGTTTCGAGAAACCGACACCGATCCAATGTCAGGCCATACCGGCCATTATGTCTGGCCGGGATCTGATAGGTATTGCTAAAACTGGCAGTGGCAAGACGTTGGCATTCATTTTACCAATGTTTAGGCACATCCTGGATCAGCCGCAACTGGAGGATGGCGATGGTGCCATAGCCATCATTATGGCACCCACCCGTGAGCTTTGCATGCAGATTGGCAAGGATATACGACGGTTTAGTAAATCCCTGGGCCTTTGTCCGGTCTGTGTTTATGGCGGGACTGGCATCTCGGAGCAGATAGCCGAACTGAAACGCGGAGCTGAGATAATTGTGTGCACACCGGGGCGGATGATCGATATGCTGGCAGCCAATTCGGGCAGAGTTACCAATCTCCGGCGGGTGACTTACATTGTTCTGGACGAGGCGGATCGCATGTTCGATATGGGTTTCGAGCCACAGGTAATGCGTATCATTGATAATGTGCGTCCCGATCGTCAGACGGTCATGTTTAGTGCCACCTTTCCCCGGCAAATGGAGGCTCTGGCTCGTCGGATACTCAAGAAACCCATAGAGGTAATTGTCGGCGGCAGGTCGGTGGTCTGCAAGGATGTCGAACAGCATGCGGTCATTCTCAACGATGATGCGAAGTTCTTTAAATTGCTGGAACTTTTGGGCATCTATCAGGAGGCGGGCAGCATAATAGTCTTTGTCGATAAACAGGAGAATGCCGATATCCTGCTGCGAGATCTCATGAAGGCTTCGTATCCATGCATGAGTCTGCATGGTGGCATCGATCAGTTCGATAGGGACTCCACCATTATTGACTTTAAATCGGGCAAGGTGAGATTATTAATAGCCACCTCGGTGGCAGCGCGTGGTCTTGATGTTAAGGATCTCATTTTGGTAGTCAATTATGATGTGCCCAATCACTATGAAGACTATGTGCACAGGTGAGAGCACTCAATATCCTTCTTACTTTTCTGTCACTCCCCTCTGACCCTTGTCGTTTCTCTTTTCTTCATCCTAGATGCGGACGCACAGGAAGAGCTGGCAAAAAAGGCAGCGCCTATACGTTCATCACCCCAGAACAGTCTCGGTATGCCGGGGACATTGTACGGGCATTGGATCTGTCGGGAACTCCAGTGCCTGCCGAGTTGACCACGCTCTGGAACGACTATAAATCTGCCCAAGAGGCGGAGGGTAAGACAGTTCACACGGGCGGCGGTTTCAGTGGCAAAGGATTCAAGTTCGATGAGCAGGAATTCAATGCCGTCAAGGAGAGCAAGAAACTGCAAAAGGCCGCTCTGGGACTTGCCGATTCCGATGATGAGGAGGATATCGAGCAGGATATTGATCAGCAAATCGAACAGATATTTGCAGCCAAGCGTACAGTAAAGGACACATCGGCAGCAGCAGCAGCTGCAGCCGTTGTTGCCGGAGCGGCGAATGCCACTGCAGTTGGTGGTCCTGCAACACCGGCCCAGATCATGGTTCCCACCCTGCCTCCCCTGATGGGTGTGCAAGCGCCGGGTCAGCAGGCAGGCGTGGCCGGTCTGCCCCTGGGCCTTGGTTCCGACAAACTGGAGCTGGCTAAACGTTTGGCCTCCAAGATAAATAGTAGCAAGAATTTGGATACCAATAAATTGGCAACCAGCCAAATGACCCAAGCCGCCGAGGCTTTCATGAAGGGCCATCAACATGGCCCCGTTCCAACACAATCCCAGCCCATACTCACGGCTCGCACGGTGGCCGAGCAGATGGCCGCCAAATTGAATAACAAACTTAACTATCAGCCCAAGGAGGATGAGGACGGCAATGGTGCCATCGGTGGGCTAAGTGGCCTGGGCAGTGGTGGCGGACAAATGGGCGGGGCGAATAGTGGCAGCGGATCGGCTACCGCCAATTCGTTTACCAAGTACGAAGAAGAACTCGAGATCAATGACTTTCCACAACAGGCACGCTGGAAGGTCACCTCCAAGGAGGCATTGGCCCAAATATCCGAGTACTCGGAGGCTGGCCTCACAGTGCGTGGCACCTACGTGCCGCAAGGCAAGAATCCGCCCGATGGCGAGCGGAAACTTTATCTGGCTATCGAAAGTTGCAGCGAGCTGGCCGTACAGAAGGCCAAGCGAGAAATAACCCGTCTGATCAAAGAGGAACTGCTCAAGCTCAGTTCGGCCCATCATGTCAATAAGGGACGTTATAAGGTCGTCTAGACTAATCTAAATAGAGAACAACATAATAAAAAGAACATCAGCCAATACAATAATTTAATATATTAGGTATATAAGTTATATCCGAACTCTATATAAATTGTTGCGTAAAACTATTTTCGGATTTTTACTTCTCCCAAGGATTCATTCTATGAACCCGCATGACGATTATTATCACACAGATTACTCCAATCGGGAACATGTTCATTCTTCAGGTACGCCTCTTTGGCCAGCGAACGCATCTGGATGAGATCGGTGGCCCCGCAAAGGGAACCACCCAGCCACAGTGAGTAATTTTGTTTGCATATTGAGGGAAAGAATTTGAATTCCAAAGCGCCATGGAAGCGGTCTTTGTAGATCTCATCGTGTTGCAAGAGATGTTGCAACTCCTGTTTGAGACGTGCCACTAGACCCATGACCATCGATCCACCGCCAATTAGAAAAATGCCCTCGACCAGGGCACGTCTAACATCCATGGTGCAATCCAAAATGGAACGTAATATCAAATGGGGCAAACTGTCCCGCTCTCTGGTCTCCTCAAACATTAGCTCGTAGACTGTTTCACGTAGTAGACCTGGAATCTGGATGACCTTATTGCTATCACATATGGCATAGTCGACACTGGGCGGAGGAGTCGGTTGCTCTCCATCCGTGTTCAGACGGGCTTGAGCTCGCTCGAAGGTGGTGACAAAACAGGTGCGTATTTTGATATCCTCCAGCACGATCTCCGTCAGCAGCGCCACGTCGTCGCCCTCGATAATGCCCTCCCTTAGAAGTTGACGCTTAATCTCCTCGTGAATCGCCCGTCCGCCGTAGCTTTGATCCTTGAAGGCAGTCATAATTTGTACGCCACTAAAAATGGGCATAATGCTGGTCTCATTGTAGCCAATATCCACCACCACAGCTGTGGGTGCGGCCAGCGTGGAGAGAGCCATCAGATGGCTGGGCACAAAGAGCACGGATGAGACATCGAAATGGACAAACAACACCCGTGCCAAGGTCTCCCGGATCACTGTCTGTCCGAATACATTCTCTAATATCACAAATTTACGCTCCTTTGGGCTGACCAGCAAATGCTTGAAGAAGATCATCTGCAAGAAGTCCACCATCTGATCATGAAGCTCCTCGTTGCGTTCGTAATCAAAGAGTCGCTTCGACTGCCCGGTTGTGGTTAGCACCAATTTGGTAGGTATAATCTTTCGCGGACATGTTTCAGCGGCAAAGCCCAGTCTGCAAGAGACAAGTGTTAGCCCCATGATGATATCACCTTCATTTGTGGTCACTTACTTGGTATAGGCATGGCCTATGTCCAGTACAATCGGTGGCTTTTCCTGCATTACAGTCTCATAGAGAGGCATCTTTGCAAGGAAATTTTAAGAAATTAACTACAATTAATATCCAATTTCTCTACAATATTTAAGAAAAAACAATTCTTTTGGTTTTCGCTCTTTCTCTTCGGTTTTCGCAAATAACAAATTTTAATTCCAAGTGTGTGGATTTTTCCAAAAAGCTTAGTTTGGTCACACTGACGTGTAAGCCACTGCTTGACACAGTGGTTCAAAATTTTAGATGCAATTTTTATCAAATTTAAATATATATTTCAACATTCGCGTTTTCAGTTAACAAATTTTGCATGTTTTTATTTCAAAACTTTATTTAAAAAATATTCAAATCTTTAATAAAATTTATCGATAAAAGTGTCGTTTAATGTTATCGGTTTTTAAATTTGTTTTTTTAAAAATAACAGTTAACAGTATATCTATGTTCTATCCAATCTCAACCTGGTGGGGCAACTGCCACATTTAGATTAATCTTAAAACTGGCCCAGCGATAGTCCCGACTATTGGCATCTCGCACCAAGCACAGCAATTGCGAAGAATTCTTTGCCTGTGGCTTATCCTTTGATTGGAGACACAATTCCCTTAGTCCATTGACAGTGACATAGCCAACGGCACAAACTTTGGCCTCAGTATAGCTGAAGGCAGCCTTGCTGACATAGCCAAACACCTGGCGACTGGATTGCCGACGTACACTCTGTTGTGTCTCGGTGGGATCTGTGGGCAGCCATAGGCGACACATCTCCTCCAATTGGGCTCGCACCAAATGCTCTGTATTGGCTGGACGGATGTAAACTTTGCGAATCGCTGTTTCCTGGCAGCGTCGCTTCTCACGCACACGTCGTGCGCGTAGTCGTTTCAGTTTCCGTTTGTGGGCAAGGCGGAGATCCTTTCTTTGTCTCTCATTGACATCCGGCTGCAGGGGTTCACAGTGCACGGGTCCCAGATCAGACTTTTTGATCTGCCGCCAACGATGCTTGTAATCCTGGCCAATAGGTAAACAAATCAGAGCATTATCCTGCAAATGTCCTCGACGCAGTAGTTGAACTTGGATTTGGATGAGGCTATTCGATGGGGGCAACGCTTGAGAATCACTAATCGACCAGGATTGGTGGGAGTGCAAAAGCCTTTGCTCCAGGGCAACTAATTGGGAACGCTGTCGGCAAACATAAAAAGGTTGCACCGAGTCATCTGTCCAATCCCTAACCAATTCCTGCCACGGTGGTTTGAATGGACTGGCTACTGATAATTTACGGTAATTGCAACGTTTATTTGGTGGCAAACGAAAATAACGAGTTCGTCGCTCCACTTCGGCCACATGTTGCTCCTTAAGGCCAGTCTGTGTGTCCGGCAAATGGAGATCCGCCCCAGATTCTCGAGCCACCGAGTCCATTTCTCGTAAGCCACCAGGTCGAGCTCCCCACATGATCAGTGTGAGCCATAGATTCATGCCGTATTTTGCTGGAGCTATCACATCCCAGCCAGAACCATAGCCCAGACGCTTGTACTGTGAGTCCTGAGAGCCAGGACGTTGTATAAGTATAATGGGCACACTTTGTAGCTTTTCTTCAAAGAGGCAAGGGGCTCCGGGTACTACAGCATGCTTGCGACGCAGTTCATCATAGGCATGCGGCGACAAGAGATTTGAGGCCAACTGCTGCCTAAACTCTTTCTGCCATAGAGGACTCTCCGACAGAGATTTGGGCTGACTTACAAGTAGATCTATGGCTGATGATGAGTTGGAGTTGGTGTCGGAATCGATGACTGGTTTCGTTCTCTTTTTCGGCTTTTGGAGACGAGGATCAATCACTTGTATGCCCATAATGAGATTAGAGAGCACTTCACTGGGTGAACTTAGCCCAAGCGCGGCCTCATAGTAATCTGCATGTGGTTGAGGCTGGGCGGGTTGCGGATGAGGGCGAAGGCTGGAGGCCAGGACACGCTGAGCTCCGCTTCCTGTAAGCCGAAATCTATTAAATTCCTGCCTAAGAATAGTTAATTGAAGATCTTCAGTAGAGTTTGCATAACGTGGCTGCAATTCAAACGCCCGGGTAATGGTCTTAAGAAGAGGTTTTTTGTTTTTCTTCGTCTTGCTTTTTTCTTTGGAATCCTCCATCACCTGGTCTTCGTCGGGGTTTTCTAATGGAACTTTCGTTTGCTTCATGGACTTTAGTTTAAAGACTTTTAGGATTTGCTCTATGGTGGCATCAGCAGCACTGGGATGCAGCCATAGCCAAATAGTACGCTGTTTCACCTCATCTTCTGTATCTTCAAGAGGTTGCCATATAAAAGTGGCACGTTGCAGTGCACCCAAAGGATACTGGCCATCACAAAAGAGTTCCACTGTGCCCTCTCGTCTGCCACTCACATAAGTCTTGGCTGTGATCCGTGGTCCACATTCGGAACTGGTTAGACGAGCAAAACCCTGATGCAGCATATCCAGTTGTCCTTTGATTTCCACACAACAATAATACGAGATATCCTGGAGTAGACAATGCTGGGCACTTGCCCGATAGCAAGCTCTGTAGGTCTTGTCGCAACTCGCATAGGGCAGGCGATGACCCCATCTGTCCACCATGTGGAAACGCTTTGCATGCCAGATGTGTGTCTCCAGCCAGATGTGTTTACGCTGCCGTCTTATATAATCCTTTAGAAGATTGCCGGGACGACGACGATATTTGCGAGATGGACGCTTGTGATTGACCGGTTGGTTCCCGCCTTTGCCCATCTGGGATTTGTGTGCCTTGCGGTATTTGCGGGGCAAACGCTTGGGATGATGGGACATAGCCCGACGGCGCATATGTTTGGGTAACGATTGAAAGATTAGTTTACTGCTCCTGCCTGGGCCCGTGGGATGCTGGGCCTCTGAAATTAGATCCTTGATTTCCGCCAGAGCGCCGGCTGCATAGTGATAGGTGGACACATGCGTGGGCAGTGTGATGTGTCCTCCCAGCTGGGCATCGAATTCCAGCTTCTGGGTGGTGCTCATGGTGGTTTGTCAACAATATTAAACAAAACTCAGGAGTCAACAAATTGAAAACAAGAACATGTGCCGGGCAATTGAAACAGTTTGCAACACTATTATTTAGTAAACGAAATCAAAACAGAAGATCGCCTGACAGACTGTCTATGGTGACGTCATCACTTGGTACCATATGATTGAGTTCTAATAAAACATTTAGTTACCCATACATTTAAACTATATTGGCTGATTTTTATTTAATTATTGCTATAGATTGGGTAAACATTTAATCCGCTTTGTGTAAAATTTTTTTCGAACCTGAAGTAGTTCTATGAACATTCTTCTGATTTCCCGCCCATGGCTACTGCCACACTGATAAAAACCCACAGTGAATTACCGTATTTTTCCATTAGACTGAGTCTGGTCACATTATTTGCCGCTGTCGCAGTCGCAGTCGCTGTCGCCGTCGTGTCTCCCTACGCGCAACTCGGAAAAAGCAAATAAAAAACGGAAGAAAATATACACTCGAAATTGGGAAAATAAAGCGGGCTTAGCTTCAAGATACGTTACATGGGAAAATCGATCAAATTGCCTATATTTTTTGTTGTTCTTGTGTAGTGCATTTATTCACTTGCCGTTTTGTTACATGGAAATCGCATGCTCTGTCTCGACTCTGCTCGGCGGCAAACCCAAAACCGGGTGGTGTGAGAAGACAAGAAGCAAAGAGGAAAATTAGCAAAAAAAAACCAATTCGCTGGCGCAAAAAAAGTTTTTAAATAATATTGCAAACAAGCGTCTATATGTATATCTACATAATTTAATGACGAAAACAACAACAAACGAATGAAACATTGAAAATTTTCCCAAAATAAACCAAACAAATCCGCCAAACCGCTAGGCAACAAGAAGAGTGAGAAAGAGTGTAGCGAGCGAGCATAAGTATGAGTGAGCGAGAGAGCGCGTCATCGATATAAGTTGGCTTTTTGTGTTCTTCTTCACATAAAAAAAAAAACGAAACAAATTGTTTACACAAAAGGAGGAGAAGGCGCCCAGTAGTAGTGTGTGTATCAATTTTTTTTTTGCGGCAATATCCACAGACACACCCTGAGAAGCAGTAGCAGTTGCCCCTCCGGCGCCCGTCGTACCGCTCTCTGCCCTCTGCCCGCCCAACAAAACGCGCGCTCCTATAACTGACGCCCTTAGCCCTGAACCCCATGCCAATGCACATGTCCATGCCTGTTCCTGCCTGTGCGTGTTAGTGTTAGGGAAACGAAACAAGGCGACACTATATTGACCGCTCCTTGCATATGTATATGTACACAACTTCCTCTTCGGCTAGTCTGAATGGCAGCTAGCAACAATAACAACAACAACAACAACAACAACAAAAGAAAACCATGGTAAGTAATGAATGGAATGCGAAGGGGTGGGGGTTGCTGGGGGAGTGGGGGGATGGATGGGTAGGAAAAAAACAGGCCACAACAAATATAACTGGTGGCTTTTTTTTGGTTTTGGTGTTGCTGTTGGTTTATGAGATTGGGCCACCTCCGCGATACCAACGAATCCCCCCTCTCTCACTCTCTCCTTCACTTCATCCTCTCCCACCACCTTCACCAACGCCTCTCGCATTTAGCACATTTTTTGGTTGTTTTTGTTTGTTTTTCTTCTCTTTCTCGGTCTCTGCCTCTTTGACTATCCATTTGCACCTTGCAAGGCCACTGTGCCATTGGAGGGAGAAAGAGAGAGAGAGAGAGAGTGACATAGGCATAGTGGGTGAAAGAAAGTAGAGAGGGGAGAGAGTTAAATAACAGACAACGGTAAATAAATGAGACTTGCCCCGTAAATGTAATATCCTTAACCTCAAACATCGCCCGGTATTTACTTTTTAACCAATTTACGTTGACCCATTTAATAGTTACATAACCGCTGCCGGATCTAGATAGTGGGAGGTGGTTTCGGGTTGTAAAATGGGGACTGTACTTCCGGTCAATTAAAAACTGAGAGAACGAGCAAACCACCAACTCACCCGCCCATCAAGAAATGTTTGTTCCGTTTTCCGTATAGCAAGGATTCTATTTAGTTCTTTGAGTTATTTACAGTTGCTCAAAGATTCCTAGGAATAGAATCAATTTATTTCACATGCCGGCGAACGTAATGTGCCAATAAAATGCTTTTTTCGATCAATCGCAAAGTTTTTCCTAATATATGATAGCAAACCCTAATTCATATGCCCAAATATACATACATACAGACATTCATTTATTTATATGCATCAATTTCAAACGCTTTTAAGTGATTTTTGTTAGTTTGACTATGTATATAAGTACAGTGGTAGCCATCACTTTAACACCTGTCTTGATGTTTGGAAACTTCAACTCCAATTTATACGAGTGAACAAATTTGTAGAATTATTTGTTTGATTGTCGTAAAAAGATTAAAGATCCCCCCCTTTTAGTTAGTTATTTATCATCCTTTAATAATTTACTAAACTAAAAGCTTATTTCTCTGATAAATGCAAAATGTAACCCTTGATTGGGGCTCTACCCGTATGGGGCTGAGAAATACTTGTCCTTTAATTTAAAAAATAGACTGTAAATTCATTTTTCAACGATGTTTACTAAACTGCCGTTCTATATGTGGACTAAGAGTCATAGTAAACGGCAAATAAGAGTAGAAAATGTCGCTGTATAAGTTTATGACTGTAATAGACCATGTCCGAAAGTTATCTTAGCCAAACCTTAAAGCTCTTTAGAGTCTCCAATATCTCTGCTCTCTAAAGTATACAAACTTTTAACATTTGCATTGCAGAACAGCCCAAAAACGCACATTAAATATTTGTTTGTGCAATTCAGAGTTTATATTATATTATACATGTATCATCTTAACCCTGTTAGCACCAGAAATTTTTGAAATATTTTAACAAACAATGAGAGCTGAACAATTTTATTCAAGTTGAGAATAAAGTTCATTCTATAAACATAAACGAAATGTTTATAAAATTTTATGATAATTGCCACTCTAAAACTGTAAGAGGGTTAAAACATTATAAAACATTATTTTGGTTATTTACACATTACCAATTGGCAGGAAATTGCAGCTGCAAAAACTCTTTTCAGAAATGGAAAATTTTAAACAGAAATAATGAATGTCATTGTATGCATATGTATGTACAGTAGAACCTCAGTTATCCGGGTAATGTAGAGAGAGGAAGAAGCAGGGGTAAGCGAGAACTTGAATAACACGAAAGACATAAATCAAAACCCTCTTTCAGGTTAAGTTTTTCTATAATTTCTTCAACTAAATAACGTTAATAATGAGGTTTGATCCATGGAAGTCGCCTTCACTTCATGCGGATTCTCGTGTAAGGGAGAACCGGATAGCCAAGGTTCTACTGTAAGCTTAAATAATGCTGGACGACTGAATAATTTTTATTTAGAAATATTAATATTAAGTTTTTAAAAAAATGGTTAGACATAATCTATCTAGTGTCTCTATTAATCGATCATTTCTAAACATGAAAATATTCAAGCGCATTCCTTATAGTGCCCAGATATTATTTGTTGTGCGTGTGTGTGTTTAAGTGTGTGTGCCTACCTTGTACATACTTACATTTCATTTGTACCCACAATTAACGTACGTTGATTGTGTACTCGGGTGGCGCTTATCTACGCACAAATACAGGTACACACACACGCACACACAACAGTCTCCGTGTATGTGTGTGGTGTCTTTGCACAACCTACTATGATAAGAGAAGGTCTTTGGGGCGCGTGACAAGGCACTGCACAGCCACCCATAAATGTATGTGTGTGTGTGTGTGTGTGTGTGTATATACCTCTCTACTGCCTATAAATAGAGACCATAAGTGGTGGACACCTGTTCACCCGAAAAACGAATTTTAACGCTATATTGATGACTATATAGCTTTGGCTTTAGCGGGGAAGTACACTCTAACTATTGACTAACTGATAGACTGCAGCATTGATTCATTTTCACATATGAGATATCATCTAAAAAATATGCGAACCAAACCAAAGCTCCATTGGATGAATCAAGCGGCTAACCAACCACAGCAACAACAACAACTCGACGTAATCATTTACCGCAGTGTACTTTGATAACATGATCATACCCTATACCGGTCTATGATCCGGAAAGAACGGGGTATATTGGAGATTCATTGCATAAGCATTTGATGACCCAAAATGTTTTGTATTTCATAATATATTAAGACACAAATTTTTTAAAAATTACAAATATGCACATTATTCCAAAAATATTGCAACTTGAATTAGCTGAATAAAAGTTTTTAAAACGTGAAGAAAATTTCTTTTTAAAACTTATTTAAAATGTATCTAGTTTTCTTAAAACTGAAAAAGGGAACAAATTTCAAGGAAATCATATGACTATTTTATTGCAATTTTTATAAAGTCATGAAAAATGTAAATTTAAATTGCTTAAATGTTATTTAAGTTTCAAGTTTACAGAAACTTTCTTAAAAACATCATTGAAAACTCTTCGTTTTTGTTTTTAAAAATATTTTGTAATATCTTTAAGATATGTTCAAACACTTTTCAGCCAAGTTTAAAAAAGACTTAAAAGGTTTTATAAAAAACTGAAATTTTTCCCTAAGCTCTCCCTCTGATCCTTTGGGGAAGAAAGTCAGGGAAATTTCCTTCGATCCAAAGACCAACTTTTTCCCTAAAGAACCAAATACATTACCCTAAATTTGCTTTAGATATGTCTGAAACATGAATCTAAAAACTGAATGATTTTCTTACTGACTGTTTTTAGCCCTTCCTTCAATCTTAACGTATTGATATCTTTTTTGTTTACAGAAACTTGGTAAGTCAAAGTCGTTAAAACGTTTAAGGGTAACGAATACTTTTGTTCATTTTTTTTTTATTATTAATTATTATTATTACTGCTTTCACATACGCAAGCACACACATATGTACATAGGCGGCACCCGCACACACTGACACATACACACACACACACACACACACACACACACACACACATAGAGACGATTAAAAGTGAACACACACAGTTGGGGCAAATGTTTCACTCTCTTTAGGTCTCAGTGTACCGGCGACTGCCTTCGAAGTTCGAAGCTCGAACGAACGAATAACGAATATAACATAAACGTGATCGCAAACGAATTAATAATAACAATCAATCAGTCAGTCAATCAATCGATCCATCAATGGACATTTACATGGATTGCTGAAACAGCATGAGAAGCAAAAGGAGGGTGGGTAATCGAAACCATTAGGATCCTCCTTCAAGCCAACCCAAACTCAAACCGTCTTGACCAAACTCACCAAACTTTCCATGACTACCGAGGCTAAACGAGGCCCTACATTAAATGGACTTTGCATTAAAGCCCATGTGTAGGTATCTGGAAACAACTACACACATACATATACATATATACACCTATACAGACACACGTGTGTATTCTTTATGACGCTTGTCACTTAATTGCTCACAAAATTAATGGTCGATTCCAATTGCGTGATGTACACTATACACTACATCAACCGACATTGAATGTTATAAGTATATATATATCAGACATTTTATAGAAGTAGTGTGATATAAGTGATATAAGGGTCATTGTAGTAGTAACATCTTGAAGAACAACAACAACTTTACAACTTGGCGGAAAGAAAGCGCGAGCAAGCACTTATGTTAGTTCATTTTTTGTTATACCCTTGCCGAGGAGGAGGGGAACATTAATTTTGATCAAAATTAGTCATAAAATGACTATTGAAAGTTAGCTTTTAGATTCATGCTGACATTTGGTTTGCCGGCTCGAAGTCAATGTTTATTTTTTTGTATTTTAACTTATTGGCTATTTAATGTACTTCAATTTCCTCTCCAAGATCTTTAAATAATCAGAGGATTATTTACGTCTGCTTAGTCCGATGTGGAGTTTTAAAAGTAAAAACTCAGGCTTGACTGACTAAGCATTGGCTTCCTTCAATAAGTCAACTAAAACACGTATACGCACTGTATGACCACTAAGTTTAAGTTAGTTATTAGTAAGGGTATACAAACTGCGGCAAGAGCAAAGATATGCAGTCTCTTTCTGCTTTTTTCTTTTCTTTTGTAAATTTTATTTTATTTATATTGATTAACGATAATAGTTATAGTTAGTCGTTTAAGTTGAATCGATTTGAATTGGTCACATGGGAAAAAATGAAAAGTTGAAAGAATTTTGCAAGGATTCTTTGCATTTGCCGGGGGAAAAACCAAATAAACTAATGTATGTAAATTTTAATTCTAGTGATTTTCTAATTACACATTCAATGTGTGTGTGTGTGTGTGTCTGTGTGAATGTATTTTCCGATTCATAATAATTTATTTTTTGCCCTGTTAATCGTTCAAGCGTGTTTGTTTTGCTTTGTTTTTTTTTTTCGTATTGTGTAAATTACTTTAGATGCAGCTTTGTTTTTTGTTTGTTCTTTTTGTTGTTGTTGCTGTTACTGCTGCTGTTTTTATTTTTGTATTGTTTATATAATAAGCGCTTTGTATTGTGTGTGTGTGTGTACTGTAAGTATGTGGCAAAACGACGGAGGACCGGTTATCGCCCAGTGGATCCAAGTTCATTACGCCCCCAATAACACAACCATAAATGACATGAACGACTTGAAACGACAACGATGCGACTGACTGAATGATAGAAAGAATTCATATACATGTACATATATACGATTAGTTATTATCTACAACTGACTGACTGACTGACTGCCTGACTCTATGCCTGACTCTCTGTCTGACTAGATGGATCGGTTTTTGAATTGTTGAATGAACTCTATACCCCATGCGAATAAATTTCATCCAGTGCAAAAAAAAAGTGTATATATGATTCATAATTTCATTTTATAATTATCGGACAACTGATAACCCTGTGGGTCGTACGAAACAACAACAACAATGACAATAACGACAAAAAGTCAATGCATTCAAAAGGAAACGCGGGCATTTTGCAGTGTCTCATCAATGTAGACGTCGGATGATGATGACGACGACAACGGCGTCGACGAGGTTCGTCATCATCATCATTGTTGCCGGTCCTATCAAATTTCAAGAGTTTGAATATTACTGTATACCTACATATATATGAATCAGTATTGTATTCACACACACACACACACACACTGTTATAATTTCTTATCAAATTTAAAAGTCAAATCAAGCACCTACTTGGTGTTTAATTGCATGGCCAATATATATGTCCGTTTAATAATTGTATTCGAAAATCATAAATATGCAGCATTAAATGAAATTTTTCCAAGAACCAAGATAATGGATTTTTATACCAAACCTTAAAAATGAAAGTATAAGAATGGAACATTCCATTCAAACAGGTGGAAACACCTCTCAATGTACATATATTATAATAATTATAATATTATAACATAAATTTTGGTTTTGTTTTGCTCTATCTGTCCCGTCCCGCAATGTATTTTCGTTTATCTAATTCTGGGTGTGTTTGTGCCATAAATCCCCATAAAAAACAAATAGGATTCCAGTACACCCAAAACGACCTACCTACCTGCCATTACTTACCTACCTACCTACCAGACTAGTTTACTACTATAAATATACATATATATTTATGCAAATATTTACACATGACAAATATATGCAAGAGGCAATGCTTTAATATATTTGGTAAACTAATTAAATTTAATGTATCAGTTAATTGAGTTAGCTAGCGAAAACTATTCAAACTATTCAGTCATTGGCGTGCGTGACTTTCCATTTTCTTAGTCCACATGATGGAACGGATCTATCAAAGAAGTCAAGTTTTTATGCCCTATCAGCCCTTGACCCCTTGACATGCACTCAAATCATCAAACAAATTAGGCCCGACAAAACTATCAAAGAGTCTAGCCGAAGTTTATATACCCTTTTTCACTTTCTCTTTTTCTTAATTTTTCTTTTCTTCCGACCATGACCTATGAATAGATGGATAGAAACAAATGGAGGTGGGTAAAAATAACTGACTATCGACTCAAGGGATCCAAAACGTTTCCTTTTTAATTTAAATTTAATGTGCCCTCTCTAAAGGGGTATTAAAACAACCAACTAGAAATACCTAAAACTGAAACCAACTAACAATTTAAGAATCACATGACACTAGAAAGAGGGATTAATTTTCGGTTTGTTAACGATTGTTGCGGGTTTTTCTCAGTACCCACACATTACTCATTCATGCAATATTATTAGAACCTCAGAACCAGATAGTACATTATAAACACTAAGCTATGCCCCCCAGACGATGCGTAATCATCATCATCATCATTATCATCATCATCAGTTTGTTTTTGCCGTTGTCTAACTGGTCATGGAGGACACATCAATAAAATGTGAATAAAAATGAAAATTGAAACAATTATTATCAAATCGATGGCATTTTGAACTTTCATAATTATTCTACCGATGAAATGCGGGCAAATTGTTCAGTTATCTACCCTATACCCAAGTGGACCGTTTCGCCATAATGTGTGTGTGTGTGTGTGTGTGCACCCAATCTGGGCGCGTGTGTGTGTGTGGTTACGGGTTGCTAGCCACGCGATGCTTATCATAAACATTCTTTTTAATGGCAAAGACCAAACGGGAGCCATAACGAGGGTCAACCGATTGATCATTGCAAATAGTTTGTAGTTAGTATGTATGTAGATCTTCGCATATTCATTTCACAGTAGTGTGTGTGTATATGTGTGTACTTTGTACCTACACGTGTTTTGCTTAATAGTATGCGTAGTAAATTATTTTTAAACATTAAGATAATAAAGCATTAACCTTGACTAGTAGCCAGTCCAATCTACATATATATTAAGTAATACACATACGAGTGACTACGTTTAGGGTTAAAATATAAAATTATTTAAGTTGATCATTGGGAGGGCTTCCTAAGGCTATTAATATTACATTTTCTTTACTTTTTTGTCCCTTTGGAGGTTAGGTTCTAGTCTCTAGTTTCTTAAAGTAACATCAAAAGCTTAAAAGGTTTGAGAATATTATTACATTTTAATAGAAGAAACAAAATCTTTATAAGATCAGGCAAGCAGGGTGTTAAACCCACAAAGTAGCAACAATTACAAAACCGATATCTCGAAGATCTTTTAATAGACTAAACGGCATTTAAAAAAACAAACCTGCTTTAGAATAGTTTTCATCCTTTTTGACTATCAAACAGAAATTTAGCTGATATATAACCATCCGCTATTATTTTTTTTACTACCTAATCTTAAAAATCGCTCATATTGAACTTTTAGGTTAGGATCTTTCCTAGCAAACTACTACATAACCTCATAAATAGCCGGAATTTCCAAACTTTGCCCTTTAAGATTAGGATAACTTTCAATCTAAGTATTAAAACTTAGGATAAGGTCACTGGGTTTGACTAATCAAGCGTATAGTCAGTCTCTAAATAGACCTTAACTTATTTTCGGATTGGGTTATGTCTTCTGAGGGGCATCAATTTAACGAAAATTGTATAGAAGTTTTGTATTTCATTCTTTTTTAATGGATTTTTCAAATAATAGTTTATTGTTCACGCCCGCATTGTTGCTAAATCCGGCCCTGCATGCAGGCACTTTCCCTCATAATATTGGTTTTTCCTCTTTACAAACCCAAGACGGGGCGCGTCTTTGTTCACACATATTGTATTGTACTGTAACGAATTTTCGGGAAATTGAACGAGCAGCCCTCGTTAATGGCAATGTGTGAATAATATAGACGTAGTACCTAAATTTTAACACTTCTCATTGAACCCTGGTGGCGGCTCTCGCCACATTTGTGTCTCAAGTGTGTGTTTAATTTATATGTAGTTTGGGTTTTTCTTTTCTTTTCTTTTTTTTTCCCATATGTATAATTTTGGTTTTCAACTCAGTTGTAATTCAGTCATCGAACCAGAAGCAATTCAGAATGTATACAAAGGTTAAACTTCTATCTAATACTATTCAAAATTTCTCAAATTTATAATTTGTGTATTTTGGTTTTGCTATTTTTACAGAAATGACTGCCCAATCAATGCTGTTCAAGTCGATGAGAGTTTCCTCAAATGCAAACAAAAAATTAGCCAATTTTAATATTTACTACGCTGGACGCAACAGTTGAAAAAGGAGTGCAAAAAACTACAAATAATTAAATATATATATAGACATATATAGTAGGAACACAGCCGATCGCATAAATTATAAAGGAAACATCGAGATAAAAAGGTCTAAACGGAAGCGCGAAAAAAACATAAACGATAAATACATATACATAAATACATCAAGAGGCAAATGTGGAATATTTTTAGTTGTTACAGTAGTTGAAAGTAAATCTCTGAGTGATTCATTTATCAAAGTGCAGAGACGACAGCTGTAAGCAATCCGGTGAAACGAACGAACAAACAAACAAAAACAACAAATAAACAAACAAACCAATCAAAAGAGAGAATCATTTTCCGCCCTCCCCCAATTCGTCTATACGGACGATTAGACATTTTTACTTAAGGATTTTGGCATCTACTTAAAAAGACTTGAACTTGATTTGGTTTGGTCTAAGGAAGAAAAGACTCCAAGAAGAAGCAGAAGCGACTCAAAGGAAAGAGAAACGAACATTTTTCGATCCGGTGGAACGAGATGACGATGATGATGAACTCCACCACAAAGCATCTGCTGCATTGCACGCTGCTCATCACTGTGATAGTTACCTTCGAAGTATTCTCCGGCGGTATTAAGATCAATGAGAATTCATTTACAATTGTCGATCCATGGACGGAATATGGGCAATTCGCCACAGTATTGTTATATCTATTGCGTTTCCTAACGTTTCTAACGCTGCCGCAAGTCCTATTCAATTTCTGTGGCCTTGTCTTCTACAATGCGTTCCCCGAGAAGGTTGTCCTCAAGGGTAGCCCCCTGCTGGCGCCCTTTATATGCATACGTGTGGTGACACGCGGCGATTTCGCCGATCTAGTCAAAACGAACGTATTGAGAAATATGAATACGTGCCTGGACACGGGATTGGAGAACTTCCTGATTGAAGTGGTAACCGATAAGGCCGTGAATTTGGCTCAACATCGTCGGATACGTGAAATAGTGGTGCCCAAGGATTATAAGACACGCACAGGAGCGTTATTCAAGTCGCGAGCTCTGCAATATTGCCTCGAGGACAATGTGAATGTGTTGAATGACAACGATTGGATTGTCCATCTCGATGAGGAGACTCTGCTGACGGAGAATTCGGTGCGAGGCATCATCAATTTTGTCCTAGACGGGAAACATCCATTTGGCCAGGGTCTCATCACATATGCCAATGAGAATGTGGTCAATTGGCTAACCACATTGGCGGATAGTTTTCGTGTCTCCGATGACATGGGTAAATTGCGTTTGCAATTTAAACTCTTTCACAAACCATTGTTCAGTTGGAAGGGTAGCTATGTGGTCACCCAGGTGAGTAGAATGAGATGGATCTCTGATTTCGTTTTCCACTAACGTCTCTTCTTCTAGGTGGGTGCCGAACGCTCCGTTTCCTTTGACAATGGCATCGATGGCTCCGTGGCCGAGGATTGCTTCTTTGCCATGCGGGCCTTTAGTCAGGGCTTTACATTCAACTTTATTGAAGGCGAAATGTATGAGAAGTCACCATTCACCCTACTGGATTTCCTGCAGCAACGCAAACGCTGGCTCCAAGGCATCCTGCTGGTGGTGCACTCCAAAATGATACCATTTAGGCATAAACTGCTGTTGGGCATAAGTGTTTACTCGTGGGTCACCATGCCGCTGTCCACGTCGAACATTATTTTCGCCGGCCTATATCCGATACCATGCCCCAATTTGGTGGATTTCGTTTGCGCCTTCATAGCGGCAGTTAACATTTACATGTATGTGTTTGGTGTCATCAAATCCTTTTCGTTGTATCGCTTTGGATTGCTCAAATTTCTGGCATGTGTTCTGGGTGCCGTTTGTACGATACCCGTCAATGTGGTCATCGAGAATGTGGCCGTTATATGGGGCCTGGTGGGCAAGAAGCATAAATTCTATGTTGTTCAAAAGGATGTTCGAGTGCTCGAGACAGTCTAAAACGGAGAAAGAGAGAGTGCAGAGAGAGAGAGAGAGAGAGAGAGAGAGAGAGTGGAGTGGTCTCTCTCGACATTATCATTAATATTATAATATGTGTATTCATTTATTAATCAACTTAGAGAGAGATGCAAAAACCAAATCAAACTAAAACAAACAAAAAATTAAATCGCACAATTGCAGCAAAGGATCTGCCGCCGCCTTCTCGTCGTGTCCTTGTCATCATCAACACTCATCATCATTATTAAAAACATTAATATAATCCGCTACTTTATTATGTACATTTCCTAAGCATAAGTCTCACACACACACACACCAACACAACCTCACACACACACGCCTTTAGCACTTTCTGAAAACGATTTTGAACTAGAATTTGCCAAATAGAAATAGATGTAGAATGATCTCCATTTTTGCGACTAAGATTAATTTGTAGGCAACATACACACACACACACACACAAACAAACAAACACACAAACACCCACACAAAGAAGCATAGACTATTAGTTTTTGTTGTTCATTTTGTACAAAATATTTGTATGTCATTTGATTTAGTTTAGATAAATACAAGTCAATTTGATTGACGTTCTTCTAAAAACAAAAACAAAATTAACACTCTACTGCAGTAAATTTGATGGGAATTGAATTGGGAACTCAAATTTATTCAATTTGATTTCATACTCATGATTTTGTAGGTAAAAAATTAGTGAAATTATTCTTGAACAAACATTTTATTTCTAAGTAAAATTTTTGCTAAATTCGTTTGCTTCTGTTGTGTGCCTACAAATTTTCTTTTGTCCAAGAACTTTTGCATCCATCCAAGAAAAGCATCCAAAAGCAATTGCTCCGCTCCACCCACCACCACCACCCTCCAACACTCACACACACGAACACACACACACACGCACGCACGCACAGACACACAATAACCAACACACAAAAGAATATTAAGAAAAAACTTAAAACACAACAACAAAAATGAAAAAATCTCCATTAAGTGTAATTTTTTTTTTTTAATTAGTCTGTAGTACAAAAAGAAAACAAAAAACATTAAAAAAAAAAAAAACGAAAATGCAAACAAAATGAAAATGATATATTTATATATTGTATGTACTATATTATGTAGAACTATTATTATTATTATTATTATTATTTAAATTGTGTACATTAATGTATTGTAAATGAATAATTTGTTAATAATGTCATTCACACCAAAACAAAGAAAGATCATTCAAAAAAAGAGCGCAAAGAAAGAGCAACAAACAGGAAAACAAAAAAGAAAACAAAACATCACAAAAGCAAAACAAAAACAAAACTAAATGAAAGAAAAACTAAATATAGACCTTAGACTTATGTACTTACATATGTACATACATACAATTTATGTACATGCAAATGGTTATATATATGTATATGCAATTCTGGGAATGATCGATATCATTTTCGCCCTGTCTCCCACCCGTGCCCCATCCATGTCCATGGCCTATCTCCTCTTACTCCACAATTATTATTATTATTATTATTATTATTATTTTTATTATCTTTCATTTGTTGTTAACTCACATTGTCCTCATATTTATTATGGATCATTCATTATCAACTTTACTCTATCCTTTCGTTTTTTCTTCTATGTGATTTGCACCGATCAAACATGGGGTTGGAGCAAATGTTTTTGTCCTTAAACCAAAAAGATTTCTAAAATGAAATTATTAAAACTATGTAATCAATTGGAACAAACAAAAACAAAACTTGTATGTGGTGTGAATGAATGATTTTGTAGAGAATTATATAGTATATAGAGTATACAGACATTGGCCCTTAAGGGCCTGTCGATTAATTTTTTTTTTCAAATTGTCTTTTTTTCTTCGAGAATTTTTGGTTTTGTTTTGTATGCTGTTTTTTTTTTGTCTTTTGTAATAACTGTTAACTGGTGCTTCGTGAA
Source organism: Drosophila willistoni (assembly GCF_018902025.1). NCBI lineage: Eukaryota > Metazoa > Arthropoda > Insecta > Diptera > Drosophilidae > Drosophila > Drosophila willistoni. Next base: position 11,738,394 of record NW_025814052.1, read on the forward strand.
CCACGCCCACAATTCACACAGACACTCATATGATAAACACAGCCACCAAACCAACCTCCCACCCACTCACACACACACACACACACACATTTGCATAGAATAATCGCACTTTCCTTGCGAATTGGTTTCGAGACCTTTCATTATACAAAAAAAACAAAAAAAAAACAAAAGGAAAATCACAAATAAATGATAAAATGAAATCAAAAGAAAGAAAAAAAAACACACTGTTTGCCACACAAAAATTTCAAAAGAAAGAACCAAATACAACAGAAACGATAATAAAATGTGAAAAAAATATATAATATATGCATTTTTTATTTCAATTCAATGATATAGCCAAAGACTAAGGTTCTATAATGAAATTTAAACCTAGATGCAATGCCTAGTCTTGGCATTAAGTACTTGAAATCTGATATATTTTAAAATATTCAAGATTGGCTTAGAGCAAAACAAAAATTCGTAAAAAATAAACAGAGGCAGCGACAGTTTGTTGACCATTTTTGAAAACTGCCAACGCCGATAAGTGCTATCGATAACATTGTACAGTGCTGCCAGATCAATGTTAGCCGCAGCAGTGAGGAAAACGTAGCCTTTTTATACCCTTACAAAAAGTTATATCAATTTTGGTATCCAACCATATAAAGTATATATGTATATTGTTGATTAGCATGATGGAACGAGTTCATATAACCATATCCCTCCGGCTCGATAAACTGAGATTTTGCATGTGGGTTTGTATCTCACGGATTCTGCTGGATCCGACCAGCTTCCATAGAAACAATTGGTCGAAGTTAGGCCCGGCCTTATGGTTTTTTCTTACTATTTATATATGTATGTATTTCAGTGAAAAATGTTTAAATAAAATAAAAAGCAACTTAAATTTTTAAAAGTATCGTTGCAAATAAGTTTGTTTTGGTAAGAATAAATAAATGCATTGTATTGTAACTTACTTTTTTCTTTCTGAAATCTCGAAAAAATTCCAAAAATAGTAAATAAATCAAAACGGCATATAGTTTTTGTTGTACATATTTTTAATACTAATTTTTATTCAATTTAAAATTACTTGTATGTCATCTTTGTTTCGTTTTACCATTAACTCTTGTTTGGGTTTTTGTTGTTTTTGTTTTCTTTTTGCTGGTTATGAGTATTCGTTATGTAATGAATACATTCGCTCATACGATTAATACTTATGAGTTTTGAGTGAGTTTTGGCGTGTGGTAGATGGCTCCATTCTTCAAGCCTGCCATTCGAAATGTATTTGATTTTTTTGTTTTATTTTTTTTATTTTGGTTTTCATTTTGGTAGTATCTAAAATGCGACAATGATGATAAAAATTGCTTAGAATTTTGTTGTTTGTTTTATTATTATGTGTTTTGTTTTTAGTTTTTATATATATATATATATATATTCAATATATTCCACATACAATTTGATTTGTATTATATTTTTTGGTATATTTTTATTTTCGTTATTTCGTTTGGTTGGTTATGATGAGCGGGGGAAAATGCATTTCTTTTGTTTTGTTTTTACTATAACTTAGCGTTTTGTTCGAAATGTTTTCTATATATGTATATATATATGTATATATATATATGTATATATGAATACACTCTATATAGATTATGGATTGTTGCTGTTGTTGTTGTGCGTTTAAGTTTTCTTGTATTTACTTTTGTTTCTTTTTTTTGTTTTGTTTTTAGAGTACAGAATACATAATTGCATTATGTTATGTCTAGCTTTATCGCGTCATTTCGTCGGTCCTTATCAATTATACAACTTAGTTGGGAAACATTTAATAAATACATTTTGCGATTTTTGGTTTGGTTTTTCGAGTTTGTTGTAAGTATTACATAAATTACAGCAAAATATGATCTTATCGTTTGTTAAACTAAATGAGATTTCCAAAAAAAAACACAAAAAAAAAAAAATTAAGAAAACCCAATATTTTCATATTACGTTTCTTCATGATATATATATATATATATATATATATATGTATTTCGGCGAATATACATATATATACATATGCACAAACATATACATATATTCGTATATATGTATATATAATTAATATTATTCCAATACTAAAAGCTACACGAAATACAAAGATTTGTTAACGATTATTCGCTTATGTGAATGAATGCATTCATACAATTTTTGAGTTTGAGTACTTTGATGAATTTTTGCTTCAAGGTCCCCTCTACACACACACACACACAGAATCCAAAATGGCACACAGTCTGTCCGAAAAATGTTCACCAATTGGCTTCATTTCCTTTGAGCTTTATCTCTTGAGCATTAAGTTTCCAACTTTCAGTGCACAAATTCATCCTCAACTTCATTTTCATTTTGTTCTCAATTGGAAAACATGTTTTCATATTGTAATTGAATGTACCTATTTATTCTAATTCGGTACTGAAACTACAATCCTTTGATTGAATGGGATTTGAGAATAGTTTTAAACGTTTTCCAAAGTGAATTTATAAATGAATCGAATAGATTCAAAAATTTGAAAGCATAAAGTTATCGAAAGTCATTACAATAAACAAGTTTTTTGAGGACTTTTTGTTAAACAAATTCGTGTGTTTTTGTGTAGGGGCAGAAAATTGTTGTCTTTCAAATGTTTTAATGTTGGTTTTTTTGGTTATTCGCGTTTTATTTGCCTTTTATTTTGATTTACTTTTTTTAACATTGAATACAAATACATATGCATATATATGCAATTAGATTCTTGTTATACCTTTTGATGTTTCTCTATAAAGCAGTATACATATATAGATATGATCAAACGATCAGTTCAAGAGAAAGGACAGTTGATCTATATATTATCTGTATTCTTTGGTCTTTAGCCGAGGGCCATCAATTTTCATGTTTTACGTTTTCAATTCTGTGTTTTCGACTTTGTTTCGATTTTGGGTTCGTTTCTCTTTTTTGGTGTCTTTCGTGTGGATCGGGAAAAGTCGGCGATTTTCGATATATATGTATGATGCCACTTCCTTGTAAAAAAACACTTGATTCATTTTGGTTTTTCTTCTTCGTTTTTTTCTTTTGTTTTTGTTTTGAAATACTTTGAATTTGGTGGGTTAGTATACATATATTTTATAGATATACGTTTTCTTTTCTTTTGTTTTCTTTTAATTTCTTCATGTGTTTTCTCTCAATAAATGCGTTTTTTGGTTGAAATTTATCGTTTACGGTTTTCTTATTTTGTTTTTTTTTTTTTTTTTTTGGTTTCTGGTATTAGAGAAGAACTTGGTTTTTTTCATTTATTTGTATTATTTTTTGTTTTTTTTTTTGTTGTGTTTTTTTAATATTAACATCACTACTAATAATCAAAAAATGGACATTTATATAAACTTTTATATGTATATGTATTAAAAATGTTTATTTTTTTTTTTTGTTTTGCTTGGTTGGTTTTTGGTTTTTTTTTTAATTAATTTTTTCCATTAAACTTTTTTTTTGTCATAGATTTTTGTTGTTTACGCCATGAAGGAGAATTTTTATTTCAATATTTTTCATTTTCCTTGTGAAGTTGGAAAAGAAGAATTAACAAAAAAAAAAAGAGAAAAGAGAAATTGATTGATTTTGTTTTTTATTTGTAACGAAATTTTTGTGGTTTTTTTTTTTTGTGTTCCTTATGTTTTTTTTTGTTTAAATAAATTCATCACAGTTTGTTGTTGTTTCTTTTGCGGCTGTTGTTGTTGTTGTTGGGTTTTTTTTTTTGGTTTTGTTCGGCTTGTGAAATGTGAAATGAATTTTCATTTTGGTTTTTGTGGTTTTTCTTCTTCATGGCATTTAGATGACTTTTGACTTTTTGTTTTGCAAAGTTTTTTTTTGTTTTTTTTGTTTTGGGAAATGTTCCAATAAAAAAACTTTTCTTACCTACTTACTTTTTGAAGGGGCGGGAGACCAATAAAATGTAAAAAAGATAAAAACAACCATTTTTTTTGTTTTTAGGATTTTTTTCGTGTTTTTTTTTATGTTTTTGTTTCAACTTACACATTTTTTGTTTTGTTTTTTTTTTTTTTGTTTTTGGTTTGGTTTTTGTTTAAGAAAACAGAACAGAAACATAAAAGTTATGATAATAAATAAAGTATATAGAAATTAATATTTAAAAACAAATCTCTGCGTGTGGTGGGTCGTGGTAAGGTGAGGGGAGGGAAGAGGAGGGGAAGGGAGAAGGGATGTGTTACTGCTATGACTTAGTTCTTAGATTCTTCACAAATGTTTCAAAATTTTCAGAGAAAAGCAATTAGGAGGAGCTGCTCCCATTTATATATCGAAAATTCTTCAATATTTTGTTCACGTTTCAAACGGAATAAAGAAAACACTCTCTCTCCGATTTTGCTTTGCTTTAAGTTCTCTCTTTCATAAAATCTTATTGTTGTTCGTATTATTTGTTCTCGTTAACGTTTTTCGAATAAGTTCATTCTCTTTCACAATAATTCATTGATTTCTGGGTCCAAATGTTGTTGTTTTTTTTTAAACTTAGTTTTTACCTATGCATAACTAAAAAAAAAAAAAAAAAAAAAAAAAAACAAAAACCATAATATCATTATCATATAATATATATGCATATATATTATATATTTAATTTTTTGTTTTTTGTTTTTTTGTATGTGTTTAATATGGAATTAGAAACTAATTTTCAACTTCTGCTTGATTTCTATTCTCATTTTGCGTATTTGCCGCTGCGGTTCGCTACAAATTTTTGTTTGTTTTTTTTTGGTTTTTCATTTTCGATTTTGTTTTCTTTTTTGGGTTTTTGGTGCATTTTCAATATATGTTAACTCTCTCTTTGGAGAGATGATGGCTCAAAGGGCTTACTCCAAGCGCGCCTTGTAGGTGGTCTTCCAGATTTCGGCGAGTGTGACGGCGCTGTGGAAACGATGGAAAATGCACAAGGGCAGTGTGATGCGCTGAATGATGGACCAGGGCACAAAGCCATAGAACTCCAATTGCACCTGTTGAAAGATCGGGATAGAAGTTTAGAAGAATCTCTAACGTAATAAACATAAATGTACAGTTATCTCAAAAAAATATGAAACATGCATGGAAACAGGCAACATCCAGACAAAGTGTAACCTCGATTTGGTGCAGATCGACAGTTTGTAAATCGAGTAACAATCGTGAATCGTTAGATTAATGTTATTCATTCAAATATTGCAAGTTAAAGTATAAAAGAAATCGATGCCAAACTTTCGATATACCAATATTTAAATCGGTATTGTTAATTTAAGATAAATTTCAGATGAATGGTATTTAAGAATAGTTATATGTCAATAGAAATGAATGAAAAGATCATATGAATATAGTTATATATCAAAGTAAATATCGAAATCAATTTTCGATACATATCGGCAGTGATTGTTTGAAATATTGATGATCAAAGTGCCACCTATCGATGGAATATTTGAAATATAATGTATATATGTATGTATATACATACATAGTTCTAGTGATTTATCGTGGAGTGTGCGTGTGTGTGTGTGTAACGATTACATGCATGATTATAGAAAACACAACAAAATGTTAACGATTAGAGAACAACGAGATCAGTTAATCGTCTTACTTAATTCAGTCTCGCCTTACGTACATAGCTACTTACAGGATTGGCGAATACTTTTTGGGCTTCGAACGTGTAAATGGCAAACATGGCCACATTGCAGATCAGTAGGAAGGTGACAATCTGGCGACCAGGCTTGCTGCGATCATGCTCAGGCAAATGTACACGACGGCGCGACACATCGGCAATGAATAGCAATTGCAAAATGACCTGGAATACGGCAACTCCGCCGGTGGTTGTGACCAGTAGACTGGGTTCGCTCTCCAGCACTTTGAGGCTTCCGGCAATGATGCTAAACACGGAATAAGTGAACAGACCGAATGCCGAGATGCGCAACAAGATGTCATTAAGATTGGATTGCTCCTCGCAGCGGAATTTCAAATTCTTAACCCTGTGCGAAAATGAGGCAAAAATTGGGGGAAAATTCGGTGTTAAGGCAACATTGCAAGAGGGGGGCAAACACTTACCTTATAAAGCCCACTATGATGGCCAAAATGGCAAATGCCATCAGTATACAATGGCTGGCATCGGCCAGATAAACGGCCAATAGCGAGAACTTCTGATGACGCACCAAGACGAAGAAGAGTATCAAGCAAATTAACGCACCGACCAAGAGCAGTAGACCAAAGAAGAGACCCTTCGACGAGCCCACACAATCGACGCGCCCGGAACGTGCCTGCTGTGCCATGGCAACGGCGCGACGTGACAACATTACCTCCAGCCGGTGCTCCAGATCCTCATCGTTGAGTCTGCCTGGATAGCGGCCGATATGCTTCCACATAACATATAGAACAACAGCGCCGATCAGAGAGTACTCAATGATAAAGGGATAGAGATATGGGGCCGAGTCATAGACTATGGTACCCATAATATCGATACGACCGCAGGCAGTGGAGTTTAATGTGCCAATATTGGAGGACAGAGCCGCCGGATAGATATTGTCCAGGCTCTCTAGATTCTCAAAGGCCACCAAACCACCGGCGGCATCATCGTGCGAAATATCCGAATAGGTCTGAAAGCTATTCTCAATGCCTGGCCCAAAGAGATTGTTCATTATATTGACAGCACCTTCAGTGGTGCTGGTGGTGGTTGTGGTGGTGGCGGCGGCGGCAATGGTACTGCTGGGACTCAAAGTGCTTGTGGACGATACCAATTGATTGAGGAAGGCACTGCCGGTGGCAGCGGACACATCATTGGGCGCAATGTGCGATGTGGGGCTCGGTGCAGCACTGGAGAACAGACGCTGCAGGCTGCCAAAGGGTGACTCACTGGTCGGGCTGCTATCAATCAGGGACGCCATAGTGCTAGTGCGAGTGGTGGTAATGGGGATGCTGGTGGTGCTAGTGGTTGTGGTGGATATGGTGCTAGTGCCACCACCACCTCCTGTGGTAGTGGCAGCCGTTGTGGCACTTGTGATAAACTTCTTCAGCTTGCGGGCCATAGTAGTGCTGGGCCATTGATAGCCTGGCGTTGTGTATGGAGCACGGGTGGTTGTGGTGGTTGTGCTGCTGATTGCGATATCATCGCCACCGCCCATACCCAGACTCTTCGATATACCATTGACAGTATTCCTTAGCATCTTGGACAGAACATTGTCACTCTTGTAGACATTCTTTGGCAACAGATCTTCGCCATCGAGCACCTCGAATTCGGTATTTGGTCCCGCATGGGTGCGTAACACTGTTCCGGCATGACGCAAAGCATGCTGTCTTATCGAATAACCAATGGACGATGCATTCGGATCGGCCTCACGTTTCCGATGATAGATGGTGATCTCCAATAGCGATTCCTTGACCAGAGTGCGTATCCATACGCAGATATTGGTGGCCACCACATGCATCAGACCGAAACGTGCGATAACCTTGAATCGATGGATGTTTAGCTAAAAGAAATCAAAAAAAAAAAAAAAACAAAAGAAAGAAAACACCGCCAGAATGCAAAACAGGGCACAGAGGGGAGAACGGGGGGCAACTTGAGTATGACTTTTATCAAAGATTAGATTACTATATATATATAAATATAAATAGATAGAGAGATAGCATAATGCTAAGATATACGATATAACTATATCGTATATAAAAAAAAAAGTAGCGTCAATTTCGCTACGTTTTTTTCTTTTTCTTTGTTTCGATTTAGGCTAATATCTTATGTACATAAGCTAAAGATTATATATATGTATCTCTATTGTATATTCGTATATGTAATTATATACATATTATGTGAGTGAAATGAACGTATTGCAGTAAGGGTAGGATAGAGTAAGTACAGAGTAGAGTTTAGAGTTTAGAGTTTAGAGGTAAGAGTTAGAGTTAGAGTTAGAAAATGATTTGTATATCGTACCTGAAATGGCGGCCTAGTCTGCGATCGCGAATCGAATCAAATCGAATCGAATTTGGGGGCGGAGAGTAGTAGTAGTAGTAGTAGTAGTAGTAGTAGTAGTTGTTGTTGTTGGGATTATGTACACAAAAATGTATTTTTTTCATTAAATAACTACGTTGCAAAGAATTTTGAAATTTATTTGAAAAACAAAGGAATACGAAAAAAAAAAAAACAAACACAATGATGAATGATTGAGTGAAGTGACGTGAAGTGAAGTGAATGAGTGAATGAATTGATTGGATGGCATGATTGAATGAATGATTGATGGCAATGAAGTTGAGTGCGTGTTTTTTTGGTGGTGAATGTGAGACATTCGACACGGCCGAATACTTATAGAATTAAGCATGTGATAAGATGGTTGAGAGGAAGCATATTTGGGCGGGAAGGAAGCGTGAAAACAAACGAATACCGAGTGACGAGTAGCGAGTAGCGAGTAGCGAGTAGCGAGTGACGTTTAACCGATAACGAGTGAAAGTGAATATGGCACATGATTAGCTGTATATTATGAATGAGCGATTACGAATAAACGAAACGAGAATTCGAACCCAAAGTTAACTAAATTTTATGTAAACTGCCAATTAGCACGCCAATTCAAGATTGATTGTAATGAGTGAGTTTCAGTTTCAGTTTGAGTGTTTGAGTGCCGAGACCCTATTCTACAGATAGATATATAAACTAATAGACTAACCTTTCGATTTCGACTTTGAGGTTCTTGGCGGGGGGGTGGTGGATGGGTCTGGGTTTTGGGTAAGGGGTGTAAAGAGGAAGGAGATGTTTGGTGAAAAGATAGGGAACGGGTGCGGACCTTTATTGCTTTTCACTTTTTATGTGTGTATGTGAGTGTAAATGTGTGTGTCTGAGAGTGGGTGTGTATGGGTGTGTGTGTGTGTACTTAGTCATAGTTTAAAGTAGTTTAGTTTAGTTTAGTTAGGTTAATAGTATATATATAGTTGAAGTAGTATAATAACTGTTAGTCTTAATTGTTCATAAACTTAAATTAATATTCTATAACATCGACTTACCCTGGCATTCATGAAGATAAAGTACATTTGCATAAAGGTAAATATCATTTGTAGCAATGGATTCACTCCAATCAATATATGATGGCAGGGCGAATCGAATGGTATCTCAAAGAATGAGCCAAACTCCAAGCCAATATAGATCATGGCACCCAGACCAAAAGCTAATAGAATTGAATAAAATGATCATTCATACCTATTTGAATGAATTTAAGTTTCCTTACCGATGGCTCCAACTCGCAAAAAGAAACTACCATGTGTGAGATCACTGTGTGTGGTCTTTCGTTTACGTACATTCTTGGGTGTGACAGCAACTTCGGCATCCACGGGTGCTTCCTATTGAATAGATTCGCATCAGAACTAATCATTTAGTTATCATTGTTCAACTCACTTGATAGGCGGCAGCGGCACCTGCCTTGCCCGCCTTGCCCGAATCCTTAGAGCCTTTCGCATCCTTCGAATCGGCTGGATCGGCATTTTTCGATTTCTTTGATTTCTTCTCTTTGGGTTGGGGTTTCGGTTTGCTGCCACCATTGCCGCCATTGCAGCAAGAGCTTTCTGTAAGAATCAATCGATCAATCACCCAGTCACTTGAATTTGGACTGAACTTACCCTGCAGCAGGAAACAGAAGACATACAACAGGAAGAGTATACTGGTGCCGTATAGATAAGTGAAGAATGTCTCATAGTAGAGCACCGGCAAACGGTGTGTGGTCACATCGCTAATCACATAGGCAATGCAGACAACAATCAAGAGTATGGCATAAACCAAGCTGGTCACAATGAACAATGAAGTCCTGTATAAAAATAGTATTCCCTTTAATATGTTGGCATTCGAATCATTCGACGAGACAATTTAATTGTGCATCATTTTGTATGTGTGTGTGTGTGTGGTTGTCTGGGAGTTAACTGTGTCAAGATCTATCGTTCAATTTGACCCCCTTATCCCATTACAAAGTTAGTGTCTTTGTGTGTGTGTGTGTGTGTGTGTGAGGGTAAGTGTAAGTGTTTGACATGCATCTATTAGTGTGTTTTGGGCAAGTCCTTTAAAGTGATTTTAGTGCCAAGATCTTTTCTACTTTGATTCAAGAACCAGTCGGGATCCTCATTTACAGCAAGTAACTTCTGCTTTTTGTGCTCGATTCTGCCACACTTGGGCACTTAACAAGGAGTGCCTACTTACATACATATACATACAAACATATATATGCAAATCAGTTGCATGCTCTGACCCAGTTTAGGGAGCAAACATTGCTGCAAATGAGACGCCACCCCAAGCAGCCTAGCCACCCACCCAGCCACTTAAACACTTGGACCAGCCTCTGATTGGTGGGTGGGAGAAAATGAGATGGAGCATCTCCTTCCCTCCCTCTCTCTTTTCCCCCCATTCTTGGCAAATTGTTTGGGGATTTTTTGTTTGGGGTTCACCATATTACCATAGTTCAATCGGTCCTGTTATTGGATTTGTTTGATATGTGCCCTGTACCGTTATATTCGCTGGCATGAAACTGTATTTATTTGGATTTGGCTTAAATGTGTAGCAAACCCTATACATATAAGAAACGGACGATTTTAGCTTTTCATTGTTGTTTTTTTTTTTTGATCAGAGTTCTTAACTAGGCAACGAAAGGATAAAGGGATTATCTATAGGTAGATACATATATCTGAATTAGCGGAAGTAGCGGAATTAGCACATTATATACATATACATATACATTGTTCATACATACATACAGCGAGCAGGTTTAAGGTATGTGTGAGTGTGATTGTGTATGTGTGTGTGTATGTGGAATGTATCTTGAATGTTTCGGTTAGTTAGGGAAAGGGTAAAGAGACTTGGGATCAGTTCACTGAAAGGGAGTTGGGGGCACAAGACGGCCTTGAGTTTTCGGGGGTGTGCCTAGCCTCCCCCCGCCCCCCTTTCGACAAGTGTCACACCTTTGCAGGGGCTGCGGCATCACATTCTTGAGCTCCATTTCCTTATTGGCCGCATTATTCTTTTCAGCACTGTCCGTGCTGCCGGCCGTATGGGAACGGGATACCGGTAATGTGGCCATATTATCGCCACCTTCCACATCGACGGTAGCGACCTTCACTTCGCCGCCGCCCATTGTTTCCGTATCGGTCTCCGTTGTGATTGGTTTAATGTATCGACGATTCGAATTTTATATTATTTTTGTTAATGTTTTAAATATATTTATATATATGGGTTTATTTTATTCGTACACTGATTTCGTACACTTTACACACTGGTTCACTTTACTAGTTCTGGGGGGAAAATGAAACAATTTGCAGTATGCAACAGAATTTTAGAATTTAGCTTGCTCTCTCACACACAGTCTTTCTCTCTCTCTCTCTGGCTGTCTTAAGATCCTTTCGCTCTCTCTGTGTGTGTGTGTGTGTGTGTGGATTGTGTTTGAGAACTGCATACAACACATTTTTGTGGGCGACAAATGTGAGGCGTGGCCAAAAAGTCGAAAGGCTCGTAAGCCGCACTTTTGAGAGCTAATTGCTCATGCTGTAGTTGTTGTTGTTGTTGTTGCTGTTTGTTATCCTTCGGCTTTTGGAATGCGTCCCGGTGCGACCTAGTAACACACACATACAACATACACGTACGGAGAACGAGCGAGAGAGAGAGACTGCTTGAGCGAGAAACACCCTCGCTTAAAAGTCATCTCCTTGTGGATGCTGGATGTTGAAAGGGGCAAACGTGAGAACCATCGAGAGAGAGTATGAGAGAGAGAGAGAGAGAGCAGTGTGGAGTTCAAGTCTCTACTTATGTATGCCTTGAATTTCAATATTCTGGATTCGCTCTCTTTCGCTCACTCTGCCAGGTAGGCATCATGTATGTGTAAATGTTGGTTTGTTAGGGCCTTCTAAGTGGGTGTGTGTGTGTGTGTGTATGCTGCATATAGCATATAGCCCGGTACCAACATAATCGCTACTTCTTTTGCTCTTCCTCTCTGTCTCTCTCTCTTTGTCTATCTCTCTCTTTCCTTTTTGAGGGGCCTGGCTAAAATTAAAGCAAATACTTAGCGCGCCCTACTGCAAATTGTTTCATTTTTTGTATAAATATAAAATAAAAAACCAACACACACACACACTAACACTTCAACAGGCACACATATAAAAAAATATTCGAAAAAAAGATTAGTTAAATACACTTGATTTTAAAGTACAAGTGGAGAAATATACATATAGATGAATATATATATATATATATATTTCATCTAGATTTTAGCGTATTCTTTCAGGACACTTTTTCACTAATCACAGGACACGAAAACAAAAAATTCGAAATAAATTTGCCACAAAAATGAAATATAACTAAGTTCTTTCAGCACTTTTTCGCTTTTCTTCCTTATTTTTTCTTTAGCCAGACTTGGAATACTTGGAATACTTGGCTCTACCTTCTTCTTCGCACACATACGAACGCACGCACACACACACACACTTTCAGTTTCAGAGGGTAACGTTAGACACACGTCCAAGACCCTTTACTATCCAACTACAACTGAAAAGGCACGGCTCAGCTCACAGAGCTTAAAGGTCCACCAGAAGCAGAAGCAGAAGCAGCATCAGCAGAAGCAGCCGCCCTGCCTGCTGTTTGCGCCGAATCCACTCAAAGTCCATCCTCAGCGTGAACAGCATCCGCTCTCTCCTGCAGAGAGAGGATGCTTTGCATTCATCGAGCCAAAGCTCTGTTATAGGGGAAATGCACAGATTTTTGTATGCCAGAAAGTAGGACACATAAGTATGCCCATCTATGTATATACATAAGCATATATTTTGGCATAAGGAGGTGTACACACATACATACTTACATACATAGATTCAGTTGATTTGCCATATTCATTTCTATTTGCAAAAGAATTTTTACTTGATTGGTGGAATGCTAGAAGAGCTTGGGTTCTGCTCGTTATCATTTTTGCTAGCTAATGCGAATGTCCTTTCCCCTACAGCAGCTCACCAGAAATGATTTTGAAATAGTTCAGTTTACATTTTAGATTACCAACTTATTGGGTTTGTGAAGTGGCTTGGAGCCACTTTGATTTAAGTGCATTTCGTATATATCAATTGAATTGAAGTCAATTTTTTTTTTTGCCTAGCTTTCATTCAGTTGAATTAATCTATTCATTTTTCAATTAATCTCCCATATTCTCTCTCTGTTTTACTGTTTAAATGGGGTCAACTTGTCAAAGCCCTACAGCAAACATATTCCCAAGATACACAAAGACAACCCGCTATTCCATTTTTAATTGGCCTACCCCTTGAATAAGAAGAAGAAGAAGAAGGGATGATGCAGTGGGCTGAATGTGAATGCAGTGACAATAATGACACAAAATCACAAAATCAGAGGCAAAAAATCACATTCAAATCGAAGCAAAAACTGTCCTCACTCTGTCGGGCACAGAGCAACAGCCCAAAAACTCAATTACCCACGTTTTGCCACGTGTGTGTGAATGGCTGTGTGAACGAACGGCTGTAAGTGTGTGTGTGTGTGTGTGTGCGATGCGCCGGTCACGAGCCACAGCCAATCTTTATCCCATAAGAGTCATTCAGTTCATCTAGTCTACTTATTTACAATACCAAATTTTACGATAAAACAAGGAATAAACATGCACAGTGGTTGCAAAACAATTTTCAAACAAGAAATAAACACACAAAGTCACAGTGTGAATTGACTTTCCGTCATTTTCCATTAGTTAAGTTGTTTGTATTCAAAAATTTATCATGTCTCTAACATATTTTATTGAAAAGATGTCTTCGGAATCTCGGAATCTCATACCACTGTGCAGTCCGTCGTTGGCTTACGATAAAAGAAGCAGCGGCGTATCGTCGCTCACGTTCATGTTGAACGAAATCGTCGAATCGTCGTTGCCGTCATGCAGTCTACGTAATTTAGTTCCTGGACTTGGACAGTTGCCGCATCCTGTTTTTGGGGTGGCTTTTCGTTGTCGTCTCGTTTTATATATCGTAAGTCCTGTGGCACTCGGTTTTCGGCTTTCTCTGTTTCTGTTTTGTGCTCTTGTTTCACAACAAGCAACATCGCACATTCTGTTTTGGTTGCGCATTCTGTGTGTTTGGCATGCCGGGCCTCTGGGCCCTGCTACTAGCATACTGCATTGGTTCGTGACCCATGGAAATGGTTGGTGGAAGGGGACATACCCGACGACGACGACGACGACGAGGAGGAGGAGAGTGGCATGAGGGCAGAAGGATTTGCGTCGCGACTTTAGCCAACTGCGACGTAAATGCATTGAATGAACACATGATGATGGTCATAATGATGAAGGGTGAGTGAGCTGTCTCTCTCCCTCTCACTCTCTCTCTCTCAGTGCTCTGCTTGGCTTGGTCCTCAGCTGAGAAAATGTGAATTATAATCCAGAAGCTCTGTAAATCTTTGGTTCAATTTCAATTTACATTTTTCATATCATATCATCATTAACATCATCATCCCTTGCCTCCCTGGCCACTCCTCACATCCTAAAGAGTTAATTTCCCTCCCTTGCCCATAACCATTCTGCATTTTTTACGATTCCAGCTATAATTGTTCGGCCTCTAGCTTTTGTTGTGGTCATATCCTCAGTGCTCAGTTGGCGGGGGAGGGGCCAGAACATAATGAACATGTGTAAAAGCCTGAAACTCCTTTTAAGGTTTTGGTTTTGGTTAAAAGGGGTTGGTCGGGGTTGGTCGGGGTTGCTTGCATGTGTTATTTATATTACGCTTTATGCTTTTTGCTAACCCTCGGCTAAAATGCCAAAGTAAATTAACAATGTTTAACATTGAGTTTTAAAAATAGGTTTTGTTTTGTTTTTTTTTTTTTGTCGTCAAGGGACTTTGGGCCTAATCAGGCGTTGATTTTACAAGGTAAAACACAAAACCAAAATAGAATAAAACTTCTTTGATCTGCATTGAGAGGAGGGAGGAGAAAAAACAAACCAGCAATGCTTAATAAAATGTTTTAACAAATTTTAAAATCATATAAGAATGCAGATTTCTTATATTTGAAGTATGAAAAGTGTTGAAAAAGTCTTGATAGATCAAAAAATCCTTGTGTGGTCTTTAAATCAATAATTCTTTCAAATGTTTTTGTTTTGTCTATTAAAACATCGATTGAAGTATTGTTAGTACAAATTTGGCTATATTACTTTTACTTCGTTATATTTTAATTCAAATCGATGGCCATAATATAGTATAAATGCTTAGAATCTAAAGACTCACTAAAATTTAAAACAGTTTTCAGTTTCATTTCACTCAATTCCATGATTTGTTTTCTTAAGTTATTTCATAACTATGGGAATGCATTTGGAAAATATAAAGACTTTATTCTTAAGCTCAATGTTAAATCTCATTCATGGATAGATTGACTTCCAATAGAACTTATTTAGAAACGATAATGGAATTTGAACTAAATTCACTTTAGTTGATTAGTTAATTATGGAATATTGCATAATTGATCAACTTATTGCAAGTAATAACAAAAAACACATAAGAATAAGAAAATTCATCAATTTTCGACAGCTTGTCGAAAAGTTCATTCGCCATCATCTAAAGTTGTAAAAGTTTGCAAGAGTGCAAAGTACTTAGCCTCGAGTTGTACATTGTTTTGCTTGTGTTTTATCATTTGGGCCGAGCCCAAAAGCCAAGCATCAATATATATATGTATGTATGGAGGTATATATATACTGCAGATGTATTAAGACATATATGAATGAATGTTCACACAAAGTATGTAGAACTAGCGAATGTAAGTCATTCGTACAATGACACTTTATGCCAGAGTCGCAGACACACAGATACAGATATACAGAGAGATGGAGATGGAGATGGCTGATGGCTGATGGAGAAGGGTGGGCACAGACAGGGGGGGTCAGATGCAGATAGGGTTGCATCGGGCCGGATTGGGTAGAGGATTGGTTGGCTTTCGGTTAGCTTACAGACAATGGAAAACAAAAACTAAAGTGAAATCTGCCCAACGCAGTCAGCCAAGTGGAATATGCTTGTCTCGGGCTTTTTTTTTTTTTTTTTTTTGATATTTGTGTTTTTCTTTTTTCTAACATTTTTTTGTATACATATTTTGTGTGTGTTTTTGTTATTGCGTAATTTGTTTGCAACTTCTTTGTGCCACAATTTTTTGAATGACTTTTCGCTTCCGAATGCAGAGACAGAGAAATGCCCAAAGAGGGAGGGGGAGAAAGGAAAACGAGTGTCTTTTAACAATAGACCATAATCGGAAATGTAAGTCAAATACTTTGGTTCGTTGACATTATAATCCGCGATATGAAACAATGCTCCCTTGCATGTCACAATTATAATAAGAATCGTCATCATCCACATCATCATAAGTGCATTGAGAATGTTTGTCTTGGCGAGAACTCCAATATGTAAGAGGTTAGGCCAAAATACAAAGTCGGTTGAGTTTCAGAGTTCAGTTTTTTAGAAAAACTAGAGTTTTTGAAAGAATTCACCCTCGATAAACAGCTTAGACTTGGACTTATTATAATGAATATAATCCAGCACACACTGCGTATACGTAATTTTTGGTTGACAAATCTCTTTTAGTTTTATTTCTTTTAAATTAGTTAAACCTTTCCCATTAATAAAAATTGTTATTAATTAAGAGGTGCTTGCTCTACTTTACTAGGTCATACACAACTAAGATCTAGGTGTGATCGTATACATATATATTAACAAGAGTTAATGGTGGGAGATCGGGGGGAGGGGCAACTGGGAATTGTGTTTAATTATACAAAATTTTAACAAATATCCAAAATCATAAGCTTAATGTAAAACTAAATGCCATTAATGATATATACATATATATATATGTAGATATATAGAGGGTATATGTACAATATATATATATAATATAATCTGACCTTTTCTGTGGTTTCGTCAGATGAACCGCATGGGGATGTGATTTCACGCTGCAACGGTTTTTATATAGTATTTTTTTTTTGTTTTTGTTTTTGATTCTTAACGTTCTTGTTGATTATGAGTTTCAGATAGAAGTTGATATAGATAGAAGGTTCTACTAAGGTTGAAGTTTAGGGACAAAGACAGAGACAGAAAGGCCTAAAGAAAGGTTTTTGTTTTGATAGAGATAGCTTAAAAGAGTTGGATGAGAATGGGTTGGGGATTGGGATGATGAATGATCTGAACACAGTGATGTGTGATTGTGTGTGTCTCTCTCTGTGTGTGTGGGTGTGTGTTTGTGTCTGGCGGTGATTAGCAAAATTATGAGAACAAAACAACACAACTTTACAATTACAATTCTGAAGGTAACATAAAATAGGAATGAAAATGGCTTTAGGGTTGCGGGTTCGGGGGAATTTCGACGGGTTTTCAACACTTAGTATACATAGATTTTCATTGGAACACACTTACTTGGCATTTTTTGGTCGTCGTGCATCGATGGGAAAATCATCATCGAAATCCAAATTGAAATCTTCACCCAAATCGTGTGGGACTAAAGGTGTGCGCTGATGTGCAGGACTTGTGTGATAGCCATCGCCATGTAGCTATTCGATTTGAATCAATAATATTCGAGAGGAGACAGAAGAATTGATAGATTAGCTAGAGAATTCTCTTCATTTGGTATCTCTTGATAAACAACAATAAATTGGAATTTACATATATACAAGTTAATAATCATATTTATGGTATGGTATATAAACAATGAAATATCATGCGAATTTTCAAATTTTGTTTTTCAACAACATAGAACAAAAACCGTATAGAAATAATTTCAATTCCAATTTATTGCAAATATATGTTATGTATGTATAGTGATCGATCTGGAAATGTGTAATTTTTCGAAATTCGGACCCCCTAAAGTATGCAATAAAGAGAGAGATTTTGATATGTTTTAAACCTAAACTAAAATTTGTTGATGCAAATATTGCTTCAAAGTTCTACAATAAATTCTTTCAATTGCATACTTTTGGGGGCGAATTTCATTTATTTTACATTCTAGATCTGCCACCATAAATAAAATCATATATAAAATATATATAAATATAAAATTAAGAAGTTAAGGGCGAATCGGCGGTACTCGTGCAAGGATTTTGGTTTTATTTTCGAATTAATAAATATTTTTGGTTTCGTTTGGTTTTTCTTTTAACAATAATTTTCACAGTTTTTGATTGATTGATTGATTGATTGGTACGAAAACGTTTGTTTTTTTTTTTGTTTATACGGATCTAAAAGAAAAATTGACTTTGAAAAATTATAGAATATAAATTATTGTGTTTTTATTTGATAAAAATAAAAATCGTTATCAGTGTTTGGATAAAGGTATGTATGATATGATAATTATATATAAGTATGGCTATATTTAATGGATAATAATGATGGAAATAGACATATAATTTTGTAGGCATGTATAAATTTTGAATTATTATATTGAAAACTTTCATAAAAGTTGAAATTTTCTTGTTAATTTAAAGCTTATTTTTGATCTAAAGATCATGAATTTTTTGGTAGTTATAATATAAATCGGACATACAAGTTAGCACACTCATCCTCATGCGAGGCCTCCTCCCATACAACCAGCGCCCCTGGAACGCCTTGTCCTTCAGTCACCAGACCATGCCCCACACCTCGGCATCTGCTATCACAACAGGACTCGACCGACACTTTCTACCAAAAACGTCTGAACGAGCATCGGGCAAAATACCCTCTATCGATTTAAGCCTTGACCTTACACTCACATTTCATGCACTCACATTTCACACATGTTAGGGACATTAACAGACCACACAACACGCGTGCATCGCGACCCACACTAGCAATCTAAGTGACACCAGCCCACTCACACTTCACACACTCACATGTCACACACCAACGGACCACACACAGCACGCGTGTATCTTTTAGCCGACTAAGCTACCTACGTCTTCTATTTCCTGTAAACACACTTAGCCAAGTAAGCGACTTATGTCCCCTAGTATTTATGCGACCCTAGCAAAACGCGACCCTTGTCGTTCACACTAGGCACTTCACTTCCCTTTCTAGTATAAGCACTTTGAATATTGCCGATAAGCAGAATTCGCCGGAAGAGGCGACCCACTTCTGACACGATCCCAACGCCGCTGCCAGCGACACAACGCCGCAGCCAGCGCCCCTTGGGCATCTTGGAGTATATTTAAAGGATCACGCTCGACAGGGCGGGCAGTCTTAGTTTAGACGTAGAACTAGTTATGTCAAGTACAACTAAATAAAATCTTATAACGTTGTAAATCAAGTGTTGTGTTGTGTCTCACTGTAAGAATCCCGAGTTTCCCAAGTCCAACCCTTGTATCTAAGGAAGGAAATGGTAAGAATTCCCCTATATGGGAAATGGAAACTCATAACTGGCGCCCGAGCAGGGACACGTAATTTTTCTAGAGGCCATGATAGTGCTAACCGCCCTTCGGGGGGAATCTAGAAACATTACGGGTCTAGACAACAACACGAAGAGCTCCACAGTTGAATGCAAGCCATGTCAGTAAAACGCATATTAAAGAAAAATAATTAATTGCAACTAATTGCTCAGGCACAAACCTGACCTATCACAAATATCAAAAAAAAAAAAACAAAACACGAAAAAAATAATATAGGCAACTTGGCCAACGGGAAACGCTTCACCTAACAATGATGATATTTGAGACCAACGCGTGCCTCGGCTTGCATAAACTGCTGACTCTTCGAGTAACCGTCCCGAACACATTATGCCAAAACCGCACTCTCACGCCAGCGAAGTCTGACAAAGCGGAACTGGCAAAATGAAGGGAGAATTTTTGCGCCTCTTGCATTTTTGGCGTTAACATGTGAACAAAAGAAACCGGAAGGGGAACGACACGCTCCCGTGTTTGGCCACGGGCCCCAAAGAAGAATATATCAAAAATAAAAAAAAAAGGGAGATAACTACATATAATAATAAGGTTCAATGATCCCTATGTGGGAGCATGCCATCCAATCTAACTCCCCCTTCCGGTATCTTACAAAACGAATAACTGGTTGAAAGACCAAGTCCTCCTTCAGAGAGGGCGGAAAGAGTCGTTTTTATTAACAAATGAATGGTTGGAAAACCAAGTCCTCCTTCAGAGAGGGCGGAAAGAGTTCATTTTTGATTAGCGAATGACTGGTTGAAAGACCAAGTCCTCCTTCAGAGAGGGCGGAAAGAGTTCATTCTTGATTAGCGAATGACTGGTTGAGAGACCAAGTCCTCCTTCAGAGAGGGCGGAAAGAGTTCATTCTTGATTAGCGAATGACTGGTTGAAAGGCCAAGTCCTCTTTCAATGAGGGCGGAAAGAGTTCATTCTTGATTGCTGAATGACTGGTTGAAAGGCCAAGTCCTCTTTCAATGAGGGCGGAAAGAGTTCATTCTTGGTTGCTGAATGACTGGTTGAAAAGCCAAGTCCTCCTTCAAGGAGCGGCGGAAAGAGTTCATTCTTCGAATGACTGGTTGAAAAACCAAGTCCTCATTCAAGGAGGGCGGAAAAAGTTCATTCTTGGTTGAAAGGCCAAACTTTCCTTCTGAGCAAGGAACTGCTGAAAGTAGAAGCATACGAATGGTTGAAAACCCAGGCCCTCATAAGGAGCTGCGAAAATACGAGCTAGTACCCCAACTATTAAAAATATCAACAAACTCTTGCTCTTTGATTCTGTCATTTAGTTTATTAATCAGGTTATCTTGGAATAGTGGAAAACGACTCCTCATATGGATAATCCAGATATTCCTGAATGATCAACTCAGGAACGTTAATCGGCTTCGGGAACGGAAAGGGGATTGTTTCCTCATCTTCATCCGGAACAGGCACAGTAATTCCTGAGCTGGCAGAATCATCCTCCCATAAATTGTAACTCTGATCAAAGCTGGGGGACCCTCCTCTGATGACCCGAGGGAACAATTCAGAACTCGAATCTGCAACTATGATTTCCTCCTCCATGCTCTCGTCATCAGAAGGGGAATCGCAATAAATTATTCCCGTTTGCACAGTTGGGTTGAAATTTCCGTCCGATCGCTTCATATTCTTGGCTGATACTAAATTAAACCTTACACCAGCACTGACCACTATGGTCTTTGAAGACGAGAATATGCTTAGTCAGACGATTGAGGTAAAAGAAACAAAAATTCCTAAAAAACAACAATGCAGGACAGAATCAACGCATAAAAGGGGTGAAAGGAGAAATATGAAACACATGCACAAGCGCATTTTCAATTATGCACGCTCAGCATAAATAACGCGAAAACCGAAAATTGTTACCCCTTCCAAGAGTTTGAGGAATGGTGACAGCATAAATGAGCTACTAGATTGATGGCTGTCTAGCATATGGTATCCTAATGTGTATTTTTCATTCTTACAGATAATATTGTGAGTATCACGAATCGTAAAATTTGCTACCCAACGGGTGAGATTCAAATCCAGGTATACACATACACACTTTAGGAGTCACCCACTCATAAAAAACAAGTATCGCGACCTACAATAGGGAATATAGAACTATTTAGAAATTGAAAACAGTTGCTGTAAAAAAAACTGAAATGAGTGACAACGAAAACTTGAGCAATTGGCAGCCGCAGGAGATGCCGCGTACGTCACATTGGACAGTGATACCATGGTGAATACGCCACCAGTAGTCACACCTGTGACCCATAGCGAACCTAGATCCCGAGTCGAGTCAACCGGTCAAGCCGGAATACTCAATTTAAAAACCTACGTTCCCAATTTGAATGCCAACGCAGCATTTTAGAGATGGAAGAAAAAGTAATATTTAAGTATCATGATGAAATGGGGCATGTAGGAGTAGACAAAGTAGCCGACTTGATAGGTAAAAATTATTGGTTTCCCAGCATGAGAAAGGAAATTGATAAGCTTGTAAAAAATTGTCTCAAATGTATAACGTTTTCAAACAAATCAGGAAAACAGAAGGATTTCTTCACTCCATACCCAAAGGAGATAACCCGTTTCAATATTTACATATACATAGATCACTATGGACCGATACATAGTAAAGATAGCAAAATGAAACACATATTAGTCGTAATAGATGCATGTAAGTTATCATATAAAGCTTTGAGACTCCAAAGCTTGCGCAGATCGCAGGTGATATCCAGCTCTACAGTTATCACTCGAGGCTTTGGTCCCACAAAGCTTGTATATTGCAGCTGATAGCAGCTTGAGCTCGATAGGCTTGAAGCCCGCACCCACGTGTGCGGAAAGCAGTATCAAAAAGAACTCAAAAGGCACTACACGCAATGCTAAAGCGGTAGATGTCTAATACTTATAAATTAACCTAACTAAATAAATAACCTAAATAAATTGGAAAGCAACGAAATTATTAACTTGTACTAAATTTGTGCGGTTATTTGCTACAAAGAGTACGAAATCAAGTGAAGCAATCGAAGCACTGGAAGAATACTTCAAAGTATATAGTAGACCCAAGAATATAATATCAGATAGAGGCAGTTGCTTCACCTCCAAAGGTTTCGATGATTTTATTAAGGAATGTAATGTTAATCATATAAAAAAAGCGACAGCATCACCACAGGCTAATGGACAAGTTGAGAGAGTCAATAAAGACCTAGGACCCATGATTGCCAAGTTAGTTGACAGTGAAAACAATAAGCAATGGCATACAGTATTGGATAAGGTAGAGTTTACAATGAATAACACAAGAAACAGATGCACCAATGAATATCCAAGTATAATGCTATTTGGTATAAAACAAGAGGTAGCATGATAGACAGCTTAAAGGAAAATGTAATAGAAGTGAATCAAGTTTAAGAAAATCGAAACTTAACAGAAATAAGGGAAAATGCAGTCATTAAGTAACAAAAATCACAAAAGCTAACAAAAAGGAAAAGAATAAAAATAATTATGTTCCGAGTAATATTATAACACGGAAGAAGCTACACAAGTCACACATTAAGTAAAAACACACTTATACACATAGCACTTAAGCAACAAGAAGCTAAGTTAAAATTAATATCACACTAAAAACACCCTTCTACTTCCGATACAATACAATACAAGCCCCCTCATTTTGTGCCTCTCATTGGCGGAGAGCTGCAAGGTCTTTAAGTATGAGTCCCCAATCGTGACGTTGCAACAAGGAAAGGGATGGAGAATTGAAGGACACTCAAATCTGGTACACGTAATCCCTCTCGATTCACTCGCGGGCTTTGCCGAAAACTTGTCATCAGCCCTGGATCAATACCCTTCTGGGGACTTGAAGACATTGGCCACCCTGAAAATTAAGGATCTAAACATAAAAATCGAGGAACTCACGGCCTCCCACAGGAGGACTAGACGAGCAATCAGATGGCTAGGCTCAGCTTGGAAATGGGTAGCAGGATCACCGGACGCTGCTGACTGGGACCAGATCTTACAATCCCAGGACTCTCTGATTAGAGAGAATAACCAACAATTCACCATAAATAAACAATTCCTGTCCGGCATTCAAGAAGCATTCGACAAAATAAACGAACTTGCAGGAACCCTGAACGCAATAAACAGGGATAACGACTCCGAACTATCCATCCTGTTGAACAAAATCTTGCTACTTGAACGGAAGCTGGATGAGATCGTGCGAGCATGCCAACTCGCAAAAGTTGGGGTGATCAACTCAAACCTATTGGATATAGACGAGTTGGAGGACATTATCAACACCACACCAAGCTTGCCTTATAACAACATCATTGAGGCCATCGAATTTGCCCAACCCACTATCTTCGTAAACGGGACCCTACTCCTTTACAACATAGCGATGCCACGGGTACTACAACAGGAGTACTCGGTGCAGATCATCAGGCCAACCATAACAAACAATCAACAAATCGACATTCCTTCAGGAAAGATACTGGTTGGACCACGAGACACCTACATGATATCCAAGAGCTGCCAGACCATGGGTAACATCACCATTTGTAAGGAGTCAGACCTCACTCACCTGGATGAAGAGTCTTGCCTGCCAAGACTAATAAAAGGCGGAACCGCAAAATGCCACTCGATAACCAACACGGCAAGCCCCATCGAGTTGTTAGAAGATGGTACCTTATTCACGACCAACTTTAGAGGGAAGTTGACAAACGGCGTTGTAGAATCGAAACTAAACGGGACCTTTGTTATTCAATTCTCCAACGAATCGGTGACCATCGGTAACAAAACTTTCAGAAGCCAGACGGTTACAAGGATGGTGGCTATACCATCCACTTTGTCCGAAATCGTAAACGAAGGACACCGACTAAACGTGGAATACATTCACGACTTGCACATAAACAATCTACGACGCCTCAACACTCTAACGAAAGGAACCACCATCACGGCCGGCTGCACCATCCTCGT
Organism: Drosophila willistoni; assembly: GCF_018902025.1. Taxonomy (NCBI): domain Eukaryota; kingdom Metazoa; phylum Arthropoda; class Insecta; order Diptera; family Drosophilidae; genus Drosophila; species Drosophila willistoni. The sequence goes on from NW_025814052.1 coordinate 11,762,693, forward strand.
ATTTCTCGCCATCTTCATAGGTTGGATTCTGAAGAAGACGCTCCAGAAACCAGAAACAACACCCAAAATTAAGGGATCTCCGAGACGTCGATTTTTAAGGGGGGAGGAGTTAGCACACTCATCCTCATGCGAGGCCTCCTCCCATACAACCAGCGCCCCTGGAACGCCTTGTCCTTCAGTCACCAGACCATGCCCCACACCTCGGCATCTGCTATCACAACAGGACTCGACCGACACTTTCTACCAAAAACGTCTGAACGAGCATCGGGCAAAATACCCTCTATCGATTTAAGCCTTGACCTTACACTCACATTTCATGCACTCACATTTCACACATGTTAGGGACATTAACAGACCACACAACACGCGTGCATCGCGACCCACACTAGCAATCTAAGTGACACCAGCCCACTCACACTTCACACACTCACATGTCACACACCAACGGACCACACACAGCACGCGTGTATCTTTTAGCCGACTAAGCTACCTACGTCTTCTATTTCCTGTAAACACACTTAGCCAAGTAAGCGACTTATGTCCCCTAGTATTTATGCGACCCTAGCAAAACGCGACCCTTGTCGTTCACACTAGGCACTTCACTTCCCTTTCTAGTATAAGCACTTTGAATATTGCCGATAAGCAGAATTCGCCGGAAGAGGCGACCCACTTCTGACACGATCCCAACGCCGCTGCCAGCGACACAACGCCGCAGCCAGCGCCCCTTGGGCATCTTGGAGTATATTTAAAGGATCACGCTCGACAGGGCGGGCAGTCTTAGTTTAGACGTAGAACTAGTTATGTCAAGTACAACTAAATAAAATCTTATAACGTTGTAAATCAAGTGTTGTGTTGTGTCTCACTGTAAGAATCCCGAGTTTCCCAAGTCCAACCCTTGTATCTAAGGAAGGAAATGGTAAGAATTCCCCTATATGGGAAATGGAAACTCATAACTTACATATAGCTTATGGAAAGCTTTCACAAATTGATCGACTGGATGGGTTAGGGGAATCCAATTTGGATAAATAAATGTTTAAACATGCTCTACGAATGTAAAGATGAGGCGTTTTGTATGTATGTATGTACATATGTATGGAAGTATCCTTGAATCCTTGTAACGAGTATCATGGAAGCCAAGCCCCTACCTTAACCACTGTGCCGACCTGATTCGACTCGGATGCCGCCGATTGGCGATTGTCCAATAGATTCGCTCGCTCCATATTTTCCAATTGCAATGTCGTCTCTCTGGGCTGATCCAATAAACGTTCACGCATTTCATGTATATAGGGACAACGCTGCATTCCTCTTCCTCTGTCTCACTTGAAGATCTTTTCCAGTTCGATCTGATCAATTGTTTGGGTTTATAGTTTTTTATGTATTATAGATTCTAGTATTTTGGTTTTGTTTTGTTATTTTATACTGGTTTAACTAGCCCAATTAATTAGTTCTAGCCGAGTAAGAGTTAGAATATAATTGGCAAATGCCTATAAAGTTTATTGGGAGGTAATATTTTAGGTTTTGTTTTTTATTTTGTTTCGATAATGCTTTAAGTGTTTGGTTAATCGAGAAAAAATCAGTCATACAGTTTGCGGCAGTAGTTTTGATTTAAGACTTTTAGTTAGCAATTTGGTCGTTTCTGGAATCAAAAAGAGAAATGGAAAACAATTAAATGGAAAATCGTATGAATATATAATATTAAGAATATTAATGATTATAATGATTCAGAGCTTAAATTTAGTAAATATGTATTTATTCAAGGCGTTTCATCTCTCTCACACCTATTAGCACAGTAGCGCGTCGATTCTTATGAAGTTTGATAAGAAATTAGGATCTCAAATAATAATTGAATATGCCTGATTTTATCACTCATCAGGAATGTATATAACTTTGACAAGATAGAGAGAATAAACCGATATTTGAAAAAAATAAATAAGTAAGTCTAATTAAAAATGGCAAATATCTCGCAAGTCCTGTGAAGGATCAGGACGAAAATGGTGTCATAAAACTCCAACCATCAAGGTCTATCTTCGGTGCAAAGGACATTTCAGTGGTCCTGTGGAGAGCTGAGATATTAAGGATTGTATCCAGTTTTTTGACTACTTGGTTCAATTTGGGACTTGGAAAAAATGACAAGTCCAAAATATAGAAAGAGTGCTCATAACTCTGTCATTTTAAGGACGATTGAGATATCCTTTGGCCAGCTTAAAGTCCTTGTCCATGCCTATCGATGGACATCATCAGGTCCTGGAATGTCGTTGGAGTAGCTGAAAAAAAGGACGTTTTTGGAGTATTGCATGTCCTGCATCCTTTGATAACCCCAACATTTTTTGATGCCAATCTGTAGAGATCATTAAGGACATCTTAGGAAACCATGTTTTTTGTCCTGCGCCAGGATTTGTGGACTCTAGAGCTAAAAAACGAAAAAAGGATAATTTTCTCGATGCCATATCTTCGCAGGACATTAGTCGAATTCGACAGAACACAAGTTTTTGGATGTTCCAGGAGCAGGACTACCGATCTGCATTCAAGGATTTGCAATATCCTTTAATAAATGTTGCTCGAATTTTTTGTAAGGGGGTTGCTCAGAAAAATGGCGAAAAATCGCAAAAAACCCATAAATGTCCTTATAACTCAGTCATTTCAAGGACAAGCAGGACATCCTTTTGTCAGATTATAGGCCTTAGTGATCCGCTTCGACTGACGCTAACAGATCCTGGAAAGTCCTTCAGGAAACTGAGATAAAAGGACTTTTCTGTTTGACCAAAAATGGCCAATATCTCGCAAGTCCTGTCAAGGATCAGGACGAAAGTGATGTCGCAAAACTCCAAACATCAAGGTCTAACTCCGGTGCAAAGGACATCTCAGCAGTCCTGTCGAGAGCTGAGATATTAAGGATTTTATGGTTTTGGTCCAGTTTTTAGGCTTCTCGGTTAAATTTGGGACTTGGACACAATTACAAGTCCAAAAAATAGAAAGAGTGTTGTTGTTGTCGTAGTTGTTGTTGTTGTTGTTGTTGTTGTTGTTGTTGTTGTTGTTGTTGTTGTTGTTGTTGTTGTTGTTGTTGTTGTTGTTGTTGTTGTTGTTGTCGTAGTTGTTGTTGTTGTTGTTGGTGTTGTTGTTGTCGTTGTTGTTGTTGTTGTTGTTGGTGTTGTTGTTGTCGTTGTTGTTGTTGTTGTTGTTGGTGTTGTTGTTGTAGTTCCTCTTGTTGTTGTTGTTGTCGCAGTTGTTGTTGTTGTTGTTGTTGTCGTAGTTGTTGTTGTTGTTGTTGTTGTTGTTGTTGTTGTTGTTGTTGTTGTTGTTGTTGTTGTTGTTGTTGTTGTTGTTGTTGTTGTTGTTGTTGTTGTTGTTGTTGTTGTTGTTGTTGTTGTGGTTGTTGTTGTTGTTGTTGTAATTGTTGTTGTTGTAGTTGTCGTAGTTGTTGTTGTTGTTGTTGTTGTTGTTGTTGTTGTTGTTGTTGTTGTTGTTGTTGTTGTTGTTGTTGTTGTTGTTGTTGTTGTTGTTGTTGTTATTGTTGTTATTGTTGTTGTTATTGTTGTTGTTGTTGTTGTTGTAATTGTTGTTATTGTTGTTGTTATTGTTGTTGTTGTTGTTGTTGTAATTGTTGTTGTTGTTGTTGTTGTTGTTGTTGTTGTAGTTGTTGTTGTTGTTGTTGTTGTTGTTGTTGTTGTTGTTGTTGTTGTTATTGTTGTTGTTATTGTTGTTGTTGTTGTTGTTGTTGTTGTTGTTTTTGTTGTTTTTGTTGTTGTTGTTGTTGTTCTGCGCATTTACTAATCGAATATACATACTAAATATGGTGTGTCTAGCTAGAATACTTTTTGACATAAACGCTTCATTACAATATCGGGGGGCGGAAAGGGGCGTGACAAAATTTTCAAATAGACTTTATCACTTTACATACTACACGAGCCGACAGTCCAAATTTGGTGGCTCTATCACTTATAGTCTCCGACATCTACGCGTTCATACGGACGGACGGACAAACGGACATAGCTAGATCGACTCCGCTGTTGCTGCTGATCAAGAATATATATATATACTGCTATGGGGTCGGAAAAGCTTTCTTCTGCCTGTTACATAAATTTTGGCGACTTAAATATACCATTGATTCCTAGGGGTGTATGGTATAAAAATAAGACTTTATTTTGACTTTTAGTTATGGAACAGGTCATATTTCAGGTTCAGACTGCCTTCGCTTATAAACAAAGTGTTGAAAAATGCTTCGTTTTCTTTTTTAGTTCCTCTATTTATGAACATTGTATAATTTGCTTTGTATGCGTATAGTATGAATTTGTGTTGTTGTTCTTTTTGTTTCATATTTCTGAAATAACCTTGAAATTGTTGATTGAACATTAGACACAACAAGTGGCGCAGGCAAACGCGAAAAGAAAAAAAGAAAATTCCAAAATTTTGTTTTCTTTCTATGCGTCGAGATGGATCGTTAAAATAATTGAAACGAAAAATGTTAAGTTATTTTGAGGAATTTAAATCCAGTCCAGAGAGTGCGTCCATGTCCAACGTGACAGATTGATGGGGCCCAGAGTCAGTCCATGACGGAATCTATAGGCTCATATAGCTAGTTGCCGTTGGCCATAATGTTAATACCCTTAGACTGGGTTAACTTAATGGTTTGGTCTGTTGGAATTGGGACTGCATGGAGCAGATCAATTGCTTGCAAAGAGTATACTCAAGTCGTTAAGTTTTTAATAACAGGAACTTGTTAGATTGTCTTCTTTTGGTTAGAATTTGTTTAGCTTATATGCCAGTGCCCCAAAACTTTTGCCTTTGGCACGCATTCAAAATAATTTGTGATGAAATTTTGCATGTTGCAGATTATATCAACGAATCAACGATTCGGGGAGTGAATGGGGTAAAGTTGGGTGGGGTTATACATATATATATGTATGTATATATATGGAAATATATGTACACATTCATACGCACAATGAATGGAATTGGGATGCTTGTGGGCGAGGTCGTGTGCCATATATCTGGTGACGGGGGACGGGAATAAACCAATGTGCGGGGATTGGCGGGAGGGATGCCTATAAATGCCTACAAAAACAAACAACAACAAGTGTAAGATGTGATCTGAATCGACGTGTTGTGGTTGTATGTGTTCGGTCGAGGAATCGATTGAGTTATAAACATAAATATCGAAATGTGTTGCTCCCCTCCCCCTGTTCATGTCCGCTGGAGTGTTTATTGAAGTTGGCCATTTGAGTTTGTATAGATTGAATTGATACATATTTTTGTTAGGTGATCCATCTATGATTTATTTTATAAATATTTAACTTACAATTTGTCTGTCTGTTTGGTATTTCCTAATGCTCACCTTCTTAATCACTCTATTTAACAATGCTAAAATCAGTTTTAAATGAGTCACTTATTTCTCAATGTCTACATAAATCAAGTTGATTGATTCATTCTCATTCTGACCTGATCTTATACTCTTCCCTCTCACTGGATCTATTTTCATCCCTTTCTCATTCTTAGTATCTTGATCCATTCTGTTTTTATTGATATTCGTTATTATATAAGTTGGAATTGATTTATTACTATAAAATGCTATTGATAAGAATGTCTTATATTCAGAAATAAATACAGCTAAATGGGTAGAGCTTCCCAGATAAACATCTAGTTTTTCACTTAAGAACCGATCTATTAAGATGTTGTTTAATTTAATTAGATTTACATGTATTTGAAATAAAGAAAGTAAAATTTTTAATGCCACAACAAGGCGGAAAATATAATAAAGTAGTCAGTCTAGAAATATTCTAGTTTACCCACATTTAACATAATATTTCGTTTGCTTTTATCGAACTTTTGTTGGATTTTTTTTTTTTGTTTTGCTATTGGCATTCATGGTCAAGTCCGATGGCAGACTTGTGGCATGTTCTCGCTTAGCTCGGCTAATACCATTAACATTGGATGGCTAACAAACACCTGGTAGAAGGTGTCAGTTGCCAGGGGCCCACACCGAAAATTAAAAAAAAAGCCAGCAAAATGCAACCCAAAAAACTTGTTAATTACACTGTCTTAGTGATTTTGGAAGATCTATGCGAATTTGTGGACTATGTGCTAAATTGACCCAGTTCAGTCCATGGCAAGACCAATTAGATAATGAACAAATGTAATAGACAAAGGAAGAAGCCAATACAAAAAGGGAGAGTAAAGGGAAACCACCTGTGGAAATGAGTCGAAAGAGTCGAAGAAACTGCATCTATTTTTGATTTAGACCGATCAATCTATGCTCTCATTCTTGAAACACAATTCTCAATGTGTAAACATATTAGTTTGTTATAAATAAAACACTGGAAATGATGCATATGATTTGATACTTGTTTTCCTCCTCATGATGGTCGTTGATAGATTACAGACTGAGAGACCCAGACCCAGACCACACCCACCCATCTAACCACCCAACCACCCATTCATCTATCCATTCATTCATTCATTCACTGGTGGCGCCCACACTGACAACCGGATATGCAATTGTATCTAACAGAAGAAAACAAAAAACGACAACGAAACATCAAAATGGAAATGGAAATGAGAATGAGGCACCATGAGAACCACCAAGCAACCAGATGGACACAGGCATCACAGATGAGATGCAAGTCGGGGAAATAGCGTGACCTTATAAACAATAAATGCAAACAAAAGTCAAAGGAAAAACCACTAGAACCACACAGACAGATCCCCACTCCCCCACGTCAATCGCACCCCTGATTCGTCTGGGTGTGGATGAGTATTCCCTTTTTGGTCACTTCTTCTCTCTGACGAGAGGGGTTCCATATTTTGGGTGTGTGTGTGTGAGTGTGTGCGTGTGTGTGTTGGGCGAAACCTTCAACCCTCAATTGCAATAGATGCGCGAGGCCGCCGGCTCATTAGTTAATATGCAGATACTTGCGTCCAACCACCAAAGAACCAAACCCAAAACTGTATGAATTCTATAGTCTATTTTGGTTTTTTTTTTTTTTTGCCCACCTTTCTTCTATTTTGGTTTTTTTTTTTTTTTTGATGTATTAGACTTACCACCCCCACAGAGGAACAACGTTTCGAGAATTAGCAACAACCCTTGTGTGGTAGCATAATGAAAGTAAATTTCACCCAACAAGGAGAAAAAATATATAGTTAGGACACTATTGCCAGGATACCCTTGGAAATGTTTTTATTTACAGAATTCTAACAGTTAATCCCACAACATATCACCAGTATGAATAACAATTTGTTTTTGAGATCCTTTTGAACAGAGATCTGTTGATCATAGTCAAACGAGAAGATGTAATAATAGAGTATAAAGTCATAGTCTTAGAAAGAGGAAAGATAGTTCGATTGATGAGGCAAAGACTGAAAATGCAGCCAAAGAGACATTTTGTATCTTAAAAGCTTTTGTGGTTACTTTTCCAATCTGTTATTATTATTTTGTATTATTTACAAGCAATCGCAATTATATCCATCTGCTTAGAAGTTAACTACATCTACAGGATCTTTGTTGTTAGGACAAGGCCATTAGATGAGTTGTCTACATCTCTACCGAGAACTACATACATGTGGGTATATGTCTATATTCTCAATCTCAAAAAAAGGCTATGCTTATCAATTTACCCACTCTTTAAGAATGTCGAGTGCCAATTTAGTTGATTTATTTCTGACTATACATACATATAGTTTATATACACACACATACATATTTAGATATTAGCTAGCTAGTCAATGATATCATTTAAAACCTCAGTCTTCAAACCTCAGTCTTACAAATGAAAACGCGTAAAAACAATTTTCAAACCCAAAGAAAATGTTCAAAACTTTTGGAAGAAGCAAATTCTTGATAGTTCAAAGATGAAAATGGCAAGGGATTTGATTTGATTCAATAGTGATCTATAGGAACATGGTTATAGCCAGTCTAATTTGACCTAGTTTTGCATTTAAAGAGACCCTCATATTACTAATGTCTAGCCTGTTTTGTCAATTTTGCGGTTGTCTTTCGTTTTGCATTTCTGTTTTTATGTTTTTATGTTGCTGTTGCTGTTGTTGTTGTTATTGTTGTTTTCTTTTTGTCTTCTTGTGCAATTAACATTTCTTTTTTGTCTTTAGTGTGTATATATGGGTTTGTTGTGTGTGCATTTCTATGGGTTTACTTGGGCGAAGGTAACAACAACAACAACAACAAATGGCAATTCCAATGTCTTTTCTAATGGAAGACCAAGAAATGTGTGTGCCTACTACATATACACACGCACACACACACACACACACACATATGTACATACATAGTTGGTAACCTGAGAAGGTCCAAAGTTTTGATAGGCGAAAAGTAGGTAGGCAGTTAGAGGTTGAAACAAAATGATCAAAGAGCTTAGCTAGAGACGCTAATGATGTCACTATTCGAGTCAACCAAGAGACACCAATCACCTGGGTACTTACTTGGTTTTCCTTTCTATGTGTTTGTTTCTTTCTCTTTGGGTTTTTTTTTCTTGTTTTGTGTCCTTCCTTCTTACAAGTTTTCGTCTTCTTTCAAAATTCACTTCCCTTCGTTTACGTTTTGTCGTTTTGTTTTTGTTACGCACTTTGCTCGTGTCCTGTGGAGTGGGTGGCGGTGGCGGTGGCGGTGGAGAAGGAAGTGGAAGGGATGGTGACACTTAGGTTATTCTGGCTGAGGGGGCGATTCAGACTGTTGCGCACATTGGCAAGTTTCTTGGGCCAAAACAAAATATTTTTTGACGAATTTGTCGTTGATGCTTTTTCCTTATTTTGATGATGGACAAGGGGCAATGGGGGCAGGGGAACTTCCTTTTGGCCAGACAAAATGGCGCACTTTTATTCACACAAACACAAACACACACACACACTCACACACTTACACAATAGAGGCACGCAAACAAAAAGATTCAGTTTGGTTTTACCAAAATTGTTTATTAAATTATTGTTATCGAATTTGTATCAAAAATAGTTAATAGATATTTTGTTTTGTATATTTATTTTCAGCACTAACATCAGCAGATGGAAAGAAAGGGAAAGAACGAATAGCAATAACAATTAATGCCTAGCAATTAAATGGATAGGCAACAACACTAACAACAACAACAACAACAAAACGACCAGTCACTAGTTTAATGGTTACAACTTAACGATCAACTAAATGCTTAAAAGGAAACGCAAAGGAACGCAAAATAAAACAAACAGAAAACTTCACTTGTTTTGTTAATTTTGGTTATTTGTTGTTGCCGTCATCGGTTGTTGTTGTTCCTTTTTGGTTTGTTTGTTTGTTTGTTTGTTGGTTAGTGTTCTTTCTATTATTATTTATTTTATTTGTTGTATGTCTTATAATGTGGCAGTTGCAAGCACCGGTGCGAAGTGTTCCATCACTCGTAACAGTTCGTTTCTGACTGAGCAACTAACAACTCAAAAGCAAAAACCAAAAAACGTAAGCGACAACAGCAGCAACAGCGGCAACAGCAGCCGAGAACCAAGCAGCGACGCAGCAGCAACAGCAACAGCAACAATCGGCATATGATGAGAAACGTGAATCACGTAAAAATATTTACGATATTCCATGTGAAAGCATAAGAACCAAATGTAATGCCTTATCTCAAGTTAAAGTTAGAATTCCAAGATACCCTTTACTCAAGTTGACTCATTGGCGGCCCAAAGCGGTAAGAATAGTCATACTAGATGAAAATTCAGGAATATTTATTATTATTTTTAATATTAAGTAATACTAAGTATTTGTGATTTTTCTTGTTTCAGAGAGATCTACAAAAACTTTAGACAAATGCAAATTCCAAGCCCAATAAGAAGCCAAGAAATAGTATTTCATATTCTTTAAAAACTTACCAATGTCTCGTTTCTATGTAGTTATGTATATTAATTTCAATAAAAGTAAAAATAAAACGTATTATTATTTAAAAAGTTTTCTTTAGGATCCGCTAAGAATTAAATTGATTGTCCTGAAAATTGAAGCGATTGCAAAAAGATGGACAACCTGTATTTTTGTTATGTATTAGATAAAGTTCCAAATCGACCTCGGCCCAACTATCAATTTATCATAGAAAATTAAACGAAAATGTCATATAAACTAAAAAAAAGGTGTTAAAAGACATTAAAACTATGATTACTAGAACTCTGGATTCTTATATTCATAAGATTTATTGAACTCTAAACGGCTGAAACTTAGAAACCCATATACCCTTCCACTTCAATTCGTTTACAGGGTAGAACATAAAAGAAAAAGACAAAGAAAAACTTGACAATTAATTATAATTCTGCCTAAATGCAGTCGGTTTAAGTATTTTCATCTGCTGCTTTGCGACGGTTTGAATAATTTAAACTTGATTTCTTACCGGACATAACTGACTTGGCCCGAATACTCGTAAATGTGTACAGAAACCACAATAGCTACAGATATTAACTGCTTAGAGTAGTTACCCAACACGATGAATGAAATTGATCGTCTCTCTCAAAGATCATAGCTAGATTAAGTTTCTAACAATTACAATATTGAATTGAATAATTGTTATTACTTAAAGGGGAAAGGGGATTGTAAGTCTTTTATATTATTTATGATTGAAAACTGAATAAAAGTTGTAAGAAAAAAACTCTCTGTTATCACTGTCACTATGACTTAAATTTGTCCAACTTTCTAGGATTATAAGAATGACTTACTATTAGTATATAACTTGGATTGAAACAAAGCAACAAGTAAAACAGATTATATATATTTTAATATTGATAAGTTTATTAGTGAATTAGTTAGATGACAATTAATGAATTCCATATCACAATAATTAGTTAGTTAATTTATTATGATAAATTTATGGTTTGGCTAATATGAAGTCGGTTTTTGGTTTATATGCTAAAGAAAGAGCAGATATTTGTATAAAGTTGTTGCCTGCTGGCTTGTGGATCATGAAAATATAATATATAATGACTTTTGCCATTCATTTCCATTTCCATGTTTAGTATTTGTATTTGTTTAAGCCAGCTCCGCCTTGTGCCTTTGCTTGTGCCTTTCTTTTTGCAACTAATGCTCTCTGGGACTCGGTCACTCCTCAAAAGGACTCTCCACAAGGAGTGTGTGCGTGTGTGTGTGTGTGTGTGTGTGCGAGTATATACTTTGAAAAAGTCCTCGAGCAAAAGACATACAAAAAGATGCAATTCAAGGCGTAGCTATCAACAGAAATATGAGGCTAGGACCAAAAGAGCTGGGCGCTATTTCTGGCTGGGATTTGTTGATGGCGCATGCGTCCCAAATGCTTACCGATGGAAAGGACATTCACCTTTTTATGTGTGATTAGCGGGTGGCGCGGGGCAAGAGCAAAGACCGAAGAGCGAAGAGCTTGCCGCCAAACATACACGCACATAGAACGCAGCAAGCAATGCAATTTGCATGGGGTAAATATATATGTGTGTACCCATAAATGTTGATTTTTTGTTGTTGTTTTTTCGTGGGGGTGGTTCGACTGCATGGAGGGTGCTTGAGTGGGGTGTGTGGGCTGCAAGGGGGTCAGGACAAATAAAATCCTAATTAAATTAAGGATAACTCCTGGACAAAACTTCTACTTGATATTGTATATATCGTGCCGTTGTTCGAGCCGTTGGCCGAGCACAGAGCCTAACCTAGTTTTCCTCTTTTTCCCGGTCAGGCCAGGGCGTGGTTCAAATCCCGGGTAAGCCGATTGTGTACCTATATGAAGTGTATATCTACCTCCTCCTCTCATACATAAGATCCACATAGAACTGCACTATATATCAGGGGCAAGCACAGCATCCACACACAATCTGCAAAATGGGAAAAAGAGGGAGAGAGAGAAGGGCAGACACACAGAAAGAGATAGATATGAATGGGGAAAATCTTCCCTTAACTTTTGGAATCTCTCTCGCTCTCGCCTCTCTGCAAATGTCTCCATCTCTATCACTCACCAACTCTCTCATTCCATCTCTTTCGCTTTCTCGGCGTCTCTCTTTTTTGGAGCTATTGGCGGATCCATCCCCAAACCAAACCGAAAGCAGAGTCTGCAGTTATATCCGAAAATTGCGCGTACAATTACAACTTTTACGCTTCGCATTCTTCTCTCTGGCATATTTTGGGCTCTTTCTGTATCCCATAACTTGGTTTTTTTCTTTCTTTCGTTTGAAGGGGCTGGGCCCGTTAGCAAAAAAGTATGCTATATAATTTGTAGCGCCCTCCATTTATTTGTATTTGGTACCTACCTATGCATGTATGTATATACTTATGCTTGTATATGGCGCCCTCTCGCTCCGCTTTTCTGCTGATGACCCAAATAAAACCATCATAATTTATGCTTTTCAAAGTAATATTAATTGTAATTATTGCATATTTAGTTTTTATTCTTTTTTTTGTTTCGTTTTGGATTGTTGTGGGGTGTTTTTTGTTTTGTTGGCTTTTGGAACACAGAACATTCATGACTTTCTATATTGTATAGTTAGTATTTTCTTTTTGTTTTTGTTTCGTAATATATTCAGTTGTATGCAAGATTTCTCAACACTTACTATAAACGAAATGTATATCTTATCAGAGATTGAAAAACGGCTCAGATCTTTGCTTGTGTTTGCTTATGGATTTCATGAGGGAATCCATCAGATTGAAATTGCTTTTTCTCATAGCATACTTTTGTGCAATTAAATTAAAGGACTTATCACATTGGTAAGGTTAGGAAAAACTAGAAATATCCTATGATATGGCACAAAATGCCTTGCTATTTATTGGATTTGAATAAAAATGTTCATTGATGGGCTGGAAAAAGAAGAAGAAGAAGAAGACATGAAACCTTCGAAAAGACATCGAGACATTTGGCGTCTTAAGTAGCAAACAATTTGCTGAAAGAGTAAGTTAAATAGAAACGCCGCACGCAGTCGTAGGCAAAGATTTTTCTCTGAGTGTATATTTATTTGATTTCATTTCGATTTCATTGCGTAACTATTCGTTATCATATATATGTATATATATGTAGATATATATATAAATTCTAAATATAATGTGTTTCTTTTTTCTTCTGTTTGTTCTTGTTTTCTTCTTCGCTTTGCTCACTTCTTCATTTTCAATTGGATTTTTAATTTTGAGCAGTGTATTTTAACTTGTCTTTTCGGTGTACAATACTTTTCTTTGCTTGTTTAATTTTGTGTTTTTTTCTTTTTTTTGTTTTTATATTTTTATTATTATTATATACTAATATATGTATGTGTAAGAAAAATGCATACAAAGTTACAGTTGACAGTTTTTTGTTTTGTTTTGTTTTAATCTAGTTAAAAATTTAGTATGGAGTATAAAATTGAAATAACTAACTTGAATCTAAGTATATATCATTTTGAATTTTTTGATTTTCATGTGGGAGTTTGTTTTGTATTTTCATTTTAAATTTTTCGTTTTTAAAAATTGAAGAAATCAATTTGTGGGATGTTTTCTTTCCTTTTTTTGTTTGGTTTGTTTTTGTTTTTAGTTGGTCTTGTTCAACAAAGCAAATTACAACTAAGAATTGTTGTGTATACATATACATATATATATAATAGGAGAACTCTTTGGTATTGAAAAATGTTTGTTTTTGTGTTTCTTGTATTCATGTATTCATTTATATATTCGTAAAATGGAATTTCATATTCTTTCACGTATAAACTAGCATATTATCTTATATCTTAGACCAAAAAAAAAAAAAAAAATAATACACACAGACAATCATTCACATAGGTTTATATCCACATATATATATATATATATGTTTGTATATGTGCATATAGTATATATATATATATACTTTTTGTTGCTGTTGTTTTTGCTGAGTTTTGCTCTCACTTTTACGGTTTCATTTTCATTTTCATTTTCATTTTTGTTTAGATAGTTTTTTGTGCGTCTTAGATTACGATTTCATGTCATTATCTTTGTGATTTGTCATTCTACAATTTATATATATATATATATATATGTATATATATTTCTTATGTTATTTTTGAGCGTTTTTAATACTGAAATTTTTAAAATAGACAAAACAAATTCAAAGAAATATTATCACAAAGAATATATAAAAAAATGTTTTTTAAGATATTAGAACACGTTTTTAACAAGTAATAGAATGTGTTGGGATCTTAACTAGTTAACACAAGGATTCCAACAAGTAGTAAGAACAATTAGTTAAGACAAAAGAGGGAGAGAAAGGGAAAGGGAGATTGTGTGACAGAGAGAAAGAGCGAGAGCCAAGGCTTGGCAAATCAAAAGATTGACTGACTGACTGACTGAAATATTTATAAAATAGTACTAAGGGATAATTATTATTGTTATTATCCCTATTGAACATCTAGTTTGTGTATTCTTCTTACTACTTTTATATCAACTTGAACTTTTGTCCACCATCTGTCGCTACTATGTAGTCCAGTGTAGTTAAAGTTAATGTTATCTTTCCATATTGCTCATTTTGGCATTTTGGTGGGGTTTACATATCTATACATACATATATATCAATATATATATATATATATATATGCTATGCTTTGCTTTGGTTTTTGATTTTCATTATTCATCTTGTTGTTGTTGTTAATCTTGTCGTGTTGTATATCATTCTATATGATAACTGTAGTAAGTGTTTGATTACTAAATCTTTATCTTGGTATATATAAATGTTTTGCATGTGACAGTTCACAACTCGATTTTCGCATTTTCTTTCCTTGAACACATGCAAATCAGTCTGTCTATATACACATATGTAGATATATATATATATATACATATGTATATCCGGTCGATTCAGTGTTTTATTGCTGAAAGACAGTCTGTTCAATTAGTATTTGCTTTCTCATCTCTTCGATTATTAGTTGCAATTTGGAAATATGTTTCGAAAAGTTCATTCTAATCTATATGTTATCTCTTTAACATTGTATATAACGTCTTAGTTCACAGTTCTATTACACGTATGTATATATATATGTATGTGTGTGTGTGTGTGTGTGTATGTATATCATATTTTGGAGTATTGCTGTATTAACACGGAACTAACTTTTAATGAGAGAAGGGATATGGATGGATCAAAGGCGGAGGCGGCATTTAAATCTTCTACAACTATTGCCAATAATTTTTTTTTTTGTTAATTGCTTGATTATTAAGATTATGAATTATGTGTGTGTGTGTTTGTAGCGCTCTTTTGCCCCGCCTTTGACCCACGCCCTCCATCCATTTTTTTGCAAATAACTTTTTGTTTAATTTTTTTTGGTCCACCTTCTCCCAAAGAATGTAACCTTAAGGATATGTTATGCTGGAGAAGGAGAATCGCGCCAAAGTGAATGTATAGAATGGATGGTTATGGTGGTGGTGGGGTGGTTAAATCGAACTTGGTGGTTGGCCTTTTGATTCGAGGTGGGTGAGTGGACACAGAGAGACATAGAGACAGCGAGAGAGATGAGTGACCATTTGAAATCTTTCTTTAGACAAAACTGAGCTCATGCCCACTGAGGGCATCAATGAACTCAAAGTGAGCGTAAACTCATTCACCATTGATGACATAGACCGGACAGAAGGCCTTCTCCGTATTAAGGCTCTGCGGCGACAGCGCTCGGACTGGTGGCCTTAATGTTCCAGCTGCTGCTGCTGGATTCACGCTGTCGCCGCCCTGTTCACTTTCACTTTGCAATTTGTGTACACCACCTTGTTGATTAGCATCATCTGTTTGATCTGTAGTTTCGGCTGAATTGCCACCACCGCTGTCCACTTCCTCGACAGTTTCCAATTCTCCGCCAGCTAAAGTTGTCGAGCAATAGCAATAGGATAGATTCGTTTTGAGATCCTCACAGAATTGTTGCTGCTGCGCAATACTCTGAATGCGCGAGCGGGCGAATTCTCACATATATGTGGGCTTCAGTTTGTATGCCCGTTTCCAGATCTCGCACAGGCAGACCGTCGAATGGAAACGATAGAATATGGCCAATGGCATCGAGACATGTGTGATTATTGTCCATGCCCACAGGCCATAGAAATTCAATTGTATGGGATGCGATTCGGCTCGAGACTTCTCCAATGTGCTGATCGCCCACATTGCCAGATTGACCACCAACATGAAGGTGACAATCTCTCGGCCAGGCTTCTTTCGTATATGCTCGGGGCTAACAGCCTGCCGTCGGCTGGCATCCAATATGAACATCGTCTGGCAGGCTGTCTGCACAATGGAGGCCAACGCATTGATGGGCACCAACATGTCGTCACTGCGCAATGTGAAGTGCCCGGCAATCACTGTGAAGATGTTATACAAGAAGGAGCCAGTCTGTGCGCCAACCAACAAGATGTCATCCAGCGAGAAACTGCGATAGGCATCGTACTGCAAATGCCGTATCTGTATCATGCCCAGCAAGGTGGCGATTGTGGCCGTTCCGTAGATCAGTAGCTCACAGATTGTCACCTCAGTGACGGCCATGGCCACGAATTCGGGCCGTGAGATTAGCACAAAGAATATGATCAGCGAGATAATCGTTAGCACCAATATCAAGATGCCCACAAACAGGCCCTTGTGGGCTCGAGCACAGTCCACCGAGTAGTGATGCGGCGAACGTTTCATCGGCGAGCTAATCATGTCTGGCCTCTGCGGTGTCTGAGGTGTCTGTGGACGCGAAATGCTGCGCCACATCACATACAAGATGGCCGCACAGATCAACGAGTACTCAATGGTGCAGGGGAAGAGAAACGGCGAGGCGTCCTGGACGAGGGTGCCAATGATGTTCGTGCGACGGCACTCGAATATCTGATATGGTCCCTTCAAGCCGCGCACCACACGGCTCAAATGATGGGCCGTGGCATCGGTGTGTTGGGGTATTATTGCATGTCCTCTGGAGTGGCCGGGTATACGATGGGATATCCTTAGAGTTCGATTCTCTGGATTGTAGAATGTCAATATCTCATGCTTTGTCTCCTGTATGAGAACATTCAGCCACACGGCCAGATTCGTTCCAATCATATGCATCAGACCAAATCGGGCTATGATCTTATACCGATAGACCTTGATCTGTTCGTTATTGAGGAATATGAAGTACATCTGAATGAATATGAAGGCCATGCGCGTGGCTGGTGTTAGGGCCAACAGAACATTATGACATTTTGTATCCGGATTTAATTCAAAGTATTGCCCAAACTCCAGACCCGAATAGATCATACTGCCAATGCCGAAAGCTATAAAATAAAGCAAACAGAAAAGAATCCAAATAATATATATCGAAATACACACACAGACACATGGATGTGCGGGATTAGCATCAAACAACTTGACTTGATTGACTCGATTGCCACTTACCCACTGCCCCCATGCGCAAATAGAAACTGCCATAATGATGCTGCCTGCCGAGGGGCGACAATAGCGAGGGGCGACGCACTTGTATGGCTGGCGGTAGACGACGATGAGTCGAATTGCTATCCGATGTGTCCGATTCATCCAGGCTATCCGAGGCACTCACTTTGGCCGTCGATTTGTTGGGCGATGTTGCTGCTTTGACACAAAATGGAATTTCAATATTGAAATTTCTTTCAACTCACTGACTGACTGACTGACTAAATTACTTACCAATTGGAACTGGTAGCTTGGGTCTTCCCCACAGTAATGTGGCATACATGAAGAATAAAAAGATCATGCTGCCAATATACAAATAAAGATAGTAGACCTGCAAAACAACAAATGAAAATAAACGACTTTTAGATAGTTTTAGGTTTGGGTTATTATTTCAGAGAGTTCAGGGAATTGGGAACACCTTTTTGGGCTTTATTCTCTCATTACTGAATTGGTTCACAAATATTTCAGATTCAGATTTATTGAAAATGGAATTAAAAAAGTTTCAAAAATTTCACTGATTGCACTTCCGGGAAGAGGAAAATCTCTTTTACTTACCTCATAAAACGATGGCGGTATATATGTTGATATAACTTCGGCCATGGGAAAAGCCACACCCATAACCACCAGCAATTTGCCATACAGAGCCGAGAAAAGAGTGGCCAGAGCATCGCCACTAAGGGCAAAATAAAAGGGGAATTAATTAAGGGGAAAAATGAAATTTTCCTGGATTAAAAACTCACGCCTTGACGCGCGGCATCGGTGGATAGACAAACGATGGTCGATGGGTGCGTTTGATGGCCGGCATAACGGGATAGTTGGTCAACTGATGAGAATGATACATAAGCGTCAATTGGCCCTCCGCCTGACTGGCACTCAGCTGATGACGATGATGTGAGCTACTACCGGGCGATGATGGCGATCCTGAGCTCTGGCCATTGTCTTCGTCATCATCATCGCTATCGCCCCCGCCGCCGCCGCCGCCTCCGCCGGCACCAATATCCCTGTCGCCATCTCCATCACCAGAGCCAATAATGATGCCAGAGGGTCCAGTGCTCTCGAGATTACTTTTGTGGGGCAAACTAGACTCATCAATGGTCACATGATGCTGCGATCCTGACCTTGCCGACGAACGTCCCGGTGATATTGAAGTGCCGGCACTGCCGCCGGACGCCGCCTCCACGCCCTGTGTGGAGAGTAGAATCGGAGTGGGAGCGGCCACTAATGAGATTGCCTTATCCGAGGGAGGAGCCGACTGCTGCTGGGCATAACTGCTGGGCACAGTTGGTGTGGGCACTCGCACACTGTGGGTATGATGATTCTGATGATGGGGATGCTGGAACTGATGCGGCAAATGGTAATGATGATGGCTGCTGGTGAAATGTGGACGCGGCTGATTGGTGACCACCGCAGAGGCCACCGTAGTCACCGAGGTGGCCGCGGCACTGGGCAATTGTTGCTTCTGCTCATCCTGGTAGCTCAGTATGGCCACCGGTGACTCGCTGCTGCTGCTGCTACTGGAAATAGACGTGGATATGGACGTGGAATGCATGGATTAGTTCGACTTCGACTGACGTTGCCTCAACGAATGGTTGGCATTTTGTTATTACGATTTTTTCTCTTTTTTTTTTTTTTTTTGCATTTGGGGACGCTGCCGTTTTGAAGATACCCACACTGATGCACAGATTGTGGTTTAATTAAATGAAAAATAATAATAATAATAATAATAATGGTTGGTCTGCTATGGCCTGTCATGGGGCGCTCAGAGACTGGGCTTCGGGCATTGAGCACTGACCACTGGCCACTGGCCACTCGACACTTGACACTCTGTTGCCATGGCATGTATCGTGTCGTTGGTGCCCAATCATCGTGCTCATTATATCGGATGCCAGACATTTCCGTCGTCCACGCCGACGACGCCGTCGACGTTGACGTTGACGTAGACGTAAACGTTCATGTTGTTCATATGCGGCATTAACAAAAGATCGGACTAAACACTTTGTAGAAATTCTTCGTTCACATGAAATGAAAGATTGCCGGGAGATTTCCGTTTGCAATGCATGACCTTTGGCATACAGTGGTTTTCCATGCGAAAGAGTGTTGGTAAAGTCTATGAAATTTATGTTAACTATTTTATTGCCATAATCTCCTATGTTTCACCTTATTTCTTTTTGAGATTAAGAATTTCTATAAAATTTGAAGATAATGTTGATGATGAACAAGTTTTAATTTGCCAAGGACTACTTATAAGTTCTTTCCCTGTTCCACTTAAGCATATAAATTTTCATTCTCACTTGTTCCTTTTATTTACAATTAGATTTCAATTAGCTAAAAATGTAATTAATTGCCAAGTGCAGTCAAGTGAATGCTAAAGTTTTTGGCTCTGAACTGTCTAAAAAAGTTAAAAACTATGGCAATTATAAAATCATTTGGATGGAATATAACAAAAACCAAATGTAGCTTGTGTGTGTACTAGGTAACTGCCCCTTGGCGGACGAACAAACACACTCGCACAGCGTGTTACTAAATTGCACTTAATAACAGACACGAAATGCTTAATGAAAACACACACACACACACACACACAATGAATGCCCTGCCCCAATCCTCAAAACCGCATTTTCATTCCCAGTTCCCATCATGGATAGCATAACTACAACCCCAAAAAAAAAACATGTATATATAGAGGATGAAAGACCTGCTTTGTCTCTTACTCTCCCGTTGAACTGGCAATTGAAACTAATCGCCAACGCCGCGGCGTCTAGTGGACAGTGGAAAACACATGTTTGATGTGATTAAAGGGAATGGCGAAATGCTAAATGAGTACAATATATATGTATATATATGTGAAATATTTATGGTAGACTGGATTGAATGGTTTAATTAAAGCTTGACAGGTAGTTGCTACGAATGAATACTCGAGTGTGTGAATCTGCCCATTTGTTTACATTCAGAGAGGAGGCTCTTCGAGACTTGAAATACTTGAAAATATGTTTGTGAGTTCTCTCATTAATTTGTATCTGTGTGCATGTGTCGCTTTTAGACGTTGGTTAATCAAATATGCGCAGGTAAAGAAACATTTGCAACAAGTGAGCTTATAAAATAACCTTGACATCGGCGGTTGCGGTGTGGTGCTTGAGGCGGGGGGTATGGGCGGGGGCGCTGAGTTGCCACAGGACTCCATTATACATGACTGCCGCTATGGGGTTAGGTCGTGCACTCAAGCGCACTTGTAATCAGATTTTTCAGAATGAAAGAAAAAAAAAAAACAGGAAAATAAAAACGTGCTGCATACTTTATGGCGCTCTGTTTTCTGTTCTATTTGCGTTGTTTCTTCTATTAAAAAATACCCTTTACACAGAGAGTAACATTTCACATGCAAAGATTGAAGATAAATTTTGAACTCCAACTTTGTGCAGGGTATCTTAAAGTCAGTTTTTTAGCTTGCTTTTCTTTTTTCGTTCTTTTTTTGTTTTTTGGGGTTGTTAACCTGACTTTGTGGCATGCCCTCGACAGTTGCATAAATGGATGATGATGATGATGATGGGCACACAAAGTAAAACGAAGTGAATGCTCAAGAGTGTGACACAAAGGTGAACCAGAAGTGAAACAGGTAAAAGCAACATGAATGACTTTTTCCAAGGCAAATACAAAATAAATCTGCAACCAATAGACGCATATTTAGTATGAGAATCAGTTAAGCCAAAGAATTTGCTACGATTTGAAATTTAATTTGCATTTTGTTATATTTAACCTTTAGTTAGTTGCACTAGCAAGTTATAATGCGATTAACTCATAAATATATAAAACATTTTGTCAATTTCCTGAATTTCCTAGAAAAAAACAAAAAACCTACAACTATTTTGTGTGGATGGGAAAAACTTTTACTGAAAATTTGTGTTGTTGTTGTCGTTGTTGTTGTTGCCACCAATTAAAAACTTTTGACGGACAGGGATGTGAAAAGTTTATGGAAATTTTTGATTATGTACTGAAACTAACAGTAGCAATTAGTGTACTTCTGGCCAGTGAATGGCCCCCATGACGGGGGGGAGAAGGGGTGGAACTGGTGGACTTGGCAGCAAACCGCAAAGTTCTCTCCCATTGAAATGTTGCACAACCAGAGCACACACACACACACACACAAACACAACCAGAAAAAGAAGGAGAGAGCACACAAACTTTCAATTGACCTATTTTGTACCTCAATCATGGGCGTTGGACTGACTCCAGCATTGTGGCAAGACCCAGGACCCAGGACCGAGGACCTAAGGTGACACAGGACAACAACCTGCCTGGAACTTGCTGCAACCTGCAACTGGCGTACACTGTTGCATAGCCAATCAAATCCAACAAGCAGACACAACGTGGCATATACACCCTTCAAATGCCGCATATTCTCTCTGGTTCTGACTGCAGTTCTGGCGTGAAACTTGTCCGGGTGTTGCACTGCTAACATGATGTTTAATTAATGCAAAGTGGAAGAAGGCGAGAAGGTACAGATGAGATGCCAGACACCTTCCCCCCTCCCCCCCTTCTGCATTGCAAAATGTGGGGAGAGTGCCACAAAGGGACATCATCATGCAACATGAGCATGAGTTGCTGCTGCTGCTGTTGCTGCGGCTGCGGCTGCTGCCGTTGAGTGCACGAGTTAAACAGTTTTTGTCTGAGCTATTAGCAGCAAACTAATGGAGGAGTCTGGGTGAAAGGACCCAAAGGCAAACGCTTATGCAATTAATGAAGTGTACGACAGGGACACATATACAGAGAGCAGAGCAGGACACAAAACCCAGCGACCACAACAGGGGAAAGAAGGAGCAAAAAGCTGGGGTGGGGCACAGAGACACACAAGAGTTCATTAGACTAGATAAAATCGAGTATAATGATGGTATAGATAGATGCATGAAAGTGCATAACAATTATCGTTTATCTGCCAAATAAAATGGAAATTTAAGTCAAAAAATTATTTGTCCTACTTTTTTTTTGCCTTGTCTATAATCAAATTGGTTCTTCATTGGAAACTTACCCGAATTGCTCCTTGGCGGCTGCCGCTGCGGCTGCTGTCTCTGCCAATTTTGGTGGACTACTGACCAACGGTGGACTGCAGACTCTTGGCGGTGTGGTGATCCTTGGCGGACTGTGCATTTGTCGCGGCGACAATGGCGAACACTTGGCCAATTCCGGCGGTGGACTACGCATCAGGGGCGGCGAGGGCATGGCCGGGGCTCCCTCACCCACTGGTGGACTTTGAACCCGCTGCGAGGCTGATTTAATCGAAGCCGCTGGACTCAGAGATTTCTGCGATTTCTGGGATTTCTGAGACTTCTGCGATTTCTGTGACTTCTGTGATGTTTGGGATTTGAGTGAGGCCTGCGGAGATAGTATTCCATTACCGTGAGCTGTGGCGGATGGTGGCGGAGTGGGAGCTGCCACAGAGCCAGAGCGGGATACCGAACGAGATGGAACTTGCGATCGTTGACTATTGGAGCGACTGGGACCACGACTGTCCGGCTTGGGCGATGCCGAGCCAGCGGCACTTGTGGAAATTGCACCACCAATGCCACCGCTAGCGATGCTGGCAGCTCGGGGCGAACTGATACAACTATCCACAACTGGCTCGTCTTGCAGTGAGATCTCCTTGTCCACGGACAATTCGTCGGTTTCCACTTTGGTGAGCTCTTCTTCCTCGTCCTCATCCTCCCGGCTGATGGGCTCCAGATCGGGCTCTTCGAGTGGCGGTGGCGGTATGAAGCCACGACCCGACTGATCCTCATCCAGCTCGGCGAAATGCTCTGGCGGCGGTGCAATAATCGAAGAAGCCGAATAACCATTGCTTGGTGGTGTCGTTATGGTGGTGGACTCATCTTCAGCGTCCAGCGATTGGCCGCCGCTCATGAGTTCCGGCTCAGCCTGTTGCTCCAAGTCCTCTTCTTCCTGCTCGGGTTGAGGTTGAGATCGCGGTTCCGATCTAACCAGCATCGGCGGTGTATTTGGTTGGGATTCTGTCTCGCTCTCCGATGAGGGTGTCAATGGTGGTATCTGACTGACATGATGGGCCGGTGGTGAGACCATGCGCGAGATATTCAACTGGGGACACGGCGGCGGTGTTACCGGCGGTGATGGTGAGGTAGACGGTGATTTGGTTAATGGTGGAGTCACATTCCCCTGCACATACGACAGATTGCTGGGCAATGGTGGCAATGGTGGCGGAGGAGTCGACTTCTCCTCATCATCATCATCATCATCGTCATCATCGCCGTCATTATCCGCCTCCACGTCATCCTCAACATCAACACTGGCCTCAACATCATTGGCCTCTTCCTCCTCTACCCCCTCATCCTCGACTGGGAGTGGAAGTGGTGGTGGTGGTATAATAGCTGGAATATCCAAATCCCTTTCTTCCTGGCCGTCGGCATCATCATCTGCATCTGCATCGGCACCGACACCGACACCGACACCGACACCATCCGCCTCATCGTCTTCATCGTCATCATTGTCGGTACGCAGACCAGCATCATCCATGGGCGATAATGGCGGCGGTGGTATCAATTCCAATTCTAATACCGAATTTATTGGCGATCCACAGGGCGGAGAGTTCGCCTCCTGACTTAATTGCTGCGGCGGCGGTGTCGGTGTTGGGGGCATGTCCTCCGTTTCGGTTAGTGTCGGCAACGGCTGACCCATTAACGATGGTGGCGGTGGTGGCGGTGCTCCGGCTCCAGCGGCAACCATCATCAGCACCTCATCACTCAGGCCCATCACTGTGGGCAATGGCGGCGGCAGTGGTTCAATAACATCGGCTGTTGCTATGGCATTATTGTCCACCTCCTCGATATCCGAATCGATGCCCTGGGCGAAATCCATGTAGAAATTATCACGGGAATCGCTGGAACCGCGTCGCAATTTCAGCGATAAATCCGGTGAGCTGTCCATTTTGTTCTCTCACTTGAATCTGATGAAGTTTTTAATTTGAAATTTTGTTGCTGTTGCTTCCTTTTTTTGTGTTGTTATTGTTTTTTTTTGCTTTTGCGCTTTTAGCGTTCCTTTCAATTTCTTGGCACGCACATTTTGTGTATCCCTAAAAAATGCACAAGGAAACTCTGTTACACACACACACGCACGCACTCACACACACACGCACACAGAGAGACCGCCACATTACATGTGTATGTCTGTGTGTGTGTGTGTGTGTGTGTGTGTGATATACAGCTTCTTCATTGCTAGGACCTCAATCTCTCGCTCACTCTCTCTCTCTCTCTCTCTCTCTCCCTATCTATCTCTCTCTTTCTGTCTTTGCTCTCTGGCCAAAAACTAACGATTATACGTTAAATGAAAGGGGGGCGTGGCAGTTATTGCAATTTTTGCTGCGCACTTGGCTCTTCTTTTACGCAACAAATTCCGCACACACACACACACAAGTTACGGAAAAGTGCGTAGTACGCACACAAACAAACAAACAAACAATGGGAATCAGTCAACCCCATTGGAATGTCCTCAAAAGGAAACCCAACCGCACCCCAACCCGTCCCCCGTCTCCTATGATTGATATCCCGCTTGCACCCCATATTAATGCTGCTTCAGGGGGTAGAGCAAACTTTTGTTTGTTTGTTTGTTTTCTTATCCCGTTGACTTACTGACCAAATGCACGGTTATAACTGACACGGCCTAACGGCACACTAATTCCCTCATCTATCCACTGTGTGTGTGTGTGAGCAAAAGAAAAAGTTTATATTGCGCCTGCAGGAGCAGAAGGATAATCATTTTTGTTTCAACCATTTTACCAATCACTTGCTTTTCCACATTTTCCTCATTTATATATCAGAATTTCCTTTTTGTAATTTGTTTTTTTCTGTGTTTTTTTTTTTTTGTCTTTTGCTGGCCTGGCCGGTTAAATCGTTTCACTTTGCCGTTCGGTGCTCGTTACTCGGTATTGTTTCGTTTCCGGGTCCGTGCCAGCGTCCGTATCCGGGCTTTTGAGGGCACACAAACATACACACACACACACACCCAGCACACGAGCGCAAATTTTGTGTGTGTGTCTTTTTTTTGTTGTTTTTTTTTTTCTGTTTTTATGTTTTTGTATTTCTGTTTCGTTGCTCTTCAGAATTTCCTCCTATCTGCGACGGCACTTAATTCTAGAATGAAATGCCAGTTAGTCAAGACAAAGCTCTGAGGCTGCCGACACGCACAGCCTCTCAGCTAGAGAGTTAACGGCAACATAGCGAGAGAGAGAATGAAACATAGAGAGAGAGAGAGAGTCAGCTGGAGAGCGCAGCTGCTGTGATACCACAGTGGATGTGCTAAGATTAAGGATTTCCCACAACTCGAATCTTTTATGATCTACTGCGCCGTAAAGTAGGCAACGGGTTTTTCTTCAACTTTTTTGGGTTTTACAAAAAAAAAAGCATCTATTTGCCTTGTCACTCAGAATATTTTTACTTAACAAAGGGCCCGTTTTGTTTTTTCAATTATAAAATTGATTTCTCTCCCATTGTGCCGCATAGCATAGCATCGGGCAAGCGGAGCGTTTCTGTGTGGAATGAGCGCGTGAAAAATGTCACTGCGTAGTGACGCCTCAATTGTGGAGCACTGCGAGGCCGGTATTATTACGAAATGTGCGCATGCCGCCAGCATCCATTAAGCACCCTCTTCCGCCTCCCGCTCCCAGAGACATCCAATCCGTACCGGAGACGTTGCGTCGCCCTGCCACAGTTCGTTTTACTGTGATGGAATTTCGCATATTTTGTTCTTGTGGTGCCTGTCGTAAAATTCTTCTTCTTTAGCTTTCTCTTCCGCTTTTTTCCTCTTTTTGTTTTGTTTGTTTGAAATCATGCTTTGAGTCCGTTTAGTCCTGCTACACACAGCGTCTGCGTATTGAAATTTCAATCAAATTTTTGAAAATTTGCCCGTTTGGCTGTAACTTTGACTGCTTTCCAGTTGATTTCAATTTTATATTATTTATTTTATTGATAAAAACTTGACACTCTTTAAAATTCTTTTAAGAAATAAAAATTAATATAAGTTAAATAACCTTTTATTATAGATCTTTGATGAGAATGATCAGAATAATCTTTCTGCAAATTTATGATAATTTAAATTTCCCGCCAAAGTTGCAACAGTCGTGCCAATGTCGAATCAATGAGTACAACTCCAACCGAAGAGCGCCACTGAGTCAAATTTAGGCGTTTAATTTGTTATCGATAGGTTTTATGTTTTTATCTATTTGGTCATTTTAGTAAACGATCTGGCAGCACTTAGAGTCCAAGTTGTTGTTGCGAAGTAATCACAAAACTGTGATGTTTCGTTTTAATTTTCGTTAAACAAATGCATAAGGTCAGCTTATTCAGCCAACTGAAGATATAAAAACAACGAAGATGAGTTCGCGCAGAACGAGAAGTGGTCCTATACTCAATTTTAAGGCAGTGCTTCTGGGCGAAGGTGAGTTTTGCTTCAACTACATTTTCGCTCTCTGTCTTTTTTAATGCCCCTGCTGACTGCTTCCCCCGCATTTACAATCTACGTGTTTTGTTTTTAGGATGCGTGGGCAAGACATCGCTGGTTCTGCGTTACATGGAGGATAAATTCAATAGCCAACATTTGAGCACCCTGCAAGCATCGTTTGTGACCAAAAAGATAACCCTGCCGGATGAGAGAAGGGCTCAGTTAAACATTTGGGACACAGCCGGCCAGGAAAGATTCCATGCCCTGGGCCCAATCTACTATCGCGGATCGGATGGTGCTCTGCTCGTGTACGATATCACCGATCAGGACTCATTCCAGAAGGTTAAATCCTGGGTCCGTGAACTAAAACAGATGCTGGGCAGCGACATAACCCTGATTATAGTCGGAAATAAGACTGATCTGGAGGACCAGCGTGCCATTGACTATGAGTCAGCAGTGCAATACGCTCGCACTGTGGGCGCCCAGTATGTGGAGACATCGGCCAAGGAGAATGAGGGCGTTACCGAGCTCTTCGAGCTGCTCACCCAATTGATGCTGGATCAGCGGCAACAGCAATCTCCACTGACAGCAGCAACTGCAGCCGGCGGCGGTGCACACAATCATTCGGATGCCATTAATGTGGCTGATGATCTAGATGTGGATCGTTTGGATGATGGCCAAGAAGGTAATAATGAATCGCATCGCTCCTGCTGTGGCATCTAAGAGGCTGAATTCAGGGCTCAGTAGCCAACAGCCGTCCATTGTGATAATTATCTAAAATAATAATATATATAGAAGATATGTACCCAACTGTATATATATATATATATCTACATATATATATCCACATGTTTATATATGTACAACTCTATCCACGATAACTATATACATATATATGTCAGCCAGAACGGATTTCTGTTATCCCAAACTTAATCCTAACATATGATTTTTATATATACATACATTTTTTTTTTGTTATGGACTAATCTATTGTCATTTGACGATATGGATTTGTCTAGCACCTTGTTCCTTTTTCACAATTTCTTTGTTAAATCTGTTTAATACAAACAATCAATTATAATACTTATATACATACATACAAACATATATACAAACAAATATGTTGCCTCTTTGTATGCGTCATCCTTATGAATTTGTCAATTTTTGCTCCACATTATGTCGTATCTTTGGACATTGTACGTATGTTTATATATACATATATATATGATATGTGTAGCTGAATGATAAGAACTTTTGCTGGCGATAGAGGTAGACTGCAGAAAGTCAAAATATCAAGTGTAAAACGAGAATAAGAAAGTAAAAGAGAAAGAGAGAGAATAGCAATATTTAAAGATACCAAATGACAATTTTGACTTTAATTTGCTCTTTATAAATATATATCATGAAATCTATATACATATATTAAATGTATCATCTGTTTAGTAAAAGGTTATTTATTT
This sequence comes from Drosophila willistoni, assembly GCF_018902025.1. Classification (NCBI taxonomy): domain Eukaryota; kingdom Metazoa; phylum Arthropoda; class Insecta; order Diptera; family Drosophilidae; genus Drosophila; species Drosophila willistoni. The sequence goes on from NW_025814052.1 coordinate 11,790,903, forward strand.
CTTTAAATGGCATTGAAGTTTGTTTACCAGGAATAAATTAATAATATATTCTCTTCAATTTCAAGTATATGTTTTTGTCTTAATATAAAGCTAAGAACCTGAACTAGTTAATAACCTAAGAACTAAAATCTGTTAGACAAGTGTCTAAGACTTCTTCTTGCTATTGAAACAAACTCACAATTTACGAATTGTTATAGTTATATATATGTATATGTATGTACACATTTGCTTAGTTAGGTTAATGTCAATGTTTTGACTGACTGAGTTGATGATTACTAGTAATTTTTAGTAATTAGTTGAGAATACGTTTTCTAGTGTCCACCTAATGTCAATGGTTTGAGTGGCTTTTGTTGCTAATGCCTTTTGGGCATTTGTAAGAAATTTCTTTAATATGTGGAAATCATTAGAGGCGACCTTTTCCTGTAGACGCCTTCTAGTTCGTGTTTAAGGAACATTAATTTCCATATTGGGACTGCATGAGAGTGCGAGAGAGAGAGAGAGAGAGCCATACATATGCCTTTTAAGGTTGGTGTCAGGGTCGTAAATACAGATAGATTGCACTTCAATTACATTTATAATTATTAGAACAATTGCAATTACCACAATTGCTAGACAAACACAACATATATAAGAATATATACATATGTATACATACATATTATTGGGCTAAGTAAGAGAAAGTCATGTGTTCAAATTCTCGACAGAATTTGTTTATTAATGCATGACTAGACACACAGACAACAAAATAGTAACTACAACCAAGAAGCAAGCAACAATTGCAGGTCTTTTGGTCGGAGGTGGAAGTCACACACACTCTTCTATCTTCCACCTCCCCTGCCCCCAATCATGGGGTTTTGGGGCCTAATAGAGCTAAAGCCAACAAATTCTGCTACCTATTTGATTGCCAACATTCGATGGAACATGAAGCTCATCGTTTTGATTATTAAAACATTTATTGTCTATGGATTCGTTACGGCTTACACTCTATTGACGCACTTGCTCCATAGTATACTTAAGATTTGGCACTTGATTAAACTGCAAACGTGAATCAAGTAAGTAAAAATCAAATGAATTCCAACTCTAATAATAAACAATAATTAACACACACTTTTTCCCCTCCCTAAGATGGCATTTTAATTAGTAATCATCTTTTTGAATGATATGATCGAGAGTCTACGATATCACAGACTGTTCATGTTTTATATATATTTCTGATCAGTGCGATAACTTCTATGGAACTTCTATTCAAGGAAATTTATTGATGTCTTTAACAATTTTAAAATAGCTCGAACTAGAAGAGTATATGAACTTCGATGCAGCCAATGTTATATTTTTCCTTATTTTCTTAAAATGTATTTGGTACAATTAAATTAGGGATTTTGAAAAAACATAAATCATTTATGATCGAATCGGTTAAAAATTAAATTCAAAAAGTTATACACCTAGACCTCGCTTTGCGTTGGGGATACGTTCCAAAAAAAATGGAACCATGGAAAGATCAAAGATAGGTTTGCGGGCTATGAAAATACTAATTTCTAAAAACAAAATTGAACAATGTTCTTTGAAAATTTCTACTAAACCGTCCCCGAGTTTTGATAGCAAAGCGCAATTATAAACAGAAGTAGGTAAGGTAGATAGTCAATGTTGAAAAAAGTAAAACTGCCAAAAATTCAAGGCCAATGTTGGAAAAAGTTAAACACTCGAACTCAAAACAACGCAACAAGGACAACATAACGACGAGCAGTGAAAATTAGTACTAATAAAGCAGCGACGCAACTTCGAAAAACGGCAAAACGAAACGACGCAAAACGAGGTCTAGGTGTATATGTTTATGAAAGTTCTATTATTTTTTAAAAAACTGTACATACAAAGTGTTTTAAAAATAAAATTTGGGAGTTTTAGTCATACTAATATGTATAAATGTCACAGATTTGACGTCTCTTACTAAAAAAAATAAATATTTCGAGATTATTGGATTAATTTTTAGGGTTATGTTGCACAAATACATTTGCATAAACTAAAAACTCTCTCACACTCTTTCTAAGTGTTGCTCAATTTGACAGAATATTAAAATAAAGCTATCCAAACAGGCAACTAGAACAATCTAAAATAAATATTTTAGTTACAAGATTTGTAAATTGTTTGTATTTGGTTTTGAGTTCAAACCAAATTGTTAGTTACCTGGAAATTTTCTAGCTAAAACGATAAACCCAACCCAATTGGAATACAGACAAAAAAACGGGCAGAGCATAGAGCTCTGGGATTATTTGGTGGGACTAGAGGGTAGAGGTACATTTTGAGCATTGTTGGCACAACATTATCGCCGTAACCAATCAATAAACTCTTATCGCCTTGACACCTCCAACCAGGTAGTTGACAACGATGTATGTATGTAAGGGCATACTTAAGTATGGTAGGTATAAAGAGAACCGAAGACCTGGGAACGGGAGAGAAGCGATAATTAGGCTGTTATCTGATGATAGCCATAGGCTTTGCCGTTGGCACTGTCATATCCAGCGGCACTTGCAAATGGCTAGTCGAGCTGGTTGGTTTCGTGGTCCGAGCCTGTTGCTCGCCCTCTTGCTGCTCGGCACCGTGCTGGGTCTCTATAAGCTAAGCCGTTCCCCGTTGGTCAATCAATATGGCGTACTTCAAGATTATTTAGAGAGCAATCGACCAGAAACTGAATCTCTGGCCACTGGCACACGCAGCATATTGCTTTGGAGTGAATTCTTTGGCGATCCGCGTTGGAGTCTGCCAGGCGACACATTGGGAACTCAAGATTTTCGCGACGAACTCAAGTGCCCGGTTTATCAGTGTGAACTGACTAATAATCATGATTTTCTACCCAGTTTGGATATGTACGATGCGATCGTTTTTCATGTAGCCGAACCATTTCCATTCCTCGAATCCGTTCCATCCAGGCGTCGACCTCAACAGACCTATGTGTTTGCCACCATGGAGTCGCCCGGCGAGACAAAGCATCAGTTGAGCAATGAGCAGAATTTCTATAATCTCACCATGACATATCGTTTGGATTCGGATATTGTATGGCCGTATGACCATTTCATCGATAAGGAGACGCAGGCAATTGTCGCCCCAAAGAGACAACCAAATTGGCGCAAACCACCGATCTCTGGCTGGAATGATACCCAAGTGTGGAATCTTTGGCCAGGTAAAACAAAAATGGTCACCTGGTTTGTCTCTCACTGCCCAACGCTGTCCAAGCGTGAGGATTTGGCCAAGGCCCTGCAGGCATATATCGAGGTGGATATCTATGGGAAGTGTGGACCGCTTAGGTAAGTCGGAGCAAAGCTTTCTTTCTTTCCCATAAAATATCTTCTATTCCTCTTTAAATTTTCCAGCTGCAAACGAGGTGATCCACGATGTGAGGAAATGCTAGATACCGATTACAAATTCTATTTGGCATTTGAGAACTCCCTGTGCACTGACTATGTAACGGAGAAACTGTTTGGAGTACTGCATCGTAATATCATTCCCATTGTGTTTGGTGGTGTGGATTACGCAAGATTTTTACCACCACACTCGTACATTGATGCCAATCAATTTGATACTGTGGAACTATTGGCCGCTCATCTAGAGTTTGTGGCCAGCAATGTGGAGGAATACATGAGCTATTTCTGGTGGCGAGAGTACTACGAATTGGCCACATTTAGTCCATTTTGTGAACTCTGTGAACACTTGCATAGACCCGGCGGAAGGCACAGGATGCAAGTCTACAACGATATTGAGGCCTGGTGGTTCAATAGTTGTCGTTTCAAGACCCATATACAATTTGCCGCCAGCCAGACACGAGACTGAAAAGGATAGAGATAGAGTGAATTAGAGCAACATGGCAATAGTGAACTAGACTATCTAGTATATATGTACATATGTCTGTATGTTGGTCTATTATAGAACTATACATATCATTCATTTTTTTCCATGTGCTATGACTTATATTCTGATGAGTCAATTCCTACTGTACCTCAATTGTTATCAATTGATAGATAACTATATGCTATAATTAAGTAAATATTGTATTTATTTAACTTAAAGATAAGCCAATACTTTATCTCCACAAAAAAGTATACAAAATGATTTCAAGTTTTAAGAAATATAGAGTAGTTAAAAGTATTCTAGGGTAATTTTTCGATTTCAATGGGAGTAATGAGTTTCAAAAAGAAATATGTACATTACTTGATAATTTGTTGATTCAGAATTTCAGATTTCAGTTATGGATATAAAATATTGGATCTTCATTTGTCATTTTCAAATCAAATATTGTATGAAATAAACAACATTTAATTGCAATAATTTGTTGATTCATTTTCATTAAGGACTAAAGACATTTTTTTTTGAGAACTTTTATTCGATATTTCGATTGTCATTGAAGTAACCAGGGATAAGCACTAACTCACGCGTGACTCACGCGCATGCCTAGGGGCAAATGTCAAATGTCAAAGTCTTAAACGTGCCACAATCGTAATCGAAAGCCAGGAGAATATACATATGTTTTGTTTTTGTCATATTGAGCTTTTTTGCTTCTCGTAAGGACATTGAGAGAGCGTTGTTGGGTTTTCTCTCTTTCTCTCTGTTGTCGCCATCGACGTCATCAGCTGGGGAGCTTTTTGGTAATGAGTCTTGAAGTTAAAGCAAAGCTTTTGCTGTCAGGATACTATCATGCGTTCTCTCTACCTCTCTCTCTCTCTCTCTCTCTCGTTCTCTCTAAGAAAGCGTTTCCTATGAAATTTCATGACATTTTCTTCATTCTGTTCTAGATTTCCCGATAGTTCAAATCAGAGGTAAAACCCCATAACGCAACGGAACAAAAACTAACGAGTATTAAGCCCTCCCCGTTGGTTCGAAAAAAATGAAAGAAATTTCAAAATAATTAAAAATACTTTAATCAAAAAGAAAGAAAAAACAAGTAACACAAATATTAAACAAAAGTGTAAAATAAAGGAATTGTTAGACCCGCAAAAAAATAACGAAGAATTCGCCTAAAAAAATCGTATAATTTTTCGTTCGCCTCTTTCAGTTTCGAAAGTGAACCAAAAGTGAGACGTAAGTTGCATAAGCGGAAAATAAGTGGAAATTAGTGAAAAACTTCAACGGTTAAAGAAAAACAACATCAACTACTTGAAGTGCATATAAATGTGACGTTTTCATTTCAAATTGTGCAATTTGTTGTAATTTGTGTCGTTTTTTTTTTGTTTTACCAATTGTGTGGAGGAGGGAAATGCCTTTGACTGACAAGTGAAAAGAAAGAAAGAAAAACGTGTGCTCTATGTATCTACACATATATATTTATATACATATATATATATATATACATTCATGTGTGTAGAAGTGTGCGTAGGAGCACACTCTTAACACCAACCCACCGACCCCTATCATTCTCTCACTCTCTCTCTCTCTCTGTCTCCCTCTCTCTCTGTTTCTCTAGTTGAAAATTCATCGATTTTTCCTTTGGGCTACAGCAAGAGCAATTGGAAACGCAGGTACTACTGCCCCCCATTTTTCTTTTTCATTGACGCTTTGTGTCCTTCCTTTGTGGCGTCTCTCTCTCTCTCTTACACAATCTTAGAGAGATAGAGAGACACACACACACACACTCACACACATACATACATGCACATGCACAGATGTAATCATCTGTCAAGCACATTTTTTGTGTTTTTTTTTTCTTTGCGTATTTCGTAATGTTTTTGCCAATTTGTTGCTGTTGTTGTTCTTCCTCCTCTTAGCCATTGTTGGCTTGAAACCCTAGAAAACATGTGTACATACATGTATGTATGTATATGCATATATATATATATATATATCGTCTATTGAAATCGGTTTTCTGCTTGTAGGTTTTTGGGTTAGACACTTGAAACTGACAATATCAAGATCAAGAATTGTTTAACACGGCAAAAAAAAGGCAAAATGAAAAGAAAGTATGTATAGCAAGCAAAAGCAAGAAACATATAAACCAAAACCTATTGCATTTTTTTAAAACATTTTACTCAAAAATCCCCAAATTTTTTTAATTAAATTGAAAATCTATTGAAATTGTTAACTTTAACTTTTTGTGTTCTTTTTTTAGTTTTTAATGCTATTGTAATTTTAGTTCCAACTCAAATGATGCTAAACTGAAACATTTACAACCTTTTTATTTAAATTTCCATAGTCTTAGTTAAATTTCAAGTTAAAGGATATTTAATTCTCTTAAATTTTGCTTTAAATAATTTAGTTAATATTTTATGTTGCATACATTCAGGCGAACCGCTAAGTATGATTATATTCCTTATTTCCCTCAAGAGAGAACAAAAAAATTGTTCTCTTGCCGCTGTCTGTCAATTTTACTCAAGTGGCAAATAAGCTTCGGCTATCAATTGTTGTTATTGTTGTTGTTTTTGGGCAGAAAAAAGCTTTTTTTCCCCCATTTTCTTTTCTTTTCCCGTGTAGGTATACAATTAACTCTCTCTCGATTGTCTGTTAGCTTCAGAGCAAGCAGAGAGAGAGAGAAAGAGAGTGAGGGAGAGAGAGAGAGAGGTAGAGAGTGAATAGGATAATGAAAGGAAAATCACAGAGAGTGAGAGAGATAATTCAGTGTCATCTTTTTTTTTTTCTTCTCATTTCGAAAAAAGGGAAAATTTTCCAAAATTTTAAATGTAAAAAACTCTCAACAAAAGGAACATTTTTTTGTGGCAAAAAAATACTTTTGTGGACATTGCGGCGGTGAGTGCCAAAACGAAGAATAGAAAAAAAAAAAAAACAAAATATATAAAAACCTAGTTTGAGAATTCCCGTAATAATATGCCTTTAAAAATCCCTTACTGCGTTTCTTTGATGATATAATAGAATAAATCCCTTGCCTGGTAATTGTTCCTTGTTTCCAAACCACCCAACCACCAAACCACCTAACCACAAATAAACCACTTTTTAACGTTTTCGAATTTGAATTGCAATTTCGAAATTGAATATTTGCAGACCGATCTCGATGTCTCCGCAATTAGATAATGCTTAAGTTACCAAAGGGTTTAAAAAAGAAAAAGAAGAAGTCGAAAAAGGACCAAGAACTCTTCACCGAAGAGGAGCTCGAGCAATATAAACGTGAGCTCAGGGCCAAGCAGGAGGCTGGCGAATCGGACGCAGCCGCATCAGACGTTGAGGGAGCAGCTGCCCCAGCCTCTGCTGCTGCCTCTGGCTCTGGCCTAGATAAAGAGGCATCGGCAGGAGGAGCCACAGCAACAGCCACAGACCAGCAGCCCGGCAACGACGAGGAATGGGCCAAGTTTAAGGCATTGACCTCTGGCGTTGATAATATTTTGCACAAAACTCAGGACGAGCTCGATCGCATCAAAAAGGAATCCTTTTATCAGCGCCTTCCATCGGCTGCCGAGAAGAAGAAGCAAGAGGAAGAAGAGGCCGCCCGTCTCGAGGCTGAGCGTGCTGAGCGCGAACGTCAACGCCTTGCGGAATTAGAGGCACAGCGGGATAAGTTAGCCGAAGCTGTTGTCGAACTTTCTGACTCGGATGAGGACGGTGCCCAAGACGAAGTCGATGATATATTTGCCACTGATTACATTGAGGCCATCACCAGCGGAGAGGTTCAATTAGCTGTTGTACCCGATTCCCCTGTCTTGGGATTTGACGACGGTCCCGATCCTTTTGACACAGCGTACGCCGAAAAGGTCATTGTCGGTGCCGATAAGGCCAAGGACAATAAGAAGAAGCTAGTGAGTCTAGGAGCGGCTGTTGAGGTCCTATCGGGTCGTGTTGATAGGGAGCACGCTGTCGCCTTAGCAAACCCCAAGCGTAAGCTACGCAAAGGCATACAGAATCTATTGCTTAGCGAGAGTGTCGACTTTGCTGACCAGGATCAGACAGCGGGCGAAGCAGCTGAACCGGAGCAGCATAATTTGCTGGATGATCTTCTAGGGGATGACGACGAGGTAGCCGAAGTGCCCATCGATTTAAGTGTCTCACTGCACTTGCATTTGATTCAGCCCAAAAAGATTGAGGAAGAGGAGGAGCTAGAGCAAATCGAGCAGCCAAATCCAGAGGAAACGACACAGGTATACGACGATAAGACACTCGATTTTACCGAATTCGAGGAGGACGACGAATTCGCTGAGCTAGCAGCTGAATCGCTTACCAAAAAAGAGGAAATTACCATAGTCAATCAGGTGGTAATACCTCCAGCAGTAGAATTATTGCCTGAAACCAGTTGGGCCGAATTCGAGACAGAGGAATCAGCTGGTAAGTAGCCACACACAATTACAATTTCTTCAGCGGACTGTAAACTCCATCCTCATTTTAGGTAAGCCAAAGCGTCCACCACCACCGGTACGTCCAGTAACTGGACCTCATATTGTTCCCGGTGCCATCTATATCAGTGAGGACGAGGACGACCTTGACGACGATCCTTTCAATACCAATTACGCCGAGCAAGTTATTAAAAAGACAACTGTCCTAGAGCAGGACGACGATTTCGATCCACGGGCTGACGAACCGGAACAGGGACTTGGTGTACCCGCTAGAGATCTATTGGCTGGCAGTGCAACTGATTTGACCAAAGTTGTACCAGCCCCCTTGGCCCCTACATTAAGTATCGATCAGCAGCAGCAGGAGGAGCAGGACTTTGATCCCTTTGACACATCGGCGGTGAGTGCTTTGGTTCAGCCAAAGGCCACTGAGTTACGTTGTCTAGAGCGTGAGTTACTCAATAAGGAGGAAAGTGGTCTAAAGCATTCGTTAAGCGATCCCGATTTTGATCCACGGGCCGATCAGGGCCAAACCGAATCCCAGTCCCAGCCCCAGACCCAGACCCAAACTATTCCAGAGCCGAATATCGACGCTGCTCGACGCAAGTCATCGCTGAGCTTGAACATCCAGGCCAAGAGTGTGGGCTTTCTGGTGCCCTCTCAGGACTTACTGGGTAATGACGGTAGCTTGGGCGCCAATAAGAAACCATTGACACCATATTACGCACCACCGAAGACCGCCCAGTCGATAGCAGAACGTGAATCGGAAGCCGAAGTCGATCCCTTTGACACATCGTATGTGCCAGAGTCGAAACTAAGCGACATAGAATTGAAGCACATTGAGGCAGACTTGGCTGAAGCTCAAGCCGCAACACTCAGACACAGTCTCTCAGATCCCGATTTCGATCCACGTGCTCCGCCGACACCAGTGCCCGCTGAGGTCTTGCTGGCCGTAGAGGAGAATATCAATATAAAGGTTCTAACGCCGGCGCAAGAGCGCAGGCAATTGCCCCAAGCCGCCGATCAGGATCTAGATCCCTTTGACACTTCCATAGCGGCAAATCTACAGCCGGGCCAGACGGAATTGAAATTGCTGGAAAACGAATTATTGCCGGAGAGTAAACAGGATCGCATCACAGTCGACGTTCTAGACACACAGAGTGACGCCCAAGAATTGGGACTAGGTGACAAGGTATTGACACCCTCACTGCCCAGGCAAGAGATTGATCCTTTTGATACTTCCATAGCGGAGAATCTAGGTCCCGGGGAAACGGAGATTAAGCTGCTAGAAAGCGAGCTAATTGAACGCTAAATCAATAGAGAGACACTGACACTCTCTCACACACACACACAAGATGGCAAATCCTTTCTTGATGGACGATGATATGGGGGATGGAGATGGCGATTTGGCCAATCCCTTCTTGATGCAAGCTGAACCAGCAGAAGGTTCCGAAGTACCAGCGGCTGCCGAGAATCCTTTTGGGGCCATGGATACGGCCTCTAATCCATTCGCTTTTGGTGGTGACGAACTAGAAGCCGAACCGGAACCCATACCTGATATAGATCCGGCAATGAGTTTCTTTGGCACGACGATTGAAGCAGAAGACGATGCGCTCAGCTTGAAGTCTTCTGGCGCTGGGGAGGAGGAAGATAAGGTTGCTCCACCCCGTCCGCCACAGCCGCCACAAAGCACACAAGAGCTGATCAACACTGTGTCCAGTCAGTTGGAAGAGACCAGCTCAGAGCTGCTGGGACGTATACCTGCCACCCGTTCACCCAGTCCCGTTTCCATGCGTGATCTCCATTCGCCCAGCCCCACACCCGACTCGGGATTAGCCGATCTGCTCGATGTCTCCGATGTCAGCGGTTCTAGTAATCACAATCAACTCATAGATCATGATCAGCAGCAGCAGCAGCAACCGCCGCCTCATCCACAGCCGCCTCATCCACAGCCACCGCAGCAACATGACAATCCATTTGGGGTGCCAACGGCTGTGCCAAGTATACAGGGTGCCACACCCATTCCCTCACCGGCCAAGCAACAGCCACCACGTCCTCCACCACCACGACCGGCTCCGCCTAGGCCCACGCCTCCTGCGCTGCCACCGCATAGGCCGCCGCCACCGGCACAGCAGCAATCGCATCCGGACGATTTGTTGGACATGTTCGGTACCAGCAGCGCCAAACCAGCCAAGCCACCACCACCCAAGACCAAAGAGGACATACTCAGTCTCTTTGAGCAGCCACAGCCGCAGACGCAGCCCAAGGATTTGCTCAATGATGACTTGGTAGAAGAGGCGCCAACAAATGCTTCTCCTCCGGAAGAAACAGAGGTGGATCCACGGGATGAGCCCATATTCAGTTCGTTGCTAACCCGACCGGATGAGAGTACCCATGACATTACCTCACAGCCGCAGGCAGCCACTTTACTGGGACACATGGCGGCGCCACAGGACACGACGCAGAGACAGCGCGCCCCTACGCCGGATATTGAGATCACTACGGTGGAAGATTTGCCACGTTCAGATGACGAGGACGAACCCGAACCGGCTCCAACCCCATCCGCAGCAGTCTCTCAGCCAGATCCTGAGCCAGAACTAGAACCAGAGCCGGAGCAGATCATTGACTCGGCAGATATAAGTCCACCCACTGAGGTGGGGGCTGCCACTCAAGCTGCACAGGAGCAGGAGCAGGCACCAGAACCACAACCTGAACCAGAGGTTGAACAAATGGATACCGGCTTAGATTTCCCATTGGCCACAAGTGGTCTGGCAAGTGGACAGCATTCTGCCAATCCATTTGCCAGTCCCGAGGAGGAGGATGAACACGACTTTGCTGCCGTTACACCTGCCGTGGTGGGCAATATCTTTGCCGTAGACGATGCTGACGAACCGGAGCCCGCACCGGAAACTGTCCAGCCAACTGTACAAGTGAGCAATATCTTTGCCACTGAGCCGGATGAGTTCGACGCCTTCTCGGCCAAATTTGATTCAGTTAAGAAGGATAATATCAGTATGCTTGATGGATTTGGTCCAGGATCAGGGGCTATAACACCCACGGGAGGAGATGGTAAGTCTCAATTGAGACTAAAAACTTTCCTTCTCATTCTTTTTGTCTATTTTCCATTTAGCTTGGGGCGATAGCGCCTTTGGTTCGGCCACAATATCGGCGAATGCCTTCGGTGATGCGACCTCAGCGGATGATGGTTTCGGCCAGGAGGATGATGATTTCTATGCCATGCAGGCACCTGTACGCTCCGACTCGGTGGAATCAGTGGACAAGGAGTTCAGTGTGGTAATACGACCAAAGACAGAGGGATCAGGCGGTGTGGCTCCACAACTGGCACCACCGCCACCACCGGCTCGTACAACGGTCACGGCACCAGCACCGACTGAGTCATCGCCAACAGCTGTTAATCCGTTTGAAGATGTCAGCGGCTTCCCAGCTCCAGCAGAGACGAGCATGAAGCGTAGCGACTCACAGGATACGCCACAGACACCACTGTATGATGAGGATGTGTCCCAGCCCCTGGAAGATTATCCCCGGCTACACTATGTGGGTCCCGGCTGGGAGATGCAGTTGCGTCAGCCCAACAAAAAGAAAATCACTGGCCAGCGCTTCTGGAAGAAGATCTTTGTGCGTCTAGTGGTGCAGAATGATGTGCCGGTGGTCCAATTGCTCAATCAGGCTGGCGATAAGCAACCATTCCAAGAGCTCCCATTGCAGCCATCGTATTCGGTATCAGAGATTGGAGCCCAGCAATACGATCAGTTTGGCAAAATATTCACCATGAAGCTACAGTATATATTCTATAAGGAACGACCCGGAGTTCGACCTGGCCAGGTGACCAAGGCGGAACGTATTACCAATAAGTTGACCAAATTTGCACAATATGCCATCGCCGGCGATTATGAAGGCGTCAAGGAGTTTGGCAGCGATCTCAAGAAACTTGGTCTACCCGTCGAGCATGCTCCCCAGTCGTCGCAACTCTTCAAGATCGGTTCAATGAACTATGAGGACATGAAGCAGTTCTCCGTCTGTATTGAGGAGGCCCTGTTTAAGCTCCCTGCCCTGCGAGAGCGTGCCTTGACCTATAAAATGGAAGAGGTTCAGGTAACAGCTGTCGATGAGATAACCGTCGAGCAGGATTGCGAGGGCAAGATCCTGAAACAGATTGCCCGTGTGCGTCTATTCTTTTTGGCCTTTCTAACGGGCATGCCGACCATCGAGCTGGGCGTCAACGATATGTGGCGTCAGGGTAAAGAGGTTGTTGGTCGTCATGACATTATTCCAGTGGCAACTGAGGAATGGATTCGCCTGGAAGCAGTCGAGTTCCATAGCGTGGTTAATCAACAGGAATATGAACGCACACGCACCATCAAGTGAGTATCGAATGGAAAACGAGAACGAGCTTACTTGTCTTGTAGAACATTTTAAGCATCTATCTCTAATTCTATTGCATATTTATGGGGGCAAGGTTTGTTTAATTAGCCACAAAGTGACTCCTTAACATTGAAAATCTTTATGTGTATCTGCTAATTTGAATTCCATCCCATTCCACTCAGATTTCAACCACCTGATGCCAACTATATTGAACTGTTGCGCTTCCGTGTGCGTCCGCCAAAGAATCGTGAGCTTCCGCTTCAGCTAAAAGCCACTTGGTGTGTCACAGGCAATAAGGTTGAGCTGCGTGCCGATATTCTTGTTCCTGGTTTCACATCACGCAAACTGGGACAAATACCATGCGAAGATGTCTCTGTGCGTTTCCCCATACCGGAATGCTGGATCTATCTGTTTCGTGTCGAAAAGCATTTCAGGTGAGTCCCATCGAATACGGTTAGAAGAAAATAAGCAACCGAATAATATACATATTGTTCTTTCTGGAAAAAAGATATGGTTCTGTGAAATCTGCCCATCGGCGTACTGGCAAAATCAAGGGTATTGAACGGATATTGGGCGCTGTGGACACACTGCAGGAATCCTTAATTGAGGTCACCTCGGGTCAGGCCAAGTATGAGCATCATCATCGAGCCATTGTCTGGCGTTGTCCACGTTTACCCAAGGAAGGTCAAGGTAGGTGTTGACATAAAGCATTTGTACATTTGCGAGTTGCTAATTCAATTTTTTTTTTGTTTTAGGTGCCTATACCACACATCAGTTAGTTTGCCGCATGGCACTCACCTCGTACGATCAGATACCCAGTGAACTGGCGCCATACGCATTCGTCGAATTCACAATGCCCGCCACGCAGGTCTCGCATACCACCGTGCGCTCGGTTAGTGTGCAAGATTCTGATGCCGATGAGCCCCCAGAGAAATATGTTCGCTATTTGGCACGACATGAGTACAAGTGAGTGCAAACGAATCGACGAATGAAAAATGTCTCTTAATGGTAATTTATAAATTCTTTTTTGTTTTGCTAGGGTTGGCATCGAGACCACGCACGGCGAATCCACGAATGCGTATTTGGCGGCAACGCGTCCCATAAAAGAAGAGACAACCACCACAACGGCGGCGAAGCCAACTGCCTCGCCGGTGCCGCCTAGCGATTCGGATTCGGATTCCAATTAAGCAGACACAAAATATATAGCCAGAAGACTTTCGTGTAGATACATACATACATATTTATGCCTCAAGTGTGCAGTAATCCTTATTCTTTAACTCACTAAACACTACTCAACACTGACACTCCAATAGAGCGTGTTCCCAGCGCGTGTATCGTATGATTAGAAATCCAGTTAGTTAGTTGACAATAAGAATGAGAACATTAAACCAGTAGCAGCAAATTTTGGGGAGGGGAACACCTCAAAAAATGATAGATATATGCATATATCAAAGACGCGGACTGACACGCAGAGACCGAGAAGAAAAATGAATGCATTGCCCAACACTAAACTCGTTTAACTATCGACCAGAAAACAAATGTCAACACATACATATGCATAGACATAAAGTTTATTCGTAATTGAAAACGTACATACCACAAAAGAAACAAACAAAAGCAAAAGAGAAAAACAAAAAGTGAAGAAATTCTACTAACTAAATAATATACCATATATTTATATACATATATATATATATATTATTATTATTTAAAGGACGTTCATAGTTATTAACCCCTTAAAAAAAAGAAAACCTAAGCTGAACTTATACATAAGTCCTACCTCCTATCTCCCCCAAAGCTCCCCCAAATTATAGAAAAAAGGAAGGTGGAAATGATAAGCAATTTCGCAAAACATCGTTTGACGTTCAACTATGATTTAAGTGAATCAAAACAAGCAAAACAAATAGGTATTCCATATATGAAAACGAGAGAATTAACACGTAACCAAGGGATCTCTTTACCCCAGGGTAACGCACACACACAAACACAAACACACACTCATACACACATAGACAAATCCGTTCAGCTAACTACACATATATATTATATAGAATATATATATATATTTATGTGTTGATCAAGTCTTTTAGCAAAATCAAACCCAAAGGAAAACAGGAGACAAAACGCAGGCGAAAACGTGGAAACACTCGTGAGGAACTGCGATGGGAATGGATTTCCTCTCCCTAGGCCCCGACTCCCCACCACCACCACCACCACCCACATCTAATCGATAGCAGCATTCATCATACGTCATATATATACACAACTAAAACTAAGCTTTATCATTGACTTTAATTCAATTTATAAAACCAAAAAAAGAAAAAAAAAACAAAATGCATATTCAAATGTTATTGTTGTGAATCAAGTAAACCAAAAGCAAAAAATCCAAAAACCAAAAAAAAAAAGGAATAAAAATAAATTGCTAAAAAAAAGAAAAACAACAAATTATATTCAAAAATAAAAATACTTCTATATAGGCAAATCATTTTTGTTAAAACTAAAAACTAAAAGAAATGCAAAACGGTTTACAAAAGCAAACTACATATACAAGGCGATTATTATACATTTAAATATATATATATATATATACATTAAACAAGTATATATATATTGCAGCATAAATACAAAAATCTATATACATACATATATATGTACTTATATGCCGTTCACATATTATACAAATTAAATTGTTCAGTTTGACTAGCCAATAAATTGCATAATAGATTTGTTAATTGAGTGTTAAACAAAATATACATACAAACATACCTACATACATACATACAAATATTCTCACCATACATATACATACATACATAATTCATATATCTAGTTATATATATTTAATATCTCCTTCACACGATTCAGTGCAATACTTTAAAGAATTTCTGATTTTTAAACTCAATATTAACTAAAATATTAAATTTTCCCCTCCCTCTATATGTATGTATATTGTAAAAGATTCTGCTCCTGCAAACCAGACCCCTCCCGCCCCTTGTCCAACCCTTTTGCCCACTCAACAATTTCTCTTCTTAATTTTTTTATGTGTTGTATGTACAAAAACAAAAACCAAACAAAAATGCAAGAATGAAACTAAAAACTACAAAATTGAAATAAACATTCACATGTTATATATAAACTAAATACATAAATATATATATATACTAAATTTACCTACTCAAATAAGCAGCGACTAAAATATGCACGATATGGCATAATATAAATTAATGCTATATCCCCGGCATATATATAATAGAAATTGCTTATGTATATATACATACATGCATATAGAAATCTACATAACTAAAGTGCTGAATGAATATGAAGGCGAAGAGTAATTGGTGAATAACCGAAATGATCTAAAGCAAAAATGCAAATACATATATCGGTAGCGATTATTCGATGCAATCCGGCAATAGGAAAATGATAAACCTCTTCCCCTTCCCCTTCAAACACTACCAAGAAAAAAAACAAAACAAAACAAAAATGCATTATGATGTGGAAATTAACTAGTCAAATGAAGAAAATAAATATTGAGAAAACTAAAAAATATTAAACAATGCAAAAATTATTAAAAAAAAAAAACCAACAAACGTGATGTTTTTTATTTGCATAACAAAGGTGGGTAAATCGATACAATTGGGAAATAGTGGAAATAGGAAATTGATATCCTATTTAAAAGCATTGCCTCCTTGTTCCTTTTATTAGGTTATTGTATTTTTTACTTGTATAAGAAGTTTTAGAAAAAATCGAATGGTCCTTCAATTATATCTATATCTAAAGACTAAAGAGTAAAGACTAATATCTTTAGCAACTTTGTGTGGGGTTTCCTAACGACATATCTCCGCCGATAAAAATGCGACTTATCCCCGCCAGAAAAATGTACTGGGCGGAGATATCTCGTCGGAGATATGTCGCTATGCCGAATATTCATTGAATTTAGGTACATACTCAATTTCCACATAATTTTATATATTATGGTGTAAGCTTTCAGTGATTTGCCATTAAACTCTCTAAGTGCTAACTCTTAGTAAAAAGACTTACAAAATCAAGCAAAGCCATCTGGTATATTATATTTTTAATTTTATTTATGGAAGGCCCTTTTGAAAGTTTCAAGTCCTTAATGATAGCTTATTTAAAGGGTATTTCGGGGATTTTAAGAGCTTCTAGATGTAGTTTAAATAAAGCAACTCCGAGTCCAAATGGGAAAATTTGAAAACTATCGTTAAAAGTAACAAAAAAAGAACACAAAACAGAAAAAAACACAACCAGAGATTAGATTTCTGCACTCTTAAGTTACGCGATCTCCTAAACCATGGCAAATCTGAACATTTGGAGAACTTATTCAGATACTTGCATTCATATTCATATTCATATTCAGAGCATCATAATCCATTATTTCTAATGTGCTCTGGTCTCTAGATCTGGGGTTTGTCTAATTTTTGTAGTTTAGTAAATATTTTGTTATAACTTAAGAATGGTTGGCAAACAAAAAGTGATAAAGGTAAAGACAAAATATAGTTTTGGGTCTGTTTAAGTATTGCAAACAATCCTTAAAATCAGTATAGGATAGTAATAATAAACTAGACATCTTCTCATTCAATTGAAAAAGGGCAAATCAATGTGCAAGTTGTAGGTATCAGATATATGTAGTAAACATCGAATATAATAATATTAACATACTTACAGAGTATTAATTGTAATTCAATTTAAAGGAAATTGGGAAGGAAATCGTTGGCCCTTTTTTTTCCATAAATGAACAAAGCACTTTATTTTCTGCCTTTTTTCTCGTTTTTTTTGAAAGGATTTTAGTATTTAGAAGAATTTAGCTGCTGCTGCTGGTGCTGTTGCTTGTTTGATTTATTAAAGGAAGTTGTGCCTTTCCTTTCTTATGGTATTTTTGTATGGACTGTACTTGCCGTTCTGTATTTTCTTTTTCTATTTTTTGCAGATTCTGCAGATATGAAGTCATTTGTCATTTGTGTGGCCAGAACTCAGTGCAATCAGTGCAGACGCACACACACACACACACACACACATAGACACACACATAGACACACACGTAAAGACATGTGGATGTTACTTTATACTAAAGCTGAGATTTTGGACTGTCTGTAAAAGTCGTCATAAAATATTATAGTCCAAGAAAATGGGAATGGGAGCTACAGTGACGTGACTGCGGGCTTACTTGACATACTTACTACAATATATCTACCCATCTCCCTCTCTCTCTGCCACTGTGTGTTTGTGTGTATGTGTGTGTGTGTGTAATGAAAAATTAAAGCTTTACTGAAACGTTTTTCCTTTTGTCAATCTGTTAATACAAGTTAAATATTTATATGATATTCGACTGCCTTTTGTTATCATATTTTTTAGTTTTTGGCACTTTTCGTTTGGTTTTTGGGAATTCAATTCAATTGTGTCGGTTGGGGGAAATGTATTTGCCGGACACGTGTTGAAAATTTGCTGTCAGCAAACATTCTAGTTCATCATCATAACTTATTTGCCCAGGGCCTATATCTATATGTATGTATATGTATGTATGTACGAGTTGAAGTCAATCTGTGAACAAAACACGTGCCTCCTTTGCATTGTGGCCACAAATGAATTGAATTGAATCGAACTGGATGGTAGGAATCGAATCGAATCGAATGGAATTGTATTGATGAGATGATGACACATGCTGCCAACACGCTGCCCGCTACGTTTTGGACAAGCGAAATGAAGAAATGAACATCTGACATCTGGGCAAAAGGAAAAAAACATCCAGAGGCATATTATTTAATAATCTCGATAGATGATTGTCTAACATACTGTTTGGCATTTCGGTTTATTGGATGGATGAATGGAGGATGGATGGGGCCGAACAGTGAAAGATCTCAAATCACTTTAAGTTTATGTTAACTCAGCTCTTCGTATTTAGAATGGTTCACCCATGGGTTTTATGGTCAGCTCATGGACCTGGACATGTGGCGGAGTGGCCAGGGCATACATAATGGCATTGGCCACATCCTCAGCCTGTAGCATGGGCAATGTTTTGTATTGCTGCGGCACCAACTCCGTGTCCACCAGGCCGGGGCTAATGCTCTGCAAAGAACTATGCAAAATGTATTCGTTTGAGATTAGTTTCATTCATCCTACCGTGACCTTGATCTTTGTCTTGAAATCCCTCAACTCCTGACGAAATAGTTCGGTCATGGCTGTTAGGGCATGTTTTGTGGCCGGATACATATTCAGCTCCTGCTGGCTACCGGGCAAAGGATTGAATAGATAATGACCCACAATGCTATTAATGAGCACCACGTGACCCTCAATGGGCGGGGACTTGGAGCGCAACGATTGAAATGCTCGCTGTGTGCAGTAGACCACGCCCATCACATTGGTCTGTAGCACCTGCTGAGCCGTATCCAAGGACATGGTCAACAATTGGCCACCGGAAAGTTTTCCAGCATTATTAATCAAAATGTCCACACCACCGAATTCCTCGATTATCTGATCGAATACGTCATTCACCGATTTCACTTCGCACACATCGCATTGCTTGATATGGAAGTTTTGGCGCCTGTCTTCAGGGATTTCTGCACGCAGTTCCAGCATGCGGTCAAGGCGACGAGCCAATCCGACCACAATCACACCAGAGGCAATCAGTTTACGGGAGATCTCTGCCCCAATACCCGAACTGGCACCAGTCACCACAGCCACACGATTTTGCCAACGTTCCATGGCGGCAATTCAAATTGAAATGAAATCTAGTTTGGCCCGACACCATTGAGACAGCTCTCTCCATCTCTGTTGATCTGTGGTGTGTGATCTGAGATCTAATATCTGACATCTGAGTAGGTGACTCTTATTACATGGTTTTTATCTTATGCAACAAATCAGCTGCAGCATGTCTCACAATTATCTAAGTACTCTTAACCCTAGGGCGACCGAGGAACTTGCAAATTTCCACAGTTTTTGTAGTCATCAAGAAACTTGACAAGTTAGATGAGTTAACCAATTTACTGGACTACCTGCTGACCACTTTCGAGATGTCTCTTTTAATAACTTAAACCTTTTTTCCAGTTTCTATTAACACAAAATGAAGCAGATCTCATTTGGTCTGATTTTGTGTATGTCCTACATCAAACTTATGATAAGAAAAAGTGAAAACT
This sequence comes from Drosophila willistoni, assembly GCF_018902025.1. Lineage (NCBI taxonomy): Eukaryota > Metazoa > Arthropoda > Insecta > Diptera > Drosophilidae > Drosophila > Drosophila willistoni. Next base: position 11,810,692 of record NW_025814052.1, read on the forward strand.
TTACCTTATATCTATGGATAAATCTAGTTAGTCATTGCCACCTTGCTTTAGCAATTTGTTGACGTGAAGCGAAGAAACGAAAAGGCAAATACAAACAGCTGGGCTAAGCTTAATAATTTCTTGAATAGCTAAATTGAAATTCGATGAAGACAAGAGCTGGCAAATGTCGGCAGAGAAGAAACAAGAAATGGGGGCCTAGTAATGAAATATTGACGAAATGAAGACTAGGAGGGATAGAGGGAGAAGGGGCTATATGTACATATGTATATGGAATATTGTCGCAGCTGCACACAACAGAAGCAAAAAAAAAAAATAAATATTTCAACAGCTGCACAAAAAAGTTTTCCCTTTGAAATATAAATAAAAATCAATTTGAGGCGCATTTTACAGCGCCGAAACTCAAACAGTAGGGAAAGAAAAAAACAAGAGAAATAAGATGAAGTGAATTGAAGGTAGAGTGCAGAAGAATAAGAAGAAGGACAAGTCGCAGCAGAAGGAGAACGAATAGATGAATGGTAGCAGCAGTCAATAGTTAGCTAATGCCATAAGGAAAAGGCCTTGCTACGACTTTGGCATGTCAGTTCTCAGTGGTGGGTGCTCTCACTCTTCAGGTCCTTTTCTCAAGGCACACGTGCTATTTGCTCACGTGTTTATGGAAATTGAGCAACGTATTTCAAGTTGAGCGTCAGCTCAAAGCGACATTTGTTTGCCAAGACACCAAGACCGAGACCAGGACCAAAACCAAGACTGGGACTTAGAGCAAGAGCAAGAGCAAGAGCAAGAGCAAAAGCAGTAGCAGAATAAAGAACCCAAAGAAATAGAAGCAGCAAGAAAAATGTGCATGAAAATCTCACTGATTACGTATTTGCAGAACGCAGAGAGCTCACAGAAGAAGTAGAAGTGGGTGACGGTTAAGTTGTTTTTCCATCTGGGTTGTTTTTTTTATATGTTTTTATTCCTCTGCTTAGTAGGGAGAGACAAACAAGAGTCTATTAGGCGCATTAGACGCTCGGCTAGACGGGAAAGTTACAAGCATACAAATCATACTTAGATGAATACTCATCTATGTCCCTATCCCTGTCTCTCTAGTATTTAAGCGAACTTTTCTACGGTTTCTATGGGTATATAGTTAAGTATATCCTCTGTGTTGATAGGGTGTAAAGTTATAAACTTAACTCTAATAAATATAAAGGAAATCAGGTAAAAGTTGTTGAGTTGTTACTTGGAAACATATTCCGAATGACGAATATCTGCTTCGTTCAATCCATATACCCTCTTTGTAAGGGTATAATGAATCTAATTGCATTTCAGAGCAGTATATTTAGCCTTGTTGTTCCATTGAATGCACAACGTGTCAAATGTATGCCATAGAAATGGTTTTCATTTGGCATATGCATTGAGTATCAAAAATAAAATTTAGGTTTTTTTTTTTCTGGTGGCTTTAATCCTGTCATTCTCTGTCCTTCTATTCCGTTTGCCCTTTTTATTCTTTTGTGTATGTTTCTCTCTCTTTTTTTTTTGTGTGATTACTCCTATTGCATACATTTGCAGCTTCAACCGGAAACAGCTGGTGCTGCTGTCGCTTTTGTTGCCGCTGGCCATAATTCAAATTTGCAGTTTTCTATGCTAATTCGTTTGATATCTTGCACATGAGAAGGAGAAGAAGGATATGTACCGCGCCGCGCGCGCTCTCTCTCCCTCTCTCTCTCTCTCTCTCTCATTCTCTCTTCACTAGCCACAGACCCTTTCTTCATTGTTCTCTTCGGTTTTCTGTTTCTTTTTTTTTTCTGGTGTTTTGGGGCGCTGCCCACGAAAGTATGCTAAAATTTATGCAGACCTGCTGCATGGGTGCAAGAACATGTGTTTGCTTCTTCAACCCAATACAAAACAAGAACAAGACAAGACAACGCAGAGGCAAAGGCAAAGGCAAAGGCAGCGGCAAGAAGAAAAGCCAATGGCAATACGAATACGAATACAAATACATATATGAGTATGAGTATATGGGTCCTTATTGTGTAGAAACACTCGACATTTTGCTTGAAATTTGCATTTGCCCTGGACCCTTCAAGGAGTCACCAGCAACAGCAGCAGCAACAGCAGCTTTCATTATGCCAATTTGCCGCTTGCATAATTGGGTGGAGTGGGGGAGGAACAGCAGCTGCTGCTGCTCCTTCTGCTTATCCTGCCCACCCACATATTTCAATGGTTTATGGCCATTCAGGTGGAGGATGAAATACTTTAGATTTTATTATCTATAAAAATCTCACAAAAAAAAAAAGAAGAAAACGCAACGACAACATATTCTTGCAAAGAGAGGCAGCAAACATTTTTATGTTGATCAACGGCAACCACCAAAGAAACAAAACAAAAAAATTGTTGACAGCAGCAAAAACAACAACAGCAGCAACAACAACAAGAAAATAAAACAAATGATTGATTTGATTTTAATGCGAGTTTTATTCTTTTTTATTGTTGTTGTTGTTGTTGTTTTCGTTTTCTTTTTGGTTTTATTTTGGCTGAAGACAGTAATTAGTTTTAGTCCAACAGTTGCCAAACTGAGCAACCGGAATTCCTTTTCATTCAGTTTATGATAGGTCCAAAAACCCGAAACTTGCAACTTTTTTTTTTGGCAACATTTCAAAATGGGCAATTCAATTGCAAGACAAACAAAATAGTTAAAACTATGCCAAAGCCAAAAATGAATGTTAAAGCTAAAGGCCCACAGGCCGACATTAAGTGAATACTTTTAATACTGAAAAACAATTAAACGATTACAGATTTTATGAAAAATTGTGGCCATAATAATATTTTAACGGATCTTGCCGCACGTTTTCGCATTAATATCACTAAAAAAGCTTTAATTGATGCCATAAAATCATTAGATTTTGTTTGTCTTGATTAGATCAGAATCAATCTTAAAGGAGATGACTAAAAAATGATTGCGCTACCTAAATGAGTTATCATCGTAAGCTCCACTTAAAGTCATAGTCGTTAGTTTTGTTTAATATTTATAGCTGACTAATAATTAAAATATTCTGTGGAGCCTTAACATCTGCAATAAAAAAGCCATCAAGGTGTTCCCAAAGTCATTCAGGTCAAAGTAAAGTAAAGTTGAAAGTGAAGGAATTGCACTTAGGCAGTCATACTAAGGTTCAGCGTTCTAGTTCTTAAAAATTAGTGCAAAGAAAGTGTAGTAAGAAAGTTCCTTTTCTTTTTTTTAATTATTCTTTCTGATCATCTTTTTTTGCAAAGAGTTTTGAAAATATTAGCTGTTAGGGGTCTGTCTATAATAACTATAAACTTGATGAAATCAAGAGCATTAATTTGTTTTGTTAAACTTTTCCGTTAGGGTCTCCATCAAAGTGACCTCACCATGGTTGACCACGCTGACCACCCAGATGGCTATTGGTATTGTCAAATCTATTGTTATTGTTGTTGTTAATATACACTCACTCTCCCACTCACCGCCGATTGTCCCTCCCCCTCTTTCAGCGTGGCAATTCGCCACGATGATGAATGAATAAATGATCAGAAATTAACTGGCGGCGCATTCGGTCGTGGGTCTAATCAATTATTCAAGTGTCGTGTGAACTGCGTCGTTGGTTATGAAAATATTTGAAGAGTTTCGAAACTATTTAAAAATTAAATTGCAAATAGCAAAAGTAAGCAAGGCACAACCAAGAGAAAAGAATAATGAAATAAAAATAGAACAATAGCAAAATATCATTTCGTATTTAAGCGCCGTTTCGCTGATGAGACGGATTTAGTTCTCTGCGAACATTTGATAGAAATGGAACGTTGGCAAGATCGTGTCGCTGTTGTAACTGGCGCCAGTTCGGGCATTGGAGCCGCTGTGGCCAAAGATCTAGTTAGATCTGGTCTAATTGTGGTCGGTCTGGCCCGGCGTATTGAGCGCATCGAGGCGTTGCGGGAGGATTTGCCCGTGGAGCTGCATGACCGTCTGCATGTCCAACACTGTGATGTGGGTGAACTGGATTCGGTGAAGGCCGCCTTCGATTGGATTGAGGAGCATTTGGGCGGCATTGATATACTGGTGAACAACGCTGGGACTCTGTTTCCGGGTCAATTGCTAACCATGGAAATGGAGCAATTGCAGCGAGTTTTGCAAGTGAATCTAATGGGGATGATCGAATGCAGTCGGCGAGCCTTCCATTCGATGAAATCACGTGAGGTGCCTGGCCATATAGTGCTCATCAATAGCCTTACGGGTCGTAATATAATCTATCCGCCTGGCGAGGAGCTGCAATGCCTCAATATGTATCCCATAACAAAGCATGGAGTCACAGCTCTATTGGAAATTCTGCGCCAGGAGATGCGAGGACTTAAAACGCAGGTGAAAGTTACGGTGAGTGGTTAAATGGCAAATGGATTTAAAGTTTTTCATTTTATTTTCTCCCTTCTCCGTTCTCCGTCGTCCCCCTCCACCCTCCATTCCTTTGGCAGAGTATCAGTCCCGGTGTGACAGATACAGAGATATTGCCATCTGGTTATGATACTCTGCCGATGTTAAAGCCGGAGGATATATCAGCTGGCATTATATATGCCTTGGGCACACCTCCCCATGTCCAGGTACATGAGCTGACCATCAAGCCGCTTGGCGAGCCATTCTGAACACACACACACACAGACACACGCGGAGACATACACACACAGATGCGTGTTTTATATAATAATAATAAAATGGAAATATGGTAAAATAAATAGGAAATATTCGGGGGAAAAAAAATATGCCATTGCAAAAGTGGGCGTGACAGGTCCGTTTTTTCTCATTTACTCACTGGCACGACAAAATTGCATTTTTTTATTTGAAAATAACTTTCGAGGGGTTCGGTTCGGTTGGCATTTCCGGCAGCAACATGCGAGAATGCCGAAAAATACAGTTACGAAAAGAAGTTAACATTAGCCTGACATGAAGCAGCGAACCGCCCGCTCGCTCTCCCTCTCTCTCTCCATGTCTTTAGCAGTCCAAAACAGGTGGCGTCCATATCCGCATCCTCAAAAGGAGCAAAAAAAAAAAGAACGTAAAGATATAGAGACGATGTTGGCGATAAGGATGGAAGGACGAAGGAAAGACTCTAGCGGTAAAGTCTGTGAGTGTCTGTCAATATTGAAAAGCGTACGCATTTGACATAAAATGTAATATAGTTGCAGCCACACACACACAAACACACACACACACACACGCACATATAGCACATAGGGAGGTGGTGGGGAGAAAAGGAAGTAAAACAGACAGCTGAAGGAAATATGCAAAAGGCGGCAACTGCACACAGAAAAATTTTAAGTTCCGATACAGGTAAAGCACAGGTCAAAAACACATCTCGGTTAATATTAATAACCAAAAGGATACGTCATTCTTTTTTTATATATGTATACGCCAACAGAGAAGAGTCCTTAAGTATGCTGCATAATTACTAATTGAGAAAAAAAACAATGCATCACGTACTCACAAATTTCAGTTTAATTTATAACTTCTTTTCAAGAGACTATTGCTATTGCTGATATTGCGTATACGCCACGTGTTTCTCAAATCATTCGAAATTAAACCTAAAGCTTTTCTCATTGGCAAGAGAAAAATGGGGAAATGGTAAATGGAAGATTGATAATCAAAGAAAACACCAACGAAAATAAATACAAATTGGAAGAAGCTCAACACATTGCAATTTCAATTGTAAAAAGTTGAACTTGAAACTTCTCTCGATCTAAATTTACAAATGGGGCCAAGATAATAGAAGCGACGCCAACTGTCTATATAGAAAATGATATGACAAGTTCTGCAAACAAATGTTGAATAAAGGCAAGTTTGAAATTTTCATTAAAGTATGTTTGGAAATTTTTAACAATTTTATTTTCTAGGAAAAGTTAGATTCAGAATTTGGTTTTAATAAAGCTTTGATTCTTATCGTTTGTTGTTTATTTTTTTGGAACAGTGTAGAATTCGTTTTGCATTTTGAGTTTCATTTTTGGTTTTAGTATTCTGGTTGTTGTTGCTGTTGTTGTTGTTGCTGCTGCTGCACACATGGCACATTCTTTTATACGCCAACTCAGCCAGACAACTTTTATGACTCGCCAGGCAAACAGAGGCAAAAGAAGCAGCACCAGAAGCAGCAGTTGGAGCCCAAGTTGGAGCTGATGCAGTAACGGTAATAGCGATGCTTATGCTTATGCAACAGCAACTACAGACGCTCTTCACGCCAAGTTGTCAATGTTGCATATAAACACGGTGTTGTCAAAGGTTGTTGTTGTTGTTGCTGTTGTTGTTGCTGCTGCTACTGTAATATTGTTAGGTGTAGTAGAGGGCGGTGAAGCAGCTCGTTGACTTGTCTGTTTCAGTGGCAGCTTCTTTATTTCATGCTGTTGCTGTTTGTTGTTGTTGCTGCTGCTCATGTTGCTGCTGAGACGGCAGCAATATAGTTAATAATGTCGCGCATTCTTGTGAATGTGAGTTGTCAGTTGTTGCCGCTTGTTTGGCTTGTCTATGTTAGATTTGTTTTCCTTCTACCTTCTCCCTGTTTCTTTTTTTTTGGCTAGCATAAAAAATATATGTGTATATAGTGATGGGTTAAAGTTTCGCTTTCATCCCCTCCATCATGTTATTTAAGCCTTAAAATGAGGGACAGAGACATCAGCATCAAATTCAATATTCCGAAACGGTAATGCAATACAAATTTGCTGGTTCATTTCCCGTTAAGAATTAAAACAAGTGTGGGAATATCTAATTCTGCCTTCTAGATGATGCATCTTTGATTGCGATGGGTAGTAGCCGGTGTTTGTGATTGAAATATGTTTGGCCTCTCTCGTTTTTTGCTTTTGTTCTCGACGGCTTTTTCCATTGTATTATTGAAGTTTGTCTGACCTTTGACATTTTTGTTAAGGGCCTTTCAACAAACATTCAGAGTTGACTCCATTTCAGTCTGTCATTCTACTCATGAATGTAGAAAGTTAAAGTCAAATGGCGTCCGATTTCGAGTTGAAGTTGGAGTTGGAAACACGAATGGCTGTGGCGTTGCTTCCGTTCATGTTCCATTTCCGTTTCCTCATCAGCGTGTCGACTCCACCCACGGTCATGGCTTAAACTGGCCAGTTGTTGCTGCTCTTGTTGTTGTTGTTGTTGTTACTGGGGAGGCAACGGAAGAAATTTATTTTGCAGTCGACACTTGAACTTTTCCCTTTATTTTGTTGTTGGTTTTTTCTTGGCTTTCTTTTTTTGCTGCTCAACCAGCAAATCCTGCGCTAGGGCAATGGAGGGGACGAAAGTGCGCTTGGTTTTCAGTAAGAGGATAGAGAGAGAGAGAGAGAGAGAGAGAGGAGAGGAGAGAGAAAGCGGCAGCAAGTGAAGGTGGTAAACTGCCGAGAGTACTTACTCGTATTGATGGCCAGTTTCTAATTTGTTTTTAAATACATAACTTCCAGGCACAACCATTTAATTGGGTGAGAAAATGTTGAAAGTGAAAAAAAAACTTTTGCCAGCTTGGCTTAATTGTTGGCCTTGTTATTAAGGTTAATAGAGCAAAAATAGTGAAAAGCGAAAGGTTTTTCATAATGAAGCTGTTGATTATGTTTAAAGTCTGGTCAACAATAAGAAAGTATCAACTTGATGACACTATTATGCAGATTATAGATTAAGCCATTGAAATCTCTGGATACGGAATCAATCTATATACCTATATACATATTTTTTTAATAATCACATTGGAATGAATTTTCTTTGGCATTTTGCATTTTTCTCTTCTCTCTATGTGTGTGTGTGTGTGTGTGTGTTGTTGCTTGTTTCACCAACTTTGCTTCATTTGGCGTTGGAGTATATTCCATTTATGTAAATTTAAATTGAACAAACCGCACAAAAAAACCCCCTCAAGAGAGTGACCCTAATAGCCGACCCATGACCTCTCCAGTCCCCCCTGCTCTCTGCTTTGGTCCACATCCTCTTGGAAATTTGATCAAATTTTTATGTGCTTCTGTGGTGGGTGCCAGCTTGGCATTTTCATTGAAATTAGAGGCAGGAAGGACCCTCGGCCTTCGGTGCCTTGATCCCGATTACTAGGGTAATCAGCATGCCACAAGGCGGCCATTTTTGTTGTTAATTTGTTGACATTTTTTTTTCTCTTTTCATTTTTGTTTTGCTTTCTGTTTTTTGTTTTTTTTTTTTTGTCGCCGTCCTTGGGGTGCCGGCAAGTGAGTGAGCAGCTTACTTGATTGATTTGCAGCGACACCTTTTTTGTGGTTTAATTTTGCTAATTAACATAATGCCGACAGTTTTTAATAAGTTAGGGCTGCAAGTTGCTGGAGCAGGTGCTTCGCCGGCGCTGTGCATTTCATTGCCCAATCCGTAGTCAGTCTACGTCGCCTTGACGTGTAGCTGCCTGCCTTTTAATTAAAACTTCACTTCACGGAGCCACCCCCGCAATTCGGTGCTCAGCTGTGACTCAATCGATGAAGAGAAGCGCAACGTTATGCCACTATACGCGACTCCGTGCGACTCCAAGCATATCTCTAGCGAAAATCTAATTAAACAGCTCTGGTTTGAGGGCGTCCTGATGGCGGCTTAGGCTTCTGTTCTGTTTTGAGGGAGACAAGCAGCAGGCTCCAGGCACTTGGAGTATATATTTTGCATAGTACGGCTTAGGGCAACCAAGCGCACCCTATCTTTGTCTGCCTTTGTCAGTGTGTGAGTGTATGAGTGTGTGTGTGTGTGTTAGACCGTATAAAGGAAACATCTTACTTGCATGCTCAATTCGGTTGTCCTTCTAACCATTGCCGAAAGCCTTTGATTCAGATTACTAACCAAGACAATTACCCAAGACAAAAGCCATACCGAAATGCTATCAAAAAAGTTTTCCATAAAAAAGGGGCCACATTCTGAGTAATGGTATCGACAGATGGTCAGTCGAGGTACTACCTGTTGAGCCCTCAACAATTTATATTGCATGGAAACTACTCCAATGTTCATTTAACTTTAATAAATAGGTGATCATGTCGAAATGGAAAGTGTAACGAGTAAGTGTCACGAGCATAATTGCATAGAGTCCAACTGTAACGAGTTTAATAACAACGAGACCAACTATAACGAATCCATCCCTAGCGAGTGCAACAATGACTAGTCCAATCATAGGGCGATCAATTAGAAGTCACTCAAACATCAACGAATTCAACAACTAACAATTGTTCATTTTAATAGAAATCTAATGTCTAACTTTAAATAAAATAGATAACGAGAAGAGATGTTGTTAACATTAAGTATTCAGAATTTACTTATGAGTAAGGCATATCTTTTTGTGTCTTAGTAAATTATCTTCTCCATTTGCAGAAGACTCGTTGCATATTTCACAAGACCACCAAGCACTGATAGAAAGAACTAACATGCATATATCAGCATATCTAACCGCATGTTTTTTTTGGCTAGAATGCATTCATGTTTCCTTTATGCCCTCAACTACTGTCAACTAATTATAAAGTTGAGAGCGGAAACATTTACAAAACATTTAGCGCAAAAATGCACATTTCCCAGAAACGTGTGTGGACTGTCTAATAAGGCGTTGGAGCGTTTTGTTAGACTAACTTCAGTTAACGAAATCAAAAAGGGGCCACTCCTTTGGGGTAGCCAACGCCACGGAGTATGCAAATGCCTATTCCAGCTACATATCCTACGATGGTTACCACTGGCTGGCTGGCTGGCTGCTTAGTTCGTTAGCCTCTGTCTGTCTGCACGGTTTCCTTCCTGATTTCATTTTGTCTCTTTCCTTTGGTAAAAGCAGAAAAAAAAAAACATACCATCGTGTAGTAAAAGTCAGACATTTGGTAAGATGTGGCCATGAGTAATGCGAAAGAGTTCTTTAAATATTGTTTATAACATACATGAAACGTTTTCTCCAAAATAACTCTAGTATATACTAATGTTTAAATAAATATAACATTTCTAGTGTTGCACAACGTAAGAATAAACGTCTGTCTATTCTGAATCATCTACTTTTTTTTTTAATGGATGGTTGCAATATGATTCAGGTTTATAGAATGTCTTACTGATGCACTGAAGATTCGATAGATTCAAAATCAAAAGTCTCATTTTTTTGCGTACAACTGTTTTAAAATTATTTTTAATAAAATAACAAAATTTGTTTTCTTTTTTTTTTTTTGCTAAACAATCGATTGGAGGCACCAACTACACCAGTTGGATACCAGCAATAACAATCTGTACAAGCTCATTTCTGGGCCCATTACCATCAGTTAGGTAAACTCATCGATACTATGGACATTACCATGAACTGGTCATTTCTGTTTGCCATAGCCAAAGTCGTTATTGAAGCAACTATAAAATATTCGGATAGAGCGCAACAAAAAATGTGCTGCCTAATCGGGCGAACAAACTTGTGCTCTAAGAACTGTCTCCATTACAACAGGAGCAATAACAAGAGCAATACTGGCTCCCAGTGGAGTAGGATTGGGAGTTCTTGATGGAGGTGTGGCACTGGCGACAACGTGTTTACTTATATATACACACACATATGTACATATGTATGTAAGGGGTGTCTAGAGATGTGCTATCGGTTAAGGGTCGCAGTGCATTTTTGACAACTGAAACGGTTGTTGTACCATGATATTTCGAAACTGAACATAACAGTTATAAAGGTTTACTGAGAAAGTGAGAAACGATTGCAATTTCTTGTTGTTATTTCGTTTATTCGTTATTTTACCATCTCCATTCCAGTCATTCGATATTCACTCTTCCATTCATGGGACATTGCATTTCGAACTGAACTGAAACGAAGCAAAAGCGCTGACAATTCCAAGAGACATTATATTCTTTTCTATGGGAGTCCACTTTGAGTGTGTGTGTGTGTGTGTGTGTGTGTGTGTGCATGTTATGCAATAAATACTGTCGTTTTATAATAATAATCTAATGGCAGTTGTCCGGCCACGACCACGACAACGACAAAGAGTCCGAGTCAGAGCCCGAGTCAGAGTTGAAGCAGAGGGTGGAGTTGGAGTTGGGAGTCATGGGGAGCGAGAGAAAGAGAGAAGAAACCAAAGGACTCGTTGGAGCGATGAAAGGCAGAATACATGGGTGGCGGTGAGGGGAACTAAACTAATAAAAATGGCAACCAAATTATGCAATTAGTGGCGTAATATGAGCCACTTTACGGGCATTGTGGGCGTGCCGCATTCATGTACTCATTCTTTCGTTAATAGCGTGTATGTATGTGTGTGTGCAAGTGTCCTTGTGGACAATGAAATTCTTGTAGCTATTTCCATTGACTTGGAGGGGGGGAAGTTCCAGCCTGAATCAAGAAGCATGAAGCATGATGATAACGAGACAATGACAAAAACGAATTCCTAAAGTTCATTTCCTAATTTGCCATAATCGTAAATTTCAACATAGTTGTAACATATATTATAATAATTCTTTTTTTTTGTTTTCTTTTGGTTTCTCCAAGAAATGTATTCTCTTACATTTATCATTTTGTTGTTATTGTTGTTACATAGTTGCATTTACTTCCAGACGACCTCAAAATTAAAAGGCCAACAGAACCCAGAAAGGCATCCGAATAAGCCAAAAATGTTGCCTGCAACAGGAGAAGACTTTGTGGCTCCTACAGGTCTATTTTCATTTTGCCACAACTCCCAAGGACAAGGTGTTCGTGTGTGTGTTCGTGTGTGTGTGTGTGAGTATATTGTCATTCCGACCGTTGGAGTGTTTGAGTGTGTGTCGAGAGTTGCCTTTTTTATATGCAGGTAGCTCATAACCTTGGCGTTTTCGTTTCTTTTTCTCTATTTTCCCCTTACATATGGCTAACAGTTTGCTTTGCATATCTGAAGGTGCAAGCTAGAAGGATGCGTTTATATGAGGTAGAGTTAGAAGGCTCTATAACCGCAGCCACAACACACACACACACACACACAGCATCTTCTGGAGACACATGCTCAGGGGGTTGTGTATGTTGCATCGTAATACGGTTGAGTTTCGCCCCAAAGATGAATGCACAAAAAGAAAATAAGCTGTGGTCTTATACAAAATTAATATTATCTTTATACTTCTTAAATATAAAGCAGTAAAATATGTTTTGTTTTTTACTAGTTATGAGATGACTTTGTTTCGTTGGCTGTTATTTTTATCTCCAAATTGTCAAAATTGGATATGTCCAATACCTATGATCTAGACCATAGGATGATCCTTATATAGTTTGGATCAAAAATGATTCCTGGACCCAAGAGACTGGTTAAGGTCAAAAAAGTTTAATGGAATTTGATTTATATCTTGATTAGCTTCTAGTTTATGTTTAGCTTACGTACTGAATACGTTGTTGATCAAAATCTCTTCAAGTTAATGTCAATTCATGAATTATGAAACCTTTTTTTAAGTTAAACAATATTAAAAGTTGCAAATTTGGCTCAGTGTACAATTAATTCGCTGTTGGCGAAAAAATGTCATAACATGAAGAGTGATATTCCACGCTCCAATTACGAGCAGCCGTGCCGAGCAGCGCCATCACCACCGCTGCCTGAGCCAAAAAGAAAAATGTGCAAGCAACTGTATGGATGTGGATGTGGATGTGGATGAGGATGTGAATGTGTGGGATGGGAGCAACCACGATGATTGTGCTGCTCATGGCTCTGGTAGTTGCTTGTCGTTCCCTTCATCGTGTCAGTGTGTCTCTGTGTGTGTGTGTGTGCCTGCATTTGCGCTTATGTAACCAATGTCATCGTTATTTTTAACTTAATTTACATGCTTAACTAAAGTTGTCAGAAAATTATGTTGACGCATGCAGCTTTCAATTATGTTGCATACACAAGAGGCCGCATATACCGACGTCACAGAGCACCACAAAACTAGCATGTCAACGTTCCCAAAGTCATTCCCAATCCATCTATGTATGTTCTGGGCTCTGCTGTTACTGTTGGTGTTCCATTTTGGTGTTGTTGTGTATACGCAACATGTTTCAGCCATGTTGTTGTGGGGTTACCCGTTCCCAATCCCCCATCCCCATCCCCATTCCCCATTCCCCATTCTCCACTCCCCATTTGTTATATGCGTTTTTCGGCCTGACATGTGCACATCACATTATCATAAATTTTGTGAACATCACATTTATGACACTCAAAATAGTAATGAGAATGGATAATCGCCAAAAAAACATATTATAAAATAATGCTCGGAAAAATGCGGTAAAAGTATATCATTCTTTAGCCTTAAATCAAAACAAAAGTCTTTATCTTTTAACTACTATAACTCCCTGTTATGTTTTTTCAGTTATTACTATGCTGTTGATTGTCGCTTCGATTGTTAAATACCGATAAACAAACAGTCTAGACAAAGAAAAGAGACTCACATCGATCGATTTGTCATTCATAACATTAGACTAGAAGAAATTTGATAAATAATCGACATGGTTAACTTATTTATATTTAGTTAATTCATTCAATTTGTTAGAGAGTGTTCAAACTATCAATAGTTCTGTGAATAGTTTACTTTATTCACTTCTACTCAATAGTCAAACGCCTAATGATTCATTCGTGATTTACTAATTTGCATACTCGATGCACACTCTTCTTGCGGACATTGAGATGAGATAAATGAATGGCATTTGTTGTGTGTACAGAGTGTAAATACTTTTCATTTCTTTTGCACTCATCGCACATTCATCTTCATGAATGTTGTGCGCTTTCTCTTTTACTTTTTGAAATGGTTTTGGTGGTGGCTTTTAGAAGCTGAACGCAACGCGACAATTAAATTAAATAGCAACGCAATTAACTCTTAATTTCTATTTTTGCCAAACGCTTTTGGCCTTTTCATTTTTTTCTCTTTCTCTCTTTCCCTCTCTCTCTTTCTTTCTTTGGCAGCAACCTGCTGACCCATTCATTGTCTTTGTCTGAATGCGAAATGTGGCCTGGACTGGACTGGACTGCCCTCGACGTGTCATGGCGTTAAGCGGTAAATATTTTTTTGTGTCCTTTCAGTACACACCAGAAAAAAAGAAAGAGAAAAAGCCAGAGCCAACTACAGTGCGACAAAGGTCATTTTATTAATTAACCAACAGGCAAACATAGAAAACAAAACACCGAAAACAAAAAAAAACAAAAAAACCGAAAGTTGCGTCTGCATGTCTGTCCTTGGTTCGGGGTCAAAACTGGAGTTTGGCTTCAAATGGGTCTCAGGCGTTGCCCAAAATGTGCGGCAAATTGCGTGAATTATTTCAGCTGCCCTAGGTCTGTCTGTGTGTGCCTGGGTACGAAGGTGTCGGGGGCGGGGGCTATGCCAAATTGAAATGAAATGCTGGGGCTGGCTCCATTCAGCCTCTCCATCTTCTGCCTTTTGCTTATTCCCTTTGCCGAGGCCGACGACCCTTTCGAATTACTTCATTAAATTTGCATATTAGGTGCGGATTTGGTTACCGTTACCGCACTTTTTCAACTCAACTGACCCAACATCGACCTCGTCTTTTATGTTGCGTGTGCGTATATATGTATGGGCACACATAAACTTCTCTTCACATATTTCTCTTTAATGCGTTTGAATTTCGTACGTTTCTTGTTGTTTTTTTTTTTGGTTTAAATTGAAAAAGAATAATGACTTGCCCACTTAATGAGCGGTTAAGCCGTATAAACTTATTCCCACATATTCAGCTACGATCAGCTGTTAACGGTTGTTTGGGTTTCCTCTTCTTCTTTCTCGGAAACAATTTCCCCTTATTATTGTTGTTGTTGTTATTCGCAGTAAAACTAAACATTTTTTTGTTAATATCTGATGCTAAGCCAAGGAATTAAAACACAAAAAAAAAACAAAATTATTTACAAGACTTTAGCAGAATCGAAAAACCGAAAAAAAAACGCACACATTGAAATGTGTGAACATTTTTCATAGCATACTTTTTTGGGTCATTTGAAAAACAAACAAAAGAAGAGTCAACTACAAGCCCCACCTCTCGATTCGTATTCCCCCCCCCCCTCTCTTAGGAAAATGAAGCTTGAAAAACTGTGAAAGTGAAGTGCATAAATTTTACACCTAATTAAAAAAGTAAATGTTCTTTTATGCAAATCAAGTTTTAACTAAATAAATTACAACCAGTATGAGTGAGAGTAAGGCAGAGAAGAAGAGCGACAATGAATGGGGGATGCTGAGAGGGGATGAAGGGAAGGGGAGAGAACAGAAGAATGGCCGCGAAAAAATAAAGTTAAAATGAAGGTGCAGATGAGAGAAATAAGACGAAGGAAAATCTTCAATGGGCCTTTTGTTTTTCACACACGCAAAGAAAACCAAACCAAGAGAAAGGAACAGAGAGAGAGAGAGAGAGAGAAATCTGTCTGTGTGTGTGTGTGTGTGTGTGAGAGAGAGAAAGAGAATTGTATGTAAGATGGCGGCATCGCCTTCGTTTCGGTTCTGTTAATCACACTTAATCTCATTTTTATTTCTGGGTCAGCATCTTTATTTATTTTGATACACTTGCCAAAGGGTATATTAGCTTTAGTCAACAACATCAGCCAAAATCATTCTCGTCACGAGTTTAATGAACGATTTTTATCAATCAATTTCTCTTTAGAAAGCTTCCTCTAAGGTATTTACAATATTTAAGAATATGTTCAGTTCGGCATAGAGTCATTTGTTTGGTTGCTTTGCCTCGCCTCTACTTATTTTGTATCCCCTTTGCTTTGGCCTTATGCAAAAGCAAGCAAACTAGACGCAATGCCACGCCCATCTCGGCAAATGTTACCGCCACGGCCGCCCGTAAATATTCTTGACAAATCTTTTTGCCCTTTCGGCGCGCGAAGCGCAAATAAAAAGACATTAATTCGATGTCGTTGTCGCAGTCACGCAGACCCCCTTCGTTCCCCTTCGTCCCCCTTTGTCTTGTCTTGTCGTACACCCAAATGGGGACCAAACCCTCAGGCTTCGCTTTCACATTTCCCCCCACGCCCACGTATTCCCTGCCCATGCCTCTGCCCCACTCTGTGTTTTCGTCCATTTTCTCAAGTGCCGACAATGTAGCGTTGGCTTTTTCTCGTTACATCGAGCTCGTTGAGTTCGTTGCGCTGTTTCTTCGCATCGTTCGTTGGCTTCGCTTTTTATGGCCAGGTAATTTACGTAACGAACCTGACACTTTCTAATTTATAGCAGCAGGTAGAAGGCAGCAAGCAGCCTTAGCCTCAGCATCGGCATCGGTCGCGTTCTCGGCGTCAGCGCAGAAAATTCCCCTGTCTGGGCCTAAGGAAACATACAAAAAAAAAAACAAACACCCACACACACACACACACACACACACACACACACAATGATTATGATTATGATGATGATGATGATTATGATGATAATTATGATGATGGCAAGGCGATAGCATGAACAGCTGCCGCCGCAGGTATTAGTTAGGGTTCAAAAAATGGAATTGGTATTGCTGATGACCAGCACCACCCTAACAACAACCCACTCACCCACTCACCCACCCACCCAACCAACTGCTCTATGCCTGAAAAACAAAAAGAAATGATTGAAAATTATCGTCATTATGCCTTTTTGAGTCTATTGAACTCTTATAATTCGGTCAACAAAATTATCAAGTGGAATGTTTATACTTGAAAGTTAGACAAACATATTTTTCCTTTTTTTTTTTTTTTTAGCTGAATAGATACACAGCTATCCGAAATGCCATTTGATTTGATTCGATTTTAAGCCAACAGCCACACCCACACCCACACCCGCCAAACGTCCTCACCTTTACTTTTATTGTGGGTACCCTTTACCTTGCTTACAGTTTTTTCGGCATTTTCTTGCTGGCTGCTGCTGCTGCTGATGCTGCTTCTGCTTTTTGGCCATTGTTGAGCGGATTACCCACAGCACGTCCAAGATACATTTGCCTCTCTCTCAACACGTTGTTGTTATTGTTGTTGTTGTTGTTGTTGTTGTTGCTTTTGTGTCCCACGTCCCTTTATCCTCCTTGTACCTCGACCTCTCGTTTATCGTCCTTTGTCCCCCCGTTTTTCGCATTTATATCGCATGTTGGTATGTGGAAAAATACTTTCGTGTTGGCGCTGAACGCTGGCTGGTAGTTAATCGCTTCCCTGCAATGCCTGACGCTGACTTACCTCATCCTCATCCTGCTTATATCCATGCTCCACATCTCCCTCAGTGTCTTTCTCTTCGTTTTTCTCGTTTTTTTTTGTTGCTGTGATGCGGGGGAACGACGTCGCCAGGTGTAGTTGGTACTTGAACGTGTCCGTGCCACCTGGCCATCCGCTCTTACACTTCCACTTAATGCAACACACTGAGGTGCGATAAGGAATTTCTAGATTTCGTTTTACTTTCCCTCACATACGAGTTGAAGAGAGTTAAGTATGAAATGTGCACAAAATTTATAGGGTGTTTCGGGTCTTGATGAAGTCGACACAAAGATCAGTTAGTTATAAAAGATCACTCAAAATGTTTTGGACCACATGTCGTATGAGTAACGTGTGAGTTTTCACTCATCTAGATCGGAGCTTATTACCTTTCTAAGTCATATATATGGGACTCAAATTTTCTAACAAAGGGAACTTTGACATTAAGCACTTTGTAATCAAATTTAGTTTTTAATTTACTTGAATTCGATTTTAAACTACACATAGCACACACCCTGTAATCTGTAGGAGTTTGTGAGTGTTTGAAATCGTCTTTTGGTTTTTACTTTTGCTTGCTTTTGAGAGTGTATATGTGGGTGTATGTGTGTGTGTGTGTGTGTGTGTGTTCAGTGTTTTTTGTATTGTAGCGGCAACTTTTGTTGCTGTCTCTGTGTATGAGTGTGTGTGTGTGTTTGGGGTGCTCATTTCAGTGCCCAACAACTGTCAATCTCCTGTTGCCGCTGCTGCCTCTATTGAGAATGAATCCTGCTTTGCCTTTTCTGCTTCCCTGCCTGCCATTGCCGTGTGTTTTGGAAACAGCACACATATTGTATCGTTTTGTGGCCCAGAGTCGGCCCAAAATGGAGTACAGTGAGTGGAGCCGAAGACCCTCGACGTATATATGTACGTGAGATGCATGGGTGGGGGCAAGAGCCTAAGTGCCTGGGCATAAAAAAAGAATCCAAACCAAAGGAACGAAAGAAAGAAAGAAAAGAAAAAGTCGACATTTATTTGCGAGCATGTTGTAAATTGTAAATTACATTCCTAATCTTTGTAAAGAGAGCAAGAGAGAGAGAGAAAGCAAACGAGGGACCGAGGGAGACACCGTAACTACACTTTAAGGGGAGCCCCCAAACTCGCTGAGTTCCCCTCTTGCCCTTGCCCCTTTTTTCCCATTTTCTTCAGCAAATAGATAGAAGCACGCACTTTTTGCTCATTTGTGTTTTAAATTTCATTTTCGAGCGACAAGTAAATGGTAAAGTAAAAGGAAACTTCACATTGCCGCCGTTTGGGGACTCTTTCTCTCATCGTGTGCATTGTTCTGCCCATGATTTGTGTGGGTAAGTGCGCCAGTGGGTGTATATATGAGTTTGTGTGTGTGTGTGTGTCGCTTAAAAATCTGCGACAGTGACAATGTCACGTTTTGTGTTAATTTAATTACAAGAAACCATTTGTAAATATTACGACGTGATTTGAAAGACACGCATGGCACTTCATTCCCCCTCTCTTTCCCTAACTTCTCCCTTTAGTTCAGTTCGTCCACACTTACGACTTCTTATCATGACACCACACCCCGCATTTTACCCCTCTCTCTCTCTCACGCAGTCTCTCCCTGTTAGCCGTCTATGCAAAGGAAGCATGAAAATGATATATAAATTTTCAGGCATTTTCATTTGCATTTTGTTTGCATACTTTTAGGCAACTCCCTTTGCAAGCAAACGTTTCTGTGTTGTTGTTGCTGCTGCTGTTGTCGTTCATGTCTTCGTCTGTCATCATCATCGTCAGGGATCAGCAGCAACAGCAACAGCAACAGCCGTACTTTCTCAGCAACATCAACGCTGTGAATTTCCTTTCATTTGGTAAGGGATATTCCCTTTGGCAACAATTTGCTGAGTCTGTGAAATGTCTGCAATGCGCAACATGTTGCCACTGCAATATGTTGAGCAACATTTGTTACATGTTGCTGAATCTGTTAGCCGGTGAGTTTAATAGACAATTTGTTTTGATTTCTTTTTTGATGTTTATGTTGATTAAAATAAAAAAAATAGAATTTTAAAAAATTGCATTAAAAAAATTCTACAATGTTTTGCTAAAGTAGAAATCAAATAACTCAAATTAAGGTAAATAAACAAATAAAGTTATTTTTCAATTTAATAATTTGCAATATATTTGCGATTTGTTGTTTCAGCTTTTGGGCTTAATGTTTTCCATTTTAAAATAATAATGTTTAGTTTAGTTAAAGCTAACATGGACAACCGATTTTGAGTTATCGAAAATATTAATTCTTGAAAGATATTAGAGCACTCATCTATAGAAATAACCCACAATCATTAAATAAGATGTAATTGTTGTTTGTTTGTTAAGCAAATCCAATCTTAATATTGCAATTTGCTTAATGAAAGTGTTAATCAGACTTGTTGCCATATAATGCCAGATAATACTTGTCCCCTCATACCCATCAGTCACCACCCATTACCCACCGGTAGTCGCACAATCATCATCATCATCATCATCATCATCATGTTAGTCATAATTCATTGAGTGAACACAAAATGCCAATTATCAGGTCATAAGTTCAATTGGCCATAAAGCACGTAATTTTCATTGATATTGATGAGAGAGAGTTGCAACTTAAAGTGGCTTAATCACGGAGGCTTAAGAAAATCACAATTTCCTTTCCATTATCATATCAAAACGGGATTAAGCAACTGCTTACCTATGTATGTACATGAGACAGATGGCAATACAAATGATACATGAACGTTATGATGATTGTTTGGTTAAACAATAAAGCATTTTAGTATTGTCTTAACTTTCATTCACAATCCCCAATAAATCATTGATGGATGCAACTGCTTGTGATGCAGTTTTATCAACTCGAATCATCGTGTGAGAGAGTGTCGAGAGTGTCTGCTAATGTAAGAGCTTCTTCTTCAGGTAGGTAAAATTAACAAAAGAAATCCTGAATTCACTTCTACCACTCCACCTTCACCTTCTGCTCCTGTGCTTCAAACTGTGACGCAATCATTAAAAGTTGCAATAAGAAACTACTTGGCAGTGCACTTTGGTTCACCTCGCCTATTACTTTTACTAATGGTGTGCAATTTCAGTAGTCAGTGGTGACCCCATACTTCTCCACATGTGGTTCGTCTTCCATATTCCCCGTCCCCACCTGTAAATGCGAGTTTCTCTCTCTCTCTCTCACTCTATCTGGGCGTGGCTACTGTAACTGGCTGTGGGCACTTAAATTAAACACCCGGGGCAGCACTTTGGGCAATTCATTTCATTTCATTTACAGACCAAAGATGTAGAGTCCACAGGAATTGGAGGGGGCAAAAGAGAAAACGAAACAAACCAACAACAGCAAATGGCAAATCTTCAAAATGTAACAACATGACAGCAGTAGCAACTACCAACACCAACAGCTTTAAATGTCAGCTTTAGAAAACGGAGTTTAACTGCGAAATGCATTAACCAAAGTGCAAAGCCTGTGAATTTCTATACAATAAATCATCAAATAGAGAAAATCAAGACTCAATTATGTTTCAAACGTAACTCTAATAAATGATTTCAAATGATTTTTTGTCTATTATATAGAATACACCTTTTCACTATATGTCATGACCCATTTTCGTTTGCAGAGGCATTTGAGACAAAACTTTTGTATTACGTTTTGCCTTGGACAACGCCCAAAATGTTGCCCACAAAACACTTGCCACATTAGGCGCCACCATGCCACATGAATACTTGCTTTTGGCTGGGGTTAGCAGTCTCTTAGATGAAGATGGCAAAGGGGGGGCCAGTTCATTGCCCATTGATTTTCTTGGTTTTCGTAATCAAAAGTTTTGCTCCCACGGCGCGTTTACACTGATTTCCGACAGACACACAGTCAGACAGACACACTCATACACACACACACACACACACACACATGCGCGCGGCTTAATTTGCTGCAGTTTGCGTGAAGATAAGGAGAGATGGAGATGGAGATGGAGACACTGATGCCGACGACTCCAAACGACTCTGACTCCAACGACGGTTGGAGTATAATAAATTTTTGTGTGTTACCAACACTCTGACAAATTAATTAAAATGATTGGCCTGCTCCGGAGGATGCTGCTGCTATTGCTACTGGCTCTGTCCCCATAGGAGATACACCTAACCACACCCACACACACACACCCACACACACACACCCACACACACACATACTTGTCACGTTTATGTAGATAAGCAAGTTGAAGGTGGAACAGAGTATTTGAGGGATGGCAAGGGGAAAGTGTGTTAAATTCTCGCTCCTACATTCGCTTGCTCGCTGGCTCGATGGCTGGCGACGTGTCGCTCGCAATTAGCAAAGTAAGCTTAATGTGGTTTCACTTGAATTACTTACGAGTGTCGCTGCTTCTGCTGCTGCTGCTGCTGCTTTTGCCGAGTGAAAACCAAGCAAACCCAAAGCAAACGCCAGCAAAATGTCAGAGCAAGTAGTGACAAAAAACGGGGACGAACAGCACTGGCTCTGGAGAGGGGTGGAGACGGGCTGGCTGGCAGAGTGTGTGTGCTTGGCTTCATAGCCGAGCTCATCAATTGCTTTGGTGGTAAATTCAAGTTCATTTATTTTACTCAACTTTCTAAATGCAACTGCAATTGCAGCAACGAAAAGTGCTCACGATTGCAACTTGTGCCAGAGATTACAAGCTTAAGATTTCATTTGACCCTAACCCTATGACGATAATATCCTTTCAATTCCATTCCATTTCATTTCAGATGCCTGACAAGCCAACGACATCGATTTCCCCACGTGAATTCAAAAGCAAGCCGAAGCAAATCATTTGGAAAAAAAATTAAATGAGCTTACCTTAAAGACATTTAATGGCTGCAATTGATCTCCTGTCCGAGTAGCGATCGGTTGGAATGATGATTAGTCTTAAAACCCACTGTCAACAGTCTACATTTTCAAAAGGAAATACTGAGTAGGCTTCTTTATATTATTTAAAGGAGTTAAGGATTCTCTCCTGAACTCAGACTAGAATTGAGAGTATATTCCAACTTAATATCTTAATATCTTAACTTAATATCTGCTAATGACAACTTGAAGATATTACTCATTTTTAATCATTTCAGTCCTTTTGAAAACTATTTTGTTTAAGGAATCATGTCTTGTTGGAAAGGGAAGACAAATTTTTGATATATATATTTTAAAATTTCCATGACTTTAATTAAAAGAATGGAATTCATGGTCAAATCTTATTTTTCGTTTCTATTTGTTTTTTTTTGGTTGCAATTTTCCAATCCATTATCGATGCCGCAATGCAACGATGCAATGAAAATTTGTTAAAATGCAAATGACAAGTGGAAAATGAAAAGTGCAAATACTCGTACAACTTAAGCGAAAGTTAAGCAGAAACTGCTCAACTGCGATATGGATATATATGTAAACGATGACAGGGAAGACGACGTTAACCATGGAGAGGACCCAACTGGGTGCTTCATTAAAAGAGGTCGAGAGAAAGAGACAAAGAGACAGAGAGTAGAGTGGGAAACTGAGAATGGGTGGCAGCAAATGAAACACGTAACGTGGGAAAAAGTTGTGTGTCCAAATTGCAAACGTGCAGACCCCAAAGGACGTGGTGAGACGGTGTGAGGCACGAACAGTGGCGTGGGTCGGGGGGCGGGGGGATGACTTCGCTTTGAGTGTTTAAGAAAAATGTCTGCCCTTGTCGTGTGTCATTGTTGCTGTTGCATGCATAATGAGAGTGGG
This sequence comes from Drosophila willistoni, assembly GCF_018902025.1. Taxonomy (NCBI): domain Eukaryota; kingdom Metazoa; phylum Arthropoda; class Insecta; order Diptera; family Drosophilidae; genus Drosophila; species Drosophila willistoni. The sequence goes on from NW_025814052.1 coordinate 11,833,553, forward strand.
ACAGAGACAGCGAGAGGAAAAGGCAGAGACAGTGAGTGCACTTGGGCGACAATTAGAAGAATTTTCTTCATTTCATTTTTCTTGCTTCGCTGGGAACGATTGTCTGTCTTTCTGTCTGACTCACTGACTGACTGAGTAAGTGAGAAAAGACAAATGAATGTAATTGTGTGTGGCACTTTCGTTTTCCACAAGCAGTGAAGCAGAAAGAGGGACTGGTTTCAGTCAGAGAGATAGAGACGTGTGTCACTCAATTGGATGCAGTTGCTCTTGGTATTTTATATTTGGCTAAATTGATAAAACCAAAGCCACTTACCAAACATAGAGAGAGAGAGAGAGAGTGTGTGAGGAAGAGCAATAATTTATTATGGTTTTTTACGGTCCGGACTTAAATTGATATGAAGGTCAAGCGTGCTAGGAAGCACGTGCTTCTAAATTCATATAGACGGATATGTGACTTAACGTACCTGGCCAACCTAACACCCCACCCCCTCCGCCACCCCCTCCATCACCTGAAGCCTGACAAAGCTAACTCTCAAGCTGCTACATGATGTGATGGTCGCTTCAATTTCTACGTGCTGCAGTTCAAAAACTTTTCTATACATACATATGTATGTATGTAAGTATAATTTTGGCTTCTGGTCCAATGAAATTACATAAGTGTTCCCAATGGCTTCTGGGCCATGCTCTATGTGAAGATTGAAGGTTTCATGGCTTTCAGTTTGATCGGGGGGTCAAAAGTTCTTGGTCCTGTTACAGGTTTTTAAATGGAGTGTGTCACGGATTTTAGTTTAAGCTCTTTGGCTCTTCGAATATCAAATGTTACACATTATTTTCGCTTTTCATTTTTTGTTTCACCCTCCTTCTGCGAGTGTGTGTGTGTGTGTGTGTGTGTGTGTGTGAAGGGCTGCTGTTGTTGTTATTGTTACAAAGCCGATTTGCGGTCGGTTGCCGCTCATTAAACAGCCAAAGCATAAGCGAAATGCATAGACGTTGGGGTTACGGAATATGAAATTTGGTATAGTCATAATCACATCATAATCAGGAATAATAAGTGCGGTTTCTGGCCTACTATATTTCCGCTATCCGAGTGTTTGTGTATTTGCGTGTGTGTGTGTGTGTGTGTGTGTGCGTCCGTATTGCAAAGTGATTACCACCGCAAAAGTAAACCTCAAATTTATGCAATTGCAAAACACATGCAAGATAATTACCTACATACATAAGTACATTTCGATGCATGGCATATGCATGATAATGTTTATCGTCGGATAATGTATATGTATATATATGTGAATATAAACATAATGTTGCAGATAATCATGATATTGTCGAAACTTTCTTTTTTGCCACATTCCGCATCAGCAATTGCAACTGGTTGACTGCTTTCCATTTGGACTAGAGTCAATTAACTAATTGGCATAGAAACATGAGTTCACAAAATGACCTGATTGACTCGTATTCCATAAATATGTTATTAGTTACATACATATATCCGATTTGATCCACTAACACATACATAAGCTATAGGATAAAATAATAGTTTTATTATTTACGAAATTTAAGCAGTTCCATGAAAAAAAACTTGAATTATGGAGTGGTCAATCGCAGGATTGACAATTAATCTTTTTTTATAGTTAATCGTAAACTACAATTTAAACGAATACTTAAAAAAAAAGAGCTATGGCTTTTTGCCTTTCTTGGCAGCATGGCGAAGTTGTTGCGTGTTTTCTACTAGAAGCTCTTGATAGCGTTTCCGATCGGCTTCTGATATATTCGTTCTTAGCATATCTTGAAGGAGTCCCCTCTCTCTCTATCCATGGCAGACACCTCCAATAGCTCCTTGGGCAGGGGTGTATCCCGTTGTACGATAGGCACAGCAATTAGGAACAACATGTCTTGGGCATGGCTATTGCTGGTCATTTGATTGATCTCCTTATTGTCCATTTTAATGATCGGGCTTACCCTCATTCCAAGTTGGAGTAGAACGAACACATCTGTGCCCCAGGAGTTGAGTTTTGAGAATGATGGAAAGACTCAGAGAGAGAGAGAGAGAGAGCAACTTGCATATTTTGGTTACTTATGCTCAGAAGGGACAAAATAATGGCTCAGCGGTCTCTCAGCTGGGCTGAATAAAGCTCATGTTACGCGAATACAGTCAATATACAATCATGATCGTTTGAGTATTTGTATAAAATAAGTACTTGCCTCAAAGTGTTGCAAGTTAGGTTTTTGTATTTATTTGTTATGTAGTTTCTAATGTTTAATTGTTTAGCCCATTATTCGTCTTCAATTTATATCACACATTGAGATCAATTTACTGGCGCCAAAAGGCAAAAAACGAAGGAAAACTTTTCCATTGCCAACTGCTACGGTAGGGACATTAACATTTTAGTAGGGACATTCGCAATATCTTTTTCTTTTTCTCTTTCTCATGTGTAGAATGTCTTCTCCCCACTTCCCAGATCAGTCAACGTAAAATTTATTTGTATTGAAATGGCTTTGGTGTATGGTTTGAATTTGGGTTAATCTGAATCTAAAGATGAATGCTGAATGCTGAAGAAGCCAAGGCAGGCAAGGGCAATCGAAACGTCGTTGAATCAAAGTTGTAAAAGTCATTCGAGTCAGTCAGTCAGGAAGCAATAAAATGATTTTACGCCAATGCCATGAAAATGCTGAATTTGAATAAAGCTTTGGCCATCAGTAGTAACATCATTATTAACATTATCATCATCATCAATATCATCATCGTAGTCGTCGTCGTCGTCGTCGTCGTCGGTGACATGGATTGGTCAGGACATCGTTGGCGTCCATGGGTTGTGACTGTGATTTTTTGTGCTGATGCAAGCAGACTTCAATGCGGCAACTAGGCAGCAGCTGGCAACAGCTGCAACAAGCCGAGCCCAAAGGGGTCCCAATTATGCCCGAAGAGAACATTTACGCAGAGCGCAAAACGCAAAACGCAAAACGAGCTACGTAGCAGCTAATGCCCAACGCATATTGAAGCAATTCTCTTTGAAATGGTTATCCTTCTGATGCTGCTGCTGCCTGCTCACACACATCCTGCCATTTACAGCATAAACTTTTGGCTTTCAAGCAATGGCAATTGCTTGGCATCCTCCCACACTTCCACTTCCACCTCCACCTCTATCGCCTGCTCATCCCGTATACATACATGCATACCTACATGGCCACAAACAGACACACTCGTCCTTGTTCTGGCTTTGGTTCTGAAACTCATTCTGGTCTGCATTTCCGGTCGGCATTTTGCAATCTCGTTGCTTCGTTGCCTCGTTGCCTTCGCCTTGTTTCGCGTGTGGAAAGCCATCGTTTTCATCGTTGTCGTCAATTGCATTGCACAATGTCCATTGCCCCATTTGCCCCATACTCTTTATGGTGCCCCATTTTCCCATTTGCCATTGGTTTCCTCCTCTCTCTCTCTCTCTCCTACGCCTAATGGCAATCAACGCATAATGTCTTGGCCCTTGTCGTCGTCTCCAATTGCAACAATTGCAACATTTCAAGAATATTTTCGCTTCTTGTTGAATGAATCGCAAGATATTCCTTTCGATTCCATTGACCAAGTATGAGATATTATTATGTCCATCGATAAACCACATAGAGCAGCCAGAAAGATTCCCAATATACATTTATGTGGTTTAAATATAGAAATTAATTATAATAAATTATGCATTCCATTCCATTTCATCATTTACCTGGAATTCATTTCAAATTTTCCACTTGTTGAATGAACAATTTTCTAGTTACTTCGCTTCATTCAAAATTTATCATTTAAAAAACAGAATTCATTGAATTTAATAATTTTAATTTTGTAAATGAAAACTAGCCGATGGAGTTTATTAAAATCAAAGATGTTGTGATTAAACGACATTTCTGATTAATTTCAGTTTCTTTACCCAAGTCAAATAAGTATATTTTTTCTTTTTGATCATGCATTTAATTCCAGGACTTCTATGGGACTCTCTATGAATCGCATTTACAATTTACAAAATTGTTAGAACGTTAATCAGAAAATATATTGAATGTGTTATGTGTTTGGAGTGCTTCTAATTCTTCTCTAATATCCTTCAACATCGATGGCTATACCCCATTTCTCGGCGACTCTAAAGGGTCCCTGTATTCCGCAATAGTCGTCCGTGCAAATACCCACAGCGTAGGTGTCAATCGCATAGCAATCACGATAAAAGACAACCTCCATCGATGTGCGTACCAATTCGGCGGCCTCACGAGCAGTAAGATCCCGATAATATGGCTTGCGTTCACGCACCATTGGCATGGCCATATGGAGGACAAATCCACTGGCCACCACATAATCCTCATAGCAACAACCACGCTTATCGACCGACGCCAAAAACGGGGTATTATCTTCATCGAGGCCACCCACACCCATGGCAACGAAGTAGGGATCCATTTGACAACGACGATAGTAGAGGATCCGGGTCAACCAGGTGGCCACAGCTCTTGGACTCACTTTACGATCTTTGTAGCATTCCTCTACAATCATTTTGCTATCAATGAGTCGTTTGAGCGATTGGATATCGGGAAAATCTCCACTGCCAGTGAGAAGGATGTTCTCGCTTATCTTGAAAATACGCTGAGCATTCGGATAACGAAGCATCGAGTAATATGCCACCAGTGTGTTGGATGCAAAAATGATTCCTTTATCGAAGCGAATTCCTAGAAACGAAGGGCCATGGGTAGCCATTATGAAGTTAGGTTCTTCCGCATCCTGTCCGACCTTGGGCAATAAATCTGTCTGATTGTTTTCTGGACTCCAGAAATTCTTTCTTAACCGTTCGCTATTAAACATTTTTATATGGATATGACTTTACTAGCCTCACAGTCGGTGTGAAAATGAATGAGAGATTGAGAATTCAAGTCAGTTGGATAAACAACTTTTTGACTAATAACTAACAGCATACTAGTGTGAAGCCTTTTCTATTTTAGTTCACTCTATTTACTACAAAGTGAGATGAGAATAAAAGCAACATAAAAAAGAGAATATGTCGAAGTTATGCCTTACACACACACAGACAGTTTGTCTGCAGAAATTTCTACCATGCATGGCCATGTAGGGAAAATTTCTTCAGGGCCACTTTCCCCAAGTTGGAATATTTAAAAACATTTCTTTAATCAAAGAACTCTTATATTTAGATCCGCTCCTGTTTTAAAGTACACTAACTAACTTCAAGAAGCAATCCGTAGAGGAAAACGAAGAAAAGAAGAATTTCATCTTCATATTTGTTAGAACTAGACTTATTCTCACTCTCTCTCTCTCTCTGTGTGTGTGTGTGTGTGTGTGTGTGTGTGTGTGTTTGTGGGGATTATTTCACTGTCATTTTCCTCATATGTAAAAGTATGCATATGCAGAGGATCCATTTCGTATGTGGCCATAAAATATTGGCCACAAAATGCATTTGGGCAATTCAATCCTGTTCATTTGTTGCATTTAAGAAAGTTGGTGCAAAGTTTGTACCCGGTCAATAAAAATGCATTCATTGACCCATTTGTACCTATGAAAATGGCCATGCAATACATATAGACAACGAGGGAGAGATAGAGAGAGAACGAGAACGAGAACGAGAGACAGAGAGTGAGAGGAAAAACGTAAAGTGTTGGTGGAAAATTTATTCAAATTTTCTTTTGTGTATGCGGAGGTAATGTGGCAACTTTTGTGGTTTCTGGTGTTGCTGTGTTTTTACTACTTGATAAAAATCGAAATATCTTGATATTTATTTAAAATATACATATACATATATGTATCCCACATTCTCCCTCTCTCTCTCTCTCTCTCTCTCTCTTAATATTTACATGCGTATGTGATATGTACATGTGTCTTTGAATGTGCATTTTATCTCGTTTTTGCGTTTTTCTGTTGGCTTTTTATGGATACACAATCTACATGGTTCTCTGCTTTCATTTACAATATTTTCATATCCTTATACACACACACACACACACATACAAATACAAAACGAGAGAGAGGGAGAAGGAGAAGGAGAGAAAGTGTGGGCCAGTTTCATGTAATTTGGCCTTTTACTTCATTTTGCAAGTTTCCGTTTCCGGTTTACATTTCGTTGTTACCAAAAACTTTATTGAAATTGTTTCATTCCATTTATTGTTGCTACACAAACACACACACACACACACACACACATACATACACTTACAGACCCACATAAAAGAATGAGAATGAGAATTTCGTTTAGCTTCATTTCTCTTATCATCATCTGGCTCATATGCAATAAACCGTTCGCTTTTCTTATTAACTAACGGCATAGAATTGCCATAGAAAGGTAAACCGCTTCCTTTTTAATTTCAGTTCTTGTTTTAGCCACAAACATCGATGCACTTCATTCGATTGTGCAATTTGAATTTCAATTGCAAGTACTTGGCATTAATTCAACAAACCACAAAATCGGTTTCCATTGGTTTACAAGACTTTGATTAGTTATCGATCGATGAAATTGTCACCTGAAAGTTATTCATTCATCAGATTGAAATTACGTTGAAGGCGTATGTCTATATGGATTTCTTTTAGCCAAAGATTAGGCGTGGTCAATTGATGATTATGGTTTCGGATGCGGAGAGGCGGACAGAGGTATTGCCATTTACATTGCTATTGGCTAAAGCCATTGCCGGATTGCCATTTCCATTTCCATTTTCGTTTCGTTTCTTTTGCCGCAAAATGCAATAATTTACATGCAAATGCGTTTGGCAATAAATGTGCCAACAACAGAAAAACCTGGCAAAAGGGGGGCCGAAAGACGAAGACGCTGGCAAACGGGGCAAGGGGGTGGCAGACTTTGTGCCAAAATCGAACTAAAAATACACATACACGGCATATGTACAAAGCAACTGGAAATGAGTTTCGCGCAAAAAGAGTACGAGACGAAGGGGCGAGGATGAGGTTGTGAAGAAAACAGAAGGCGGGGGCATTCAAATGGTCGGTCGGTGGGTCGGTGGGTCGGTCCGTCGGTGGATAGGTCACATCTGTTTGGCATTTGAAAATGTCGCGTTAAGTTTTCCTTCATCGACTTCCTGGGATGGGTTGAAGGGGAGGGCCAGATACAAGGTGTCGTTGCAAGAAGTTTCGTCTCCTTTGATTTTTTTCAATATGCCAGAACACCCTGTGTAAAAGAAATGACAGCAACTTCACTCACTCAAGTCTCTCACTCACTCACACGCTATCTCTCTCCCTCTCTCCCTCTCTCTCTCTCTCTTACTTGTCTTGGACATTTTGATGGGATTCCTTTCACTGCTCGATTTTCATTTTTCTTTTTGCCGTTTTTGTTTGTTGTTGTTAATGTTGTTGCTGTTGCTGTTTCTGTTGGTGTCCTCGCAAATCCTTTTGACATTTTATTTACAAAACGCATTTGTCGGCAAAACGAAACGGAAATTGGCATACAGAACTCAATAATAAAGCCGCACAGGAGCGCAAAACAAGCCAGAAAACCACCTCCTTCCCGGCCTAAGGATGGGTGGGCGTGTGGGTATTCAAGAACTTGGACTGGTAGATAGAGAGTGGTGGGTGTGGTGGGAGTGGTGGGGGGAAACGACAGAAGCAGATAAAGTTGAAAAGGATTTTGCTCACTTTCCATAACGAAATTTATACGAAATCATCGTGCAGACTCTGCCTGGAGTTATGCAACTTAAAGTGCCAGGCTGTTCGTGGCATACCGCTAATGAAGCGGCAGGATCATGCACAAGCACAGTCTCCAGTCACCAGTCACCGGGAAAAGGAACTGCCACAGGAACAGCCAGGAGATTGGCATCATTGCATCATTGATAAGTATGTATGTATATATGATGTCAAGGCGAATCTTAGCGTTTCCATCCAATCATAAACTAATAAATGCAAGTAGACATTTTATCGACTGAAAGTCGACTACACGAATACTCTACCGGCAGGAAAAATGCATTGACTCCAATCCAGACTTCAGAGCATTAAAAGTTGAGTGCACTGAGTGAGGCTGCCTTACTCCAACTTCATGTCTGTAGCTTGCTGACATTGACGCGTTGCACTGTGTCGTCGTGGCTTTGGATCTATGTGCAAGTCTCGTTTGCAACCTGCCACGAATGCGACTTTAAAAAGAGTATTGGCTGGAAGGGCAAAGGGTCGAAAGAATATAAAATCATGGAGGAGCCGTGGCCATCGCGATGTCGTTCCAAGAGGCTTAAGTCGCAACTGAACATAATTATGAGTCTCTTCGCAGGGCTTTTTCTGCTCAACGTATAAATAGCTTATTAAAGCATAGCCCTAAACTCTATGCTATAGTTATTTGCAGTAAGCAACTGACGGCAGTTAAAGCATAGCCCCAAACTGTATGCTACAGTTTCTTGGAAAAGCTCAGCCCTAAAATGTATGCCACAGTTTCTTGTACTATTCTTTTTTCATAATCAAGAAATTAGAAAGTTGAATTTTTCGTCCGAAATTTGTAATTTCACTTTCTATTCGAATCGAATTTCGCCTACTCCCTATCTAGACAACCTCCCCCTCTCCACCCACCGCTCCATCCTATTTTGAAAAGTTAACCAACTTCATGTTCTGGTGCTAGGACTCATTTGTAGTCCTGCAGGCAACTTGATTCACTTTTCGTGACAACTTCAAACTGCGGTCAGTTGCCATTTTCATTCAATTCCCAGGGCGATTCTATTATTATTCTTTTGCTTTTTATTTCGGGTTTATTTTGTGTTGTTTTTGTGTAAATTGTAAGCAGACGCTCCACGCACGTTTGCGCACATAAATCAATTACAAAGAGCTCAAGAAAAAAAAAGCTGGCCAAAAATGGGTGAGCAAATGTGTAAGACGAGCAAACGAGGGCAAGGCAGTTAGGCGGGGGGCATGAGTCTGTGATGATGTCTATGTATGTATATGTGTGTGGGTGGAGAAGCAGTTTGGGCCGGAGGGGGCCGGTTGGTCGGTCGGTAGGTTGAATTGTAGATAAACCTTTGTGGAAAGCGAAAATTTTGTAACGCAATAAAGAGCAACCTGCACTTTCTTGGGCTTCACGAAAATTTGAAAACTTTTTTAATACTTTTGGCTCTCGCTCTCGCCCGCCGCTCGACAAACTTATTACCTAGAACTAAGGGGTGATGCAGGGCGGGTGGATTGCTGAGGGAAGATTGCCTGGATTTACAGCATTACAAGCCAAACTATGTGCATACAGCGAAACTTTAAGCAAAAGCAAACCGAGTGCCAATAACTTTAAATACTTGAAACAAAAGCAAACGAACTTCAATGATGAGCCGTTCTTGTTTTTTTTTGTTCCTTTTCTTTTGTGTATTTGGTCGGTCGGTGGGGAAAAGTCCCAAGGATTACGCGGCAAGTGGGTAAGGGATTTTCGCTGATGGTAATGTTGTGTGCTCGCTGACTGCCCTTGTTATTGATTGTTGCACAAATTCGCTTAGATTCAACGAAACTAACATCCGCTTGCCCTGTGCCTAGTTTCTAGCTACAAGAGCAAGTGAGAGAGAGAGAAGCAGACCGGGAGACTTGTTCATCGTCTGGATATGTTTCATTATTGATTGATTGCCCTGGCTGTTTGACTGACTGACTGGTTGTTGGTCGACTGACCGCCAGACGAATTGTCGCCATTGATTGATCGTCCCAGTCATTTCACATTAGTCGCCTGTCACATTGTTACAACTTCGATAGAAAGACTAGAAGCACATTTACCTGGCTGCCCACTTACTAGTCACTCGCTACTTGTTACTCGTTACTTGTTACTCGTTGCTAGTTACACACTTGTTATTAGTTGTAGTGCTGCCTTTACCTCAACTTGTCGCTTCACAAACAATGCAATCAATTTATCTGCCATTTGTCCACTTTGGGGGCAAACAATTTAGCAAAACGCTTTGCTCCATAAACTCAAACCCAACAACAACGAACGAAAGAGCCAAAAGAGCGAAAAAGTGAAGCTGCTGAATGAGATTGAGTTGAGTAGAAATAAAAATTTATGCAGTGGTCATTTATCACTTTGCGTTAAAGAGCGAGAAAAGGACTGGTCAACCTATCGAAAGGACTGTACTGGCTATGTTGTTGGGACCCACAGCGAGAACAACAACGCAACGCAACAGAACAGAACAGAACAGAACATAACACAACACAGCAGCAATAGCAATAACAATAACGAGCATTCTGGTCGGTTGGTGGGTCGGTTGGTGGGTCGGTTGGTTGGTTGGTTGGTTGGTCAGTCGGTTCGTTCGTTGGTTTGCTGCTTCATTGTTGGTTTGTTACTTGTCTGTTTACCGCTGGAAATTTTAAACATGCACTTTTTTAATGGAATTTCCTTGTCAAACACTGACTTTGACTACCTCCCATTCAGCCCAACAAGCAACGGGCATCGGGCATCGGGCATCAGGCATCTTCCTTACTACACGCATTCCCCTATTTCATTCCCAATTCCATTCTCATTCCTTGATAATCCACTAATGTAATTTTTACACACACACACACACACACACACTCACATACATACAGACACACAACTCACACGCTGAAAATTCTCCGCGGAATTGTTGACGCCACAGGAAAAACACACCCAAACCCAATACGACGAACAGAACAAGTGTGGGATACATCGCTTCGTGTGCGTGCGAAATCTGTGGCCAAACTGCCATAAAATGCTACCAACACATGGGCATGGGCATGGGTATGGGTATATACAGGTATAAGAGGAGAACTTACTGCCAAAGCAGGTGAAGTGAGGCGACTGTAAATAGCTACATGAGTATGTGTAACAAGATTTCGTCATAAACGGCTTAAACTGCAACAAAATGTTACAAAATGTTTTCACATCGTTCTCAATTGATCAAGCAAAGTGAGCTTAGCACAACGAAGCAAAGTTCGAACAAATTTTGTTTTCAATTAGTTTGCCTTAAACTCAAATTCAATTAGCTAGCTGGCAAACAGAATAAGCACAAACATTTATATATATATATATATATAGAAAGCGCGTATATACGCAATGGAAGTTTTTACACGAAACGTATGTTTTGTCATGCCGCCATTTGTTGTCCTCGAGCCTTGAAGGAGACATAGTCCTGCTCTTCCTTTGCCTCTGCCTCTCCCCATCTCTCTCTCTTTCTTTCAGTGTATGCCTCTCTGTGTGTCCACTTTTACCCGAAACTCAAATTGGCTTTTTGTTCTACTTTTTTGTTCAACTGCTATTCTGTTTTTCGTTTTATTTTTTTTTTGTGTTTTTTACAATTTTTTTTTTATAGTATTTTTTCTGTGTGTATGTGTGTTTTTTCGCAACTTTTTCGCACAAAAACTAAAAAACTAAAGTGCGAGAATGAAAGGGGTGAGGGGGAAAAAAATATCAAGCTGTCATCATGCATACGGAAAAAAAATATGCTTGGTATGACAAACGGAATGCGAGGTGAAAAGGCTTTAAAAGGTTATTGGAGAAAATTGAGTTTGGTGAATATTTAGTTTCTCTGTTGTTATCCCCTTGCTCTTTCACGCCCCCCCCCCCCCCCCCCCCCCCCCCCCCCCCCCCTCTCTCTCTCTCACTCTCAATGTTAAATAATATAATGAGTTATGCAAATTATATTCCTTGAACAAAAAGCAATATATCTCTTACTTTCAGATCTTTCGTTGGTTTTTTAGACCCGATTTTGAAGAAAAGTCATAGAAATTAGCTAAAATATTAGTTTTTGAGGTTGCCAAAATAAAGATATGAAAATTGTCAGATTTACACATTTCACATCTTCTCTTCACATTTTATTTAGGATAACTTCTAAACAATTTCAAAGGGTTTTATCAAACACTTGCAAAGCCAAAATATAAAAGTCAACTAAAGTCTTCAATTTTTATTTGTTTGCTAATTCTCGGTGAAGGACTCATTTCATATTTCAATTTCTAGAATAGATGTGCAGAATGTGACTGTGCAATTATCGTAAAAGCATTTGTCTAACTTAAGTAACTTGAACGTTCCTACAATTATGTCCATACTTATTTATTATTACATTTTGATGTACGGCCAATCGAGAAACTTTGAACGTTCTTTGATTATAAAACAACTGGCAACTATTTCAGTTCGTTTTTGTGTTGTGTTGTGTGTGTGTGTTTTTTTGTTTTTTTTTATACCCTTGCAAAAAGGGTATATTAATTTTGGTCAAAAGTGTGCAACGCATAGAAGGAAGCATCTCCGACCATATAAAGTATATATATTCTTGATCAGCACGACGAGACGAGTTCAAATAGCCATGTCCGTCCGTCCGTCCGTCCGTCCGTCTGGATCAACGTAAACTCCTCCTAGACCGTAAGAGCTACAGAGCTGAAATTTTGCATGTAGGCTTGTATATACTGCAGGCATTGTATATCTCGGATTCAGCCGGATCGGATCACTATATCATATAGCTCCCATACAAATGGCAAAGTCACGGACAGTGACTTTTCTTAATAACTTCGTTATTTTCTGAGCGATTGTCGTGAATTTTAATACTGGTGAGTTAATTACACATATAAACGACTATGCCAAATTTGATCAAGATCGGGTGACTATATCATATAGCTCCAATAGGAACGATCTTTCGAAAACAGTGACTTTGGTGAATAACTTCGTTACTTTTCACGCGATTGCTTTCAAATTAAACATTTGTTAGTTTAATATATCTGTTAATGATTGTGCCAAATTTGATAAGGATCGGGTAACTATATCATATAGCTCCCATAGGAACGATCGGTGGAAAACAGTGACTTTGATCAATAACTCCGTTATTTGCTATGTAGGCCGTTCTTTCGCAAACATTAGCCTTTTTAGCTTAAACGTTTTTCCACTTTTGATGGCTATAGGTAAGGAAAGAGTTACCAAAAATGTTGCAAGGGTATATAAACTTTGACGCGGTCGAAGTTAGCCCCGGCCCTCTGGTTTTGACTTGATTCCTGTCGGATTTCGTACAAGTTTTTGGTGCGAATATTTTGTGCGCTTCATTGATTTAATGGAAAAAGTTTTTTTTTTTTTTGGTCAACAACAAAAAGGAATAAGAAGTGAAATCATATACGCAGCTGCCCACAAAATCGACGTCCATAAATCGAATGGGTTTCGGTTGCTCTCTGCTTGTTCGTTGCGGATATATCATAAAAAATGTTGTTTGTGTTGTTTTTCATATTGTTGTTATTGTTGCTGTTGTTGATGACCAGCCAAGTCCATACGTTTTACTTTTTTTCTTCTGTGGAGACTATTTATAGTAATTTTCAATAGTTTTGCGGTGTTCATGGGAAAAATATGTTCTGCGTATAACGAAAGTAGTTTGAAAAGTGTTCACAAACTTACATTAAACTTGAGCTTATCTCTTTTGATTCTTTGATAATGGAATGTATATATGTATGATAGACATGTTAAGGATTATCTATTTTAATTGGTTTCACTTTCAGCCAACTCTCAATCTAGAACAAAGACTCGAGTTATAAATTACAAGTTATATTTTCTGATTTATATACATATATATTTTTACTTCTAATTAGGAAATGTTGAACAAAGAGTTTAGCCAATTTTATGCCAATTGCAAAAAAGGAACTGAATTTCTATATAGGACATTAAGGTCTATTATAAGGATTTCAACCTAATTCTCTCTTTCAAGCATTTTCCTCTCTAACTTTTCAACCTGCTCTCGTTATGATTTTCTTCTCATCCTTTCCATATTTAATTTGTATGGCATAATTTGACATATATATTCGCAACGATTTTTATAGATTTATTATGTGGGTTTTTTTTTGTTGTGGTTTTTATGAGATTTTTACCACAACAATTGAAAAATCTTCAGTATCAATTCAGAGTCCGATACGATTTAAGGCAACCATTTTTGATGATTTTCAATTAGTGGGGACAAAAAACTTGATGTCCCATGTCCGCCCCTCCCTTCCTATACCAGACTTCTGGCCCACTTGCATCATGTTCACATGTCCCAATGTCCGTGTCGATGTGCTCGATGTGCTCGATGTGGACCAATGTTGATGTCGATGGATGTGAATGTGCACGGCAATTAAGCTGCAAGCCGCAGCCAAGTCAAACAGTTGACAGCGCGTCGTCGTCGTCCTCATCGTCATCGTTGTTGTTCTTTCTTCCTTCCTTCCATCTATCCATCCATTGTCGTCAAGATGACGATGGTGATGGTGATGGTGATGGTGACGACTTGACTGACTTGTGGTTCCTACCCGACCACCCCGCCACCCACCATTCTACTGGCCGCCCAGTTGGCTGCCTTCTTGTCTGGTTACCGTTTGCAATTTACGTTACAAAACCAGCAAAGTGTTTTACTACAAACTACGTTTTTGAGCTAACATATTATACCAACTAGGCCAGACACAGTCAACTAAGGGGAGTGGCACACACCCACACACACACACACCCAGACACATTCGTAATGATGTAGCCAATGAATGAAGACAACAGACAACGGCGACGTATCCCACTGCCTGCATGCTGAGTGCTGAGAGATGAAATTTTGCCAATTAAAGTTTGTTTTAATTAAACAACTTACTAAGTTACCTTAGCTACTTGATGTTGCAAGTAAAATGAAGGTTTCTCTTGCATATATCCACTTATACACGAAATCCTGCACCTACTGCTGCTGCTGCTTCTGTGTGGTGTGGCAATAAGATTACGTGCACTTGGCCAAATAATCGCGTTTAACAAGACAATTGAATTCCATATGCCAATCAACTTGATTTATTTAATACATTGTTACCATTTACATGATACAACCATAAGTTTCTTTATGTCCACTTAGTTTAATACCTACTTGTCCCTCGTTATTTAGCTTAATTGCTTTATCATTTTGAAATCAAGCCAAGTATTTCCACAATACACTTTCTATAATATATATATCCCATAAGAGTTAGGGCTCAGATGGGTTTTTAGATGATAGCTTATATCGAGTAGATTCCATTTTAGGTTCTATCAGTATTCTGAGTCAATTTCTTTCCCCGACTTTTATGCCAATGATTCCGAATTGGCAAATAACTGGAACAGTTTTCGGTGGTTACCCCTTAAAAATCTAAAATCTAGTATATTATTGTATGTATTTAAGTAGAAAATGTTTATAAGGCATGAGAACTCTTAAGCCTTAGTTTAACACTCTCTAAATAAATGAATGAATTTTGATTTTGTAGTTCCCTAAAGTATGCTTTGAATAACTGATCTTTGAGTTTCAGATACATCTAAAAATTGTTTTGCTTTGGGATAAACTTTTTTTTGAGACACTGGACAGAAATGTTGCCTCTGCTGTTCAAATGTTCATTGCACATTGCACTGCATAGAGGTTGCCCCCTCACACTGTACCGCCCACACACACACACACATATATACTTACACAGTATTGCGTGTGTGTGTGTGTGTGTGAGCCTAATTAAAATTCTGCATGGCATTTAATGCCGTTGATGAGAAAACGTGCTTAAGACAGCGGAAATTTCCATTTAATTAAAATTTGCAAACAAAAAAATAGCAACAAAACACAAAAAAAGAAGATTTCAAATGGAATAAAAATTGAAAAAGCAAAAAAAAAACAAAAAGAACACAACTTTTGCTTCCTTCTACTTTCTCCTCATTCACAACAACAGTGTGACAAATATGAAGCACTCGAGATTTCAACAATTTGAGACAGGTTCAAAAAAATTAAAAATTATTTTTGAAAAATAAAGTTGAAAATTTAGTTAATATATTTTATCCAAGGGTAACTCCAAGTCGTTGTAAAGTTTGTTCTTTGTTGTCTAAAATAAAAGCAAAAACTTTTCTTATTTCTGTTTCATGTCATTTTTATCTTTATTTACTTTATGTGTGTGTGTGTGTTTGTTGTTTGGCATTTTAAATACAATAATTTTCTGTTCTTTTTGTCGCATTTTGTTTGCATTTCTTTATTTTATAATTATTAATAATAATAAGTTTTCATTTTTTCTGCCAACCACTTTGAAATTTGCGTTCGCCAAACGAGACGCAAATTCATCGAAATTGCTTGCCAATGAAAAAGGAGAAATCATTTTTCCCTATCCATTCCATTGCATCCATTTATTTATGACTTTTTCTCTTTTCATTTTGAGTTATACATATATATAAATGTATGTATATATATTTCTTCCTCATTTTTGTTTGTTTCTTTAAACTTAAGTTCGATTTGCTTGTTTTGATTTTATTTCCAAGAATTCATATCGTTTGATTTTCATCTTTTGTTGTTGTCGTTTTTTGCTGTTTACTTTTTATTTATTTGTTTTTATGAGAACTCATATACATGCACTCACACACACACACACAGTTGAACATAGGGCAGAAATTTGTTTGTTTTTCTTTTCAATTTTCTCCACATTTTGTTTTAGATTTAACCAATTACTTAGTCCCTCTAATTTTTTCTATGTGGTTGGGGAAAATGTGTGTTAATTTTTGTTTATTTTTTTTTTTTTTTTTTTTGTATACTCCTTTTCTTTGCATGTGTGTGTGTGTGTGTTTTTAGTGAAAATTGTTTTTTCTTTTTTCATTGTCATTCATTTTATAGCTAATTGTATTTTATTATTTATTAAGACTAAGGCTAGGAAGAACTAAAATAATTAAAATATTTTTTGAAAAACAAAACACAAAAAAAACAAAAAAAAAATGTTAAGGAATTTTATTTTAATGCATTTTACAAATGGAACTCTTTGAGTTTTCTTTTTTTTTTTTAGTTTTTGCGTTTGTTTTATTTGCTAACAATTAAATTTATATTTATTTATTAAATTTATTATAATTAATTTAGTGTAATATGTTTTCTCTTCGCCTTTTCATTCATTTTGCTTGCAATTTCTTTACAATTCTTGCATTGTGTTTTTTTCTCTTCTTTTTTTGTGTTTTCTCAAGTTTTTCTTTGATTTTGTTTAATATTAAATATTTACGTAGTATTCTTTAGCCGCTAACAAAAAAAATTTCTTCTCGACAAAAAAAAAACAACTTTCGTTTGACTAAATCTAAGTTTGTTTTTTGGTTTTTGTTTGGTTTTTCTTTATAGATACAAACAGTGAGCTCAAATAGTGTGCAAACACCTGCTGGAAATTGTGGAAAAAACTGGTGAAAAGTCTCTGAGAAAAGCACCTGCTAGTAGATCAAGTTAAGATGGTCATTAGATGGCACCAAAAAGAAAGGCTTTTATTCTCAACAGGTGTGGCAATAATGCTACTTGACTTTATTGGCACTGTCTATATCCATATATGTGTGTGTGTGTGTGTGTATGTGTGTGTATTGCATGTTTTTCATATATGTATGCATGTATTTATGTATTATATGGTAGGTATATACTATATGCTTGGTATGGCCTTATAGAATAGTTTAGCCATTTAATATTAGCTGCAATATTTTAATGTTTGTTTGTATGTTTTCTCCTCTTTTTGATTCTATCTTCTGATTTATTGGCAAACCACCATTTTTTTTGTTGTTTTTTTTTGTTATTTATCATATATAATTAATATTTATATTATTTGCATTTTGCCATGGCTGACATGCTTAGGGGGTTTATATTTTTGATTTGATTCCACATTTGTATTTACACATTGCTAGTTTTGGAAGGTTTTTGGCGTTAATTGTTCTCTTTGGTTTATGTGTGTGTGTGTGTGTGTGGGTGTGTGTGTTTGGGTGTGTACTCTACACTTGAAATTGTCATAACTAAACGAACGTTGAACGACGCCTCATGATGATTATCACTAACCTAGTTTTTATTTTCATTCTTTCTGCTTGTATCCAATATCCATTTCCATTTTCATTCGCATTCCATATCTGCTTCTCTCTCTCTGTTGTACACACTTCCTGTCTCTTTTTTAGATTTTGTTGTTTTCTCTTTTGTTTTGCTATTTATTTCTATCGTAAATTAAATGCATTTGTTTTCCCATTTTGGCCACATTTAAAAACATAAAAATGTTTTTGGTTTTTTGTCTCATTCAATTGGCAAAAAGTTTCCAATGAAATATGAGAGTTGCAGAATATATATGTATGTATATACACACACACACACACACACGATATACATATACATGTACATATATGTATATATAAATCTGTGCATATTAACTGAATTGAAGGAGACATTTGTGTGGGTTAAAAGGGGGCGTGGGTTTGGGGTTAGGGGTATATAATGCAATTCGATTTGATTGAAAAATGGGTAAAACAAATGAATTTGCTTCTGTGATTTTGTTTTTTGTTTTTTTTTTTTTTGTTGGCCATAAATCAAACATTATGAAATATTCAGAAATATTTTCTATGTCGCCACATTTGGTCTATTGGGCGATTTAGTGGGATTAACTGTTGGTTGGTTTAATGATTTAATCACAGGTATTTTTCGGGTCTGATGTGAGTTAATCCATTTTCAAATGCTAACTAAAGAATGAGCTTCTTGTATTGGTGTGTGTGTGTGTGTGTTTGTGTGTTTTTTTCAATTTGAATTCATTATATACTAGAGAGGAGATGGATTCATTCACTTTTTTGTTTTCTTAGTTTACTCTGGTTTAATTGTTTTCATACCAAGCATAATACTTATATATGGACACTGAATGAAGAACACTCTAACTATAGACGATCATCAAGAACTTACCCAGTGTTTACATTTACTTTTAGTCTTTCCATATGATATACATATTATACTATCATCATTGCATCTTTCGATTTACTAATTGATTCATTTTGAAATCAATAACTCCAACGTCTGTCAAAGTGTGTCCGATTCGATTTTCAATCTTGCTATTAGTATTGAGCTGAATTTAGGAATATCTACGTTTAGGTCTTGCCAAGATTTACCAACTAACAGACACTCAAATGATTTGTATTGAGTACAACACCAGCGGCCATATAGCCGGCAATTGCTCCATTATTCTGGCGTTGCTGCTGCTGCTGCTGCTGCGGTCCATGCTGATGGGCATGGCCATGTCCATGCGATGCATGATGGTGGTGGCTGTGATGGCCATTGGTGTTGGTGTTGGCTGGAGATGTTCCGCCTGGGCCGGGAGCCACTACAACGGCTGTGGCCTCCCCATTTGGTTCCACCACAAGGCCCGCAATGCCCACTATTGGACTCCCGGCCGATGCCTTGGGCATGGCCATGGCCATGGTGAGGGGCACACCCATGCTGACGCCGCCGATGGGCGTTGTGGCTGTTGTGGTTGTGGTGCCAGTGTTAGTACCTGTGCCCGTGCTCAAGCTGGTGCCGCTGATGTGGCCACTGATGCCGCTTGGCACACTCGACATGTGCGAGGAGGAGGAAGCCGAAGCCGCTGCTGCTGCTGCCGCCGAGTTGGCATTGGCCGCTGTGCGTGTCAGCTCCTCATTCGGTATGGAGAAATGGCGATACGATATATATTCCGGCGGTAGAGCCGCCTGTCGTTTGGCATTCTCGATGCGTTGCTTCTTCAACTTGACGTAACTGAGGACCGATATCATGACAATGAAGACTATAATGCCCAGACAGCAGCCGACAATCAGACCTAGACGACGGGTTAGAATCGAATGGATGAAGCCATTGCTGGACAAGCCATTCTCATCCGTAATCAGGCTGGGTGTTGAGTCCAGAGTTTGCACATCCGTGCAGGCCGAGATGTGAGAGTTCTTAAGCACTTCGCTTAGCACACTGTCCGACACGGGAATGCTGTTCTCCATCATCATCATTGATTCCTGTTGGTCAAGTTGCTGCTGCATTTGATCGCCCAGGCCAGTCAAATGCTGATACGGTGAATACATTTCGGGCAATGGGGGTGATGCCCCTGCCACTATATCGTAAAGCTGCTGTTGCTGCTCCTCCCTGGTTGTATCGTTCGGCGAGTGCAACCTTTGCAGGGCAATGGCCAAGGGCTCTGAAACCCAATTACCCGTACCGATGACACAGATGTGATAGCGTGTATTGGGACTCAGTTTGGTGAGCTTCGTCGAGCTGGCCGATCCATTTAGCCGCTTGCCGTGTATCTGTGGAATAAATTAAGCAAGTTTTAAGATGGTTATACGCATCATCATCATCATCATCCCCGACCACGATGGGCATTTTTATTAAAATTTGTATCCTGTTGCTAAGCACAGTGGTTATAACTTTAAATAAACCAAAATTTTAACCAAAAAAAATGTTTTATTTTCTCTACTTTCTAAAGTCAATAATGGTTTTGATTCAAAGTTTCTATTTGAAAAAAAGGGAAATACAAAATAATTTTTATAAATTTTTAATTTGATTTTCTTTGAAATTGAAAATGCTTTCCGCTGGTTTTTGAATAACTGTGCAAACTGAGCCGCTGGCTATTCAAAAAATTCAACAAAGTTTTTCCGTTTTATCGTTGATCGGTCAAACTGCGCCCTCAGTTGGCCACTTCCCTTGTTATAAATGGTGGAAACAAATTCCGTAGCCTAAATATAGGCGCAATGACTGGGGGAGAGTATAAAGGGGGTGCAACTTTACGCATATTAAACAACTCTCACCTCATCTGTGGCTAGAGGCGCACGTTCTCTATCACGCTCTCTATCATCATCGCGGCCGTCCCTCATTTCATCATCCTGATCAAGATGCAGGGTCACTTCATCTGGTTCGTCCAAAATGCCAAGATTCACATTCGCTCCATGGCGCAGCCTGTCACGGTCCATTGGCCCTGTTGGCAGGCCATCGCCTGTGGCATGGTAAACAATTTCAAATCCACTGAGGCCCAAATGGTCGCGACTCTGCCAGGAGACGACCACCGAATATGGCTGAATATCCTGTATGGCCATTTTGGGTATTAATGGGGCATCACAGAATTGCTGCGGCTCCATGCGGCCAAACACCTTGCCGCGCAGCTCTGTCGGATGTTCGCACCTAAGGTAATTAATGCCGCCATCTGTGCCGCCGCTGGTCGACGTTGTCAGTGACCATTTGCGATGATCCCTCAGCCATTCCCAGAGCTTTTGGGCATCACAACTGCAATGCAGTGGATTTTCTGCAAAATAAAAAAAAAAAAAAGCAAACCCAAAAACAGGATACATTGTGAAGAGGTGAACTAATCGAGTTAGCTTTGGTTTTGCCCTTTTTTTTGTCTGTTGGGGCTTTTGCTCACCTTCTAGTTTGAGAGTACGGAGATTAGTTTCCAACGGCCGTAGGGGCTCTAACGGTACCAGCTCAAAATAGTTTTTACGCAAATCCAATACATGAAGTTTCCTCAAAAAGCGAAACGCATCATTGGATAACACAGTCATGCGATTACCCATGAGTTTTAGCTCGACCAGTCCATGGAGATTACGGAAAGTCTTTTTGGTGATGCGATCCAATTGATTGAAACTCAAGTCGAGTATCTGCATTTGGGCCAAATCGGTGCTAAACTCCTCCAAGTCCTTCAATGTGTTATGTGAGATATTCAACATTCGCAGCAGACGCAATCCCTGCAAACGCTCTTTGGGTAGCATTTCCATCTCATTTACACTAATATCCAGGGTCAGGAGATTCGTGAGCGACCTGAAAGCTCCCGGCGAGATGCGTGTAATGCGATTATTAACCAAATGTAAATGCTGCAAAGCCTGAAATGCCTCAAAGTCCTTTGAGGTCAATATCGATAGATTCGTCTGACAAATGTAAAGCTCTTTCAAGTACGGATAACGCTCCTCTTTGACGGTATAGATCTTATTGATGGGATTACCGGTCAAATTAAGCCACGAGAGACGTGGTATAGAGACATCGGATAATGCCGAACTTGGTATCTGCAGGAAGCGATTACTAGACAAATCGACACGCTGTAAATTAATCGAGTGACGTAGAAAATTCGCGGGAAGCGATAATAAAAGATTTCCACTTAAGTCCACATTGTCCAGTTGGGTTAGATTGACTGCATTGAAACCGCTAAGCGAATTTATTTTATTCTCCTTCAATATCAATTGACGCAAATTCAGAGTGCCGCTCAATTTGAAGAAATCAATCGAACTCAACTGATTGCGTGCCAAGTCCAAACTCTCCAATGTGCTTAGATTATAGAGAGCAATGTGTGGGAATTCACTTAGATAATTGCGGCATAAGCGCAACTCTTTAAACACATTCAGACCACTGAATATGTTGCGATTCATTTGCGTTAAGAGATTGTCACACAAATTGAGACTTACGAGATTTGTGTTTTTGGCGAATAACTGATCGGGTATATGGCTCAGACTGCAATTGGCCATTGTTAGCTGTTGCAATGAACGCAGACGATCGAACATGCCAGCCATTATGCCAGCTGTTAACCCATTATTGCCCATACCATTGCCACCATGAACGAGCACATGACTGAAATTATTATGCGACAAGTGCAGGCGACGCAAACTGGGCACATCCAGTTTCTGTATATCGGCCGGATTCAATTTATTACGTTCCAAATTGAGTTCGTTGAGATTCTGCAGCGATTTGAATGTATGCTGTTCCAATTTCTTTAACGAAGTGTTGCCCAAATTCAACGAAATGACCGGCAACTCTTCGAGAAATATGTCGCGGGTCAACTGGACCAGAGGATTATTCGATAGATCCAAATTCTTTAGTTGCTTCAAATTGGAAAAGGCATAACCCTCAATTGCCTCTATATTATTGTTCGATAAGCTCAACTCCTCAAGGTTTTCCAACGCTGCAAAGTAATCACGTCGCAATTGTTTCAAATTATTGCTACTTAAGTCGAGAAACTTTAAAAGTTTCAAATTGCCAAATGTGTCCTTTTCGATATCACGTATGCGATTTTCACTCAAATACAATCGACCCAGCTGCGGTGTATCGACAAACATCGATCGTTCGATTTTCAGCAATTGATTATCTCGCATCCACATTATCTGAATGCGTTGCTGCTGACGAAAAGTCCGCTGATGTATGCGATTCAGATAGTTCGATTCGAGTTGTATGGACAACAGTGACGAGGTATTCTGCTCTGGGAATATATCCTCGAGCACGGTCAGTTGATTGTCCTGCAAATTGATATGCTGCATGTGGGTTAATGTGTGAAATGCCCCCGGCTCGATATCCTCAATATTATTCTTCTGTATATGCAACTCTTGCAGGCCCGACAACGGCTCAAAGACACCTTTGCGCACTCGTCTTATGCGATTATTGTGCAAGCGCACCTCTCGCAATTGTTCCAATTTGCGAAACATTCCAATTTCCAAATCCTGAATCTCATTGTTGTCCAAGGACAGTGAGGATAATCGTGTGCATTTATCAAAGAGAGTCACTGGCACCAATGGAATGAAATTCGAACGCAAATACAAATGATCCAGATTGATCAGTGTACTGAATACATTAGGATCGATGTGCGAAATGGCATTCGATTCCAGGTAAATGACATCGACATTTGTTGAGTTCGTAAACGCATCGGCTGGCAGCTCTAAAATGTTATTCTCGGACAGAAAGACTTCCCTCAGCTCGGGCAGATTCGAGAAGACGCCACTAATGCTGTGTATATGATTGTGACTCAAGTCCACCGTTTGCAATCGCTTGTTTGACTCAAACACTTTGGCCTCCAATATACTGATGCGATTATGCGACATATCCAGCGATATTAACTCCTTCAAACTTATGAATGCCTCCGGTTGGACAATCTCAATTTGATTTGCATAGAACGACAAAGTCTTCAGCTTGGGGAACGTGCGAAAGCAATCTTGACATATCTCACTGAACAGATTCGAACTGAGATCCAATATGATCAGGGACGGCAAGTGCAATATACTAGCCGCCGCATCAATGGCCGAGGCATTGTTCGTGGCCAGTTGAATGTCGCCGAAAAAGGTTCCAATCCTATTGTTCGATACCCGCAATATACGCAAATGATCCAATTTACGCAAAGCCATCATGGGAAATGTGCGCAAGCCATTCTCTGAAATATCAATCTCCTGCAAACATTCCTCCAATCCGGCAAATCCATTCTCCGGTATCCCCTGCAAGCGATTCCCCTTCAAATTCAATTTCGACAGACGCAGTCCATAGAAACTATAATCCTCAACACGAACAATCTCATTGTAATCAAAGTCCAGAGCCGATAATTTCTGCAAAGAACTTAAAGCTCGCGATGGAAGCTGCAATGAGAGGACAAAATTATTGAAATATTATCAATATGATTTCAAGAAGGTTTCGAAAATAATTAATATTTCAAAATTATTCCACCCATCTATTCGACTGATGGAAATTTCTAGAATTTCCAAAGGTTTTTTTTCAACTTCTTCTAGTTGTAATCCCCAACCAGTTTTAGTGTGGAACTAGAATAAAAAACAATGCTTTTAATAGTATTTTGATTTGCAATTAAATGCATTTTCACATGTCTCGCACATGAATTCATCTTGCAGATGAAAAAGTTTCAAAGTTCTATCATCCGTCTGGCTATGAAAGTTAAAAACTAAATACCCAACACTGGATAAAGTTAGTTTATTGCCTTTATTTACTCAGCTTTGGCATGTGAATGGAGTAAACTCTTCACCAATTGCCATACCCATCCCATCCCACACCTGTTGAAAATTATCGCTTCATCAGCATTATCTTTCCATGTTGCCTTTGGCAAACATCTGGTTAGCTGGTTAAGTGTTAGCCAACTTGGCCTGGCCCAGTCAATCAAAGTTTTGCTTTTTACTTTATCACTAAATATAAATAGCTTTATGCTTAACTAACTCAACTTGTTTATACTCCAATAAATGTAAGTTTATACAAAATATTTGTGCTATTGTTGTAATTAAGTGTGGCCATTATGCGATAGTCTTGTCCCTGGGCTATAAAACAATATTGCATTCAACTTGAAGATAAGTGAAACAACAAGTTGTGTGCATTAAAAGTGTTCCTGGCTGTGTGTGTGGAAAGTTTATTTGCTCACCTGTTTCCAACCAGATCGTAAATGGCAGGTGAAAGGGGACAGCAGTTGTTGTCGATTAAAATAAACAACTATGATATTGACTTGGCTGATCAGCTGAATGAATGAATGAATATAAGTCTACGCATGTATGTATATACTTTTGGGTATGGCAAATTATAAATAACAGCAATCATACATATTTCTGACGGGGGCATCTTTGATTATTATTTAATTTAATGGAATACACGTAATGCCAGTTGGAAATGCAGAAAAAACAATGAATCATTTAGGAATTTGAACGGCGACGTCTGTAGTCATCGTAACGTGGTCCGGAACATGAACGGGAACGGCTTTCGGAACAAGATGAGTGGCGTGAAGAGCTACGTCTATTCCGGCGTTCACCCGAACGCGAGCGGATAAAGCGCCGACGGCTCGGAGTGAAGCGGCGACCCTGACGCCATGGGGCACGCAACATTTTCTCTTGGAATGGTGAGACGATTACAGTCTTGTCATCAATCTGGCCGCCGTTCATGTGCTTCAGGGCGCATTCACAATCCTGGGGAGAGGCGTACTCGACAAATGCATAGCCACGTCCCATGCGTCCTTGATAGCGATCCATAGGAAAATCGACATTGGTCAGCACACCAAAGTGGCCGAAAATCTCAACAATATGCTGCTTGGTCACCTGTCGTGTTAGTCCCTTGATATGCAATCGCACATTGGATGTATTCTGGCGATTGTTGTGGGAACGTTGATTGAAGCGCTTCGGGGAATAGCCGCGACTCAAGCTGCGTGTGTGACTGCGACGGGTGGATGATCCATCCTTGGTCGTCTGATGGTTATGTTTGCGTGATTTACCATCAATATTGGCGGCCTGCGAATCTTTCGGATCGGGGGGAGTAGTCGGACCACGACGGACACAACGTGTCTTGTGGGTGACATTAATCAGCTTTGACTGGCTCTGGCTTCTGCTCTGATCTTTGATTTTCTCCTTTTCTCCATCCTTCTCTTTCTCTTTCTCCTTACTCTTAACTTTCTCCTTATCCTTCTCCTTCTCCTTATCCTTCTCCTTCTCCTTATCCTTCTCCTTGTCGTTATCCTTCTCTTTGTCCTTTTCCTTTTCTTTTTCCTTCTCGACCTCTTTACCCTTGTCTTTGCTATCCTTCTGTTTCGTTTGATTGGACTTTTGATTTGTGTTCGATTTCACTGCGGAAGCAGAACAGCTGCGACCAACAGGCTTTAAGCCCACGGTCTGGGCGGTTACCTTCCTTTTGGAGCAGCCGTTCATTGAGCTTAGCCTCGAAACAGCTTCACCATAGGACGATTCGTGCCTGGCTTTCATCTTTGACGAACCCTTCTTCCGTCCTTGGGGGCTGGGATCTTCGGCCTCGGCCTCGGCTTCGTCACTGGAATAGGATGATGAGTCCAAGCTGGATGATTCACTGGAATCACTGGAATAGCTGCTGCCATCGGTGGAGGATTCACTGCTGCTGGCCACCACCTTTAGTTTATGCTTTAGCAGGGTAGTCTCCTTTTTGTGGCTGGTTCTGATTGGAGCTTGGACCTTGGCTTTCGGCAAGTTCTCTTTCTTCTTCTTCTCCGTGCGGGATTTCTTAACTGGCGGCTCGTCCTTGCTTTTGATTTTAGGCATTTTTCTCCGTTTTTTTTTATTTTTTTTTTCGCTCTCAAAAACCCGAACAAAATTTTTAATTAAAAAGAAAATTTAATTATATTAGAAATCTTTTCAACTTTTAGTTTTTTTGTTGTGCACGCTACGGAGTTAGCTTGCGAATGGATTTCGAATGTTCTACTTTGAATCCAACTGTATTAAATTATGCTCTGAGGTAAAATCAATGTCTACTTGATGGAGCACGAGCAGCTCGAGTAAAAATAATGTGACCAGATGGAAGTCAGCTAAAATTGGCCACAAAAGTATTGCCATTTCTTTTTTATTTTTTTTATTTTCACTAAGAAAATAAAGCTTAAAATTAATCTCGAATATTATGAGAACTTAACAAATATAAGCATCGTTTCCCTTTATACATCTCTAGGGCATTGACATTTACGGACATTGGGAATATTGGAATTGCGATAATTGCTTGTTCATATGTCTTTTTGAACATTGGAAAAAGGCAGTAAGTAAAACAAACAAGGGAAAGAGATGGAGCATCGGTTTAAGTATACAGTTTTTTATGAATTAATTTAAAATAAGAAATTGTCGCTCGCAATTTCAATTTTAATTGCGCAGATTTACAAAATTTCCGCTACAACTGTGACAGGATATGGACGAGAGCGGGAGTAGCTGGAGCAGGCAGAGGCAGAGCCAGAGCCAGTGGCAGGATACTGTTGTCGTTGGACGGAGAGGGGAAGAGAGAGAGAGCGTGAGGCTAAAGTTGGGTTTGGGGTCACCTGACCTGGACTTAAGCTATGTATGTACGTACGTAAATACAATATTACGGCCTTTTAATTAATGTACTGACATGGAAATTTATGGCATTCGATTTTAATTTATTGAACCCAGCAAAGTCCGGGGCAGAGTCCTTGTCGCCGTTTGGCGCCTTGCTGCAACAGCAGCGGAAAAAAAATGAAAAAAAAAAAATGAGAAAAAATACAAAAAAAAAGCAGAAAAACAATTTATGACCAACTCGAAGAGAAGTAGAAAAGCAGAACAAAGAAATGGCTGCCATAAAATGATATTTATTTTTATTGTTGGCACATTATGAAATATTTATAGACATTTTGAATTTCAAAGGCCAGAGAGGAGAATAAACAAAACAGAAAGAAAAAAAACGAAGAAAAGCTGAGCCAAGCTGAGCTGAGATGTGGAAACCAACCAAATGGAAATGGCTTTAGGTAGAATTTGCAGCTGGGGTCTGGGGCCTGATCCTGATTAGTCCTTCTTAATAACCCTGCGGCGGCATTGACGCACTCCACCGCCTTGTACATTGCCGGCGCAACGCCAATCGCTGGCGCGCTGCCACTGATCCTGAGGATCGCGATTGCAGTTCCTGCGCTGTGCCTCACAGCGGGTCAGGACAACGCAACCGTTATCCCTGTTCCTCCAGCAGCCGGGTCTCTTCTCAATGTCCACGCAACGGCGGTAGGCGCAATCGCGTAAACGCTTGCCACCAGACCAGGGCGATTTGGTTGTCTGGCGACGCAATTTCGGGGCACATTGTCCACTGGATCCACTGCCACCGAGAATGTTGCGGCAACGGGTGGCGCAGCTCTCCCTTAGGGGCTCCAGGCCGAGATCTCGGCGCTCACAGTTCTTCTCCCTCAAACGGCAGGAACGCAATTTGGTGCAAGTGTTCGTGCGACGATCCCGAATGCAGACGGTACGTGTGCTACCCAAATCCTTGATGTTGCAGCGACCCACGCAGGGACGCCTATCGCCGCTAGCCTCAATGGCCACAGCCACCAAAACAACAAGGAACAGACAAATGCTAAGTTTTGACATATTTGCAGTAAGTTGCAGTTGCCGATCTCTTGGGGAATTGAAGAGAGTTGTTCAATCGTATAAAGCTGATGAGCCGATGTCTTCATATCATCATAAACTGGACTATTTATAATACGATTTTCGATCCTCCAATCGACTTTGTATTGTGTCTGGAGAAAACATATGTTTTATTTTGCCATTCAATATAAAACCATTATTCTAGGAAACAACAGAATATTCCAGCCAGCATTTTTTTTCTATATATAGCAAACAATCAGAATTTAACAAAAAACGAAAAACATTAAAAAACACCCCAAAAATATGTTTTGAATTCTCTAATAAATCTTAGAAGATTTAACTTATAAAGACTAAATAGATAGAAACTAAACAAAACTTTCCAGAATTTCTAAGAAACCCCTAAAACTATTAAGAAGTTTGACTAAAAGAGCACAAAAAAATATGTACTCTATGTTTTTTTTTGAACTCTCTTGGTCTTAAGATCTCTCGATAAAATCATTTATGTTATTAATCGATTTCCTTTCCTTTTTGTAATATTTGAAAGTAATTTCTTTGGTTCAACATTTGTTAGTAAAAACATCTAGAATTCTTTCACTTTTACCAATTATTTTGCTTCCTTAACTATAAAACTTCTGGTTAAATTTCGAACATATGGAAAATTCAAGTTTCGAAAACAAAAGTTCAATATCTTTGCAGAAATAAAACAATAATATTAATAATAATACAAATATCCACGAGAAGTGTCGTGTGGATAAACATGAATTCAGAATTGCATTTGCATTGTTTTCACTTTTTGAAAAGTCAGCACAAGCAGCAGCAGCAGTTGATGACTATATAAAACGTTGGGAGTTCTGTAAAAATCATAGCACAACGCAGCAATCAATCAACTAAGTAACCAACCTTCCAAGCAACTCAGCAATATCATGAACACCCAACTGACTTTGGTCTTTGGTAAGTCCCCAAGATTATAAGAAGCGAGGGAGGGGGTTATAAAATGTAATTTTTTTTTTTTTGGCTCTGCAGGACTTGTCCTTATGTCCTTCATCATGGTCAATGCGACCACTAGACCAACTGCCACTCCACCGCGCTGCGTCTTGCCTAGTGTGTGTATTCGGGGCAGTCCTCGTGTCTGTGGACGTAATCCTCAAGGCCAGTGCCAACGCTACAACAACATTTGCGAGCTCCTGGAGTCAAATCGTCAACGTATCAATGTGGGAGTTGTCCATGTCCGGGATGGCGAGTGCCGCACAGTGCGCGGTGTGGGCGGTTCTCACAGGCGTCCATGCTACAGGGCATGCCCGCCTCGGCCAGTGGTCTGCAAACAGACTCCTGCCAGCCAGCATATCTGTGTGAGGACCCGCAATAATCGCGAATGCAAGGTGTTGGCCAACAGATGCCAATTGCGCAATCAAAACTGCCACGCCAGGCCACGCAACAGTAAGCATCCATCCATCTGACTCTTGTGAAAAAGGTGTGTCTTGAAAATGTCAACTAATTCGGGTCTTTCCCTTCTCTATTGTAGACTGGCTGCGCACTGATAGACGTCGCTGTGGCAAATTGACCTTGGGTGATAAGCCACATGCTTGCTTAAATATTCCTATTATTACTATAGAGCCAAGAACTCCAACTCGTTCACCGGTAACTCCAACTCGTGCACCTGTAACTCCAAGCCGTGCGCCTGTAACTCCAAGCCGTGCACCAGTAACTCCAAGCCGTGCACCAGTAACTCCAACTCGTGCAACAGTGACTCCAACTCGTGACCCAGTAACTCCAACTCTTGCACCACCAGTAACTCCAACTCGGACACCAACTGTCACTGCATAAATGTAGTAGCCCAATGAATATGTAGATAATTTAACTCAAAACTTTAAATCAAATTTTTAATAATAAACGAAATCTACATACAAAGAAACTTTCAAACAATATCATTACAAAAAATATCAAAGAAGCTAACATCGGCTATGCCGAAGTTTATATACCCTTGCAGTCCTTGGTAATAATAATTTTACATGTTCAAAATTTGTTTTCTGCAACTCAATTCATCAATATACAAACAAAACAATTTTATTATCTATTTTACAAATATTTTACAATCACATATGAAAATTTCATAGCATACTCCGATTTTAATGAAAATGTTTCTTCTAGTTCTTCGTGAGCTATATGATATAGTGGTCCGATCCTGATGGTTTTCATACTTTATTTATCCCGGGTAATAAAAAACACCGAAAAAAATTTCAGCCCGATAGCTCTTAAGACGGCTGAGTAAAACGCATTCGCACAGACGGACGGACGGACGGACAGACGGACAGACGGACATGGCTATATCAACTCAGCTTCTCATGCTGATCAAGAATATATATACTTTATGGGGTCGGAAACGTCTCCTTCTATGCGTTACAAACATCTGACCAATTTTATAATACCCTCTGCAAGGGTATAAAAACAGAAGTTCAGGATAATGAAGTTTGGAATGAAATATTATATATATCTAACAAGAAAAACTCCATAATATTGATTATATTCAAAAAAACCTCAAATCAAATGCATAATAAGCCCAAGCCCAAAAGTATGCAAGTAATTTTTATATAGAATCTACTTTGCACATGGCAAAAACGTGTGAATAGGCAATCAAGCATCCAAAGGGTTTTTCTTATCTATTTAAGCCATTTGCCTAATAATTTTTAGAAATGTTTGGCCTAAAAACGAAATAAATTTCCAAACATAAAATCGCTTTAAGCGTAGCACCTATTACCTTTTGTTTTGTGATTTCGTGTTTTTTTTTTTTAATTTTTTCAATTTTCGTAATGAAATTTCAAATGAAATTTTGATTTGTTTATGATATGGGTACCTTTTTTCAGTTTGCGATTGGTGTGTGTGTGTGTGTGAGTGTGTGTTTTTTATTTGGGTCTTCTGTTCATTCAACATTTGAAAACATTCTGCTTCTAATACGCGTCCCCCAGCAACTTCCCCCGTCGCGTCGTTCGTTGTCAGGCAAAATTTCCGGCTGGACGCTTTTTTTTTTGTTGCTGTACGTTCGTTTGGTTTGCGGACTGCGCTCTCGGGCGTGCTCGACGCCTGCGAAATTATTTTATTGAACGCAATTGTTTTTGGCTTTGGCTCGTTTGTTATTTCGCGGCGGCAAATTACTTTTTATGGCTGCCGGCGGCGCCGTTTGGCGTTTTGCGATGCGGCGGCTGTTTCGCCCAAAAATTTAATGGCTTAGAAAGCCATTTGCATTTTTTCGGTTGCCCAACTTTGTTTAACATTATATTGCGAGCTGTTGCCGTATGCTGGCATCCTGGCATCCTGGCATCCTGTCGACAGGCTAATTAGCTGCACCACCATTAACCCCACCAGTAAACTCCCAACAACAACAACAAGCGATTTGAGTGGGCGCTTTGGCCGCTCTCAGCTGTTTAATGCAATTTGTCAATTCTTTTTTTTTGATTTTCCTGCGGCAATTATTTCAATTTAATGGTCATGCCTAAAAGTAGGCAGCACAACTCACTGGACTGTGGTAATAGACTCACCTGCGTCAATTTGCCATTGACAATGCTCAGCGTTTCAAGTGTAGAACGAACATTCTTCAAGCTATTATCCTTGAGAGCCTCCAGATGGGAATGAGAGAATTGCAAGTGCCTAATATGAACGCCCGGCTGGAAGACATCCTGCGAAAGTGACGTCACAGAGCGATCAAAATCATATATGGAAAGTGAATGAATTGGTGCCGAAATCCGTTCCAGAGTAGAGCGCAACGACAGAGCTGTTGTTCCAGGACACTCCAGAAAGAGTCCTAAGCGATTAGAGAGAAACATATATGTATTTACATTTAATGATTATGTGTGTGTGTGTGTGTGTGTGTGTGTGTGTGTGAGGCCATTCATTCTTCTTGTCTATTAGTTAATATCGCTTCAGTTGCTCAATATGTTGTTATCGGGCTGCACAAACAGAATGAAGCCAACCATTCTATGGTCGATATCAACAACATGTCGTTTGACACGCCCCCTAACCACCCACCCACGCACAGCACGTAAACGGACCAACAAATAGGAGACACAGAATCGAGAAAGGAATGAAAGGACAATAACACGGCATTATGGGTTAGAAAATTTGCATGCATTTATTTTGCGAAATGTGAGCAGGCGTACGATTACGATAATAACAATAATGTTGTCCAGAAATTACAGTCGGTCCCAACAGCTATAGTGCATGTGAGATGAATAATGAATCAGCAATGTTCTCTGCACAAAGCAGAGCTCTTCAATATAAATTGAATCGAAAATAACTACAAATATTTTTAGCTACCAATCGATGGGCAAGTACAAATATTCATTCAAGTAATGTCATTTAAATCAAATTCATTGTGTCACTTGAAATGAAGTGAAATTCTCTGCTGGCAAATGCAACTTCAACCACTGTTCCTAAGTTGACTATTTAGTTCAGCTTTCTCACTGTGTCAAAGTAAACAAATTTTCTTGGCACATAAGTGCATCATGTGGCTTGGACTGGGCCACTTTGGCCATCTTCATGGTCATCATCAACACCTCCTGCTCTGTCCATGCGTCGATTCTAAGGTATACTACGATTTGTTATCGTGCCTGGATGCAATAAACTTGACACTGCCTTGATGCGTCTTAATTAGTTCGCTCGACCATTTTGCACTTACCATCCTCAAATTTGTAGCATGGACAGGCAGAGCTATCATCAAAGCTGGGGCACTCGATGCCACCATTGCCTGGTCCTCCTCCACCACCACCTGACGATATAGCTCTGTTTGAGATGATGTTGCTGCTGCCGGCAATGTTGCTGTTGCTTTTGCTGCTGCTGCTGCTACCACTGCTGCCAGAACGACCAGATTCACCGTAGAGCAAGGACTCGCGCGTATTGCCCTTGGTATTCGAGATGTGACTAGGATTGAGACTGAGTCCTAGACCCATGCCCATGCCCATGCCCATGCCCATGCCCAAGCTCTTGTATCCGTCGTTCAGCGGTGAGCGTGCAATTCTGACTGAAGGTGTCGTTGGTGTTGGTGTTGCTGTTGCTGCTGCTGCTGCTGCTGCTGTGGTCAGCAGTAGCATTAGCCACAGGACATGCTTTTCGAATCGCATTCCGACTTCAACTTTGGCAACATTATTGCAGTTTCGTCGATGTTGTTCTTGGTCTCGTCGAAATTCGTGTTTGTGTTCCATTTCCTGTTCTTCTGCTTTTGCTCCTTGCCATTTCCATTTCTCTAGTTCCATTTGGCATCCTTGTTGTTGTTGCTGCTGCTGCTGCTGCTGACTCTGATTGTTCCTCTGCAGCTGCATGTTTTGACGTTTGCCTTGTTGTTTTTGTGCACTCCCCGATATCTCCGTCTTCACCTTCGTCTCCTGCATCTCCTGTTGACACTTGTTAGTGCCGATTCTGCTTCTGATTCTCTTGTTGTTGTTGTTGCTACTGTCGTCGTTTGTTGACTTTGTGCATTTCACTAATAAGTTTGTGAACGCTGCAGCAGTTTCATTTAAATCGCTGCCTTTGCACAATTTCTTTAGTTTTGTCTACTTTTTGCTTTATTTGCTTTGGTTTTTCTCTTCCCGCTTTCTCGCTTTATCGTCGATTTGACGTTTCCCTGTCTATTTGCGAATGTACCCTTTAATCAGTGGCTGCTCCTGCTGCATTGTCGCATCTGGCTGAATATGCCACATAGTGCTGCAAAAAATGGAGAGGAGAAGAAAAAACATCATTAAATGATATGAAAATCGAAACTGAAATCGATCCACAAGCGATCTGAGGCAAATCATTTTCAGTAGCAACTTGAATAAATCTTTTTTAAGTCCTTTACCCTTCTCTCCCTTATGGTTTCTAATGCAATTCCCTTTTTTTTGGCCCAGAAGACTATGCCGGAAATGTGAAATAATTAATAATTCTCCCTTCTGTCCTTCTTTTAGTTTTCTTTTCTTTCCTTTTCTTTTTTGGCTGGAAAATATGTAAGAAATATTTCCGGTTAAGACGACAGCCGGGAACCTTCTTCTTTTCAGCCACGCGTCTCTGGCTTTTCCTTTTGGCCATAATTTTAATGGCATTTAATGGCCCAAGAATTGAATACGGCCAAAAGAAAAAGCATTAATTAGAAAACGAGCAGCAAGAGAACAAGGTTAAGTAATAAAATAATAATATTAATAATAAAGCATGGCCAACGTGACTCCTTAGCAAGAAAACCAACAAGCAACCCCCACCCCCACCACCTACCACCCACTCATCCACTTGCCATTTAACTCCCATTGTCGTGTCCAACGCTAAACGAAAGCAAGGAAAAAAACGCACAAAAATGTGTTCTGGTCTTGCCAGTAAATTAGGCGCTGATCTGACAAAAACTGAAAATATCCACAAAAATGCACGCACTTGACACAAATTCCCGGACATTAAAATGGGAAAAAGCCAAAGGAAGAAACCCAAAACGATGTCCAAGGCATGCAACATGCCAACAAAAAAAATTCATAATAATTTATAGAATTTATAGAGTGATGGAAAGAGAAAGAGAGAGGGAGAGAGAAAGAACGAAATGTTGAGAGCTAAAACGAGAGAAAATAATAAAGAAAATGCCATGCAATCCTTTGCAAGTTCGAGCAGATGGCGAAAAACTAACACTGAAAACATGGCGAGTCCAAAACGGCTAATTCTTTTAAGTTAAAGGTAAATGTATATTAAAAGTAGCGAGTAATGCAAGCTACTTTATGTTTCGGCGAGTTTATAACTAATGTCAACTAGAACAAATAAGTAGCGAGTAACTAGTATTGAGTAACGCAAACTACATCAAGTTCCAGCGAGTTCATAACTAAAGTCAACTAGAGCAAATAAGTAGCGAGTAACGATAAGTACTTTTAGCCTTAACGAGTTCATAACTAGAGACAACTTAACTCTAAACTAAATTAAATTTAGCCAACTGTATATCGATATGTAGCGAGTTAAAGAACTCTCTGAGAGGAGCGAGTGAAGAAAGGCAACGCTAGCTAACTACATTTATAGTGTGGAGAGAACCTTTTAGGCCAGGTGCCATTTGCAGTAGTGGTGGAAAAACGTTTGGTCCCTGCCACGTGACACTAACCCATTTTTTGTGCGGGGGTGGCAGGTGGACAGGCCGTGATGAAGATACATTTATTCCATTTAGAAGGCCCAAATAAATTTTCCAACTCAATTCCCAAATGGTCGGAATTATGACCATCTTTTTTTTGCCCCTCTCTCTCTCTCTCTCTCTCTCTCTCTCTCTCTGTCATCCCTTGCCTGTCGTTTGTAATTTTTAATATTAATTTTTATTATTTACTGTGTGTTGTGTGTGCTTGTTTGTTGGTTTCTTTTTATTATCAATTAGTGGCCATGACAACTGGCAACAATTTTGCCGTTAGTTTGATGCCAGTTGCCTTTGTTTGCTGTCGTCTTCATGTTGAACCGGCTGAGCGGCAAAAATTGCTATTGGCCATTGGTCAGTTGGCTGTCCATTTTGGTGGCCATTTGGTCAACAAGTCAGTATGTGTATATACATTAAATTATTAATTAAGTAACAAATTGAAAATTAAGTGAAAACAACATAAATATTCAAATGAAATCAATTTCAGAATTGGCTTTACGGATTTACTCCGATTTTTTCAACCGTAAACATTTATTTCCCCCATGCAAATATGTATCACTCGTGTCCAACGACAAAGCTCAGTTGAATGCATCGCTGCACCGTTGCATCGAGTGATAACTAAATGCAAGAATATTCAGAATATTCATATTCATTCACACACAAATGTGTATATGTACATATGTATTG
The DNA here is from genome assembly GCF_018902025.1 of Drosophila willistoni. Taxonomy (NCBI): domain Eukaryota; kingdom Metazoa; phylum Arthropoda; class Insecta; order Diptera; family Drosophilidae; genus Drosophila; species Drosophila willistoni. The sequence goes on from NW_025814052.1 coordinate 11,869,568, forward strand.
ACATATATGTATGTATGTATACCTATGCACTATGCAGCAACATACAAAATACATATAACTCTATGGAAATCACTTGGACAATAGCCTCAAAAGGGAACACATTCAAAATGAATGACCCCGAGGACGAAAGCCTAGTGTCCGATGGTGATTTCTTTGTGTGTCGGTGTGTGTGTGTGTGTGTGTGTGTGTGTGTGTGTGTGTGTGTGTTTGTGTCGGTGTTTCGTTACAATTAAGCAAAAATAAGAGCATTATCTCAGGCATTTGACCAATAATCACCTTAGTGTTAACAAACAATTTTCTAACGATACGATTGGTTGGACATGTTCAAATTTTGGCAACTCTTTTATTCATAAATTCAACAAAATAGACAATTAATCAATTGAATTCAATTTAAACGGAAATAAAGTAAGAAATGGAATAAAAGATTTTTCTTGCAGTAATATCATTTTTATCATCACCGAATTTTGAGATAAAATTGAGTGGAAATTGTCTAATAATACATATATAATATTTAATAATTGAAACATTTTGCTCTTAACAGATAAAAAAAAAACCTATTAGAGTAAATAAACTTTTTTGTTACCTGTAATGAACTAAATAGTCATTTAATTCGTTTATGAAATATGCAAAGATTCAAATATTTTCTTTGAATAATGTAAATAATTTGAAAATGCACTCAACTCCGATTCCTTTGTAAAAGAAAAGGACTCTAAGCATATTAGTCACCTTAGTTTCTTGTTAAATTAAACGAAAATGTCATCAACATGATGACTATGCGTAGACTCCACATAGTATTTGTGCACGGGAAAAGCAAAAAAAAATCTCTCATATGACATTAACGTTGACAAAAGTCAAGAGGAAACGGAGTACAACACAAGAACATCGGCAACAGCAGCAATAACAACAGGAACAACTTTGTTTATAGCAGTTGAACACCGCATCATTCACATAAATATACACACACACACACACACACACACAGAACACACATTTATATAGACACAGTAACCAAGATGCACCTGTGTTTGCCTTTTGCCGACAAAACCCTGCTTCTCCTCCTCCTTCCCCCTTGTTGGCAAGGAAAGCAACCAACAAACGAACTACTACCTACTCCATACTATTCTTGGATCTTTGCTGCTATTTCATTTTAATGACTCACGTGACTTTCACGTTCTCGCTGGAGCCCTGCTGCCAACAACAATAATAACAACAACAACAACACAAACAACACCAACATAATCCATGGTAGTTGAAGCAAAAGCAACAACAACAAAAATATAATCATAATAATAAAAGTTATACACATAACATGCTATTACATAACAGACAGAAAAAGACTCCCTCTCTCTCTGTCTCTCTCTCTCTCTCTGTCCCTCTTTAAACAGACTCCGACTCCAACGCCAACTCCAACTCTGATTCTGACTGGGCCACGCCCATCAAAGCGCGATTTCCCAAGCACAAAAGCCCCTGAGTCAGAGTCAGAGTCAAAGCCAAATCCAACTAAAGAAGGATGACGACGTTGACGACGACGACGACGGCGACGAGGAGCAGGTTAGACGTTGGAAGAAGACGAGAGGTAAAACATCATGTAGAAGAAGAAGACAACATGATATGGGTTTTTACTTAATTTAAACAACACACACGAGTATTCTACCCATTTGCCCGACTCCTCAATCCAGTTTCAGTTCCTTTCCCACTGAATATGCATGGCAACAGGATGCCAAAGATGACACCGAAACCCACATTGAAGGCTAGCAGCAAGCAAAAGAGCTTAGTCAAAGTTTCCATCATCTAGCGAATGTGAAAAGTAATAAGCTGATGTCTACAGATAAGAAACATCTCATATATTGTCAATAGACTAGAAGAAAGCTACCGTTAAGTGTAACCAAACTTTACAATCGATTCCCGAAATCGCCTTTCAAAACGTTTGTCAAGTAAAGGGAAAGTGAACTCAGTGAAAATGCTTAAAGGACGCTTGAAGGACATCGAATTGACCAATTTCTTAGGAAGATTATCCAGAAAAAACTATATATGACAGTTACTATTATATGGATTATATACAGGATAACGGTAACCAATATAATAGATTGCTACAAGCAAAGCTTTTCCTACACGGGGACCATTTTCAAGCAGATTTCGAAGAATTTTTGATAAAAAAAACTATATTTCGATATATATATGTATCTCTCTCTCTACCACTTATGATCCTGGAAATTAACTCCCAATGAGATAAGTTTTACAAAATTTTCCATTAAATAAAAGTGCTGGCCGCAGAATTTGGCGTTTTGAACATTTGTGATCGATCGTTCGATCGTTCCATCGTTTGCGATTGCGGAAATGTTTCACATTTTGATACTTGACATTGGTTTTTCTTGTCGGCTCCATTTTCCGGCCTAATGTTTAGGGTTTGTTGTTGTTGTTTGTTGGTTGTTTTGTTTTGCGGGGTGGTGGTGCAAAATATCCACAAGGCATCAAAGTGACAGACAGCCCATTCATCAAATGGGACCAGATCTGGTGCCTGATGACTAGTGACTGGTGCCGGGTGCCGGGTGCCTAACTGATGCCTGGTGGTTGGGGTTGGGCCTATGTTTTCGGTTCAAAGTTAAATGTGTGAATGGCAAATGGCTTCAATGGATGGGGGAGATTGTGGGCCTGAGAGAAGGGCATGTAATTGGCCCTCTGCCTCCTCCCCCACACCATTCTACCTACTAACTGTGTGACAGCAAACATTAGCGCCTGCTGCGGGATCTGATGGAATGGGATGCGAATTCGAAT